>NC_139026.1:121469186-122741709 GCF_964662115.1 Mustela nivalis | reverse complement strand
CCCGAAGGAATTTTTCTGAAAGCGATAAAGATCTACCCAAAGATCAAGCCACAAAACCACAGCGTGTTCATCACACATAGCTAAAGTAATAAAACCAACCAACCAAGACAATTTACAATGACCCACCATAGTTTAAATTCCAATACCTCCTTAAAATGGGATACTATGCAGCCATTCTAAGTGGTGTACATAGAAATCCACAATCAGTTCATTGAAAAAAAGCAGGTCACAGAAAAATAAATACTGCAGGATCTATTTTTTTTTTCTGAATGCAGAAAATCATAGAAAAAAATTCAAAGAGAGCATATACCCACCTGTTGATCAGTTATCTCTGGATAGTAAGATAATAGGTTCTTTAAAAGTTTCTTCTGTTGGTTACCTAAATTAATATTGCGATCAAGAACATGCTGCTTTTGCCATGAGAAGGGAAATTAAAGATTTTTTAATAATGTAGGAAACTGAATGGCATGAAGAAACGTGGTATGCTTACCGTTAAATAGTATGTTCAGCCTGTTCGTACTTTTTAATTTCAGAAATGCACTTCTTTTTGTAAAGTCAGAAGTCATGGTCATTGCAACTACAAACACAGCCAGATTGCAGGATGTCCCCAAAATGTATACCAATAGCCACCTACTGCTTTAAAAAGGTACAGATGAGGGGCGCCTGGGTGGCTCAGTGGGTTAAGCCACTGCCTTCGGCTCAGGTCATGATCTCAGGGTCCTGGGATCGAGCCCCACATCGGGCTCTCTGCTCAGCGGGGAGCCTGCTTCCTCCTCTCTCTCTACCTGCCTCTCTGCCTGCTGGTGATCTCTCCCTGTCAAATAAATAAAATCTTTAAAAATAAATAAGTAAAAATTAAAAAAATAAAAAGGTACAGATGATGTTTTACTATCAGCTTAGTTACCCTTTGTAAAAGAATGATGTGTAGGAAGAAAGGGCACTCAGTGGTCTATAGATCCGTGACTATGTAATGCCGCTTGGATGCTGTTAGGAAATGTCTGAAATACCAGCATAACTCCTTGTAATGCTGGCTTCTGAAATGTCACATAAGTTCCAGTGAAAACTTCAACTCGCTACTCCAATGGTATGTACATTGAACCTATTTACAGGACTCTGAAGGTTAGGGCTTTACTTTGAAAGGGAGGGGGGAAAAAAACCAACCATTGCGCAGGCTAACCAGAAAAGGATATCCTCTCAGTAACTTGAAAGGAAACTGGAGATGATGCTCTGTAAAAAATGTATTAGCGGCAAGACAAGAAGCCCATCAGAGCTACAAGGGCATTTGACAAATCAGTTCAAAAAAACGACACCATCAGGGCCTTTGGGATTCGGAGGACTACCTGAAAACAAAAACAAAATCACCACAGTGTGTTGGGGGTGGGGCGGCGGCGGGGGGGTGGGGTGGGGGGGGGAGTTGCTGAGGCAAATGAGGCCAAGAATTGAAGCAGTTCAGGCCGTGTGGTGTAACTAGAGTACATCCGATTATTATCCTCATTTAACAGGTGGAAAAAAGCGAAGTAACCTGTCTCGGCTCCCAGACCTAAGGACTGGTTTTAGTCAAGATTTGAAACCAGGGAATGGGACTCCGACTCCAGGTAAGAGAAGTGTTTAGAAGGACCCGGGTGAGATGGGCATATATGATATTCCTTTCCAGTGCTCTTTATACCTTAGTTTGCACAAAAGCATGGAGCCAGGATTTTGCACAAAAGCATTCAACACATGTGTATTGAGGCTTCTTCAGAGCCAGGAACTGTCCTCAGTATCTTACCCGTACTAATTCAGTTAATCTCCGTTATAAGACCAGAAGTACTATTATCATGCCCATTTCACAGATGAGGACACTGAGTCTCAAAGAGCTGAAATAACTCTCCCCCCGTCATATACCTGGTATGTGACTGAGCCAGGATTCAAGCCCAGGCATTCTGATCTAGAGGCCATGCTTCTAAACCTTATGGTTTAGGATGTATTTCTACATAAATGTATTGGCTATTTAGTCTATGTCGGGCCCTAAGTGTTTTACTTGAATCATTTCATTTGAAATATCCTCAACATAGTGCCAGAAAGAGGCCGAGAAGGAGCGCGTGTCTTCAACCTGACGATAGGTTCTTTATTAAAAAGCTTTCAAGAGAACACAGCAGAGTGCTGAAAAGAAGGAGTTTTGCAACCAGAATGACCCCGAGAGTTGAAATACTGGATCTGTTACTCACTTAGCTCTGGTGTCTTTTTATCCTCGATTTCCTCCCACTCCCCACTGTCCATCTGTCCGGACAGGAATCGGGGGAGACTAAATGAGAGAAAGACGATCTCTAGAATAAAGAAAGCCACGGAAATCACGGAGAACCCTCTAATTTAGGAGGGAGATAGCTCCTGCAGGTGATGCCAAAAGTCAGCGCTCCTCAAGCTGGGATTCCCCAAACGGGCAGCATTGCTGTCACCCTGGAACTTGGAGGAGCTGTCAATCTCCCGGAGTTCACCCAGAGGCTCTGGGGTGGGGTGCAGTGGGTGTTAAATCGCCTTCACCCCCACAGCCTCTCCTGATATGCGCCAAAGTTTGGGAGCCACAGCCCCAGAACATCTGGGAGGTAGGCAGGGCCCCATCCTCAGAGCCACGAAGAGGATTAGCAGTAACTCGTGACCAACGAGAACAAGGTGTGAATTCACTCCCTCAATGAATTCGAGCAATTCAAAGCTTTCCCTGTGACAGCATCACTGCCCTTTACCTTCTGACTGGAGAGAACCAGGTGGCATTATAGAAGCAACGGGAAGTGCCTGGTTCTCCAGGGACCCCCGTGAAGCCGGGGCCAAGCGTGGGAACGGCTGCTATGGGGAAAATTTGAAACCCAGCCCCTTCTTTTTTGTGGCTGCTGTGATCGAGGACCCCAGACAGCAGGGAGGAGTTAGAACAAGGACTAACACCAGACCTCTCCTCCTTGGGCACAGACTCAGCCTGTCACTCCCTTCCCTAAGTCCGCGTCGGCCAGCGGGTTCCTCCCAATGAAATGCCAATTGAATATTACCCCCACCTTAAAAGACCACCAGAGACGTGAGTCAAAGCCAAGCAGCAAGGGTCGTTTATTGCAGGTTCGAACCTGGACCTCTGCGGCGCTCGTTGCCGATAACACCGAGAGGTCCAGAGCTGGGTTGGTGCAGGGTTTTTATAGACAGGTACAAACAAGTTTCGGGTAGGGCTGAGCTTATTGATTGATAGTTTGAACACAATTGGGAGTCTCCTGGCGGAATGTTACATTCCTGCTATCAAGCATCCCTGTTAATGAGATTTAGGTTTAGAAGTATTTACTTTTCCTTCTACCTCCGCCTCCTTCGGTTTTTCATGGAGGGGAGGGTGACATTAGGGCTATTGATAAGGTAACTTCTTTGTTGTAAATCTCAAGGATATTTGCAAACCAGGGGAGACTCCTACCTTGCAGGACTGTGATCTCTGCAAGTTAACTATTTATCGTTTTATGGCAGTCAGGGGTGCCTGAGGAATGCTACACATATGGAGGGGAGCGGGTGAAGGGGGGGGTGCAAGGCTCCAGCTTTTGCTTTGTCCTCAGCCAGCCTCCTGCTCCTTCACCAGACCTCCCTTCCCTCCCTGCGCATGGCTGCCCCAGCACCCTGCCCTCCAGAACGAAGCTGACACCACCAACATCACATCCCAGGAGTCTAGCCTCAGCAGCTGGAGAAGATAGCAAAACCACCAAGTCCCAAAAGTCAGGAAGCGAACCAACAACCGTTTACTGCACACCAGCTGGATGAGGGCCCTGCACCCAGAAGAAAGTCTAAAAGAACCTATGCAGGGTCATTGCTTTCAAAGGGTCAGCAAAGAGACAAAATGTCAACACTTCTGGAGGTCATACCGGCTCCATGACATACCGGCTCCATGACTCCTTCCTCAGGTTCGATCAGCTGGCCTGAGTGGCTCACAGAATTCAGAAGCACTTTACTTCTTAGAGGATCAATTTATCATATAAAAGGAGAGGACTCAGCAACAGCCAGATGGAAGGGAGCACAGGGCCAGGTGTGGGGAAAGGGGTGAGGTGCCTCCGGCTCTCTGGGCGCGCCACTCTCCCCGAATCTCCACGTGCCCACCAGCCTGGAAGCTCTCGGAGTTGTCTCCTTTCGGGTTTTCATGGAGGTTTCATTACACAGGCACGTTAGACTCAAACTCCTGTTTGAACTCAACCTCCAGCTCCTCCCCCTTCACCAAAAAGGCCAGGCTGGGGTGGGGGTGGATTCTGGAAGGAGGGCATGTCAGGTTCTCCGATCAACCAGCCTTAGCCTGAGGTGTGGTCCAAAAGTCACCTCCTTTACATAACAAACACCTTTGTGGCTCTCATCATTGAGGAAATTCCAACGCTTTGGAGGAATTTTGCAACAGAAACAAGCCCAAATTCATATTTTTTACAATAAACCACAGTATCACGGGACAGAATGGGTTTACAGTCTCCTAGGCCTTGCGCGTTTGCACAGTCGTCCAGGTATCTTACCTGCAGGATCTCTTGAAATTGTGGATCTTGAAGAGGGAGATGGATGCAGCGTTTTCCAAACTTACTTCCATAGGGAACCCCTTTCTGGGGAGGAGTGCTCCAAGTGAGAAACTTGGTCATTGATTCCGTAGGGTAGGCCCATTTCTGTTGTGCCCTCTTTAGGAGCTTGGTTCAGCAGGGGGCGCCTGGGTGGTTCAGTGGGTTAATCCTCTGCCTTCAGCTTGGGTCATGATCGGGTCATGACCATGATTTCATGGTCCTGGGATTGAGCCCCACATCGGGCTCTCTGCTCAGCGAGAGCCTGTTCCCCCTTTCCCTCTGCCTTCCTCTCTGCCTACTTGTGACCTCTCCCTCTCTCTGTCAAATAAATAAATAAAATCTTAAAAAAAAAATAAGTGAGGAGGAGGTCTGTGATAGGCCTTTTGAGGCAGAAATCATTACCCCAGGTGAGTCCAATGTGTAATCAGGCGTGGGAAACATTTGTTGCCATTGGTGCAGCTGAATAAGGTGTCAGTGATGATGGGGAGAAAAAGATGGGAGAAAGGTGAAGGAATAATGAACACAAACCCTGTGGCTTGGGTATGGAGGTGTGGAGCGGGGAGGGGGGCACGGAGGCGAGAAGGGCCTGCTAATGGGTAAGGAGGACGCTTAGGGGACACAGAGGTTACAAATGGTCAGGAACAGAACAGAAACTAGAAAGAAAACCTCACTTTCTGGTATAAACAACTTCACACCTGTGCAGGGGTTCCTGGTTGACAAAGTATCTTCCAGAATCCCAGCTGTCTTCCTTACAAATCCCATGAGGCACAATGATCCCCATCTTTCTCGGTTGAAGGAAATCAAGGCTAAGCCAAGTGGACGGGTGCTGTTTTTCGCTGCCCCGTCCCATATCCAGCCTTCCTGCCTGTGGCGAGAGCGACCACACGTCCCTCCCTGCATCCCATTTCTAAATTAGCCAGAATAGGTCTCCGTAACTTCCAAGAAGCCTGATTTGAATCAGAAAGGTTAAGTGTGGGCACGAACTCTCCTCTCAAGATTCACCACTCAGCACATCTTCTGCCATGCCAGGCTGTGGCATTGAAAAGTATAATGAGTTCGATTTTAGTCATACGATAATGTCAGTGATGAATATCCGAGTGGGAATTTCCAGTAGGCATTTGGAGATGCCTAGTAGAGGGGATAAAAGTCAAGGTAGAAATATGGATTTATGAATCAATTCTATAAAAATTATAGGTGTTAATGAAATATCTTATAACACGGGGCAAGTTGGGACAGCAAGCCCTGAAGTATCCTGGTGATCCGAGGAGTGCAAAATAGTTTGGAAAGTGCTCCTGAAGAGCTTTGGAAAGAGAACAACATGGCAAGAAAGGCGGAAAGGCCAGACATTCTGGAAGATTCCAAGGTAGAAGTCACCGAAGTGTAGAGGCAATTTCCTAATATAGCATACTACTATAAAAATAAAACGTCCACTCAGCAGTATGCACTGTGTGATCCCATTTTATTATTTTTTTTTAAATGTGTATATTTGCATTTGAGTCTGAAGGATCTACTACATCAAAACATTTGCAGTGATTATCTCCGGATGCTGCAATGTTTTTGTTTCTTTCTTATCTTCTACATTAAGCCTTCAAAATTTTTCCCCCAGAAATAATTCATAGACCATAAAACTAACCATATTAAAGTGTACAACTCAGTAGTTTTTAGTACAGTCACAAAGTTGCACAACCATCATCACTACTGAATTCCAGAAACCCTGCACCCATTAGCTCCTTGACCCAACCTAAGCAACAGCTAATTACTTTCTGGTCTCTCTGGATTTGCCTGTTCTGTGTCTTTTTTTTTTTTTTTTTTTAAGATTTTATTTATTTGACAGAGAGAAATCACAAGCAGGCAGAGAGGCAGGCAGAGGGGAGAAAGCAGGCCCCCCCGCGGAGCAGAAGCCTGACATGGGGCTCGATCCCAGGACCCTGGGATCATGACCTGAACCGAAGGCAGAGGCTTTAACCCACTGAGCCACCCAGGTGCCCCTCTGTGTCTTTCACATAAATGGAATCACCCACAGTGACTACACTTATCAAAGTGATCATTTCAGAACAAACGCACAAGATGGATCACTATGTTATACACCTGAAACTAACAATATCATTCAAATAATCATGAGAGGGGTGGCTGGCTGGCTCAGCCGTCACAGAATGCAACTCTGGATCTCAGGGTTGAGTTCCCACACTGGGTGTAGGGATTACTTTAAAAAAAATAATGACTTTTAAAAAATCAGAAGAGAAAATACAATTTGCCAGTGATAAAAATAAAACTTCTACATCAAAAAAAAATTTTTTTTTTAAATGGAATCATACCAAGGTGTCTTTTATGACGCCTGGCTTCTTTGACTTAGTACCATGTATTTATGGTTTATCCCCATTGTAGCATCTACCAGTGTTATTATTGCTACTTTGGGCCAGATGATATCCTACCATAATTTGCTTATCCACTCATGAGCTGATAGATACCTAAGCTGTTTCTGCCTTTTGGCTATTGTGAATAATGCTGCAAGGAACATCTATAGGCAAATTTTATGTAGATGCATGTATTCGATGCCCGTGGGTATACATACAGCTAGGAGTGGAGCTGCTGGGCCAAGAGTAACTGTGTGCTTCACATTTTTAAGGAACGACCAGATTTCCAAAGTGTCTGACCCTTCAATGCCCCACCAGCAACAAACGAGTGCTCTGGATTCTCCATGGGCTTCCTAACACTTGTTAACCTCCCTTCTTAGACCTGACATAGTACATGCATTAAGGAGGTGCAAAAAACCTGTATTGTTTTTTTTTCCCAAAAGATTTAATCCTTTTTGTAATTTTTTTTGCAAATACAATATACACAGGAAAAGATTCTCTATAATAATAATGATACAAAAGCTGACATTGATTAGATTCTGAAAATTTGCAGAAAACCCTGAGTTTGGAACTTACTGGAGAGATGATGAACACGAGGTAGAGAAATGCAGTGACTCGATGAGCTTGATAACACTACCCCATAGCCGAAATTCTTAACCATTCGTTGTGACATCTAAAAACTTGCCTCTCCCTTCAGGCTGTTCATCTGAAGAACAGTTCCAATAAACCACTGTGTGTCATCTACATATTTTCCCACTGGAAAAAAAAAATCCTCCTCGAGATGATTTTTCACAAGTCAGTCAGGTACAATTTATCATACTCTGAATGCTAACAAATTCTGGTGATGCAAAACCTATAGCATACGTATAAATAATTGGACTCTGCAGCGTAAACATTAATTCAGTGCTTTTTTAAAAAATGAACAACCTTGTTTCCCTGAGTTGTGATACTTCTTCTCTCCTTCTGGATTTTTTATTGGCTCATTGGTGCCAATAGGAACGGCTTCTAAAACTGATTAGCCCCGAGAAAGACTTTGTAATCAAATAAATCTCAAGTAAGGCATGCTTTCAATTTTGTTTAAAGGGGAGTTTTTTGTTTTTTGTTTTTTCTTCTTTTTCCCAGCTCTTTGTTTCCCCTAGAAAGCTTGGTATCTTTTGTGTTCTAAAACACATCCACTTCTGTGATTTCAAAGGACAGGAGAACAAATTCTGTTTGTAACTGGCCAATTTCAGCTCCAAGAAGACCATGGAGAAAGCCGTCTGTGAATAAGATCTGAATAAAGCATATTATTAGATCTCAGAGAGAATCGATAGAATCTAATGTCGTTTTCCTTGCATTGCATCAATAAAGCAACGTTGTTAGGAAGGCATTACAATCTTGTCTTCTCTTGTTGGTTTGAAAGCTTGTCTTTTTTGTTGTGGTAGCTGATTTTGCCCCTAGGTCGACCGTCCCAAAGACTCATTTGTTTCGTTTTGTGATCCATCATCCCTGCAACCACACTGAAGGCTCAGAACACCTGGGGAGATAAATAGATGGTATTTTTATTATCTGTGCTTTATACATAAATTTTAACCTGGAGCGATTACACGGTCAAAGTCACACATTCGGCGGCTTGGGGAAGGCTGAGGCGCAGTTCTGCGCGGGCACATAATCTGTTTAGTCGGGCTGAATCTGGGGGATCGCAGGCTCATCCCTTATTTCACTGCTGGAGACATTTATTTTCTCACAGTTCTGGTGGTTAGAAATCGGACATGGAGTCATGTGCAGGACTGGTTCCTTCTGAGGTCATGAGGGAAGGGATTGTGGGAAAATACATTTCTGTTGTTTAAACCCCTCACGCCCTGGGGCTTGGTTAGGGCATCCCCCCACCCCCGCCAGCTAATACTGGGGTTGTTGCTGCCACTTTGCTGATGATGAATGAGAGACCCCTGGTCTCCTGACAGGGAGCCTAGTGCCCCAGGATCACGTCTATGGGGTTTCCCATGCCAGAGCCCAGAAAGCCCAAACCCACCAGCTTTTTGGTGCTCACAAGGTCCATGTTTGGCTTAGACATAGAGGAAATCTACTGCTCTACTCTTCTCTTTGGTCAGCAATTTTTTTTTTTTTTAAGATTTCATTTTGGGTGCCTCAGTTGGTTAAGCAACTGCCCTTGGCTCAGGTCATGATCCCAGAGTCCCAGGATCGAGTCCCGCATCAGGCTCCCAGCTCCACGGGAAGTGGGCTTCCCCCTCTGGCCCTCTCCCCTCTCATGCTCTCTCTCACTCTGTATCTCAAATAAATAAACAAAATCTTAAAAAGAAGAAGAAGAAGAAGAAGAAGGCAGGTCCGAGTGCACATCACAGCCCAGGGCCTCCCTGCTGCCTGACGGAGCAGCCATCCCACAGGTAGCTTCTGTGTTAAGAAGGACGGGCTAGTCGCTCCTGATTCCTTCCCTCCCACAAAGCTGGTCCTACCTGGAGGCAACGCTTCCTCTGAGCAGCTCATCTACTCCTTCTTTAGCAACTTAGAGCTTCCTTAAAACTCCACAAAGCAATAGTTTCCTCCTCTTCGATGTGAATGATAAGTTCCATTTTTCTACATTTGTAAAATATATCTGTATCCAGAAACATGCCATTTGTATTTAATGCAATCTGCCCAAGACTTACTTTTCTTGTTGTTTTAGGGGGGGGAAAAGGTCCAAATGCTTTCATGTTGATGAACAGCCATCCCAAGCCTTCCCGGCAAGCTGAGGCCTGCAGCTTTGGTCATTCGTTTCTCAATTATCTTGGGAGAAGTAGGTCAGGGATGAAAGCAGGCCCAGGAAGCCAGAGGTTTGGGAGAAGGACCACGGGAAATGGCCCTGCCATGAACTAGAGTGACCTCGAGCAAGTGCCGGAGCCGACCTTGGGCACCTGGCACCCCACAGGCCTGGGAGAGCTGTGACCCCATACTTCTCGATGCAGTCGCCCCTCCTGTCCTTTAGAGACGTGCAGCCGCATGGCCTGGACCAAGCCTCCTCCTTGGCACCTTCTCTCACCAGACCAGCCTGTAAATAGGACAGCAGTGAGAGGAGAAGTGGCAGAGAGAGAAGCGAGGGGAAACAGAGGCTTCGGACTCCTGGTGTTTGCTAGATCTTGTCTCTGTAGCTACTCCGGGGCACGAAGCAGAGTTGCAGGCCACTTCTCTTTCTTGTCCGAGTATCCTGCCACTCCCCTCCCTGGAGAGCCCTTCTTCCTTCCTGCCCTGCTCCAGCTGCAGCAGGCTAAGCCCCCTCCCCAGCATCCTGGCACCCCCCTTATTCAGCCCTGGTTCCCCCTCTCCCTGGCCGGTGACGCAGCGTCAGTATTTACACAGCATTCGCGGCAGACAGAGCATAATGGCTGGGCACTAACAGTACTGTTGAGTCACTGGCTTCTGAACAAAAACCACCAGATGGGGGGAGCGGTGCTGAATGTCATCTCACCCCCCACCTCCCCGTCTGCGCAGGGCTGCTGTCATCAGAAAGGCTGCCTGCGGACGGTGGCAAGGGGATGTCAGGCGCTTGATGTATACATGCGTGACCTCCTGAGAGGCTGGCCAACCTGGGGGTTGTTGCATTTTGAGACACACGGCAAGGGAGGCTCGCTGAGATCCCTGGGTGCTGAGGGGATACCCTGGTGTGCCAACCATTCTCAAAAAGAAACTTATTCGTGTGCTGACTCAGAGCCAATGCAGAGCTGGTAAGAGGCAAACCCTGTGGGGTGCTAAGGCCCTTCTCCTCTGCTGGGCAATCCCCCTCTCTGGCCCTTGCCCTCACCCCTCAGTGGTGTGGGCTCTAGGATGCCCGAGCAGTTAGGGAAGGTGGGGTCCTGGAATCCGGTGGAGGGGGCAGATACCTCGGAGCCTCTGTGATGCCCAGTGGAAGGGAAGGGGACAAACCATGAAAACCTGGGGTAGTTCGGTCCACGGGAAGTATGATGGGGTGTTAGTTTGCACTCGGTTGGTTGACCTAGTAATGTGGATCTGGATACCTGGTGTGCGCAAGGACAGTGACAGATGCCAGTAGGACCCCTTGAAGGATCACTGCGCCCCTTCAGCTAGCTTCTTCTTTTGCATGTGCTCCCTCACTGTGGTCTTGACATTGGCCTGGAGGATGAGATCCAGTGCTTCCGGGGTCCGCTGCCTGCTTTTTAGGCTGCTGGAGGAGCAAGGCATTCAGAAACCCGTGACCAGGCCTTTCAGTGCTCGGGGCTTTTAATCTCCTTAATTGAAATTGATTGGCCTCTTGGGAGGCGGTTCTGCATCAGCCCTGAGCTTCAGCATGTGATCAACTTTTGCTTCTTTCTTTTAAAGACCAATTGACACAGCAGGGCATCTAATCTTATCCCTGAATCCCGGGCCCCCTTCCAGATGAGGAGCAGAACCAGAAACAAGCACACTTACAAAAACAGCTCAGGAAATAAAAGCGCCTGATAAAAATAAGGGAGAATATTCTTGTCCCATTGTGGCTTCGCATGCTACAAAAGGCCAGTCGAAACCCCATTACCAAGGAAAGATGTAATCACATGCATGGGGAAGGAGCCATGGGAGTGGGGATGGGGGTGGGGCGCCTTCTGAAACTCACAAGATCAACAGACTTGGCTAGAGGGTCTCTAAGAACCAGCTGCAACACAGATTCAACGAGAAGAAAAGTGAAAGTGCTTCTTCAGTTAAAAGAAAACCAAACATTGAGAGAATTGTTTGAGCATCCAGATTTGCATTACCCCAGACAGCCAACAGTCACCCCAAAGTGGCTGGAGCTGGTGGACAAACCGGTCTGGCGGGTCCTAATCTCTTGGTGAAGACTCTGATAAGGTCCCTTCCTTACCAGACTGATGGCATATCCTGGAAATATCCCTCAGGGGGCTCTCATGTGCCTTCTGGGGGTCATTTCACCAACTGGACACAGGGCTTCAAAGCAGCCCGGTTGGGGAGGCTCAGGTGGCTTCACAACGTCCAAGTCCTGGGCTCTGTCCCTGAAACAGCAGCAAGGACCAGCACCAGGACACAAGGAGTACCTTGGAGGTAAGGCAGCACAGCAGTAGCCTGCAGTAACAAGGAACCATTACGAGCCACAATCTCATTCGAAGAACATCTTGCTGCCTTGCCTTCTAATGGGGGCACCTGGGTGGCTCAGTCGGTTGAGTGTCTTGACCCTTGCTTTTGGCTCAGGTTGTGATCTTATGGCTTGTGGGTTGGAGGCTTGCCTGGGGCTCTGAGCTCAGCCAGGGAGTCTGCTTGAAGATTCTCTCTCCCAACTCACAGGCATGCTCTCTCTTTGTCTCTCTCTCAAATAAATAAATCTTTTTTTTTTTTAGATGTAAAGATTTGGGCAGAGAGAGAGATTACAAGCAGGGGGAGCTCCCAGCAGAAGAACAAGGAGAAGCAGGCTCAGTGGGATTCAATTTCAGGACCCTGTGATCCTTACCTGAGGTGAAGGCAGCCACCTTCACTTAAATGACAGCCAGCCAGGCACCCAATAGATAAATAAATCTTTAAAAAAATAAAGATCGAGTTGAAGGGGATCAAGATATTCCACTCAAAAATATGCTGCCCTGGCATAAGAATTATTTTAAGCTGAAGGCATCTGAGAATCAACAAAATGCAGGAAGGAAGAATTCTGCTCCCTTCACTTTTCTGCCTAAAAGCAGAACATAAAGTTCCCTTTGTGAAGGTGTCCCCATCTCCCATACTAGGAAGAGAGTTACTCTTATCACCAAGGGAGTCATCACGGAGATGAATCTGCATTAACAGACCTTACTAAAAAACCCCTTCATTTTCCCGTATATATCCTCATCACTTCGCAGTGTATGGCTCCTTAAAGCCCCAATCTCCTTTCCATTGATAAAGACGGCACACAAGCCCCAAACCAAGTCTAACCACCTCTTTTCTGTGAACTCCTTCGCAAGAAATAGATTAATAAAATTTGTATTCCTTTTCTCTTATTTGTCTGTCTTTCGTTGCTTAAATTTGCAGGTCCCCAGGCACTGAACCTTAAGAGGGTAGAAGAAAAGTTTTTTCCCTCCCCAACAATATCAAGACATCCAGATTTAAAAAGCAGAGTCCTGGCTTGTTTGCTGGAGAAGCTCCCTTTTCAAATAAATTCAAGTTGAAAGTGGTTCTCGGTCTCTACTTTCCCTAGCAACAGAAATGTGATATAAGGATGAAGGAGAGGGTGAGCTCTATGAAATTGAAAGCTGGATCTGTCCCAGTCATCACAAAGCTAGTGTCTAAGGGTGCCTAACTCATGGCAGGCATGCAACACCTCAATGGACGAATGGGTATGGGATGAAATATCCAAAATAGAATCGGAGCAAATGCATAGCGTAGATTCAATAAACTACATAACTACACAAACTGTAGTTTATTGAATACGGGCTCCCATAAAATAACACAAGGACGATCTGTTGATAAGGCACAGCTCTTGACATGAAGAGAATTTGCTTCTCGGCTGTTTTTTTTTTTTTAACATTTTATTTTATTTTATTTTTAAAAGATTTTATTTATTTATTTGACAGATAGAGATCACAAGTAGGCAGAGAGAGAGAGGAGGAAGCAGGCTCCCCACTGAGCAGAAAACCCAATGTGGGGCTCGAGCCCAGGACTCTGAGATCATGACCTGAGCTGAAGGCAGAGGCTTAACCCATTGAGCCACCCAGGTGCCCCCTTCTTAGCAGTTTTAACACTATCTCTGAGGAGGGGTGGTGAAGTCAGGGCTTCAGCATTTATGGTGGGTGTTTTGGTGTGGGGTGGATTAGGATCGGCTAAGGCTCATGATATAAAAGATCAGGATCGTGGGCACAGCAAGGTGAGTTAATAGTCCTTTACTGCTATCTTTTGAAGTTAAGCAGTTTTAAGTGGGTTTTGTTAAGTTCCTAAGACAACAGCCATTTACGACTTTTTGTCTTTGGCGAGTGTTTCTATAATAGAGAAAGTATATTGGTAAAGACTGTGGGATTAAGTCACAGCTTAGTGAACACCCAGAGGCTAAGTGGGACTTGGTGGTTTCAGTCCTCAAGCTAAATGGCTTAGCTTACATTAACCATTCTCTTTCCAGAACACGATGTAAACAGACAAGTAGACCTATGTGGGTCCACAGGCCCTAGAGTAGGTGGGACGGCTAAGTTCTGGCTATAGAGGGCTGATAACATGCTGGACCTCCCGAGGGACAGGTAATTCAGGTATGTTTTAGACTGGGATATCCTTGGGGGCCTGGGTGGCTTAGATGGTTAAGCATCTGCCTTCGGCTCAGGTCATGGTCCCGGGGTCCTGGGATCGAGTCCTGCATCGGGCTCCCTGCTCTGTGGGGAGCCTGCTTCTCCCTCTCCTGTTCCCCCTGCTTGTGCTCTTTCACTCTCAAATAAATAAATAAAATCTTTACCAAAAAAAAAAAAGACGTCTTTAGACTGGGATAGCCCCTGAAGATGGCCCTGAGAGAGGAAACTCTGCATGACTTGAAGAGCCCAGTGCAAAATGAAAATGCAGGGCCCCTTGTTCAAAAGCTAATGGCAAAGAGTTTGGTTGGTCCTCAAAAGCTAAACACAGAATTTCCATGACCCAGCAATACTACTCCCCGGAATACACCCAAAAAATTGAAAACAGGGACATAAACACATATTTGCACACTACATGCCTTTGCATCTACAAAGGTAGAAACAACCTAAGTGTCCATCGACAGAGGAATAGATAAACAAAATGTGGTCTATACACACAATGGAATATTATTAATCCATAAAAAATAAAGTTATTATTTTTTTAAATTTATTTATTTTCAGCATAACAGTATCATTATTTTTTCACCACACCCAGTGCTCCACGCAATCCGTACCCTCTATAATACCCACCACCTGGTACCCCGACCTCCCACCACCCCCCGCCACTTCAAACCCCTCAGATTGTTTTTCAGAGTCCATAATCTCTCAATAAAGTTATTTTTTAAAGATTTTTTATTTTATGTAATGTCTACACCCAGTGTGGGGCTCAAACTCACAACCCCAAGATCAAGAGTTGCAGGCTCTACCAACGGAAGCGGCCAGATGCCCCAAAAGGAATAAAGTTCTGACATATACTCTAATATGGGTAAACCCTTAAAACATTATATTAAAAGAAATAGACCTAACACAAAAGGACAAATATCGTATGATTCTACTTACGTGAAATACCCAGATTAGGCAAATTCACAGAGACAGAACCTGCGTTAGAGGCAATCGCTGCTGAGGGGACGAGGGAAGGCGGGAATGAAGGGTCATTGCTTAATGGGTTTAGATTGTCTATTTGGGATGACGAAAATGTTTTGACAACAGGTAGTGGTAACAATTGCACAATATTGTGAATGTAACGCCATTGAACTGTACACTTCAAAATGACAAATTTTAGGGGCACCTGCTTGGCTCAGTCAGTCAAAGAGAATGAGTCCTGCACTAAGCCTGCTTAAGACTCTCTTTACCTCTGCTCCTCCCAATCCCAACTCGAACATACTCTGTGTCTCTAAAAAAACTAGGGGCACTTGGGTGGCTCAGTGGGTTAAAGCCTCTGCCTTCAGCTCAGGTCATGATCCCAGAGTCCCGGGATCAAGCCCTGCTTCGGGCTCTCTGCTCAGCGGGGAGCCTGCTTCCTCCTCTCTCTGCCTGCCTCTCTGCCAAACCGTGATCTCTGTCTGTCAAGTAAATAAATAAAATCTTAAGAAAAAATGATAAAAAATTTTTTAAAAAGCTAAAAAATAAAATGGCAAATTTTACTACCCAAGTGTTCATCATTGGATGAATGGATAAAGATATGGTAGATATATATAGATATATATAAAGGTATGTGTATATGGGGCACCTGGGTGGCTCAGTGGGTTGAGCATCTGCCTTCAGCTCAGGTCATGATCTCAGGGCTCTGGGCTCGAGCCCCACATGAGGTTCTCTGCTCAGAGGGGAGTCTGCTTCCCCCTCTCTCTCTGCCTGCCTCTCTGCCTATTTGTGACCTCTCTCTCTGTCAAATAAATAAAATCTTTAAAAAAAAAGTGTATGTGTGTGTGTATAATATATATATACATATACATTATACAGGTAATATCTATAATATATAATAATATATAATATACAATATATAACACACATATATATGCATGTCACATGTGTATATATAATATACACACAATGGAATATTGCTCAGCCACAAAGAATGAAATCTTGCCATTTGTGACAACAGGGATGGAGCTAAGTATTATGCTAAATGAAGTGAGTCAATCAGAGAAATACCAATCCCATAGGAGTTCATTCATATGTGGAATTTAAAAATCAAAACAGATGAACAAAGAAGAAAAGAGACAAACAGAAAGCCAGACCCTAACCACAGAGAATAAGTTGGTGGTTGCCAGAGGGGAGGTGGGGGGGGGGGATGGGTGAAAAAATGATGGGGAGAGGGAGCGAACTGGTTGTCACAGGCACTGGGTGACAGATGGAAGTATTGAACCCTATTATACACCTGAAACTAATATTACACTGTATGTTAACTATCCTGGGATTTTTAAAAATGGCAAAATTTATGATATGTTTTATTTTTAATTATGGTACAATACTATGTTATATATATTTAACCACAATAGAAAATTTACTGGGGCACCTGGCTTGCTCAGCCATGGGAGCGTGTGACTCTTGATCTTGGGGTCATGAGTTTAAGTCTCACATTTGGGGTAGAGATAAAATAAAAATTAAAATCTTAAACAAATATATATATATATGAAATAAGAAAAAATAAGAATTTCAACACGGTGGCAACAGAGCATTCCTCAAGGGCAGGTCCCTTCTGTGCCTGAGGTTCTGTGTGAAGCCAGCCCTGCCTAAGATGACAGAGACCCTCGGATTCTGGGAGCATGTCACATTCTGGAGACTAAGGGTCTACATCCGGGCACTGAAGACCTACTGATGCCGCCGGCTCTCCAGAATCTGCGCGGTGCTCAGTGAGGATGGTGAGAATCGAGAGCTCTCACCTTCCCACCACTACCCCCACTCTCCTTGGCCTCCTCAAGATTAAACCCGAGATCCAGATTCAAAGCTCAGAAGACTGTGCAATGTCAGCCCTCGAGGTGACAATGTTTACGGGACAGTTTTCTTCCCATCAGTTATGTGCCGTCAGCCCTCTGCTATTGCTTCAAGGCAGACGGAGGTGGCCAGGGTTGCAGAGGGAGCAGTGATCTATATACCTTGAGTCGCTTGGCTGAAAACTAGGTGAGCAGCCACTAACCACATTGCCTCACCTGGCCTCACTGCACACACTTCCTCCCATTTCTTCTGTTTTTTCCCCTTCCTGCAAACCATCTCCCTGACTTCTCTGGGCCCTCCTTTCACTCCCTAGCATGCTTGATGGACGGTAGGCGGGGGTGGCTGGTAGGTGGAGTCCTCAAGCAGGGCCTGGAGGGGAGAGAGGCGGGGGGGTGGGGGCAGACCAACTGATGGAGTCCAACCAGAGTCTACGAATAGTCTAGATTAGGGGCTGTGAGAGGTTGGGGGACGGAGGAGAGAAGAAGGTGAGCCAGGCGTGGCTCTGCCCCTAGAAACCTGATGAAAGACAGATGCCTTGTCACCTTTGTCACACATACCTTCGATTACAGGCCCGTGGTCTGGGGCTTCCTGAGCAGAAAGAATGCCCTTCCTTTGAGGCAAAGCAAACATGGGCACTGACGGGGTGAGCCTCCTGCTCCCTGCGGCCATCTCTTGGAGTACCTGCTTGGCCTCTGAGTGGCCACTCGACAGGAGGTGGGGACGCCGCTTCCTGGCAGGGGACAGACCCCTCAAAGAAGACATTTTGCACTGAAGTCCAACAGTTCCCTAGCCCAGACCCTGCCTGCCACTGGAGGGTAACTCAGCCACCACGAGACCTCTCAACCTTTCCGGGAATAGTGTCACGGGGATGTGTGTGTCCCCTCACAGCCACGCAGCATGCACTACCTTCTCCAACTCCAGCTCCGCTTCCCTACAAGGAGAGGTGCTACCCCACCCCCCAACCCCCAGCAAGGGGCCTCCCTCTCATCCTGCTTCCCGTTCACGTGTTTGCGGTCCAGCAGGGGCTACTGGGTAATTCCCCCAGGACGTGGATGCCACCCACCTGCTGACCCGCCTTCTCCCTGCAGGACAGAACCCTGGATTATCGCCATCCCCACCCCCACGCTGGGCCACTATGGAGGTTCCTGAGTACCTTCAATGTCCAAAAAGGTGATGGGCGGCCTTGCTGTGCTAAAGACTGCCCTGCAGGGGCGCCTGGAAGGCGCGGTCGGTTAAGCATCGAACTCTTGTTCTCAGCTCAGGTCATGATCTCTGAGTCTTGAGATCGAGCCCGCCTTCAGGCTCTGCAGTCAGTGCCCAGTCGTCTTGTCCTTCTCCCTCCCCCCCTGCCCTCCCCTCGCTCTCTCTCTCTCTCTCAAAATGAATAAATAAACTCTTAGATAAATACACCTTTCAGGGTTGGAGCTAGAACAAGGATCTGCCTCACCAATCCCACAGCAGCCCCAGACGGGGCCTGAATCGGGGATATAAAGTCTGATCAGCAACTCTCGACATACTCGAGACGGAGGGCCCAGGGGTGTCACAGCAGGGAAAAAATCAATATATTTTCAAGTCCTCTTCCCCTTTTCTTCCTAGAGGATACCTAAAATTTAGCATCAGAGGGATGAACCTGGTTTGGGAGACGGGAACCTGAAACTACACCACATTCTACTACCTTCTTTGGGAATTTTAGAGTCAAATTCCTCTTCCCTCAACCACATATTGAACAGAGTTGCTTTTTCTAATATATTTTTTAAAGATTTTATTTATTTATTTGACAGAGATCACTAGTAGGCAGAGAGAAAGGAGGAAGAAGGCTCCCCGCTGAGCGGACAGCCTGATGCAGGGCTCGATCCTAGGACTCTGGGATCATGACCTGAGCTAAAGACAGAGGCTTTAACCCACTGAGCCACCCAGGCGCCCCTCTAATATATATATTTTTTTTAACCAAAAGATGCTACCTTTGGAAAATGTTCTTTTTTATAATTTTTTTTAAAATTTTGTCCATTTATCTGTCAGAGAGAGAAAGAGAGAGAGCACGAGCAGGAGGAGGGGCAGAGGGAGAAGGAGACGCTGACTCCCGGCTGAGCCGGGAGCCTGACGCAGGACTCGATCCCAGGACTCTGGAACCATGACCTAAGTGGAAGGCGGATACTTAACCAAATGAGCGACCCAGGCATCCCTGGAAAATGTCTGAAATAGCTGCCTCAATGGAGGGGCTCCTCCACTACCATACCCTGCTTTCATACCCCCACCCCACCACTATTCACAAGAGGCTTTCTTTTAAAAAACGTACCTTTAACAAATAATAAGAGCTCACATGCACTGAAACCGCTCCAGGTGCCAGGCAAGCTCACATGGTCTCATGTGATCCTTACAACAACCCTAACAGAGAAGTATTATTATTATCCTCTCCACTTTACTAATGAGGCACACGTTCAGGGAAGTGAAGTGACTTCCCCAAAATCACAGAGCTTGTTAGAGGGGGGCCCGGTTGCTTATATGTCTACACGCTATCGGGGCCACATCCTGGTTTCCATTCAGAAGAACCATAGGGCAGATTTCCACTGTGCTAATAATAACAGCCAATCTCTAAGAACCTACTGCACGCCAGATGCTTTAGTCTGTTCGTTTTTTCTTTCTTTCTTTCTTTTATGTTTTATTTGTCAGAGAGAGAGCGCACAAGCAGGAGAAGCAGCAGGCAGAAGGAGAAGCAGGCTCCCCGCTGAGCAGGGAGCCCGATGTGGGACTTGATCCTAGGATCCTGGGATCACGACCTGAGCTGAAGGTAGACGCTTAATTGACTGAGCCACCCAGGTGCCCCCAGCCTGCTCTTTTATTGGACCATGGGGCATGGAGTGTATTTATCACCAGTGTCCAAATAAGGATCCTGAGGCTCAGAGACTTTGAGCAACGTCCTGACCTTACGTGGGAGGCATTGACAATCTGGGCTTCAGAGTCCCACGGCCTGGGTTCAAATCTTAACTCCTCACTTACTAGCTGTGCAACCTCAGGCAAGTTATTTCATCTCTGTAAATGCTCATTTCCCCCATGTACAATAAAACACGGATAGTGCTTATCTCCAGGGATTACGACAGGTCAGCACAAGTCAGGTGCTTAGAACCATCTCTGCGACAAAGTCAGAAGTCAGCAAAGGTGAGCTGATTATTAATCCAAGGCCCGTGTTTTTTTTCCCCCCACTAGACTGTTCTGTCTTCCAATCTTCCCTGAGAGATAGGAATACATTACATACTAAAATAAACAAGATTCTATTACTCCAATGATGCAAAAATGCTTAGATAAAAGAAGAGAACAACCATTCAAACTCATCGATTCCACGACTCTTCTTGAATATTCTCAGGGCAGTGAAGCCTGTGAAATGAAGGCCCAGGAAAAACAAGGCTCGCGGTGAGTTATGACGGATACTTAAACCTCTCCTTTGTCTACCCCATCTCTTCCTTTCCTTGATCAGCAGGCTCAGAAGGGTAAATTTATTTATTTTTTTTAAGATTTTATTTATTTTATTTATTTATTTGACAAACAGAGATCACAAGTAGGCAGAGAGGCAGGCAGAGAGAGAAGAGGAAACAGGCTCTTTGTTGAGCAGAAAGCCCGATGCGGGGCTCGATCCGAGAACCCTGGGATTATGACTTGAGCCGAAGGCAGAGGCTTTAACCCACTGAGCCACGCAGGTGCCCCTAAGATTTTCTTTTCTTATAGCGAGAGTACAAGTAGGGGGAGGGGAAGGAGAGAGAGAATCTCAAGCAGATTCTGCACTGAGTGTGAAGCTGACATGGGGCTCGATCTCACGATTGGACGCTCGAGGACTGAGCCATCCAGGTGCCCAAATTCATCTTTTTGACCTCGGAAGGTCAAATTCTCTGTAAACACTCCCACTCCATATAGTTTCCACCTTAGTCTGTTCCTTCTTCAGTATGGGGAGAAGGGTCTAGAAGTCAAAGTCTGACAATCTAGAGTGGATTTCTTGCCCCACTTTCTACTGTGTGAGCAGGCATCAATACACTAATCCCTGAAACTCCAATTTTGTTATCTGTGAAAAATCACAAACGTGAGGATCAAAGTAACAATGTGTGTTAGGATGTAGGAAGCATTGCAAACTACAAACCACACTGTGTGGGAAAAGTTGCGTGCCTTCCATCAGCTGGCGGGAGCTCCCAGGTCTGGGCGTTCCCAGCGATCACACACAGGAGAAGTAACCTCAGGCTTCCAGAATATACTCTCCAAGAAGCTGTCTAGAATGCCGCCTTCCTTGGGCCAGCTGGGCTCAGGAGGTGTTGGGAGACACTTGCTCTAAGACAGTCCCCGCTGAGAAAACTTTGAGAAGTGGCACCTTATGAAGGAGGAAATTAAATGTGGGATCAGAGTGGATGGGGCTCGGGGGAGGGAACCCTGCTCAGTGACTGGTGGTAGATTCCAGAACAAGTTGGGGATCACACCAAGTCTGAAAGACTTCTCAGGCTGGGGAACTTGATCCTACTTTTTTTTTTTTTTTTAAAGATTTTATTTATTTATTCAACACACAGAGAGAGAACACAAGCAGGGGGAGCAGCAGACAGAGAGAGAGGGAGAAGCAGGCTCCCCACTGAGCAGGGAACCCGATGGACCCAGGACCCCAACATGACCTGAGCTGAAGGCAGATCCTTAACCAGCTGAACCACTCGGGCGCCCCCTGACCCTACTTTAGGGAGACTGGAAAGCTCTTGGGGAGAGGACTCAGTGGCAACATTTATTTCTTGACGCATAATCTCCCATCTTAGGTGATGGGTGAGGAACAAAGAAGAAACTCCAGGGTAGCAAGTGGGGCTTAAGAGCAGAAAACCCGGGGCGCCTGGGTGGCTCAGTGGGTTAAGCCGCTGCCTTCGGCTCAGGTCATGATCTCAGGGTCCTGGGATCGAGCCCCGCATCAGGCTCTCTGCTCAGCAGGGAGCCTGCTTCCTCCTCTCTCTCTGCCTGCCTCTCTGCCTACTTGTAATCTCTCTCTGTCAAATAAATAAATAAAATCTTAAAAAAAAAAAAAAAAGAGCAGAAAACCCATCACTTAGCACTTCCTCACAAAACCACGAACTCCACCAACAGAGCCGCGGCTGACGGCCGATCAGCCGGGATGCTGGGCTCCATGTTAACACCACGTGTGTCAATGGCAGGTGCAGAGAGAATGGGGGGAAGCAAGGGTTGCTCTTCCAGCCTGGGTGGGAGGGACAGAGCTGGCAGGACAGGCGCAGGGGTGCAAAAGAGGACAGGATGAGCAGGGTGCAGTTGCCGGGAAGAGAGAGCGCCACTCCAGGCAGCTGTGCAGAACCCTGCTCTGTTCCCGTGTCCACTGGCGTTGCTGCCAGCATCTTCCCCATGAGCATCTTGGCCACCTGCTCGGCAAGCAAGCGATGTTGCCGTAAAAGACAAACTTGCAAAAATATCAAAGAGGCATCTTTTTTTTTTTTTTAAGATTTTATTTATTTATTTGAGAGAGAGAGACAGTGAGAGAGAGCATGAGCGAGGAGAAGGTCAGAGGGAGAAGCAGACTCCCCATGGAGCTGGGAGCCCGATGTGGGATTCGATCCTGGGACTCCGGGATCATGACCTGAGCCAAAGGCAGTCGTCCAACCAACTGAGCCACCCAGGCATCCCATCAAAGAGGCATCTTCACTAAAAAACCACATAATGAAACGTGAAAAAATGTATAACATATGTAAAAAAACTTTATTGCAAAATACAAAATATCTGAACACATTGAACATGTGTGTAGATTCAGCCATAGGTGGCACAAATAACTGATTTTATCTTATGGGTTGTACCTAACCACTAGTCTTCAAAATCTCTCCTCTATAATCTTATGCTTTCTCTCGGTCTCTTTCTTCCTTTCTCTCTCCTTTTCTATATGTTAGTTCATTTCCTGATTTGGCGGCATACTTTTTCTTTTTTTGCTAAAGTGTCTTTCTTCATTAAAAGAGGTTTCAGGGGGCGCCTGGGTGGCTCAGTGGGTTAAAGCCTCTGCCTTCGGCTCAGGTCATGATCCCAAGGTCCTGGAATCAAGCCCCGCATTGGGCTCTCTGCGTGGCAGGAAGCCTGCTTCCCTTCCTCTCTCTCTGCCTGCCTTTCTGCCTACTTGTGATATCTGTCAAATGAATAAATAAAATCTTAAAAAAATTAAAAGAAAAAAGGTTTTGGCTTCCAAACACTACGACGCATGTTTATACCCGAGTTTTACGTTGCCCTGGGAAAGCCGCTGCATTTTGAAAGCTTCTACGCTGTTGTTTGTTCTTGGCATATCATCAGATGTCCATTGATAAATGGTCCAAAGTTCTATGGGAAATGTGGGTTCAAAACTTTGCAGCGCTACACAGACCATTAAGAGGGCTGAGATTTATATACAATAAAAATGGGAGTACTGCGTCAATGAAGAAATAAAACCCATTGATGAAACCAACAAACTGTCAAACCAAACGGTCAACCAGCTATTTTTTTTTTTTTTAATCTTTTACAGGGAAATGGCCTTACCATCAGTTAGCTACCCAGCAACGTGGCTTACAACAAAGATGTTCACGGGGGAACTACTCAGAACCACGAAAGGCCTCCCCACACCATCTCTTCATTTATACAAATGGCAGCCAGTCACAGAACAAACGCACCCTGGGCCTGAATCAGAGAAAGGCAAAACCAAGAGAGAGATTCTCCGCAGCCCATCTGTGTCAATGGCCACTAGTGGGCCAAAGTTTTGAGACACCATGGACTAGTTTTCATAGCCTCTCCATTACTACCTTATCATTGTCAGAGTCTTGAGCACCTATAGGGAACTGCACAGAATTAAGGCTTGGGATTCTAGGCTATGCCATACTGATGGGTAACACAAAGACCAGAAAGCTGCAGAGCTGTTCTTAAAACACTGGGTGATAGACAGGCTTCAGCATCCAGAATTGAACCGCATCGGATCCGTCCCAGCTCCCGGAATTTCCAGTCTTTGGGTAACAACACTTTCTGCCATTTTGCTCTCCTCGCCCTCTCAACAGCTTTAAGACAATTCCCTCTTACTTTGAAATAGCTAAAGTGGTTTCTGGTTTTCCTGACCACACCCTTACTGATGGACCCTTGATTTTTTTTTTTTTTTAATTCTGTACATTTTTCTTTTGGATATTTGTGGCGATGCCCAAGTTTTTGTGTTTGGCTCCCTATCCTTTGTCCTCAGAGTTCTTTGACAGGATCTTCCTGTTGCTAATTTTGTGGTTGCTGATGTTTCTTCCTACCACCCTCTCGACATTGGCAAAATTGGATGCTTGCCCTTAACCGGGTTCCTCTTTTAGGCCCAGGTTACATTCAATTGCAAAACAGCCTTAAAACACCGAGCAGACCCCCATTCCTTTCTCTGGGAGCACCTCCAAGATCCAGGGAACCTTTTGTTCCACTGGGTCATTAA
This sequence comes from Mustela nivalis, assembly GCF_964662115.1. Taxonomy (NCBI): domain Eukaryota; kingdom Metazoa; phylum Chordata; class Mammalia; order Carnivora; family Mustelidae; genus Mustela; species Mustela nivalis. The sequence goes on along the minus strand of NC_139026.1, from coordinate 122,717,372 downwards.
CAAAAAAGGTCCGCACAGCAGGACTGTGTCCCTGTTGATGGGAGCTATGCATAACTAATGAAGAGGAAAATTGGGAGCAATCCGGCCTGATCAGTCTCAACATGTTTCTAATAACTTCTACATCGTCCGATCTTCATTTCCCTATATGTCTTCTTTCCTTCCTAAATGAATATTCCAAATCCTCCTCAGCCTACTAACATTTTCCAGTCTGGATTTTCTCTCCCTTTCCTCCCCATCTTACAGTACTTTGTTTCATAGAAGATTACCTCAGCTTCTTAGTCACATTGTGCACAATTTATTTTCTTTATATTTTTAAAGATTTTATTTATCTATTTGAAAGAGAGAGCACATGAATGGGGGGGGCAGATGGAGAGGGAAAAGCAGGCTCCCCATTGAGCAGGGAACCCGATGTGGGGCTTGATCCCAGGACCCTGAGATCACGACCTGAGCCAAAGGCAGAAGCTTAACTGACTGAGTCACCCAGGCACCCTTGGTTTTAAATACTAGTTGCCTTGGTCTCTAGTTGTGTACATTAAGATGTCCAGACTTCCAGCCACCCAAGACTTAAGAGTAGAATTTTTCTTGTAGTACTGAAAATACCCCCAAGTCCTAGGTTCTAGATTTGTTTCAAATATAAGCTGGCTATGCTTCTATGATGCTTGGAGGACTTTATCACTTGTCCAGAGTCACAGGAATTATAGGAGGCAGAGCCAGGATTTGAACCCAGATCTTTCTGATTCCATGGCTGCTGGCACCACTCAGAGGCAGAGCCTCTCCTAATGACAAAGGGAGCTGGGAGAGCCTTCCCAGAGGAGGTGTAAATGCCAAAGAACTGTAGAAAAGCCAAGACCAACATAAACAAAAGCATTCAATTTTAAATTCCAGCAAAATTCTCTCTCTCCTCTGTCAGCATGAGGTACCTCTTGGATGAAGAATTCATTCAAGTGTTTCTTAGCAACTAGACCTCCAGACCGGAAGTGTCTGCTAGGAGTTCATTTCCCCTGAGTCACCCATGTATGTGGAATACAGTCATATGAGCAAGGAAGAAGGTGTGGCAGGATCCACAGACAGGGAGGAGTGAGAGCTGACAGGAAGTAGGGAGATAATTAGTTTCACTTTTCTACACCTGTGTTTCACTTGTTATACCAAGCACATATTTTATCATTTGAAAAACATCAAATGAAAAAAGTTTAGAAGCCTATGGAAAATGCCTTCATCCAATCCCACTTTATTTTCTTCTTCCTGCATCCACGAGATAACTAAATTTCCCAACGTCCTGTGTGCCTAGGCTCTGGTTATGTAACCAGGTTCTTACTGAAGGGATGCAGGCAGGAATGATATATCTCATTTCCACCTCATAATATCCCCTACGGCATCATCCACACTCACTCCTCCTCCTCCTTGGCAAACCTTGAGGACATAGGATTAAGATGACACAATGGCAGGATAAACAGAGCCTTGCGGCCTGAATCAATCATTGCAGGAGAGCCCCCGGACCTCCAACAAGCAAGGACCTATCGGAGTAAGCTACTAAGAATATGTGGTCTGCTTGTTACCGCAGCACTCCCGGCCTATCCAGACTAATAGGGTGCCCATACGTGCCCGGACTTCCCAGTGCACCACAGAAGTTCTGAGAGACCCTCTTGTCTACTTTATGCATGGAAAAAGCCTTCCAGTGTATTTGCTAACTGGATTTTTTCCAGTGCTAAATTTGTCTCGGACACATTTCAGAGTATAGTTTCCTTCCTTCCTCTACCTCCGAGTTACCTTCCCCATTCCCACTTTGTTTTGGTGTGTTTGTTCCATAGGGAAATAAATCAAGGGCTTATCGGAAAGGAAGTAGTACCTGCACTTTACATTCTTGTTTCAACAAGACCTGAATGGGAAGGAAATTTTATGACATTTTCTTCTCCTCAGGGACCATTCCACATTTTACTGCCCTAATGTTTACTTATTGTTATGGTAAAATCTTAGATAAACCATCAGGGGCTGAGCTGTTCCAGAGAAGTGTTTCAAAGAATTAAAGTTGATACATTCAGGCAATAAAAGGCTGTTGACTTTTAAATGTTTTGAAGAAAATATTTACGAAGCATATTAAATGAAGGATGGTGACATGTTCTACCTTTTCTGGGTGATTCTGGGTGAACCAAAATTCCTGGAATGCTCCATGCTCCCTTGAGGGGCTTGAATGTGCTGTTACCTCTGCCTGAAATAGTATTTCCCTTCCTCTGCCTACTTAACTTATCCTTATCTTTCGGATGGCAGTTCAAAGACTAGTGCGCCCTGGCCCAATTGTATAAATTTCTGAAAATTCATCAAATTGTTCACTTAAAACAGGTGAATTTTGCGGTATGTAAATTATACCTCATTAAAGCTAGTTTTAAAAATCCAACAATACCGTCAAGGAGGAAGAGCCCCTTTCCCCCTTAAATGTGGGCTGCACATAGTGACTTCCTTCCAAAGTTGATAACATGCAAAGGGAAAGAGGGAAGGGAGGTACCTCCACCCTGGAGAAATGTGACAAGAACTGTACCAGCCAAGTGATCATGGTCAATATCAACAATGATAAGTCAGGTTGAAAGTAACCCCATAACACTGTTATCCCAGCCTAACCACAAGAAAAATTCCAGTAAGGGGGCTTCCGACAGTATAACTTGTTAGTAGTCCTCAAAACTATCAAGATTATCAAAAGCAAGAAGAGTCTAAGAAATTTTCATATTCAAGAGGAGCCTAGAGAAGATATGATGACAAAATGTGATGTGAGGGGTACCTGGGTGGCTCAGCTGGTTAGGTGTCTGCCTTCGGCTCAGGTCATAATCCTGGGGTCCTGGAATCAAGGCCCACATTGGGCTCCCTGCTCAGCAAGTAACCTGCTTCTCCTTCTCCCTCTGCCACTCCCCTTGCTTGTGCTTTCTTTCTCTCTGACAAATAAATAAATAAAATCTTTACCAACAAAAATTTAAAAACTAAAAATAAATAAATGTGATGTGATGTCCTGGATGGGCTCCTGTGACAGAAAAAGAACATTAGGTACAAACTAAGGAAATGTGAATTAAGTATGGACTTGACTTAATAATAATATACCAATAATGGTTCACCATACATGACAAACGTGCCACAGTGGTAGAAGAGGTAAATAATAAGGAAAATTGGACGTGAAATATCTGGGACTCTCTGTACTGTCTTTACAATTTCCCTGTAAATCTAAAACTGTTCTAAAAAATAAAGTTAATTTAATTCCCATCAAAAAAAATTTCCCCAGCCCCACACCCCCACTGAGCAGATCAAGTGCCCTTACTTTATGTTCCTATAGCAGTCTAGAAAGTTCACTAAAAAATGAACGAACTTATCACCATATGCAATTACAGCTGTGTGTCTCATGCAACTTGATAGGTGCTTAGTCATAAACATAGAGTAAATAACATAAAAATATAAGTTTAGTGACAACAGGATTCTGTCTCTTCTGTTCTTTACTGGACCCTCATCACCTGGAGAGCACCCAGCCCATGGTAGACACACAGTAAGAAAAACTTCCACCCTAGCCTGAGCCAATGACTCTTCTCTGCAGACGTTTGAACTTGGGATTAAGATATTTTAGCTCAGGGGTGCCTGGGTGGCTCAGTCCATTAGCATCTGTCTTCAGTTCAGGTCTTGATCCCGGGGTCCTGGAAGTGAGTCTGCATTGGGCTCCCTGCTCAGCAGGGGAGTCTGCTTCTCCCTCCGTCTCTCTTCCACTTCTCGTGCTCTCTTTCTCTCTCTCACAAAAATAAATAAAGAATAAAATCTCTAAGAACAACAACAACAAAATCTCTTAGCACAGTCTGCAAGATTTATTAATACAGCCTACTGAGGTGCAGACAGACAGCAGCACCATTGGATGTTGTCAGATGAAGAGAGGCTTGGGGGATTGATTTATAAAGAATAAAGCCAAGACTCAGAGGGAAGGAAAGACAAGAGACAGAGCGAGAGGGCCACCTAGGTTCCCACCAGGGCTGTCTTCTCCAATTCCAGTCAATTCCTGGAACTTATGTCCCGGGAGACCTTCCTGTCATGTACAGTTCAACAAGCTCTTATCGTCAGATCTTGTTCCTTAGGGATAACTTCACTGAAACCTTATCTGCATCCTGTTATCCTAGTCTGAGTTTCTGTTGTGGAAGATGTTCAATCAGAGTAATGGAGGGAAATATCACCCACTGCATAATGAAGAGACAGAAAAAAACAACAGGAAGCAAAAGTGGGGATAAGAAAGGGAAAGTAGAGGCTATCAAAAGAAAAGCTGATTGGGCACCTGGGTGGCTCAGTTGGGTCATGATCCTGAGGTCCTGGGCTTGAGTCTCATGAGAGGCTCCCCATTCAGTGGGGAGTCTGCTTCTCCCTCTGGCCCTTCCCCCTCTCATGCTCTCTCTCTCTTTCACTCTCTCTCCAATAAATAAATAAAATCTTTTTTTAAATGCATTTTTTAAAAAGATTTTATTTATTTATTTATTTGACAGACAGAGATCACAAGTAGGCTGAGAGGCAGGCAGAGAAGGAGAGAGGAGGAAGCAGACTCCCTGCTGAGCAGAGAGCTCAATGCGGGGCTTGATCCCAGGACCCTGAGATCATAACCTGAGCCTAAGGCAGAGGCTTCAACCCACTGAGCCACCCAGGTGCCCTAAAAATGTGTATTAAAAGAAAAGCTGATTATTTAACAATAGCCAAGATATGGAAGCAACCCAAGTTTCCACTAATAGATGAATGAATAAAGAAGATAGGGTACACACACACACACACACACACACACACTATGAAATATTACTTAGACATGAAAAAAGAATGAAATATTGCCATTTGCAGTGACATGGACAGAACTAGAAGCATAAGGCTAAGCAAAATAAGTCAGACAGAGAAAGACAAACACCATATGATTTCACTCTTGTGTGAAATTTAAGAAACAAAACAGACAAAGAAAAAAAGAGACAAACTGGTGGTTATCAGAGGGGAAGTGGGGGGAGAAATGTGATGGGGATTAAGAGCACAGCCATCATGATCGACAGAGTAATGGGGAATTGTTGAATCACCGTATTGAACACCTACAACTAATATTACACTGTAGGTTGACTATCCTTCAATTTTAAAAAGGAAGAACAGAGGACAAACTAGAAATATATGAAAATGACCTAACAAGTATACAGGAACAAGAAAGGTTGCAGATTCAGAGTGTCATGAATTCATTCATTCAGCAAATGTGTACTGAACCCCCACTGTGTGGCAGGTTCCATGCTTGGTGTTAGAAATACAGCACCCAACAAAATGATCTAAATTACTGCCTAAAAAAGAGATCAGAGACTGGGGTGGGGTTTAAACAGCCACTGAAACCAGAGAAAATGACTCAGTGGCTGCTTTATATTGGTTGGTTAGGGGAGGTCTCTTGAAGAAGGTGACATTAAATTGATATCTGAAGGGTAAGAAAGCACTAGAAGGAGTAAGGTGGTGCTGGATGTCGGGGCGAAGATCTAGACAGAGGGACAAACCAGTGCACCCCAAGGATGCAAGGAAGTGTTCTCAAGAATATGGAATTTGCCCCCCCACCACTGCACAGGGAACATTTGTCCACGTCTAGACTTTCTGGTACTCAACACAACATGGTGGTAGAACAACCTACTGGCATCTAATGGCTAGAGGCCAGGGATGCAAATAAACATCCTACAGTTTGCATAAGACAAACCTTTATGTAGAGAATTATCCAAAACCTCAATGGTTGACATGGTTGAGAAAGCCTTCCCTAAGGCCATCATAAGCTCAGCACCTTCAAGGTGTAGAAAGCAGGACACCATGCCTGGAGAAGAACAGAAAAGAGAACAACTATTAAGTCAGTCAAGGAAGTAGGTGGAAGCAGACAGTACACACCCTTGTATGCCATAGTAAGGAGCTGCCATCTTGTTCCAGGTATGGCAAGGAGCCCATATTCTAAAACTGGGCAGAAAACATAGACTAATTCATTTGTGGAAACAATGACTCTGACTTTTATATGGAATATGGTGGGAGGGACCAATGGGAGGAAAGAAGACCCACTGGGTGGTCTGATACAAAGAGAAAGTGATTGCTTGGAGGTGGGTCATGACAGTAGAGACAGAGAAGCAGAGGGCTGAGATTTATTTTAGAGATAGAATTTACAGGTCCTGGTGACAAAGTGAATGTGAAGGGTGAGGGAAACAGGAGTCAAGGATTCATCGAAGGCTAGGCCAGCTACATGGGTGCATGATGAGTGCACAAGCTGTCCCCACATTGGGCTGGCAGGGGCCTCAGTGGAGGGCTCTTTGCCACCCCAGATCCAGGCACTGAGCACCTCCCAGCCTCCGGGCTGCCAGCTGGCCTTTTCAGGCTGCCCATTCACTGTGGGATGGGGCAATAGACTGGTGGGAAGAAGGAACAGACTTCCCTGCCTGGCTGAGGCTCCATGTCTTCATTTTCCACTGAGTCTACCAAATTATGAAACTGGCCCTGCTTGAAAATTTCCAGCTTGAGCAACTAGATGCTTCATTACTGCCATTTCCCAAAATGGGGAAGAGTAGGAGGTGAGGTAAAAGGTTCCACCTGGGACTTGTTTAATCTCAAGATGCCTGTGAGACATCTCACCAACAAGATCAAGTAGGCAATTGTGTATATCCTTCTACATCTCAGAAAAGACCTAACATATCAGGTCATGATGCCAGGGTCCTGGGATCGAGTCCTGCATCAGGCTCTCTGCTCAGCAGGGAGCCTGCTTCCCCCTCTCTCTCTCTGCCTGCTGTGATCTCTCTCTCTCTGTCAAATAAATAAATAAAATTTAAAAAAAAAAAAAAAAGAAAAGACCTAACATAGGCATAAAGCAGAATTTATCAGTCTGTGGTGTATAAAACACAAGAGTGATAGTGAGACTGCTACAAGAAACAGTATGGCGGTCTCTCCAAAGAAATTAAACACCAAAGTACCATATGATTCAGCAATACCATTTCTGGATATACACCCAAGAGAAGTGAAAGTAGGAACTCAAACAGGTATTTATACACTGGTATACACAGCAGCATTATTCACAAAAGCCAAAAGGTGGAAACAACCCAAATGTCCATCAATAGATGAATGGATAAACAAAATGTGGTCTATATGTATAAAATGGGCTATTACTTGGCTTCAAAAAGGAAGGATATTGGCATGCCTGGGTGGCTCAGTGGGTTAAGCATCTGACGTTGGCTCAGGTCCTGATCTCAGGGTCCTGGGATTGAGAACTAAGTGGGGCTCCCTGCTCAAGGGGGAGTCTGCCTCTCCTCTCCTGTCCTTCCCCTGCCCATGCTCTCTCACATGCTCTCTCTCTCTCTCTCAAGTAAATAAATAAAAAAAAAAAAAAAAGGAAGGAAGGAAGGAAATTCTGGCACGTGCTATAACATGGGTGAACGTTGAAGACATTATGCTAAGAGAAATGAGCCACTCACAACAGGACAAGTATTATTTGATCCCATTTCCAGAAGGAACCTAGAGTAGTTGAATTCATACAATGGTTACCAGAGGCTAGAGAGAGGGAGGAATGGGGAGTTAATATTTAATGAGGCAGAGTTTCTGTTTGGGAAGATGAAAAAGTTCTGGAGATGGGTGGGGATGATAGCTGCACAACAGTGAGAACCTACCCTCATGCCACTGACCTGTACAGTTAAAAATTGTTAAAATGGTGAATTTTACGCTTTGTGTATTTCATCACAATAAAAAAAGATTTTATTTATTATTTATTGAGTGCTTCCTATATGCCCAGCACTATTCTAAGAACTTTCATTGTTTAAAACTCATATAACTCTTATAAAAATCTATTTTTAAACAATTTTATTCATACATTTGAGAATGAGAAAAAAAGCACGAGTGGGGGGAGGGTTAGAGGGAGATAGAAAAGCAGATTTCCCACTGAACATGGAGCTCAGAGCCCCATATGGGACTTGACCCGAGAACCCAGAGATCAACCTGAGCCAAAGGCAGGTGCTTAACGGACTGAGCCACCCAGGCGTCCCAACCCTCATAACAATCTTTAAAGTAGATACCACAGATAGGCAGTCATCTCCAGGACATTGGCCTTAGCAACATGTTTATGGACCTGTCTCCTCAGGCAACAGAAACAAAAGCAAAAAAAAAAAAAAAAAAAAAATACACCACTGGGACTACACTGAAATAAAAAGCATTTGCACAGCAAAGGAAATCATTAACAAAACAAAAAGATGGAGAGAGGCAAGATGACAGAGGAGTAGCAGACTGAGATGACATCAAGTCACAGGAGTTCAGCTAGATAGTTATCAAACTATTCTGAACACCTACAAACTCAACAGGAGATCGAAGAGAAAAAGAACAGCAATTCTAGCAACAGAAAATTGACCACTTACTGAAAGGTAGGACTTGAGGAGAAGTGAATCCGAAGTGACGGGAAGATAGACCACGGTGAGGGGGTAGAGGTCAGCTTCCAGCAAGCGGTGGAGCAGCAGAGCACTAAATCTGGACTTTTAGAGGTGTGTTCCACCAAAGGACGTTGCTCCAAAGGCTAAGCAGGATTGGAGCCCTCACAGGGACAGTGCAGTCTCAGGCCCTGCGGGGTCACAGAAGGATCGGGAGTGTCTGAGTGTAGCAGAGCTCACAGAGCAGGAAGCCAAGAGACAGAGCCCTGGATTGAGCTCTCAGCTCGGGGTTACCTTAAACTGTGATCTGTGACACAGTCGGGCCAGTACTCTTTGGGCAGGAACCCCACAGGCAACAGATGCAGGGAGACCCACCTTCATCCATGGAAGAGCAGAGCAGTAGAAATCTCCTGGGTTTGGAGACTCCAAATGGGGCTGTGCGCCAGAGACAGAAATGCTCAGTCACAGGCCAGGTGACCACAACCGGACACAACCAGACACCAGGGAGACAGGAGGGATTGACTGCTTTTCTCTGAGGGTGCACTGAGGAGTGGGGTCTAAGCTCTCAGCTCCTCCAGGCTGGATATTGTGAAGCTGCCATTTTTACTCCCATCCTCCAGAGCTCTGTGGAAAGTGTTCAGAGAAGAAAAGCTCCCAAGAGAGAACCCGAGCAGATTACTTAGCCCGGCCCCTGGAAAGGGCAGCACAGTTCCGACCGGGCAAAGACATTTAAGAATCACTGAAACAGGTCCCTCCCCCAGAAGATCAGCAAGAAATCCAGCAAAGACCAAGCCAATCAAGAATAGCAGAACTCCAGAGCTAGGGGAGCAATGCTTGGAATTCATGGCTTTTTCCCCCATGATTCTTCAGTCTTGAAGTTAAATTAATTTTTTTAAATTTTTCTTTTTTCTTATTCTAATTTTTAAAGTTTTCCTCTTTCTTCTTTTCACATTTTTAAACTAGTTTATCTTAATAATATCATTCTAAAAAAATCTTTTAAACTTTCATTATTACAATCATATTTCATACTTCATTGTATTTAACCTTATTTTTTGTACACATATAGGGGTTTTTTCCTAAAAATTTTTGGGATACAAGTTTTTCTAATAGATCAAAATATACCCTAAATCTAGCACAGGGCTTTGTTCTAGTCTCCAGCCTAAGCACATTCTCTGCACTTTTTTTTTCCTTTCTTTTTTCAACCAATTTATCTTATGAATTCCTTTTTTAGAATTTTTTTTTAAAATTTTAATCTTTACAGTTGTATTCCATCCCTTCATCACATTTACCCTTATTTTTGTTTATATATAAGTTTTTCCTTTTTTAAAATTATGGGAGGTAGTTTCTTCTAAGAGACCAAAATACACCCCAAATCAAGTGGGTGGCTATGTTCTATTCACCAGTCTAATATATATTAATATATTTTTTTTCTTTTCTTTTTACCACCCCCCCCTCCTCCCAGTTTTGGATCTCTTCTGATTTGGTTAACATACACTTTTCTGGGGTCTTTGACACCCTTTTTGTATTTTATTCTCTTGTTCATATATTCTTATCTGGATAAAATGACAAGGTGGAAAAACTCACCACAAAAAAAAGAACAAGAGGTAGTACGTAAGGCTAGGGACCTAAACAATACAGACATTGGTAATATGTCAGATCTAGAGTTCAAAATGACAATTCTCAAGGTGCTAGCCAGGCTCGAAAAAGGCATGGAAGATATTAGAGAAACGTGTCTAGAGAAATAAAATCCCTTTCTGGAGAAATAAAAGAACTAAAATCTAACCAGGCTGAAGTCAAAAAAGCTATGAATGAGGTGCAATAAAAAATAGAGGCTCTTGGGGCGCCTGGGTGGCTCAGTGGGTTGAGCCGCTGCCTTCGGCTCGGGTCGTGATCTCAGGGTCCTGGGATCGAGTCCCGCATCGGGCTCTCTGCTCAGCGGGGAGCCTGCTTCCTCCTCTCTCTCTCTGCCTGCGTCTCTGCCTACTTGTGATCTCTCTGTCAAATAAATAAATAAAATCTTTAAAAAAAAAAAAAAAAAACTGAAAAAAAAAAAAAAATAGAGGCTCTTACTGCTAGGATAAAAGAGGCAGAAGAGAGAACTAGTGATATAGAACCAAATGAAGGAGAATAAAGAAGCTGAGCAAAAGGGTGCCTGGGTGGCTCAGAGGGTTAAAGCCTCTGCCTTTGGCTCAGGTCATGATCCTAGGGTCCTGGGATCGAGTCCCACATCAAGCTCTCTGCTCAGCAGGGAGCCTCCTTCCCTTTCTCTCTCTCTGCCTCTCTCTCTGTCAAATAAATAAATAAAATCTTAAAAAAAAAATAAGCTGAGCAAAAGAGAGACAACTACTGGACCATGAGGGGAGAATTGGAGAGATAAGTGATACCATAAGATGAAACAATATTAGAATAATTGGGATTCCAGAAGAAGAAGAAAGAGGGAGGAGAGCAGAAGGTATACTGGAGCGAATTATAGTAGAGAATTTCCCTAACATGGCAAAGGGAAGAAGCATCAAAATCCAGGAGGTGCAGAGAATCCCCCTGAAAATCTTCAAAAATAGGTCCACACCCCATCATCTAAAAGTAAAACTTAAAAGTCTTGGTGACAAAGAGAAAATCCTGAAAGCAGCTTGGGACAAGAGGTCTATAACATACAATGGTAAAAATATTAGATTGGCAGCAGACTTATCCACAGAGATCTGGCAGGCCAGAAAGAACTGGCATGATATATTCAGAGCACTAAATGAAAAAAATATGCAGCCAAGAATACTATATCCAGCTAGGCAATCATTGAAAATAGAAGGAGAGATAAAAAGCTTCCAGGACAAACAAAAACTGAAGGAATTTGTAAACATCAAACCAGCCCTAGAGGAAACATTGAAAGAGGTCCTCTGAGCAAAGAGAGAGCCTAAAAGTAGTAGATCAGAAAGGAACAGAGACAACATAAAGTAACAGTCACCTTAAAGGCAATACAATGGCACTAAATTCATATCTTTCAATAATTACCCTGAATGTAAATGGGCTAAATGCCCCAATCAAAAGACACAGGGTATCAGAATGGATAAAAAAGCAAAACCCATCAATATGCTGACTACAGGAAACTCATTTTAGACCCAAAGACACCTCCAGATTTAAAGTGAGGGGGTGGAAAACAATTTACCATGCTAATGGACATCAAAATAAAGCTGGGGTGACAATCCTTACATCAGATAAATTAGAGTTTAAGCCAAAGACTGTAATAAGAGATAAAGAAGGATACTATATCATACTCAAAGGGTCTTTCCACAAGAAGATCGGATAATTGTAAATATCTATAACCCTAACATGGGAGCAGCCAACTATATAAACCAATTGATAACAAAATCAAAGAAACACATCAACAATAACACAATAATAGTAGGGGACTTTAACAACCCCTGACTGAAATGGACAGACCATCCAAGCAAAACATCAACAAGGAAATAAACGCCCTAAATGACACACTGGACCAGATGGACATCACAGATATATTCAGATATATTCCATCCCAAAGCAACAGAATACACATTCTTCTGTAGTGCACATGGAACATTCTCCAGAATACATCCCATCCTGGGTTACAAATCAGGTCTCAACCCGTACCAAAAGATTGGGATCATTCCCTCCATATTTTCAGACCATAATGCTCTGAAGCTAGAACTCAATCACAAGAGGAAAGTTGGAAAGAACACAAATACATGGAGGCTAAAAAGCATCCTACAAAAAAAAAAAATAATAAATAAATGGGTCAACCAGGAAATTAAAGAAGATTTGAAAAAATTCATGGAAATGAATGAAAATGAAAACACAACTGTTCAGACTCTGTGGGACACATCAAAGGCAGTCCTGAGAGGAAAGTTTATAGCGATAAAAGCATTTCTCAAGAAACAAGAAAGTTCGCAAGTATGCAACCTAACCCTACACCTAAAGAAGCTGGAGAAATAACAGCAAAGAAAACCTAAACCCAACAGGAGAAGAGAAATCATAAAGATCAGAGCAGAAATCAACGAAATAGAAACCAAAAGAACAGTAGAACAAATCCATGAAACTAGGAATTGGTTCTTTGAAAGAATAAATAAGATTGATAAACCCCTCACCAGACATATCAAAAAGAAAAGGGAAAGGACCCAAATTAATAAAATCATGAATGAAAGAGGAAACATCACAACCAACACCAAAGAAATACAAACAATTATAAGAACATACTATGAGCAACTATATGCCAGCAAATTTGACAATTTGGAAGAAATGGATGCATTCCTAGAGACATATAAACTACCAAAACTGAACCAGGAAGAAATAGAAAACCTGAACAGACCCATAACCAGTAAGGAGATTGCAGCAGTCATCAAAAATCTCCCAAAAAATAAGAACCCAGGGCCAGATGGCTTCCCAGGAGAATTCTACCAAACATTTAAAGAAGAATTAATACCTATTCTCCTGAAAATGTTCCAAAAAATAGAAATGGAAGGAAAACTTCCAAACTCATTTTATGAGGCCAGCATTAACTTGATCCCAAAACCAGACAAAGACCCCATCAAAAAGGAGAATTACAGACCAATATCCTTGATGAACACAGATGTGAAAATTCTCACCAAAATACAAGCCAATAGGATCCAACAGTACATGAAAAGGATTATTCACCATCACAAAGTGGGATTTATTCCTGGGCTGCAAGGTTGGTTCAACATCCGCAAATAAATCAATGTGATACAATACACTAATAAAAGAAAGAACAAGATAATACTCTCAATAGATGCTGAAAAAGCATTTGACAAAGTACAGCATCCTTTCTTGATCAAAACTCTTCAAAGTGTAGAGATAAAGGGTATATACCTCAATATCATCAAAGCTATCTATGAAAAACCCACAGCAAATATAATTTTTAATGGGGAAAAACAGAGAGCTTTTCCGCTAAGGTCAGGAAGACTGTAGGGATGTTCATTATCACCACTGCTATTCAATATAGTACTAGAAGTCCTAGCCTCAACAATCAGACAACGAAAAGAAGTTAAAGGCATCCGAATCAGCAAAGAAGAAGTCAAACTCTAACTCTTTTTTTTTTTTTTAATTTATTTGACAAAGAGAGATCACAAGTAGGCAGAGAGGCAGGCAGAGAGAGAGAGAGAGGAGGAAGCAGGCTCCCTGCCAAGCAGAGAGCCCGATGCGGGACTCGATCCCAGGACCCTGAGATCATGACCTGAGCCGAAGGCAGCGGCTTAACCCACTGAGCCACCCAGGCACCCTCAAACTCTAACTCTTTGCAGATGATACGATACTTTATGTGGAAAACCCAAAAGACTCCACTCCAAAACTGCTAGAACTCGTACAGGAATTAAGTAAAGTGTCAGGATATAAAATCAATGCACGGAAGTCAGTTGCATTTCTATATACCAACACAAGACAGAAGAAAGAATAATTAAGGAGTCCATCCCATTTACAATTGCATTCAAAACCATAAGATACCTAGGAATAAACCTAACCAAAGAGGCAAAGAATCTGTACTCAGAAAACTATAAAGTACTCATGAAATAAATTAAGGAAAACACAAAGGAATGGAAAAACATTCCAAGCTCATGGATTGGAAGAACAAATATTGTGAAAATGTCTATGCTACCTAAAACAATCTGCACATTTAATGTAATCCCTATTAAAATATCATGTTTTTGTCAATGAAATGGAACAAATAATTCTAAAATTTTTATGGAACCAGAAAAGGCCCCGAATAGCCAGAGGAATGTTGAAAAAGAAAGCCAAAGTTGATGGCATCACAATTCCAAACTTCAAGCCCTATTCTAAAGCTGTAATCATCAAGACAGTATGGTACTGGCACAAAAGCAGACACACAGATCAATGGAACAGAAAAGAAAGCCCGGAAATACACCCTCAACTCTATGGTCAACTAATCTTCGGCAAAGCAGGAAAGAATACCCGATGGAAAAAAAGTCTCTTCAACAAATGGTGTTGGGGAAATTGGACAGCCACATGCAGAAGAATGAAACTGGACCATTTCCTTACACCACACCCAAAAATAGACTCAAAATGGATGAAAGACCTCAATGTGAGATAGGAATCCATCAAAATCCTTGAGGAGAACAGAGGCAATAATTTCTTCCACCTCAGGCTCAGCAACTTCTTCCTAGAAACATCGCCACAGGCAAGGGAAGCAAGGGCAAAAATGAACTACTGGGACTTCATCAAGATCAAAAGCTTTTGCAAAGCAAAGGAAACAGTTAACAAAACCAAAAGACAACTGACAGAATGCAAGAAGATATTCATAAACAACATATAAGATAAGGGGCTAGTATCTAAAATCTGTAAAGAACTTATCAAACACAACACCCAAAGAACAAATAATCCAGCCAAGAAATAGGCAGAGGAGGGGTGCCTGGGTGGCTCAGTGGGTTAAGCTGCTGCCTTCAGCTCAGGTCATGATCTCAGGGTCCTGGGATCAAGCCCTGCATCGGGCTCCTTGCTCAGTGGGGAGCCTGCTTCTCTCTCTGCCTCTGTCTGCCTCTCTGCCTGCTTGTGATCTCTCTCTCTCTCTGTCAGATAAATAAATAAATAAAATCTTTTATTTATTTATTTTTTAATTAATTAACTTATTTTCAGAAAAACAGTATTCATTATTTTTTCACCACACCCAGTGCTCCATGCAATCTATGCCCTCTATAATACCCACCACCTGGTACCCCAACCTTCCACCCCCCCACCATTTCAAACCCCTCACATTGTTTTTCAGAGTCCATAGTCTCTCATGATTCACCTCCCCTTCCAATTTACCCCAACTCCCTTCTCCTAACACCCCTTGTCCTCCATGATATTTGTTATGCTCCACAAATAAGATAAAATGCTCCACAAATAAGATTTAAAATAAAATCTTAAAAAAAAAGAAAGAAAGAAATAGGCAGAGGACATGAAAAGACTTTTCTGCAAAGAAGACATCCAGATGGCCAACAAACACATGAAAAAGTGCTCAACATCACTCGGCTTCAGGAAATACAAATCAAAACGGCAATGAGATTGCTTCTTGGCCTTTTGGCTAAGATCAAGCATAAAGCCACAATGAGATACCACCTCACACCATTCAGAATGGCTGAAATTAACAAGTCAGGAAACGATAGATGTTGGAGAGGATGTGGAGAATGGGGAACCCTCCTATACTGTTGGTGGGAATGCAAGCTGGGGCAACCACTCTGGAAAACAGCATGGACGTTCCTCAAAAAGTTGAAAATATGACCCAGAAATTGCACTACTGGGTATTTACCCTAAAGATACATGTGCACCTGAATGTTTATAGCAGCAATGTCCACAATAGCCAAACTGTGGAAAGAACCTAGATGTTCATCAACAGATGAATGGATAAAGAAGATGTGGTGTATATATATACAATGTAATACTATGCAGCCTTCAAAAGAAATGAAATCTTGCCATTTGCGACGACGTGGATGGAACTAGAGGGTATTGTGCTGAGCGAAATACGCCAATCAGAGAAAGACAATTATCATATGATCTCCCTGATATGAGAAATTTGAGAGGCAGAGTGGGGGCTTCGGGGGTAGGGAAAGAAAAAATGAATCAAGATAGGGATGGGAGGGAGAAACAAACCATAAGGAACTCTTAATCTCACAAAACAAACTGAGGGTTGCTGTGGGGATGGAGGTGTGGAGAGGGTGGTAGGGTTATGGACATTGGGGAGGGTATGTGGTGTGGTGAGTGCTGTGAAGTATGTAAGCCTGACAATTCACAGACCTGGACTTCTGGGGCTAATACTACATTATATGTTAATAAAAATAATCAATAAGAAAATAGTGGGGAAAAAAAGGCAACCTAGTGAACGGGTGAGATATTTGCAAATGACATATCCTCTAAGGGGTTAGCATTCAAACACAACTTAAAACCAAAAAAACAAATAAATGATTTTAAAATGTCAGTGGAGGCATCCAGGGGGTTCTGTTGGTTAAGCATCCATCCAACTGCTGGTTTCAGGTCAGGTCATTATCTCGGGGTCATGAGATCAAGCCCTGTTGGGCTTCATGCTTGAGTCTGCTTGAGATTCTCTCCCTCTCCCCCTATATCTGCTTTCTTTCTCCCTCAAATAAATAAATACATCTTTAAAAATAAATAATACATAAATAAATAAAATTTAAAATGAGCAGTGGATTTGAATAGACATTCTTCCAAAGAAGGTATCCAGATGGCCAACTGACACATGAAACGATGCTCAACATCACTCATCATCAGGGAAATGCAAATAAGAACCACAGTGAGGTATCACCTCACCCCTGTCAGAACGAATACTACCAAAAAGACAAGAGATAATGTGTTGGTGAGGATGTGGAGAAAAGGGAACCCTCATGCACTTTGGGTGAGGCAATATTGGGTGTTGCAATATTATTTACAATAGTCAAGATATGGAAGCAACCTGGGTGCCTGGGTGGTTCAGTCATTAAGCATCTGCCTTTGGTTCAGGTCATGATCCCAGGGTCCTGGGATTGAGCCCCACATTGGACTCTCCACTCGGCAGTGAGTTTGCTTCTCACTCTCCCTCTGTGCTCTCTCTTGCTCTTGTTCTCTCACAAATAAATAAATAAATAAATAAAATCTTTTAAAAAAAGAAAAAGAAAAGAAAAAGATATGGAACCAGCCCAAGTGTCCATCCTTAGATAAATGGAAAATGGATAAAGAAGATGTGGTATATATCTGCAGTGGAATATTACTCAGCCATAAAAAAGAATCTTGCCTTTTCTGACAACATGAATGGACCTAGAAGGTATTATACTGAGTGAAATATGTCAGAGAAAAACAAACACTGTTTGTACTATAATATTAACAAATACTATTTGGCACTATTTTGATTTATATGTGGAATCTAGAAACAAAACGAATAACAACAACAACAAACCATAAGCAGACTCATAAAGACAGAGTGATTAAAAAAAAAAAGAAATTTGGTTCAATATCATCACCCCCATTTTAAAAATGAGAAAACCAATGACCATAGTTGTTAAGTAACGGACAAAGTTCACACAGCTTCCAACTGGCCAGGCTCAGATTTGGATTCAGGCAGTCTGGTACCAGAGCCCAAACACTTCTTTTCTTTTTTTTTTTTTTTTTAAGATTCATTTATGTATTTTAGAGAGAGTCTGAGCGTGTGCATGTGAATATGGTGGGGGGAAAGAGAGAGGGAAAATCCTCAAGCAGACTTCCTGCTAAGCAAGGGGCCCGATGAAGGGCTTCATCCCTGGACCCCAAGATAATGATCTGAGCCGAAATCAAGAGTCAGCCACTTAACCGACTGAGCCACCCATTTTTCTTAAGACCTACTGTACTACCTATGACGTCATGTACTAACGGAACACATTTCACAATAAAACAAAAGAAAATTTTCCAATTTATGGCTGAATGGATAGCTCACAAGCAGCAGGATCCCGGCCCTTGACCATATTTGGACATGGCTTCCCGGCACGGGGCTGGGCTGCAGAGGGATGAGAAGTCAAACAGCGAAGGAGGGGGAGTTACAATTATGGGTGACAAATATTCTATCACCTTTGAAAAAATTACTGACCAGAAACATTCCCTGGAATTACTGCCAGGAGGGTGTCCTGCCATGTATGACAAGGTCAGGAGGACCCTCAGCCAGCCCACAAGGCCAGGAGGGGCAGTGCCCCAATCCCAGGACAGGTGGACCCTGGGGTAGGTCTATAGCTCCTCGGTGTTCAAGAGATGGGGGTTACTGTGCATTTTTAGGTGTTCTGTGGTGTTATCAATTAAACTTCTCAGACAAAAGCCATGACAAGCCATACAAACTCTAGGCCTACAGCTGGGGAGACGCCATGGCTGGTCCAAGGAAGTCAGAAGTTCCTACTGACGAAGCCAAGTTAGAGCTGGCTGGCCGAAGGGAAGGTGCAGAGCACTCATGTGGATTCCATTTAGAGCCCAGAATTCCCTCGCTCAGAAGCACATCCCAAGCTGTCAGGAATCCATAGACCTCTCCTGGCTCCTGCCAGGCCGGGTCACAGACATGGATGAGAAACGGGGCCTGATGACAAGAAAGCAAAATGCCTCCCTTGTTCAGGTCCTTGTCGAACAGAAAGAGAGGAGAGTCGAACAGCCTGAGATGTGCTGAGAGGACAGAAGGCAGCAGAACCTCCCAATCTGAATGACCGATGGGTGGTAGAGAGGCCCAGGCAGGGCCAGACCCCACAGCCCTGAGAAGGTAGACCCCTCCTCAACCTCCTGTTGGGTACGAACCCCACCTGCCTCGTCCTCAAGTCTGAATTTAACTGACCACTGCCTTTGACATCGCCATTGACCTTATCTTTGGGGCCCCTTCTTGTGGTGGGAAGCCCTTTGGCCCCAGGACAGGAGCTGGGTGGGATGGTCTGCATGGGCTAGTGGGAGGCCCCTCGCCATGAGTGAGGTGAGTAACCAGGCTCAGAGGAGGGAATGGGAACAGGAATGCAGAACCCTGCAGGAAGAAATCCAAGGCAAACAGTTAAAGTTCTAGTTTAAAAAATAATGCACATCTTCTTATTTCACTGTCCCTAAACACAGGGCCTTAGACACGTACGCTTCACCCCCCGCCCACCATAACTATCCCTGTCCTGAGGGGTCTGGGTTCCTCAAAAGTGGACACAAACACATTTTAATGTGTGTGTGTGTGTGTGTGTATTTCATAGTTTGCTAGAGCCGCCATTACAACATAGCACAGTTGGGTGGCCTACGCAGCAGCAATATATTTTCTCACTGTTCTGGAAGCTGGAAGCCCAAGATCGTAGTGCCAGCCGTGTGGGGTTGTCCCTCCTTGACTTGCAAACGGCTGCCTCTCGCTGTGTCCTCACGGGCTTTTCCCTCCATGTGTGTCCGTGGGAGGCCATTTGGGTCACTCTAACATAAGATAAGAAACCTGGTGACTTATAAATACTAGACCTGCATTGCTCACAGTGCTGGAGGCCAGAAGTCCCGGATCAAGACACTAGCAGATTTGGTACCTCGTGAGGGCCCACCTCCTGGTTCTCTGTGTCCTCACATGGTGGAAGGGATGAGGGAGCTCTCTGGGGTCTCTCTTATAAGGATGCCAATCCCATTCAGGACGGTTCCATGACCTAATCACTTCCCAAAGGCCCTACCTCCTAATAGCACCAACTTGGGGGTTAAGATTTAACGTATTCTGGGGAGACCCAAAGATTCAATCCATAGCAGTATCTGTGTTCTAATCTCTTCTTCTTATAAGGACACCAGTCCAACCCATATGACCTGATTTTACCTAAATCACCTCTTTAGTTTTTTTAAGATTGATTTTTTTGGGATGACTGGGAGGCTGAGTTCGTTAAGCATCTTCCTTTGGCTCAAATCATGATCTCAGGGTCTTGAGATCAAGCCCCAAGTCAGGCTCTCTGCTCAGTAGGGAGCCTGCTTCTTCCTCTCCCTCTGCTCCTCCCCCTGCTTGTGCTCATTCTCTCTGTCAAATAAATAAATAATATCTTTCTAAAAAAATAAAAGATTTATTTATTTATTTTAGAGAGAGAGAGCATACACACGCATTCACATGAGCATGTGTGTGAGCATAGGGGTGGATGGGGGGAGTAGAGGGGAACAGAAGGAGAGGGAGAGAGCATCCTCAAGCAGACTTTGCACTGAGCACAGAGCCCCACGCAAAGCTCAATCCCAGAACCATAAGATCATGACCTGAGCCAAAATCAAGAGTCTAACACTTAACCTACTAAGCCACCCAGGTGCTCCTAAATCACCTCTTTAAAGGTGAGTCTCCAAAGACAACCATGTTCTGAGGGACTGAGGGTTAGGGCTTCAACATAGGAATCTGGGGGTGAGGGACACAATCCAGCCCAGTAGGTAAGGACCCGGGAGGCTCTGTGGCACATGGCATAAGCACAAGTCCAATCAATAATGCTTTAACTTACTGGAAATAGCTCAGTTTCTAGAAAAGGATGTAGAGAAACTGTATTGTTTCGTTATTTTCATTTCTACTCTCTACTCTTCTACTCTACGCTTGTTAATGAAATTTCAAAAAACAACACCTATAGTAGTTCAAATCTCAGTATTTGTTAGCTATGGTTTTCTCCTAATTTTTTTTTTTAATACTTTGACTTTATGACCCATCCCCAAAGCAAGGCAGGTATCAAAAAACAACCCTGCATGTTACCATCACCTATAGTAATTAGCAAGATGGCGGGCAAGTGCCACCGTGGGCACTGTTGACTGCCATCATCCAGAATCCCACCACACCACATGGTAACATGTGCTGTATTCCGTTCTTACTTGTTCCATCCACCAGTATTTCACATTGTTGAGAGCATCCTTTATATTGAAATCAGAGTCTTGTTTTTTTCTGTTACATTTTATCACACACTTTTCCATACATCATTAAAAAGAATCCATTGATGGACCACCTGGGTGGCTCAGTGGCTGAGGCATCTGACTCTTGATCTCAGGGTCGTGAGTTCAAGTCCCACACTGAGCTCTGTGCTGGGTGTGGAGTCTACTTTAAAATTTTTTTAGGCTTGGTTAGCTAAGCATTGCCTTTGGCTCAGGTCAATCCCAGAGTCCTAGGTTCCAGCCCCACATGGGTTCCCTGCTCAGCAGGGGGCCTGCTTCTTCCTTTCCCTCTGCCTCTCCTCCTGCTCATGCTTGCACACTCTCTCTCAAATAAATAAATAAATAAATCTTTACAAATTTTTTGAATAATAACAACAAAGGATCTGTTGACATGTTGCATGATTGTATAATATTGCATGGTGTTTCAGGCCACAGATGACTCAACCATTTCCGGTCATTGGACATTTAGGTTGTTTCCGGTTTTTAACAATTACAAATACTGCTGACAAACATCTTTGGCATACACCCTTGCCTGCATTTCTGATCATTTCTCTTGGCTACATTCCTATAAGTGAAATTACTGTGTTCAACATGCACACATTTGCCTTCAAGGCCTTTGGAGCACAGGAAAACAGCTGTCTTTCCAAGCCTGTGACTTCGTGGGTCAGGGGAAGAACTTGCTGGGCCCTCCCCTGATGCTAATCCAACATCTGGTCCTATATTCTTACCAGGGGTATGTTCACCCTCTGCCCACTTTTCCACCCAAGCACCATTAGGACTCCCCGTAATTACAGGGTGCTGACGTAGCCATGGGGCATCAAAAAGCAAAGCAGCTGCTAGTAGGGAAAAGGTGAGGAGGGGGCACAGAAATGCTGGCATTTACCAAGTGCTTTTCCTCCAAAGGGCTCAAAGGTTTTCAGAGATATGGTCTCAATCTTCACAGGTCTGTGATTTTTTCTTTCTGATACAGACCCAAACAGAAACGGTATTTGATGGTGTGTATTTGTGTGTTTGTTGTGCTCCTGCTTTCCTAATATTTCCAAAAATGGTTTTTATATTTGGGACTTCTGATGGGTGCAGAGGACAAAAAGTCCCAAACTCGGTCTATTTACCTCTTACCCTTAAAACTCATGGGAGGACAGGAGGAACCCCAATAAAGTAGGAATTCAGGGCAGAAGCCCTACCTTAGGGCTGCATACCAGACAGGCTGAATTGGCTTGCTTTCACCTTTTCCCAAAAATACATTCACAATTTCTGACTTGTAGACATTTTTTGAAAGGAATTGTGATAGAGTAACGGCTCCCCCAAAGATCTTCACATCCTTTCATCAAAATCTTTCAGTAAATTACCTCACAAAAGGGATAGGCCCTGCAGATGTGATTACATTATGATCTTGAGATGGATTATTAGATATAATCACAAGGATCCCTAGAAGAAGAAGGCAAAGGATATGACCAAGAGAGTGAAAAGACAACCCAAGAATGAGAGAAAACACCTGCAAATCAAATGTCTGATAAGGGACTGATATCCAGAATATATAAAGAACTCTTACAACTCAACAAGAAGACAAACCACTTAATTAGTGCACAGGCAAAGGACTTGAATAGAAATCTCTCCAAAGTAGATACACAGATGTCCAACAAGCACCGGAAGGAGTGCATCTAATTGCTCATCATTAGGAAAATACACGACCACAAGGAGATACCATTTCATGCTCACTAGGATAGCTGGAATCAAAAAGACAGACAATACCAAGTGTTAGCAAGGATGTGAAGCAACGGGAACCCCCGTCCATTGCTGGTGGGAATGTAAAATGATGTAGCTACTTAGGGAAAACAATTTGGGAGCACCTCAAAAATGTAAACATAAGGTTGCCTGACTGGTTCGGTCCATAGAGCATGCAGCTCTTGATCTCAGCACTCTGGATTCAAGCCCCATGTTGGATATGGAGCCTACTTAAAAAAAAAAAATGGGGGTGTCTGGGTGGCTCAGTGGGTTAAAGCCTCTGCCTTCAGCTCAGGTCATGATCCCAGGGTCCTGGGATCGAGCCCTGCATCAGGCTCTCTGCTGAGTGGAGAGCCTGCTTCCCTTCCTTTCTCTCTGCTTGCCTCTCTGCCTACTTGTGATCTCTGTCAAATAAATAAATAAAATCTTTAAAAAATAAAAAAAAACGTTTTAAAATGTAAACATGGAATTTTCACATAATCCCAGAATTCCACTCCTAGGTATAAATACAAAGAATAAAAAACAGGAACTTAAATACATACTTGCACTCCAGTATTCACATATATGTATATGTAATGGAATATCATTCAGCCATAAGAGGAAGGAAGTTCTAGAACATGCTACAAGTTGGATGACCCTTGAAGACCTTATGCTGGTGAAATTATCAAACACAAAGGACGAATACTGCAGGACTCCATCTACATGGAATATTTGGAATGGCAAATTCATAGAAGCAGCGCGCAGATTTGCAGTCACCATCAGCTGGGGGAAGAGGGCGTGGGGGTTGTTGCTTACTGGGTACAGAGTTTCTACCTGGGTAGTGAAGGGTTTTACAAATTGTGATGGCTGCCCTATCTTGTGAATGTAATTCATGCTACTGAATTGCACACTTTAAAAATGGGTTAAATGGCCAGTTTTGTGTTAAATATATATTACATGACAATGGAGATAAGGAGGGAGGCAGGAGGGTCAAGGTCAGAAAAAAGAGACATAAGGGCAGAAGTTGAGACTGGAACAATGAACTTTGTGATGGAGGAAGGGGCCAGGAGCCAAGGTATGTGGGCAGCCTCGAAAAGCAGAAAGAGCTGAGAAAACAGATTCTCCTCTGCAGCTTCCAGAAGGAAAGCAGCCCTGCCTACGCGTCTGGATTTCAGCCCCCAGAGACTCCTTTCAGACTTCTGGCTTCCAGGACTGTCAGATAATAAATCTGTGTTGTTTTAAGCTCTCAGGTTTGAAATGATTTGTTACAGTGGCAATAAGAAAAACCCACAGACATAAAACCTTACTCCTGTATTATCATTCATGAACCACAATACACTAATTCACTTTGTAGTTGACTTACATGACTTTTTAAAAAAGATTTTATTTATTTATTTGAGAGAAAGAGACAGCAACGGGGGCGGTGCGGGGAGGAGAAGCAGACTCCCCACTGAGCAGAGAGCCCAATGCGGGTCTCGATCTCAGGACCCTGGGAATCATGACCTGAGCTGAAGGCAGACTCTTCACCAACTGAGCCATCCAGGTGCCCAGGTCCACATGACTTTTAAAGCTCCTCAGAAGATCACTAGAGTTGGGTCCAGTGCCAACAGCCAAAAGGAGGGGCTGCTCTGTGCTTACTCATGTTATCGGTCAGTGGCGTCCTCTTAGGAAAAGGTAGGTTGTGGAATAGATTCAGCTAATGAAATCCCAAAGAAAAACAATTCTCCCTACAAAAACAATCCTGAAAATTCATTCGCATTTGAACTGTATAATTTATGGAAATTATACCTGCACGTAGGGCCCACATTCCTGTGGCCACTGCCTTCCTCGTCTTGCCCTTCTCCGGCACCTGGCACCTCCCACCACACTGCTCCCCTGGGGGCCGGAACCAGGTCTTAGTAAGCTTGGCATCCAAAGTGCAGAATTTCCTTGTATCTAATCACGGAATGAAAGTCTTTCATTTTGAGAATCTCCTCGGTGGGGAGATAACATGCTGAGGAGCATTTGAACGATCCAAGGAACCGGGATGTCCGGAGGACATCTACATCCCAATAAGTGACACATAGAGACCTAATAGCACTACCTTCCAAGAACCTACAGAACTTTTCTATCTGGCCCCAGCATCTTTCTCCAACGTATTATGGTGTTTCTCTTAAAACACTGGCCTATACCTGGTTCCAATTCCTCAGATTCTCTATGCTGAATTCCAAAGCGGACTCTCATCCATCTACCATCTTTACATGACTCTGCTCTATGAGCTCCATGACCCCTAAACAGGTTACAGACAGGTGCTACAGGCTCAGTTCCCTAAGCTCCAAGCCAGGGACTGCGGACATCCTTCCCCAGGTGGCACTGGGCTCGGACAAGGGCCCTGCTGGTGGGGGCTGTCAACCATGATCTACACCGAACCTTGAGGCTGGGGCCACAGTGGTCCGTAGTGGAGGGTGTGGATTCAGACAACCCCAGAGGTGCTCTTTTTCATTGTGGGGATAGACACATAATAACCAAGTAGAAGTAGAAACCGGGTGGGACACTACAGTGTGTCTCCAGATCACTCTCTTTTTTTTTTTTTTTTCTAATTACAGAAGGGACGCGTGTTACTGTGAATGCTTTGGAAACTAGAGAAAAATACAAAGAAAAAAAACACAAATCATCTGTAATCCAGCTATCTCAAGATAACCCTTCCCCAGAGCCCTATAAATTCTTACTCTGCCTAGTCTTTGTTCACGGTCCTGTTATAAATTACTACTACTACTACTACTACTACTACTACTACTACTACTACAACTACTACTGCCACACCACTACTTACTGTCTGGCTACCTCAGTTGAACAGAAAGTCCAGAAAGACAGGGAATTTGTCTCTCTGAAGTAGGGTTGGGCAGACTGGACACAACAGAAGGTCAAGGGCATGAGGGCACCATGAAGTCAAGTACAGAATTCAGGCATCTGAGTGGGTGGTTAATTGACTCTCTAGCTCACCCATTCCTCACCCGCAGGTTTGCCTTGCCTTTAAAAATTTGTCATCGGGGCGCCTGGGTAGCTCAGTGCGTTAAGTGTCTGCCTTCGGCTCAGGTCGTGATCTCAGGGTCCTGGGATCGAGCCTCACGTCGGGCTCATCATACTCAGCAGGGAGTTTTTTTGTCCCTCTCCCTCCCCCTCCACTCCTCCCCCTGCTTGTGGTGCACGCTCATAAATAAATCTTTAAAAAAAATTTTTTCATAGCCTCTGAAGTGACCTAGTCCAACATGCCTTCACTTTACGTCAACACTTTCCTGACTGTCCCTCCAGACTGTCACCTTCCTTCTCAGAAACAAGCATCCTCCTTCTTCCTACATCCTTCATCCATGTGCTTAAGCTCTTAATGCCCCATCTACTACCCTCCCTGGGGTTCCTCTCTGCCAGTCCAGTAGTTCTCCCCTCTCTGCTCGTATCGTCAGTCTTCCCAGACACATTAATTGCTTCCCCTCTTTTTATGACTGTTCCCAAACTACACAATGCTAAGAACGACCCTCCGTCCCACTCCCGTTGGTCTACCCACCCCGACTTTGGTGTTCTCTTCACACCAACCTGATTGAAAGAGTGGTTTACACCTGTTTTCTCCATTTCCTACCCACTCATTCCTTCCCTAATTTCTTGTAACCTAGTTCACCTCGACCCCAAGACCACCAAAGACCTTTCAGTGGCTCAGTCTGAAAGCCTTCACTCAGCTCATTCTTCCCCACCTCTCCATCTCTGTAGCCTCCTCCAGGGCCAACCGCCATTGTCCGGGTACAACTACCAGCAAGACCCGTCTCCCTGACACTCCTCCCTCCCCTCTCTGTCCTGTCCTCCCAGACATCCTGCACACCAGTGACAACTTAACCTTTCTAAGGTACAGCTGTGTTCTGGACGATTAATTTAATTCCTTTCCATGGTGACCTTGGTAAATTAGAAAAAAGTGTTAACCATACCGGGTCAGAATTTTAGCATGTTAAATGAGTCCCTCAACCTTGGAGAAAAGGTTGAGAAGTGGGAGCTGAACCGTAATGCAGAAGCTTTTCAGCAGAAGACCTCACGGATGAGACAAGGCAGGTCGGGAGTGAGTGCTGGCTGGCTTCATCCCCCGCCCCAGCACCTGCAGGAAAGTGGGCATGCCACGGCCACCCTCAGTACTTTTCGTGGATCTGAACACAGCGAATGCTCAGAAATGAACTGCAAGCTTACCCAATGTGTTGCCTCACCTCTCCCGTTCCTCCCAATGTACCTTTAGTGCAGGGAGGGCCACAGTGAGGCATGTACTCAGCCTTGAACCAAGCCTGGGAGAAGCCAAGGCTCTGCAATGCCCACGAAGCTCTCCAATGCCCCAGGCTGCCTGGTCGGCTCCTGTTCTCCTAATTCAATCTTTCCAGTCCAGTGTCTCACCCTCTGCTGAGAAGGACCTCCCTCTCAAACCCCTCCCCCATCCTGCCAGGGAGGATAGACACTGGCTCGCTTACGTCCAGATCGGAGTGCTTACGTAATCATTGCAACATCATCAGCATGTGGGAGGGACCCATTTCCAGGGAGGAGGGTACCTGCGTCATGCAGGGTCCGTGGTACCTCCTCCTCCATTCAGTCCAATGGCGTCATTAGTGGTCTCAATGTCATGTGGCCACAAGCACATTCTCTGTAGCCACCCCCTCCTGATCCTAGCTCTGTCTCCACCCCATCCTGCTGACCTGTGACAACCTTAACTTCACTCACTTACCACCTTCTGTTTCTACTAACCAGCCCCCAAGTTCCCCTCCTCCTGAGCAACGCATTCCTCCTGCTCAGTGCTATCCCACTGGATCATGAATCATGTTCAGCATAGGTAAAACGAATTTCTCTTGGCAAAGGGTATCCATCCATTAAAATGTATATGAGCGAGCAGGAGAAATCTATGGCTGGTTTTAAAGTTATAAAATCTGACCTCTGCTCATCATTGCTGGGAATGCATCTGGGGACAGCGAATTTTCACCTCCCTTAATGACTTTGAACTTAGGAACCACAGACTTACAGACAACTTGTTTCTCAGTAGAGGCACGTTGGTAGGATTAAGTGGATTAGTAACTGGTTGAACAACGTTACTTGGAGATACGGGTTGGTAGGCCCAAGTCAGTCTAAAACAGGGTCTTTAGTGTTTGCTTAGCCTCCATGTCTGCCCTCTTTGTACCTCTGCAGTTCTGTGAATTGGGATGAGAAAATCTGCGTCAAAGATTGTTTTTAAGAATCAGGGTTCTCAGGGCGCCTGGGTGGCTCAGTCAGTTAAGCATCTCTCTTTGGCTCAGGTCATGATCTCGGGGTCCTGGGTTTGAGCCCCATGTGGGGCTCCCTGCTCAGTGGGAAGCCTGCTTCTCCCTCTCCCTCTGCCCCCCAACTTCCCTCCCCCTGCTCATGCATGTTCGCACTCTCTTTCTCAAATAAATAAAATCTTAAAAAAAAAAAAGAATCAGGATTCTTATACAAATATAAACAAAATAAACATATGTTCATGAATTATTCATTAATTAATGATGGAAGGGTTAAAATATTACAACTGGCTCAAAGCAGTATCCCAAGCACGGACACAAAAGCCGTCAGAAATGCTGAAATCAACTTGCTAACAGAATAGATCCAAGCCCCTTTCACAGGGTGGAAATCAGTGGCACGTCCAGCAGACAGAATTCAGGCTGGTGACCCAGAGACTACCACGGCCACCCGTCTCACCAAACATTCCAAACCCAGCGGTGCAACCCACCCATCTCACCAAACATCCTAAACTCAACCAACACTTAGAACCAACTCCCCAACCTCCATACTTCTCTTGCTACCTCCTCCACAAAGTCATTCTAGTATGTTCTTTCCTTCCTCTCTGACCATCTCTCTCCCTAAAACCACACTTCATTTGCCTCTTGCCATGTACTGCCAAAGTACAGTAGGCCTCAAACACCCAGACAAGAGGTACAGCTATGGGGCACCTAGGTGAGGTGATGGAGTCCGTTAAGCATCTGACTCATAGTTTTGGCTCAGGGCTATCCTAGATTGTGAGATGGAGCCCTCATCAGGTTCTACACTCAGCATGGAGTCTACTTGGGTTTCCCTCTTGCCCTCTCCCTTCTTCCCCACCAGGCACACACACTCTCTCTCTCTCTCTCTCTGGAATAAATAAATACATCTTTAAAAAAAAAAAAAAGAGGTACACTTATGGATTCTTGACTAGGAAAGTGACTTCCCTTACATGATTCTCCCCAATAATATTTTTTAATAGTATTTTTTTGATTTAAAGATTTTGTTTATTTTTTTTGACACAGAGAGACAACACAAGCAGGGCAGAGAAGCCTGATTCAGAGCTCGATCCCAGAACTCTGGGATCATGACCTGAGCCGAAGGCAGATGCTTAACCAACTGAGTCACCCAAGCACCCCAGTTTCTCTCTCTCCCTCTCTCTCTCTTTTTAATATTTTATTTATTTATTTGAGAGAGAGAGCATGAGCAGGGGGAGGGGCAGAGGAAGAAGGAAAGCAGACTCCCCTGTTGAGCAGGGAGCCTGATGCAGGGTTGGATGCCTGCTGCAAAAGCTGACATACCCAGCAAGCAACTGGGAATTTCTTGTCAATCTGTGGGGTCCATCACACTTTTCACAGCTCTTTTCCAGAACCAGCAGCAGCGTGCTCCCCATCCATGAGATGTGTGGTATTCTAGGACTCTGGCCACCCTGCCTGTGTTAGTAACCTGAGGAAGATGCAGGAGGCTGCCTCTCCACATTTGCCTACAGAACGATCCTGTCCCAAAGGCTACACCCTGCATTCCACTGAAAAAGTCATAACCATGTAGAGAAACTAAATAATATCCCCAAGGTCCCAAAGCCAGTGAGTACAGAGCCAGTGATCCAAACTCCAGCCCTTCTGGGGCATACACCCTCCCTGCAGACTACCAAGCATCTTCTCATTCTTCCCTGGGACTAACAGAAGTCTCGTGTTTTCTCTAAAGTGCTGCCTTTGTGCAGTTTTTAAAAAAATAAATCAGTCCATTAAAAAAAAAACAACAAACAACTCACATTTGAACACTCTAACACAGTAATGCTAACATACAAGACACATCGCCTTTACAAAACGTCTTCATCAAAACTACTCTTTCTCTGGGATGCCTGGGTAGCTCAGTAGGTTAAGTGTCTGCTTTCAGCTCAGGCTATGCATGATCCCAGGGTCCTGGGATCAAGTCCCACATCGGGTTCTTTGTTCAGTGGGAAGCCTGCTTCTCCCTCTGCCTGTCACTCTTCCTGCTTGTGTTCTCTCTCTCTCTGACAAATAAATAAAATCTTAAAAAAAAAAAACCCAAACACTCTTTCTCTGATTCATATTATTATGAAGCACCCCTAAAGATAGTAGGGCACCTGGGTGGCTCAGTCAGTTGAGTGTCTGATTCTTGATTCCAGCCCAGGTCATGATCTTAGGGTTGTGGGACTGAGCCCAAGCTCAGCCCAAGCTCAGCAGGGAGCCTGCTTCAGGAGTCTCTCCCTCTCCCTCGGCTCTGTCCCCCCTACCCCTTTCCCTCCTCCCCCGCTCATGGTCTTTCTTTCTCTCAAATGAATAAATAAATCTAAAAAAAACAAAAACCAGGGGCACCTGAGTGGCTCAGTCAGTTGGGCATCTGCCTTCGGCTCAGGTCATGATCTCGGGATCCTCAGATCCAGCCCGGTGTCGGGCTCCCTGCTCAGTGTGGAGTCTGTTTCTCCCTCTCCCTCTGTCTCTCCCCCTGCATGTGCTCTCTCTGTCTCAAGTAAATAAATAAAATATTAAAAAACAACAACAACAACAACAAAAAACAAAACAAAAAACGAAGCATGGAAAAATACTGGTTAATTAATTGCTTCAGGGGTACATTTGCCTGCATGTTCCCAAGAGTCTCCTTTTCTCCTCTTCTGCTTCCAGATTTTCTCTCCATTTCTGTTTCTAGAGGTTTTCTTTTGAACACTGCCAAGATTTTGAATGAATCCATTCACCTTCAATCTTTCTCTCCAACAGCTTCCCTGACGTGGTCTTCCATCTTTGGGCCCTGAAGAAGTGGTCGCAGACTGAAAAGTATGGCTCCTTCCCACTGTCCGTTCCACAGCATCCTCAAATTTTATGAAACCGAAGGAAGAAATGTTTACGTCCCTCCTTGTCTGTTCCCTGCAGTGACCTTACATCAAGAACACCATGATCCCTGTGTCCTGGGATCGAGTCCCGCATCAGACTCCCTGCTAACGGGGAGCCTGCTTCTCCCTCTGCCTGCCTCTCCCCCTGCTTGTCCCTGCGCTTTCGCTCTCTCTGACAAATAAATAAATATAATCTTAAAAAGAGAGAGAGAACATACATTTATTTTTAATTACTCAAAAAAAAATTAGTGAACAATTCAAAAGGGGCAAAAGGGTGTACTTTCCTGCCCTGGTGACTCAGGTTCCTACACACAGAGGCTACCTGTCACCCATTTCTTCCAGCTCATGGACTGTAGATATCACTTGCCAATTCAAACAAGAAAGGTCTGGGTAAATGGTTTACTTTGCCCTGTGGCTTGGAGCTCCTGAAAAGAAAATCCACCCGTTCAGCTCCGCAAATTTGCATCGCTGCTCTCCATTCAGTCTCCACTGAAATGACACTTCTTCCTGGATGCCTTTCCTGTCCCTCCCCAGCCTGCATCAGGTCCCCCTGCATGCCCAGGACACCAGCCACTTGTCCCATCGCCCGTCGTGTGTATGGACCAGACTGGAAGTAGCCTGTGTGTCTGCTTCTTACCTCTGGGCAGGGACCAACACAATCCTGCGTTCAGGATCTATTTGCTGAAACAAAGTTATTATCTGAATACCTACATATATTCTAAATGATGCACTAAATCCTGGGAATGGAAAGGTAAATAAAGCAAAATACCTACCCTAGACTTCCTGGCATCTTCATTTCACTTACAAAAAAAAAAAGAAAAAAAAAAAAAAAGAGGCAGAGAGAGAAAGATCCGCTTCTATTAACTTGACTCTGAGTGGACGTTCACTTGGCAACACAAACAGTGTGTCTCATTTGCATCAGCGGTGCTTCCTCTTAGTGTTAACAGGTGTGCTACAGTCTCCCTTTATTGCCAAAACGTGGCCTACGGCTTCCATTAGCCTGCATCGGCCCAAGTGGCTGAGGCTGAAGACTTTACCTCGTGTTGTTATTTTTCTCGAGAGTTGCGTGCAATTTACAGACGACATCTGGAAGCAGCAACATGCGTTAGCGCTTTGAGGTGCCAGGGCAGGAAAGTGGTAAAAAGGCTCCGCAAAGGGCCATCAGGGTCCTTCGCCCTCTGCCAGACCTCAGGCAGGCCTGAGAACAGCTTGGAGCCTCTCCTATGGCACGGGGACCAAGGGGGACCTTAGTGGGTCTCCCCACGCTGGCAGCCCGGGGTTTGCGGAAGCCTTAACTGAGCTCCCACGTGCAAATGTCCCGTGTGCCCTCTGACACGCTGAGAGGGCTCAGTGCTGCCCGGCGCAGCAGCACTTCCTGTGCGATGAAGACAGTTTGGATGCCCATCACTTTTAAGTTACTTCAAAACTTTAAGGGGGCGCCTGGGTGGCTCAGTGGGTCCTGAGTTCGAGCCCCACCCAGTTCTGTCTGTCTGCTTCCCCCTCCCCCTCTCTCTGCCTGCCTCTAAAACACACACACACACACACACACACACACACAACTTTAAATCTATCTTAACCATAAAATCTCACCTAAGTAAAATGGAGTACGTGCTCCCGGCAATGGCCTTGAGTCAAAATCACCTTGTCCGGACAGAATTTTTCTCATGCCCAAAATGATGAGGTTGGGCTAGAAAGTGTACAGACTCCCAAGAGACAAAAGAAGCACATGTGATGGGTGACCTGGACTAGTGGATTCTTGTTTATTAAAAAAAAAAAAAAAAAAAAAAAAAAGAACCAACTGAACAAACAGCTAAAACGATTCTTGTCATTGCTGATAAGACAGCTCATGAGACATTGTGGAATTACTACTGGTTTTCTTAGGTAGGACGGTGGTTTTGTGGGCACGTAGGAGAATGTTGTTACTCATGCGAAATGCGTACTCAAGTATCATGATGTCAGCAAATGTTTCAGGAAAAGAATATTTGAGTGGGGGTGTGTACAGAGAGAGAATGAGAGAAAGAAATAGAGCAAATAGATTGTGTTTTTTAAAAAATTATCTTTGGGCAAGATGGGATCCGGAGGGAGACAAACCGTTAGAGACTCTTAATCTCACAAAACAAACTGAGGGTTGCTGTGGGGAAAGGGGGTAGGGATAGGGTGGCTGGGTTATGGACATTGGGGAGGACATGTGATATGGTGAGTGCTGTGAAGTATGTAAGCCTGACGATTCACAGACCTGTCTGTACCCCTGGGACAAATAATATATTATATGTTAATTAAAAATAATTAATTAAAAAATTATCTTTGGGGGTGCC
This sequence comes from Mustela nivalis, assembly GCF_964662115.1. Taxonomy (NCBI): domain Eukaryota; kingdom Metazoa; phylum Chordata; class Mammalia; order Carnivora; family Mustelidae; genus Mustela; species Mustela nivalis. Next base: position 122,684,490 of record NC_139026.1, on the reverse strand, counting down.
TGGGTGGCTCAGTCGGTTAAGCATCTGCCTTTGGCTCAGGTCATGACCCTGGGGTCCTGGGATCGAGCCCCAGCCAGGTCTGTCTGTCTGTCTGCTCCTTCTCCCTCTGGTCCTCCCCCTGCTCATGCTCTTGTGCGTGCTCGCTCTCTCTCTCTCTCTCTCAGATAAATAAAGTCTTTTAAAAAAATTATCTCTGACTTCCTTTTTGGCTATCATTTCAAATTTCCAAGAATGCATCAAAACCCTATGACCAAATACTGAAAATTATTATTTTTTAAATCAACAACAAGTCTAGCTAAACAATGATGACAAACCACATTCTTTATCTTCTTTCTTACCTTTCAAGCTCTAATTTCAGCCTTTAAAATCTAAATATTCGGTCCCATCTGCTTCCTCTTAAGAGAGCCTCGAAACTTGAGCATAGTAAACATTATATCTTTACAAAATTCTTTTCATCAGTTCTTATTTATCTTAATTTTTATCCACATTGTGACTCCCTGCCCTCCCCTCAATGGGCCTTCCTGCTTAAGACTTTGATTAGGACCTGCCTTGCCTTCTGCTTTAGATTTCATTCTTTCCTGTGTTTGTCCCCATTTGATTTTTCACACCCATCATTTGCATAGATTTCCCCTTTCTTCCTTGCTGTCAATATTTTCCTGTTCATCGGACTCCGGTTCTGTGTAGTAGCTCAGCTCTCTGATTTGCCCTGCCTACACCCCGCTTAACTACCTCTCCTTTTTTTTCATTATCTCCCACCGCCTGGACCTGTCTGTCTCCCTTTGTTCCTGCAGCTCTCCGAACGCCTTCTCTCATCAGGCATGGTTTTATGTAAAACGGAAGTGTGTGCGTGTGCACGCATTTCTGTACAGGTGCATATGATTACACGTACAGTGTAAACATGTATGCACGTGCACATACAGCGCTGACACACTTCGAACACATCCAAAAATGGAAAGGCCGTGGCAGAGGAATTTTCTCTCCAAGAGTGGGAACATGGAGCCTGCCTGCAAACCGTCCTCCACCGTCCTCTCCAGCCTCGACTTTTTTTTTTTTTTTTCCTCCCCCTAGGAGCTCATTGGGTGTTTAAAGTGCTTTGGAAGAAGCAACCTGCTTACCTAAGGTTGCTCGCCTTCCCGAACCCTGCACACCCCTCCTGCGGGGCAGCCCCTCCCCTCCACCCCTCCTCCTCCGCCACTGCCCCGCCCCACCCCCGGCCACTCCCAGGGCTTCCTGTCATTTCACCTCTCTGGTTCACAGAACCCTTCAGCGATAATCCTCTTTTATTTTCCTGAACTTCTGAACTCCTCCAGAGTCTTTTCCCTCCGGTCTTTGGCAATCGGCCTTGGATTCCTTTATCTGCCCTTGGCCCGGCTGAAACTTCTGCCCACAGAGAGTAAGAACGACCAGTTTTCACGGATTCTCGCTTCTGACCACAAGGACTAGCCACGCTGCATTTTTCTTTCCCTCCCTTTTTCTCCTTCCTTTTTAGCTGGCCGAACTTTTCCTCTTCGTGTGTGTATACTCCTGATCCAGGGTTCTTTTTTCCCTTTATGCACGGAGATCTCCGTGGTGGGAGCCACCTGCGGGTGGCGGGTCTGGGTGGGGGTGGGGGGGTGGGAGTGGGGGGGGGTGCGGATGGCGGAGGGACCCCTACCCAGGCCTCTTCTAGTGCGACCCCGGGCCAACGAACCCATCTCAAAGATGCTATCTCAGCAGCTGGCCGAGGACCCCCCGCCGCCTGCAGAGCTAGCCTGGTCAGTGGCAGGCTCTCCAGTAACGCGTCGCCTTGCTCTGCTCTCAAACATGGAAGGATGGTTCCACCATCCGCCTGCCGGGTCGGGCTGCCGGGTCCTCGATCCATAACCTGGGTTTGGCTCCTGCTTTTCCTGGCTAGCATTAAAGCGGCTTGTGAGTCACCGCAACCTTTTATAACCAAGTTATTTCTCATTTAAGACTTAAAGGCAGTTTGTTTCTTGTCCTGCCTGGTGTGGTGAAATTGAAAAATTAAATCAGAGGCTCCCGGTGTGATCCCTAAATATTTCTTTCAAGTTTTCTTATGTGAGTAGAGTTGACACACGATGTTACATTCATTTCGGGTGAACAACATAGTGATTCATCTTCTCTCTAGGATACCCAACTATTTTTTTATTTTTAAAGATGTGTCATGGTATTGTCTTTCTCCGGAGGCTTAATAACACACTTATTCTGGGAAACTAAATTTCACCAACATGTGTTTGGGGATTACAGTCAAGAGACTTTGTAATCTACATTCTCTAAGCAAAGTTCCTGCCTTGGAATATTTTTCTGATGAGAAGCATCCTTTCTAGATGACTGGGTCGTCAATTCTTTTCAAATCAGTCAACAGTTTGGGTTAAGTCCCTTTTACCTTTGGGGAGCTTCCTTTTTTCTTATGGAAAATGAAAGAAACTAACAACATTACCACTTTGTGCCTCTTGACACTTTTCAGCAAACTTCTCAGCAAGCACGTTTTCCATTCTTTTTCTACACCCCACCTTACCATCTGACTGTTTCTACTCCCTTTTCTATTCTGAGTCTGACTACAACTCCAGAGAAGAAAGCTGTTCTCTGCTAATTCCTGTTAAAATGTCTTCAGCCAATCAGTCAACAGCTACTTACTAAACAATTCTAAGGGACAGACGTCACAAAAATAGCTTTGGCAAATTCCTACAATGCGGAGGCATTGAATCAAGCTGTGAGTAGGCACCCTCACCTCCACTGGCAAAAGTCAGAGCCCCCCTCAGGGTCATCTACCCAAGTTGGAGGATGCATGATATGTAGGAGGAAAAACCTTTCCTCTACTCTCTTAACTTCTTAAAGCCAGGGCTTGCAAATTAAATAACAAAAGCTATATTAACAGAAGAAAAGGCACACAATATTTATTAATATTCACAGAAAGAAGTGAAACTCAAAGAGATAGTTAGACTTGGAGGCTTATACACCATTTTATTATTTATTTATATATTTTTAAAGATTATATTCATTGGGTTTCCTGGGTGGCTCAGTGGGTTAAGCCTCTGCCTTCGGCTCAGGTCATGATCCCAGGGTCCTGGGATGGAGCCCCACATCAAGCTCTCTGCTCAGCGGGGAGCCTGCTTCCCCGTCTCTCTGCCTGCCTCTCTGCCTACTTGTGATCTGTCTGTCAAATAAATAAATCAAATCTTTGGGGGAAAAAAAAGAAAAAAGAAAAAAGAATAAAGATTATATTTGTTTATTTGACACAGAACGTGAGAGAGAACAAGCAGGGGTTCCAGCAGAGGGATAGGGAGAAGCAGACTCTCTGCTGAGCAGGGAGCCTGATGTGGGGCTTGATCCCAACACCCTGGCATCATGACCTGAGCCAAAGGCAGACCCTTAACAGACTGAGCCACCCAGGTGCCCATTATATACCATTTTAACAAAGGAAAGGAGTTTGGGGCTTCAAGGGATAATAAATTGTAAAGAAGTGACTATGAATGTTATTTTAGTAACATCTGTTTATGCAGACTCATCTCTGTGCTGACTCTGTCTCCAGTGATAAGTTGCTCTCCTTTTCCTGGTACAAGAGAGGACACTGTCACAAAAGGAAATTGATGCCCTGCTTTTCGGCAGATAAGGGGAGGCCAGAGAACTCTGCCTGCATCTGTTGATCCTCAATTGCCTTCAGCTCAAAATAATCCTTCTGCCAAAGTAGCACATTTTGGAGTGCCAGGCCCTGATCTTCTCCAACGGCCTCACCGGCCACTGGAGTGTGCAACCAAGTCTGACATTTTCTCCTGGCACCTTACAGTGGGAAGTGTTTTTGTTTTTGTTTTAAATTGAGGAATAATTAACATGTAATATTAAATTGGTCTCAAGTGTACAACATAGTGGCTCAACAATTACACACATTATAAAATGCTTGGCACAATAGTGTATCATGCCATCAGCGTGGTTAGTATGAAAAAGACAGCAAATGACAAGTGTTGGAGAGGATGTCCAGAAAAGGGAACCTTTGTGCGCTGTTGCTGGGAATGCAAACTGGTGTGGTCACCAGGGTCGACAGTGTGACGTTTCCTCAAAAAAATTAAAGTTGGGGCACCTGGTTGGCTCAGTCGTTAAGTGTCTGCCTGTCAGTTCAGGTCCTGATCCCCGGGCTCCTGGGATGGAGCCCTGCATCGGGCTCCCTAATCCGCAGGAAGCCTGCTTCTCCCTCTCCCACTCCTACTGCTTGTGTTCCCTCTCTCCCTATCTCTCTCTCTGTGAAATAAATAAGTCACATCTTTAAAAGAAACAAGCAAACAAACAAACAAAACTAAACATTGCTTGTGTGCCTCGCTGCCTCTGTTGATAGCACATGGGACTCTTGATCTTGGAGTTGTGAGGTCAAGCCCCACAGTGGGGGTGGAGCTAAATAAATAAATGAATAAATAAATGGAGCTTTAAGGGAAAATAAATCCTAAAAATAGAAGTACCATCCTATCTAGTAATTTCCCTGCTGGGCGTCTACCTCAAGAAAATGAAAACACTAATTCAGAAAGATATATGCATGGTTTACTGCAGCATTATTTACAATGGCCAAGATATAGAAGCAACCCAAGCATCCATCAAGAGACAATAGATAGAAGATAGACGAAGATAGATAAAGAAGATGTGAGATATAAAAATATCTCACATCTTCTTCATATATATATATATATATATATATAATGGACTATCACTCAGGCATAAAAAAGAAGAAAATATCGCCATTTGCAACAACATGAACAGAACTACACAGTATTATGCTACATGAAAGAAGACAAAGAAAGACAAATAAACTTTGATTTCACTTGTAAGTGGGAAGCGCTTTTTGATTATCATTTGCATTTTTCAGTTGAGTAAACTGTGGCTTTGAGAGATTCATCCTTTTCCTTCTCTGTTCTCACCTCCCAAGGACTCAATTCGACCACCTCCTGTAGTTCTAAATCACAGCTTTCTTCCCCGCCTACTTCATACGTGTGGCTGCCACCACTTAAAAAAAAAAAAAATCGGCTCTGCTCCTTCCCTGTTAGTGAGGGTCCCTTGGTTTCTCCCACTATCCCTGAGAAAGAACAAAAGACACTGAAGAAGAGGGGCGCCTGGGTGGCTCAGTCGGTTAAGTGTCTGCCTTTGGCTCAGGTCATGATCTCTAGGTCCTGGGATGGAGCTCAGTGTCACATTCCCGGCTGAGCGGGGAGCCTGCTTCTCCCTCTGCCTTTGCCCCTCCCAACTGCTCATGTTTGCGCTCTCTCTGTCTCAAATAAATAAATAAATAAATAAATAAAATATTTAGGAAGGAAGGAAGGAAGGAAAAGAAAAGAAAAGAGAAAAAGAAAACTGAAGAAAGAAAGAAACCAAAGAAGAAACCCACAGGTAACTCAATCTTGCAGTCAGCATCTAGAACCCATACCGTTGGCTCTCCAAATGTCCATGTCCGGGAGTCAGCCAGCTTTTGTGACCACCGCCTGTGTGAGATCTCAAGTGTCCCTCCAAACCTAAACCCCATCCTCACTGCCCTGAGCGAGGTGCCCCTGGTAACCTCATATATACTGGAGGTTTCCCCCAAATGTCTCTAGATAAAGAAATGTGAGCCCTTTTGGACAGTAAACTAAGGACCCACAGAATCACATTTTTTAGAGTTGGAATAGCCCCAGGGCGGAGTATTTTTTCCCACTGTGACTGCAGGCTGCGGGGGTGTTTTTACAGATGGGAACGGTAGGTAGGTTGACCGTTCACAACAGTGGTACATGACACAATTCGAACAGGAATCAAATCCATTCACAGGCTTTAAGCATATTTATCTATTTTCTTCTACCAATAATCCCTGATAGCGCCCAGATGTCATGATGTTATTTGAGTGGAATTAAATTGGAACGGCTCACATTATCTGATTAATTAGAGTCGGCTTTGACTACAGTGACTAATAGGTCCAATCCCGTTAGTGCAACATTCTGCCCGGCAGGCTGTCGTTACATAACACAGCAAAGGACCGGTAGAGACCGTTGGTCTATCCATTTCTGGATAGTAAGGAATTAATTTTCCTTAAAAAATATAGCGGGGCAACTCAACAGAATATTATTCAGCCATGAGAAGGAATAAAGAACCAGCCCACATCACGCTAAGTGGAAAGAAGTCAGATACAAAAAGTCCCATACTGTATGGCTCCGTTTATAGGAAATGTTCAGAACAGGGGACCCTGCAGAGAGGGCCAGAAGATGTGTGATTGCCAGAGGCTGGGGGAGGGGGACATGGGGACTGACTACTTAGTGTGGAGATTCTTTGTGAGGTGATGAAAATGTTCTCAATTAGATAGAGGTGGTGTTTGTACAACACCGAGAATGTACTGCTTGCCACTGAAGTGTTCACGTTTAAATGGTTAGCTTCATGTTACATGGATTTTAGTTCAATTAAAATACACAGGCAGGGTGCCTGGGTGGCTCAGTGGGTTAAAGCCTCTCCCTTCAGCTCAGGTCGTGATCCCAGGGGCCTGGGATTGAGCCCCAAATCGGGTTCTCTGCTCCTCGGAGAGCCTGCTTCCCTCTCTCTCTCTGCCTGCCTCTCTGCCTACTTGTAATCTCTGTCTGTCAAATAAATAAATTAAATCTTTAAAAAATTAAAAAAAAAATACACAGGGAGAATATCACTCAGCATCAGGGAAATACAAATCAAAACCACAATGAGATATCACCTCACACCAGTCAGAATGGCTAAAATTAGCCAGTCAGGAAATGACAGATGCTGGTGAGGATGCAGAGAAAGGGGAACCCTCCTACACTGTTAGTGGGAATGCAAGCTGGTGCAACCACTCTGGAAAACGGCATGGAGGTTCCTCAAAAACTTGAAAATAGAACTACCCTATGACCCAGCAATTGCACTATTGGGTATTTACCCTAAAGATACAAATGTAGTGATCCAAAGGGGCATGTGCACCGGAATGTTTATAGCAACAATGTCCACAATAGCCAAACTGTGGAAAGAACCTAGATGTCCATCAACAGATGAATGGATAAAGAAGATGTGGTGTATATACAAAATGGAATACTATGCAGCCATCAAAAGAAATGAAATCTTGCCATTTGCAATGACATGGATAGAACTAGAGGGTATTATGCTTAGAGAAATAATCGGAGCAAGACAACTATCATATGATCTCCCTGATTTGAGGAAGTGGAGATGCAACATGGGGGGTTTGGGGGTTAGGAAAAGAATAAATGAAACAATATGGAATTAGGAGGGAGACAAACTCTTAAACTCACAAAACAAACCGAGGATTGCCAGGGGGAGGACGGTAGGGAGAGGGTGGTTGGGTTATGGACATTGGGGAGGGTATGTGCTATGGTGAGTGCTGTGAAGTGTATAAACCTGGCAATTCACAGTCCTGTACCCCTCGGGCTAATAATACATTATATGTTAATAAAAAATTTAAAAATTAAAAAAAAATACACAGGGAGAGGGGCACCTGGCTGGTTCAGTTGGTGGAGTACACAACCCTTGATCTCAGTCGTGTGAGCCCCACATTGGGTATAGAGATTACTTCAAAATAAAATCTTAAAAAAAAAAAAAGACATAGATAGAGACAGGCAGACCCAGAGAGAGGGAGAAAGAGCCAGTCTCCAAGTTCCATGCATCACATTTGACCGGCAAGCCACGTGCCTGAAGTCAGGCGTCAACAACCATACCCGTACGCCCTTATTGATGACGGGGTGAGGGCTGGAGAGCGAATATCCCAGCCAGGGTTGTACAGTTGAGTTTAGAACCCTGGCTTCCCTCTTGCAGGGCTGGTCGCCTTTCCACTATTTCAACCAAGGGAATAATTGTTTTGGTCCTGGAGGTCACGGCTTTGCTAATCACTTCCTGAGTGCCTGCTACCTGCCAGATGCGGCCACTTTGCTCGCCTGAGATCATGGTTAGCTTAACCAGCCCTTGTCTCCCAGGAACACACTTATCACATTGGTCCCCTGGGAACCACGGGTTCTCATCTTGATCTGTAATTTTTGTGTTAGTCCTTTAACAGAGCCAAGAGGCTTAAAATTTGAGACTGTTGCCGTATGTTTTAAAAGAGTTGTCAGCATCTGAGTATGTTTAAAATAATTGGGAGACCATTAAGAGTGGACACCGGGATGGCTCAGTCTGTTAAGCATCTGCCTTTGGTGCCTGGGATGGGGCCTGGGCTCCTCGGGGAGCGGCCTCTCCCTCTGCCCTACCCGGCATTTGTGCGCTCTCTCTCAAATAAATAAATAAATAAATAAATAAAACCTTTCCAAATAAATAAATAAATGCAGTGCAGTACTATAAATTTTCTCTGCCTTGTGATTTTCTTCACACCATCCTTCCTCTAGCTTACATTATTAAGAATATAGTCTAGGGGCGCCTGGGGGGCTCGGTGGGTTAGGCCTCTGCCTTCGGCTCAGGTCATGATCCCAGGGGCTTGGGATCGAGTCTCGCGTTGGGCTCTCTGCTCAGCAGGGAGCCTGCTTCTCCTCATTTCTCCCTCTGTCTGTCTCTCTGCCTATTTGTGATCTCTCTCTCTGTCAAATAAATAAATAAAATCTTAAAAAAAAAAAAAAGAATATAGTCTATAATGCATACAAGACACAAAATACGTGTTGATCAACTGTTTATGATACTGATAAGGCCCCCTACTAACAGCAGGCTGTTCGTAGTTAAGTTTTGAGTGTGTGAAAAGTGACATGAAGATTTTTGACTAGGGAGGGCACCCCCAGATTTTTCTAGGGTTCCCTGCACTAAGGTGCCTATCATACCACTGGCCTGTGACCTAGTGTTTTCTTTCCTTTTGCTTTTCTTTCTTTCTTTCTTTCTTTCTTTCTTTCTTTCTTTTTTTAAGATTTTAATTATTTATTTGACACACAGAGAGAGAGAGAGAGAGAGCACAAGCAGGAGGAGTGGCAGAGGGAGAAGGAGAAGCAGGTTCTCTGCTGAGCAGGGAGCCTGATGTGGGGCTCGATTCCGGGACTCCGGGATCAGAACCTGAGCTGAAGGCAGACACTTCACCGACTGAGTTGCCCAAGCACCCCTTACCTAGTGTTTTCCAACATACAGATCGTTTGGGTGTCCCCTGCCCCTCAAGATCTTTGCCAACTTGATCTTACTGCCTATATTACTTTGACCGAAGGAACAGCCCATCATTCTATAATTAAAGCTAAGATCTAAAAGTCAGTACACTAAAGGAGGTAACGTAGCTTAAATATATCCTAAACTTGGGCAACCATATAAAATATAGATAATTCAGGCTTCCTCAACGTTAAAAACATTTGTGCTTCAAAGGATGCTGTCGGGAAAAGAAAAAGATAATTCACGGAATGGGAGAAAGTATTTGCAAATCTTCTATCTGATGAGGGTCTAGTACCCAGAATACACAAGTAACTCTTAACAACTCAACAATGAGCAGGCAAATAACCCAACTGAGAAACGAGCAACGGATTTGAAGATAGGCAATGAAATAAACACACAAAAAGACATTCAACGTCATCAGTTACTATGGAAATGCAAATGACAACCAGGAGATACGACTTCCCACCCATGACGACTCCCACAACCGCAGTCTGCGAGCATGTGGAGAAACCGGGGCTCTCCTGCGTTCTTGGCGGAAATGTAAAATGGAACAGCCCCTTTCTTTGGAGAACGGTCCCTCAAGAAGTTCAACATGGTGTTACCATATGACCCAGAAATTCCACCCCGAAGTCTATAACTAAGAGAAATGAAAATATATGCCCACACAGCACCCTGCACAGAAAGAAAAAAAGCAACGAGCGTGACAGCTAATGGGTACAGAGTTTCTTTCTGGGGTGATGAAAATGTTCTGGAATTACATAGGGGTGATGGTGGTAAGATCTTGGGCTATACTAAAAAAGCACTTTAGGGTGCCTGAGCAGCTCAGTAGGTTGGGCGTCTGCCTTCTGGTCAGGTCATGATCCCAGGGTCCTGGGATTGAACTTGTGTCAGGCTCCCCACTCGGGGTCGGGCAGGGGAGGGAGGGTGTCTGCTTCTCCCTCTACCCTCCCCCCCCCCGCCCCTGATCGATCTCTCTCTCTCTCTCAAATAAATAAATAAATAAATGAATAAGAAAATCTTTAAAAGAAATATTTTTTAAAATAAATTAATAATAAAAAAAGCACTTTAAAGAATTGAATGTTAGATACACGTATTATATCTAAAACACACATGCGCGCGCGCACAAAACAAAACCAAAAACCACCTAAGTTACAAATGACTTTATCAGCTCTGGAGAGCAAACTTGAACTGGGAAGAGGGAGTAAGGTTGGAACAGCAGGGAGTCACAGGAATCTCAGACAGAAGCATAGGGGCGCCTTGCCCTAACCCACCATCCCTCTTTCTCTGCGGGTCATTTTTTCCTGCCCATTTTTCTGGTCCCCCTGTAGAAGGAAAATCACTTCACCCACAGGAGGGAAGTAACCCAAACCAACACTCTTGGCTATAAAAGTTATTTCAGACACCAAAAAACAGACAAGCGACTTTCAAAAAATGCAATCAACAAAATATGTATGTATTTTTCTCAACAGCAAAGGAAGGGAAAGGATAATGAGAAATCCTGGTTTCAGGAAGTGCTTACTTGCCAAAAAAAATTATCGAAAGCATGTGGTCCCAACTCCGTTGCCTGGATCTATGCGCAAGTCACGAGATGACAGAGCTAAGCTGTGCACGTTTACATAAAACAGGCTCCTCTGAGCCTGGCGGAGGTTTGCTGCTTTCCAAGAGGGGCAACCCGATAGCAGGCTCCGTTTCGTGGCACTGCCCGCTGGAGAAAGTCACTGGGGAAGTGGGCACTTACGGAGCGTCCCTGGGAGATCTGCTGGCTTGGATCGGGTGTCCGACCCTGGGCGGAATAATTACACACCTTCTTTCATAACAAAAGGAGATACCCACTCAGTAACCCTAGAGGAGGATTTGACTCTTAAATTGTTAACAGACAGTGGAACAAGCGAAGTACTTGAGAAGGAAAAGCAGATAGCCTTTGGATGGATTTTGAGGTAGGTTGAACATTCTCTGCAAAGAGTCGGGGTCTAGTTTCACTGCCATCTTCCTGACTAGTATACAGAGCCCTCACAGAAAGGTTTAGAGAAGGTCTTCGACTTCTTCTTCCTCTTTTTAAATTTTATTTATTTATTTGACAGAAAGAGAGAGCACAAGCAGGCAGAGTAGCAAGCAGAGGGAGAGGGAGAAACAGGCTCTCCGCCAAGCAAGGTGCCCAATGAGGGGGCTGAGCCGAAGGCAGTTGCCCAACCAACTGAGCTACCAAGGCGCCCCTAGAGAAGGTCTTCCAACTTGTGGTCACAGTTCATGACGCAACTATACAGCCAGCACTGATAAAAAACCACCCCGATTAGGGTGCCTGGGGGGCTTAGTCGATAATGCCTCGGCCTTCAGCTGGGGTCATGATCTCAGGGTCTTAGGATCAAGCCCCACATCTGGCTCCTTGCTTGGCGGGGCATCGTCTTCTCCCTCTCCCTCGTCCTTCCCCCCCTGCTCATGCTCTCTGTCTCACTCTCAAATAAATAAACAAACAAACCTTAAGAAAGAAAGAAGAAAGGAAGGAAGGAAGGAAGGAAGAAGAAAAAGAACCACTCTCATTAATGTGGTGAATCATACAACATTTTTACGGAGGCGCGGGTGGGGGGAGGTATCAGAGCAGGTCAAAAGGAGACCGAATACTTTAGGTTTGTCACCTTTTCAGTCTGGGGGAACCTGGTCTGAGGATGAGACAAAAGGAAGGGAGAGTCGGGGGTCGGGGGAGTGAAGAGTATGTCAGCACGCAGACACAGTGAAAAGTAAGGGAGCCAGAAAATTGGGATGACACGGGGAGCTAAACTTACGTGTTACCAAAGAGTTTGAGAAATAGTTGCTGTTACTATACACGATTTGCCGATTAAAATAAAACAAAATCGCCCAACCAAATCACAGCCTCAACCTGCAGACACTCAGAAGCAGCTAAACCTAAGATTAAGCGAGAAGCCAAAGCAGCAAACACGAGGCCCCCCTGCCTCCTGGCCTTGACCGCAAGCACCTCGCTTGATCTCTGCCAGCAGTGCAAGCAGAAACACAGTTACAAGGAAGTTTTTCATCTTAATGTAAGTCATCATCATTTAACACTCTCCTAAGATGTTGATCTTGAAATTAACAAATTAACCTAAAGGTGCCTTTGATTCTTTTCCCTTATTTTCCCGGTACCTTCTTGATGTTTCAGGTTTTCCTTAAGATTCCCTCTAGGCACGGGTTCTCTGAGACTGGATTGTGCAATACGGTAGCCAGCGACCACGTGTGGCCCTTGAGCCCTGGAGACTGAGACGTGACTCATCCAAAGTGAGATGTGCTGAGATGTAGAACACATACCTCATGTCAAAGACTAAGAGGCTTTTGTTCCTTGTTGTTGTTATTTTAATATTTTATTTCTTTATTTGACAGAGAGAGACAGCAAGAGTGGGAACACAAGCAGGGGGGAGTGGGAGAGGGAGAAGCAGGCTTCTTGCTGAGCAGGGAGCACAAACCAGGGCTCGATCCTAGGACCCCAGGATCATGACCTGAGCCAAAGGCTGATGCTTAACGATGGAGACACCCAGACACTCCAAGACACTAGTTTTTAAAATAAGAAGTAATACATTGAAATGATACTATTTTGAGTATACTGGGTTCAGTAAAATATATTGTTAAAATTAATTTCATCCGTTCCTTTTTACTTTTTAAAGATTTACATATTTTGAGAGCAAGCCCTGGCATGCATGTGCAGGAATGGGGGTATTGGGCGAGGGGCAGAGGGAGGGAGAGGGAGAATCTCAAGCAGGCTCCGGGCTGAGCGTGGAGCCCCATGCAGGCTTGATCCCACAACCCCAAGATCATGACCTGAGCCTAAGTCAAGAGTTGGACGTTCAACCGACTGAGCCATCCAAACGCCCCACCTTTTAACTTTTTTGATGTGGCTTGCTAGAAAATTCAGAACTGCACCTGGGGCTCGTATTCTGTTTCTGTGGGACAGAGCTACTCCGAGCTTCCCCTACACTAAAGCACGTGGTGAATCCGTAAGAGACTGTAGCAGCCAGGGAATCCAAACACATACGCGAGCCAACCACCATTTTCTCCTAACTTCCTGTTCTAGATGTATATTTATTCTCTTCCATGTTTTTCCACTTTTTCACACCTGTAGGTGCAAGTGTGTTCGGGTGTTTATTTTAGTTCAGGTATGTCTGCACACCAGAGGTCCACCACCAGTCTTCTTACTTTTTATGTCTACTGTGAATTATATGCCACTTTCCACTTGCAATAACGAGAAAGACGAGCTTGTAAAAAGCTTTGAGCTTTTCAAGATTTCAGGGCCAAGGCACAGAACCCCCACTTCATTGAACGTTTGAAAATGTCTGGCTATTTGTTAATTCCTACCTTTTCCAGGATATAGAGAAAAGAACCCAAGCACGGAACTGGGGCTCCTGACACAGAACATTAGGTCGTGCTGCCCCCTTCTGGCAACCTTGAGACACTGCACAAAGCCCACAGGTAGGAAAACTGTCGTTCAGTGCTTCATAATAGACTTTCTAAAGGGAAGGGGGGATCTCTTTTAAATATATCTGCAGTCCCCAGATTGAAAAACACCATTCTAAATCATGAAAATGAAGAAGTTCAAACAGCAATCAAGCCTTAAATTCTAAGAGGTGCCTTCAGTTTCCAGCTCTGTGCAAAGCGCAGACTTTGTCTTTGTACTGGGGGTTATGCACCTTGAATACTTTCCACAATAAGTCTTGCAGGAATGATGACCTTTTGTTGTGGCATCTCTGGACGTAAATTTTGGTGCTGTTTATAGCTCCATACTTTGGCCCTGGCTCCTGTGAAACTGAACTTACTTCTCTTCTTTGCCCCATATACCTTTCTGACCGCCCCCCACCAAACCCCAAAAAAGCAGAGGAGGTCTGTGCCTGGTCTAAGCATCTCCTCATCGACAGCATCCAGTATCACCTTCTGTCCAAACTATGCCCACCTCCATCCCACACCTCTTCCCAAGCTGACTCTGTCCTCCCAGCAACCACATCACCACGTCCTTAATTCTGTCACCTTGTTTATAGGTGTCCACGTCACCCTCTAGACCTCCAGAAACTGGAGGTCTTAGGGTATGTCTTAGGTATTTTAGACATAGACATACCTTAGAGCATGTCTTAGGTATTTTTGAATAATACACTTATTTATATCACTTGAATTTGAAAATATGCTCAGCATTATTAGAAGCTTCAACTTGACTAAGAGGTTCGAATAAAAAGATTTATGGCCTGGTAAGACATATACATAAACTAGAATACCAGATGGGATGTAGGAGATAAATGGCAGGTTACAGAGGCTGATAAAACCCTCTATGAGGCTAACACAAAGGAAGAAGCAATTGCCTCTAGCTAGAGAAGGAGGAAATGGCATTTGAGACTGATCTGAAATGATAAGCTACGTCTGTGGGGATGGGTTGGGGGATGGGGATGGAGTTGTCATATACGGAAACCCTTCACCAGACTGAAGAAATACCAATACAACAAAATGCAAGCCTCAGAGACAGGAAAGCGCGAGGATCTTCTATGAGCAAGTACTGCTGTTTTCTAGAGCCTAAGGTGATTTCAGGGGAGAGACAAGAGCAGATGGGGTCAGGTTCCTGAAGGTCTTAAAAGCCAAGCTAAGGAGGATAGAACGATATTTTGACGAGACAGGGGCTAGGGGTGGGGGTTAGGGGGTGAGGGGAGAGTGTCTGTGGACTGTGAAGAACATATGCAGGTATGTGACAATATCCCACTTTTCCACGGGAGCTGTAGCACTTCTGGGAAATTTCTCCCTGCCTCAGATAGAGTTTTGAAAGCAGGCAGAAATCTCTTCATTATAGAAAAGCAATGGTTCCCCAAGTTTGCCCCAGCACCACAATCACTCCCAGGGGCTCATTAAAGCAGACTGCTGGGCCCCACCCCAGAAGGACCGGAGTTCACCTGTGGTGGTGGGGGGGCGGGCCCCAAATTTGCATGTCCAGTAACTTGCCAGGTGAGACCAGCCTTTGCAAACCGATGTCGGAGAACATCTCTAGGAGGCAAATGGTAAGTGTAGGGTTGAAACCAAGAGTCCAAAGCTCAACTGATTGGGCCACCAGGCACCCCCCTCTTTTTGATGGAAATTTAAATTGTTTCCAATTTTTGGCTCTTACATATGTCTCTTTGTGCATTCATCCACCTGCTAGAGGAATTAATGAGTCAGGAGGTTCATGCACCTTTCAGCTTTACTACAGAGCGTCCAATTCTCTCCAAAATGGCTTTACTAATTTCTTCTGTTCCTGCCATCAGCATCAGAGAGCCCCAATTCCCCCACATTCCTGACCACATGTGGTCTTGCTAATTTTTGCTAATCTAGTGGCCATAAAATGCTATCTTGTTTTAATTTACATTCTGCTGATTACTGGGGAAGTTGAACATCTTCTCATGAATTAGCAACTCAGATGTCCTCTTATGTGAATTCCCGGTTCAGATCTCTACCATTTCTTTTCCACTGGATTTTTTTCCTTATTTATTTCTATGAATTTTTTACATATTCTGGAAAGTGTTACTTCGTTGATTACAAATTACACGTCTCTATTCCTAGTCCTTTAACTTGGTTTAAGCATATTTTTAAAATATACAGAACATTTTCAATATTAATATAGCCGAACTTACTGATATTTTTCTTTCTGATATGTGCTTTTTGTCTTGTTTAAGAAATCCTTCTTGGGGTGCCTGGCTGGCTCAGTCTCTGAGTTGTCTCTGACACAGTCTCTGAGTTGTGAGTTCGAGTCCCACACTGGGTATAGCAATTGCTTAAAAATAAAATCTTAAAAAAAAAAAGAAAGAAAGAAAATCTTTCTTGCTCATCAGACATAAACTCTGATACTTCCTTTTCTAAGTGTAAAGATTTGCTTTTCCTCAATAAACCTTGTAATTACCCTGCAACTTGTACAATTATATTGCATTGATTTTTGTGTATGGGTATGAAAACCATTAATTCGTTAAATATATATATTTTAATGATACCACTCCTGCTTACAAGTTTTGGCATTTTTCATGCTCACGTGATGGAAGACACAGGGGCCTCTACTGTCTGGACTTCTGAGGGCCTCTGGTATCCACCTTCCTCATTTCAAGAGTGAGGACAAGACTATCTGGCACTGGGTGATGATGAGCCATTCAAACTGGGCTTGCTGAGTGGGACATCTAAGCACCGTGGACATTCCAGGAATTTCAGAGAGGTAGGCAGTCACTGCACAAGGCAGGGCTTCCTGTAACAGCTGAGTGGGGTCTCAGCCTTTGTAGGATCCCCTGGAAGCCAGACTGAGCAGAGGAAATCAATACCAGCAAACCATCAGGGGTGCGCCTCCCCTTCAAATGAATCACAGACTCTCCGAGCCAGAAAAGGTCTCAGTGTGCACCCAGTACAACCGCCCATGTGCTGCCTCCGCCTGCCAAACATCAAAATGGAAACATTTCCTGCTCACTCTCTTTGAAGAGCGGAATGCTGCAAAGGACAGAGGATTGGCTCTGCGCAGAGAAAACCGAGCCGAGGACCGCCAAACCTGAACAACATCCAAAAGCAGACGTGGTCCCTGTGTTCCAGATGTGGGTGCTCTGAAGGGAGTAAAAATAAAAACAACTTTTGCCTCCACCATTATACTTTCTTCTTCATTTTGCATCCTGCCTAGAGACCCCAAGGCCACATCCACTCCTGAGCATATGCCCAGCAGAACTCCAACACAGAGTGCGGGGCAAGGACAGTCACCATGGGGTAGGAGGAGCTCAATCTGTAAGTACTTCCCCCAGTGACCTCTGGCCTGAGGAGATAATTAAGGAAGATGGTGCCTGTGGGGGGCAAAGGGTAAAGTCGGCCATGGCTTGAGCATTGGGAACAAAGACTGAATGAGTAGCGTGTCCCCCCCCCGCCCCCACCCCGCTTGGACAACAGTGACTTCTAGCTAACTTAGGACGTCGCTCTGGGGCCAGGTTTTTTTTTTTTTTTTATGTTTTTTATTTATTTATTTGACAGACAGAGATCATAAGCAGGCAGAGAGGGAAGCAGAGAGAGAGGAAGGAAAGCAGGCTCCCTACTGAGCAGAGAGCCCGATGCAGGGCTCTATCCCAGGACCCTGAGATCATGACCTGAGCCGAAGGCAGAGGCTTTAACCCACTGAGCCACCCAGGCGCCCCTCTGGGGCCAGTTTTAATTGAACCAATTCTGAGAATAGGAGAGAGACAGGAAGCCTGAGACGCGCATTCACACACAGGTGCCTTCTCCACCCAACCCTTCCACCTCCCTCCCTTCCTCTCCTGTCTCCGCCAAATACACAGGACAACATGGCTTCTAACGACCACCATTCATTACAATATGACCATGAGCAGAGGACAGAAGAGAGCCAGTTAGTTACCTGTGATGCAAAAAAGTGGGAAGAGATGTGCCCAAACCCAGGTCATCAAGACTCTTTCTACGCTGCAGAATCCCTGCAGGACAGGAGGCTGGAGGTGATGGAAATTGCCGGGACAGGCTACCTGATAAAAATGCATGAGCAGGGATTTTTTTTCCTTTCTTAAGTAATCTCCACACCCAACATGGGGCTCATACTCAGAACCCTGAAATCAAGAGTCATATGCTCTACTGACTGAGCCAGCCAGGCATCCCCAGAGCAGCTTTTCTTAAAAGAGAGACTGGAAGGACGCCTGGGTGGCTCAGTGGGTTAAATAAAGCCCCTGATCCCAGGGTCCTGGGATCGAGCCCTGCATAGGGTTCTCTGCTCAGCGGGAAGCCTGCTTCCCCCTCTCTCTGCCTACTTGTGATCTCTGTCTGTCAAATAAATAAAATCTTTAAAAAAAAAAAAAGAATAGAAGAGAATTGAATGTTTGAGTGAAAAACTAGGTAAATAATCAAGAGGGGGGGCACCTGGGTGGCTCAGTGGGTTAAAGCCTCTGCCTTCGGCTCAGGTCATGGTCTCAGGGTCCTGGGATCGAGTCCCGCATCGGGCTCTCTGCTCAGCGGGGAGCCTGCTTCCTCCTCTCTCTCTGCTTGCTTCTCTGCCTGCTTGTGATCTCTGTCTGTCAAATAAGTAAATAAAAATCTTTAAAAAAAGAATAATAATCAAGAGGGTTTGGCTATCGGGGTCTCAGGATTTGTGGGTTTTTGAAATGAGAGGCAAAACTAGACGCATTTTAATCAGGTGAGACAGGGCGAGAAGGACAGAGCATGTAATAAAAGAAAATAAATCCTTTCCCCCCCAGTGTTATCTTTCATGCATGAGAAAGACAAAGGGAAAACTTACTAATTTTGTAGCCTTAGATGCTTTCTGGGTGCAAACAATGACATCTTCATTTCACAGCACCAAATTAATCACCTTTGTGCTTGAAAGAAACAGGATTTTCTGGGAAAATACCACGACATGGTGGGATCTTATGGAAAGTGGCCACATTTTGGGAGGTTCAGGGCCAGAATTTCGGAAACTGCCTTACCGTTAATCGCATTTCAGTGGCCCCACCCCCGTGACCGAGCACACTGGGGATCGTCTTTTTGTCCATCTTCATCAGATGGGTGTCCTCTTTCATTAGTGTGTACACTGAGTCAGCATCCTTCATCCTGCCACCAACCTGCCACCTCGACATGGTTCCCTGAGCCCAATCACAGAGCCAAGCACAGTGCGGGGGAGGGTGTCAGGGGGCGGTCTCAGAGGGAGCCTCCAGCTCAGCGGGGAGAGGGGTGTCACTCGGGAGACCCCGGGGAGGTCTGGAGGAGGCTTCTTAACTGGGACCGACTCTATTTAATAAAGTGTCCTTCATAGGGCGCCTAGGTGGCTCAGTCATTAAGCCTGTGCCTTTGGCTCAGGTCCTGACCCACTGGGGTCATGGGATTGAGCCCCACATGGGGCTCCCGGCTCTGCGGAAGCCTGCTTCTCCCTCCCCCTCTCCCCCTGTTGTGTTCCCTTTCTCGCTGTGTGTCTCTCTGTCAAATAGATAAATAAAATCTTTGAAAAGAAAAAACTTTAAAAAATTAAAAAACGCCCTTCATGGGGTGCCTGGGTGGCTCAGTGGCTTAAGCCTCTGCCTTCGGCTCAGGTCATGATCTCAGGGTCCTGGGATGGAACCCTGCATAGGGCTCTCTGCTCAGCGGGGAGCCTGCTTCCCCCTCTGTCTCTACCTGCCTCCCTGCCTACTTGTGATCTCGCTCTCTCTGCCAAATAAATAAATAAAATCTAAAAAAAAAAAAAGTGTCCTTCATTTAGAAATAATCAAGTCACTGCTTCTGAAACCAAACACAGAAGTGCCAACACCATGTTAAATTTCTCGTGACCTTTTATTTCTTGACCAAAAAAACCTACGGTTTTTACTGTAGATTGTAAAAGTCCACTGGTGAAAGTGACTGATGATTACTGAAATCCCTGTAGCATTAATGAATTAATGGAATAACAACGTATTCCCTGTATTTCAACGTTCTCCTCTACATTCAAATTCTACCCTCCCATAACACTTGCCACCATGTTATTCAGTTTGGCGGTCAGAGACCCCTCTGGAGGGGCTGGTGAAAGCTAGGAATGCTTGTCTTCCCAGAAATGCACAAGCAGGCACAATTTTGCACATCATTTCAGAATGTTCATGGACTCCCCTCCAAAAGAAAAAAAAAAAATCTGAGATCTCCACCTAGCATTTGGTATTACAGCAATTCTTTCATTGATTGGGATTTTGACCTGTTCTTAGGGTCCCCATACTGAGCGCAGTGCCTGTAAACCAGTAGTTCCTCAAAGCTAAGACTCACTGTTAACCTTTTTAAGGCCAGAGTGGTGGAATGAGAGAAAAGATATTTAGGAAGTTGGGAGAACACATATTTATGGTATGCAAGAAAACATGTTCTATTGGCCTTTCAGTTATTTCCATTTTTATTAGGATTTGGATCCCTTGGAAATTTCATAGCATGAAGAAACAGAGCCAATCTCTCTTATCCAGACAGGGATCTAGAGCCTAAGCTCTTGGGAGAATTGATCTGGAAAAATGTGTAGTTATAAGAATAAGCCTCAACAGGGGCCTAGGAGAAAACAGAGGGGACCGCCCCTCCCAAAGATCAAAATGCAGCCTAGCATTTGTGTTAGGGGACTTGTTCCTTTCCAGAATTCACCTGCCAGGACAACGCTGGCTGCAAGCTTAGCCACAATGAGTGATTCCATGTCACTTTCCTGCCTGACCTGTCCAGTCCCCATCATGCCTTCCTAGGTTCTCCCACCCTCCTGGTTCTGCGTCTGAATTTCTGCCTCCCCGCGACAGAAACCTACCTACAGTAGTGTTTGGACCCTCACCCTGGCTCTAAGCCCTGCTGTCAGACAATTCTTGGGCAGTGAAGCCAAGCCCACAGAGGGCCACGTGGAAGGAATATTCCAGCAACCTGCTGGGAAGCAAGGGCCAACCTTGTGAATCCTCATTCTGGCCTCAGCCAAGATGTAGGAGGAAGGAAGAGGGGGGTGTCTGGAAAGGGGTCATGCTAAAGGAACCGAATGTTTGGAGTCCTGCTACCAGGATGGAGGTTAAAGGATAAGATCTTGGACATCTTTGCGGCCTCAGCCCTGGTCCAATAGAGAGCTAGACCTTTCACGGAAGCCTCATCTGTGAGAGGACAATGCTGAGGAGGCCCTTTGTGGGGAAGGGAGAAGAGAGATGCAGGAGAACAAACCCATCCTGCTATGTAGGGGAGCGGGAGAAGCCTAGCGCCATTCCTCCTTCCCTTGACAACTACTTACTGAGTGCCTCCATCCGTGAATGCGGACTTAGGGACAGAGGGCCTGAGTTCAAATCCAAGTCCTTTACTTTCTGCCTTTGTGACCTTGGGCAAGTTACACTCTCTGTGCCTTGATTTCCTCATCTATAAAATGGAAATAATAATGGTACCTACTTCGTAGATTGTTAGGAGGACTGAATGAATTAATATACGTAGAGCTCCAAGAAGAGGGCCAGCACATAGCAATCAATCTTGTTTTCTTGTTTGTTTTGTTTTTAAAGGTTTTGTTTATTTATTTGAGAGAGAGCGTGTGTGCATGCATGTAAGCATGTGATTGGGGGAGGGGCAGAGTGAGAGGGAGAAGCAGACTCCCCACAGAGCAGGGAGCCCCATGTGGGATTCGACTCTGGGATCATGATCTGAGCAGAAGGCAGACGCTTAACGACTAAGCCACCGAGGAGTCCCTATGGCATGCTGAGGTGTCTACACTCATGTCCCACCTTCTATCCTAGACCCTGCATGTAACTATCTCCCCGCAAGGCCACCAGGGACCCCTTAAACCCAATGAACTCTTTTCAGTTACGATCTTACCTCGATTTTCTCTAGCACTTGACAATGTCAGCTCCTCCTACCTTCTTAACATTCTTTGTCCCCCCAATTCCAGAATACCACTCTCTTGCCATTCTTACCAATGTCAGGGAATGTGCTAGGCACTGGGAGGCCTTAAAGATACTGAAGATGGTTTCTAGAAGGAATGCAGGGCTTTTGGGGAGAGAAGGGAGATTAAGTATAAGGAACAATTGTAGATCATCAGGATAGGTTCCAAGATGATGACCAGAATGGGGCGGGCAGGGCTGTGTTCCTCCTAGGGGCTCAAGGAGAGAATATCCTTGCCTTTTGCAGCTTCTAGAAGCTGCCCACATTCTTTGGCTTGCGACTCCTGATCACTCTGATCGTGGTGGTTGCCTTGGTCCATTCAGATAATCCAGGCTAATCTTATAAAAAAATAAAATCCTTAACTCGGGGTGCCTAGGTGGCTCAGTGGGTTAAAGCCTCTGCCTTTGGCTCAGGTCATGATCTCAGGATCCTGGGGTCCAGCCCCACATCGGGCTCTCAGCTCAGCGGGGAGCCTGCTTCTCCCTCTCTCTCAGCCTGCCTCTTCTGTCTACTTGTGATCTCTGTCTGTCAAATAAATAAATCCTTAATTTAAAAAAAAGTCCTTAATTAACTTATATCTGCAAAATCATACTAGGGGCTAAGAAGCTGCCTCCTGGAGATGGCACAGTCATTCCCCCTGGAGCTGCCAGAGAGAGAAAACTCTTGAAATTCTGTTGAGAGAGAAGACTCTTGGAGCAGAATCTTGCGGGTGTAGTTCTCATTTGCCTGAGGGGGGACACGGTTTGTACGAGCAGAGGAACAGCGCTTGCTGAGCTAAGCGGAGAAAAGAGAGAAGATGAGGCTGAAGATCAGCCAACGCTCGGTCTGGCTGCAAGGCTGAAGAACTGGAAGGGAGTTCCTCCTGAGACCAGATTAGGGAGAAAAAGGAGAAGCTGGATTACAGAAGGTTTCTTTGCCCTTGGTTTTTTTTTAAACCTTAGTCAAGAGTCTGCAATGTATCTGAAATTCACTGGAACAATGCTATTACTTGAACGTGGGCTACTGTTTCTTTAAAATTTTCTTGACTCAGCGTGGCTAGGTGGCGCAGTTGCTTGAATGGGATTTCTGGGGTTCAGATCTCAGCGTCAGGGGATGGAGCCCCATCTGGGGCTCCTTGCTCTGAGCAGCGACTGCTTGAGACTCTCTCTCCCTCTGCCCCTTCTCTCCATGCTCTCTCTCAAATAAATAAATAAAGGGGCGCCTGGGTGGCGCAGTCAGTTCATGCGTCCAACCCTTGGTTTCAGCTCAGGTCATGATCTCAGGGTTGTGCGATCGAGCTCTACACGGGGATCCACGCTCAGCATGGAACACGCTTAAGATTTTCTTGCTCTCTCTCTTAGATCAACAAATAAATAAAATGTAAAGTAAATAAATACAAATTTAAAACATTTAAAATTTCTCCACTCATTTTTTTTGTCCTAAAGGATAATGTCCCCCAAATCACAGGTTTTATAGGATAGGTCTATCTTCCCAATGTGTGTTAAAACAAATACACAACTACAAAAAGAAAACGGTCTTGCATCTACCACCTAAAATCACCCACACACACCCATGAATGAGCCCCGGACTTGGAGAAACAGAGCCAGAGGCAGTGCAGATCACCTGAAGGTTGTAGTCAGGGAAAAGAACATGGTCAGGTTTACGTTGATCCGGCAGCATCGGTCCCTTCGGAATGAATGGAAACAAGAGAACATTATAACAAAACCAAAAAGTTAGCATACTTTCACAATTGTCAAGGTGAAGGATGAGAAAATGAATCAAGACAGGAGTGGGGAGGGGAGGGCAGCGCAGGGGAGCTGGAGGGGAAAGGAAAAGGGGGACTGGGGCTAGCCACGGGGGCCACGGCATGTACAACGCTACGGATAATTGTCCATTCGCCAGGATAGTCCGTAAGGGGGAGAGATGCCGGGGTGCAGGGGTGGGGTGGAGGGGTCAGGGTTGGAAGGAAATGATTCTTTAGATTCCTTCGGTCCTCACGTGCGCTGACTGTGAGGTTCTGAGGGACGCTGGTGGATGCCTGTGTCCGGGGCAGTGTCCGGGGCAGGGTCCGGAGCAGCAACGCCCAGTAGAAACAGATGGTCAGCCCGCCATGTCCTTTCAGCGGCCGAGTGGCCACAGCAAAACAAGTAAAATGCAACATATGAAATGAATAATCTATTTTCCAGGGCCCAGCCTATCCGAAGTAGAATATTATTCTATTTCAAAATGGATCGATATTAAAAACTATGGAGATAGTTTACCTTCTTTTTCTCTTTTTAAGTCTTCAAGCTCCAGTGCATTTTTTTTTTTTTCTCCGTCCCGTCCAGGGGGAGGGAGACCCAGAGTGTTCATCGGGGAAATGTCTCAGTCTCCCTGTCTGCCAGTGCTATGATTCTAGGAGGGCGTACTTGTTTTCTACTGTTGCGGTGACACACATTACCTCTAACTTTGTGAACAAAGGCGCATTTGTGATCGGACAGTTCTGTGGGTCAGAAGCTGGACAGGGAGCTCCCTGGGCAAAAAGCAAAGTATTTGTAGGGGGCATTCCTTCCTAGACACCATAGAGGAGACTGTTACCTTGACTTTTCCAGCTTCCAGAAGCTCCCATCTCCCTCGATTTGTGGCTACTTCCTCCACTGTAGCTGACAACACTGGGCGGAATCCTTGTCATGCTGTCATGTCCCGGAGTCTCTCTTTTGGTTCTTTCTTCCACGTGTAAGGACCCCGTAATTACACTGTGTTACTGTGTTGTCCACCCAGGAAATCCAGGATAACCTCCTTAAGGTCAAACTTAGTCCCATCTGCAACCCAAATTCCTCTTTATCCAATAACATAACAGGTTCACACATCCCAGGGATTGGGACACAGACGTCTTTGGGGAAGGGACATTAGTCTACCTCCCAGAGGGGGTTCCAGTTTCCCAGTCAGACGCCAACAGGGCTGAGCCTACACTGGCGACCCACTCACTTGTATTCTTTTGCACTCTCTTCCTTCCCTGACTCATGTTGCCCACTTCTTGCCTTGTGCTTCCTGAGATCACCACCCAAATCAACTCCCTTCCTCCAAATCCTCATCTCGAGATCTGCCGCAGAAGAAACTTAAGTAAGACAGTAATGTTGGGCAAGTGACTCAATCAGTCTGAGCCCCAGTTTCCTCCACCATGAAAGCAAAATATATCATAGTACTTGGACTGCAAGACTGTTGGGGAGAATTCTAAGAGTAAACATACATAAAAGAGTCTATACAGTGGGGTGTATAGTAAGTCCTCAACCTAATTTAGCTATTGTTGGAAGGGGACAGCTGGTGCCCTGGGAGGGGCCAGCCTCAGACAGACAGAGATGGTTCTCCCTCCGAGACACTGATGGTCAGAAGGGAGGGGTGAGGACACGGTGGGAAAGCTGAGGGTTTCCTCTGAGGGCATCCATTTTCTTCTTGAGCTACATCTGCTCCTGAGGGCAATACAGGCGTGGTACAGACTTTGGGGACAATAAAGAACATTCGAAAGAGCATATTTAAGGATTTCTGAGCTGCTGGGAAAGCCCAGTAGGCACCGGATAGCGTATATCCATCATAGCACTATCTCTAAGTTCTGAGTCTTCTCTCCTGGTAAAATGGTAGGGAAGAGGATGGAGGGAAGGGACTTAAGGCCGGACGTCTGAGGGTGGATGTGGTCAAAGGGCAGTGCAGGAGACAAGGCTGTGGAGCTTACTGAAGGCTCCAGGTCCAAGACAAGGCTGTGGAGAAAACTGAGAGCTCAAGGCTGGACACAAGGCTGTGGAAGTGTACTGAAGGCTCCAGGCCGGAGACAAGGCTATGGAGAATACTGAGGACTCCAGGCTGGACACAAAGCTGTGGAGCATACTGAAGGCTCCAGGCTGGACAGAAGGAAAAGGAACCATTTTGAGAGACCAGTGACCCCCACACAGGGGAAGTGCAGGAGGCCAGGTATAAAGAAATGAGGGGATTACAGGACCGGAGATAGGATGCTGGTGCTTAATATTCCAGAGAAGAGACAGTTATAGTGTAGAGATGAGAATGGGTAGCTAGAGTAGAGTGAAGGTAAAAGTCATTAGATTTGAGGTGTCCACCACCTACCAGGTCTTAGTGATGACCAGAGAGTCCTCCCACGCCCCCCTCCCATGATGACAAATCAGGGACCACTTTTGAACATGAACAACGCAAGCAACATAGGGGAGTGACTACCCCGGCAACAGACGGTGGTAATGCCGGATAGCAAAAACCCTAAGTGAGAAAGTCAGGACAGGAGGTAAGCCATGACACTGAAGCTGCTTTGGAGCTTGCAGAATGTGGGAGGCGGAACAGGCAGCCTCCTGTCCCTCTGAGTGCCGGATAAGATAGTGCTCACCACCCACTCCCCAGCATCAGCATCACCATCACCAGGGGAGCCCATTAAAAGCAATGATTCTTAGTACTCCTTGCTCCCAAACACATACCCCAACTGGCTCTATTCGTTTCCTGGGGCTGCCGTGACAGATACCACAACACTGGACAGCTTATTGCAAAACACAGAAATGTACTCTCTCACAGCTCTGGAGACCAGACGTCCGAAGTCAAGGTGTTGGCAGGGCCGTGCTCTCTGATGGCTCTAGTGAGGGTCTTTCTTGCTTCTAGAGGTCAGAAGCAATCCTTGGCGTTCCTTGGCTTGAAGGCGCCTCACTCCATCTCTACCCTGGTCTTCACAAGGCCTTTTCCCCTGTGTCTCTGTACCCAAATCTCCCTGTTCTCCTAAGTCTTTGGATTTAAGGCCCACACGAATCTATTATGACCTCCTCTTCACTTGATGACACCTGCAAAGACCCTTCCAAATAAGGTCACATTTGCAGGTACCAGGGGTTAAGACTTCAAACCCATCTCTGGTAGGGGACACAATTAGTAAAGAAAAAAAAATTGTTTATGGCAGGGGTTAGACACCGCTAGGCGGACTTTACTCAGGACCATTGCAAGAAAACTTTGTAGTGGGGGGGAAGAGATTGGGCTCAACTCCAAATACAGCATGGACAAGAGGGAATTTACAGTCAAGGAGCAGGGTGAGGACCCGTGTGTGGAAAATTACTAGGAGGAAATAACAGGGGTGGGGGGATTCTGGCTAAACCGACCTAACAGGATTCTTGCAACAGGCAGCTGGGGTGATCAGACATCACCTGGGGGATGGTGAGGGGTGAGGAACCGATCAGATTTTTGAGGGTGGGGGAGGGAATCTTGCTAAAACGGGATTTTACAAGGAAGCACTTAGATGGGCCTAGAAGTTTCAGGAGCCTGACTAAAATTTGGTCAAGCAAAGAATCTTTCTAGCGATTCAACCCATTACGCCAGCTAGATACAATCTTTGGAGCGGGGCTGGTAAATGTGTATTTTTTTTTTTTTAAACAAGGGTCCACAAGGTAAAGGAATCCAGGAGAACCATCTTTTAGTTGGAGTCTGTAGGACATAAAGACCCAGGGAAGAAGGCTTCCAATGAAATGCGGCTCGATGGTTCCACTGGGGAGGACTCGGAAAAAGGTTGGTGCAAGAAAAACGTACTGGGGGAAGCACAGAGAGGCATGCTTTTAGGGCAAAGAAGGTGGGTGGAGAGATCCAGTAGATTACCGGGTCCCAAGGCTGGAGACGGACTCCATATGAATGAAGGCATCCGTGGCTTAGAGAAGAGTCTACAGCCTCTGCCCAGAAGAATTTGCCTTCAGTTGTTGTGGAACTGCTAAAGTGGGGGGTGGGGGGTGCTGGGAGAGGAAGGAGCAGGTTTTGAGAATGCTGGCCTCCCACTGACTCCGCAGGGAACAGCCTCCAGCTTGCTTAGCCATTCCATTTGGAAGCCCCGCCGGGCTCTGTCCAAGGTCTCCACTTCACTTTCATCCCGAACTCCCCTTCCTGGTTAATCCTACCTCTTTCCGCGGCTTTAAACCCTATTTACATGCTGATAGACCCCACATCTACATCTCAAACTCAGAGCCCACCCCCCTACCCCCAAGTGCCAAACCCTAGTTTGACCAACTGCACTCTGCCTAGAATATCTGGCAGGTGCCTGAAATTGACTATTTCCAAAACCCAACTCAGCCTTAAACCTGTTTGCCTTCTCATAGTTGCTATTTCTGTTAGCATTACTACCCACCCAGTCCCCCCAAACCAGAAACCTGGGGGTCATCTTCAGCTTCTTCCTCCAAATTAAATTCCCTCAACTCTGTGCTGGATGATTACAATTACCTCCTAATTAGAGATGTGGCCCTGTTTTCCCCTCTGGGGGAGGGCATCCTCCCAGATGTGGTACAGCCTTTTTAGGAGCTCAAGTTGTAAAAACCAAATCTGGCAAATTCTGGTGACTAAGGCATAAATACCAAACTCCCCAGCGCGACACACCATCTCCATGCAGGGCCCTACTCACCTTGCCCCTAATCCCCCAAATCTTTTTTTTCCTAGTTGTGACTTTTTTGCTTAAAAACAAAACAAAACACCTCACAAACAAAACCAAAATCCCCAAACAACTCACAAAACTTATCTCAAAAAGGAGAGGATGGGAGGAATAAAGATACTGCATCCCCTGTCCCTGGTTCCGGAGGTCTGGAGGGTTGCCTGGGGATCCCAGGTGATTCAGAGGCGATGCAGCTTTGCCAAACACAACGTTATGCCATTCTTACACAAGTCCAACCACTCACATTAGACAATCCTGGCTACTCTGCTCTTTTCTAACTTACTGTAGAGGTCCTGGGGGGGGGGGGGGGCGGGACCCACAGAGCGGAAAAGCCTGCATCAGCCGGTCTGCTAGGTTACATCACTTCTGCATCCTTACTGAGATTAAACCCCGGAGGAATCGTTCAGCAGAAATTTAAAGATTGAAAAGGGCATCTGCATAGCCTGCGAACCTGGTGCATAACGAAAAGCACCTTTCGATGACCGGAAAAATTCCTGCCCCCAAATCCATTTAGAAAATGCTGAACCACCCTAGAAAAGTTTGGTTGGCATTCCTGCACACTGCTTGGTTTTGAGGGCAGCCCTGAAAGACGCAGTTCTGGGAAAGCGTTTTGTTTTATTGGAATCAGCAATGCATTAGAGAGTGGAAAGCCTGAAGGAAGCCTTCTCTCATGCGGAAGCTGTTCTATCAGTGTTAATTCAGACAGTTATTAGGCTGCCATATTTACTTGGACATGTGAAGAGCAAACAATGTAACCGAGGAACCCTGAGCTCGGACTCCCCACCAAGCACGCTGAACAGTCAAGAAACTTTGCGGGACGTCTGCATATCTACTAAGGCTCACGTTGGCTCCCGAGCCAGGCTAAACAATAGAAAGGAGAGACGACAGGGGTCATCATTAATCAAAGGCGCCGTTTATGGTTTTTTTTTTTGTAAAAAAAAAAAAAAAAAAAAAAAAATCTTTCCCGTGGCAGAGGCGGCTTCCCCTCTGCTCCCACTCTTTTTCAAATTGTTTTCCACGGTCATTGTCTCCCAGCCCGAAACGACGGCGGCGCTCGGGGAGCAGGTACAGAGTCCCGCAGGGTGTAGCGCGGTGGAGCCTGGCCAGGTTTTGGAAAACATTCCCGGCCCTTCCGGCGGGTCGAGGAAAAGTAGGTGGTGGCCCGGGCGCCAAAGGCTGCTGCCAATGCAACTCGCAACTTTTGAAATCAATCCTTTTTGCATCATGCAACGGATGCCACCGCTCCTCGGGTTTGCAACCCCCCACCCCTCCCCCGAGACCAATCATTGCCGCGCTCGGGCCTGCACATCGCCCCCGCCCCCTTCCCGGGCCGCACGCAGCCACCGAGCCGCTCCGGCCGCGGCCCGCCGCCTCTTAAAGGGCGGTAGCCGGCCCTTAAAGGCCCCTCGCGCGCGGCGCACGGCGGAGCGCGGCGGCCCGGTTCCCGGCAGGGGACGGCCGAGCCAGGCCTAGCCCCCGCGGCGCCCAGGCGCGGCCCGGGCCCTCCCGCCCTCCGCGCCGCCGCCGCCGGGAGCGGCATTTTTATTCAGGCGACGCTTAAGGGAGCCCGGCCGCGCCCGGTGCATTGTGGGAGCGCCGGAGTCCCGTTTTCGGGAGGAGGAGGAGGGCGCAAAGCGAACCGGTAAGCGCCTGGCTTGGGGAGGGGGGGGCGCGACGCCAGGCTTAAAGGGGAATATTCGTCCGCAGGCCCATGGCGGCCGTGCAGATCCCCCTCCGGGCCGCCCGGGCCCGCCGGGAGCCGTGCACGGCCGGCGCTCTCCAGCGCTGCCTGGAGAGGGGCAGAGCCAGGGCTTGGTGGGGCCGCTTTAAAAAAGAAGCACCGCCCGCGCCGCCGCCGCCGCCGCCGCCGCGCGGAGCCGGGGAAGGAGGGAGGGAGGAAAGGGCGGGGGAGGAGTGGAGGGGGAGGGCGGCGGCGGCAACGCAGGGGTTAATTTTTTCGCCCGCCGACATTTTTGCGCGGCGGCGGCGGCGGCCCGCGCGCGCGGCGGGAGAACCCAGCCCGGTCCCCGGGCGCGGCGCGCGGCCCCTCCGGGGCCCTCCCCGCCCCCACGCGCGCGCCCTCCGGCCCGCCGGCGCCGCCTGACCCTTGGCGCCCGGGCCAGACCGGCCTCGCGGGCCGGGGTCCCGCTGCGCTCGCGCCCGCCCCTCCGCGGCCGGTTAGCCTCGCGCGCCTCGCGCCCTCGCTGCGGTTGCCGTCGCCGTCGCCGGGAGAGCTGGCGGGCATGGCCCAGCCGGCGGTGCCGCGCTGCCTCCGCCCGGCCGCGGCCAGCCCGTCGCGCCGCGCAGCACAAAGAGCGGAGGCCCGGTCTGCCTTTAAAGGCGGCAGCCTGGGACTTAAGGTGTCCCCGCGTGCCGGCCTCCGCGCTCGGGCTGCGTCCTGGACGCGTGCTGCATGGAGAGCGCCCGGTCTCCGCGCGCCGGGCCGGGAGTCCACCTCTTTGTTTATTTCCTGGGCTCAGGGGCTTGGGGGTTGGGAGGTAGGTACGGGGCTGTGGCAGCACGCTCTCCCATCCCTGCTTACCGTGCACCCCGAGCTGTGCAGCCCGCTTGGCGCCCTCGGTTTAAAAAAAAAAAAAAAAATTAAAGGTGGCCGAGAAGGAAAGGGTTAACCGTTGTCTTTAAATATTCATATCATTGTTTTAAAGGTGTAAACAGGCGGCTTCTGGGTTGGAGTGGACTGCTTCATGCTATGCACATTTACTCCCCCCCATTAATTACGATTTCCCCAAGCACCCCCCCCAGCCCCATTTTCGCACACCCACCCTCCAAAAACTAAGTGTTCAAGGTTCGGACGAGAGTGTGGATGTGTGTCCCTCGTTCCATTTCGAATTTTAAGGCGCCTGAGTTCTTTCTGGACTTAAGGTGTTTTAAACTTTCTTTCTCTTAAAAATCTGGGAAAATAGAAATTACGTTTAAAAAGAAGCTACTCGCTCAAATTCCCCGCCTCTTTCGGGGAAGGGGGAGTCGGTAGGGCTGGAGGTAGGAAAATAACTGGATGCCTCGTGAGTTGGATTTTTTTCCCCTCTGGTAGGAGTGAGGCTGTGTTAAGTGCGAGGCGTTTTGTGAGCAAAGCACTGTTGTTTTGTTCCAAACTCTTGCAAGTCAAAGTGCTATTGGACTTCCTAACTCTGAAATGGCTTCACAATTCCCCTCTGGGTAATTTGCTTTGCTCTCCTGCCACCCTCCTTTTGCACAGGTGGTTTTCTTGGAGTCTTGGGAGGTTTATTCCTGCAGAGTTGTAGGTTTCAAACCGAAATGATTGCTCACCCCCAAACATGTTTTTGTAAGGACAGTTTGGATTACTGCCCATACTCGGGCTTTGTGAGATTTATTTTATTTAGTTATTTTGTGTATGTGTGTGTGTACGCGTGAGTGCCAGAGAGAGAGATTTTAAATGAGTGATGTCCTTCCCAGGAGATCAGAAACTCTATAAATGGGAATTGTGTTCTTAATCATAAATTTTATAGGGGAAACTGACTCAAAAACTTGGGTGTTTGTAATTTTATGCCCAATAAAATATCAATCTGGAGGTTTGTAAAACCTGGGAGCACTTGTAAGATTCTGGTTTAACCTCGGAGACTTCAAATTTAGAAGGGTTTGCCCTAGAAACTTTTCACTGGTACCTAGTACCATAAATGCCGGTGATTTAGTACAGTTTAATTTCTCATTTTTGTTTTGCAGTGACACCGTAGTGAGCAGGAGCAAGCGTATTTGTTTTGTCAATGATGTGTGTGTATTGGTTGGTTGGGCGGGATGTTTGCTTTCTAGGAAAGCGCTCTGCATTAAAATATTAGAGAATTTTCCACTGCTCTCTTGGAGAAAATTAATCTTGCTGTGTTAAACAGGCATTCCACTTTTCAAGTTGTGTTCTTTAGTGAGGCTTCCTTAGTTTTGGATCATCTTCTACTTTTGGCTGAGAGTAAAAACATGCTTTTCTAAAATTGAATTGAGCATCACAAAGAATTTCATGAAATGCGTTTCCATCAGCATCCTTTTCCTGCAGGGTGTCTGTCTCATGGGCATTTTATTTTTCTATGTGAGATAACAGAAGATATTAAAAGGTTTTCCAGAAAAGTGCCGTTAGCCAGGCCTTATAATTTCTAAACCATAGAGCTCCTAGGTTGACAGCTGCAGTGACTAGAAGTTTTCTCATGATGCTGGCCGCCAGAGGAACCTTTGGGACTTACTGCTCAAGATGGCCTTGTGTTCTGTGCCAGCTGGCACAGAGTGCCTTCTTCAGGGGAGGTGTCCTGGCTGCCCCTCAGAGCCCCAGTTACAGCAACACAGACGTCAGGTCTTCTCCCTTAGAAGATGTCTGTGATGGTACAGTCACTTTTTAAAATGATTTGTTCTGGCTTATGCATCCCTGTGATGAACTGTTGGGGCCTCTGGTCGCCCTGTGCCTGTGGTCTGATGACCAGCTCTTTTCACACTTACTTGTCACTGTCCTGTATTCACTTGATTCTTAGCAAGTAACAGTGAGAATTCTTTTAATGGTGTCTTTGTTTTTTGGCTTGACCTAGGTGGATCTCTGAAGAAACCAGCCAGCTAGGAGAGGGAGGGGAGGAGCCGGGTTGTGAGGAGTGCGCGCCCCAGAACCATGTCTACGCGGGAGTCCTTTAACCCGGAAAGTTATGAATTGGACAAGAGCTTCCGGCTAACCAGATTCACTGAACTGAAGGGTACCGGCTGCAAAGTGCCCCAAGATGTCCTGCAGAAATTGCTGGAATCTTTACAAGAGAACCACTTCCAAGAAGATGAGCAGTTTCTGGGAGCAGTTATGCCAAGGCTTGGTATGTGAACCATTATCTCTTTTACGCTTCCCAAAAGGAGAGCATCTTGGCTGCAACTGTAGTCAATGAGTCGAAAGCCAAATTTCTGTCATCCCATGGTGCCTTATTCAACAAGTTTAATTTCTATAAGGATTCAAAGAGCAAAGCAACGATAACTATTCTATTATCCTAACTTATTTGGAGGAAGTATTGAAAAGCATCAAGAAATGTACTCTAACCATTTTTAAACCATTAAGTGTTCAGTTGAGACAGTTCTGTTACAGTAAGAGTATTTTTTACTAAATGGAATTTTATAGTTAGCTGAGGATTAAGCAGAAACTCCTTATTACCCCTGTCCTAAAATTTTCCTTAAAGCTCTTGCATTCTCTCCTTTGCCTTAGGAAAGGTAGTCCGTATGTGTCATTGTGCGGTACTTGGAGGGTGGTAACTGGGCTGGGGCGGGCTCTGGTGTTCCTCTGCGAAGTGCGCTGTTTGAGGAGCTCCGATAGGGAAGAAGGAGAAGACGAGGCCCGGTCTGTGCCTGACCCTAGGATGTCGTCTGACCTGGAGAGTGTGGTGTTTTGTTTTGTTTTGTTTTGTTTTGTTTTTGACTAAATTCCTGATGTTTTTAGTGGTTTGCCTCTTCCCAAACACAGAGTTCAGAAGGAAATTCTAGGCTCTTGGGATATTTGTTAAGCTTTTATTGTCTGGTGTGTTAAGGACGTGGCATAAGCCCATGATCACTTGGCCTTTGGAGTGTCAGGCACGGACTCTAGAAGTTTGAGTGTTTGGTGATCGTGGTGTGTGACCCGATCAGCTTTCTTACGTAAGGTCTTCATTCTGTTCTTTTTCACCCATTGTTTTATTGTGCAGTTCTGGCGTACAGCATTCTGTCTCACAACCCAGGATGCTCCTTTCTTCCCTGATATGTAAAGCAGATACAAAAGCAGAGCTGCTTTGGTTGGAGGAGGGGAAACTTCACACCCCACGCTTTAGGGGCTGCAGGGCTGGCTCCCACGAGCTCAGTTAGAAAACCAGCCTCGTCTAGCTGATGCCTAAGCATGGAGAAATACCACGTGAATGAGTTGGATTAGATGTTGGCTTACTTGTCAAAAAATAAGAATGTACTGAGAACGCTGTCAGTTAACTCTGTCGAGAGAAATAAGCTGCCAAATGCAATAGAAGCCTTATGGATACAGTAGGAGTTCCTCTTGATGACGTCCCCGGTTGACCTGATGAGCATGCCATGGACTGTTAAGTACTTTGAAAATGGGTTAGGTCATTTGCTCCTTGCCTCAGCCCCATGACGCTCAGGAAAGCCGGGTAACCCATTCCGTGTCACTTGGCAAGCGAGGGTGGGGACCTGGAATCCATGTTTTCTGATTCTTCCGCTCACCATACTGTTTTGTCGCCCAGTTTCTCTAAGTCCAGCATGTTTGCAATGAGAAGAGGGACTGCAGGCTACATACTAACTGTGGCAGAGGGGACAGATGGGAACAGCAAGAGGAGAGGCAGAGAAAAGCTGTTAGAACACTAGCACGAAGGAGTCTAGTCTCCTAGGGCTTTTGAGAAGCATTTGGAAGCCATGACCTTTTCCCAGAAAAATGCACACTCACAAAATTGAGCATTCATGGCATTCTCCAGGGGTAGAAGGACCCCAGGTTACCAGCAGATGGGTGCTGAAGGAAGCGTAGTATTTAAAACCTCGTCCAGAAGTGGTAATTTCTAGAGAGCCAAAGCTTTGCTTTGAAATCAGATCTAGATTCTTGTCTGGACACAGTCACTACCGAGTCACTAATGTTAATCTGAGCGACAGTGTCCCAATCTTTAGAATGAGCTAACCATACTTATGGTTTCTAAGTGTTGGAAGTACAAGAAATTATGTGTGTGTGTATGTACCATGTGTATCTTTACCCAGACAGACATATAATCTATGTACACAGCAGTCAATGTGTTTATCTGTTTTTAAACTATTTCTCTAAAGGAGTGTCAGATTTCCTGGATCCTATGATGATGACAGTTGTTAAATGTATATGTGTTGATTTAGATGTTTTCTCACTAAAGAAATGTTGAAGTCGGTGTTTCTTGCCTGGGACTTAAGAGCTGTCAAATACTGATCACTGCCGACATTGGTGCTAGTATGGTCTTTGGGATTCTTCTTCTTTTTTTTTTAAAGATTTTATTTATTTATTTGACAGACAGAGATCACAAATAGGCAGAGAGGCAGGCAGAGAGGGGGGGAAGCAGGCTCCCCACTGAGCAGAGAGCCCTGATGCAGAGCTCCATCCCAGGACCCTGAGACCATGACCTGAAGGGAATGCAGAGACTTTAACCCACTGAGCCACCCAGGTGCCCCACAAGGTTCTTCTTCTTGATGGATGGTTTCAGTCTTGCTGAAAACCCAAAATTCCTCTCCCTGCTGTGGTATTTGCATCTGTTTCCACCTGCCCTTTCCCTGGACTGTCCCTCCCTTTCAACTTCATCCTGGTTTTTTTAGGCCAAGGGCTCATCTCAGATGCCCTCTTGCCCCCAGACACTGTGGTCGGGTGCTGTATGAAAAAAATACCATGTGGGGGCGCCTGGGTGGCTCAGTGGGTTAAGCCTGACCTTCAGCTCAGGTCATGATCTCAGGGTCCTGGGATCAAGCCCCGCATCGGGCTCTCTGCTCAGCAGAGAGTCTGCTTCCTCCTCTCTCTCTGCCTGCCTCTTTGCCTACTTGTGATCTTTGTCTGTCAAATAAATAAATAAAATCTTAAAAAAAAATACTATGTGGGCCACGTGTAATTTTAGAGCATTGGGTGAAATTAGTTCTAACGTATTTTACTTAACCCTATACATGAAAAACGTCATTTAAACACATAATTGAGGGGTGCCTAGGTTGGCTAAGTTGTTGCCTAGTTGTTAAACGTCTACCTTCGGCTCAGGTCATGATCCCAGGATCCTGGGATCTAGCCCCTCATTGGACTCCCTGCTTGGCGGGGTGATCTGCTTCTCTCTCTCCCACTTCCTATTCTTACGTTCCTGCTGTTGCTCACTCTCTGTCAAATAAATAAAGAAAATCTGTAAAAGAAAATAAACACACAATTGATATAAAATATTATTAATGAAATGTTGGGTTTTTTTTGGTAAACATGCTTAAGAGTCATCAGTTTAAATGCTCTGATGATATATATAAATAGAAATTAAATCCTTCACAAATCAAATTTATTTAATTCAAATTTGGATAACCAGATTAGAAACATTTACTTTTTTTTAAAGATTTTATTTATTTAGTTGAGAGAGAGACTGAGCACAAATGGGGGGGTGGGGTGGGGGCCAAGGAAGAGAAGGAAGCAGACTTCCCGTTGAGCAGGGAGCTGGATGAGGGGCTAGATCCCAGGACCCCGGGATCATGACCAGAGCCAGAGGCAAACACTTAACCCACTGAGTCACCCAGGCACCCTGCTGGGAAACATTTAAAGCTAACATTCAGTAGCTATGTCTAATCTCTTTCAGGAGTCCTGTAGTTTATACATGGAAACCCCAACGAAAACTGTATTTCCCTCTTTCCTAAAGGGAACACTAATATCCTCAGAATGACCTGTTGGGTCAATTTAGGGAGACTCCGTATGAGTAAAATTGTGGTTCTCGCCCTCTTTCCACTTACTGTTCAAAAGCAGTCATCTGGTGAAGATTCTGGGAGGTGTGCACATACGTGTCATTTGGATGAATTATCACACGTGTTCTGTCTGATGCACACTCCTGACCGGGGCAGCGTGCTCGTGGTCCCACATTCCCTGAGACTTGCCACCTGGATACCACCTTGCTATCTTGTGTGCTGGAAATCAGTCTGCCTTCACAGAGTGTGACTTTTTATTAAACTCAATTTCTATTTGTGCATTAATAATAATGGATCAAGGCCTGAGAATAAGAGGCGCCGCTGTGACGCGGTCTCTCGTGGGTTCTTTGCCATGGCAGTGCGGAGATGGTCGTGCCACGGCAGTTTTACTCCCTATGAGGGGTGCTCATGTGTTCGTTTCAACGTGAAGATACGATTCATTCTTGTTCCATTTGGAATTCTGAATTTAGAGGGTGCCATCCACTTACTTCCTTTGGCATTTTAACCAGATTTTTTTCTCCACCTTCGGCTGTCGTGCTGCCAAGTTGATATCCAAGTTGGTGTCCTTTTGAGAGAGAGGAGGGAAAGCACTCTGTATTCTGCTTACTTGGTAAGAAGGCCAGTCTTAATTTGAAAATGTCCCCCTTACAGGTGATTTCCAAAGTAATGTTAACTATTGTATCTTAGTTTTGTCTATTTCTAAACTGATTTCAGTAAAAGGGAATTATTTCTAATTAGATCATCCACCGTCCATATTGTCTTTCTAAATGTTTAGTAACAATTTTTAATAAAGTATTTCCTGCAGGCTTGTTTAGCAAAATATTTTTCCCTGTTTATAGCATTAGTAAAGATGACATTTACAAGTTTTCCACAAGAGAAATAACACGGGATTTTAAAGTTTCCTCTTAAAAAACACTTTTGGGAACCTACATACCAGATCCCATAAGTACCAGTGTCTGTCCAAGCTGGATTGGAAACCATGAATACCTGTTCTGACTTTGTCCTTCTCTCTTTCCTTCCTCTTTCTCTCTCTCCCTCTCTTGCTCTCACTTAAGCTTATTTATTTATTTTTAAGTAACGTCTACACCCAACATGGGGCTTGAACTCACGACCCTGAGATGAGGAGTCACAAAACTGAGCTGGCAAGGTGCCCTCCCCACCTTTGTCATTTTCATTTTTGACTAAAATGGAGAAGTAATAATAACATTTCTTATATATGAAAGATTTTACACATTTTCCATTGGGAAAAACAGAATAATGCCTAAAGATCTGCTCAAAAAGCAATGTAGTTAAGACAACCCAAGTTCCACTGATCCTTTCTCGTCTTTAAAGAAATTCTCTGTGGTGCCAGCCCAGATGATGCAGTAATACAAAGGAAAAATGTCCATTGGAGGCACCATTAAAGTCTAAAAATTGTACCATATTGAAGTTGAGTCTTATGACTAACAAATTGTATTCTCACTTTCCATCTTAAGCTAGTTCTGTTTCACGTTTATTTCAGTTCCGGTCTCAATAGGAAACACATTGCCTTATTGGCAGGGCGCAGTGCTCTGTAAGCGTCGTGCGTGAAACTGCTCCAGGTCTCAGCACTGATGGTATAAAATGAAATGGCTTTTCCTTTTGGTTTCTGGATGCTGACAACTTTCATCTTTGCAGGCATTGGAATGGATACTTGCGTGATTCCTTTGAGGCATGGTGGTCTCTCTTTGGTTCAAACCACGGATTACATCTATCCTATCGTCGATGACCCTTACATGATGGTGAGTTTGGTCCTGGTGTGTGTTTGCATCTGGAACTGCTTGTTGGTTGGGTTTGGGGCTGGGCCCGGGGCCTTTGCTTTCCATACACGCGTGCCAGCTGTCATCATCCTGCCGCCCTCACAGCCGTCAGGTTTGCCCTGCTCACGCTCAGTACCTGGCAGAAGGCAGTGGAGGCAGGTGCGGGGAGCTGCTGTGCCACACTTGGACCTGCGCAACACCTGTTTCGTCCTCAGCACGTCTGCTGATGGACGTGTTTAGCGTTTTCTTCTTTTTTCCTCTTTCTGACATTTGTAAATTCCACATTCCCGTGTTTCAGGCTTCATCACACTAAGTAGCCGGATTCATGTTTCCTTCCAGAAATAAATAGCTTAGCATCTCACCACAGTTAAGCTATTGGACATTGATTCTGACTCTGGTCACTACGCACCTCAGGGTGTCATGGGTCACTGTGTAGAATGCATATCTGAACTGTGGCGTTAAGTTCCTGGCTACTGACAGTGGCCTGCCTAGATCTAGTTCCAGATGGCTCAGTGCCTGGCTATGCCAGCAACCCCCTGGTCTGCCTGACTTTGACCCTCTACCCTCCTGGACAAAGAGCCAATGAAGAGATGGGGAGCATCATGCTGTTAAGAAATGGTCTTCCCTGGGGCGCCTCGGTGGCTCGGTGGGTTAAAGCCTCTGCTTTCGGCTCAGGTCATGATCCCAGGGTCTTGGGATCAAGCCTCACGTCGGGCTCTCCACTCAGCAGGGAGCCTGCTTCTTCTCTCTCTGCCTGTCTCTCCACCTACTTGTGATCTCTGTCTGTCAAATAAATAAATAAGATTAAAAAAAAGAAAGAAAGAAAGAAAAGGACCTCCCTGTGTGTCAGGGGCATTGGACTCAAGCCACACATGCATAGGGACTTGGACCCCGAGACAGCTAAGTATGGGGAAGAGGAAAGTCACTTCTCAGGTGCCAGAGACAGACGTACGGTTGACTAGAAACCTGTCTGGCCTCTGCATGACCATCTGTTCTCTCCTCTGGAGCAGGACTCCTGAGAGACTGGTGCCCTACCTGACCAGACAGTGGAGGCAGCGGGGACCAGAATTCAGCCTTTAGCCAGCATTTCTCTCTTTCTTTTTCTTTCTTTCTTTCTTTCTTTCTTTCTTTCTTTCTTTTTTTTTTTTTTTTTTTGTTGTTTTTTTAGATTTTACTTATTTATTTGACAGAGAGAGAGAGGGAGAGATCATAAGCAGGGGGAACGCCAGAGGGAGAGGGAGTAGGCTCTCCGCTGAAT
Source organism: Mustela nivalis (assembly GCF_964662115.1). Classification (NCBI taxonomy): domain Eukaryota; kingdom Metazoa; phylum Chordata; class Mammalia; order Carnivora; family Mustelidae; genus Mustela; species Mustela nivalis. The sequence continues at coordinate 122,645,252 of NC_139026.1, read as the reverse complement.
GAGGAGCCCAAAGTGGGACTCAATCCCAGGGCCCTGGGATCATGACCTGAACTGAAGGCAGACACTTAACTGACTGAGACACCCAGGCACCACTAGCCAGCGTCTCTTACAAGCATCAGAGAGGGGACAACATGGCTGCCTCCCCAAGCAGCGGCAGGCACCTCCAAGCTGCCAAACCTCCATTGCCCCTGTCACTTCCGTGCTCACTGCCGATCTGCCGGGAAGTCATAAGAAAACCTCAGCGAGCATGAAGCCAGCTGCTGAAGTGATCATACTTGGGAATTTGATTATCCTTGTGTCAGAAGGATAATTTGTCATTTTCTCCTTCACTGTCTAGAAATGACAACTTGCATTTATTACTGATTTATTTAGGAGGTGGTGGGGAGGACAGAGGGAGGGAGGGAATCTCGGGCAGTCTCCATGCCCACAGTGGGGCGGAGCCCGACATGGGGCTCAATCTCCCGACCCTAAGATCATGACCTGAGCTGAAATCAAGACTCAGACGCTCTACAGACTGCACCACCCAGGGGCCTCTACTTTTTAAAAAAGATTTTATTTTTAAGTAATTTTTACACCCAACATGGGGCTCAAACTTACAACCCCGAGATCAAGAGTCATGTGCTGCACCCACTGAGCCAGCCAGGTGCCCCTGACAACTTATATTTAAAAACTCTGCAGTAGAGATGAAAAAAAGTTTATTTTCAGATTTCTTTTGAATTGAAGCTCCTTACTAAATAATATAGTTTCTTGGAAATGCTTTTTATGTGCTTTAGAAAACAATCTGACTTTAGGCCTAGATGTTTTTTTCTCTCTTCTGTTTTTTGATTTCTCAAGCAAGATGTTTTTCCTGTTTATCTTATACAGCCTTGAAGAGAAACTTCCGAAATATCTCCCTCCCTGTGTTATAAAAACTGTCTTCTCTAGAACCAGTAAAGTCCACATATTTTAGAGTCTGTTCTGGATACATGACTGTTTCCAAGTTTGTTAGGACATTTGTTTTCCAACTTTTTCATTCCCTAAGCTCTCCTCTCAGACCCATGAGCTCCCACCTTGCTCGCCCCAGCTTCTGCTCTCCACCCCCATTCCCGCATCTAAATAAATGGCAGGCTTCCCCCAATATTCCGAATGGGAAGGAACACGGAAATTACATGTTCTGCACAAGAAAGAAGAGGTGGTCCCAGGAATGTCTGAGAAAGTGAAGGAATGGCCTCGTGGTTGTGTGATAAAGGACACAGAAAGTGGGGACCCTGTCCCTGGAAAGTCCCCGAGTTGTCCAGGGAGGTGCTCTGTAGGCACGCACGGAAAGTCCCCTAGTTGTCCTCTCTCACGCCTCCTCTCTCTTCCAGGGCAGGATAGCATGTGCCAACGTCCTCAGTGACCTGTACGCCATGGGGGTCACGGAATGTGACAATATGCTGATGCTGCTTGGAATCAGTAATAAAATGACCGACAGGGTAAGTGGTCTGCTGTCTTGCTGGTGTTACTGGATTGGTTAGTCCTTCATCCCCCGTCTGTAATGGGCGGCGCCTAGCTGCACGCCTGTCCTCTTCCATCCGGTTCCCCCTTTATTTTTTGGCAGCTACTGGTGAATTAAAATAGAGACTCTGGCCTATTCTTGTTCTCATCTCCACCACCTGCTTCCCTTTCTCTCTTCCAGGTAGACTGAAGCCAAGACAGGCATGTTTGTTTGCTTTACTAAAGTTGATGTGGCCCACGCCTACCCTAACAGACCCAGGGTGTGCCCCCACGTAGGGCAAGCGCCTCTCTCCGCTGGCTGATGGGGTCCTGATCGGTGACATGGCAGGGTGCCCCGTGCAGTCACCTGCTCACACAGTGGCGTCCAAGGCCTTGCTGCCAGCCCTTGTCCTTTGACACAGGGATGATTTCCCTATAGATTTTAAAAGGTACCTGTTTTTGTGCCCCAGATAGAGGTTTGCCATACCTCGTAGAAATTAGAGCTGGTCATCGCTTCCACACATTTGGAGGAGGGCGTGTGGACGCATGCAAAGCTAGTCCTGGCATTCTTCAGGACCCCTGAAAGAGTTGGCTCTCAGATGTGGGCAGACCTGTGGAGCCATCAAATTCCAGTTTTAAATTCCAGTTTTAAATTCCGTGATGACTGGGCTCTATCCACATTGTAACCTAGAGCGCCTTCCAACTTTTGATTAAAAAATGGCTACAGTGTAAGCACTCCCTGCTTTTTCCTCTGATCCCCAACCCTGGCTGTAAACCACAGGACCCCCTGTAGGATTTTATGATCCTTTTTTTATAACTATAAGCGTAGATTCTCTTTTCTGGGTTTTGAACTGAGTTACGTGACTTTTAATTTGTGTTCTTTTAAACCCTAGGAAAGGGATAAAGTGATGCCCCTAATTATACAGGGTTTTAAAGATGCAGCAGAGGAGGCAGGAACGTCTGTGACTGGTGGCCAGACGGTATTAAACCCTTGGATCGTGCTGGGAGGAGTGGCCACAACCGTCTGCCAGCCCAACGAATTCATCATGTAAGCATATTTTGTTTTCCCATCACCTGGCCTGGTTCTGCCTTTCTTTTTCTTTTTTTGTAAAGATTTATTGAAATATAAATTCACATTCCATCAGTGGTGTGTCACAGTTACATACCTGTCACCAGCGAGGATTGTAGAACATTTCGTCACCCCAGCTGGGAGCCCATCCCCCTTCGCTGTCACTCCACGTTCTCCGACTCCCATTCTGCCTTCTTTCACGTCACGTGACACTAGCATGCTATTTTTAAGGGTCATCGTTTTGTGGCACATAGCAGTACTTTATTCCTATTTTTTTTAATTTTGTGGTTTTTAATTTTTTTTTATTTTTATTTATTTAAAGATTTTATTTATTTATTTGAGAGAGAATGAGAGAGAGAGCATGAGAGGAGAGAGGTCAGTGGTAGAAGCAGACTCCCTGCCAAGCTGGGAGCCCGATGCGGGACTCGATCCTGAGACTCCAGGATCATGACCTGAGCCGAAGGCAGTCGCTTAACCAACTGAGCCACCCAGGTGCCCCTGTGGGGTTTTTTAAACCGAAGTACAATTCATATAACAAAATTCACATCACATAAAATTCAACGTTTTAAAAAATCCTTTATTTTTTTGTTTGCTTATTTGTTTATTTATTAAAGAAAGTAGAGGGTGGGGCAGAGGGGGAGGGAGGCGGGCAAGCAGACTCGTTCAGAGCACAGAGCCTGACACGGGACCTGAGCCAAAACCGGAGTCAGATGCTTAACTGCCAAGCACCCCACAAAATTCAGCTTTTTAAAATATATTCTTCTCTGGTTTTTAGTATTAACAAGGTTGTGTACCCATCACCACTGTCCAATTCCAGAACATTTAATCACCCCAAAAAGAAACCCTCTGTCTATAAGCAGTCACTCCCAACTCCCTGCACCCCCTGTGTTCTGGAAACCACTGATCTACTTTCTGCCTTGTGAAGTTGCCCATTTTTACCATTTCTGATAAGTAGAAAAATGGAATCCTAGGCCCTTTCAGTATTTGGGGTCTGGCTGCCTTCAGTTAGCGTGACGTTTCCAGACTCCGTGTCATGGCGTGTGTCACTGCTTTGTGCCTTTTTATGGCTGGATGACACTCCATGGTATGGTAGACCAGCGCGTGTTCATGTGTTCACAGTTGATGGACCTTTGGGTTGTTTCTACCTGTTACAGATGATGCTGCTGTGAACCTCTATGTGCCAGTTTTTGTGGACATAACATTGCATTTCCCACGGTGATGTACCTGAGAATTACCGGGTCACGTGGTAACTGTGTAGCTTGAGCCACCATCACACTGGTTTCTAACGGTGGCACCATTTTATATTCAAAACCGCAGCGTAGGAGAATGCCTGTGTCCACATCCTCACTAGTCCTCATTCCCCGGTCTATGTGTTTAAGAATAGCCATCCTCGCGGGCACGAGGGCATCTGCGTCCCTGTGTGAAACTGGCATTTCCCTGGTAGCTGATCGTATGATCTGTTCATGTGCTTTCTGGTCATTTCTAGATCTTCAGGGAAGAGTCTCTCTCTCTCTCTCTCTTTTTTTTTTTTGAAGGATTCTCTCTATGTAAGTTGTTAACTTCACATGTTTGATGTCTTACTAAGAATGGAAAATGTCCCATTTTATGAAGAAAGAAGAAACTCCATTTGTTTACCTTTTTTTTAAAGATTTTATTTATGGGAGAGGGCAGGTGAGCACGAGCAGAGCAGGGCGCCTAACATGGGGCCGCCTGAGCCACTGGGGCACCCGTTCGCCTTTTTTTGTGCATGAGTACTTAAGTACTAGCAGGCTCCGTGTTCACATGACTTGTGTTCAGAAGATAGAGATCTGCAGTGCCAGGGCCTCTGCTCCTCCTCATCACCGGGTTTCCCTTACTGGGCGAGGGAGCCGTTTGAGCCAATTTAATATTGACATTTAGATTAATCAGTTTATTTTGACTTTGCAAATGGTATTTCATTGTAACCTGATACGTACATCACTTTGCATGTGTCTGACTCTTAGTAAGAACTTCTTCAAAAAGAATAGCTAGGTCAGATATACATGCAGAGTGATCATCATCAGTCTCTCCAGACTGGCCCGTGTAGAGGCTCAGCCCGCAGTGAACAAGAGTGTCCCGGCCCCCACCTCCCCACCAACACTCCGTGCAACCCTCTTGTTCTGTTTGGTGGCATAAACCTTACTCCTTCGTGATGCAAGTTGAGCATGTTTTTCATATATTCATGTCCTTTGCCCATTTTTTAATTGATGGGAGCTCATTTTAGAGACATTTTCTGATAGCTTTCACATGACGGGTCTTGCATTTTACTTACACCAGAGTTTTGTTTTCCTGTGTTATGTGTTGCTGGTTCTCAAGCTTCCACACAGAGAGGACAGAAGATCCCAGGGTCCACTGCCTCCCACATTTCAGCTTTTCGGTAGAAAAAGAACTTAAGCCATTGCAAAAATGAGAGAGGAAAACATAAGAAAACAAGCTTCAGTGGGTTTTTTTGGTCAACAGTGCTATGTTTAGTTTGTCAGACAGGAAGGAGCCTGCCCACCTGAGTATATGTGCCTCCAGTAGTGCCCGTGAACTTGAAAATCACCCGGCAGTTGTGGATAGTCAGGTTTGTGGCTGGCACATGACCTGTGTCTTCTAAGAACCTACCAGCGCTGAAGTGCAGCTGAGTCACACCTGAAAGACACTAATGTCTTAAAGCCTAGTTTTTGGAAGAGGAGTTTCTTAGATACCATTACCAGGTGAACATTTTTCAAAGCTAACAGTGGATAGAGAGATCACAGGGTGAGCTGGGGAGCTAGCAGTTGATTTTAAGTCTGTGCCCCTGGCTTGGTGACCCAACATGGGTGAGTATCTGAGTCCTCTCCTGTCAGACGACAGAGTGGCTGGGTGGTCAGCTTGAACTGACATAAGGAAGACCTGCAGTGAGGATGCAGTGTGACAGGTGTTTCACTTGGGGGGTCAGACTTTGTGTTTTTAAGGTTGGCCTGTCTGTCTGGATGCCAACTAGGGAACCTAGTGTTGGTCAGTTTGAATTTGCGAACTTGGCTGAAATCACCAGAACATTAGACTCACCGATTGGAGCCCCATCCCACTGCGTCTCTACCTCACAAGTGATAGTGAGAAACGGGCTTGGTGTCAGAAGGTTTGTTGCCCCAGAACCATGGTGGGTCCCTACTAAGGAAGCACACAGGTGTGACCCAATGAGACCTTTGCCTTCGAAGGCTGTGGTCTGCTTCTTCGTCCACTCCTTGGGGGTGTGGACGATCCTGTAGGTAATTTGCAGACCCTTCAGTCCTTTCAGTGTTTCTGCTCTAGCAATGGCCTCAGGGGCAAGTCGCAAGGAAGGTTCTACTGCCGGTTTACCAGGCTTTTCTTCCTCCTGTTCTATTGCTAGTGAGTTACCTCTTTGATTACACTGAACTGACTTGTTCTTTTCAGGCCAGATAATGCGGTACCAGGGGATGTGCTAGTGCTGACGAAGCCCCTGGGGACGCAGGTGGCCGTGGCCGTGCACCAGTGGCTGGACATTGTGAGTGGACGACTGCCTGCCATGGGGGCGGGGTGGACAGCATGTTGATGGGTGTGGAGAGCAGGGCGTTCACTCTGCTCCTCAGATCGGACGAGTGTCTCCTTGGTCTGCTCGTGCCGGAGTACGCTTTCTCGAGACGTGTCTGCTCCGGAGCGAGCGTTGCCCCTTAGATGCATTCGCACGTTTCAGACCTAGATCGTCCCCGTGTCTTCACTCTGGCTTCCAGAAATGAGCTTCTTCAGCTCCACCACCAGGGAGTAGAGTGTCAGCCATGTCCTTCACAGATTCTGGGGGCTGTCTTCTTTTATTAAATCAGAGTTCCACATATCGAGTGCTTTATCTCCATGTCTTAAGCATCACTAAAAGAAATCATAGGAGAATATATGGAAAGTGTAGTGTTTGGGGGTATAAATACAGGTAGCGTTGCTGACAATTTAATTTTATTCATGAGGTGTTTGGTTGTGTTGTCTTTTTAAACTAATAAGTAACTCAAACATTTTGGTAAATAATTATCTTGTAGAGAAAACCTCTAGAATGTTTATCCTGATTCACTTTTCTGCTGAGCTATGATCACACTTCATTTAGGGATCTTCTCCTTGCCACAATTCAAAAATTAATACAGTTGTGGCTTATCCTCACATAGCTTGGTGCTTTTAATTTCTGCCGCTGTCATCTGCACTACCATTCCTGAGAAACAGTTGAAAACGAATAATAATTTTATGTTATTGATCAAGCAGATATATTCCTAGTTATGGCAGAGTAGAGAAAAATCTCTGAGCCACCTCCTTGAGTTACTTTTCCCTTCCATCCAGTGAGGAGGGGAGACCTCCCATCAAGTTCGATCTCTAAGTCAGATCGGGAGGCCATAACCAGCCAGCAGTCCACAGTAACTCTCCATGTGACTGCTGAGATCGGAGTCTCTTAGCAAGGAAGCAGGTGAGGCAGAGGAGCCTCTAAGATGAGGGGTTTGGGATCCTTCTCCCTACCCCCGACCTGACACCACCTTTACTTTTTTGGTTTGTTTGTTTTTTTAAATGCTCAGAATTGAAAAGAGAAAGATCCAAAAATTACATAAACACATAATGCCCTTTCGTAAAGGTCAGAAGCAACCAAAGAATATATTGTTTTGGCATCTATATGTATGAGTATACTTCATTTTGTATGGTAGGAGAAAGATGAATTTAAAATTTAATTAGTTGTTAGCTCTGGGGGAGATTCGGGGAGCTGTGGGTTAAGGGAGGAGCGCATGGTTGGACTTCAGTGACTGCATTGGGTGGTGGATTATTCGGTGTCATTAAAAAACCAGATGCCTGGATGATGGCCACTCATGGAGCAGGATGATAGTATCATGATGCTAGAGTCTTTGGAAATCAGACTGAGGAAAAAGGAAACTAATTTTCTCCTGACCTTTGTGACCTCCTTTGTGGTTACCCAAGACTGTCCTCAGGGCACATGTAGTCAAAGCTGTTTTCGCCCTCGTCTGTCCATCAGGATGGCTCAATGCAGAATTTAGGTAAAGTCAGTAAAAGTATAATTGTATGAAAACGCAGGTCATCAGCTTGTTAGAGGAGAGCGGCAAAGGACATTGGGAGCTATTCCTGGAGTGATCTGCGCCCTTCCATGGGAAGAAGGCACCCTGGCGCTCGCGCAGCCTCACTCTGCAGCCCTGTGTCCTGCTGGGCTTATGTGGCCAGGAAGCTGCACGACTGGACCACAGGAGGGGGGTGGAAAACAGAAAAGATTGCATGATTCAGCGTCCAATGGGGGCACCTAAAACACTGGTCACAAGAAGTTGGAAACCTAACTTTATGTACAAAATTAGGTAAACAAACCCCCAGAAAATGACCCCCCCAAGTATTCTTTTTCTTCAAGTGGTTAGAAGATTAATCACATTTTCCCCCCTTTTCCTCCTAACCTCTATTCCTGTTACTAGCCTGAAAAATGGAATAAGATCAAACTAGTGGTCACCCAAGAAGACGTCGAGTTGGCGTACCAGGAGGCAATGATGAACATGGCGAGGCTCAACAGAACAGGTACTGGGGTGGGAGGGCTCGTCTGGTTATGGAGCGGTAACTTGCTCAGGGCCCCACAGTGCTTTAGTGGGACTACTGCTTATGACACATTCAAGTATTATTATCTATCGTCTCTGAACAGTTAAGTAAGAGATTGAGGCTGTTCCACAGTCTTTATGCACCGTAAATGAGCGAGTGCTTTGGTGTACCACACTGTTTCAAAAGCAGATTAAAATGAAACAGGAAAGTTCAAGAACCACAATTCATCTTCTAGAAAGCAGCAAGGCTTGCCAAGGGAATTACTTGATGCAGTTCAGCATCTTATGCTCCCTCCCCCCTTTCTTGGCTTTCATATGGATGTAGAAAATATCAGGCATATTGTGTAATTAAGAAGGAAGCTCTTCTCCTGGGTCTTTGAAGGCCTGACCTCTGGCATGCCAGAGGAAGTGTTTCTAGAAAAGCTTCTGTGCAGATGTTTTAGAAGCGAGCCAGCATGTAGAATGTCAGCTTCCAGAGGGCGGGGATTTCCACTGGTTTTGTTCCCTGTGGTGGCCCCGGTGCTTCGAAGAACGAGGGACTCGATCTCACTGTAGGTCTTCGTTAAACGTGGACCGGATGAGTTCACTTTGTATACCACGTGCTAGCTTTCTTTACGGTGCCTCACAGACCTTTCTTTCGTAATCATGAGAACTCGACCTTCTTTCTCCCCTTTGCCCGAGAGGAGATGCATTAATACGGGCAGATCCTGTTCTCAGACCCAAAACTGTATAACTGTAAACACTGCTTTTTCTCCAGTACCACATTTCATCAATGTTGATAAGCTCAGTGATGGAAATTTTTATGATTTTTTTTTTTTTTTCTGGAAAAACCAATTTTCTTTCTCATCATTATTGGCATGTTGTATTTAAGGATGTGGGTTGGGTGACATTTTATTTTGTAACTTGAAAAATGAAGTTCAGAAATCTTTTCCTTAAAAAAGTCACTCTTTGGGGCACCTGGGTGGCTCAGTTGTTTGAGCATTGGGCTCTCAATCTCAGTTCAGGTCTTGATCTCAGGGTCGTGAGTTCAAGCCCTGCACTGAGCTCCATGCCGGGCAAAACAAAACAAAACAAAAACACTCTTCGTTTAGTTTTTCAGGGTTCCCTAAGCCACCAACCAGAAATGGATTTGAATGTGGGGCGTCTGGATGATTCGGAGGGTTAAGAGTCTGACTGTTGATTTCAGCTCAGATCACAGTCTCTCAGGGTTATGGATCGAGCCCCGAGTAGGCTCCTTGCTGGGTTTGGAGTCTGCTTGACTCTGCTTCTCTTTAAAAAAAAGAAAGAAATGCATTTGAATGGATTTTCTTTGTCTTATTCCCTCTGTTCTTCACCTTTCTCCAAATCATTTTGTATGTAATACTTAATCATGGAGTCTTCGGTTGTTTTAAAGAAGAAGAAATGTTAGGGTTGACCAGCAGATCTGAAAAGATCTGAAAAGATCTTGATGACTGACACTCTGGTTTTAAAGGTTCTTAAAAATGTGAGAACATTTTTTTCCCCCAATATTTGCCTTTCCCCTCTTAAGTTAATTTTTTTTATGAGATCCCAAGTTTATACAAAAGAACTTTATAAAATCTGGGCAGGGCTTCAGGATCAGCAATGCAGCACCATCTGGTGTGAGAAACAGTCTGGCCTTGGAAGCCCGGAGTTACCCCTCCCACACTCAGCTCCGGGACTGCTGCTGGGGCGGGGGCGGGGGAGACCCAGCTACTGCTCTGAATCTCATGTTCATTCCCTACACTGTAAAGTCTTTTCATCACAGAGACTTGTATCTTTAAGCAGTTAGTTTTAAAATTTTTGCTTATTTGAATCCTACCTATGTGTTTTTCTTGTTTCGTTCTGGAGCATTACTCCTGGTATATGTACTTGTATTTAATTCATTTTCTCCGCTGTATACTTTTCCACTCTGTGACTGACTTATGTGGTCTACTGCTGGTGGGCATTCAGGTTCCCGCTGAGAACTTTCTAGGCCAGGGCTTCTGGGATACTACGTGTAAGAGGTCAGCGGTGCTGTGGCTTTTGTGGCCGGTGCTCACTGTTTCCGGGGGCCCTACACACGATGGCATCCAGTGGTCCACTGCTTTTAGAAAATTTCTGTAATGTGTTTTCTCTTCCCATTTATTGTATGTATATTTTTTACTGTAATAATATGACACGCGGATTATAGAAGTTCTTAGAAAATGAAAAAAGGAGAGAAGAAACTTTTTCCATAGTCTTCACCCCAGAACATCTTCTCTTACTGTATATTTGTGTTTCCTTCCAGGGCTTTTTCCTGTGGTTGATCGGGGCTTACTGTCTTAATGTTTTATTGTTCATGTTCTCAGCTAGTGATCATCGTACATTTTATTTGCATTTGAGTCTGCTTTTTGAGTTCTTTTTTTCACATTATATAATCCTAGAACACAATTTTTAATGCCTGGATGGTCTACCAGAGAGGTACACCATAATTTACCTTTTGCCCACTCCTGAATAGTTTTTTGGGGCATCAAATTTTTCCATAGTTTGTTTTCTGCATTCCAGGATTATTTCTTTGGCCCTGTTCCAAAGTAACATCATAATTGTTTAATTCTTTGTCCCCCGATGCTCTCTTCACTTACACCAAGGCTTTTCCTTTCTATTCCTGTGCAATTTAAACTGTACAAGGAGTCTTTTTCCCTTTTCTGATTCTTTAAGTTAAGTCCTTTAACAGTAAGGGATTTGTAATGGATTAATTTTTATTTGTAGGAATTTTCAGTTTCCTTGTATTTGAGCATTTAAGATTCCCTGTCCTTACTTTTTATGCACAGCTGGTAGTGACAACATGGCAGAAGCTTATGAGGGAGTATTTGATCATATGTAGCAAATTATGTGTACATTTATTTTGACCTAAGCAGTCCTACTTATATAACTCTGCCTCAAAGCTGCAGTGGCCAAAATATGAAATGGCAGGTCTATAAGACTATGCATTGAAGCACTAATTATAATTGCAAAAAAGGGGAACAATCTACATGTCCACCAGTAGGTTACAGAGTTGTCTAGTCTACATGGTCACTGTGGAATACTATACAGCCATTAAAAGGAAAGCAGGCTCTTTATTCCTGGATGCTCTAAGATATAATCAAACAAGAAAGGGACAGAAGAACATATATGGTAGGCTACATTTTGTGCATTCTTATGTTAATAATATGTATTTTATACTTTCACAAAGAACAATGGGAAAATGAATCACGAATAAAAGTAGTTCCACGTAGGGGCACGTGGGGGGCTCAGTGGGTTAAGTGTCTGCCTTCAGCTCAGGTCATGATCTCAGAGTCCTGGGATCGAGCCCCACATCAGGCTCTCTGCTCAGCAGGGAGCCTGCTTCCCTCATTGTCTGCCTGCCTCTCTGCCTACTTGTGATTTCTCTCTCTCTCTCTCTCTGTTAAATAAATAAATTAAAAAAAAATTTTTTTTAAAATAGTTCCATGTAAGAGGAAGTAGAACTTTTTGTAGTTTGCCTTCAGAATGAATGTTTTCTATGGTTAAAAATTATGTAAAAAATAACATTGCTTACAATTCTAAACCAAATTTTTTTAAAAGCTGCCTAACATATTAAATTAGTGGCAAAACCACACGGGGAAAAATTATTTCAAGTCACTTTGAGCCCGATATTTTCAATGTGTATCCTTGGGACAAAATCCCACAAAGAAATCTCATTGTATTCACCGGGCCTGCGTTTGTGAGAATATTGATTTATTTTGAGAGAGAGAGAATCAGCAGGTGAGAGGGGCAGAGGGAGAGGGAGAAGCAAACTCCCCCACTGAGCAGGGAGCCCAACAGGGTTTGATCCTAGGACCCCAGGATCGTGACCTGATCAAAAGCAGATGCTCAACTGACTGAGCCACTCAGGCGCCCCGAAAGCAAATAAGTTAATACAATTTGCAGCAAAGATTTTAAGAATTAAAAGAAGACTGAAGAAGCTAAGTTGTTAAAAACTATAATCTTTACTTTGTAATCATCAGTATGAACTCAGGACTATTTTTTCCCCCCCAAATATGTTTATCTCCAAGCCTGGAAGTGATAATAAGCCAGTAGTAATAAACTTGTAGTGCCCAGATTCTAATCTGAAAATTAACATTTCCCACGAAAAAGTGCCAGCACTCCCTGGGGAAACAGCTGATTCCAGCTCTGGGAAAGGAAGTACAGAAGATAAGCCTGGGACCTCCTGTGCCTGAAAGTAATGGAGGTGTCAACTGATGGGGTCATGTCACTGCACCAGAACTCGATGAGGCTCCCGCCAATCAAACGGGGAGGAGGGCCATGTGGACATCAGCAAGGAGAGTGACTGAAGCCAGCGGAAGCACATCCCTAAACATCAGTGAAACCATAGCAATAATTAACATTTTGGGCCACCACCTTTGGAAGTTGCTAGAACACCAGTGCATCCTGAAAATAAATTAAAGGAATCAGTCACACATTTCACCTTTCTTGTATGGGCTGTACTTCAGGAAATCCAAACAATTGTTTTTTAAACTCTTTAGAATAGTCACTTCTCATAAATGCAGGAGGAATGATTGAATCACACACTTGCCACTTTTGCTGCCCGCTTTGATTTAAGGAATCTCAACAAGCATTAACAGCTGCTAAAACCATTAGGTGAAAGGTTCAGGTGGAGGTGACAAGTGCTCCTTATCCCCGCCAACGAAGTAGTCTTGCCAGAAAAAAAGAACTTGAATCTATCTCATCAGGGAGGACAAATCCAGAATGCAGGAACTTCTGGGACTCCATTTCCATAACAAACAGAGGGCATGGGGGAGAAAAGGGGAAGCTTAAAAATTCAGAGGTTTAAGAGAGATCTGTTACATACAATATTAGTTGCATTGGAATAACAGTGGTATTATGGTTAAGATCTATTTGATACGTAACTCCTTAAGAGCTACATATCAAAATATTTACAGGAGAAGTGGTAGGACTAGGGTTTGCTTTAAAGTGATCCACCCCTTTGGGCGCCTGAGTGGCTTAGTGGGTTAAAACTCTGCCTTCGGCTCAGGTCATAATCCCAGGGTCCTGGGATCGAGCCCCATATTGGGCTCTCTGCTCAGTGGGGAGCCTGCTTCCCCCTCTCTCTGCCTGACTCTCTGCCTACTTGTGATCTCTCTGTGTCAAATAAAAAATAAATAAAATAAAGTGATCCACCCACCCTACTCCCATCCCGGAACAAGTAGTCCAGAAGAGAAGGAACCCTAGTGGAAAGGTGGTAGTGGATGAAGCTGGGTTTTGTTGGGTACACAGGAGTTTGTTGTACTGTTCTTCTCTGCTTCTGTGTTTCATTAAAATGTCCATAGGAAATATTAGCGGCAGGAGTTCCCTTTGCAGGGACAAGGTGGTGATGAGTACCTTAAAAATGGAATCCCTGTTACTGACTAGGAGTCCGCGTGTCTCCTCTTGTATCCTCTGGGCCTCTAAGCTCTCCCAAGATGACACCAGGAAGAGCTTCTGAAGTGCAGGTCTTGGCTTCTTACCCCACTGCCCTGGGGCAAATGCATTAACAGAATGGGATGTCTGGTTGCCTAACTACCACGATGGACCAGAAAATGTCAATTCTTCTCTCCACCTCTGTGGTTGAGAATGTTGGACTACAAAGAGAATATTTGCCAAAAAAAACCACATTTCCTCCAGGGTACTCCTGTAAACGTAGGGTGTATTTTATTTCATGAGAAAGAGATATTTAATTTTTTAAAAATTAGACTTTCATTTACTCCCCCAAAATGAAATAATTCAATATGAATCTAACAAAGTATGTGCTCCATGTGAAGAAAGTCTGTAAAACTGATGGCAGAAGTCAAAGAGGATGTAAATAATGGAGAAGTTTTCGAGGCACAGGGATAGAAAGACTCACTATTGTCAAGATGTCACTTCTTCCCAACTTGGTGTATGGTTTCAGTGTGGTCTATTTCAGAATCCTAGCCAGTTATTACTGATTCTGAGGGTTGTTTTTTTTTCTAAAGAACTTAGTTATTTGAGAGAGAGAGATTGAGAGATTGAGGAGGGGCAGAGGGAGAAGCAGGCTCCCTGCTGAACAAAGAGCCCAATGCGAACCTTGATCCCAGGACCCTGGGATCATGACCTGAGCTGAAGGCTTAACCCACTGAGCCACCCAGGCGCCCCTGATTCTGAGTTTATATACAGAGGGGAAAGACTCAGAACAGCCAACACAGTGTTGAAGAGCATTTGGAGGACAGACACCAAAGAGCAGTTCCAAGACGGTGTAAGCTACAGTCATCACCACAGTGTGATACTGGTCAGAGAATAATAGATGTATCAGTGGAACAGAATACACAGTCCAGAGATGGACCCATAAAAATCGTAGTTTGATCTTTGACAGAGGAAAGGTGGTTCAATGGAGAATGGATCATCCTTTCAACGAATGGCTCAGAACAAGTGGACATTCGCAGGCAGAAATTCAAGTCAGTGACCTTACACTTCTCATAAAAATTAACTCAAAATGGATCATAGACCCAAACTGTTAAATTTCTAGAAGGTAACCTCAGAGAAGATGCAGGTGACCTTAGGTTTAGTGATGACTTTTTTAGATATAGCACCGAAAGTACGATCCATTAAAGAAAAAATTGAGAAATTGGACTTTATAAAAATACTTCTCAGTGAAAGACGCTAAGAAAGGAGACCAGCCACAGACTGGGAGAAAGTCCTTATACCCCACATACTCATACAATAAACACTAATATGATCCAGCATCGTTCTCCTTGGTATTTACCAAACTGAACTGAAACCTCTCCGCCCGGAAACCTGCACACGGATGTTTGTCCTAGCTTTATTCATATTTGCCAAGACTTGGAAGCAACCAAGAAGTCCTTCAGCAGGTGAATGGGTAAGTAAACAGGTCCATCCAGACAATAGAATAGTACTCAGTTCTAAAAAGAAATGAGTTATCGAGCCATAAAAGATGTGGAGGAAACTTAAACACATCATTCTGAGTGAAAAAAGCCAATCTGAAAAGAGAAAATATTCTGATTCCAGTTCTGGTATTTTGGAAAAGACACTACTATGGAGACAGTTGGAAGATGAGTGGTTGCCAAGAGTTGGGGAGAGTGGTGGGTTGAGTAGGCAGAGCACAGGATTCTTAGGGTAGTGAAATTAGTCTATATGATACTGCAATCATGGGGACACATCGTACACTCGTCAGCACCCGGAGATTGTACAGCATCAAGAGTGGGTGTCTATGTAAACTATGAGCTTCACTTAATGCATCAGTAATGGCTTGGATCCCTTGTAACAGATGTAGATGTTAATCATGGGAGAAGGGGCAGGGCACCTGGGTGGCTCAGTGCGTTAAGCGTCTGCCTTTGGCTCAGGTCATGATCTCAGGGTCTTGGGATCAAGCTCTTGCCTCTCTGCCTACTCTGATCTTTCTCTCTGTCAAATAAATAAAATCTTTAAAAAATAATAATAATAACAATAATAATGGGAGAAGAAGGCAGGACTATACGGGAACCTCTGGTAATCCTGCTCAATTTTCTTTAAACCTAAAACTAGAGAACTATTTTTTTTAATTAGAAAATTTAACCTTCTAGGCAAGTCACTTATCATAGTGCTTTGAATTACGTCTGTCTTAAAAAGTCTTGTTCTTTGATTTTAGAAGGGCTTAGATCTGATTCTTCTGGACAGATTTTTTGTTTGTTTGTTTACTGGAAAATTACTGTTGATTGAAGCTGCTGATAGTTCTAAATGGTTCTTGTAGAATAAGAAACAAGCTTTCAGGGCGCCTGGGTAGGTCAGTTGGTTAAGCATCTGCCTTAACTCAGGTCATGTTCTCAGGGTCCTGGGATTGAGCCCCACGTCGGGCCCTCTGCTCAGAAGAGCCTGCTTTTCCTTCTGCCTCTCCCCATGGCTCATGCTCTCTCTCTTTTTCTTGCTTTATCTCAAATAAGTAAAATCTTAAAAAAAAAAAAAAATCTGCTTTCAAAACTTCACTCTGATCTTTTTTTTGTTTTGTTTTAGAAATTACATTTTCATTATTCCAGTATGCCACCACCCTGACAAATTTGCAATTTTGAGATCAAAGTGTGCAAAATTTTGAGTTGAGGAAAGGCGGCTTTTTTGTCCATCTTCATTTATGTCAGCAGATAGTAAATGGCTCCTCTGTTTTCTCTTAGCTGCCGGGCTCATGCACACATTCAATGCCCACGCTGCCACTGATATCACGGGCTTTGGAATTTTGGGTCATGCGCAGAACCTGGCCAAGCAGCAGAGGAACGAGGTGTCCTTCGTGATCCACAACCTTCCTGTCCTGGCCAAGATGGCTGCTGTGAGCAAGGCCTGTGGAAACATGTTTGGCCTCATGCACGGGACTTGCCCGGAGACATCAGGTACAAGGATCCTGGGCCCAGACCTGAGGATTAAACTAGCGAGGCTAACAGAAAGTCCCCTGACAAGGAGGAAGCCAAGTACATGAGCACGACCCCACTGTGTGTGAGGTCAGTGCTGGCAGATAACCTAGGCCTTCTTCGCACGAATGTCCTCAGCTTCCCCGGGGGCTGTAGGTCACCCGACTCCTGCCCGTCTGTGTGTGATCCGGCGGCATGAAACTCCGTGGCTTTTTGGTGACAGGACAGGAGGGAGGGAGAATATGGGGAAATGAGTCCTTCCTCGGCTTTCCTAGGAAACTTAGCATTTGAATGAACTGTGATTCCCTATAGGTTATATTGAACATGCTATTTTTTTCCTTGAAGAAAATGTCCAAAATTGCTATTTTAAGAATGAGGTAGTATGTGATGTCTCCAGGGTGCCCTTTACCTGGACTCTTGTATTTCGCTCTGGATATCCTCCCACTCATTTCGATTTTTCATATTTCTCTTTTCTTTCAAACTTCATAGTTTCCCTGCCCTAACAAAGCAGTGAAATCATCTGGGGATTTAAAAATACCAGTGCCTACACCTGACCCCCAGGAAACCTGACTTTGGCAGTCTAGGGTGGGCCCGGTGCGCAGGAATTCTATCAGTGCCTCAGTGGGCTTCTGGGGGTACAGCCAGAGGCGAGACCACAGAGCTCTGCCCACCCGCCAGCTAGGCAGGCCTGCGCTTTGCCTATAGGCTTCCCACGGCCTCTGTCCAGGAGCCTGCAGTTTCCTGTCCTTAAAACAACAACAAACCAAAATCCAGTTTCTAGTAAGAAAGTTCCAGGCGTGCAGTGGGAACTGTTGGTTCCGCATCTGGCTAGAACAGTGTCCGCCACCTAGTGGGCCTGGAATAAGTGTTGAATGAACAAACAAATAGTACCATCAAATTCCTTTTGTTTCCTTTACTCAAAAATGAGAAGTTTCTACTTTTTGATAAGTATAGATCTATATTTTTTCCTGATTGTATTATTTCTACTTAAGAATACATAAAATTTTCTGTCCTAGCTAGCGACATTGTGGTGAAGGCTTTTGTAACATATTTTATGCTTTTTCTCTTTTGGAGGCAACAGAGCCAGTGACAGGACCTTTAGTACTTTGAGACATACACCTCTTCATGATCTTAACTTTTAAGTTAAAAAAAAAATACAGAAAAGTCTTTTTTTATAAAAGGAGGAATCCACGTAGAAAATCAAGTCAAAAAAGAAAAGTTCTTTTTCGGTTTTAAGTACTTTCAGTGTGGGAAGAAGAAAGTAGCTACCACGTGTGTTACTGAGCCCTCAGACCCCTCACTCGTGCACAATGTTCAGGGATTCACGAGGTCATTTTCAGAGTTTAAGGTTCACTGCGTGTGTTCCTCTAATAGAGTAAGCTGTTCACCAAGAAGCTGCACATTGCTCTACCGTGTCAGCGGAAAGTCTGTTGACTGAAAAGGGTGGCTCACTTAGAGGCAGAAACGGGTTGGTGGCCAGCCAGCGGTGGGGGTGGATGTGCCCTGGAAAGCCAGCAGCCCAGAAACCACCAACAGGGCATCCCAGTAGACGATGATCCTTTCTCTCTCTTTTTCCCTTTGCCAGGAGGCCTCCTCATCTGTTTACCACGAGAGCAAGCCGCCCGGTTCTGCGCAGAGATCAAGTCTCCCAAATACGGGGAAGGCCACCAAGCATGGATTATTGGGATCGTGGAGAAGGGCAACCGCACGGCCAGAATCATAGACAAGCCCCGGATCATCGAAGTCGCACCGCAGGTGGCCACTCAGAACGTGAACCCCACCCCGGGGGCCACCTCTTAATCTCAACCCAAGTAGCTCTTTGGTTTTGTTTTTAAATAGATCTATTTCCTTTTTCATCGTTTCAATTAAAGACTATAAACGGCCACAAAAAAATCTCATTGTGTCTACACATCTGGTGACCTTAGGTCGATTTGTGAGTGGATGCAATTAATAAAATAAAATCCATCGCCTTTTTTTCCTGTTACATTAACTGAAGATGCACCTAATCTTGAGGCAGCTTCTGAGTTGAGAATTATATTGTTATCCAATACTGTTGATTCATTTTGAATCTTTAGACACTTATCTCTTGCCGCATAGGCTCTTTTTAAAGGTGCTTTCCCGTAGCACAGACATGCCCGTCGTGGTGTCAGATAGCAGTTGGTGTCTTTCCATTTTGTGCGTATTTATCATTCTCGGTCTGGTCTTTTGTAAGTGTCTTGGATGGTATTCTGAAAAGATGGAACTGGTAAGTGACACATTGGTATCTCATGAGTGAGAGGGTTGCATGGTTCCTTCTAGTCCTTGCTTTGTAAAGCCCGGTCTCCTCATTCAAGAGTGTCTCTTTTGACCCAAGACATTTCCCCAGTAGTGTATTCAGTTCAGCAAGGCAAGTGCTTAACTCTGCATGGAAAGCACTTTGAAGACAAAAAAAGAAAGCTAGTTTCTTTTTTTGTAGCCTTCCGAATATTTACAGTAATACTATTAACTGTTTTCTTTATGGACAGCAAGCAAGGATCCTTACTGCAATGTACTTAGATGTTCGCTCGTGCAACAAGGAATCGGCCTTCCGGAAGGGGGTTTATGTATAATAATACTCCTTTACAATTCAGTCTATAATTAACTACACAAATAATTTTGAAATATAATCAATAATAAAGACTGTTCTGTGGATGGTAGTGGTTACTACATTTTATATTTTGTATAGTGATTTCAGGCCTTTTGTTTTCCTGAACTCAGCAGTTCTTTAGCCGAAATCTTAGCATTATTTTGTCCTTGGCGCCAGTACGTTTTTGTGCACGCTTTTTGTGATCTGTGTTAAAAATCTGCATTGCCAACGTCGCAGCTCGAACTGAAACTTGTTATTCAAATAAATATTTAATTTTTTTTATTGCTCTTGTATAATCAGATGCCCCCTTTAGTATCATTTGAGAAGCGTTGGGAGGGTTTTGGCTAAAAGTACAATTTATTGGGGAAAACTAGATTTTAGTTTTATAAAACTTTTAAGTCTTTCATGGGACCTATATTTTCTTGAATTAAATTTTGTAGTGCTAGAACAAATAGACGATCTAAAAAGGTGTTTATCTGTGTTACTTAAAAACAGAGGCTTCCTTCTATTTTAACCCACTAAACCATAAGGAGGGATCGCGGTTAGTAAGCAGCGCGCTGACTCCTCGAGTGTCCGCCTGAGGGAAGGAGCCGCCGGCCCTGAGAGTCTCTGATGCCTCCTGCGCCCGGGCACCAAAGCCGTGACGACAGATCTTCTTGCCAAAGGAAGCCACCCCTGCGGAGAGGACGCCCCCGAAGAGGCTTCCCTTTGGATGCGCCCTCCGTCAGGAGCCAGAGGGCAGCCTTTTTGCAAGTGTAGCTGGAACTCAAGCCATAAGTACGGTGTGCGGCACCCAAAAGGCTGCTTCGGAACGGACATTCGTTGGACGTTTTCTAGGGATTTATACAGATGTTGGTCCTCAAAAGCTAAAGACCAGTGGTCGACAAAAATAAAATGTGTTGGAAACCTCTGAGTAAGGTGAACAGACTGTTGGGCTTTTTTTTTTTTTTTCTTTCACTAGTGATGACTAACTGAATTCTTTTTAATGTTGATCGTGTCTTGAATGCTGATTTCCTCGGTGGCAAGCCTGCTGAGAGGAAGGGAGCTAAGCAGATTATGCACCCGAGGAAACCATCTTCATGAAGATTAGTATTTAGAAAATGCTGGGTACATGGTGGTCTGGATAATTTGAGTGATCCTGAGGAGGAAGAACAGGTCTCTAAAGCGGGATTTCCCAGAGAGCATTCCAGATCACCTCCCTTAGCATCAGCTGGGGCTGCTTGTCCCAGGCACATTCTCCAGTCACGCCACAGATGTACAGTCCGAGCTCGGGTGGTCTAGGGAGTCTGACTTGGACACACACCCCACGTGGCCGAGTGTACTGAAGTTAGGTACCAAGGGCCAGGAGAGGCCAAGGAGGGACAGACAGTGGAGCTGCTGTCACAGTACACTTGTCCTGGAAGCGTTCTTGCCCATTTTGACCACTCTGGGGATTGACATCTGGGCCCAACAAAACACACAAAAAACCCCATGTTATTTTGGAAGTTTCTTGAATCCAGTGATGCATCTTTGACTTCTAGCAATATCTGTGTAAGGTATCTTAAAATTTGGTGAGTAGTTAATAGACAATTATTTGGCTTCCTGCTAGTACTTTCAAACTTCACATTGATCTCGGGATAGTGATTTATTTTCTTTAAATCCTATGGCATAGCTGCATCCAAAAATACAACTTGTTAAAATGCACCGAATTTTTTACATACAGTCTGAAAAGGCGGGGCCCTGGTGAGCTCAATCATCCTTCGGGCCACAGGAGTGACTTCCCAAGAATATCCAAGCTTAGCTTGTTATTTGCACAGACTGTGTGGAAACATGGACTGTCCGGTAATTTTTTTCCAGGAAGAGACTAAAATACTGTGTAAGCAATATGTACTTTTTGGGCAATATTTTTTGAATTAGTACTCTAGTCTCCCAAGCATGCCTTATGATAAATAAATGTGAGTGTTTAAGTTCTGATTTTAGATGAATGAGCCAGCAGTTTCAATCTGAATTTAGCATTGCCTTTAAAAGAGTTAAATCTGAATTCTAAGTTTTACAGTTCTGCAAAAAGAGAGACAGAATAGCTATACTATTCTACTACTACTATATTTTCAGAAGTAGTAAAGCAAGCACAAATAACGATGCTTCAGATAATTGTCATGTGTTTGCATGTGTGTGTGTACATAGAAAGATCTGGATTTCTCTCTACCTGCGTCCCTGAGCTGCTCATTTCACATGCTCAGATGAATGTCTTTCTCCTAGATGAGGTATTGGTGGCACAGATAATATAATTTATTTTCAACCGTAAGTTGTACCTTTTCTCATGAGAAGTTGACACATGAACAATTGCAATTTTTGAACCTGCCAAGGTACACAGGGAAAGCCAACAGATTCAAAAACCAATTCCTTAAAGTGAAGTGTGGGGAATAGCATTTTGCCTCTGGTTGAGTCTCTGTCTTGAACCTAAACCTGGCTCAACCTAGTGAACCATAGTCTCGCTTGGTCTTCCTCAAGTGAAATCATTGGTGGGACAGGGTGCCCATGGATGTCTAGATCTGCTCAAGAGTTGCAGAATCCAAGCCTCCCGGTTGCTTTGGGCAGGTCCGTGGACATCGCGGGGGATAGTTCCCAGGTGTGTTCTCTGTAGGGTTTCTTGTATTTCCTATTTTTAGGTTCATCAATATTTGATCTCTGACTTGGTACACAGTGGGTGTTTCTAGTGGTTTCTGATTGTCCTTCCCAGTCCTGTTGCTTGTGGATGGAAGCTCCTGCTTGGGAGGCTGGCATATAATGAAGCCTGCCAAAACTTTGTGGAAGGAAAGAGAAAATTCCCCGTACTAGCGATCTGGTTGCAGAATAGCCAACATATTTTTAATCTGTATTTCAAGAACAAAACCAAATGCGTCTAGAGGTTCATTGAGACCTATGAAATAGTGAGTTAGTATAATGTCTTCTATTTTGCCTGGTTAGTAGAGAAGAATGATATATAGTGGTTCCTGGAGCATGGCCCCACTTTGGTCCATCTAAATAATTAAGAAAATTATAGTAGTCGAACCCTACCATGCTCATGCTGTGCTCCCCACGAATATAGCTACCATCTGTCACCACTATTAAAATAATGACTCTATTCCCTCTGCTGTTCCATTCCTCCTGGTATCTTACTTTTCCACCACCGGACGCTCGTACCCCTCCCCCCCCATTGTCCTTCACCCACTTTGCCCATCCCTGCACTAGTCTCCCCTCTGGCAACTGTCAGCTCTCTGTCTTTATGGGTCTATTTCTGCTTTTTGTTTGTTTTTAAGATTCCACATATTTTAAAAAATAGATTATACATATAAGTGAAATAATAGGGTACAGCTTTCTCTGACTTAGCAGAATACCCTCTAGGTCCGTCCATGAATTCCTATTTTTAAGTTTTAAGTAAAAAGCTAGATTCTGTTTCTAGCACATTAAGAAATAACACAAAGAAGGGGTGCCTGGGTGGCTCAGTGGTTAAAGCCTCTGTGTTCGCCTCAGGTCATGATCCCAGGGTCCTGGGATTGAGCCCCACATCAGGCTTTCTGCTCACTAGGGAACCTGCTTCCTCCTCTCTCTCTGCCTGCCTCTCTGCCTACTTGTGATCTCTGTCTGTCAAATAAATAAACAAACAAATAAACAAACACACACACACGAATCAGATACATCTATAAAGGATTTCTCAAGTATTAGAATGAGACTGTTAACCAGGACTTTAAAAAGTTATCAGTAAAGGGGCACCCTGGTGGCTCTGTTGGTTGGGCATCTAACTCTTGGTTTCCATTTAGATCGTGACCTCAGGGTCATGGGATCAAGTCCCACATTGGGCTCAGCACTTAGCAGGATGTCTATTTTGGATTCTCTCCTTCTCCCCCTTCCCTACTCCACTCTACGGGTGCATGAGAGTCTCTCTCTAATAAATGTATAAATCTTAAGAAAATGTAAAAGTAAAATTAAATAGCCATCATCTACCTTAGCGAGTCAAATCAGTCTAGTAAATCCACTTATAGTAAGTTTGTGGGGTGCTTAAAATCCAGATGACATTTATTTCTGTTTCCCAACTTTTATTTTGAGCAAATTTAAGTAAAAACTAACAAAATAGTACAACAGACACTTCTAGAAATGTTAAGGTGCTGATATCCTACCACACCTGCCTATGTGGAACATATGCACACAGAAACGCACACATATGGACATACACATAAACATTCCTTTGTTTTGGTAGAGTCACTGTCATAAGTAAACTGCAGACATTGTGACACTGCCAAGTGGCGGGTGGGGGAACATCCCCAGACGATCAGATGATTTCAGACGATCAGAGTGCCGTGAATCTAGCCACAGCATTTCCATGGCAGATTTTATAGTATGTGAGAACTTCTGGATATAAAATCACGGAGGTAAGGAGCGCCTGGATGGCTCAGTGGGTTAAAACCTCTGCCTTCGGCTCAGGTCATGATCCCAGGGTCCTGGGATCGAGCCCTGTGTCCGGCTCTCTGCTCCGTGGGGTGCCTCCTTCCTCCTCTCTCTCTGCCTGCTTCTCTGCCTGCTTGTGATTTATCTGTCAAATAAATAAATAAAATCTTAAAAAAAATCACTGAGGTAAGCTAAACTAAGAGAAATACCAAATGAGAGGTGCAGCTTTAAAACAATTGGTATAGGGACACCTGGGTGGCTCAGTCGGTTGGGCATCTAAGAGTTCAGCTCGGCTCCTGATCTCAGGGTCATGAGATGGAGCCGTGAGTCTGGTCTGCGCTCAGCAGGAAGTCTGCTTTTCTCCTCCCTCTCCCTCTTCCCCTCTCCCACTCATGTTCTCTGTCTCTCTAAAATAATCTTTTTTAAAAATTGGCATATACTTATATATTTATATATATATATATATATATATATATATATATATAGTCACATATATAGTTAGTTTTACATAATATATACATATATAGTTGTGCAAAGTGTTTCTTCTCAGTTACTATATCCTAGACATAACTTCCTATCATTTTCTATCATAATTCCCAATCATAGATCACAGAAATATCCCCATTCATGTTAACCCTAATGTAGTTTTTTTTTTTTTTTTTAAGATTCTATTTATTTATTTGACAGAGAGAGATCACAGGTAGTCAGAGAGGCAGGCAGAGAGACAGGAAGGGAAGCAGCCCCCGATGCGGGGCTCGATCTAGCACCCTGGGATCACGTCCTGAGCCCACGGCAGAGGCTTTAAGCCACTCAGCCACCCTGGCGCCCCTCTAGTTTTCCATTGTATGACTGCAAGATACTCAGTTGCTCAAATATAGATAAATACTGAAGATATTCCCAAATGTCTCCAGTCCCTTCACCTTAAGTTGTGTTCAGTGCTAATCCTTGGAATGTTGAAAACCTTGTTATTGTACATCCATACCCTAGCTAGTAAGATTTGAGGATTTTTTTTTTTTGAAGTTTATGTAAGTAAACTCTACACCCCATGGGGCTTGAACTCATGACCCTGAGACAAAGAGTCACATGCTGCTTAGACTGAGCCAGGCTGGTGCCCCAAGATCTGAGGATTTTAGAAGTAGCTATTTAGGATGCCTGGGTGGCTCAGGCAGTTAAGCATCTACCTTCAGCCCAGGGCTTGATCCCAGTGTCTTGGGATCCAGTCCCTTGTCAGGCTCCTTGTTCCAACTGTATATGAATAGAGAAAAATACATGGAATTTTCACACAAGTTTTCTCCTGGAGAGCAGGAGCATGAGTGAATTTTAGTTTTGAAAAATTCTTTCTCTAGTTTCAATTTTTCTACAATGCCTATGTATTACATTTGATCACAAAACATCAGACCTTAAATACACACACACACACACACACACATATTTTAAAATATATATATATTTTAAGATTTTATTTATTTGTCAGAGAGAGAGAGGGAGTGAGAGTGAGCACAGGCAGACAGAGTGGCAGGCAGAGACAGAAGGAGAAGCAGGCTCCCTGTTGAGCAAGGAGCCTGATGTGGGACTTGATCCCAGGACGCTGGGATCATGACCTGAGCCGAAGGCAGCTGCTTAACCAACTGAGCCACCCAGGCGTCCCAAAATATATATATATATATTTTAAAGTTTTATTTATTCATTTGAGAGTAAGTGAGAGAAAATACAAGCGGGTGGAGGGGAAGAGGCAGAGGGAGAAGCCGACTCCCCACTGGGACCCCAGGATCAGGACCTAAGCCAAAGGCAGATGCTTAACTGACTGAGCCACCCAGATGCCCCCAACATATGTACATATATGAAGATTATAAATGCCGAGCTGGAATATACACACAAGGGGCCATGGAAGGCGGAACGTTCCAGCAGGACTGACAGGTCTCTTCATTCCTGGGCAACTTGAAATCGGGACCATTAACCCTGCTTTCCCCCAGCAGAGTCTCCTGGTGCCTGTCTCCCTCTCCTCTGGCCGCACACACGCCTTGGGGAGAAGTTCCGCCTGCAGCTTGCCTGCCCTTGCAAGAATTTACTGTCTTTCTCGCCAGCTAAGCCGTGAACGCTCTGCTCACAGGAAGGGTGGCTGTCCACTATTTTCCTCTACTTTGCAGACAGCCCTGCACAAGTGAGGTGCTCAAGGAGTGTGCGAAGGTTTGTGGGTTAATTTTTCCTCCCTTCATGCTAGGTAATTTACCGCAGGCCTCCTGACATGTCTCAACCCGAACAATTCTGTAAGTGGTAATTTTATCTTTTCATCTTCTGCTGGATTCATACATATGTATCTTTGAGGTTCAAGTTCATGCTGAAAGATCACGAATTTGGGCAGCGCACACCCTGTCAGTCCCTCAGATTAGTTTTAATTATGGCTGATACCGGAAACAGGCTCAGAGAAAATACACTTGTGTCTCTTTGTGTGGAAATGATTTATAGAAAGCTTGTCTCATAGCTACAACACATAGCTTAATTAGATTTGTGCTCCTAGAATTAGATTTATCCTGTTATTCTTAAATTATTTTCATGTGAGAAGACAATGATCTTTATGGGACAGATTCTGAAATTATAATTTGGGTCTAAAGGAATGGAAATGAGTGGAGTGTGTGCCTGGGTACATGTGTGTTGTTTTTTTTTCCCTTCCTTTTCTCCAATGTTTTTGTTTCTTTCCTCCCTCTCTCAGTTTCATCACAAAATACCAGAGATCAGTGGTGCTCAGCAGAAAGGAAGTGGGGGTAGTCAGATGTCGTCACCTGGAGAGATTTTTTTGGGGGGGGTTTGAAGGCTCACCCAAATAATCCAGGGTGATTTCATCTTGAGATCCTTAATCATACCCACAAGGACACTTTTTCCAAACAAGGTCACTTTCACCCTTTTTGGGGGTTAGGCCATAAACATACTTTATTTTATTTTATTTTTTTTTTTTGTGGGTGGGCATGAGTTTTGAGGGGAGAGGTTCAGGAATTCTGTTTTGAGATGTCTGTTAGACGATGTGGAAGCAGGGTCTGGAATCCTCTGGAGAGTTCAGGCCAAAGATATAAATTTGGGGATCATCAGTTCACAGGAGGAAATTAAAGTCACAAGATGGAGATTACTGGGGAAACCTGTGTGTATAGAAAGAGCCGTCAAAGAAGCCTGGGGGTGAGGGAGACCCAGTGAAGGAGGCTGAGAAGGAACAGGGAGGGAAGTTGCGTATGTGTTTTGCTGAGTCCTGTGATGCTTGGGGTGTACTAAGCTTCAAAATGAGAATCCTCCTTTGGGTGCACCACATGGTAATCGCTGGTCAACTTTGACTGGCACTTTGGGTGGAATGGAAGATGGACTAGCTTCCAAAGAAAAGGAGAGGAGAAAACGTGGAGACGGGGAATGTATCCAATTTTTTCAAGCTTTGCTGCAGAAAGAATGGAGAAATGTGTGAGTGAGAGCTGGAGGAAATGGTATCACCAGGGAGCCTCCAAGAGATGCAGTGCTAGCAGTAGGCTTCTATGCTAATGGTGGAAGAGGGGATCCAATAGGGTCGAAAAGAAAGGAGAATCGCTTGAACAAGTTCTGGAATAGTCAAGACAGGAGATAGGGGTCACTGCCCAAGGGGTGGGCTGGCCTTCGCTGGGAGCGCTGAACTGCCCCCGTAGCTGAGACAGTCCAGGATGGGGAGAGCTGCAGGGAATGGCCAAGATGCTGGCTTCTGTTTGATGCACCAATGAATCTGACCAGCTTTAAACCTTGCTGCTAATTACTGGGATACGATCATCTCTTCTTCTCAGGAAAGAATGGCACGTTTGAATCTGGGATTGATTGCAATTTCTCCTTCATATAATGAAAGAGTTTTGGGGCACTTGGCTGGCTCAGTTGGTGGAGCATGAAACGCATGGTCTCCAGGATATAAGCTCTGGCCTGAGCCAGGTGTAGAGATTACTTAAAAATAAAATCTTTTAAAAATGGTCATAGGTATGCACAACTCTTAAACAATTTAATTCAAGTTTCTTTGGTCACGCTCATTTGTTTTTAGCTGCTCAAATATGGCTATTGTTAAAAAATCATTTTCTTTAACTTCTTACACATTTGGGGAGAAGTATTCCTCAGATGGTTTTGAAAATCGTTGTGTTTCAGTATTTGTCTTCAAGGTTACTTTCAGTGTTTGGGGAAACCAAGCACATTGCTTGAAGAGGATTTTGCTTGAAGGTGATTTTGAAGTGATCTTCAAAAGTCCAACTGCAATAAGAATAAATACCAAATGCTGAAGGAGAAAGAAATGATCATTCTCGTGATAATGTTGGTTTCCTTTACTGTTCCATTTCAAATGTTCTCAGATATTTTTATTTTAATAGCACAATTATTAAAGATGTGCACTTAAGGAATTTCCAAATAATCCAGATCACTGTTTTTAAAACTGGGAACATTTATCAAATTACCTACGGAGAAATTATTGTTCTAATTCCCCCATGGGATCTTCAATGAGACATTTTAAACCCATCATCCTTTAATTTAAAAGAGGCAGACAATAATTGGAAGCGTTCAAAGATTTCCTTCATCTCTCTGAACAACCATCCACTTAAACCAGCTCACAGTAGAGCGGCTGGGATTTTCACACACTTATAAAATGAGGTATTTGGGGGGAACATTAAAACTACAGGTATAGGTAGTCTCATCTCACTGTCTTTCCCATTGATCAGGGAAGTCAAAAACTTTCAGGGCCTGTGTGGGTAAATGCCTTGACCTTGAAATAATCTGGGTTGGCCTGAATTGAATTTACATTTGCAGTGCCCACTTTCTACCAGGCGAGGGCGGTAAGGACCCACGGAGTCACCCATGCCTGCTCCAGGAGCCCTTTTTCTCAGGAGCAGAAAGATGGAGAATCTCTTTGCTGTACCTACCAAAGGCCAGATACTTCACTTTAAACTATGATAAACAAAAGCTCCTCTCCTGAAAACCCTGGCAGCCCAGTCACCGAGTTCAGGATCAGGCTCCAGCCCTGGGATGGTCAATTTGTGGGTGATGAGGTGAAGAACTAAGGGGGGAAGGCCCAGGATATTTCTGTCAACCTAAAAAAATCTGAGAGTCTGGGTGGGGAGGAATCATGGATAAAGGATAGAGAACCCAAAGATGAAGGCCAAAGGGCTGGCCTTGCTCTGGATGCTGATGACTATTTACCCGGCCTCAGAGGAAATAGGCAGCAGCTAATAAACTAATTCCTGAGTCCTGGCCTGCTTTTCTCCGTGAGTATGGCAGTTTCACCACATTACCTAAAGACATCCCTTCAGAAACTATACCATGTTTAGGGGCATCCAGGTGGCTCAATGCGTGAAGTGGCTGGCTCTTGATTTCAGCTCAGCTGGAGATCTTAGGATCTTGAGATCGAGCCTGGCCTCTGGCTCAGCACTCAGCATGGAGTCTGCCAGTTCCTCTCCCTCTGCTCCTCCCCCTGCTTTCTCTCTCTCTCTCAAATAAATAAATAAATAAAATCTCAAAAAAAAAAAAAAAAAGAAATAACATGTTTATAAAGTGAGACATTCTGGAAGTTACTCTTTAAGACAAAGAAATAATGAGAAAAATGAGGGAGAGCAAAGAAACAGTGAGATGCTGTGTCAGTCACCTGCAGAGACTAGATGGGAAAGATATTTCAGAAAGTATTTCTAGTTGTCCATTATGGACAACAGTATGGAAGGCCCTCAAAAAATTAAAAATAGAACTATCATATGATCCAGGAATCCCACTGGATTCCAGTTCCAAAGGAACTGAACTTAGATTTAAAGAGATACCTGCACCTCTATGTTCATTGCAACACTTTTCACAAGAGCCAAGATATGCCAACAACCTAAGCGTCTGTCATCACGTGAAAGGATAAAGAAAATACAGTAGACACACACAATGGAATATGATTCAACTCTAATTAGGAAGGAGATCCTACCTACCATTTGTGACAACCAATGACATTGTGACAACATGGAAGGAGCTTGAGGGCACAATGCTAAGCAAAATAAGCCAGTCACAGGATTCATACTACCCCTTACCACTTACAGGAGGAATTTAAGAGTCAAACTCACAGAAGCAGAGAAAATGGTGGTTACCAGGGGTGAAGGGAGGGGAGAGCGGAGAGGGGATGGTTCAAGGCTACCAAGTTTCAGGTGTGCTAGGTAAATGGTTCTGGAGATCTACAATACAGTATAGCGTCCGTAGCTGCATTCTCTACTGAAAATTTGCTAAGGGAGTAGATCTTATGGCTGTGTCCTTACCACATGCACACGAAATAATGAGGGCAAGAGTGTGGGAGGGAACTCAGAGAGGTGATGGACGTTTATGACCTTGATGATGGTGGCCGGAATCCTGTATACTTGTCCGTGAAGTATTTACACTGTTGGAAAAAGAAGAAAAAGAGACAGAGACAGAGAAGGAAAGAAAGGGAAGAAGAGAAAAGAAAAGAAAGAGAGAAAAGAGAAAAAATGAGCAAAAGAAGGAAGAAGGGGGAGGGAAGGGAGGGAAGATGGAGCAAAGGTAGGAAAGAAGGGGGGGGGTAGAGAAGGGAAGGGAGGAGAAAGGAAGGGAAGAAGGGAGGAGCCTCTGGCTGGCTTGGTTGGTAGACGTCATACCTCCTCACGCTGGGGTCATGAACTAGACCACCATGTTGGGTGTAGAGATTATTCGAATAATATATTTTTTTAAGATTTTATTTGACAGACAGAGCTCACAAGTAGGCAGAGAGCCAGGCAGAGAGAAGAGGAAGCAGGCTCCCTGCTGAGCAGAGAGCCTGAAGCAGGGCTCTATCCCAGGACCCTGAGATCATGACCTGAGCCGAAGGCAGAGGCTTTAAGCCACTGAGCCACCAGGCGTCCCTAGAACTTGTAATTTTTAAGAAAATTTAAGATTATATTAGGCTATGTGGATCAGACGCATTCCACAAAGTCATTTATTTCATGTACCTTTTTTTCCTTTTCTATGAAAGCCAATATGTTTCTAGTATTTCACACTGCATTCCCAACAAATTAAACGCATTTTTTGAACAGCACGTTACTTCCAGGGCTGAACATTTGAATTGCTACTTCAGCAGCAGAGAGACAGACACGTGCGATAAACTAGACTGACAGTTTGGGAAGGTGGGTCATGTTTGGCTCATTTCTCATTGGGCGACCTTCACCGGGTTGCTAAGCCCTTCAAAACCAGTTTCCCTGATTTGTGCGGCAGGATCTCTGTGATCGCGGAGGAGCTGGGCGCACGGAGAGGAGGTCGGTTCCGCCCGGTGGCCCAGTGCGTGGACTCTGAGGCCCCGTGCACCCCCGCACAAGGCGGAATCGCCGGAGTTCCGAGCGCTCGGCCAGGCCCTTCGGCTCGGCGCCCCGCCCGCCGCCCCGAGTGAAGACTGAGGCCCAGCTGACTCGTCTCCTCGCGGGAGCCATGAACCAGTCCCATGCAGGCACCCGCCTGCGCGTCGTGCTGGGACACCTCGGCAAGCGCTCGGCCGGCGTCGGCGTATCCTTTGCGGTGCGCGGGGCTCGGGCTGCAAGTGTGGTGGCCTCCAGGGCTCATGGCGCAGCCGCCCAGCGGACTCTGCCCCTTCCTGCGCGCCCGCGTCCCGGCGTTGGTGTCAGCTGTTCCGGGCGCCCAGGGACGGGGAGGCAGGGGAGCCGGGGCAGGAGGGTTCCCAGTGCTGGTAGCCCCAAGCTCCCAGCCGGGGGCCCGGCCTGCTCGCTGGGCGGCCGCGTGACAGTGCCGGCCTCAGGGGCTGCTGTGGCGCCGCCCCAGGCTTCGCGGCCCTCCTGGGGCCTGTTTCCGTGCCTTGCCCGGGAGAATGGAAGTTCTTCCTGAGGGCCTGCTCTCAGCTAGTGTGGCGTTTTCTGCACTTGGCCGCGCGTCACCCGACCGCCCAGAGCCCGAGGCGCGCGAAGCACAGTCCCAGTCGCTCCTAAACTGGGGCGCAGGGCCGCCTGGAGCAGCGGGGGTGGGCGGGCCGGTGGACACTCAGGCAGCAGCGCACTGGGGCGCGGGGAGGGAGGGAGGCACCGGCCCGCACCCTCGGGCTCTTCTTTCCTTGAGGAGAGCTGTGCGAGCTGCTCCGCCAGGGTGTCCCTGAGCCCCGCAGGAGTGGATACGAGGTCTCCCGGTTGTTCTTTCGGAGTTACTCGCGGCGGCGATGTGTGCGCCACCCGTGTCGGATCCCGGAAAATGTCACTACGGGACACGGACGTCCTATGCTTTATGGAATTGTTTCTCCTGCTCCGATTAAGTGCTCTCTTTCAGGGGGTACTTTGGGGGCAAAGAGGACACTGCGTGGGATTTCCCCGTAAGTGATGGGATTAGGCTGTGTTTTGCTGTGTGCAGGATCCTGAACTCCTTCCTAAAAATGCTTCTACGAATGTCTCTTTTTACTTTTATTTTACTTTTACTTCCAGCCACGATGTAGCAGAACCACTGCCCACCTCAAATCCCGTCGCAGATCAAGGCGATTATGTAATCTCATTTGACCAGTGAAAACACAGAAACCGAGGCCAGGAGACATTAAAACTTTTGACCAAAGACATTTAATTACCGAAACCAGGGGTTGACAAAGTGTGTTCCCAGGACCAGCAACAACTTCCCCTGGAAACTTGTTAGACATGCGGATTCCCAGGCTCATGTGGACTCCCCATACTTCGGAGTGGGGCCCAGCAATCTGTTCTCACTTGTTTCTGATACATGCCCACTGGTGAGAACCACCAACGTGTGGGAACTGGCGATAACTGGAACTCTGAGACCTCTCTTGATTCTGGCTCAGCTCTTGATCTCGGGTTGTGAGTTCAAGCCCAGCATTGGACTCCATGCTGGGCAGTGAGCCTACTTTAAAAATAACAATAATTTAAAAAATATATTCGGATCCTGCTTGTTCTTCTCTAATAGTGTTGAGGTTAGAGCTTCTTTTTCATCTGTGTTGACTAGAAGAGCACTATTCTATCAACATTCTGCCATGGTGGAGATGTTCTACACCAGCACTATCCAGCAATAGGAGCCCCATGTGGCTATTGAGCATTTGAAATATGGCTAGGGGCAGTTTTCCTTTTCATTCTCCTTTTTCTTTTTAAAGATTTCATTTATTTATTTGACAGACAGAGATCACAAGTAGGCAGGTAGGCAAGCAGGGAGAGAGAGAGAGAGAGGGGAAAGTAGGCTCCATGCTGAACATAGAGCCCCAACTCGGGTCTCGATCCAGGACCCTGGGATCACGACCTGAGATGAAGGCAGAGACTTTAACCCACTGAGCCACCCAGGCGCCCCTTCATTCTCTTCAATTTAAATAGACAGACGAGGTCAGGGGCTCTGGTATTGGACAACTCTGCCGAAACAGTCAGTGAACCTGCGTGTGGTTGGGGCTTAAAAACAATCCTGCAAATCACGTGGCCGTCTCTTCCCAGCCTTAACTGGTTCTAGAGAGATGTGGGTTCTGGCATAAGGCAGGGGTTTTAAAACATAAAACACAATGCATTTTTAAAATGCAGAGATGCATCGAGAAGAAAACAAATATGACCTATAATTCCAACTCTCACAGATCATTATCAGTCAATGTTTTGGTGTGTTCCTTTCCTGTGCATTTACATAATTACAGCCATCCTGTATAAATAGCTTTTTGGACCCATTTTTTCATGTTTACTAACATTATATGGTAAGGACATGAAACATTTCCACATCATTGAAAAAACTCTCCGAGGAAAGCAGTCACCACCACCAGAACCCACAACGGAAGGAGAAGAATTGCGGACTGAAATACTGCCTTCTGGCCACCACATCTTGCTAGTAGCTGACAAAGGTCATTAAGTCTTTGTCTAGGAAAACAAAGGATTATA
Organism: Mustela nivalis; assembly: GCF_964662115.1. Classification (NCBI taxonomy): domain Eukaryota; kingdom Metazoa; phylum Chordata; class Mammalia; order Carnivora; family Mustelidae; genus Mustela; species Mustela nivalis. The sequence goes on along the minus strand of NC_139026.1, from coordinate 122,611,959 downwards.
CTGTCCCCAGTTACATAAAGACAAGACAAAAATAACATGTTTATGAGTAATGACATTCTTATACTCACTCTTTAAGCTAAAGAAACAATGAAAAAATTAGAAGAGGCTAAGTAAATTTCCTATTGTTCTCTGGATAGAAAACTAGAAAGAATTTCTAGCTCTTTAAGATAGTTAGAATTATACTAAACTATGTGGATCATATGTTTCCTAGAGCCTAGCCACTGTTATTTAATCGATTTTTTTTTTTTTTTTGAAGAGTAACAAGCCAAACAGTTTCTTGAATTTCAGAATGGATTCCCACTAAATTCAGTTTCTCTTTGGAAGAGCACATTTCTTCTTACTGCTAGATTTGAACCTTACAATTTTTATTTGTTTGGCAGTTTAGTGGAGGGAATAGTAAGTGGAAGAAATCAGTGGAAGCTATGAAGTCAAGAGTATGGGTCGAGTCTGGCCTGAGGCATTTTCTGCTGGATGATCTGGGACCCAGTTACTGAGCCCTGTGAGTCTCATTCTCCTGCTCTGGGCAGCAGGGATGGTGATAAAGGTCTTGGGACTTCCAGTCCCTCCTCTGGGCTCTGTGAAATGAGACGATGTAAGCAACCGTGCGTGCCTGTCCGCAGCTATGTGTGTAACCCAGTCTTCCCTGGTGAGAGCTAATTCAGGGCAGACTGTTGTTTCGAGAAAAAGTTGACTCCTCAATTTCATTTTATTTGCCTTAATTCCCTACCTAGGTAGCTCACTCCACTTCAGGGGCTGTTTCTCCTAACAGTTTCCATCCTCCACAATTCCAGTAAGTAGATCGAATTGTCACTAGTAACCATACAATGTGCATAAAGCATTTCCTAGTGGTAATTAAGATATAAAACACATCTCATGTTGTCTGGTGAAAATTCATTACACAGGGGCACCTGGGTGGCTACTGGGTTAAGCATCCAACTCTTGATTTTGGCTTAGCTCATGATCTCATGGGCTGTGGGATCGATCAGTCATGGGTCAGGCTCTGTGCTCAGCAGGAAATCTGCTTCACCCTCTCCTTCTGCCCCTGCCCTGCCCCTGCCCTCTCTTTCTCTCCCTTTCTCTACAGAGAATAAATAAATTCTTTTTTTTTAAAGATTTTTTTTTTTTTTTTTATTTGACAGAGAGAGACAGAGCCAGATAGGGAACACAAGCAGTGGGAGAGGGAGAAGCAGGCTTCCCACCAAGCAGGAAACCAGATGCGGGGATCGATCCCAGGACTCTGGTATCGTGACCTGAGCCGAGGGAGACGCTTAATAACTGAGCCACCCAGGCACCCCGAATAAATAAATTCTTAAGAAAAATTCATTATACAAATCATTTGTTGCCAGGACAAGTTCTAATGAGAACTCAAATTATGAAAACTTGAAGATGACTGTAATTTTATATGTATTTTAAAGTTCAGAAAGAGGAAAAATATCAGAGGTGTATAATCTGATTTTGTTCAAATTCAGACATGTTATACCTCATTTAAGTTAGCCTATGGCTTGTGGTCCTGTTGCTGTATTAGCTAGCGTCTTTGGTTTATCTTAAATTACCTTTGTAGGGGAAGACATCAATCTCCATGGAATATTCTCATAGAGCCACATTTCCAATCTGGAAGAATGGACTGGGTGATCTGAGTTTGCGCATATGCTATGCACTTACTTGGATTTTGTCACTTTGATTTCTTCTGAGAAGATATGATCTAGACAATTTAAAGTATAAAATGTATTGAATTTGTCTCCTACCTGAACAACCATACATAGTCATTATCGAACAAATTTGAAAGAGAAGAAAAGGAATTAAGAAAAATCATTCACAATTCCATTACATAGAAGCAATCACTTAAAAACTGTGTTTTAAAATTTTATTTGCATTTTTTTCAAGTACCCTTTTTAGGATCTTATTTATTTATTTGAGAGAGAGAGAGAGAGAGACCAGACGCGCATGAGAGATCAGGAGCAGGGCGGAGGGGCAGAGGGAAAAGCAGATTCACTGATGAGTAGGGAGTCTGATGTGGGACTCGATCCCAAGGCCCTGGGATCATGACCTGAGCCAAAGGCAGATGCTCGACCAACTGAGCCACCCAACCTGTGTCTTGGTTTTATACAAATCTAAGTATATTTTATTATAGTAAGTCTGTACATGCCATTTTATGTTCTTCATTTTCTTAGAAGATTTATTTATTTAAGAGAGAAAGTGCACACATTGCAAGTTGGGGGAGAGGCTGAGGGAGAGACTCTCAAGCAGTCTCCCCATGGAGCCCATAGAACATTTGGGGGCTCGATCTCAGACCTATGAGATCATGACCTGAGCTGAAATAACCAGTCCACGCTTAACTGACTGAGCTCCTCAGGGGCCCCAAGCTCTTCATTTCTAAGGCCTGAGTCCTATCCCATTGAGCAGATATAATTCATTATTCTTCTATTTTTTTGGTAACAGTAGTAGTTACCATTTTAGATTTAAACCTTTTAAAAATGTTCAGATTAGGGGCCTGCCTGGCTTAGTGGGAAGAGCATGTGACTCTTGATCTCTGGTTTGTGAGTTCGAGCCCCACATTGGGTATAGAGATTACTTAAAAAAAAAAAAAATAGATAAACCCTCCCCTCTAGACTTGTTTAAAAAAATTAAGATTATTTTCTTAGAGTAAATAAAAAGTAGAAGTGCTTGGTGGAAGAGTATGAACATTTCTCAGGCTCTTGATACATGTTGTTGGATGGTGATTTTTCACGTATACTTATTTGTAATTCCTTTTTCTCCTTTAGGTATACTCGGGATAATAATGTTCTAAGCCTAGAACAGAGAAAGTTTTATGAAGAAAATGGGTTTCTCGTCATTAGAAATTTGGTGTCTGATGCTGATATTGAACGCTTTCGGTACAGTAACCCTTCGTTGTTGTACAAAACTATGTTGTGTTTGCAGTGGGAATGTGAGTAGGATTAGTGTGTGTGTTCAGGTATTTTTCAATGATTGGCTCATCGGGAAGTGGTTAGGGACATGAGCTCTGGAGCCAGACTGGCTGCCTTTCATCTTAGCCAGACTACTTCCTGTTGTGTTTCCTGGAGCAATGTACTTTCTACTCCTGTTTTCACACCTGTACAATGGGGATGTTAATCATATTTACGCCCCAGTGTTGTTGTGAGGTCTGGATAAGGTGAAGTACACACAGATGCCTTTGAACGGGGCCTGGCCCATGGTAAGCGTGAGAGAAGTTATTTGCCGTTATTACTCAGGTACACCACATCACAGACGGTTCCTCACTGTTCTGTTAGGCTAAGGAATAGGGGAGTCCCCGCAGTGAGCTCCGGCCTCACAGTGAGGAGACAGGGGCTGCTGCGCTGGTCATTTTCTCTCTCCATCCTCAGAACTACTCAGCCTGACCTGGAGGTCAGTCTGGTGCAGAGACACCCCCTGCTCTATCTCTGAGACTCTTTCCACAGAACTGGCCAGACAGGTGCCTGGAGCCTGCAGTCATGACATCATCTGCCAATTTAATTTTCTAGGAACGAGTTTGAAAGAATCTGCAAAGGGGAGGTGAAACCACAGGGAATGATGATAATGAGAGATGTAAGCATTGCAAAATCACAATTTACTCCAGGTGAAAAGATGGTTTCAAAGATCCAAGATTTCCAAGAAGATGAGGAACTCTTCAGATACTGCACTCTCCCTGAGGTTTGAGAACTTTCTGCGTTTTCTTTTTAAGTGAATAGCGCACCTGCGTGCTTGCCTCTAGAATTGCTTACACTTTATCTGGCCCCTCTGTTTTGTGGCTGGTGAGCAGTGGTTCTCAAATGGAGGCGGAAATTTGGCGGTGCCTGGAGCGTGTTGGGTTGGCACACGGTGGGGACCGTGTGTTTCTGTCAGGGTAGAGGTGGGCATGGTGGGTGGGTGAGCTGCTAATGGAGCCCAGAGATCCTACAGAATAGTCCCAGAACTACAGAATAGTTCCAGTGCAGAATAGTCGCCTCCCCAAATGATGACTTATCGAGCTCCAAATGTTAGTCGCGGGCAGATGGAGAACCCTCTTCTGGAGTCTGGTCATTATTCTTAGTTGCGAAGGGCAGGAATTCTGCCTTAGAGAAGGAGCCTCTCTCACTGTGGATATGGGCATACCAACAGGAGGGACACTGCAGATCCTATTCACTGCACATCCATTTATTGTTTCTTTTTGTCTAATGAAGTGGTCAGTACAGGTTTAAGTTTGTGTTCAGATTTAAACTCATTTTTTAAAAAATCAATATTCTTTGAGTAGTTCAGATTTACAAAGACATCCTCATGGTACAGAAGGGCATAAGATGAAAAGGAAAGTCTCCCACCCTCCAGCCCCACTCACCACCGAGCTTTCTGGTGTCTTCAAGTAGAAGTCTCTCATGGCTCTGCAGGTGCATCTGTCTACCCCCACCTTTTGTGTCACATGGGAACATACGGGTTGTCCACTTTACAAGTGTAGTTTCTACACTTATAGTAGATCTTACACATCCTTTATATGACTTATAGATTAATCTACATCATGCTTTTAAATTATTGTGTAACATCCCATTGCATAAATGTAGCACAGTTATTGAACAATTTATTTAGAATGGCTTTAAAGGACACATTGCATATAGTACATGCTAGAAATTATAACCGCAAGTGCTATTAGAGAATTTGCCCATGGGGGTACCTGGCTGGCTCCATTGGTAGAGCATGCTACTTTTTTTTTCCTTTAAGATTCATGTGTTTACTTTAGAGAGACGGAGAGGATGAGAGGGAGAGAGAAAATCTCAAGCATACTTCTTGCTGAGCACAGAACCTGACATAAGGTGGATCTCTGGACCCTGGCTTCATGGCCTGAGCTGAAACCAAGGCTCAATTGCTTAACCGACTGAGCCACCCAAGTGGCCCAAGCATGTGGCTCTTGATCTCTGGGTTGTGAGTTTGAACAGGCTAGTTGTGGAGGTTAATTATAATTAAAAAAAAATTTTTTTTAAATGGGAACCTGGGTTGCTTAGTTGGTTAAGCATCTACCTTGGGCTCAGGTCAGGATCCCTGGGTCCTGGGATGGAGTCCTACATCGGGCTCCTTGCTCAGTAGGGAGCCCTCTTCTCCCTCTACCTACTGCTTTCTTTCTTGCTCTCTCTGACAAAGAAATAAAATCTTTAAAAAACCACATTTAAAATAATTTTAAAAATAAAGAAAATTTGCCTCATAAAAAACACTGTGTACAAGTAAGCCAGCTATGAAGTCCAGCCCCTTGGGTGGGGGACAGGCGGGGATATGACTTCCCAGCCTCAAGTCCTGCTATGGAAATGGAAGTTGTGTGCATCCACCAAGGAGGAAAATCTTGACGTTAGTGGCAGCACAGGGTAGAGTTAGCACGATTGGGACATCCAGGTTTCCCACCGCTCTAAAATCTGAACCACGCAATTGCTGGTTCATGCAATGATTTTTAGGAGGTGGGTCCTGCTTTTAGTAATTAGGTATTTATTTTAATGTGTATTGGAAAAATACCCAGCACATCCAACCTAGGACCTCAGGAATATTATTAATCAGGATAAGACGTAAGTTAGTTTGGAAAAATTGTTGGCTAACTATATTGGGCACCTCTGTAAAGTATGATGGAAATGGTAAAATGGCTCTTGAGGGTCACTGAGGTTTAGAAAATACTGGTCAGAGGCACCTGGCTGGCTTAGTTGTGGGACCTTGAGCCCCATGGTGGGATTAGGGATTATTTAAAAAGGAAAGAAAGAAAATACTGGCCTAAGGAAATTGCAAAAGTTGACACGCTTTATAAACAAACAAGTAGGAGGCCTGACTTCTAGGATTTTGGTTTCATTTCAAGCATTTCCTGCTCAAGTTGCCAATATTCCTTCTACACAGGATCAAACAATGAGAAAGCAGTAGAACATGCTTCATTTTTTTGGAGTAAGACAGAATTGGAGATTCAATACCATGTTTTTCATTGAATTGGCTCTGCAAACTAGGGCAGTTTATTAGCTTTGGGCTTATCTGCGTGGGGTGTTCACTTTAAAGGATTATTCATCCATGGAGGCATTACTTTTCAGGAATCGCTGTGTGGTTTAGGTGGGCTGATGCATAAAGCCCCCTGCAGGTAGTCGGCATACACCGCCGACTCCTTTCTGCATAAAGCCCCCTGCAGGTAGTCGGCATACACCGCCGACTCCTTTCTGCATGTACCCCTCCCTCGGTGGGTTAGAGGTAAAGAGGTAGCACCCCAGTTGCCCTTCTCTTTTCCTCTGGGCTACGCATGGCCGTTGCACATGTTGGGGCCTCTCATGGTCCCTTGTTTTTTTCTTAAGTAGGCTCTATGCTCACTGTGGGGCTTGAACTCACAAGCCCAGCTCAAGAGTTGCATGCTCTACCTACTGAGCCAGCCAGGCCCCCCTCATGGTCCCTCCTTATGAAGAGTCTTGGTGGGGGTGAAGAGGAAGCTGCCTGCTCGCTGGGCAGGGCAACTATGGACAGTTCCAGTTGAAAGAAGGTTTATCTCTGCCCTTCTCTGATTTTACCTCAGAGAAACACATGCCTCTCTCTCTCTTTTTTTTTTAGAATTTTATTTATTTATTTATTTATTTATTTATTTATTTATTTATTTATTTAACAGACAGAGATGACAAGTAGGCAGAGAGGCGAAGAGAAGCAGGCTTTCCGCTGAGCAGAGAGCCCGATGCGGGGCTTGATCCCACGACCCTGGGATCATGACCTGAACCGACGGCAGAGGCTTTAACACACTGAGCTACACAGGCGCCCCCACATGCCTCCCATGTAGAAAAAGTGGTTAGGGTTCCAACTAGCTTGGAAAAGCCTATTTAATTCAGAGTGTTGCAGACTTGCTGTTACAACTTTTTCCTGCCTTCAAGCTTTGTTTGCAATGTTGTGAAATACTAAGCGGTTTTAAAATATATATATATATTTGTTTGTTTGTTTATTTGGAGGGGAGGGGCAGAGGGAGAGAATCTCAAGTCGACTCCCCACTGAACAGAGGGCCCAGTGCAGGGCTTGATCCTGTGACTGTGCAGTCATGACCTGAGCAGAAATCAAGAGTTGGAAGCTTCACTGACTGAGTGACCCAGGTGCTCCTACCAAGTGTTGAATGAAGGCATCTTGGCTCTTGTACAGATAATTGTACTTTGTGCCACTTTTGTGCATAATATTTCTCGCCAACTCTTTTTCTTCTTTTCCCTTAGATTCTGAAATATGTGGAGTGCTTTACTGGACCGGATATTATGGCCGTGCATACAATGCTGATAAACAAACCTCCAGATTCTGGTAAAGAGCTCTTATTTGTTATGGAGAAGCCGCCCTCCCCCCCAAAAAAAGGAAAAGAGAGAGTTTAAGGTGTTCTAACTCTAGCTGTGTGTGTAACTGCTAAATTTGGATAACTAAATATATATGTTCTTTTATTTGTCTTAAAATAGCATACATCATAACAATAGTGAGGTAGAAGAGCGATTTCAGATGTTAACTATAGGGTTATTATCGGATTTCTGGAAGACTGACTGGCTTGCTGCTCAAAAGTTTGGTTTAATAAACATGACTGTTCATATACTATAGGCTCCTATTATTATAATTCTCATCCCTAAGCTTTGTTAACTATTCTTACCAATGATGGTGTAAATTCTGTTTTCCTGATTGAAGATATTATTATTATCAAAATTAAAGCTTTCTTATAAATCACATACATCACTTGACTTAAAATGTCTTGTGCTTGCTAAAATGTAGCTCCTAAGATCTCACTCCCAGAGAAACTGATTCTGAAGCGAAAACCCAGGAAATTGCACTAAAAAAATTTTTTTTGTAAGTAGGCTACATGCCCAGCATGGAGCCCAACCAGGGACTTGAACTCATAATCCTGAGATCAAGACCTGAGTTGAAATTAAGAGATGCTTAACTGACTGAGCTATCCAGGCACCCCCAAGAATCTGCATTTTTTTTAGCCAATAGCTCTTGGTCCGTGCTGAGAAATTCTACTCTGCTAACAGTAATAAATTGGTCCTTCAGAATTCTTTATTGTTTTCCACTTTTGAGGCCAGGAGAGTTTTATGTGACTAGCCTGTAGTGTAGCACCATGAAATCTCTCCTACCCTGGATGTCTTGCTTAGAGACATTGGGGTTGGGCATAGGGGAACAGTACCAAGTTCAGAGTGCAAAACAGGGAACCATGTAAATGTGGTTCTGTGATCTCTGATTCTACATAGTGACTGTTCACCAAGTGCTCTTAGTTCTGTGAAGAACTTCTTGGAAGACTTTTATTAATTTAGTTACTCGATAGTGTTTGTATCAGCCACTTAGAGGGCTAACAGGGAACTTCAAATTTGGTTACTCTCTTCAGTTGACCAAACTTTTCTTAGAGTACTAGACTCCGTGCCCAAACCAGAGTTACAGTGGAATGAAACACAATAGAGATCATAGCATGTTATGAGTTGCCAGAGAATGGTGTGTATCCCTGGCTGTCAGAAACCCAGGAAAAAAGTGTAGGATCTGGAGTCACCCTATTGATTTGATATTCCAATTTGGTGCTTATCTCTCCAGGCTGATTGTCTGTAGTGTGGTTTCACTTCTTTGGGTTTTGGAGGGATAGACACCGATCTGGTTTTCAGGCAGAGGAGATGAATTCTGAGGTTCAAGTGTGGTTTAACAGCAGGTTCCGTTTCAGGCAAGAAGACATCCCGCCACCCCTTGCACCAGGATCTGCACTATTTCCCCATCAGGCCCAGCAATAACATAGTTGGTGCTTGGACAGCCATGGAGCACATCGACCGGAACAATGGCTGCCTGTGTGTGCTCCCGGGCAGTCACAAAGGTGACCTGAAGCCACATGCTTATCCCAAGTGGGAGGTATAAATCCCTTCCTTCCTTCCTTTTCTTTTTCCTTCCTTCCTTCCTTCCATCACTTCCTTCCTCCCTCCTTTTCTTTTTTAGGATTTTATTTATTTATTTATTTTAAAGATTTTATTTATTGACTTGTCAGAGAAGAGGGTGAGAGAGCGAGCGAGCACAGGCAGACAGAGAGGCAGGCAGAGGCAGAGGGAGAAGCAGGCTCCCTGCCGAGCAAGGAGCCCGATGTGGGACTCGATCCCAGGACCCTGGGATCATGACCTGAGTCGAAGGCAGCTGCTTAACTAACTGAACCACCCAGGTGTCCCTATTCATTTATTTATTTGAGTCAAACACAGAGAGAGACAGGGATAAAGGGAGACAACTCGTGATATTTGCTCGTGATACTTGTGAGAGATGGCTTGGGCCGAGAGAGGCAGAGGGGGAGGAACACGGACATGTAGACTCTGGTGAGCACTAACTCAACATGCAGCTTGATTTTGTGACCCTGAGATCATAACCTGATCCCAAAATCCAGAGTCTGATACCTGACTCTCTGAGCCACCACCGTGCCCCTAGAAGATAAATCTTAACCAGAATATTTATTGTTTTGATTTTATTTTTATTTATTTTTAAAGATTTTATTTATTTATTTGACAGAAAGAGAGAGAGGTCACAAGTAGGCAGAGGCATGCAGAGAGAGAGGGGGAAGCTGGCTACCCACTGTGCAGAGAGCCCAATGTGGGGCTTGATCCCAGGACCCTGAGACCATGACCTGAGCCAAAGTCAGAGGCTTAAACCACTGAGCCACCCACGTGCCCTATCGTTTTAATTTTAAATCAGATTCCATACAGAACTTTAACAATGAGATGGAATTTCCTTTCTTACCAAAACATTGTTTTAGATTTTACAACCAGGATCAGGGAAAATTCAAAGATTTCAGGTAGAATAATAATTTTTCTTTCAACAAGTTTTGGAAAGCTGTCCAGTGTGGGAAACTCTGGTAGGCACTGTATAGGATCTAAAATCATCAAGCTTCATTGCAGAGGTCAGATTAAACACCCACAACACCAGACGCATGTATCAGCTGCTAAGTAATTCTTACCCACTGATCGCTAGATCTCAGGATAAAGACGAGGGAGGAATCATTTCCTTCCTGCTAGAGAGACCAGCGAAGGCTCTGGGGAAGGATGAGTAGTATTGCACTGCCTGCCTGTTGTATGGTTTATTGATTGAACTATTGAACGTTTTTTTTTTTTTTTTTAAAGATTTTATTTATTTATTTGAAAGACGGAGATCACAAGTAGGCAGAGAGTCAGGCAGAGAGAGAGAGAGAGAGGGAAGCAGGCTTCCTGTGGAGCAGGGAGCCCGATGCGGGGCTCGATCCCAGGACCCTGAGATCATGACCCGAGCCAAAGGCAGCAGCCAAAACCACTGAGCCACCCAGGCGCCCCTATTGAACGGTTTTGAGCCCACAAATGGTAAGATCAAATCGTCTCTTCAAGAGTGATAATCTTGAAATCTAGAGCAGGAGATACTGCGGTGTGGAGTCCAGAGGCAGAGAAACCAGAGAGGAGACTATGCGTTTTGTAGGCCTCAGACAATGAAGTCTGAAAACCCCAGAAGAGCACATGTTGTTCAGGTGGGAAGAATGCATGTGGGTTTTTTGTAGGAAGTAAAGAATATGGCTTTCAGGACTTGTCTCAATTAGTTGGAATTCTTACACTGAGGATTAGTGCCAAGTGAAAACTTTTGAGTCTGGATTCTGATACAAAATATGGAATTGTGAGATTCATAAACTGTTGAGGTTTATGGAAAAACTGAGTTGAGGTTTATTGCAGTTGCAGGCAACAAAGTTTGTTGCAGGCAACAGAAGTGGGCTGTGGCTGACTTAATCCAAAGAGTGTGTGTCTTGGAGGGTTGCAGGCACATCACATGCTGAGTCTATGGAAAGGCTGGCTGGCTCTGGTAAGCAGGAAAGTAGGAGTGTGTCAGTGGGAAGTCAGGATGGGGCACTTGGTGGGGGCAGTTGAACCTAGACCATGACCAATGCCTTTGATCAATCCTCTGTTCAGATACAAAGTGATGACAGTGGGAGTTCAGATTGACTTTGCATAGGTTACATGTCCACCTAGCCAGGAGAGAAGTGCACTGGATGAAAGGCCCAACACAGTCCAGCAGGAAAGAATCCTTCCCCCAGAAGAATGTGGGACAGTCCTATGAAGGGGACTGGGGTACTGTGCTCCCCCCATAACCATTACTTAAAGCAATAGCTAACATTGGAAGTAGTTCTAAAAAAGCACAGTGTTGTAATTTACTATTCTTTCTTTACTCTGGTTGTGACATGAGTGCTTTCTGAGCTGAGGAGACTTGAACATTTTCTCTCTTCTGGCCTGAGAAAACAGTTTGCTTCCCAGAGGTACTCCTGAATAATAGAAGAATGATTTAGGCAACGTTACGGGGGAGAAGAATATCATGTGGGGAAAGTGGGATTACAGATTCATGCTGGAAAGGGGATCTCCCATGTTAACTGCAAAATGCAAAGTTGGTCTAGATCTTCATTTATAATTCGGTAATGAAGGATAAGTGGAAATTTCATATTCTTCATTTGGGCCCCCAAATCCATGATTTTTACAACCAGATGTCTGAGAAGTTTTTGTATATTTACAGTTGCTTTGAAGAATCTTTTTTTGTCTTTCTCTTGGCAGAACTTACAAAACCTTTGCTTTTCCTAATGAGTCATTGACAAAATTCTTAATCATTGGATTCCTCAAATATAGTCTTGGTTCTCTTATGTGATCTAGGGCGGAGTTAACATAATGTTCTACGGGATTCAGGACTATGATGAAAACTGCCCCCGAGTGCATCTTGTGATGGAGAAAGGAGACACTGTTTTCTTTCATCCTTTGCTCATTCATGGATCTGGTTGGAACAGAACTCAAGGATACCGGAAGGTATGCATTCCCATCACTGTACTTTCCAAAGATGAATACATTAGAAACAAAAATGTCAAGATATGTCAAACTATGAGATTTGTGACATTGAACTAAACTGGCGTTTAGTCTGGTTTATTTACCAGGAAATCTATTTGCTACCTCTTGCTTTTAGGTTCATATCAGTAAGAAGCCAGGTGAGCTCAGGATCATAATCCTGCTGATAATGAATTATGAGCATTCATAGAATTGCTTCAGAAGAACATCATACTTGGGAGCCCATAGCCTGTGCTTTTGGAGGCAGAAACAATGGCTGGCATATAAAAATCATAAAATTTGGAATGTATATAGCTCATAGTAGCCACATAAGAGGAAGTTTTATAAGAGCTTTGTTATTTGGAAAATCATTATCAACTCTATGCAAACGTTTTGAATTGGCTGCCCAGACCTCAGATTTCACAGGCAGCCGTATTTTCCATCCCTGAGTCCCACAATTTGTTTTTCGCTTCAGAATGTTTTAAACACCTAATGATTTAAAACTGACAAAATTTCTCATAGTCCCAGATTTCTCACTTCTCAAAAATTCAATAGATCTGATAATACTGTGGACGTCCATTTCTCCATATAACATGGCTGTCCATACTAAATGTTGGGGATTGTGGGGGGCTGAGTGAAACCTTCCAGTTTTTCACACCAACTACCACTGTCTCCCTGAGGTCAAGGGTTAGTTTCCTGGTTTCATCTTCTATTCATTAATATTTCTATCAGGTTGACAGGGCCATGATGAAGGTGAGGCAAGAAGACACTCTTCTGGATCAAAATTTAATGGGGGTGGGGGAAAGGTGTAAAAAAAAAAAAAGAAAAGAAAAAAATCTAACCCCTCAGCATTCAAGTTCAATGAATTTTTAGGGAAGTATTTAGATAATCAAAACTAATTGAAAAAATATCCATGATGTAAGGCGGTATCTCTGAATCCTCCAGAACCTTACACCAGTTAGAATGGCAAAAATCAACAAAGCAAGAAACAACAAATGTTGGAGAAGTTGTGGAGAAAGAGGAACACTCTTACACTGCTGGTGGGAATGCAGATGAGTGCAACCTCTTTGGAAAACAGTGTGGAGGTTCCCCAAAAAATTAAAAATAGAGCTACCCTATGACTCAGCAATTGCACTACTCCATATGTACCCCAAAGATAAAGATGCAGTGAAAAGAAGGGCCACATGCACCCCAATGTTCATAGCAGCAATTTCCACAATTGACAAAATGTGGAAAGGGCCAAGATGGCCTCCAACAGATGAATGGAAAAAGAAGATGTGGTCCATATACACAATGGAATATCACTCAGCTATCAGAAAGGATGAATACTCACCATTTGCATCAACATGGATGGGACTGGAGGAGATTATGTGGAGTGAAATAAGTCAAACAGAGAAAGTCAATTATCATATGGTTTCACTTATTTATGGAACATAAGGGATAGCATGGAGACATTAGGAGAAGGAAGGGAAAAATGAAGGGAGAGAAATCAGAGAGGGAGATGAACCATGAGAGACTAGGGACTCCAGAAAACCAAATGAAGGTTTTAAAAGGGCAGGGGGTGGGGGGTGTTGGGGGGATGGGTGAGCCTGGTGATGGGTAATAAGGAGGGCACAGATTGCCTGGAGCACTGGGTATTATATGCAAACAATGAATCATGGAACACTACATCAAAAACTAATGATGTACTCTATGGTGACTAACATAACAATAAAAAAAAATAAGAAAAGAAAAAAATATCCTTGATGTGCACAATGCCAGCATTTCAAATAAAAACTAGATTGGACTCTCCACCAGCATGGCCCTCAGAAGTGTGCAAGCAGGGAGTATAGGCACAGTGACATAAATAATATGAGTGTTCCTGAGTTTCACTAATTTGGGCGTTTTTTAAAAAAAAGACTTTATTTATTTATGACAGAGAGAGATAACAAGAGAGGGAACACAAGCAAAGGGGGAACTGGAGAGGGAGAAGCATGCTCCCCACTGAGCAGGGAGCCTGATATGGGGCTCAATCCCAGGACCCTGGGATCATGACCCGAGCTGAACATAGACACTTAACCAACTGAGCCACCCAGGTGCTCCTAATTTGGGCCTTTTATCATGTATCCTAAGCCCCAAATTCAGCTTGGAATGAAAAATGGAAATTTATGTCTATGTGTGTATATAAAAAAGCGAAGCCAAGACAATAATCTGAGAGTTTACATGAGTCAGAAAGTTATAACACGTGCTACATGATCAGGATCATAAACTGAGATAGGATAACTACATATTGCAAGATTCCATGTTAACAAGTTGTGTATGACATGATTATTGTATGAAAATAAAAGTTATATAGTGTAAAACACCCTAAGTATTATGAAAGCTAATGCCCCAACTTTGCAATTTTTCAATAGTGTTTCAGCTAGTTAAATGTTTAGGAAAGTATGAACCCTTAAAAATAAACCAAAAACACATGTATATGAGTGTGCCCTTTTCCTCTTTGGCCTCAGGTGTCGCTCCTCCTTGGCATGGTCTGGGGGCTTCTGTGGGAAATGGAGTTTGTGACTCCACTGCATAGAAATTCAGTGTTCTGGGCAAAGCAGGCAGTCCCTTCAGTAGGCAGTTGCCTCAAGAGAACTAAACTGAAACTAGGAAAGTGAATTTTAAGTTTAGATTAGCTTGTAAGTTTTTCAAGAATGGGGAGAACCAAGTAACCTCCATCTTACCTTCAGACAGAAAGAAGATGGGGATCGTGTGTGATGCTATTGGACTCAAAGTGTCCATTTTATTTCAGAGGGGTGGTGTGTATATTATTGTCCTTTGCAAGGTATTTTTGTGGGTTGTTGTTTGTTTGTTTGTTTTCATGATCCATAGCCATTGAAATGACAACTCACCCCAAACTCAACTGAGTAACTAACTTTCATGACTAAGAAAATGGTGAAGAACCCTGGAACACATTCCTGTTTAGGATTTGAGGACATCCACACACTAGAAAGATCACATGTTGAAAAGTTAAAGTCCTCTTACTCATGTCGTTATGTTCCCCGCCCTTTTTCAAAACAAGGATCGCAGAAAGCTAAAAACCTCTTGTATTTCTCAGTCAGACTTAAACTGTACCTGGGGGAAAAGAGATACTGAACCCTGAAGAGACTAATACAGGAAAGCATGAAACATTCTAGAAATCAAACGCTGAGTGAAATTGCTGATTTCCTAAAAGAAGTCTCCCTGTTCGGTTGCTGGTGTTAATGGAATCGGTTTTTTCCCCCAGTATTAACCCTGTCACTCTACACAGGCAATTTCCTGCCATTTCGCTGGGGCGGACTGCCACTACATTGATGTGAAAGGCACCAGTCAAGAAGTCGCTGAGAGGGATATTTCACGGATAGGAAAAAAATTATATGGAATTCCAGATGACATCAGTCTGCAGGTATATATATATATTTTTTAAGTGGGTGCAGGTATATTTTTTTTGAGATGACAGGTTAAGACTTTTTTGTCTTCTTTTCTTCAGATGCTTAACAACTCTCATACCTGTTGTAATTTGAGTATAACATGCTTTGTTTAGAGCGCCTTGCAGAAGCATTGCTGAGACCCACTAAGAATTATAGTGGAATTTCAGCTTGTACGCACGTCCCCAGCTGGGGCATCTGAGCACCCCGTGCTTTTTTATGTCTTTGGCCACCCTGTGGTACGCAGGCTATTCTGTTCCAGGATGGACAGGTGGAAACAGAAAACAGATCTGGAGGAGAGCAAGTGAAGGACGAAGGCCACCTTCTTGAACGCACAGAAGGAAAGTTAGAGGCTTGGGCTCTCACCCATAGGCCTCCTTTATTTGTATAGCGCAGAGTATTGACGTATCTACAAATCCAAGGAGACTCCCAGAAAGCCATTCCTCAGCAGGTTTTGTTTGGGTCAGTTGGCATCTGGAGTTTCATGGAGCGGACTTCAGAAACCACTGATGCTTATCCGTGGGGGATAGAGACATTATTTCGTAGCCTTTCTACTTAATATACATCACTTGTAAATTCTTTGTAACTAGAACATACAAAGCTGATGATGATGGTCACCAGACAAACTGTAGTCAACGCAAAAATAAACATATTTTCTTTGTGAATGAAGTCCATTTTAGCCGCTGAACCAAGAAGCTGATCTTATGTTTTAATTTGCATTCATCATAAATACATGCATTTCCTATGGGGGAGACCCCCAAGGAGACCGAGCGTCATGATAACTCTGGGCCTTCCAGTACTCTGAAGAGTACCATACACCAGCACTAAGCTACCGTGCCATTAGGAGTCATCTTCTGAAACTCCTTCCCAGCTTAAAATCTGACTTCTCCCTTGCCCCTTCTCCCTTTAGCATCTATGACTCTATCCCACATCTGCAAAGGCTCTCATTTCACACGGTAGATGGTAGGCCCTCTGTGCTCCTCCCTTGGTCCAGTGCTTAAAGTGCATCATATTTTGTCAAGTGGGGCTTCCGTGGAACACTCTGAATTTTAAAGCCGAAAAAAAAGCATATATTATGTTTGTGGTTTGTCAGGGTGTGGTAAGTCATTGCCTTCTGTATTTATTTCATTTATTTGAGAGAGAGAGAGAGCGAGCAGGAAGGGCGGCAGGCAAAGGGAGAGGGAGAAGCATACTCCCTGCTGAGTGGGGAGCTTACTGAGGGGCTGGATCCCAGAACCTTGAGATCATGACCTGAGCCAAAGACCGATGCTTAACGGACTGAGCCACCCAAGTGCCCCACCTGTACTTATTTGAAAATGTTAGTCTTGCAGATATAGTTCCTCAGCTTTACTTAGAATAATGATATTAATTTCTGCTACATAGTTCTTTGTGAGTTATAAGAGCTCTTTCATATCTCTAGTCTTACTTCCTTCACCAAATTCCTGTGGATCAGTCATTCTCACTTTTTTTTTAAAAAAAGATCTCTTTATTTATTTGAGGGAGAGAGAGTGCATACAAGCAGGGGGAGCGAGGAGGGAAAGGCAGGGAATCTCCAGCGGATTCCTCACTGAGGGAGCCCAGCGCCTTGAGATCACGACCTGCATCAGACACTTAACTGACTGAGCCACCCAGAAATCCCTCACTACGCGCTCTTAGGGAGAAAGTGAAAAGTCCAAGAGGTTGGCCTGAGTGATGTAAGTGACAGAGGTACATTTTGGATAAGGTCCAATTCCAAAACCATTTTTTCCACCTGACCTAGTTGTTGGCTCAAAAATAAACAAGAAACAAAAAAGTCTGAATTGTTTTATTAAGAACAAAGGAATATCAAAATCCCACCCATTTTTTTCCGAGAAATGGAACAAATAATCCTAACATTTATATGTTAGGATATAACATTTATATGTTAGGATATATAGCCAGAGGAATGTTGAAAAAGAAAGCCAAAGTTGGTGGCATCACTATTCCGGACTTCAGGCTCTATTACAAAGCTGTCATCATCAAGACAGCATGATACTGGCACAAAAACAGACACATAGATCAATGGAATAGAATAGAGAGCCCAGAAATAAAAAAGCCCTCAACTCTATGGTCAACTAATCTTTGACAAAGCAGGAAATAATGTCCAATGGATAAAAAGACAGCCTCTTTAATAACTGGTGTTGGGAAAATTGGACAGCCACATGCAGAAAAATGAAATCGGACCATTTCCTTACACCACACACGAAAATAGACTCAAATGGATGAAGGACCTCAATGTGAGAAAGAATCCATCAAAATACTTGAGGAGAACACAGGCGGCAAACTCTTCGACCTCAGCCCCAGCTACATCTTCCTAGGAACATTGCCAAAGGCAAGGGAAGCAAGGGCAAAAATGAACTATTGGGATTTCATCAAGATCAAAAGCTTTTGCACAGCAAAGGAAACAGTTAACAAAACCAAAAGACAACAGACAGAATGGGAGAAGATATTTGCAAACAACATATCAGATGAAGGTCTAGTGTCCAAAATTTATAAAGAACTTAGCAAACTCAACACCCAAAGAACAAATAATCCAATAAGAAATGGGCAGAAGACATGAACAGACATTTCTGCAAAGAAGACATCCAGATGGCCAACAGACACATGAAAAAGTGCTCCACATCACTGGGCATCAGGGAAATACAAATCAAAATCACAAAGAGATGTCACCTCACACCAGTCAGAATGGCTAAAAGTAACAAGTCAGGAAATGACAGATGCTGGTGAGGATGCGGAGAGAGGGGAACCCTCCTACACTGTTGGTGGGAATGCAAGCTGGTGTAACCACTCTGGAAAACAGCATGGAGGTTCCTCAAAAAGTTGAAAATAGAACTACCCTATAACCCAGCAGTTGCACTACTGGGTATTTACCCTAAAAATACAACTGTAGTGATCTGGAGGGGCACGTGCAGCCGAATGTTTATAGTAGCAATGTCCACAATAGCCAAACTATGGAAAGAACCTAGATGTGCATCAACAGATGAATGGATAAAGAAGATGTGGTGTATATCTACAATGGAATACTATGCAGCCATCAAAAGAAATGAAATCTTGCCATTTGTGACAATGTGGATGGAACTAGAGGGTATTATGCTTAGCGAAATAAGTCATTCGGAGAAAGACAATTATCATATGATCTCCCTGATATGAGGAAGTGGAGATGCAATGTGGGGGGTTTGGTGGGGTAGGAAAAGAAGAAATGAAAAAAGATGGGATCGGGAGGGAGACAAACTATACATGACTCTTTTTTTTTTTTTTAAAGATTTTATTTATTTATTTGACAGAGAGAGATCACAAGTAGGCAGAGAGGCAGGCAGAGAGAGAGGGAGAGGCAGGCTCCCCACTGAGCAGAGAGCCCGATGCTGGGCTCAATCCCATGACCTGAGATCATGACCTGTGCTGAAGGCAGAGGCTTAACCCACTGAGCCACCTAGGCGCCCCTATAAGTGACTCTTAATCTCACAAAAGAAACAGAGGGTTGTTGGGGGAATGGGGGAAGGAGAGAGGGGTGGGGTTACGGACATTGGGGAGGATATGTTCTATGGTGAGTGCTGTGAAGTGTGTAAACCTGGCGATTCACAGAATTGTACCCCTGGGGATAAAAATACATTATATGTTTGTTTATTTATTATTTTTTAAAAAGTTTTTATTTATTTATTTGCAGAGAGAGATGACAAGCAGGCAGAGAGGCAGGCAGAGAGAGAGGAGGAAGCAGGCTCCCTGCTGAGCAGAGAGCCCGATGCTGGGCTTGATCCCAGGACCCTGAGATCATGACCTGAGCTGAAGGCAGCGGCTTAACCCACTGAGCCACCCAGGCGCCCCACATTATATGTTTATTAAAAAAATAAAAAAATTCTAAGAAAAAAAGACAAAGGAAAAAGAAAAATCAAGCCGTAACTCATGAAATCATTTGCAAGTAGGAGCAGATCACTGTAAATGGAGCAGTGTCTAAAGGAACGCAGGAGAAGGGGCTGTATGGACTGTTGTGACCAAACACTGTGTTCAGCCAGTTGAAGACACCTGTGGTCAACAGCAGTGCCAAATAACACAGGCTGACATTCTGGGGACTTGTTCTCTTAGTTTGGTCAACACTATTCTAGATGTGGGCAAGTACATTATTTGAAGTCTTAGAATATGGTTTATTTACCAGTTGATAGGACTACTGTGCAGAGTTTTTCCATTTAACTGTTGGTAGATGCTAGAAATCTACTTCGTCTCATGTTGAACAGATCCCTGTGTTCCATCAACTGACTGTGCTTGGTTTTATTTCCAGGATGTGCTTAGATTTCGAGTGCGGCTGGTGAAAGGAAAGAGGATCAACCTATGAGATAGCCATTGGCTTGAGCTCTTTGAGAGAAAACAGAGCAAATCAAGGTGCCTGGTGAAAATGTTTTCTTAACAAGCTATCCTAATCTTTTCTATCGCTTATTCTCCAAATCATGACACGAGGATAAGGTACTTGCTGGTATGTGGTTAGTTCTGTGTGCAGACCTGTTGCTTTCATGGAGGAAGATATGTAACAGTGGCTGATTACTGGGTTCAGGAAAACTGAGGGTTGCAGCTAATAAATGTGTTTCCTATCTAATTTAAGTGTGTTCAATCAGTTTCTTTGATTCAGTTAACTCTTTGCCCTAGCAGAAAGGTATCCTTTGAAACTCAGGATACATGGACTCTTGCATCCCTCTTCTGGAAAACACACCACCCCCTGACTTCATGGCATGGAAGACTTCTCAGATCTAGAACACCATCTAACATAGGCACATGTAATGAAGGGCATTGTGGAGTAGAAATAAGGGAGATGCTTGTGCTCTGACACAGGATTCCTTGCATGACTTCTCCAACCCAGGCAGCCTCCTTAAAAAAAAAAAAAAAAGGCCAGATCTTTTCAAGTTGTTTTTCTCTGTTCCTGAAGAAGGAAGACTAAGGTGGCTTCATCTGCTATTTTTTATTGGGTAAGACAGCTGAAAATCCTCCACATTTATGAACGAAACCTAAACTCTTTCAAACTACAGGGACAATTTTAGATAGTTTAGGTTTCTAATGGGCATGAACTGGGAGAATTTAATTTATTCTGAAGATTTGATTTTTTTTTTTTTTTTGAGAGAGACCTACACACGCACACAGACACACACCCACATGCATAAGCAGTAGGGAGGGGTGGAGGGAGAGGCAGACAGCTCCATGAGCAGGGATCCCGACAAGGGGCTCAATCCCAGGACCCTGTGATCAAGACCTGAGTCTAAGGCACAGGCTTAATCCACTGAGCCACCTTGGAGTCTCATGGAGGGGGGTTTTATTTTATTCAGTGCCAGATTTGTACACAAGTTGGGGCAGCAAAGAGACATAGTCTTGATTTTTAAAAACAACAATTTGCTAAGAAATAACAAGAGTCCCTTTCTTGTTAATCTGCTAAGCACAGGTTTTCCTAAATTGAGTTTCACTATTTTTGTCAGTTTCTTTGTAAGGGCAGCCTATTTAAGCTCAGGTCCAGCTAGAAATGGAAGAAGGCAAGACTATCCCTGACAGGGCTTAAGGAAACTGCATTACAGAATAATTGGACATAAAATGTACATCAGGAAAGCCTGTGAAAACAGCATGTATGGAGCTCTGTTCCACCAAAAAGCCTTTTCAAATTAATTTCAAATATAAAATAAATTAGAAAAAATAAACTTCAATAGGAAAACCAGATAGCACAATTTGTTACTTCCCTTAATGCATTTTTGAGCTCATGCCAATGTATCAATCAGGAAACAATTCATCGCCCATTTTATCTGTGTCTCTCTCGTCCATTCATTCATTTGACAAACACCTAACCATCAGTTCCGTGTCATAGGACTAGATGTGGAACAAAGACAGCACTGGGATGAGTTAGGATGGATCATTTTGTCTGTGTGGACCCACCTGGAAAAGGTGGGAGTGAAGGTCAGCAGCAAAATGAAGAGCTGGAAGGGGACTATAGGGCATCTGGGCAGAATGAGGAACAGCTGGTTTCACAGTGGGTGGAACGGGGATTTACCCTGGGAGAGTGTTTTATTTGCCTGGAGACTAACCTCAAAGGACTATAGGAGGTACTCAAAGTGCACACCAAGCGAATAGAAAGGATCCTCTTCTATTTGTGAACACACAAATAAAGGGATAGATACTTTGTGCTCATGGATGAGAAGAATGAATATTGTTAAAATGTCCACACTACCCAAAGTAATCTACTGATTCAGTGCAATGCTTATCAAAATTCCAATGGCATATTTCACAGAGTTGAAGAAATAATTCTAAAATTTGTATGGAATCACAAAAGATCCCCCAAACCACCAGAGCAATCTTAAGGATAAAAAGGGAAGGTATCAGCCTCCCTGATTTCAAACTACATCACAAAGCTATAGTCAAAGAGTATGTTATTGGTACTAACACAAACACACAGATGAATGGAACAGATTGAGAGCCTAGAAAAAACCCACATATGTATAAACAATTCATCTATGATGACGAAAGAACCAAGAACATAGAATGGAAAAAAGATAGTTTCTTCAACAACTGGTGCTGGGAAAACTGGAGAACCACATGCAAAAGAATGAAACTGGAACACTGTCTTACACCACACACACAAATGAACTAAAAATGAATCAAGACTTGAATGTAAGACCTGAAACCATAAAATTCCCAGGAGAAAACCCAGGCAGTAAACTCCTTGACATGTGCTTTACTGACATCTTTGTGGGTATGACTCTAAAGGCAAGGGAAACAAAAGCAAAAGTAAACAAATGGGACTTCATCAAACCAAAAGCCTTCTGCCCATCAAAGAAAACCATCAGCCATCAACAAGAAAAGGCAACCTACCAAATGGGAGGCAACATTTGCAAACTGTATATCTGATAATGGGTTAATATCCAAAATACGTAAGGAACTCATACAACTCAACAACAAAAAGACAAACAACCTGATTAAAAAATGTGTAGGGAGGGGGAGGAGTCAAGATGGTGGAGAAGTAGCAGGCTGGGACTATATCAGGTAGCAGGAGATCAGCTAGATAGCTCATATAAAGATTGCAAACACCTACAAATCCAACAGGAGATTCAAGAGAAGAACAGCAATTCTAGAAACAGAAAATCAACCACTTTCTGAAAGGTCGGACTGGCGGAGAAGTGAATCCAAAGCAACAGGAAGATAGACTGCGGAAGGAGGGGCCGGCTCCCGGCAAGCTGCGGGGCAATGGAGCACTAAATTAGGACTTTCAAAAGTCTGTTCTGCTGAGGGACATCACTCCAGAGGCTAAACTGGGGTGAAGCCCACATGGGGTCAGCGTGGCCTCAGGTCCCGCAAGGTTACAGAATGATTGGGGGTGTCTGAGTGTCGCAGAGCTTGCAGGTATTAGAACGGGGAAGCCGGCTACAGAGACAGAGCCGAGGAGTGAGCTCTCAGCTTGGGGTTACCTTGAACCGGTCGCAGGCTTGGTGATCTCGGAGCGCGGCCAGAGGCCAGGGAGAAGGGAGTAATTGGGCACTATTCTCTGAGGGCACACTGAGGAGTGGGGCCTCAAGCTCTTGGCTCCTCTGGGCCGGAGACTGGAAGGCCGCCATTTTCATTCTCGGCCTCCAGAACTCTATGGAAAGCATTCAGGGAACAAAAGGTCCTGAAAGCAAACCTGAGCAGATTACTCAGCCCAGATCCTGGTAAGGGCAATGCAATTCCGCCTGGGGCAAAGATACTTGAGAATCATTACAACAGGCCCCTCCCCCAGAAGATTAACAAGAAATCCAGCCATGACCAAGTTCACCTACCAAGGAGTGCAGGTTCAATACCAAGGAGAGCAGCAGAATTCCAGAGGTGAAAGCAAAGCACAGAACTCATGGCTTTCTCCCCATGGTTCTTTAGTCTTGCAGTTAATTTAATTTTTTTCAATTTCTTTTTTCTTCTTCTGCTAATTTTTTTTAACTTTTACCCTTTTCTTTTTTAACATTTTAAAACTAGTTTATCTAATATATCTAATATATATATATATATATATATATATATATATATATTCTTTTTTATATTTCTCTTTATTAGTTTTCTTTTTTTAATTGTTTCTTTTTTTTTTCTGAACCTCTTTTTATACCCTTTATCCCCCCCCCCCCCTCATGATTTGGGATCTCTTCTGATTTCGTTAAAGAGTATTTTCCTGGGGTCTTTGCCACCCTTTTAGTATTTTACTTGCTCCTTCATATACTCTTATCTGGACAAAATGACAAGGCAGAAAAATTCACAACAACAACAACAAAAAAACAAGAGGCAATACCGAAGGTTAGGGACCTGATCAATACAGACATTGGTAATATGTCAGATCTAAGTTCAGAATGACGATTCTCAAGGTTCTAGCAGGGCTCAAAAAAGGCATGGAAGATATTGGAGAAACCCTCTCGGAGATATAAAGCCCTTTCTGGAGAAATTAAAGAACTAAAATCTAACCAAGTTGAAATCAAAAAGCTATTAATGAGGTGCAATAAAAAATGGAGGCTCTCACTGCTAGGATAAATGAGGCAGAAGAAAGAATTAGCGATATAGAAGACCAAATGACATAGAATAAAGAAGCTGAGCAAAAGAGGGACAAAAAGCTACTGGACCACGAGGGGAGAATTCGAGAGATAAGTGACACCATAAGACGAAACAACATTAGAATAATTGGGATTCCAGAAGAAGAAGAAAGAGAGAGGGGAGCAGAAGGTATATTGGAGAGAATTATTGGAGAGAGTTTCCCTAATATGGCAAAGGGAACAAGCATCAAAATCCAGGAGGTACAGAGAACCGCCCTCAAAATCAACAAGAATAGGTCCACACCCCATCACCTAATAGTAAAATTTACAAGTCTTAGTGATAAAGAGAAAATTCTGAAAGCAGCCTGGGAAAAGGAGTCTGCAACATACAATGGTAAAAATATTAAATTGACAGCAGACTTATCCACAGAGACCTGGCAGGCCAGAAAGAGCTGGCATGATATATTCAGAGCACTAAATGAGGAAAACATGCAGCCAAGAATATCCAGCTAGGCTATCATTGAAAATAGGAGAGATAAAAAGCTTCCATGACAAACAAAAACTGAAAGAATTTGCAAACACCAAACCAGCTCTACAGGAAATATTGAAAGGGGTCTTCTAAGCAAAGAGAGAGCCTAAAAGTAGTAGATCAGAAAGGAACAGAGACAATGTACAGTAACAGTCACCTTACAGGCAATACAATGGCACTAAATTCGTATCTCTCAATAGTTACCCTGAATATTAATGGGCTAAATGCCTCCATCAAAAGACACAGGGTATCAGAATGGATAAAAAACAAAACCCATCTATATGTTGCCTACAGGAAACTCATTTTAGACCTGAAGACACCTCCAGATTTAAAGTGAGGGGGTAAAAAACAATGTACCATGCTAATGGACATCAGAAGAAAACTGGAGTAGCAATTGTTATATCAGATCAATTAGATTTTAAGCCAAAGTCTATAATAAGAGATGAGGAAGGACACTATATCATACTCAAAGGATCTGTCCAACAAGAAGATCTAACAATTTTAAATATCTATGCCCCTAATGTGGGAGCAACCAACTATATACCAATTAATAACAAAATCAAAGAAACACAACAATAATAATATAATAATAGTAGGAGACTTTAACACTCCCTTCCCTGAAATGGACAGATCATCCAAGCAAAAGATCAACAAGGAAATAAAGGCCTTATATGACACACTGAACCAGATGGACATCACAGATATATTCACAACATTTCATCCCAAAGCAACAGAATACACATTCTTCTCTAGTGCACATGGCACATTCTCCAGAATAGATCACATCCTGGGTCCTAAATCAGGTCTCAACTGGTATCAAAAGATTGGGATCATTCCCTGAATATTTTCAGACCACAATGCTCTGAAGCTAGAACTCAATCACAAGAGGAAATTTGGAGAGAACCCAAACACATGGAGACTAAACAGCATCCTTTTAAAGAATGAATGGGTCAACCAGGAAATTAAAGAAGAATTGAAAAAATTCATGGAAACAAATTATAATGAAAACACAATGTTCAAAATCTGTGGGACACAGCAAAGGCAGTCCTGAGAGGAAAATATATAGCGGTACAAGCCTTTCTCAAGAAACAAGGAAGATCTCAAGTACACAACCTAACCCTAAACCTAAAGGAGCTGGAGAAAGAACAAGAAAGAAACCCTAAACCCAGCAGGAGAAGAGAAATCATAAAGATCAGAGCAGAAATCAATGAAAGAGAAACCAAAAAATCAATAGAGCAAATCAGTGAAACTAAGAGCTTGTTCCTTGAAAGAATTAATAAGATTGATAAACCCCTGGCCAGACATAGCAAAAAGAAAGGAGAAAGGACCCAAATAAATAAAATCATGAATGAGAGAGGAGAGATTACAACTAACACCAAAGAAATACAAACAATGATAAGAACATACTATGAGCAAGTCTACGCAAACAAATTTGACAATCTGGAAGAAATAGATGAATTCCTAGAGACATATAAACTACCACAACTGAACCAGGAAGAAATAGAAAACCTGAACAGACCCATAACCAGTAAGGAGATTGAAACAGTCATCAAAAATCTCCAAACAAACAAAAGCCCAGGGCCAGACGGCTTCCCGGGGGAATTCTACTGAATATTTAAAGAAGAACTAATTCCTATTCTCCTGAAACTGTTCCAAAAAATAGAAACGGAAGGAAACTTCCAAACTCATTTTATGAGGCCAGCATCACCTTGATCTCAAAACCAGACAAGGATCCCACCAAAAGAGAACTATAGACCAATATCCTTGATGAACACAGATGCAAAAATTCTCACCAAAATACTAGCGAATTCAACTAGGATTCAACAGTACATTAATCAATGTGATACAACACATTAATAAAAGAAAGAACAAGAACCATATGATACTCTCAATAGATGCTGAAAAAGCATTCGACAAAGTACAGCATCCCTCCCTGATCAAAACTCTTCAAAGTGTAGGGATAGAGGGCACATACCTCAATATTATCAAAGCCATTTATGAAAACCCCACCGCAAATATCATTCTCAGTGGAGAAAATCTGAAAGCCTTTCCGCTAAGGTCAGGAGCACAGCAGGGATGTCCATTATCACCACTGCTATTCAACATAGTACTAGAAGTCCTAGCCTCAGCAATCAGACAACAAAAGGAAATTAAAGGCATCCAAATTGGCAAAGAAGAAGTCAAACTATCACTCTTTGCAGATGATATGATACTATATGTGGAAACCCAAAAGACTCACTCCAAAACTGCTAGAACTTGTACAGGAATTCAGTAAAGTGTCAGGATATAAAATCAATGCACAGAAATCAGTTGCATTTCTCTACACCAGCAAGACAGAAGAAAGAAATTAAAGAGTCAATCCCATTTACAATTGCACCCCAAACTATAAGATACCTAGGAATAAACCTAACCAAAGAGGCTAAGAATCTATACTCAGAAAACTATAAAGTACTCATGAAAGAACTCATGAAAATGTCTATGCTACCTAAAGCAATCTACACATTTAATGCAATTCCTATCAAAATACCACCCATTTTTCCAAGAAATGGAACAAATAATCCTAACTTTTATATGGAACCAGAAAATACCTTGAATAGACAGAGGAATGTAGAAACAGAAAGCCAAAGTTGGTAGCATCACTATTCCGGCCTTCAAGCTCTATTACAAAGCTGTCATCATCAAGACAGCATGATACTGGCACAAAAACAGACACATAGATCAATGGAATAGAATAGAGAGCCCAGAAATAGAAACTCTTTGGTCAACTAATTTTGACAAAGCAGGAAAGAATGTCCAATGGATAAAAAGACAGCCTCTTTAATAACTGGTGTTGGGAAAATTGGACAGCCACATGCAGAAAAATGAAATTGGACCATTTCCTCACACCACACACGAAAATAGACTCAAATGGATGAAGGACCTCAATGTGAGAAAGGAATCCATCAAAATCCTTGAGGAGAACACAGGCGGCAACCTCTTTGGCCTCAGCCCCAGCTACATCTTCCTAGGAACATCGCCAAAGGCAAGGGAAGCAAGGGCAAAAATGAACTATTGGGATTTCATCAAGATCAAAAGCTTTTGCACAGCAAAGGAAACAGTTAACAAAACCAAAAGACAACGGACAGAATGGGAGAAGATATTCGCAAACAACATATCAGATGAAGGTCTAGTGTCCAAAATTTATAAAGAACTTAGCAAACTCAACACCCAAAGAACAAATAATCCAGTAAGAAATGGGCAGAAGACATGAACAGACATTTCTGCAAAGAAGACATCCAGATGGCCAACAGACACATGAAAAAGTGCTCCACATCACTGGGCATCAGGGAAATACAAATCAAAACCACAATGAGATATCACCTCACACCAGTCAGAATGGCTAAAAGTAACAAGTCAGGAAATGACAGATGCTGGTGAGGATGTGGAGAGAGGGGAACCCTCCTACACTGTTGGTGGGAATGCAAGCTGGTGCAACCACTCTGGAAAACAGCATGAAGGTTCCTCAAAAAGTTGAAAATAGAACTACCCTATAACCCAGCAGTTGCACTACTGGGTATTTACCCTAAAGATACAACTGTAGTGATCTGGAGGGGCACGTGCAGCCGAATGTTTATAGTAGCAATGTTCACAATAGCCAAACTATGGAAAGAACCTAGATGTGCATCAACAGATAAATGGATAAAGAAGATGTGGTGTATATCTACAATGGAACACTATGCAGCCATCAAAAGAAATGAAATCTTGCCATTTGTGACAACGTGGATGGAACTAGATGGTATCATGGTTAGCGAAATAAGTCAATTGGAGAAAGACAATTATCATATGATCTCCTCGATATGAGAAAGTGGAGATGCAACATGGAGAGTTAAGGGGGTAGGCAAAGAATAAATGAAACAAGATGGGATTTGGAGGGAGACAAACCATAAGTGACTCTTAATCTCACAAAACAAACTGAGGGTTGCTGGGGGGAGAGGCGTTGGAAGAAGGGGGGTGGGGTTATGGACATTGGGGAGGATATGTGCTATGGTGAGTGCTGTGAAGTGTGTAAACCTGGTGATTCACAGACCTGTACCCCTGGGGATAAAAATATATTATATGTTTTTTAAAAAATTAAAAAAAACAACAATGCAATTTATTATTGGTCAAGGAACCAAGGCCAAACTGTAAGTTTTTGTTTGAATATCTTCTTAGGAAAATCTTTTTTGTTATATTCTAGAATTCTTTTTCACTTGGATGAACAGACTAAAATTTATGAGCAGATGCAGAACATTCTGAAAAGTATAGAATCTTTTAGCTCAGATATTTTAAATAAATACCTGCAATTAAATAAAAAAAATTTTTTTTAAATGTGTAGGAAACGTGACATTTCTCCAAAGGAGACAGATGGCTAAAGGGACTAGAAATAATGTTTGACATCCCTAAGACGTCCTCCTGTTCACTTATATACATATATACATATAATCTATGTATATAGATATCTGTTTGTGTGTAAGGTCCAGACATGCATCTCTATACTTCAACATCTGTATACACTACAGTGTGATCACCATTACAAGTCTAGTTACCAAACATCAACATACAGTTGGCTTCCTTCACACCATGCCCCCTTCTCCTCTGGTAACCACTAATCGATTCTCTGTATCTTTGAGATTAATTTTGTTGGTTTGGGTTTCTTGGGTTTTTATTTGGTTTTATTTATTTATTTATTTATTTTAGATTTCAGATAGGAGTGAAATATAGTATTTGTCTTTCTCCAGCATATTTTACTTAACATAATACTCATATTCCACCCATGTTGTTGCAAATGGTAAGATTTCATTCTTTTCTGTGGCTGAGTAATATTCCACGAAGCATCCACCTTCAGCTCAGGTCATGATCTCAGGTCCTGGGATCAAGTCCCTACTTCGTACTCCCTGCTCAGCGGGGAGTCTGCTTCTCCCTCTCTCTCTGCCCCTCCTACAGCTTGTTCTCTCTCTCTCTGTCTCTCTCTCTCTCAATAAATAAATAAAATCTTTAAAAAAATGAACGGGAAGAAATTGTGAACAACCTAGAAACTGGACACTCAGAAATACAACCTTTCTCTTGGTTATTTTAGGGATTTCTGCCCTTGGTTGGGAGCTGGTGATCCTTTTCTGTGAAGGATCTGGCTCTTTACTATCAAGAGCCAGATAGTGAATATTTTCTGCTTCACAAGCTATACTCCCAAGGACTCAGCTCTGCTGTTACAGCAGGAGGGCAGTCAGGGGCAACAGCTAAGTAAAGAGGTGTGGCTATGATCCAATAAAACTCTACTCACAGAAACAGGATATCTGCCAGACTTGACCCTGGGGTTCTTCTTTGCCAACCCTGCACTGGATGACTCTCTGTATTTAGGAAAGCAAACTATTGCTGTGCACCTTGACAAAAAGCTCTGCCTGGCAGTGTGGGAACAATGCTTCAGAGCACTTCCCTGTTTCTTTGAGATGAACAGGAAGATGTTGTGAGCCTGGCCCTGCCCCATGCTAGGCACAGCTTGCTTCCTTATGTGATGTGCAACTGTTTGATTTTTCTTCCTTCTTGTGGCCAAGTGTTAATGTAGATTAACTTTGGGACAGCCTGTGAAGACTTATCCCAAGTCCTCTGGTGTAAATGTAGCCCAGAAGGAGGATGCTCAGAGATGGGGTGGGTGATACACAGCACTCAAGGACACTGCTTAAATATGCACATTGGTATCCACCAGAAATCTTGGTTGCAAAGGACAGAAGCTGACCCTAAGCATGGGAAACAGAAATCAGACCGTGTTAGCAGGCTCTCCAGGACTATGCTATGTGTCCAGGTGTGCCTTGGACAGGAGCACAGCACAGTGGCGATGGTGATGGATGTCCCCCACCACCCCCACCCACCGCCTTGTCCTCGGGGCCCGTGCTTTGGAGTCAAAGCCCTTGGGCACAGACTGTGAGCCACACGCCATGCCTGGCTGCCACAGAGGTAGAAACAGAGGAGGGGCCTTCCTGGTTCTGTTTGCCACCTGCCCTAAAACCACACTTCATGGTGGGGTGGGATTGCCTCAAAGCAAGATCAGGTAGCAAAAAGAAAGAAGATGGACAAAA
Organism: Mustela nivalis; assembly: GCF_964662115.1. NCBI lineage: Eukaryota > Metazoa > Chordata > Mammalia > Carnivora > Mustelidae > Mustela > Mustela nivalis. The sequence continues at coordinate 122,581,605 of NC_139026.1, read as the reverse complement.
TGTTTTCATCTGCTACAACAGCCACACCATCTGGGTTTCATAGTCTGCCTGCCGGGGAACAGTAAAACTCCCTGTGAACTTGATGAAGGGAAGGGCTGTGTCTCTGCTTGCTCTCTCAGGCCTGTCCTAGGTGCCTGTCTCAGTCCTCGACTGATACAGGCTCATCCTTGATCATCTGGGAAGCACACCATGGTCCCTGGGAACTCTGGCCTGGTGCAGCATTCTCAGGGCTGGGGTGATGAATCATTATGGGGTCACTGCCAATACTTCAGTAGGTCAAACCCCTGGTTTTTGTGTTTGTTTGTTTGTTTGTTTTTCTTTCCTTTGAGAGGGAAAGAAAGCATAGGGAGGGGAGCAACAAGGAAAGAGAATCAAGCAGGTTCCTTGCCCAGGTTCCTGGGATCGAGCCCCACATTGGGCTCTCTGCTCACCAGGGAGCCTGTCCCCCCCGCCCCCCCGCCTACATCTCTGCCTATTTGTTATCTCTGTCTGTCAAATAAATAGAAATAAAATCGTTTTAAAAAATATGCTTGACATCACTAATCATCAGGGATATGCAAAACAAAACTACAATGAGACATCACCTCACACCTTTCATAATGACTAACATAAAAATATGCATATAAAAATAAGTATTGGCGAGAATGAAAACTGGTACAGCCACTCTGGAGAACAGTATGGAAGTTTCTCAAAAATTTAAAAATAGAACTACCCTATGATCCTGCAATCACACTACTGGGGCAATTACCCCCCAAATACAAAGCCACGAATTCAAAAGGGTTACATGCACCTCTGTTTATAGCAGCATTATTTATAGCAGCCAAATGATGGAAAGAGCCCAAGTGGCAATCACTTGATTAAGGGATAAAGAAGAGGCGATATATATACACAATGGAATATTAACCAACCATAAAAAAGAATGAAATCTTGCCATTTGCAATGATATGCGTGGAGCTAGAGAGTATAATGTGAAGCAAAATAAGTCAGTCAGGGAAAGACAAATACCCTATGTTCTCACTCAAATGTGGAATTTAAGAAGTGAAACAAATGCTCAAAGGAAAAGAAAGAGAGACAAACCAAGAAACAGTTTCTTAACTATAGAAAACAAACTGCTGCTTACTGGGGGGTGGGGGGGGGTGGGTAAAATAGGTGAAGGGGATTGAGTAATGCGCTTGTTGTGATCATCACCAGTGATGTACAGAATAGCTGAATCCCTATATTGTGCACCTGAAACTAACACACTGTATATTAATTCTACTGGAATGAAAATAAAGTAAAATAAACTAAAAAGAACATAAACTAAAATAAGATAAAATAAATTCCAGATTCCTAGGAAAGAAGCTCACTGGCTCATTTTAGATCAGGTGCCCTGCCCTGATCCAATGATTTCTTAGCATTATCAGCTTCTCCCTTAAATAATGTTAGCAGTAGCTAGTAGTCCCAATGAAGCGTGTCAGGGTGTGGGGGATGAAGGTTGAGGAACAAGAGGTATAGGTTAGGTGAAGCAAAGGCAGGGAAAAAAGCTGACCAGACGATGTAGCTGTGGCCAGGACAGTCTGTTTACTAGGAAACACATCTCTATTAAAAATGCACTGATCCAGGTGTACCTGGCTGGCTCAGTCGGAAGAGCATTCATTGAGGTTGGGATATTGGGTTTAGAGACTACTAAAAACAAACAAACTATCTAAAAAAAAAAAAGGAAAGAAAGAAAGATATTTGCATTAAAAAATTCGGGATGCCTGGGTGTCTCTGTGGGTTAAGCCTCTGTCTTTGGCCCAGGTCATGATCTCAGGGTCCTGGAGTTGAGATCCAGAGAAGCTCTGAAGCTCAGCGGGGAGCTTGTCCCCCCCCCCCCCCCCCGCCTGCGTCTCTGACTACTTGTGATCTCTCTCAAGTAAATAACATGTTAAAAAAAAATCATAAAACAAAAATGCACTGGGCGTACCTGGGTGGCTTAGTCAGTTAAGTTTCTGCCTTTGGCTAAGGTCATGATCCTGGGGTCCTGGGATCGAGTCCCACAACACACTCCCTGGTCAGCGGGGAGCCTGCTTCTCCCTCTGCCTCTGCCCCTCGCTCCACTCATGCTTGCATTTGTGTTCTCTCTCTCATGTTCAAATCAATAAATAGAATCTTAAAAAAAAAAAACAAAAAACAAAAAAGAGCACCGAATTGATCTAGCAGCTCCATTTCTGGGTGGATACCTAAAAGAATTGAAAACAAAGTCTCCAAGAGATGTCTGTATACCTGTGTCACAGCAGCATTACTTAAAGTAGCTAAAAGGCAGAAGCAACTGTACATCAAGAGATGAGCAGATAATCCCAATGGGTACACACAGAGTGGAATATTATTCAGCCTTAAAAATGGAGAAAATTCGGGATGCCTGGGTGGCTCAGTCGGTTAAGCAGCTGCCTTTGGCTCAGGTCATGATCCCAGCGTTCTGGAATCGAGTCCCACATCGAGCTTCTTGCTCAGCGGGAGCCTGCTTCTCCATCTGCCTCTGCCTGCCACTCTGTCTGCCTGTGCTCACACTGACAAATAAATAAATAAAATCTTAAAAAAAAAAAAGATTTATTTATAAAAAAAAAAAAAGAGAGGAAATTCTGAGTCATGCGACTGCATGGATGCACCATGAGGACGTTATGCCAAAGAAAAAATGCCATTTACAAGGAAAAACACTGCATGATCCAACTCTATGAGGTAGCTAGAGCAGTCACATTCATAGAGACAGCAGAATGGCCAGGGGCTGGAGGCAGGGAGGATGGGGTGTTAGTGTTTCATAGGGGCAGAGTTTCAGTTTGGGAAACTGGAGAGAGGCCTACATGAATGGGGTGATGGGTGTAGAAAGGGCTAAGTCTAATGGTTGAGGCGCTCACAGTAACTTTTACTTAATGGTAATGTAATGGTAACTCCTCCGTTATGTGTATCTTTTACCAAAATTCTAAAAAACAAAATAAAAAAATTTAATACAGAAAAAAGAAAACGCACTCAAATTTCCTAAGATACTAGAATACACCCTGCTGCTTCCTGGCAGTGCAAGGGAGAAGAATGAGACAGGAACAAGTCAGCCTCAAGAGAAAGGGAGCAGGGGACAGCAGTAGAAAAGACTGTTGCCCCGAACAACTCCTCAGTCCTGCTTTAATTAGATAGAAACACTAACCCACAGAAGAGCTGAAGAAGGCCAAACGTTAGTCATATGCCTTGTAGATAAACAAGAAGGAAGGCAAAATATGTCTGGTCAAGCACTATAAAGTTTATAGTTGAACAAGCACATTCAAAGGACTTGTCTAACCAGCCACAGGTGCTCTCTGGGGGAGAAAGGGGAGATAACGGAAAAAAGAAGCGTCCCCAGTTGCTCAGCTTCAAGGCCATATATCGTCATCTGCCCCAAAGGCCTGTTGCCAGTATGTGTTTTTCTTAAGGGATATCTAAACATGCTTGGTAACTAGTTAAATTTCCCGTGGGTTATATTTTAAGTAATACACTGTTCTGAGGGACAGTTGTAACACCCCACCCTAATAATCTGATGCCAAAAGCTTCTCCCCACTTGGGAAGATTTCAAAAGGGGCCACCCATGAAGTCCAACCACAGCTGGGTGCGCCTGCCTTCAGGGCCATAATGGTGCCAGTCCGGCCCGAGCAGAGGCAATCCAGTCCATTCTGCACACAGTCCACCACAGATTCCAGGAGCTTTGTGATTCAGTCCTGCAGGGGTGACTCACCCTCTGAAGAAACACTTTTCACCTCACCAGGTGCCTTGGAGTTTCTCCTCATGGTCTAAAACCTGCATTTCCTGGCCGTGTCCCAGACCAACAACAGCGCCAGAAAAGCCACAACAAAACCAGAACAGTCCTCAGCTTTCCTTGGAGGTTCCCTTAGGAATCCTCCTCAGGCCAGAGGTGATATCCCGGCTCCGTTACTTACTCGCTGTGCTTGTCCCTCCACATCTTAGACTTCAGTTTCTTCATTTACAAGATGGAGCTTCATGGGGGTAGTTAGGGAATGAAATAAGCGCATTGGCTACATTTTTTCTGTTCTTATTGTTTGTTGAGACGTCTACTCAGACTTCACTTTAGCAAAGATCTTAAAAAATGAGGTCCAGGGGCGTCTGGATAGCGCAGTGGGTTAAGCCTCTGCCTTCAGCTCAGGTCATGGTCTCGGGGTCCTGGGATCGAGTCCCGCATGGGGCTCTCTGCTTAGCAGGGAGCCTGCTTCATCCTCTCTCTCTGCCTGCCTCTCTGCCTTATTGTGATTTCTCCCTGCGTCAATTAAATAAGTAAAATCTTAAAAAAAAAATGAGGTCCATGTTACCACTAAAAACAAAGAAAACCACTCTCAGATCAGAACAACTGTGACTAGGATGTTGTTAGAACTGGGCAGGGAAGAGGGATGCCCCAGGCCAGCTTCAGTTAGGGTGACCCATAGGCCCCTATTATTTGTTGGTTCCTCTTTGCTCTGATGGGACCAGAAATCTTCCTCAGAACAAAAACCACAAAAGCAAAAACACCTGAATCAACCAGTGCTTGGGAGACCCTCAGATTGTCTCCATTCATTCCTCATTATTTTCTTTATACACTGGGGTCCTACACATATATATAAAACAGGTGATGATCTGCTTTTATTAAGACATTTTGCCTCATTAAATTCAGGTAACTTGGAAGGGATGTGGGAAATTTGGGCAGGGTGAGTGGAAATGCAATAATTAGAGAATTGGACACTAGGGCTTACAATATGGCAAAGATAGCTTTAGAAGACCTTAGGCTGACCACACTTTTGAGTGATGTGAAAAATTTACATATGTTCCTGCCACACTTCTGACTCAGTGCTCAGAACTGCACTCCAAACAGTCTCACAGTCTCCCCCAGTCACACGAACAAACTCCCTTTCACATGCCCGTACACAGAAGACTTCCCTCACACAAGCCCGCATTCACCCACTTGATGACTCTGGTACTGTCCACACAGACACCTTTTCATGCTACTCCAACACAGAAACCCAGATGCCCACCAGCACGGGCGCCTGTGTTACCTGCATGCTTAAGCCACATCCTGGCGTTCAGGCCTCCTTCCCTCAGGTTTGTCTGAACGCTGTTGCTGCTTCTTCGGCTTTCTGCCAAGGTCTCCACATAAATCCCCTGCAGCAAGTATGTACCTGATGACCATGCCCTGTTGGGCACTGTCATGACCCCTGGGAGCAACAGAACTGAGGAAGAGGTGATCTTTGCTCTCAGGGAATTCAGAGTCGACTGGAGAAGGGGGATGGCGGTGGGGGGCGGGCAAGGGGGAACAGTGTAAAAATCTAAATATTTGGGGTGAGGCTGGTCCTGAAACTGAGGTAAGGATAAGGAAAAAGGATGGTGAAGGGCAAGGCGGGAAGTGAGGCCACAAGGAAGAGAAAGTGTCTTTAACCTGGAGAGGTCAGGAAAGGCAGGTGTTGGTGAGAAGGGAGTGCTTGAGAATAATCTTGAAAAGTTATAAAGATTTTGCCAGGTGGGGAAGGAGAAGAGGTTGCTCAGCAGAGAGGTTGTGAAGAATGGGAGAATCCGCATGGCACAGCCAGGGTGTGATATGCCAGAGCAAAGAGGGGAAGACAGGGTGGGGGTGCGGGGACTGGGAGGTAAAACAGGGCAGATGATGAAAATACTTTTTTGGTTTGCAAAGGAACCTGGGATTTACTCATTGTTCAGTGGTGAGTCACAAAGGGTGCTTTTGGTGGCAAGGAACAAGAAAAGTTGATTCTGGAGGCAACCAGTAACAAAACGGATTAACTCATATAACTGGAAGCCCAGAGTAAGGGCACGATATGCTCAGTGTCATCAAGGCCCAGGTTATTCTCACCTGTTTCCTATTCTGACCTCATCATGTTGCTCATGTTGCTGTCTTTATGGGTCTATTTCTGCTTTTGTTTATTTTTAAGATACCACATATTAAAAAAAATAGATTATACATATAAGTGAAATCATATGGTAGAGCTTTCTCTGACTTAGCAGAATGTCCTCTACGTCCATCCATGTGTTAGGGTCCGTAATCAAAGGAGCGAGACTGATACAAAGTGTAGGTCAAGCAAAGCTCTATTTCACGCCAAGCATCAAGAATCAAACTGACCGGTCAGCGCCGTCTTTTTCAAAGAGGCGACCCCTCCCAGCCTCACAGACGTACTTTTATAGATTAGTTTAGCCGGGCTATACACAGGTGGCCAATGAGATTGCAATACACAGAGAAAACTGCAGTCATGCTAGGTCTGCCACACACAGAAAAAAACTGCTAGGTAACACATGGGTAGCCAATTGAATTTCAATTTACCCTAGTAGATATATGAGCGCCCCACTGATTGGATGTCTTCATCTGGCCTGACCCTCCCTTGTATCTAGGCTTTGCAAGTAAGTTCCTCTGGGAGGGGCAGTGTCAATCTAAGTTCACTACATAAACACAAAGTAACTCCCTCTGGCCAACCAGGCCCTTCCACCATGAACCTCTGTTTTTAAGCTTTAAGTAAAAAGCTAGATTCTGTTTCTAGAACATTAAGAAATAACACAAAGAAGGGGCGCCTGGGTGGCTCAGTGGGTTAAGCCTCTGCATTCGGCTCAGGTCATGATCCCAAGGTCCTGGGATCCAGCCCCACATCAGGCTCTCAGCTCAGCGGGGAGCCTGCTTCCTCCTCTCTCTCTGCCTGCCTCTCTGCCTTCTTGTGATCTCTGTCTGTCAAATAAATAAATAAAATCTAAAAAAAAATAACACAAAGGAATCAGATACATCTATAAAGGATTTCTCAAGTATTAATATGAGACTGTTAACCAGGACTTTAAAAAATTATCAATAAATGGGCACCCTGGTGGCTCTGTTGGTTGGGCATCTGACTCTTTGTTTCCATTTAGGTTGTGACCTCAGGGTCATGGGATCAAGTCCTACATTGGGCTCAGCACTTAGCGGGAAGTCTATTTGGATTCTCTCCTTCTCCCCCTCCCCTACTCCCCTGCACAGGTGACGACAGTCTCTCTCTAATAAATGAATAAATCTTAAAAAATTAAAAGTAAAATTAAATAGCCATCATCCACCTTAGCCAGTCAAATCAGTCTAGTAAATCACTTACAGTAAGTTTGTGGGGTGCTTAAAATCCAGATGACATTTATTTCTGTTTCCCAACTTTTTATTTTGAGCAAATTTAAGCAAAAACTAACAAAATAGTACAACAGACACCTCTAGAAATGTTAAGGTGCTGATATCCTACCTATGTAGAACATATGCACACAGACATGCACACATATGGACATACACATAAACATTCCTTTGTTGTTTTGGTAGAGTCACTGTCATAAATAAACTGCAGACATTGTGACACTGTCAAGTGGTGGGTGGGGGACATCCCCAATCAGATGATTTCAGGTGATCAGAGTGCTGTGAATCTAGCCACACCATTTCCATGGCAGATTTTATAGTATGTGAGAACTTCCGTATATAAAATTACTGAAGTAAGGAGCGCCTGGGTGGCTCAGTGGGTTAAAGCCTCTGCCTTCAGCTCAGGTCATGATACCAGGGTCCTGGGATTGAGCCACATGTCAGGCTCTCTGCTCGGTGGGGCACCTGCTGCCTCTTCTCTCTCTGCCTGCTTCTCTGCCTACTTGTGATCTCTGTCTGTGAAATAAATAAATAAAAACTTTGGAAAAAATCACTGAGGTGAGCAAAACTAAGAGAAATACCAAATGAGAGGTGCAGCTTTTAAGAAATTGGCATAGGGACACCTGGGTGGCTCAGTCAGTTGGGCATCTAAGATTTCAGCTCACCTCCTGATCTCAGGGTCATAAGATGGAGCCATGAGTCTGGTCTGCGCTCAGCAGGAAGTCTGCTTTTCTCCTCTCTCTCCCTCTTCCACTCCTGACCTCGTGTTGTCTTTCTAAAATAATCTTTCTAAAAAATTGGCATATACATATATATGTAGTCACATATATAGTTAGTTTTACATAATATATACATGTATATAGTTGTGCGAAGTGTTTCTTCTCAGTTACTATATCCTAGGCATAACATCCTATCATTTTCTATCATAATTCCCAATCATAGATCACAGAAATATCCCCATTCATGTTAACCCTAATGTAGTGGGTTTTTTTTTTTTTTCAGATTTTGTTTATTTATTTATTTGACAGACAGAGATCACAGGTAGTCAGAGAGGCAGGCAGAGTGAGAGGTGTTAGGGTCCGTGATCAAAGGAACGGGAATGACACAAAGTGAAAATCAAACAAAGCTTTGTTTTGTGCCAAGCATCAAAAATCAAACTAACTGGTAGGGGCCATCTCTTACAAAGAAAGGAGGATGATGACCCCAACAAGGTTACTCCCAAGAAGGCCGCTCCAGATGAAGCTGCTCTGGACGAGGCCGCTCTGCAGACATGCCACTCTGGATGAGGCCGCTCTGCACATTAGGCCACTCCCTGGTCGGAGCCGCTCCTAAGATGTAGCCACTTTGGATGAGATCGCTCCCCAGACAGGGGCTGCTCCAGCGAGGCCACTCCCCAGTCAGGGCCGCTCCCAAGAAAAGGCCACTCTGGACAGGGCTGCTCCCCGAACTAGGCCGCTCCCAACGATGAAGAGGCGACGATGACAGTGACGATGACAAGGAGGACAACAACCCCAACGACACAGACTCTGCTCCCCATGACTCCACTCTGACAAGGCTGCTCCCCTCTGGAGAGGCCACCGCTCCGGATGTGGCTGCTCGCCAATGAGGCTGCTCCCCAGACGAGGTCGCTCCGGACTAGGCCGCTCAACAACAAGGTCGCATGCCAACGGGGCCGCTCCCCAGAATGATGCCGCTCCGGCGAGGTCCCTTGCAGCAGGGCTGAGGCTTGGGGTGACAAGGCCGTTCAGGGCTCGGGATGGCAAGGCCGCTGGGGGCAGCGAGGCCGTTCATAGGAAGGCTGCGGCTCGGTGGTGGCAAGGCTGCTGGCAGCTAGGCCATTTCCCGTGGCGCTGCTGCCCAGGGCCGGGGCTCTCATGGCTTTCACAGCTCTGATGGCTCTAACAGCTCTGATGACTCTCCTACTCCTCAGCCTCCCAAACTAACCTTTATAGGGGTGGTTGACCCCGGTGCACACACAGGGGACCAATGGGATTTAAACTCACCTCAGTAAATATATGCGTGCCCCACTGATTGGATGTCTTCACCTGACATGACCCGCCCTTGTATCTAGGTTTTGCAAGTAAGTTCCTGTGGGAGGGGCAGGGTCAATCTAAGTTCACTGCATAGGGTCAATCTAAGTTTACTGCAGCAAAATGGCTCCCTCTGGCCAATTGGGCCCTTACATTCCCCCCTTTTCTTTAGAGATTAGTCAAATCCTTGACTTTTCAGCCAGTTCTATGTTATATTGAGCATGTAAGACTAACATTTTATCGCTCTAATTTTCTCTTATACAAATGACATTAGGGCACAGTCAGCTCATTTTTCCTAATTCCGTTCACCTAATTTCCCACCTGTACTTTACATAAACAGGTAAAGATAGGAGCAACAATAAACTCACAGTTTTTTTAGTCTTAGCTTTAGTCCATGGTCAGCAGGGCCTGTCGGCTGCAGCTTCCATCTCTGGGCGGCGTTCTTACTCTCGGCTCGTTTGACGTGACCCGCATGAACCCAGGCCCTAATGCCTTCTACTTTTACTGCCATGGGTGTGGTCAAGATAACAGTAAACGGTTCCTTCCAGCGAGGCTCCAAGTTCCCCAATTGACAGTGACGTATCCAAGCCAAATCCCCGGGTTGGTAAGGATGTGGCTCCACCTCCGTCTCTGTCTCAGTGTGGGCAGTTCGGATTCCTGCGTGGACTTTTTTAAAGACAGACTGTAATGCCTGCAGTGACTGGAGTCCAGACTGATCAGTCATTTTTGATAGGGCAACCTCCTGTAGCCGAGGACAGAGCGTGGGGGGTCTCCCAAACATTATTTCAAATGGGGTCACCTTGTTTAAATAGGGTGTACATCATGCCCTGAGGAGGGAGAAAGGAAGGAGATCCACTCATCCACTGCTAGTCTCCAGAATTAGTTTTGTCAAGGTCTCTTTAAAAGTCTGGTTCATTCTCTCTACTTGCCCAGAACTCTGGGGCCGATAGGCACGATGTAGTTTCCAATTAGTGCCCACAGCCTTGGCCAATGCTGTGAGACTAAACTCACAAATGCAGGGCCATTGTCTGACCCGATTGCAAGAGGCAGCCCAAACCTAGGAATTATTTCTAGTAGCTTTTTGGCCACCACTCCTGCCATCTCATGTTTGGTGGAAAAAGCCTCCACCCAGCCTGAAAAAGTATCTACAAAAACCAACATATACTTGTGCCCATATTTTCTGGGTTTCATTTCTGTAAAATCTATTTCCCAATAAATTCTTTATCTCTTTCTCTTTTCCCTCTTCCCATTCTAGTTCCTCCAACATTAACTGCCTGGCATTGAGCACATCTATCAACTACATCCTGAACCACACACCCTAATTTAGAAACCTGGAATCACTTGCCTATAAGGTCCTTGAGTTTGCGTATCCCCAAATGAGTACCCTGATGTGTCTGGTCTACTAACTTCTTACCTAGTCTTCGATGAAGAAGAATTATTTTTCCTGCTTTAGTCTTAGCCCAGTCCCCTTCATAGTCTAATTTAGCCCATTTTTGTAAATACTTTAAATCTTCCTCTGAATAGTCCGGTTTTTCTGGTGGGGCTAGAGCCGGGAGTGTAACCAGCTCTTGCACTGTTTCTTGGGCTACTTGCTTTGCAGCTCGATCTGCTAATTGGCTTTCTTTTGAAATCAGATCAGTCCCCTTTCGGTGTCCCAAGCAATGCATAACAGTCACCTCTTTTGGGTCCCAAATAGCCTGGAGGAGAACCAATATTTCTCCTCTGTTTTTAATTCCTTTTCCTTCTGCTGTTAATAGGCCCCTTTCTTTATAAAAAGCCTCATGTATATGGAGAGTAGCAAAGGCATACCTGCTATCTGTATAGATGTTGGTGGTTTTACCTTTGGCCATCAGCAGTGCCTTAGTGAATGCAATCAGTTCGGCTTTTTGTGCCGAAGTTCCACGTGGCAGGGCTGCTGTCCAGAGTTCCTGCTCAGGAGAAATCACTGCAGCCCCCACATACCTCTTTCCATCGAACATGTAGCTACTCCCATCTGTGAACAGAGTCATCTCGGCATCCGGGAGGGGAATGTCTCTGAGATCCGGCCTTATTCCTGTGACTTGGGTTAGAACCTCCCCATAGTCGTGTGGATGGTCAGCCAGCTCCTCTGGCAGTGGTGTGGCTGGATTTAGCACCACTGGAGGGCTGGAGGGTCACTCTTGATTTGTTGAGGAGGAGGGTCTGAGACCCTGTCACTCAGGTATTCATCATCCATCAGTTGGGTGAAGTCCAGAGAAGGCCCTCAATAGCATGGGTGGTGGTCAAGATGAGATTTTGACCCAAAGTCAATTTACTTGCATCCTTGACCAGGAGGGCCGTGGCAGCAATTATGCAAAGGCACAGGGGGAACCCAGCTGCTATTAGATCTAGTTTCTTGCTAAGATAGGCTACTGGCCTTTGCCAAGGCCCCAGAGTCTGAGTTAAATCTCCTTTGGCCACTCCTGCTTTTTCATCCATATACAAGTGGAAGGGCTTGGTAATATCTGGGATGGCCAATGCTGGGGCACTCAGTAAGGCTGTTTGTAATTCCCGAAATCCTCCTTCTGCCTCAGCTGTCCACTCTATCATAGTGAGCCCTCCTTTTGCCAGTTCATACAGAGGTCAGGCAATCTCCAAAATCCACGGTATCCACAGCCTACAGTAGCCCACCGTCCCAAGAAACTCCTTCACTTGTTGGGACGTGGTGGGGCGGGGGTATCTGTTTCCTGGACTCAGACAGTGAATGCACTCCCTCGTGGAGATCAAAGTCTAGATAAGTGGCATGCTCTGACAGAGCTGTGCTTTCCTTGCTGACACCCAATACCCTTTTTCCTGCCGAGTCTGTAAGAGAGCTCTCGTCTTCCGCAAACATGACTCATAGTCCTCAGTGGCTACTAGCAAGTCATCAACGTACTGTAACAGAGTGACTCCTGGGTTGGAGGTTCTGTACTCACGCAAATCCTCATGTAGGGCCTCATTGAAGATAGTGGTCAAATTCTTGAACCCTTGGGGAAATCTTGTCTAGTTGAGCTGGCCTTGGAATCCTTCCTATGGGTCAGACCACTCAAAAGCAAAAAGGTGCTGAGAATTCCTTTGCTAAAGACATGCAGAAAAAATGCATCCTTGAGATCTCCCAGGAGGGAGATTAGGGTATAGGGGTTAGGCACCGTCGGGTGGATATCTTCAACCCGTTTATTAACTTCCCACAAGTCCTGGACGGGTTAGTACTCCCCAGTCTCGGCCTTTTTGACGGGCAGCAAAGGTGTGTTCCATGGAGATTTTCAAGGACTTAGGATCCTGTCTCCTCGGAGGCGGTTAATGTGTTTTCTGATCCCTTCCTTTGCTTCCCAGAGAAGGGGGTACTGCCAAACATGAACAGCCATAGCTGTCGCCTTTAATTGTACCACCACTGCGGGTTGTTCCTTGGCCAAGCCAGGGGACTTTCCTTCTGCCCAGACCTCAGGAAACTCATCCTGTAGGATTTGGAGAAGGCTCCCCCTCTTTGTCTCCTCTGGTTTTGAGACCGGCTTGTAAAGGAGGTATTCATCTACTGCTGCCATAAGGTTACAGTCTCAAGGTTACAGTCATGCCTCTTTCCGGGAACTGAATATCCGCTCTTAACTTGTGGAGGCGATCTCCTCCCATCAAGTTATATGGAGCATTAGGGAGGACCAAAAATCGATGTTTAATTATTCCCAAGGCCAAATTTAAAGTCCTTTCTGTTGCCCATTTATGTCTCTCTGTGCCATTTGCTCCTTGTACCCAAACTTCCTCTCCAGATAGTTTTCCCATAGGTTTAAGTAATGATGAAAATTGGGCTCCTGTGTCCACCAAAAAATCAACTGATTTCCCCTCCACTTCAATTTTTACCCAAGGTTCGGGGAGGGGCTCCGAACCATGGCCCCTTCAGTCTCTGGTGGCAAGCATTGCTGTCTTCCTTTTGGGGCACTCCCTGGCCCAATGTCCTTTTTCCTTACAGTAAGCACACTGATCTGAATCTAAGTCTTCCCGCCTGCCTTCTCTGTGCTTAGGCTTTTCCTTCCATTTGCTATCACCTCCTGTCTCCTCCCCGCCTCATGTAATGCCAAAACCTTAACCCGTTTTTTTGGTCTGTTTTTCATCCTCTTGTGCATCCCTGTTGTTAAACACTTTTTCTGCTATTTTTCTGCTATTCCCACTAACTCAGTCAGATTCTTCCCTTTAAATCCTTCGATTTTCTGAAGTTTCCTCCTTATATCTGGCGCTGACTGACTGGCAAAGCAAGATTCATTGCCCTCTGATTTTCGGGTGCCTCAGGATCGATCGGGCTATACATTTTATAGGCTTCAATTAGCCTTTCTAGGAAAGCACTTGGAGACTCATTCTTACCTTGAGTCACTGTACTAATTCTGGTTTAGTATGAGTGCAACTTTTACCTCTGGAAATTCAGTTCCAGGATTTCAACATATCAAAGACCTGTATTTGTTCTGAAAGTCTCCCATATGAATTTCCTTTAAGGTGGAATTCATCTTACGAGAGAATTAAAACAATTACAAATGACAAAAAACTCAGAATAGATATGGTTAAATATCAAACAATGACCCTTATCTAAACATTAAAACTTTAGGAAATGTATAGAACCTCTGGAGTAGTTACAGCATTTACCCAAGGCTTATAATTGATTTAGCAGTACTTCCTGAGTAACTTTGCATATCAGGAAAATGCCTTATGAGTCAAAGAGATCTCATTTACAGTTCTGGGTTGACAAAGAAAACCATTTACATTTTCTTAGAAACATCTCAATCTCTAGTGAAGACTAAATATTAACCAATTGTGAACTGTTGCAATAGAAGTTAAGCACAAAACATGTTTACCAATAGATTTCAAAAGCACAAACCTAGTTCCAGCAACCAGCGCCCTAGCACTTCATCCCATTTGTCATCCAAGCAAAACTTAAAAGCTTCAAGTTACTGAAGACTCAGAAAGCTACTTTAACAATTTCCCATTAAAACCCTGAGACAGACAGTTAACCATCAACCCAGCCATCCCTCTGCCAACAGACCTCATGTTCCATCTGGGCCCATTCCATTTCAGATGCCATGCTTTTCCCACCAGCAAGGGGGAGGGGCTAGGCAGTCCACGTCAGGCCAGAGAAGGCAAGAAATTCCCCTGAAACAAAGGGAGTTTCGGCAGCTGCTTAGGAATATTCCTTAAAGTCTCTGTCTCGAGGTCGATTCATCCCACAGCACCAGTACTGCTTACCAAAAGTGGCCCACTAGGCACTCATATTCCACACCCAGCTCCAATGAGCATCAGCATTGGGCACTTTAACCTGGCATTAGACTAACCCCAGTTGGCTCTAGTTATAGCCCTTAACACACGAAATGAATGAGGGAGAGGCCCCACATCTATTATGAGGAACGGAGAGATGAAAGTCAGCGTCCCCTTACTCTCTGCTTGCCCCATTCCTTCAATCACAACAAACAACACAACAGACAACAAAAAGGCAACACAAAGACAACTGCAGACCCAGCTGTCCTGCCGCTGGTGGGGATTTTTTCGGTCCCCAGTGACCACCTAGGGGACTCTAACCTCTCGGGTGCCCAGAGAGACTCAAGTCCGCCAGCCACCACCCAGGGAAACTCGAACCCTCCGGCCACCACCCAGGGGGACTTGAACCCCCCGGCAGGCCCCTAACTGCCCAGGGGGACTCGAACCTCCCAGAGACCGCCTAGGAGGACTCGAACCCCCTGGAAATCTACCAGTGGAGGGAAGGGGTGTCCCCTCATCCACTCTAGCCCTGGGGAGCATGGCTGCATTCAGCTTCTCCCCAGTGGGCCATACCCTAGAGCTCCAACCAGACAGACAGATAGGATCCAAATACCCAAGATCCCAATACCTCCGGAGGCTTTCCCCCAAAATTCCGATGCTGGCTCAATTCTCGTTGTTTGATCCCGGACGAGCCCCCAGTGTTAGGGTCCATGGTAAAAAGAATGGGACTAACACAAAGCAAAAATCAAACAAAGCTTTATTTGCCCCCAAGCATCAAAAATCAAACTGGCTGGTAGGGGCCATCTCTTATGAAGAGATGACGACAATTACCCCGGCAAGGTCACTCCCAAGAAGGCCACTCCGGATGAGGTGCTCTGGACGAGGCCACTCTGCAGATGAGGCCACTCCCCGGTCGGAGCCCCTCCCAAGAAGAGGCCACTCTGGACGAGGCCGCTCCCTGGACGAGGCTGCTCCCAACCATGAAGAGGTGACGATGACAACGACTATGACAAGGAGGACAACAACCCCGATGACTCTGCTCCCCATGATGCCACTCTGACAAGGCTGCTCCCCAGAGGAGGCCACCACTCTGGACGTGGCCGCTCACCAACAAGGCCACTCCCCAGATGAGGCCGCTCCGGATGAGGCTGCTCCAGACGAGGCCACTCGATGATGAGGCCGCTGGCCAACAAGGCCGCTTCCTGGAAAGACACCGCGCTGGCGAGGCCCCTCGTGGCAGGGCTGGGGTTCCGGGCAGCGAGGCTGCTCACCGCGGGGCGGAGGTGCTGGGTGGCAAGGCCCCTCGAGGCGGGGCTGCAGCTCGGGGCGACAAGGCTGCCCGTGGCTCAGGGTGGCGAGGCCGCTTGCGGCTTGGGGTGGCAAGGCCCCTGGGGGTGGTGAGGCCATACATGGCGGGGCTGCAGCTCGGTGGTGGCGAGGCTGCTGGCAGCTAGGCCGTTCCCCCGCGGCGCCGCTGCTGAGGGCCTTGGCTCTGACGGCTCCCACGACTCTGACAGCTCTGACAGCTCTGATGTCTCTGACAGCTCTGACGACTCTAACTCTGATGACTCTCCTACTCCTCCTACTCCTCAGCCTCGCAAACTAACTTTTTATAGGGGTGGTTGAGCCTGGCCCACACACAGGCGGCCAATGGAATTTAAACTCACCTCAGTAAATATATGCACGCCCCACTGATTGGATGTCTTCATCTGGTGTGACCCGCCCTTGTATCTAGGCTTTGCAAGTAAGTTCCTGTGGGAGGGGCAGGGTCAATCTAAGTTCACTGCATAGGGTCAATCTAAGTTTACTGCAACAAAATGGCTCCCTCTGGCCAATTAGTCCCTTACAAGAGGAAGGAAAGCAGGCTCCACGCTGAGCAGAGAACCCCATGCGGGGCTGGATCCAGCACCCTGGGATCACATCCTGAGCCAAGGCAGAGGCTTTAACCCACTGAGCCACCCTGGCACCCCTCTAGTTTTCCATTGTATGGCTGCAGGATACTCAGTTGCTAAAATATAGATAAATACTGAAGATATTCCCAAATGTCTCCAGTCCCTTCACCATAAGTTGTGTTCAGTGCTAATCCTTGGAATGTTGAAAACCTCGATATTGTACATCCATACCCTAGCTAGTAAGATTTGAGGATTTTTTTTTTTTTTGAAGTTTATGTAAGTAAACTCTATGTGGGGCTTGAACTCATGACCCTGACAAAAAGAGTCACATGCTGCTTAGACTGAGCCAGGCTAGTGCCCCAAGATCTGAGGATTTTAAAAGTAGCTATTTAGGATGCCTGGGTGGCTCAGGCAGTTAAACATCTACCTTCAGCCCAGCGCTTGATCCCAGTGTCTTGGGATCCAGTCCCTCGTCAGGCTTCTTGTTCCAACTGTATATGAATGGAGAAAAATACATGGGATTTTAAAACAATTAATTTTGAAAAATTCTTTCTCTAGTTTCAATTGTTCTACAATGGTATCACCAGGGAGCCTCCAAGAGATGCAGTGCTAGCAGTAGGCTTCTATGCTAATGGTGGAAGAGGGGATCCAATAGGGTCGAAAAGAAAGGAGAATTGCTTGAACAAGTTCTGGAATAGTCAAGACAGGAGATGGGGTCACTGCCCAAGGGGTGGGCTGGCCTTCGCTGGGAGCGCTGAACTGCCCCCGTAGCTGAGACAGTCCAGGATGAGGAGAGCTGCAGGGAATGGCCAAGATGCTGGCTTCTGTTTGATGCACCAATGAATCTGACCAGCTTTAAACCTTGCTGCTAATTACTGGGATACGATCATCTCTTCTTCTCAGGAAAGAATGGCACGTTTGAATCTGGGATTGATTGCAATTTCTCCTTCATATAATGAAAGAGTTTTGGGACACCTGGCTGGCTCAGTTGGTGGAGCATGAAACGCATGGTCTCCAGGATGTGAGCTCTGGCCTGAGCTGGGTGTAGAGGTTACTTAAAAATAAAATCTTTTAGGGACGCCTGGGTGGCTCAGTTGGTTAAGCAGCTGCCTTCGGCTCAGGTCATGATCCTAGCGTCCTGGGATCGAGTCCCACATCGGGCTCCTTGCTCAGCAGGGAGCCTGCTTCTCCCTCTGCCTCTGCCTGCCATTCTGTCTGCCTGTGCTCGCTCCCTCTCTCTCTCTGATGAATAAATAAAATCTTAAAAATAAATAAATAAATAAATAAATAAAATCTTTTAAAAATGGTCATAGGTGTGCACAACTCTTAAACAATTTAATTCAAGTTTCTTTGGTCACGCTCATTTGTTTTTAGCTGCTCAAATATGGCTATTGTTAAAAAAATCATTTTCTTTAACTTCTTACACATCTGGGGAGAAGTATTCCTCAGATGGTTTTGAAAATCGTTGTGTTTCAGTATTTGTCTTCAAGGTTACTTTCAGTGTTTGGGGAAACCAAGCACATTGCTTGAAGAGGATTTTGCTTGAAGGTGATTTTGAAGTGATCTTCAAAAGTCCAACTTCAATAAGAATAAATACCAAATGCTGAAGGAGAAAGAAATGATCATTCTTGTGATAATGTTGGTTTCCTTTAGTGTTCCATTTCAAATGTTCTCAGATATTTCTATTTTAATAGCACAATTATTAAAGACGTGTACTTAAGGAATTTCCAAATAATCCAAATCACTGTTTTTAAAACTGGGAACATTCATCAAATTACCTACAGAGAAATTATTGTTCTAATTCCCCCATGGGATCTTCAATGAGACATTTTAAACCCATCATCCTTTAATTTAAAAGAGGCAGACAATAACTGGAAGCGTTCAAAGATTTCCTTCGTCTCTCTGAACAACCATCCACTTAAACCAGCTCACAGTAGAGCGGCTGGGATTTTCACACACTTGTAAAACGAGGTATTTGGGGGGAACATTAAAACCACAGGTGTAGGTAGTCTCATCTTACTGTCTGCTCCCATTGTTCAGGGAAGTCAAAAACTTTCAGGGCCTGTGTGGGTAAATGCCTTGACCTTGAAATAATCTGGGTTGGCCTGAATTGAATTTACATTTGCAGTGCCCACTTTCTACCAGGCGAGGGTGGTAAGGACCCATGAAGTCACCCATGCCCCGTCCAGGAGCCCTTTTTCTCAGGAGCAGAAAGATGGAGAATCTCTTGCTTTACCTACCAAAGGCCAGATACTTCACTTGAAACTATGATAAACATAAGCGCCTCTTCTGAAGACCCCGGGCAACCCAGTCACCGAGTTCAGGATCAGGCTCCAGCCCTGGGATGATCAATTTGTGGGCGATGAGGTGAAGAACTAAGGGGGGAAGGCCCAGGATATTTCTGTCAACCTAAAAAAATCTGAGAGTCTGGGTGGGGAGGAATCATGGATAAAGGATAGAGAACCCAAAGATGAAGGCCAAAGTGATGACGGAGCAGGAGGCTCGCTGAGGACACAGCAAAAGCTGGCACCTTGCACCCCCTCTCCACCCACTCGCCTCCGTAATACATATGACATTCTTCAGGCACCTCTGGCTGCCCTAAAAGAAAAACAAATGGTTAACTTGCAGAAGTCACAATCCTGCAACACAGGATTCTCCCTTGGTTTGCAAATGTCCTTGAGATTTACAACAAGGAAGTTACCTTATCAATAGTCCAATTTCCAAAGGCACATAACTCTGTTCCTCAAGCCCTAATGTCACCCTCCCCTCCATAAAAACTGAGAAGGCTGAGGCAGAAGGAAAAGTAAATAGAGTTACATTTCTTCTAAACCTAAATCTCACTAACAAGGACGCTTGATAGCAGGAATGTAACATTCCACCAGGAGCCTCCCCATTGTCTTTATGTTAGTGCCTCATTAGAGGGAAAGTGGCCTTGGCTTGACAGTAACCTGGCCTTCAATATCCTGACAGTCTTCATTACCCCAATAGCCCTTCTGAACACCCCTTTGTCTTCACCTACCCAACTCCTGTGTATATAACCAGACACTCCTCACATCCCCAGGACAGCATCTCGGTCTGGTCTGCCCACAGGTCCTGTCCTCGTGCTCTAATAAACCACCTTTTTGCACCAAAGACGTCTTAAGAATTCTTTCTTAGCCTTCGGCTCCGAACCTCACCCCATTGAACCTCACCTAGGTCATGAACTTCATCATTTTGGTGACCACGAAGGGACTGTGAGTCTTTACATTTGGACTCTAAGCTTCGGTGCAAAATTGGTGAGCACTTTCTCTTTTCTTCCTTTACTCTCATTTCAGGGGCTTTTCAAGGAGTATGGTCTTATTGGAACACTTGCATGTCAGTTGCTCAGGCTGTAATCCTCTAGCCTGTGGCTACTCTACGGGGAGGAGAGCGCCTGCCTTTTGGCTGTAAGCTAGTACCCTGGCCGGAATGGAAATAAGACCCAGAAACTTGATACCCTCTCTTTATTCCTGTTCTTATAGGAAGTTGTCTCTCTCGGGCACGGGACAGCCACCTAAGTCACAAGGATGGCTGCCAATCTTAAGACTCCCGTGTGAGGTTTCCTCCTGATTGATCTAATGTGATCCCCTTCACATCCCTGGTCTAGCCACTTCTGGCAGAGGGACCTCCCCTGGGAGCCGGCCGAAACCAGTACTCGATTGAAATAAAACGCAACCGAGGACTATTTCCTAGGGAAGTTGGCTGCAAAGACCACATGTGTTGGAATGTCACTTAGACCATGATGGATTTCAGTCTTTACTGTTTCTTATCAGTGTCTCCTACAGACTACTTAAAGCTAGGAAATTGGGTAATTTCCCCTTGCCAAACTTTTCTAGTATTTGTGCGGGTTAAAATGGCAGGGCAGTGCAGAGAGAGTGAAGGATGGCACAGGATCCTAGTCCATTCACCAGGCACCCATCAGCGGCCTAGGATGTGATGGGGAAGGGGAGGGATGCTGGCACCCCTCTGGGGCCTTTTATGGCAGGAATGCCTTCTCGGGGAAGGCAGGATGGTGATCAATAATGATTTTTGTTGAGGGACGCCTCCGGTCGCTTTTGACACATGGGAACCTCTGACTTATCCTGCGTGGGACGCCACCAAGGAGTTGGGGTGGATTTTGGTAATGGACCTTCTTTGTTTTTTAGGAACATGGGATTCTCCTCTTCTGTGTCCAAGGACTCTCCCTTGGGATGCCTCTAAGCCCACTGGAATCAATTCAGACTGCAAGTTTTAAGAAAGAAAAAGATGATCTTCTTCTGTAGTACTAAATGGCCTTAGTACTCCTGAGGAGATGGAGAAAATGTGGCCCATAAATGGGACTCTAAATTTTAGGTCAATTTATCAGTTAGACCTCTTCTGCAGGGAAAAGGGCAAATGGACTGAAGTTCTGTATGTCCAAGCCTTTATGGCCCTAAATCAGGATCCAAAGCTGCGGGCCTCTTTAGAATGTGTTTAACCCTCAGCATGTGTTAACGGGCCCCTTCCTTCGCAGGATATATTGGATGATGACTGTCTAAACAGGCCGATTCCTCTCCACAAACCCGGGATGTTGAAGGAACTGCCAGACAGTCCCCAAAAGGAAGACACTGACTCTGATGCTATCCCTCCTCCTTATAAGCCCCAAGAACCCTCTACCCCGAGCCCCACAGAACATACCAGGAGCGGAACTCCCTATTTACCAGGAGCTCCATCTAAGTATGGGATGCATCCTCTTAGGGAAGTTACCAATGGGAAACAGGCACTATTAGAGTCCATGTCCCATTCTCCATGGCAGACCTGGCTCAGATAAAACAACGATTAGGACGGTACTCTGAAAATCCCTCTCAATTTATGGATGGCTTTCAGGAAGTATCTATTATGTTTGATTTGACTTGGAAGGATATATTTATCATTTTAACTCGCTGTTGCACCCCTGAGGAAAAGAGACAAATCTGGGAGGGAGCACAGGAGTTTGCTGATGAACTGGCAATGAGAGACAGGGGTCGTTACCCAGTTGGGGGTACTGCTGTCCCTAACATTGAGCTGCACTGGAACTATCAGGAGGATAGTTCAGGGAGAGAAAAACGGGACCATATGATCACTTGTTTGATAGAAGGAATAAAAAAACGGATTTTCTAAACCTGTAAACTTTGACAAACTTCAGGAAGTTACACAAGGAATTGATGAAAATCCAGCCCTATTTCAGGGGCAATTGGTAGAGGCCATCTGTAAATACACGAATCTGGACCCAGCCTCACCTGGGAACAACCATACTGAACATGTATTTTATAAGTCAATCGGCACCCGACATCCACCGAAAACTAACTAAGATGGCTCTAGGTCCGCAAACGCCCACCCAGCGCCTATTAGAGGTAGCAACCGAAGTCTTTAACAATAGAGATGTGGCCTTAAGGCAAGAAAAAGACCAGAGGACTAAGTTGCAGGGTAAGATACAGGCTCAAATAATGGCTGCCAGCTGTTGTGGATTCCTCACAGAACCAGACTAACCAGGGGCAAAAGAAGGGAGTGGCAGCGGGAAAGGAACTAGGTAAGTCCACATGCTATACGTGTGGCCAGGTCGGACACTGGAGCAAAAGATGTCTGAACAAGCACTCTCCATCAGGGCCATGTCCTGTCTGTAAAGAAACAGGACATAGGAAGAGAGACTGTCCTCATCTCCAGAGAGAGAGGGAGACAGGAACTCACTTCCCTGCCTGAGAGTCAATGCCGGAGGAACTGGCATGACGGGGCCCTGAGACTGGTCCGGCTCCCTTTGTCATCAAGATGACTGAGCCCCGGGTTACCCTGGATGTGGGAGGTAAGTTTATCAATTATCTTTTTGATAGTGGAGCCACTTACTCTGTCCTTATTCAGCACTCTGGCCCTACTTGTCCTTCTAGCCTTAAAATTGTTGGCATAGAGGGGGAAACTAAAACATGCCATCAGACAATGCCTTTAACCTGTAAATATAAGAGTCAATTGGTAACTCATGTTTTTCTAGTCCTTCCATCTTGTCCCACCCCATTACTCGGACGAGACTTAAGGTATAAACTGGGTAGCCGATTTGCTCTTACTGTAGAAGAGGACGGTTTGTTCTCTTTAACGTCTGGAGAACTTGGTCCATACCTTACTATCCCTTTCAGTGTCTGGAAGGAAGTAAACCCACAGGTCTGGGATTGTGATATCCCAGGACGGGCTCTTACAGCCCAACCCGTCAAGGTGACCTTAAAGGACCCAGCCAATATACCTCATAAGAAACAGTATCCTTTAAAACCTGAGGCCAAAGCTGGGTTACAACTGCTTATTGATAAGTTTCTGAGACATGGTATATTAAAGCCTTGTCACTTTCCTTATAACACCCCAATTTTACCAGTAAAAAAGCCAAATGGAGAATATCAGATGGTACAAGATTTAAGAACAAGATTCAGGAGACAGTGATGCCTATTCATCCCATAGTGCCAAATCTGTATACTAGTCTCACCCATGTCCCTGGTGATGCCAACTGGTTTACAGTACTTGACTTAAAGGATGCATTTTTTTTTTTTGCATCCCATTAAGTGAGAAAAACCGCTATTTGCCTTTGAGTGGACTTCACCCTCAAACTCACAGGCTGCTCAGTTAACCTGGACAGTCTTACCACAAGGATTTAAGAACAGTCCTCATCTATTTGGAGCTGTACTTAGCAAAGATCTCCATGATGTATCCTTATTAAGGGGACCATAATTCAATATGTAGATGACATTTTAATCTGTAGTCCCACAAAGGGACATCTGATGAGAATTCTATAACTTTACTTAACTTTTTGGCAGATAGAGGATATTGTGCATCCCCTAAAAAGACACAAATATCTCAAAAAAAGTTACACTATTTAGGATAAAAGAACTGACACCTGGTCACTGTATTCTATCTACTGATAGAAAAAGGGCCATACTAGATCTCGAGCCTCCAACTACAAAACAAAACAAAACAAAACAAAACAAAACAAAAACAAAAAAACTTAGCACTTTTCTAGGTATCGCAGGTTTTTGCCGCCTGTGGATTCCTGGGTTTGGACTTTTAGTCAAACCAATATATGACTCAATTAAAGGCCTTGATGAGGAACCTTTGTTCTGGACTAAAGCTCAGCAGACAGCCTTTCAAACATTAAAAACTAAACTTCTGTCAGCTCCAGCTTTGGCATTACCAAATTTGGAGAAACCTTTTACTCTATATGTGGCAGAAAAGCCAAGCCAAGCCTTGGGAATTCTCACCCAAAAATTAGGGAATGAAACAAGGCCAATGGGCTACTTTTCAAAGTCACTTGACAATGTAGCCCAAGGGTTGCCAGCTTGTCTTTGAGCAGTAGCTGCCACAGCCCTCCCAGTAGAAGAAGCCTCAAAGCTCACAATGGGACAGTCCCTGACAGTGACGACTCCATGTCAGGTCCAGAGTGTCTTAGAAACTAAGGGCCACCAATGGATGACGGAAGGCCACCTTAGTGAATACTAGGCTATGCTTTCAGATATGCCTGAAGTAATACTTAAAACCTGTCAAACTTTAAACCCAGCGTCTCTGATGCCTGTACCTAACCATCCTACCTCCATAGAACATAATTGCTCAGAAATTATTGATCTTATCTATTCTAGCAAGCTGGATTTAAAGGACTCTCCTATTGAAAATGCGGATGATAACTGGTTTACTGATGGCAGCAGCTTTATGGATAAGGGAGAAAAAAGGGCTGGATATGCTATAGTTAGTTTAATTAAAACAATTGAGGCAAAACCTCTTTCAATAAACACTTCTGCCCCCAAAACCGAAATAATAGCACTTACTCATGCTCTTCATTTGGCAAAAGACCTAAGAATTAACATTTATACTGACTCCAAATATGCCTTCCTGGTACTACATGCCCATGGGGCTATTTGGAAGGAAAGGGGATTGCTATCAAGCCATAACTCCCCAATCAAATATGGGCCTGACATCATAACCCTTCTTGAGGTTGTACACCTGCCCAAGGAGGTGGCAGTAATTCACATCAAAGGACATCAAAATGATATGACCTTAGAATCTAAAGGAAACAATTTAGCAGACCATACAGCTAAAGAAGCCATGAAAGGTAAACAGATATTAAGCCTTATACCAGTCTGATCCCCAATTGAGTCCATAGCGCCAGTCTATTCAGACCAAGAAACTCATATTACTCAAGAGCGAGGATATGCTAAAAATGCACAGGACTGGCTTGGTAACAATGAGGGAAAATTTTTTATGCCTAAAAATAGCCAATGGGAAGTAATATAGAGCTTGCCCCAGGCTACTCATTTGGGCAAAGCTGCTTTAAAACATTCAATTAAAAATATATTTGATGGAGTAAATTTGAGAGCCACAATAAAACAGGTTTGCCAACCCTGTATTATCTGTGCCCAAGTAAATCTGGAAGGTGCAGTTCGCCCTTCCCATCTCTTAAAACCAGTCCAAAGGCGTGGATCCTATCCAGGAGAGGACTGGCAACTTGATTTCACACAAATGCCACCTTGCAAAGGCTGTAAGTATCTATTAATATTTGTTGATACTTTCTCCGGATGGGTCGAGGCCTTTCCATGTAAAACTGAAAGAGCTGTAGAAGTAACTAAGATTTTGTTGTGAGAAATTATCCTTAGATTTGGCCTTCCATGATCTCTTCAAAGTGACAATGGTCCTTTCACTGCTCAAATAACTCAACAAATAGCCCAAGCCTTAAAAATTAAATATTTCTTACATTCAGCCTGGCATCCACAATCCTCTGGGAAAGTAGAAAAAACTAATCATACTTTAAAACGTCATCTTACTGAACTTAGTCTAGAAACCTAGGGAAATTGGGTTACTCTTCTACCAATAGGACTTCTCAGGATGAGAACTGCTCCAAAACAACCTCTAGGGCTCAGCCCTTTTGAGTTATTATATGGAAAACCATTTCTTTCTGTAGATCTGCTATTAGATGAAGATTATAATGCCTTACTAAATTATTCACTGGAAGCTGTTTTAATTCATAAGTTACTCAATGAGTATACTAATCATATACTCTCCAAACCTGATTTAACTATAACTGAAAACCCACCGCATGTAAATCCCGGAGACATGGTTTACTTAAAAAATTGGAAGTCAGGGGAACCTGGGTGGCTCAGTGGGTTAAAGACTCTGCCTTCAGTTCAGGTCATGATCCCGGAGTCCTGGGATCGAGCCCCACATCGGGCTCTCTGTTTAGCGGGGAGCCTGCTTCCTCCTCTCTCTCTCTCTGCCTGCCTCTCTGCCTACTTGTGATCTCTGTCTGTCAGATAAATAAATAAAATCTTAAAAAAAAAATTGGAAGTCAGATACAACAGAAAATCTACATCCAAAATGGAAAGGTCCATATCGGGTCATACTATGTACTCCCACCTCAGTAAAACTAGGAGGACATTCTTCATGGGTTCATATATCTAGAATAAAACTTGTGCCTCCTTCACAGGAACCCAGTAAACAAACTTAACGTGACTTCTTACTCCTGCAAGCCCAGAGAAGACCTCAAACTTCTCTTCAATCAAAAATGGAGGTTGTAGGGGCACCTGGGTGGCTCAATGGGTTAAGCCTCTGCCTTCGGCTCGGGTCATGATCTCAGGGTCCTGGGATTGAGTCCCGCACTGGGCTGTCTGCTCGGCAGGGAGCCTGCTTCCTCCTCTCTCTCTCTCTGACTGCCTCTCCATCTACTTGTGATTTCTCTCTGTCAAGTAAATAAATAAAATCTTAAAAAAAAAAAAAGGTTGTATATATTCCCTTTATCTTCCTTTCACCTATCTCAGCTGACAAGTCCGTTCTACTGTGGGCACAGCATTTTGCTGAACTACAAAATCAAACGGATTGTTGGATATGTGGAATTTTGCCTATTTCAAGTATGTCTGGGTTACCCTGGTGGGTTTCCCCTTTACAGGGCACTGATTGGCGTTCTCTGCAAAATTATATTTCAGATATAAAAAATGGAGACAATATGTACCGGGATAAATCTATTACTAATCAAAATGTTTCTTCCTGGCCCATGATCAGTAAAACATGGAATTCACCAGGACATAACCAAACTTTTTCCTATTCTCAAACTATTAAAATCCTAACTGACCTTACAAGCTCACAAATTAATACCCACCAACTAGGGTCTAAGCTACAAAACCATCCTTATCGCTATACTGAGGATGGTATATATCAAACCTGGGATACATATTTGTGACCCACACCCATGACTGGATGGCTCAATCGAAAGGCAGTTTTATGCTGAGAACAAAGAAATCATACGTATGATACTTGGACAAATAACACACGATATCTAGGATGGCTATCATTAGAAATGTGTTCCCAAGTAATAGTGTTCCAGGCTACTGACTGGTTTGCTACTGATTGGGTAAGGCGACCTGGCATTAGGTGGTCAGCTCCAAATGGAACCTACTGGATATTGTGGACTAACCTGTGGCCCTGGCTTCCTCCAGGGTGGATAGGTCGCTGTACTTTAGGATTTGCCTGGATTCATGGGTGCATTACTAAAACCATCAGCACCCCAACTAATCTCCCCAATTTAAAGCAAAAATAGACATGATCTGTTTTTAAATGGTATGATCACTTAGCATCCATTTTTGTTCCATCTGCGGGACTAGAGGAAGTCATGTGGCATGTAGAAGCCCTTAAAAAATATACTACAAAGACACTCAATGATTCACTAAACAGCATCTCCCTACTTAATACCAAAGTCTCACAGATACGCAAGGCAGTCCTACAAAATAGGATGTTAGATGTCCTGACAGCAGCACAGGGTGGCACATGCGCAATTATCAAAACAGAATGTTGTGTGTACATCCCAGACTATCACAAAAATGTCACAGGACTAATAAAAATAAAATACCCAGATTAAAGCTCTACAAGATCCTTCTCTCTCTCTCTCTCTCTCTCTCTCTCAGTGATTGGTTAGTTTCCTGGTTTGAAGGAGGACTATGGCCAACAATTAAAAATCTTTTGGGCTTCTCATTCTTATCACCTTATTAATCTTAATATGTTGCTTTGTTCATTGTTTCTCTACTTGGTGCCAAGACTCCATTGCTGCAATGATTTCACAATGACATGATACTTACCACGCGCAAAGACACTTCTTCACTGTCAGCGCTGGATTCAGCTGCCTCCACCCTTCGTAACTTCCCTATATGTTCCTCAACTGATCAATGTTGAGTTGGTAGGGACAAAGTTGGTAGGGACAGTTCTATGCCCCTATTCAGCAGGAAGAAGTTACAGAAGATGAGACCTTCCACGTTCAACTACCTTAAATATTTAAGGGTCAAGATTTAAGGGTCAAAATTGTTCAGGGGGGGATGATGAGGGAGCAGGAGGCTGGCTGAGGACAAAGCAAAAGCTGGCACCTTGCACCCCCTCTCTACCCACTCGCCTCCATAATACATATGACATTCCTCAGGCACCTCTGGCTGCCCTAAAAGAAAAACAAATGGTTAACTTGCAGAAGTCACAATCCTGCAACACAGGATTCTTCCTTGGTTTGCAAATGTCCTTGAGATTTACAACAAGGAAGTTACCTTATCAATAGTCCAATTTCCAAAGGCACATAACTCTGTTCCTCAAGCCCTAACGTCACCCACCTCTCCATAAAAACTGAAGGAGGCTGAGGCAGAAGGAAAAGTAAATAAAGTTACATTTCTTCTAAACCTAAATCTCACTAACAAGGATGCTTGATAGCAGGAATGTAACATTCCACCAGGAGACTCCCCATTGTCTTTATGTTAGTGCCTCATTAGAGGGAAAGTGGCCTTGGCTTGAGAGTAACCTGGCCTTCAATATCCTGAGAGTCTTCTTTACCCCAATGGCTCTTCTGAACACCCCTTTGTCCTCACCTACCCAACTCCTGTGTATATAACCAGACACTCCTCACATCCCCAGGACAGCATCTCAGTCTGGTCTGCACACGGGTCCTATCCCCATGCTCTAATAAACCACCTTTTTGCACCAAAGACATCTTAAGAATTCTTTCTTAGCCGTCAGCTCTGAACCTCACCCCACCGAACCTCACCTAGGTTCAAGAACTTCATCAAAAGGGCTGGCCTTGCTCTGGATGCTAATTACTGTCCACCCAGCCTCAGAGGAAATAGGCAGCACCTAATAAACTAATTCCTGAGTCCTGGCCTGCTTTTCTCCGTGAGTATGGCAGTTTCACCACATTACCTAAAGACATCCCTTCAGAAACTATACCATGTTTAGGGGCATCCAGGTGGCTCAATGCGTGAAGTGGCTGGCTCTTGATTTCAGCTCAGCTGGTGATCTTAGGATCTTGAGATAGAGCCTGGCCTCTGGCTCAGCACTCAGCACGGAGTCTGCCAGTTCCTCTCCCTCTGCTCCTCCCCTGCTTTCTCTCTCTCTCTCTCAAATAAATAAATAAATAAATAAATAAAAAAAATCTAAAAAAAAAAAAAAAGAAAGAAGATGTTTATAAAGTGAGACATTCTGGAAGTTACTCTTTAAGACAAAGAAATTATGAGAAAAATGAGGGAGAGGAAAGAAACAGTGAGATGCTGTGTCAGTCACCTGCAGAGACTGGATGGGAAAGATATTTCAGAAAGAATTTCTAGTTCTTATAGTCATTATTGACAACAGTATGGAAGGTCCTCAAAAAATTAAAAATAGAACTATCATATGATCCAGGAATCCCACTGGATTCCAGTTCCAAAGGAACTGAACTTAGATTTCAAAGAGATATTTGCACTCCTACATTCATTGCAACACTTTTCACAAGAGCCAAGATATGCCAACAACCCAAGCGTCTGTCATCAAGTGAAAGGATAAAGAAAATACGGTAGGCACACAATGAAATATGATTCAACCCTAATTAGGAAAGAGATCCTGCCATTTGTGACAACAAATGACATTGTGACAACATGGAAGGAGCTTGAGGGCACAATGCTAAGCAAAATAAGCCAGTCACAGGATTCATACTACCCGCTACCACTTACAGGAGGAATTTAAGAGTCAAACTCACAGAAGCAGAGAAAATGGTGGTTACCAGGGGTGAAGGGAGGGGAGAGCGGAGAGGGGATGGTTCAAGGCTACCAAGTTTCAGGTGTGCTAGGTAAATGGTTCTGGAGATCTACAATACAGTATAGCGTCCGTAGCTGCATTCTCTACTGAAAATTTGCTAAGGGAGTAGATCTTATGGCTGTGTCCTTACCACATGCACACGAAATAATGAGGGCAAGAGTGTGGGAGGGAACTCAGAGAGGTGATGGACGTTTATGACCTTGATGATGGTGGCCGGAATCCTGTATACTTGTCCGTGAAGTATTTACACTGTTGGAAAAAGAAGAAAAAGAGACAGAGACAGAGAAGGAAAGAAAGGGAAGAAAAGAAAAGAAAGAGAGAAAAGAGAAAAAATGAGCAAAAGAAGGAAGAAGGGGTAGGGAAGGGAGGGAAGATGGAGCAAAGGAAGGAAAGAAGGGCGGGGGAGAGAAGGGAAGGGAGGAGAAAGGAAGGGAAGAAGGGAGGAGCGTCTGGCTGGCTTGGTTGGTAGACCTCATACCTCCTCACGCTGGGGTCAGGAATTTGACCACCATGCTGGGTGTAGAGATTATTCGAATAAACTTAGAAAGAAAGAAAAAGAACTTATAGTGGTTTTTTTTTTTTTTTAAGATTTTATTTATTTGACAGACAGAGAAAGCAGGCAGTGAGAGGGGAGGAAGCAGGACCCCTAGGGAGCAGAGAGCCTGATGCAGGGCTCGATCCCAGGACCCTGGAATCAAGACCAGAGCTGAAGGCAGAGGCATTAACCCACTGAGCCACCCAAGTGCCCCTAGAACTTGTAATTCTTAAGGAAATTTAAAATAATACTAGACTATGTGGATCAGACATGTTTCACAAAGTCATTTATTTCATGTACCTTTTTTTCCTTTTCAATGAAAGCCAATATGTTTCTAGTATTTCACATTTGCATTCCCAACAAATTAAACGCATTTTTTAACAGCACGTTACATGTTTCTAATATTTCACACTGGATTCCCAATAAATTAAACGCATTTTCTGAACAGCACGTTACTTCCAGGGCTGAACATCTGAAATGCTACT
This sequence comes from Mustela nivalis, assembly GCF_964662115.1. Taxonomy (NCBI): domain Eukaryota; kingdom Metazoa; phylum Chordata; class Mammalia; order Carnivora; family Mustelidae; genus Mustela; species Mustela nivalis. Next base: position 122,551,255 of record NC_139026.1, on the reverse strand, counting down.
TTGGCAGCAGAGAGACCGCCACGTGCAATAAACTAGACTGACAGTTTGGGAAGGTGGGTCATGTTTGGCTCATTTCTCATTGGGCAACCTAACCCGGTTGCTAAGCCCTTCAAAACCAGTTTCCCTGCTTTGTGTGGCAGGATCTCTGTGATCCCGGAGGGGCTGGGCGCGCGGAGAGGAGGTCCGCTCCGGTCGGTGGCCCAGTGCGTGGACTCAGAGGCTCCGTGCACCCCCGCACAAGGCGGAATCCCCGGAGTTCCGAGCGCTCAGCCTGGCCCTAGGGCTCGGCGCCCCGCCCGCCGCCCGGAGGGAAGACTGAGGCCCGGCTGACTCGTCTCCTCGAGGGAGCCATGAACCAGTCCCATGCAGGCACCCGCCTGCGCGTCGTGCTGGGACACCTCGGCCAGCGCTCGGCAGGCGTCGGCGTATCCTTTGCGGTGCGCGTGGCTCGGGCTGCAAGTGTGGTGGCCTCCAGGGCTCTTGGCACAGCCGCCCAGCGGACTCTGCCCCTTCCTGCGCGCCCGCGTCCCGGCGTTGGTGTCAGCTGTTCCGGGCGCCCAGGGGCGGGGAGGCAGGGGAGCCGGGGCAGGAGGGTTCCCAGTGCGGGTAGCCCCAAGCTCCCAGCCGGGGGTCCGGCCTGCTCGCTGGGCGGCCGCGTGACAGTGCCGGCCTCAGGGGCTGCTGTGGCGCCGCCCCAGGCTTCGCGGCCCTCCTGGGACCTGTTTCCCTGCCTTGCCCGGGAGAATGGAAGTTCTTCCTGAGGGCCTGCTCTCAGCTAGTGTGGCGTTTTCTGCACTTGGTCGCGCGTCACCCGACCGCCCAGAGTCCGAGGCGCGCGAAGCACAGTCCCAGTCGCTCCTGAACTGGGGCGCAGGGCTGCCTGGAGCACCGGGGGTGGGCGGGCCGGTGGACACTCAGGCAGCAGCGCACTGGGGCGCGGGGAGGGAGGGAGGCACCGGCCCGCACCCTCGGGCTCTTCTTTCCTTGAGGAGAGCTGTGCGAGCTGCTCCGCCAGGGTGTCCCTGAGCCCCGCAGGAGTGGATACGAGGTCTCCCGGTTGTTCTTTCGGAGTTACTCGCGGCGGCGATGTGTGCGCCACCCGTGTCGGATCCCGGAAAATGTCACTGCGGGACACGACGTCAGATGCTTTATGGAATTGTTTCTCCTGCTCCGATTAAGTGTTCTCTTTCAGGGGGTACTTTGGGGGCAAAGAGGACACTGCGTGGGATTTCCCCGTAAGTGATGGGATTAGGCTGTGCTTTGCTGTGTGCAGGATCCTGAACTCCTTCCTAAAAATGCTTCTGCGAATGTCTCTTTTTACTTTTATTTTACTTTTACTTCCAGCCACGATGTAGCAGAACCACTGCCCACCTCAAATCCCGTCGCAGATCAAGGCGATTATGTAATCTCATTTGACCAGTGAAAACACAGAAACCGAGGCCAGGAGACATTAAAACTTTTGACCAAAGACATTTAATTACCGAAACCAGGGGTTGACAAAGTGTGTTCCCAGGACCAGCAACAACTTCCCCTGGAAACTTGTTAGACATGCGGATTCCCAGGCTCATGTGGACTCCCCATACTCCGGAGTGGGGCCCAGCAATCTGTTCTCACTTGTTTCTGATACATGCCCACCGGTGAGAACCACCAACGTGTGGCGACTGGAGATAACTGGAACCAGAATGAAGGTTTCCAAGACCAGTCTGTGACTACTATGAAAATTCTGGGGTGCCTGGGTAGCTCAGTCTCTGAGACCTCTCTTGATTCTTGCTCAGCTCTTGATCTCAGGGTTCTGACTTCTAGCCCTGCATTGGGCTGCATGCTGGTCAGTGAGCCTACTTAAAAAATAATAGTAATTTGAAAATATATATTCGGATCCTGTTGGTGCTTCTCTAATAGTGTTGAGTTTAGAGCTGCTTTTTCATCTGCGTTTCCTAGAATAGCACTATCCTGTCAACCTTCCGCCATGGTGGAGATGTTCTACACCAGCACTATCCAGATCCATTGCTAGGAGCCCCATGTGGCCATTGAGCACGTGAAATATGCCTAGGGGCAGTTTTCCTTTTCATTCTCCTTTTTCTTTTCTTCTCTCTCTCTCTTTTTTAAAAGATTCTATTTATTTATTTGACAGACAGAGATCCCAAGTAGGCAGGGAGGCAGGCAGAGAGAGAAGAGGAAGCAGGCTCTGTGTGGAGCAGAGAACCCGATACAGGGCTCAATCCCAGAACCCCGGGATCATGACCTGAGCTGAAGGCAGAGGCATTCACCCACTGAGCCACCTGAGCGCCCCTTTATTCTCTTCGATTTAAATAGACAGATGAGGCCAGGGGCTCTGGTATTGGACAACTCTGCAGAAACAGTGAATGTGCCTGTGGTTGGGGCTTGAAAACAATCATGCAAATCACGTGGCCGTCTCTTCCCAGCCTTAACTGGTTCTAAGGAGATGTGGGTTCTGGCATAGGGCAGGGCTTTTAAAGCATAAAGAAAAAAACAAATATAACCTATAATTCCAACTCTCACGGATCATTATTCGTCAATGTTTTGGTCTATTTCTTTTCTGTACATTTACATAATTACAGCCATCTGTATAGATAGCTTTTTGCACCCATTTTTATCATGTTTACTAACATTATATATTAAGGACATGAAACATTTCCACATCATTGAAAAAACTCTCTGAGGAAAGCAGTCACCACTACCAGAACCCACAATGGAAGGAGAAGAATTGCGGACTGAAATACTCCCTTCTGACCACCACATCTTGCTAGTAGCTGACAAAGGTCATTAATTCTTTGCCCAGGAAAACAGGATTATACTGTCCCCAGTTACATAAAGAAAAGACAAAAATAACATGTTTAAGAGTAATGACATTCTTACACTCCTCCTTAAGCTAAAGAAACAATGAAAAAAATTAAGAAGAGGTTTAGTAAATTTGCTGTAGTTCTCTGGATAGAAAACTAGAAGGAATTTCTAGCTCTATCTTAAGATAGTTAAAATTATACTAAAAATTATACTAAAAAGTTAAAATTATATAAACTATGTGGCTCATACTTTAAAGCCTCGCCACTGTTTATTTAATAGAATTTTTTTTTTTTTTTTTGAAGAGTAACAAGCCAAACCGTTTGTTTCTTGTATTTCAGAATGGATTCCCACTAAATTCAATTTCTCTTTGGAAGAGCACATTTCTTCGTACTGCTAGATTTAAACCTTATAATTTTTATTTCCTTGGCAGTTTAGTGGAGGGAATAGTAAGTGGAAGAAATCAGTGGAAGCTATGAAGTCAAGAGTATGGGTCCGTCTGGCCTGAGGCATTTTCTGCTGGATGATCTGGGACCCAGTTACTGAGCCCTGTGAGTCTCATTCTCCTGCTCTGGGCAGCAGGGATGGTGATAAAGGTCTTGGGACTTCCAGTCCCTCCTCTGGGCTCTGTGAAATGAGACGATGTAAGCAACCGTGCGTGCCTGTCCGCAGCTATGTGTGTAACCCAGTCTTCCCTGGTGAGAGCTAATTCAGGGCAGACTGTTGTTTCGAGAAAAAGTTGACTCCTCAATTTCATTTTATTTGCCTTAATTCCCTACCTAGGTAGCTCACTCCACTTCAGGGGCTGTTTCTCCTAACAGTTTCCATCCTCCACAATTCCAGTAAGTAGATCGAATTGTCATTAGTAACCATACAATGTGCATAAAGCATTTCCTAGTGGTAATTAAGATATAAAACACATCTCATGTTGTCTGGTGAAAATTCATTACACAGGGGCACCTGGGTGGCTACTGGGTTAAGCATCCAACTCTTGATTTTGGCTTAGGTCATGATCTCATGGGCTGTGGGATCGATCAGTCATGGGTCAGGCTCTGTGCTCAGCAGGAAATCTGCTTCACCCTCTCCTTCTGCTCCTGCCCCTGCCCCCCCCCCCCTTCCTATCTCTACAGAGAATAAATTCTTTTCTTTTTAAAAAAAAAAGATTTTATTTATTTATTTGACAGACAGAGATCACAAGTAGGCAGAGAGGAAGGCAGGCAGAGAAAGAGGAGGAAGCAGGCTCCCCACGGAGCAGAGAGCCCGATGTGGGACTCGATCCCAGGACTCTAGGATCTTGACCTGAGCCGAAGGCAGAGGCTTTAACCCACTGAGCCACCCAGGCGCCCTAGGATAAATAAATTCTTAAAAATAAATTCATTATACAAATCAAGTGTTGCCAGGAGAAGTTCTAATTAGAACTAGGAAAATTTTTGAAGATGACTGTAATTTATATGTATTTTATACTTCAGAAAGAGGAAAAATATCAGAGCTGTTCAAATTCAGAAATGTTATACCTCATTTAAGTTAGCCTATGGCTTGTGGTCCTGTTGCTGTATTAGCTAGCGTCTTTGGTTTATCTTAAATTACCTTTGTAGGGGAAGACATCGATCTCCATGGAATATTCTCATAGAGCCACATTTCCAATCTGGAAGAATGGACTGGGTGATCTGAGTTTGCGCATATGCTATGCACTTACTTGGATTTTGTCACTTTGATTTCTTCTGAGAAGATATGATCTAGACAACTTAAAGTATAAAATGTATTGAATTTGTCTCCTACCCGAACAACCATACGTAGTCATTATCGAACAAATTTGAAAGAGAAAAAAAGGAATTAAGAAAAATCATTCACAATTCCATTACATAGAAGCAATCACTTAAAAACTGTGTTTTAAAAATTTATTTGCATTTTTTTCAAGTACCTTTTTTAAGATCTTATTTATTTATTTGAGAGAGAGAGAGAGACCGGGCACGCATGAGTGATCAGGAGCAGGGCTGAGGGGCAGAGGGAAAAGCAGATTCACTGATGAGTAGAGAGTCCGATGCAGGATTTGATCCCAAGGCCCTGGGATCATGACCTGAGCCAAAGGCAGATGCTCGACCAACTGAGCCACCCAGATACCCTGTGTCTTGGTTTTACACAAATCTAAGTATATTTTATTATAGTAAGTCTGTACATGCTGTTATATGTTCTTCATTTTCTTAGAAGATTTATTTATTTAAGAGAGAAAGTGCACACATTGCAAGTTGGGAGAGAGGCTGAGGGAGAGACTCTCAAGCAGTCTCCCCACGGAGCCCATAGACCATGTGGGGGCTCGATCTCAGACCTATGAGATCATGACCTGAGCTGAAATAACCAGTCCACGCTTAACTGACTGAGCTCCCCAGGGGCCCCAACCTCTTCATTTCTAAGACTTGTGTCCTATCCCATTGAGCAGATATAATTCATTATTCTTCTATTTTTTGGTAACAGTAGTAATTACCATTTTAGATTTAAACCTTTTAAAAATGTTCAGATTAGGGGCCTGCCTGGCTCAGTGGGAAGAGCATGTGTCTCTTGATCTCTGGTTTGTGAGTTCGAGCCCCACATTGGGTATAGAGATTACTTCAAAAAAAAAAAAAATAGATAAACCATCCCCTCTAGACTTGTTTAAAAAAAATTCAGATTATTTCCTTAGAGTAAATAAAAAGTAGAAGTGCTTGGTGGAAGAGTATGAACATTTCTCAGGCTCTTGATACTTGTTGTTGGATGGTGATTTTTCACTTTTACTTATTTGTAATTCCTTTTTCTCCTTTAGGTATACTCGGGATAATAATGTTCTAAGCCTAGAACAGAGAAAGTTTTATGAAGAAAATGGGTTTCTCGTCATTAGAAATTTGGTGTCTGATGCTGATATTGAACGCTTTCGGTACAGAAACCTTCGTTGTTGTACAAAACTATGTTGTGTTTGCAGTGGGAATGTGAGTAGGATTAGTGTGTGTGTTCAGGTATTTTTCAATGATTGGCTCATCGGGAAGTGGTTAGGGACATGAGCTCTGGAGCCAGACTGGCTGCCTTTCATCTTAGCCAGACTACTTCCTGTTGTGTGTCCTGGAGCAACGTACTTTCTACTCCTGTTTTCACAACTGTACAATGGGGATGTTAATCATATTTACGCCCCAGTGTTGTTGTGAGGTCTGGATAAGGTGAGGTACACACAGATGCCTTTGAACGGGGCCTGGCCCATGGTAAGCGTGAGAGAAGTTATTTGCCGTTATTACTCAGGTACACCACATCACAGACGGCTCCTCACTGTTCTGTTAGGCTAAGGAATAGGGGAGTCCCCGCAGTGAGCTCCGGCCTCACAGTGAGGAGACAGGGGCTGCTGCGCTGGTCATTTTCTCTCTCCATCCTCAGAACTACTCAGCCTGACCTGGAGGTCAGTCTGGTGCAGAGACAGCCCCCTGCTCTATCTCTGAGACTCTTTCCACAGAACTGGCCAGACAGGTGCCTGGAGCCTGCAGTCATGACATCATCTGCCAATTTAATTTTCTAGGAACGAGTTTGAAAGAATCTGCAAAGGGGAGGTGAAACCACAGGGAGTGAAGATAATGAGAGATATAACCATTGCAAAATCAGAATTTATTCCAAGTGAAAAGATGGTTTCAAAGATCCAAGATTTCCAAGAAGATGAGGAACTCTTCAGATACTGCACTCTCCCTGAGGTTTGAGAACTTTCTGCGTTTTCTTTTTAAGTGAATAGCGCACCTGCGTGCTTGCCTCTAGAATTGCTTACACTTTATCTGGCCCCTCTGTTTTGTGGCTGGTGATCAGTGGTTCTCAAATGGAGGCGGACATTTGGCGGTGCCTGGAGCGTGTTGGGTTGGCACACGGTGGGGACCGTGTGTTTCTGTCAGGGTAGAGGTGGGCATGGTGGGTGGGTGAGCTGCTAATGGAGCCCAGAGATCCTACAGAATAGTCCCAGAACAACAGAATAGTTCCAGTGGAGAATAGTCGCTTCCCCAAATGATGACTTATCGAGCTCCAAATGTCAGTCGTGGGCAGATGGAGAACCCTCTTCTGGAGTCTGGTCATCATTCTTGGTTGCAAAGGGCAGGAATTCTGCCTTAGAGACGAGGCTCTCTCACTGTGGGTATGGGCATATCAACAGGAGGGAAATTGCAGATCCTATTCACTGGACATCCATTTATTGTTTCTTTTTGTCTTATGAACTGGTCAGTAGAGGTTTAAGTTTGTGTTCAGATTTAAACTCATTTTTTAAAAAATCAATATTCTTTAAGAGTAGTTCAGATTTACAAAGACATCCACATGGTACAGAAGGGCATAAGGTGAAAAGGAAAGTCTCCCACCCTCCAGCCCCACTCACAACAAGCTTTCTGGTGTCTTCATCAAGAAGTCTCTCATGGCTCTGCAGGTACATCTGTCTACCCCCACCTTTTGTGTCACATGGGAACATACGGGTTGTCCACTTTACAAGTGTAGTTTCTACACTTATAGTAGATCTTACACATCCTTCTATATCACTTATATGTTAATCTATATCATACTTTTAAACTATTGCGTAACATGCCATTGCATAAATGTATCACAGATAATGAACAATTTATTTAGAATGGTTTAAAGGACACATTGCATATAGTACATGCTGGAAATTATAACCGCAAGTGCTATTAGAGAATTTGCCCAATGGGGGCACCTGGCTGGCTCCATTGGTAGAGCATGCTCCTTTTTGTTTTTGTTTTTGTTTTTTTAAAGAATTATGTGTTTATTTTAGAGAGAGGGTGGGAGGAGGAGGAGGGTCAGAGGGAGAGGGAAAGAGAAAATCTCAAGCATCTCCCTGTTGAGCACAGAACCTAACATAGGGCGGGATCACTGGACCCTGGCATCATGACCTGAGCTGAAACCAAGGCTCAATTGCTTAGCCAAGTGAGCCACCCAAGTGGCCCAAGCATGTGGCTCCTGGTCTTTGGGTTGTGAGTTCGAACCCCAGGCTGGTTGTGGAGGTTACTTAAAACTTAAAAAAAAAATCCTTTTTTAAATGGGACACCTGGGTGACTTAGTTGGTTAAGTACCTGCCTTGGGCTCAGGTCAGGATCCCTGTGTCCTGGGATGAAGTCCTACATCAGGCTCCTTGCTCAGTAGGGAGCCCTCTTCTCCCTCTACCTACTGCTTTCTTTTTTGTTCTGGCAAATAATATGACAAATAAATAAAATCTTTATAAAAACCACATTTAAAATAATTTTAAAAATAAAGAAAATTTGCCTCATAAAAAACACTGTGTACAAGTAAGCCAGCTATGAAGTCCAGCCCCTTGGGTGGGGGACAGCAGGGGATATGACTTCCCAGCCTCAAGTCCTGCTATGGAAATGGAAGTTGTGTGCATCCACCAAGGAGGAAAATCTTGACATTAGTGGCAGCACAGGGTAGAGTTAGCACGATTGGGACATCCAGGTTTCCCACCGCTCTAAAATCTGAACCACGCAATTGCTGGTTCATGCAATGATTTTTAGGAGGTGGGTCCCGATTTTAGTAATTAGGTATTTATTTTAATGTGTATTGGAAAAAATACCCAGCACAGCCAACCTAGGACCTCAGGAATAGTATTAATCAGGATAAGACGTAAGTTAGTTTGGAAAAATTGTTGGCTAACTATATTGGGCACCTCTGTAAAGTATGATGGAAATGGTAAAATGGCTCTTGAGGGTCACTGAGGTTTAGAAAATACTGGTCAGAGGCACCTGGCTGGCTTAGTTGTGGGAGCCCCACAACTTAGTTGTGTTTGAGCCCCATGGTGGAATTAGGGATTATTTAAAAAGGAAAGAAAGAAAATAATGGCCTAAGGAAATTGCAAAAGTTGACATGCTTTATAAACAAACAAGTAGGAGGCCTGACTTCTAGGATTTTGGTTTCATTTCAAGCATTTCCTGCTCAAATTGCCAGTATTCCTTCTACACAGGATCAAACAATGAGAAAGCAGTAGAACATTCTTCATTTTTTGGAGTCAGACAGAATTGGAGATTCAGTACCATCTTTCTCATTGAATTGGCCCCGCAAACTTGGGCAGTTTATTATCTATGGGCTTATTTATTGGGGTGTTCACTTTAAAGGATTATTCATCCATGGAGGCATTACTTTCTGGAATCGCTGTGTGGTTTAGGTGGGCTGATGCATAAAGCCCCCTGCAGGTAGTCGGCATACACCGCCGACTCCTTTCTGCATGTACCCCTCCCTCGGTGGGTTAGAGGTAAAGAGGTAGCACCCCAGTTGCCCTTCTCTTTTCCTCTGGGCTACGCATGGCCGTTGCACATGTTGGGGCCTCTCATGGTCCCTTCGTTTTTTCTTAAGTATGCTCTATGCTCATCGTGGGGCTTGAACTCACAAAGCCCAGCTCAAGAGTTGCATGCTCTACCTACTGAGCCAGCCAGGCCCCCCTCATGGTCCCTCCTTATGAAGAGTCTTATTGGGGGCGGAGAGGAAGCTGCCTGTTCGCTGGGCAACTATGGACAGTTCCATTTGAAGGAATGGTTTATCTCTGCCCTTTCCAGTTGATTTCTCAGAGAAACACATGCTTCTCTCTCTCTCTCTCTTTTCTTTAGATTTTTTCATTTATTTATTTATTTATTTATTTGACAGACAGAGATGACAAGTAGGCAGAGAGGCAGGCAGAGAGAGGAAGAGAAGCAGGCTTCCCGCTGAGCAGAGAGTCGGATGCGGGGCTCGATCCCAGGACCCTGGGATCATGACCTGAACCGAAGGCAGAGGCTTAACACACTGAGCCACACAGGCGTCCCCACATGCCTCCCATGTAGAAAATTGGTTACGGTTCCAACTGGCTTGGAAAAGCCTGTTTAATTCAGAGTCTTGCAGACTTACAAGTTTTTCCTGCTTTCAAGCTGAGTTTGTAATGTTGTGAAATACTAAGTGGTTTTTAAATAAATAAATAAATATATATATATTTGGAGGGGATGGGCAGAGGGATAGAATCTCAAGTCGACTCCTCACCGAACAAAGTGCCCAGTGCAGGGCTTGATCCTGTGACTGTGCGATCGTGACCTGAGCAGAAATCAAGGGTTGGAAGCTTCACTGACTGAGCAACTCAGGTGCTCCTACCAAGTGCTGAATGAAGGCATCTTGGCTCTTGTATAGATAGTTGTACTTTGTGCCACTTTTGTGCATTGGATTTCTTTTTTTTTTTTTTTTAAGATTTTATTTATTTATTTGACAGAGAGAAAGATCACAAGTAGGCGGAGAGTCAGGCAGAGAGAGAGGAGGAAGCAGGCTCCCGCTGAGCAAAGAGCCTGATGCGGGGCTCGATCCCAGGACACTGAGATCATGACCTGAGCCGAAGGCAGCGGCTTAATCCACTGAGCCACCCAGGCGCCCCATGTGCATTGGATTTCTTATCAAACTTTTTTTCTTCTTTTCCCTTAGATTCTGAAATATGTGGAGTGCTTCACTGGACCTGATATTATGGCCCTGCATACAATGCTGATAAACAAACCTCCAGATACTGGTAAAGGGCTCTTACTTGTTATGGAGAAGTCCCCCCCCCAAAAAAAAAGAGGAAAAGAGAGAGTTTAAGGTGTTCTAACTCTAGCTGTGTGTGTAACTGCTAAATTTGGATAACTAAATATATATGTCCTTTTATTTGTCTTAAAATAGCATACATCATAACAATAGTGAGGTAGAAGAACGATTTCAGATGTTAACAATGACTAAGGTTATTGTTGGATTTCTGGACAACTGACTGGCTTGCTGCTCAAAAGTTTGGTTTAATAAACATGACTGCACATAAACCATAGGCTTTTATTATTATAATTATTGTCCCTAAGCTTTGTTAACTATTCTCACCAATGATGGTGTGAATTCTGTCCTCCTGATTGAAGATATTATTATCTTCAAAATTAAAGCTTTCTTATAAATCACATACATCACTTGACTTAAAATGTCTTGTGCTTGCTAAAATATAGCTCCTAAGATCTCACTCCCAGAGAAACTGATTTGGAAGCTAAAACCCAGGAATCTGCACTAAAAAATAATTTTTTTTAAGTAGGCTAAATGCCCAGCGTGGAGCCCAACCTGGGACTTGAACTCATAACCCTGAGATCAAGACCTGAGCTGAAATCAAGAGATGCTTAACTGACTGAGCTACCCAGGCACCCCCAAGAATCTGCATTTTTTTAAGCCAAAAGCTCTTGGTCCATGCTGAGAAATTCTACTCTACAAGCAGTAATAAATTGGTCCTTCAGAATTCTTTATTGTTTTCCACTTTTGAGGCCAGGAGAGTTTTATGTGACTAGCCTGTAGTGTAGCACCATGAAATCTCTCCTACCCTGGATGTCTTGCTTAGAGACATTGGGGTTGGGCATAGGGGAACAGTACCAAGTTCAGAGTGCAAAACAGGGAACATGTAAATGTGGTTCTGTGATCTCTGATTCTACATAATAACTGTTTACCAAGTGCTCTTAGTTCTGTGAAGATCTTCTTGGAAGCCTTTTATTAATTTAGTTACTCGATAGTGTTTGTATCAGCCACTTAGAGGGCTAACAGGGAACTTCAAATTTGGTTACTCTCTTCAGTTGACCAAACTTTTCTTTGAGCGCTAGGCTTTGTGCCCAAATCAGAGTTACAATGGAATAAAGCACAATAGAGATCATAACATGTTATGAGTTGCTAGAGAATGGTGGGAATCCCTCGCTGTCAGAAACCCAGGAAAAAAGGGTAGGATCTGGAGTCACGCTGTTGATTTGATATTCCAATTTGGTGCTTATCTCTCCAGGCTGATTGTCTGTAGTGTGGTTTCACTTCTTTGGGTTCTGAAGGGATAGACACCGATCTGGTTTTCAGGCAGAGGAGATGAATTCTGAGGTTCAAGTGTGGTTTAACAGCAGGTTCTGTTTCAGGCAAGAAGACATCCCGCCACCCCTTGCACCAGGATCTGCACTATTTCCCCATCAGGCCCAGCAATAACATAGTTGGTGCTTGGACAGCCATGGAGCACATCGACCGGAACAATGGCTGCCTGTGTGTGCTCCCGGGCAGTCACAAAGGCGACCTGAAGCCACATGCTTATCCCAAGTGGGAGGTATAAATCCCTTCTTTCCTTCCTTTCCTTTTTCCTTCCTTCCTTCCATCACTTCCTTCCTCCCTCCTTTTATTTTTTAGGATTTTATTCATTTATTTATTTGAGTCAAACACCGAGAGAGAAGGGATAAAGGGAGACAAGTCGTGATATTTGCTCGTGATACTTGTGAGAGGTGGTGCGGGCAGAGAGAGGCAGAGGGGGAGGAACATGTAGACTCTGGTGAACACTAGCTCAACATGCAGCTTGATTTTGTGACCCTGTGATCATAAGCTGATCCCAAAATCCAGAGTCTGATACCTGACTCCCTGAGCCACCTAGGTGCCCTAGCAGATAAATCTTAACCAGAATATTTATTGTTCTGATTTTATTTTTATTTATTTATTTTTGAAGGTTTTATTTATTCGACATAGAGAGAGAGGTCACAAGTAGGCATAGAGGCAAGCAGAGAGAGAAGGGGGAGCAGGCTCCCCACTGAGCAGAGAGCCCAATGCGGGGCTTGATCCCAGGACCCTTAGACCATGACCTGAGCCAAAGGCAGAGGCTTAAACCACTGAGCTACCCACACGCCCTATTGTTTTAATTTTAGATCTGATTCCATACAGAACTTTAACAATGAGATGGAGTTTCCTTTCTTAGCAAAACATTGTTTTCGGTTTTGCAACCAGGATCAGGGGAAAATCAACCATGTCACGTAGAATAATCATCTTACTTTCAAGAAGTTTTGGAAAGCTCACCAGTGTGGGGAACTCTGGTAGGCGCTATATAGGATCTAAAATCATCAAGCTTCATTGCAGAGGTCAGACATAAACACTCACAACTCCAGATGCATGCATCAGCTAATTCTTATCAGTAGTTTCTAATTCTAATCAGTAATCAAGAATTCTTATCAGTAATTCTTACCCACTGATGCTAGATCTTAGGAGAAAGACGAGGGAGGAATCATCTCCTTCCTGCTAGAGAGACCAGCGAAGGCTCTGGGAAAGGATGAGTAGTATTCCATTGCCTGCCTGTTGTATGGTTTATTGATTGAACTATTGAATGCTTTTGAGCCCATGAATGGTGAGATCAAATCGACTCATCAAAAATGATAATCTTGAGATCTAGAGCAGGAGGTACTGGAAGTGAGGAGTCCAGAGGCAGAGAAAAGAGAGAGGAGACAATGAGTGTTGTAGGACCCAGACAGTAAAGTCTCAGGGCACCTGGGTGGCTCAGTGCGTTAAAGCCTCTGCCTTCGGCTCAAATAATGGTCCCAGGGTCCTGGGATAGAGCCCTGCATCGGGCTCTCTGCTTAGCGGGGAGCCTGCTTCTTCCTCACTCTCTGCCTGATTCTCTGCCTACTTGTGATCTCTGTCTGTCAAATAAATAAATAAAATCTTAAAAAAAAAAAAAGACAATAAAGTCTGAAAACCCCAGAAGAGCACGTGTTGTTCAGGTGGGAAGAATGCATGTGGTTTTTTTTGTAGGAATTAAAGAATATGGCTTTCAGGACTTCTGTCTCAATTAGAATTCTTACACTGAGGATTAGTGTCAAGTATAAATCTTTGAGTCTGGATTCTGATACAAAAATCTGAAATTGTGAGATTCATAAACTGTTGAGGTTTATGGAAAACTGAGTTGAGGCTTAGGGAAAGTTTGTTGCAGGCAACAGAAGTGGGCTGTGGCTGACTTAAGCCAAAGAGTGTGTCTTGGAGGGTCGCAGGCACATGCTGAGTCCATGGAAAGGCTGGCTGGCTCTGGTAAGCAGGAAAAGTGGGAGTGTGTCAGTGGGAAGTCAGGATGGGGCACTTGGTGGGGGCAGTTGAACCTTGACCATGACCAATGCCTTTGATCGATCCTCTGCTCAGATTCTAAGTGATGACAGTCGGAGTTCAGATTGACTTTGCATAGGTTACATGTGCACCTAGCCAGGAGAGAAGGGCACTGGATGAAAGGCCCAACACAGTCCAGCAGGAAAGAATCCTTCCCCAGAAGAATGTGGGACAGTCCTATGAAAGGGACTGGGATACCGTGCTCCCCCCATAGCCATTACTTAAAGCAATAGCTAACATTGGAAGTAGTTCTAAAAAAGCACAGTGTTGTAATTTACTATTCTTTCTTTACTCTGGTTGTGACATGAGTGCTTTCTGAGCTGAGGAGACTTGAACATTTTCTCTCTTCTGGCCTGAGAAAACAGTTTGCTTCCCAGAGGTACTCCTGAATAATAGAAGAATGATTTAGGCAAAGTTACGGGGGAGAAGAATGTCATGTGGGGAAAGTGGGATTACAGATTCATGCTGGAAAGGGGATCTCCCATGTTAACTGCAAAATGCAAAGTTGGTCTAGATCTTCATTTATAATTCGGTAATGAAGGATAAGTGGAAATTTCATATTCTTCATTTGGGCTCCCAAATCCATGATTTTTACAACCAGATGTCTGAGAAGTTTTTGTATATTTACAGTTGCTTTGAAGAATCTTTTTATGTTTTTCTCTTAGCAGAACTTATGAAAACTTTGCTTTTCTTAAGGAGTCATTGACAAAATTCTTAATCATTGGGTTCCCCAAATATAGTCTTATTTCTCTTATGTGTTCTAGGAAGGAGTTAACATAATGTTCTACGGGATTCGGGACTATGATGAAAACTGCCCCCGAGTGCATCTTGTGATGGAGAAGGGAGACACTGTTTTCTTTCATCCTTTGCTCATCCATGGATCTGGTTGGAACAGAACTCAAGGATACCGGAAGGTATGCATTCCCATCACTGTACTTTCCAAAGATGAATACATTAGAAACAAAAACGTTGAGACATGTGAAACTATGAGATTTATGACATTGAACTAAACTGGCGTTTAGTCTGGTTTATTTACCAGGAAATCTATTTGCTACCTCATGCTTTTTGGTTCATATCAGTAAGAAACCAGGTGAGCTCAGGATCATAATCCTGCTGATAGTGAATTATGAGCATTCATAGAATAGCTTCAGAAGAAGAACATACTTGGGAGCCCATAGCCTGTGCGTTTGGAGGCAGAAACAATGGCTGGCATATAAAAATCATAAAATCTGGAATGTATATAGCTCATAGTAACCACGTAAGAGGAAGGTTTATAAGAGTTTTCTTATTTGGAAAACCATGATCAACTCTATGCAAACATTCTGAATTGGCTGCCCAGACCTCAGATTTCACAGGCAGCCATATATTTCATACCTGAGTCCCACAATTTGTTTTTCACTTCAGATTGTTTTAAACACCTAATGATTTAAAACTGACAAAATTTCTCATAGTCCCAGATTTCTCGCTTCCAAAAAATTCAGCAGATCTGACAGTACTGTGGACTTCATTTCCCCATATAACATGGCTCTCCATACTAAATATTGGGACGTTTTGTGGGGCTGAGTGAAACCTTCCAGTTTTTCACACCAACTACCACTGTCTCCCTGAGGTTAAGGGTTAGTTTCCCGGTTTCCCTTTAAAAAAATGCAAAAACACATGTATATGGGTGTGCCCTTTTCCTCTTTGGCCTCAGATGTCGCTCCTCCTTGGCATGGTATGAGGGCTTCTGTGAGAAATGGAGTTTGTGACTCCACTGCATCAAAATTCGATGTTCTGGGCAAAGCGGGCAGTCCCTTTAGTAGGCAGTCGCCTCAAGAGAACTAACCTGAAACTAGGAAAGTGAGTTTAGATTAGCTTGTTTTTCAAGAATGGGGTGAACCAAGTAACCTCCATCTTACCTTCAGACAGAAAGAGGATGGGGATCGTATGTGATGCTATTGGACTCAAAGTGTCCATTTTATTTCAGAGGGGTGGTGTGTATATAATTGTCCTTTGCAAGGTATTTTTGTGGGTTGTTGTTTGTTTGTTTTCATGATCCATAGCCATTGAAATGACAACTCACCACAAACTCAACTGAGTAACTAACTTCCTTGACTAAGAAAATGGTGAAGAACCCTGGAACACATTCCTGTTTAGGACTTGAGGACATCCACACACTAGAAAATTGACATGTTGAAAAGTTAAAGTCCTCTTACTCATGTCGTTATGTTCCCTGCCCTTTTTAAAAACAAGGATCGCAGGGAGCTAAAAACCTCTTGTATTTCTCAGTCAGACTTAAACTGTACCTGGGGAAAAAGAGATACTGAACCCTGAAGAGACTAATATAGGACAGCATGGAACATTCTAGAAATCAAACGCTGAGTGAAATTGCTGACTTTCTAAAAGAAGTCTTCCTGTTCGGTTGTTGGTGTTAATGGAATGGGGTTTTCCCAGTATTAACCTTGTCACTCTGCACAGGCAATTACCTGCCATTTCGCTGGGGCGGACTGCCACTACATTGATGTGAAAGGCACCAGTCAAGAAATCACTGAGAGGGATTATTTACGGATTGGAAAAAAATTATTTGGAATTCCAGATGACACCAGGCTGCAGGTATGCTTTTCTGAGATGACAGGTTAAGACTTTTTTGTCTTCTTTTCTTCAGATGCTTAACAACTCTCATACCTGTTGTAATTTAGAAGTGTAACATGCTTTGTTTAGAGCGCCTTGCAGAAGCATTGCTGAGACCCACTAAGAATTATAGTGGAATTTCAGCTTGTACGCACGTCCCCAGCTGGGGCATCTGAGCACCCCGTGCTTTTTTATGTCTTTGGCCACCCTGTGGTACGCAGGCTATTCTGTTCCAGGATGGACAGGTGGAAACAGAAAACAGATCTGGAGGAGAGCAAGTGAAGGACGAAGGCCACCTTCTTGAACGCACAGAAGGAAAGTTAGAGGCTTGGGCTCTCACCCATAGGCCTCCTTTATTTGTATAGCGCAGAGTATTGACGTATCTACAAATCCAGGGAGACTCCCAGAAAGCCATTCCTAAGCAGGTTTTGTTTGGGTCAGTTGGCATCTGGAGTTTCATGGAGCGGACTTCAGAAACCACTGATGCTTATCCGTGGGGGATAGAGACATTATTTCGTAGCCTTTCTACTTAATATACATCACTTGTAAATTCTTTGTAACTAGAACATTCAAAGCTGATGATGATGGTCACCAGACAAACTGTAGTCAACGCAAAAATAAACATATTTTCTTTGTGAATGAGTCCATTTTAGCCACTGAACCAAGAAGCTGATCTTATGTTTTAATTTGCATTCATCATAAATACATGCATTTCCTATGGGGGAGACCCCCAAGGAGACCAAGCGTCATGATAACTCTGGGCCTTCCAGTACTCTGAAGAGTACCATACACCAGCACTAAGCTACCGTGCCATTAGGAGTCATCTTCTGAAACTCCTTCCCAGCTTAAAATCTGACTTCTCCCTTGCCCCTTCTCCCTTTAGCATCTATGACTCTATCCCACATCTGCAAAGGCTCTCATTTCACACGGTAGATGGTAGACCCTCTGTCCTCCTCCCTTGGTCCAGTGCTTAAAGTGCATCATATTTTGTCAAGTGGGGCTTCCGTGGAACACTCTGAATTTTAAAGCAGAAAAAAAAGCATATATTATGTTTGTGGTTTGTCAGGGTGTGGTAAGTCATTGCCTTCTGTATTTATTTCATTTATTTGAGAGAGAGAGAGAGCGAGCAGGAAGGGCGGCAGGCAAAGGGAGAGGGAGAAGCATACTCCCTGCTGAGTGGGGAGCTTACTGAGGGGCTGGATCCCAGAACCTTGAGATCATGACCTGAGCCAAAGACCGATGCTTAACGGACTGAGCCACCCAAGTGCCCCACCTGTACTTATTTGAAAATGTTAGTCTTGCAGATATAGTTCCTAGCTTTACTTAGAATAATGATATTAATTTCTGCTACATAGTTCTTTGTGAGTTATAAGAGCTCTTTCATATCTCTAGTCTTACTTTCTTCACCAAATCCCAGTGCAACGGTCTTTCTCATTTTTTTTTTTTTAAGAAAACTTTATTTATTTGAGCGAGAGAGAGTGCACACAAGCCGGGGGGAGAGGAGAGAACGGGAAGTAATCTCCAGCAGACTCCTCACTGAGCGAGAAGCCCAAGACAGGGCTCGAACCCAGCACCCTGAAATCATGACCTGAGTCGGACACTTAACTGACTGAGCCACCCAGGAGCCCCTCACTCCGCGCTCTTAGTAAGAAAGTGAAAAGCCCAAGAGGTTGGCCTGAGTGATGTAAGTGACAGAGGTACATTTTGGAGTCAGGTCCAATTCCAAAACCATTTCTTCCACCTGACCTAGCTAATTGGCTCAAAAATAAACAAGAAACAAAAACGTCTGAATTGTTTTATTTTTTAAAATTTTATTTATTTATTTGACACAGAGAGAGATCACAAGCAAGCAGAGAGGCAGGTGGAGAGAGAGAGGAGGAAGCAGGCTCTCGCCAAGCAGAGAGCCTGATGGGGGGGCTCGATCACAGGACCTGAGATCATGACCTGAGCCGAAGGCAGAGGCTTTAACCCAGTGAGCCACCCAGGCGCCCCAGTCTGAATTGTTTTATTAAGAACAAAGGAAAAAAAACCCAAATCAATCCGTAACTCATGACATCACTTGCACGTAGGAGCAGATCACTGTAAATGGGGCAGTGTCTAAAGGAATGCAGGACAAGGGGCAGTGTGGACTGTTGTGACCAAACACTGTGTTTAGCCAGTTGAAGACACCTGTGGTCAACAGCAGTGCCAAATAACACAGGCTGACCTTCTGGGGACTTGCTCTCTTAGTTTGGTCAACACTATTCTAGATGTGGGCAAGTACATTATTTGAAGTCTTAGAATATGGTTTCTTTACCAGTTGATAGGACTACTGTGCAGAGTTTTTCCATTTAGCTCTTGGTAGATGCTAGAAATCTACTTCGTCTCATGCTGAACAGATCCCTGTGTTCCATCCACTGACTGTGCTTGGTTTTATTTCCAGGATGTGCTTAGATTTCGAGTGCGGCTGGTGAAAGGAAAGAGGATCAACCTATGAGATAGCCGTCCGCTTGAGCTCTTCTAGAGAAAACAGAACAAATCAAGGTGCCTGGGGAAAATGTTTTCTTAAGAAGCTATGCTAATCTTTTCTATCGCTTGTTCTCCAAATCATGACACGAGGATAAGGTACTTGCTGGTATGTGGTTAGTTCTGCGTGCAGAGCTGTTGGTTTCATGGAGGAAGCTATGTTAACAGTGGTTGATTACTGTTTTCAGGAAAACTGAGGGTCGCAGCTAATAAATGTGTTTCATATCTTATTTAAGTGTGTTCAATCAGTTTCTTTGATTCAGTTAGCTCTTTGCCCAAGCAGAAAGGTATCCTTTGAAACTCCGGGTACGTGGACTCTTGCATCCCTCTTCTGGAAAACACACCATCCCCTGACTTCATGGCACGAGAGATTTCTCAGATCTAGAACACCATCTAACACAGGCACATGTAAGGAAGGGCATTGTGGAGTAGAAATAAGGGGGATGCTTGTGCTCTGACACAGGATTCCTTGCATGACTTCTCCAACCCAGGCAGTCTCCTTAAAAAAAAAATAAAAATAAAAAAAAGACTGGATCTTTCCAAGTTGTTTTTCTCTGTTCCTGAAGAAGGAAGACTAAGGTGGCTTCATCTGCTATTTTTTATTGGGTAAGGCAGCTGAAAACCCTCTGCATTTTTGAACGAAACCTAAACTCTTTCAAACTACAGGAACAATTTTAGA
The DNA here is from genome assembly GCF_964662115.1 of Mustela nivalis. NCBI lineage: Eukaryota > Metazoa > Chordata > Mammalia > Carnivora > Mustelidae > Mustela > Mustela nivalis. The sequence goes on along the minus strand of NC_139026.1, from coordinate 122,531,769 downwards.
TAGTTTAGGTTTCTAATGGGCATGAACTGGGAGAATTTATTTTATTTTGAAGATTTTTTGTATTTTTTTTTTTTTAGAGAGACCTACACGCACGCACACACACACACACACACACACACACACATGCATGAGCAGTGGGGAGGGCGGAGGGCGAGGCAGAGAGCCCCATGAACAGGGAGCCAGACAAGGGGCTCAATCCCAGGACCCTGTGATCAAGACCTGCGTCTAAGGCACAGGCTTAATCCACTGAGCCACCTTTGGGCCTCATGGAAGGTGTTTTTATTTTAGTCAGTGCCAGATTTGTACACAAATTGGGGACAGAAATGAGACATAGTCTTGATTTTTAAAAATAACAATTTGCTGAGAAATAACAAGAGTCCTTTTCTTGTTAATCTGCTAAGCACAGGTTTTCCTAAAGAGTTTCACTGTTTTTGTCAGGTTCTTTGTGAGGGCAGCCTATTTAAGTTCAGGTCCAGCTGGAAGCTGAAGAAGGCAAGACTATCCCTGACAGGGCTCAAGGAAACTGCTTTACGGAATAACTGGACATAAAATGTACATGAGGAAAGCCTGTGCAAACAGCATGTATGGAGCCCTGTTCCACCAAAAAGCCTTTTCAAACTAATTTCAAATGTAAAATAAATTAGAAAAAATAAACTTCAATAGGAAAACCAGATAGCACAATTAGTTACTTCCCTTATGCATTTTTGAGCGCATGCCAATGAGTCAATCAGGAAACAATTCATCGCCCATTTTATCTGTGTTCCTCTTGTTCATTCATTCATTTCACAAACACCCAACCATCCGTTCCATGTCATAGGACTAGATGTGGAACAAAGACAGCACTGGGATGAGTTAGGATGGATTGTTTTGTCTGTGTGGATCCACCTGGAAGAGGTGGGAGCGAAAGTCAGCAGCAAAATGAAGAGCTGGAAGGGGACTATGGGGCATCTGGGCAGAATGAGGAACAGCTGGTTTCACAGTGGGTGGAACGGGGATTTACCCTGGGAGAGTGTTTTCTTTGCCTGGAGACTAACCTCAAAGGACTATAGGAGGTACTCAAAGTGCACACCAAAGCGAATAGAAGGATCCCCTTATACAAAGCGAATAGGAAGGATCCTCTTCTATCTGTGAACACACAACTAAATGGAAAGATACCCTGTGCTCATGGATGAGAAGAATGAATATTGTTAAAATGTCCACACTACCCAAAGTAATCTACTTGTTCAGTGCAATACTTATCAAAATTCCAATGGCATATTTCACAGAAGAAATAATTTATTTGTATGGAATCACAAAAGATCCCCCAAACCACCAGAGCAATCTTAAGGATAAAAAGGAAAGGTATCACCCTCCCTGATTTCAAACTACATCACAAAGCTATAGTCAAAGAGTATGTTACTCGTACTAACACAAACATACAGATGAATGGAACAGATTGGGTTTCTTGGGTTTTTATTTTGTTTTATTTTTTTTGTTGTTGTTTTTTTAGATTTCAGATAGGAGTGAAATATAGTATTTGTCTTTCTCCAGCGTATTTTACTTAACGTAGTACTCTCACATTCCACCCATGTTGTCGCAAATAATAAGATTTCATTCTTTTCTCTGGCCGAGTAATATTCCACAAAGCATCTGCCTTTGGCTCAGTCATGATCTCAGGGTCCTGGGATCAAGTCCCTACCTCGTACTCCCTGCTCAGTGGGGAGTCTGCTTCTCCCTCTCTCTCTGCCCCTCCTCCAGCTTGTGCTCTCTCTCTCTCAATAAATAAATAAAATCTTTTGAAAAAATGAACAGGAAAAAAAATGAACAGGAAGAAATTGTGAACAACCTAGAAACTGGACACTCAGAAATACAACCTTTCTCTTGGTTATTTTAGGAATTTCTGCCCTTGGTTGAGAGCTGGTAATCCTTTTCTGTGAAGGATCTGGCTCTTTACTATCAAGAGCCAGATAGTAAATATTTTCTGCTTCACAAGCTATACTCCCAAGGACTCAGCTCTGCTGTTACAGCAGGAGGGCATTCAGGGGCAACAGCTAAGTAAAGAGGTGTGGCTAAGATCCAATAAAACTCTACTCACAGAATCAGGACATCTGCCAGACTTGACCCTGGGGTCCTTCTTTGCCTAGCCCGCACTAGATGACTCTCTGTATTTAGGAAAGCAAACAATTGTCATGCTCCTTGACAAAAAGCTCTGCCTGGCAGTGTGGGAACAATGCTTCAGAGCACTTCCCTGTTTCTTTGAGATGAACAGGAAGGTGAGTCTGGCCCTGCCCCATGCTAGGCACAGCTTGCTTCCTTATGTGATGTGCAACTGTTTGATTTTTCTTCCTTCTTGTGGCCAAGTGTTAATGTAGATTAACTTTGGGACAGCCTGTGAAGACTTATCCCAAGTCCTCTGGTGTAAATGTAGCCCAGAAGGAGGATGCTCTAAGATGAGGTGGGTGATACATAGCACCCAAGGACACTGCTTAAATATGCACATTGGTATCCACCAGCAATCTTGGTTGCAAAGGACAGAAGCTGACCCTAAGAATGGGAAACAGAAATCAGACCGTGTTAGCAGGCTCTCCAGGACTTAGGGAAATGCTACGTGTCCAGGTGTGCCTTGGACAGGAGCACAGCACAGTGGCGATGGTGATGGACGTCCCCCCCCGCCCCACGCCTACCGCCCCGTCCTCGGGGCCCCTGCTTTGGAGTCCAAGCTCTGGGCACAGAGTGTGAGCCACACGCCATGCCTGGCTGCCACAGAGGTAGAAACAGAGGAGGGGCCTTCCTGGTTCTGTTTGTCACCTGCCCTAAGACCATACTTCATGGTGGGGTGGGGTTGCCTCAAAGCAAGATCAGGTAGCAAAAAGAAAGAAGATGGACAAAATGTTTTCATCGGCTACAACAGCCACACCATCTGGGTTTCATAGTCTGCCTGCCGGGGAACAGTAAAACCCGCTGTGAACTTGATGAAGGGAAGGGCTGCTTGCTCTCTCAGGCCTGTCCTAGGTGCCTGTCTCAGTCCTCGAGTGATACAGGCTCATCGTGTTATGCCCGAATTTTTGCATCCGAGAGACCACCAAAGAACCAAGCACCGCTGCAATCACACGAGGGTTTATTTGACAAGCTTAAGCTTGGGCCCAAGTATACCCGACACAGCAGAGTAGGGACTTGGACCCCAAACCAGATTACAGTCAGAGTTTTTAAAGGCAGAGTAGGGTGGACTCGGTGGTGGGTGAGGACAAAGGGTATTTATGGATGATGTAAGTCTCCAAGGATTTTTGGAAGCAAGGTCTCCAGGACCTTGAGGGGCTCGCTATTGTTGGCAGAAAGGCTATTTATTACCAATAATAAAAATCTTCTCGTGAGATCCTTTAGATGTATATCAGTGGGCCATATATTTGGGAATGATTCTTGACACTATCTTGGAGGTTTAGAGATAAAGTTTCCTAAAGGAATTGTTAAAGTAGACTACAGGATTCTGGTCGGACCTGTTGGGGTAAGGGGTTGGTCAGGCTAGGATTGTCCTTAACAAAACCTCAAGGTGAGGGCAGTTGAGTCCCCAGAGGAGAGCCACTCTGTTTCAAGGGCTTGTGAGCAGGTGAGGAATTTTAATGATTTTCTTCTGCCTCTGTTTCCCACATCAGCTAAACTTGAAGTGGGATGGCCTTAATTTTCTCGGCCTCCACATTTCCCCCTGAACAATTTTGACCCTTAAATCTTTAAGGTTGTTGAAAGTGGAAGGTCTCATCTTCTTCAATTTCTTCCTGCTGAATAGGGGCGTAGAGTTGTCCCTACCTACTCAGGTCAACATTGATCAGTTAGGGAATGTGTAGGGGAGTTATGAAAGACAGAGGCATCTGAGTCCAGGGGTTTAAATCAATCATTAAAGGAGAGAGGGACTGTTTAAAGTGCTAATCTGAGTAGGTCAGAACCCAAGAAATATTGGGACATCAAGATGGATGCACTTATGTCAGGGCTAGACTCGAGGTGGGTACAGCCTTGTTCTTCTTGGCCCCCACAATCGCTGATCATCTGGGAAGCACACCATGGCCCCTGGGAGCTCTGGCCTGGTGCAGCATTCTTAGGGCTGTGGTGATGAATCATTATGGGGTCACTGCCAATACTTCAGTAGGTCAGACCCCTGTTTTTTTTTTTTTTGTTTTGTTTTTCTTTCCTTTGAGAGGGAAAGAAAGCATAGAGAGGGGACCGACAAGGAAAGAGAATCAAGCAGATGCCATGCTCAGTGCAGAGCCCAATGCTGACTGGATCTCACAACCATGAGACTGTGACCTCGGCTGAAGTCAACAGTCAGACGTCAACCGACTGCACCCAGGTGCCCCATAACCTTAATTTTTAAATAAAATTATAAAATAAAATAGAATGAGGGGTTCCTGGGTGGCTCAGTGGGTTAAAGCCTCTGCCTTCGACTCAGGTCATGATCCCAGGGTCCCGGGATGGAGCCCCACATTGGGCTCTCTGTTCACCAGGGAGCCTATTTCCACACCACCACCCCCCCCCCGCCTGCCTCTCTGCCTACTTGTGATCTCTGTTTGTCAAATAAATAAAAATAAAATCTTAAAAAAAAAAGATGCTCGAAATCACTAATCATCAGGGATAAGCAAAACAAAACTACAATGAGACATCACCTCACACCTTTTCAGAACGGCTAACATAAAAAAATGCATGGAAAAACAAGTATTGGCAAGAATGAAAACTGGTACAGCCACTCTGGAAAACAGTATGGAAGTTTCTCAAAAATTTAAAAATAGAACTACCCTAAGATCCAGCAATCACACTACTGTATTTAACCCTCCAAATACAAAACCATGAATCCAAAAGGGTTACATGCACCCCTGTTTATAGCAGCATTATTTATAGCAGCCAAATTGATGGAAAGAGCCTAAGTGTCCATCACTTGATTAAGGGATAAAGAAGAGGCGGTATATATACACAATGGAATATTGACCAACCATAAAAAAGAACGAAATCTTGCCATTTGCAATGACATGCGTGGAGCTAGAGAGTATAATGTGAAGCAAAATAAGTCAGTCAGGGAAAGACAAATACCCTATGTTCTCACTCAAATGTGGAAATTAAGAAATGAAACAAATGCTCAAAGGAAAAGAAAGAGAGACAAACCAAGAAACAGATTCTTAACTATAGAAAACAAACTGCTGCTTACTGGGGGGTGGGGTGGGGGTGGGTAAAATAGGTGAAGGGGATTGAGTAATGCGCTTGTTGTGATCATCACCAGTGATGTACAGAATAGCTGAATCCCTATATTGTGCACCTGAAACTAACACACTGTATATTAATTCTACTGGAATGAAAATAAAGTAAAATAAACTAAAAAGAACATAAACTAAAATAAGATAAAATAAATTCCAGATTCCTAGGAAAGAAGCTCACTGGCTCATTTTAGATCAGGTGCCCTGCCCTGATCCAATGATTTCTTAGCATTATCAGCTTCTCCCTTAAATAATGTTAGTAGTAGCTAGTAGTCCCAATGAAGCGTGTCAGGGTGTGGGGGATGAAGGTTGAGGAACAAGAGGTATGGGTTAGGTGAAGCAAAGGCAGGGAAAAAAACTGACCAGACGATGTAGCTGTGGCCAGGACAGTCTGTTTACTAGGAAACACATCTCTATTAAAAATGCACTGATCCAGGTGTACCTGGCTTGCTCAGTCGGAAGAGCATTCATTGGGGTTGGGATTTTGAGTCCTACATTTGGTTTAGAGACTACTAAAACAAATTAACTAACTAAAAAAAAAAAAAAAAAAAAAAAGGAAAGAAAGAAAGAAAGAAACTTGCATTAAGAAATAATGGGGGGTTCCTGGGAGTCTCAGTGGGTTAAGCCTCTGTCTTTGGCTTAGGTCACGATCTCGGGGTCCTGGGATTGAGCTACGCATTGGGCTCTCTGCTCAGCGGGGAGCTTGTTTCCCCCTCTCTCTCTGCCTGCCTCTGTGCCTACTTGTGATCTCTCTCAAGTAAATAAAATCTTAAAAAAAAATCTTAAAAAAAAAATAATGCACTGGAGGCGCCTGGGTGGTTCAGTCAGTTAAGTTTCTGCTTTCAGCTAAGGTCATGATCCTGGGGTCCTGGGATCAAGTCCCACAACACACTCCCTGGTCAGCGGGGAGCCTGCTTCTCCCTCTGCCTCTGCCCCTCCCTCCACTCATGCTTGCATTTCTGTTCTCTCTCTCATGTTCAAATCAATAATAATATCTTAAAAAAAAAAAAAAAAGCACCAATCTGATCTAGCAGCTCCATTTCTGGGTGGACATCTAAAAGAACTGAAAACAAAGTCTCCAAGAGATGTCTGTATACCTGTGTCACAGCAGCATTACTTAGAGTAGCCAAAAGGCAGAAGCAACTGTACATCAAGAGATGAATGGACAAACCCGATGGGTACACACGGAGTGGAATATTATTCAGCCTTAAAAAGGGAGGAAATTCTGAGTCATGCGACTGCATGGATGCACCATAAGGACGTTATGCCAAAGAAAAAATGCCATTCACAAGGAAAAACACTGCATGAGTCCATCTCTATGAGGTAGCTAGAGCAGTCACATTCATAGAGACAGCAGAATGGCCAGGGGCTGGAGGCAGGGAGGATGGGGCGTTAGTGTTTCATAGGGGCAGAGTTTCAGTTTGGGAAACTGGAGAGAGGCCTACATGAATGGGGTGATGGGTGTAGAAAGGGCTAAGTCTAATGGTTGAGGCGCTCACAACCTTAATGGTAACGTAATGGTAACTCCTCCATTATGTGTATATTTTACCAAAATCCTAAAAAACAAAATAAAAAATACAATACAGAAAAAAGAAAACGCACTCAAATTTCCTAAGATACTAGAAAGGAGTATACACCCTGCCGCTTCCTGGCGGTGCAAGGGAGAAGAATGAGACAGGAACAAGTCAGCCTCAAGAGAAAGGGAGCAGGGGACAGCAGTAGAAAAGACTGTTGCCCCGAACAACTCCTCAGTCCTGCTTTAATTAGATGAAACATTAACCCACAGAAGAGCTGAAGAAGGCCAAACGTTAGTCATATGCCTTGTAGATAAACAAGAGGGAAGGCAAAATATGTCTGATCAAGCACTATAAAGTTTACAATTGAACAAACACACTCAAAGGACTTGTCTATCTAGCCACAGGTGCTCTCCGGGGGAGAAAGAGGAGATAACGGAAAAAAGAAGCATCCCCCGTTGCTCAGCTTCAAGGCCCTAAACCGTCATCTGCCCCAAAGGCCTGTTGCCAGTATGTGCTTTTCTTAAGGCGATATCTAAACATGCTTGGTAACTAGTTAAATTTCCCGTGGGTTATATTTTAAGTAAAACGTTGTTCTGAGGGACAGTTGAAACACCCCACCCTAATAATCTGATGCCAAAGGCTTCTCCCCACTTGGGAAGATTTCAAAAGGGGCCACCCATGAAGTCCAACCACAGCTGGGTGCGCCTGCCTTCAGGGCCATAATGGTGCCAGTCCGGCCCGAGCAGAGGCAGTCCAGTCCATTCTGCACACAGTCCAGCACAGATTCCAGGAGCTTTGTGATTCAGTCCTGCAGGGGTGGCTCACCCTCTGAAGAAACACTTTTCTCCTCACCAGGTGCCTTGGAGTCTCTCCTCATGGTCTAAAACTTGCATTTCCTGGTCGTGTCCCAGACCAACGACAGCGCCAAAGAAGCCACAACAAAACCAGAACAGTCCTCAGCTTTCCTTGGAGATTCCCTTAGGAATCCTCCTCAGACAGGCCAGAGGTGATATCCCGGCTCCGTTATTTACTCGCTGTGCTTGTCCCTCCACATCTTAGACCTCAGTTTCTTCATTTACAAGATGGAGCTTCATGAGGTAGTTAAGGAATGAAGTAAGAGCATTGGCTACATTTTTTCTGTTCTAATTGTTTGTTGAGACGTCTACTCAGACTTCACTTTAGTAAAGAAGGTCTTAAGAAATGAGGTCCAGGGGCACCTGGTGGTTCAGAGGGTTAAGCCTCTGCCTTCAGCTCAGGTCATGATCTCAGGGTCCTGGGATCGAGCTCCGAATCGGGTTCTCAGCTTCGTGGAGAGCCTGCTTCATCCTCTCTCTCTGCCTGCCTCTCTCCCTACTTGTGATCTCTGTCTGTCAAATAAATAAATAAAATCTAAAAAAAAAAAAAAAACCACAACACAAAGGAATCAGATACATCTATAAAGGATTTCTTAAGTACTAATATGAGACTGTTAACCAGGACATTAAAAAGTTACCAATAAACGGGCACCCTGGTGGCTCTGTTGGTTGGACATCTGACTCTTTGTTTCCATTTAGGTTGTAACATCAAGGTCACAGGATCAAGTCCCACATTGGGCTCAGCACTTAGCAGGAAGTCTATTTGGATTTTCTCCTTCTCCCCCTCCCCTACTTCCCTGCACAGGTGCATGAGAGTCTCTCTGTAATAAGTGAATAAATATTAAAACAATTTAAAAGTAAAATTAAATAGCAATCATCCACCTTAGCCAGTCAAATCAGTCTAGTAAATCACTTACAGTAAGTTTGTGGGGTGCTTAAAATCCAGATGACATTTATTTCTGTTTCCCAACTTTTATTTTGAGCAAATTTAAGTAAAAACTAACAAAATAGTACAACAGACACTTCTAGAAATGTTAAGGTGCTGATATCCTACCACACCTGCTTATGTAGAACATATGCACACAGACATGCACACATATGGACATACACATAAACATTCCTTTGTTGTTTTGGTAGAGTTACTGTTATAAATAAACTGCAGACATTGTGACACTGTCAAGTGGCAGGTGGGGGACATCCCCAGATGATCAGATGATTTCAGGTGATCAGAGTGCCGTCAATCTAGCCACACCATTTCCATGGCAGATTTTATAGTATGTGAGAACTTCCGGATATAAAATCACAGAGGTAAGGAGTGCCTGGGTGGCTCAGTGGGTTAAAGCCTCCGCCTTCGGCTCAGGTCATGATTCCAGGGTCCTTGGATCGAGCCCTGTGTCGGGCGATCTGCTCAGCAGAGCGCCTGCTTCCTCCTCTCTCTCTGCCTGTTTCTCTGCCTGCTTGTGATCTCTGTCTGTCAATTAAATAAATAAAAACTTTGAAAAAATCACTGCGGTGAGCAAAACTAAGAAATACCAAATGAGAGGTGCAGCTTTCAAAAAATTGGCATAGGGACACCTGGGTGGCTCAGTCAGTTGGGCATCTAAGAGTTCAGCTCGGCTCCTGATCTCAAGGTCATGAGATGGAGCCGTGAGTCTGGTCCGTGCTCAGCAGGAAGTCTGCTTTACTCCTCTCTCTCCCTCTTCCCCTCCCGACTCATGTACTCTGTGTTTCTAAAATAAACCTTTTAAAAAATTGGCATATACTTATATATATACAGTCACAAATATAATTAGTTTTAATAATATATACATATATATTTGTGCAAAATGTTTCTTCTCAGTTACTATATCCCACACATAACTTCCTATCATTTTCAATCATAGTTCCCAATCATAGATCACAGAAATATCCCCATTATTGTTAACCCTAATGTAGTTTAATTTTTTAAAAAGATTTTATTTATTTATTTATTTGACAGACAGAGATCACAGGTAGTCAGAGAGGCAGTCAGAGAGAGAGAGAAAGGAAAGCAGGCTGCCCGCTGAGCAGAGAGCCTATGCGGGGCTCGATCCCATGACTTGAGGTGAAGGCAGAGGCTTTAACCCACTGAGCCACCCACGTGCCCCCAAAGAGACATTTTAAACCCATCATTCTTTAATTTAAAAGAGGCAGACAATAATTGGAAGCATTCAAAGATTTCCTTCATCTCTCTTAACAACCATCCAATTAAACCAGCTCACAGTAGAGTGGCTGGGATTTCACACACTTATAAAACGAGGTATTTGTGGAGGGAACATTAAAACTACAGGTGTAGGTAGTCTCATCTCACTGTCTTTCCCATTGGTCAGGGAAGTCAAAAACTTTCAGGGCCTGTGTGGGTAAATGCCTTGACCTTGAAATAATCTGGGTTGGCCTGAATTGAATTTACATTTGCAGTGCCCACTTTCCACCAGGCGAGGGGGATAAGGATCACAGATTCACCCATGCCCCGTCCAGGAGCCCTTTTTCTCAGGAGCAGAAAGATGGAGAATCTCTTTGCTTTACCTACCAAAGGCCAGATACTTCACTTTAAACTATGATAAACATAAGCGCCTCTTCTGAAGACCCCTGGCAACCCAGTCACCAAGTTCAGGATCAGGCTCCAGCCCTGAGATGATCAATTTGTGGGCGATGAGGTGAAGAACTAAGGGGGGAAGGCCCAGGATATTTCTGTCAACCTAAAAAAATCTGAGAGTCTGGGTGGGGAGGAATCATGGATAAAGGATAGAGAACCCAAAGATGAAGGCCAAAGGGCTGGCCTTGCTCTGGATGTTGACGATTGTCCACCCGGCCTCAGAGGAAATAGGCAGCAGCTAATAAACTAATTCCTGAGTCCTGGCCTGCTTTTCTCCGTGAGTATGGCAGTTTCACCACATTACCTAAAGACATCCCTTCAGAAACTATACCATGTTTAGGGGCATCCAGGTGGCTCAATGCGTGAAGTGGCTGGCTCTTGATTTCAGCTCAGCTGGTGATCTTAGGATCTTGAGATCCAGCCTGGCCTCTGGCTCAGCACTCAGCATGGAGTCTGCCAGTTCCTCTCCCTCTGCTCCTCCCCTGCTTTCTCTCTCTCTCTCTCAAATAAATAAATAAATAAATAAAATCTCCAAAAAAAAAAAAAAAAAAAGAAATGAAAACATGTTTATAAAGTGAGACATTCTGGAAGTTACTCTTTAAGACAAAGAAATAATGAGAAAAATGAGGGAGAGCAAAGAAACAGTGAGATGCTGTGTCAGTCACCTGCAGAGACTAGATGGGGAAGATATTTCAGAAAGTATTTCTAGTTGTCCATTATGGACAACAGTATGGAAGGTCCTCAAAAAATTAAAAATAGAACTATCATATGATCCAGGAATCTCACTGGATTCCAGTTCCAAAGGAACTGAACTTAGATTTAAAGAGATATCTGCACCTCTATGTTCATTGCAACACTTTTCACAAGAGCCAAGATATGCCAACAACCTAAGCGTCTGTCATCAAGTGAAAGGATAAAGAAAATACAGTAGACACACACAATGGAATATGATTCAACCCTAATTAGGAAGGAGATCCTACCTACCATTTGTGACAACCAATGACATTGTGACAACATGGAAGGAGCTTGAGGGCACAATGCTAAGCAAAATAAGCCAGTCGCAGGATTCATACTACCAAAGAAGAAAAAGAGACAGAGACAGAGAAGGAAAGAAAGGGAAGAAGAGAAAAGAAAAGAAAGAGAGAAAAGAGAAAAAATGAGCGAAAGAAGGAAGAAGGGGGAGGGAAGGGAGGGAAGATGGAGCAAAGGAATGAAAGAAGGGGGGAGAGAAGGGAAGGGAGGAGAAAGGAAGGGAAGAAGGGAGGAGCGTCTGGCTGGCTTGGTTGGTAGACCTCATACCTCCTCACGCTGGGGTCAGGAATTTGACCACCATGCTGGGTGTAGAGATTATTCAAATAAACTTAGAAAAAAAGAAAGAAAGAAAAAGAACTGTTTTTTTTTTTTTTTAAGATTTTATTTATATGAGCCAGAGATCACAGTAGGCAGAAAGACAGGCAGAGAGAGAGAGAGAGAGAGAGAGAGAGAGAGAGAGGAGGAAGCAGGCTCCCTGCGGAGCAGAGAGCCTGATGCAGGGCTCTATCCTAGGACCTTGGGAACAACAGCAGAGCTGAAGGCAGAGGATTTAACCCACCGAACCACCCAGGCGCCCCTAGAACTTGTAGTTCTTAAAGAAATTTAAAATAATACTAGACGTGGGGTGCCTGGGTGGCTCAGTGGGTTAAAGCCTCTGCCTTCGGCTCGGGTCCTGATCCCAGGGTCTTGGGATCGAGCCCCGCATTGAACTCTCTGCTCGGCAGGGAGCCTGCTTCCTCCTCTCTCTCTGCCTGCCTCTCTGCCTACTTGAGATCTCTGTCTATCAAATAAATAAATACAATATTAAAAAAAATAATACTAGACTATGAGGATCAGTCGCGTTTCACAAAGTCATTTATTTCATGTACCTTTTTTTCCTTTTCAATGAAAGCCAATATGTTTCTAATATTTCACACTGGATTCCCAACAAATTAAACGCATTTTTTGAACAGCACTTCACATGTTTCTAACATTTCACACTGGATTCCCAGTAAATAAACCGCGTTTTCTGAACAGCAGTTTACTTCCAGGGCTGAACATCTGAACTGTTACTTTGGCAGCAGAGAGACCGACACACGGGATAACCTAGACTGACAGTTTGGGAAGGTGGGTCATATTTGGCTCATTTCTCATTGGGCGACCTTCACCGGGTTGCTAAGCCCTTCAAAACCAGTTTCCCTGATTTGTGTGGCAGGATCTCTGTGATCGTGGAGGGGCTGGAAGCGCTGAGAGGAGGTTCGCTGCGGTCGGTGGCCCAGTGCGTGGACTCTGAGGCCCCGTGCATCCCCGCACAAGGCGAAATCCCTGGAGTTCCGAGCGCTCAGCCTGGCCCTAGGGCTCGGCGCCCCGCCCGCCGCCCCGAGTGAAGACTGAGGACCGGCTGACTCGTCTCCTCGAGGGAGCCATGAACCAGTCCCATGCAGGCACCCGCCTGCGCGTCGTGCTGGGACACCTCGGCCAGCGCTCGGCAGGCGTCGGCGTATCCTTTGCGGTGCGCGTGGCTCGGGCTGCAAATGTGGTGGCCTCCAGGGCTCTTGGCACAGCCGCCCAGCGGACTCTGCCCCTTCCTGCGCGCCCGCGTCCCGGCGTTGGTGTCAGCTGTTCCGGGCGCCCAGGGGCGGGGAGGCAGGGGAGCCGGGGCAGGAGGGTTCCCAGTGCGGGTAGCCCCAAGCTCCCAGCCGGGGGCCCGGCCTGCTCGCTGGGCGGCCGCGTGACAGTGCCGGCCTCAGGGGCTGCTGTGGCGCCGCCCCAGGCTTCGCGGCCCTCCTGGGACCTGTTTTCCTGCCTTGCCCGGGAGAATGGAAGTTCTTCCTGAGGGCCTGCTCTCAGCTAGTGTGGCGTTTTCTGCACTTGGTCGCGCGTCACCCGACCGCCCAGAGTCCGAGGCGCGCGAAGCACAGTCCCAGTCGCTCCTAAACTGGAGCGCAGGGCTGCCTGGAGCACCGGGGGTGGGCGGGCCGGTGGACACTCAGGCAGCAGCGCACTGGGGCGCGGGGAGGGAGGGAGGCACCGGCCCGCACCCTCGGGCTCTTCTTTCCTTGAGGAGAGCTGTGCGAGCTGCTCCGCCAGGGTGTCCCTGAGCCCCGCAGGAGTGGATACGAGGTCTCCCGGTTGTTCTTTCGGAGTTACTCGCGGCGGCGATGTGTGCGCCACCCGTGTCGGATCCCAGAAAATGTCACTGCGGGACCCGGACGTCAGATGCTTTATGGAATTGTTTCTCCTGCTCCGATTAAGTGTTCTCTTTCAGGGGGTACTTTGGGCGCAAAGAGACACTGCGTGGGATTTCCCCGTAAGTGATGGGATTAGGCTGTGCTTTGCTGTGTGCAGGATCCTGAACTCCTTCCTAAAAATGCTTCTACGAATGTCTCTTTTTACTTTTATTTTACTTTTACTTCCAGCCACGATGTAGCAGAACCACTGCCCACCTCAAATCCCGTCGCAGATCAAGGCGATTATGTAATCTCATTTGACCAGTGAAAACACAGAAACCGAGGCCAGGAGACATTAAAACTTTTGACCAAAGACATTTAATTACTGAAACCAGGGGTTGACAAAGTGTGTTCCCAGGACCAGCAACAACTTCCCCTGGAAACTTGTTAGACATGCGGATTCCCAGGCTCATGTGGACTCCCCATACTCCGGAGTGGGGCCCAGCAATCTGTTCTCACTTGTTTCTGATACATGCCCACTGGTGAGAACCACCAACGTGTGGGGACTGGAGATAACTGGAACCAGAATGATGGTTTCCAAGTCCAGTCTGTGACTACTATGAAAATTCTGGGGTGCCTGGGTGGCTCAGTCCCTGAGTCCTCTCTTGATTCTGGCTCAGCTCTTGATCTCAGAGTTGTGATTTCAAGCCCAGCATTGGGGTCCATGCTGGGCAGTGAGCCTACTTAATAAATAATAATGATTTTTAAAAAAATATTTGGATCCTGCTGGTGCTTCTCTAATAGTGTTGAGGTTAGAGTTTCTTTTTCATCTGTGTTGACTAGAAGAGCATTATCCTATCAACCTTCTGCCATGGTGGAGATGTTCTACACCAGCACTATCCAGCAATAGGAGCCCCATGTGGCTATTGAGCAATTGAAATATGGCTTGGGGCAGTTTTCCTTTTCATTCTCCTTTTTCTTTTTAAAGATTTCATTTATTTATTTGACAGACATAGCTCCCAAGTAGGCAGGGAGGCAGGCAGAAAGAGAGGAGGAAGTAGACTCTGTGCGGAGCGAGAACCCAACGCAGAGCTCGGTTCCAGGACCCCGGGATCATGACCTGAGCGGAAGGCAGAGGCTTTAACCCACTGAGTCACCTAGGTGCCCCTTTATTATCTTCAATTTAAATAGACAAACGAGATCAAGGTCTCTGGTATAGGACAACTCTGCTGAAACAGTCAGTGAACGTGCGTGTGGTTGGGGCTTAAAAACAATCATGCAAATCACGTGGCCATCTCTTCCCAGCCTTAACTGATTCTAAAGAGATGTGGGTTCTGGAATAAAGCAGGTGTTTTAAAGCATAAAACACAATGCATCTTTAATGCAGAGATGCATCAAGAAAAAAACAAATATGACCTATAATTCCAACTCTCACGGATCATTATCAGTCAATGTTTTGGTCTGTTTCTTTTCTGTGCATTTACATAATTACAGCCATCCTGTATAGATAGCTTTTTGCAACCATTTTTATCATATTTATTAACATTATATAGTAAGGACATGAAACATTTCCACATCATTGAAAAAACTCTCTGAGGAAAGCAGTCACCACCACCAGAACCCACAATGGTAAGGAGAAGAATTGTGGACTGAAATATTGCCTTCTGGCCACCACATCTTGCTAGTAGCTGACAAAGGTCATTAACTCTTTGCCTAGGAAAACAGAGGACAATACTGTTCCCAGTTACATAAAGACAAGACAAAAATAACATGTTAAAGAGTAATGACATTTTTACACTCACTCCTTAAGCTAAAGAAACAATGATAAAAATTAAGAAGAGGTTTAGTAAATTTGCTGTAGTTCTCTGGATAGAAAACTAGAAAGAATTTCTAGCTCTATATTAAAATAGTTAAAATTATACTAAAAATTATACTAAAAAGTTAAAATTATATAAACTATGTGGCTCATGCTTTAGAGCCTAGCCACTGTTTATTTAATAGAATTTTTTTTTTTTTTTGAAGAGTAACAAGCCAAACCATTTGTTTCTTGTATTTCAGAATGGATTCCCACTAAATTCAATTTCTCTTTGGAAGAGCACATTTCTTCGTACTGCTAGATTTAAACCTTATAATTTTTATTTCCTTGGCAGTTTAGTGGAGGGAATAGTAAGTGGAAGAAATCAGTGGAAGCTATGAAGTCAAGAGTATGGGTCGAGTCTGGCCTGAGGCATTTTCTGCTGGATGATCTGGGACCCAGTTACTGAGCCCTGTGAGTCTCATTCTCCTGCTCTGGGCAGCAGGGATGGTGATAAAGGTCTTGGGACTTCCAGTCCCTCCTCTGGGCTCTGTGAAATGAGACGATGTAAGCAACCGTGCGTGCCTGTCCGCAGCTATGTGTGTAACCCAGTCTTCCCTGGTGAGAGCAAATTCAGGGCAGACTGTTGTTTCGAGAAAAAGTTGACTCCTCAATTTCATTTTATTTGCCTTAATTCCCTACCTAGGTGGCTCACTCCCCTTCAGGGGCTGTTTCTCCTAACAGTTTCCATCCTCCACAATTCCAGTAAGTAGATCGAATTGTCATTAGTAACCATACAATGTGTATAAAGCATTTCCTAGTGGTAATTAAGATATAAAACACATCTCATGTTGTCTGGTGAAAATTCATTACACAGGGGCACCTGGGTGGCTACTGGGTTAAGCATCCAACTCTTGATTTTGGCTTAGGTCATGATCTCATGGGCTGTGGGATCGATCAGTCATGGGTCAGGCTCTGTGCTCAGCAGGAAATCTGCGTCACCCTCTCCTTCTGCCCCTGCCCCTGCCCCCTCTCTCTCTTCCTATCTCTACAGAGAATAAATTCTTTTCTTTAAAAAAAAAAAAGATTTTATTTATTTATTTGACAGACAGAGATCACAAGTAGGCAGAGAAGAAGGCAGGCAGAGAAAGAGGAAGAAGCAGGCTCCCCACGGAGCAGAGAGCCCGATGTGGGACTCGATCCCAGGACTCTAGGATCTTGACCTGAGCCGAAGGCAGAGGCTTTAACCCACTGAGCCACCCAGGCGCCCTAGGATAAATAAATTCTTAAAAATAAATTCATTATACAAATCATGTCTTGCCAGGAGAAGTTCTAATTAGAACTAGGAAAATTTTTGAAGATGACTATAATTTATATGTATTTTATACTTCAGAAAGAGGAAACATATCAGAGGTGTATAATCTGATTTTGTTCAAATTCAGACATGTATACCTCATTTAAGTTAGCCATAGGCTATATTAGCTAGTGTCTTTGGTTTATACCTCATTTAAGTTAGCCATAGGGTATATTAGCTAGTGTCTTTGGTTTTTTTTAAATTACCTTTGTAGAAGAAGACATCGATCTCCATGGAGTATTCTCATAGAGCCACATTTCCAATCTGGAAGAATGGACTGGGTGATCTGAGTTTGTGCATATGCTATGCACTTACTTGGATTTTGTCTCTTTGATTTCTTCTGAGAAGATATGATCTAGACAATTTAAAGTATAAAATGTATTGAATTTGTCTCCTACCTGAACAACCATACATAGTCATTATCGAAGAAATTTGAAAGAGAGTGGAATTAAGAAAAGTCATTCACAATTCCATTACATAGGAGCAATCACTTAAAAACTGTGTTTTTAAAATTTATTTGCATTTTTTTCAAGTACCTTTTTAAAGATCTTATTTATTTATTTGAGAGAGAGAGAGTGAGAAAGACCGGGCGTGAATGAGAGATCGGGAGCAGGGGGAGGGGCAGAGGGAAAAGCAGATTCACTGATGAGTAGGGAGTGCTATGCGGGATTCGATCCCAAGACCCTGGGATTATGACCTGAGCCAAAGGCAGATGATCGACCAACTGAGCCACCCAGGTACCCTGTGTCTTGGTTTTACACAAATCTAAGTGTATTTTATTATAGTAAGTCTGTACATGCCATTTTATGTTCTTCATTTTCTTAGAAGATTTATTTATTTAAGAGAGAAAGTGCACACATTGCAAGTTGGGGGAGAGGCTGAGGGAGAGACTCTCAAGCAGTCTCCCCACGGAGCCCATAGAACATTTGGGGGCTCGATCTCAGACCTATGAGATCATGACCTGAGCTGAAATAACCAGTCCACGCTTAACTGACTGAGCTCCCCAGGGGCCCCAAGCTCTTCATTTCTAAGACCTGTGTCCTAACCCATTGAGCAGATATAATTTATTATTTTTCTATTCTTTGGTAACAGTACTAGTTAACATTTTAGATTTAAACCTTTTTAAAAATGTTCAGATTAGGGGCCTGCCTGGCTCAGTGGGAAGAGCATGTGACTCTTGATCTCTGGTTTGTGAGTTCGAGCCCCACATTGGGTATAGAGATTACTTAAAAAAAATAGATACCCTCCCCCTCTAGACTTGTTTAAAAAAGAAATTTCAGATTATTTTCTTAGAGTAAATAAAAGTAGAAATGCTGGGTGGAAGAGTATGAACCTTTCTCAGGCTCTTGATACATGTTGTTGGATGGTGATTTTTCACTTATACTTATTTGTAATTCCTTTTTCTCCTTTAGGTATACTCGGGATAATAATGTTCTAAGCCTAGAACAGAGAAAGTTTTATGAAGAAAATGGGTTTCTCGTCATTAGAAATTTGGTGTCTGATGCTGATATTGAACGCTTTCGGTACAGTAACCGTTCGTTGTTTTACAAAACTATGTTGTGTTTGCAGTGGGAATGTGAGTAGGATTAGCGTGTGTGTTCAGGTATTTTTCGGTGATTGGCTCATCGGGAAGTGGTTAGGGACATGAGCTCTGGAGCCAGACTGGCTGGCTTTCATCTTAGCCAAACTACTTCCTGTTGTGTTTCCTGGAGCAACGTACTTTCTACTCCTCTGTTTTCACACCTGTACAATGGGGATGTTAATCGTATTTATGCTCCAGTGTTGTTGTGAGGTCTGGATAAGGTGAAGTACACACAGATGCCTTTGAACGGGGCCTGGCCCATGGTAAGCGTGAGAGAAGTTATTTGCTGTTACTACTCAGGTACACCACATCACAGACGGCTCCTCACTGTTCTGTTAGGCTAAGGAATAGGGGAGTCCCCGCAGTGAGCTCCAGCCTCACAGTGAGGAGACAGGGGCTGCTGCTCTGGTCATTTTCTCTCTCCATCCTCAGAACTACTCAGCCTGACCTGGAGGTCAGTCTGGTGCAGAGACACCCCCTGCTCTATCTCTGAGACTCTTTCCACAGAACTGGCCAGACAGGTGCCTGGAGCCTGCAGTCATGACATCATCTGCCAATTTAATTTTCTAGGAACGAGTTTGAAAGAATCTGCAAAGGGGAGGTGAAACCACAGGGAATGATGATAATGAGAGATGTAAGCATTGCAAAATCAGAATTTATTCCAAGTGAAAAGATGGTTTCAAAGATCCAAGATTTCCAAGAAGATGAGGAACTCTTCAGATACTGCACTCTCCCTGAGGTTCGAGAACTTTCCTGCATATTCTTTTTCTTTAAGTGAATAATGCACCTACATGCTTGCCTCTAGAATTGCTTACACTTTATCTGGCCCCTCTGTTTTGTGGCTGGTGAACAGTGGTTCTCAAATGGAGGCGGACATTTGGCGGTGCCTGGAGCGTGTTGGGTTGGCACACGGTGGGGACTGTGTGCTTCTGTCAGGGTAGAGGTGGGCATGGTGGGTGGGTGAGCTGCTAATGGAGCCCAGAGATCCTACCGTGTGCTGAATAGTCCCCTCCCCAAATGATGACTTATCGAGCTCCAAATGTTAGTCGGGGGCAGATGGAAAACCCTCTTCTGGAGTCTGGTCATTATTCTTGTTTACGAAGGGCAGGAATTCTGCCTTAGAGACGAGGCTCTCTCACTGTGGGTATGGGCATATCAACAGGAGGGACACTGCAGATTCTATTCACTGGACATCCATTTATTGTTTCTTTTTGTCTAATGAACTGGTCAGTAGAGGTTTAAGTTTGTGTTCAGATTTAAACTCATTTTTTAAAAAATCAATAGTTTTTAAGAGTAGTTCAAGTTTACAAAGACATCCACATGGTACAGAAGGGCATAAGATGAAAAGGAAAGTCTCCCACCCTCCAGCCCCACTCACACCAAGCTTTCTGGTGTCTTCAACTAGAAGTCTCTCATAGCTCTGCAGGTCCATCTGTCTACCCCCCCACCTTTTGTGTCACATGGGAACATACTGGTTGTCCACTTTACAAGTGTAGTTTCTACACTTATAATAGATCTTACACATCCTTCTATATCACTTATATATTAATTTATATTATATTTTAAAATTATTGTGTAACATCCCATTGCATAAATGTATCACAGTTTATGAATGATTTTTTTAGAATGGTTTTTTTTTAAAGATTTTATTTATTTATTTGACAGAGAGAGATCACAAGTAGGCAGAGAGGCAGGCAGAGAGAGAGGAAGGGAAGCAGGCCCCCTGCTGAGCAGAGAGCCCGATGTGGGACTCGATCCCAAGACCCTGAGATCATGACCTGAGCTGAAGGCAGCGGCTTAACCCACTGAGCCACCCAGGCGCCCT
Source organism: Mustela nivalis (assembly GCF_964662115.1). Lineage (NCBI taxonomy): Eukaryota > Metazoa > Chordata > Mammalia > Carnivora > Mustelidae > Mustela > Mustela nivalis. The sequence continues at coordinate 122,511,833 of NC_139026.1, read as the reverse complement.
TTAGAATGGTTTTAAAGGACACATTGCATATAGTACATGCTAGAAATTATAACCCCAAGTGCTATTAGAGTATTTGCCCATGGGGGCACCTGGCTGGCTCCATTGGTAGAGCATGCTACTTTTTTTTCTTTAAGATGTATGCGTTAATTTTAGAGAGGAGGGGTGGGTGGAGGGGGAGGGTCAGAAGGAGAGGGAGAGAGAAAATCTCAAGCAGACTTCCTGCTGAGCACAGAACCTGACATAGGGTGGATCTCTGGACCCTGGAATCATGACCTGAGCTGAAACCAAGGCTCAATTGCTTAACCGACTGAGCCACCTAAGTGGCCCAAGCATGTGGCTCTTGGTCTTTGGGTTGTGAGTTCGAGTACAAGGCTGGTTGTGGAGGCTACTTAAAACTTAAAAAAATATATATTTTTAAATCGGACACCTGGGTGACTTAGTTGGTTAAGTACCTGCCTTGGGCTCAGGTCAGGATCCCTATGTCCTGGGATGAAGTCCTACATCAGGCTCCTTGCTCAGTAGGGAGCCCTCTTCTCTCTCTACCTACTGCTTTCTTTTTTGTTCCGGCAAATAATATGACAAATAAATAAAATCTTTTTAAAAACCACATTTAAAATAATTTTAAAAATAAAGAAAATTTGCCTCATAAAAAACTCTGTGTACAGGTAAGCCAGCTATGAAGTCCAGCCCCTTGGGTGGGGGACAGCAGGGGATATGACTTCCCAGCCTCAAGTCCTGCTATGGAAATGGAAGTTGTGTGCATCCACCAAGGAGGAAAATCTTGACGTTAGTGGCAGCACAGGGTAGAGTTAGCACGATTGGGACATCCAGGTTTCCCACCACTCTAAAATCTGAACCAGCATTTGCGTGGTTCATGCAATTGCTGGTTCATGCAATGATTTTTAGGAGGTGGGTCCCGATTTTAGTAGTTAGGTATTTATTTTAATGTGTATTGGAAAAAATACCCAGCACATCCAACCTAGGACCTCAGGAATATTATTAATCAGGATAAGACGTAAGTTAGTTTGGAAAAATTGTTGGCTAACTATATTGGGCACCTCTGTAAAGTATGATGGAAATGGTAAAATGGCTCTTGAGGGTCACTGAGGTTTAGAAAATACTGATCAGAGGCACCTGGCTGGCTTAGTTGTGGGACCTTGAGATCAAGGATCTGAGTTTGAGCCCCCTCGTGGGATTAGGGATTATTTAAAAAGGAAAGAAAGAAAATACTGGCCTAAGGAAATTGCAAAAGTTGACACGCTTTATAAACAAACAAGTAGGAGGCCTGACTTCTAGGATTTTGGTTTCATTTCAAGCGTTTCCTGCTCAAGTTGCCAGTATTCCTTCTACACAGGATCAAACAGTGAGAAAGCAGTAGAACATGCTTCATTTTTTGGAGTCAGACAGAATTGGAGATTCAGTACCATCTTTCTCATTGAATTGGCCCCGCAAACTTGGGCAGTTTATTATCTATGGGCTTATTTATTGGGGTGTTCACTTTAAAGGATTATTCATCCATGGAGGCATTACTTTCTGGAATCGCTGTGTGTTTTAGGTGGGCTGATGCATAAAGCCCCCTGCAGGTAGTCGGCATACACCGCCGACTCCTTTCTGCATGTACCCCTCCCTCGGTGGGTTAGAGGTAAAGAGGTAGCACCCCAGTTGCCCTTCTCTTTTCCTCTGGGCTACGCATGGCCGTTGCACATGTTGGGGCCTCTCATGGTCCCTTCTTTTTTTCTTAAGTAGGCTCTATGCTCACTGTGGGGCTTGAACTCACAAACCCCAGCTCAAGAGTTGCATGCTCTACCTACTGAGTCAGCCAGGCGCCCTCCATGGTCCCTCCTTATGAAGAATCTTGGTGGGGGCGGAGAGAAAGCTGCCTGCTCACTGGGCAACTATGGACAGTTCCAGTTGAAAGAAGGTTTATCGCTGCCTTTCCCAGTTGATTTCTCAGAGAAACACACGCCTCTCTCTATCTTTTTTTATTTTTTAGATTTTTAAAAATTCATTTATTTATTTGACAGACAGAGATGACAAGTAGGCAGAGAGAGGAAGAGAAGCAGGCTTCCCGCTGAGAAGTGAGCTGGATGCGGAGCTCGATCCCAGGACTCTGGGATCATGACCTGAACTGAAGTCAGAGGCTTTAACCCACTGAGCCACCCAGGCACCCCCACAAGCCTCCCTTGTAGAAAAAGTGGTTAGGGTTGCAACTGGCTTGGAAAAGCCTGTTTAATTCAGAGTGTTGCAGACATACCGTTGCAACTTTTTCATGCTTTCAAGCTTTGTTTGCAATGTTGTAAAAATACTAAGTGGTTTTTAAATATATATATGTTTGTTTGTTTGGAGGGGAGGGGCTTAGGGAGAGAATCTCAAGTCAACTCCCCACTGAACAAAGGGCCCAGTGCAGGGCTTGATACTGTGACTGTGCAGTCATGACCTGAGCAGAAATCAAGAGTTGGAAGCTTCACTGACTGAGTGACCCAGGTGCTCCTACCAAGTGTTGAATGAAGGCATCTTGGCTCTTGTACAGATAATTGTACTTTGTGCCACTTTTGTGCATTGGAAGTTTCGGTAAACTTTTTTTTTTTCTTTTCCCTTAGATTCTGAAATATGTGGAGTGCTTCACTGGACCGGATATTATGGCCGTGCATACAATGCTGATAAACAAACCTCCTGATTCTGGTAAAAGGTTCCTATTTGTTATGGAGAAACCCTCCTCCCAAAAGAAAAAAAAGAGGAAAAGAGAGAGTTTAAGGTGTTCTAAATCTAGCTGTGTGTGTAATTGCTAAATTTGGATAACTAAATATATTTGTCCTTTTACTTGTCTTAAAATAGCATACATCATAACAATAGTGAGGTAGAAGAGCGATTTCAGATATTAACTGTAGGGTTATTGTTGGGTTTCTGGAAGACTGGCTTGCTGCTCAAAAGTTTGGTTTAATAAACATGATTATTCATATATTATAGGCTCCTATTATAATTCTCATTATAATAAATCCCTAAGCTTTGTTAACTATTCTTACCAATGGTGGTGTGAATTCTGTTTTCCTGATTGAAGATATTATTATAATCAAAATTAAGGCTTTCTTATAAATCACATTCATCACTTGACGTAAAATGTCTTGTGATTCCTAAAATGTAGCTCCTGAGATCTCACTCCCAGAGAAACTGATTCTGAAGCGAAAACCCAGGAATCTGCACTAAAATAAAAACTATTTTTAAGTAGGCTACATGTCCAGCCTGGAGCCCAGCTCGGGACTTGTACTCATAACCCTGAGATCAAGACCTGAGCTGAAATCAAGAGATGCTTGACTGAGCTACCCAGGTACCCCCAAGAATCTGCATTTTTTAAGCCAACAGCTCTTGGTCCATGCTGAGAAATTCTACTCTACTAGCAGTAATAAATTGGTCCTTCAGAATTCTTTATTGTTTTTCCACTTTTTCTGGAGAAAAAGAGGCCAGGAGAGTTTTATGTGACTAGCCTGTAGTGTAGCACCATGAAATCTCTCCTACCCTGGATGTCTTGCTTAGAAACATCGGGGTTGGGCATAGGGGAACAGTACCAAGTTCAGACTGCAAAACAGGGAACCACGTAAATGTGGTTCTGTAATCTCTGATTCTACATAATGACTGTTCATCAAGTGCTCTTAGTTCTGTGAAGAACTTCTTGGAAGCGTTTTATTAATTTAATTACTCGATAGTGTTTGTATCAGCCACTTAGAGGGCTAGCAGGGAACTTCAAATTTGGTTACTCTCCAGTTGAAAAACTTTTCTTTGAGCGCTAGGCTTTGTGCCCAAATCAGAGTTACAATGGAATAAAGCACAATAGAGATCATAACATGTTATGAGTTGCTAGAGAATGGTGGGAATCCCTCGCTGTCAGAAACCCAGGAAAAAAGGGTAGGATCTGGAGTCACGCTGTTGATTTGATATTCCAATTTGGTGCTTATCTCTCCAGGCTGATTGTCTGTAGTGTGGTTTCACTTCTTTGGGTTCTGAAGGGATAGACACTGATCTGGTTTTCAGGCAGAGGAGATGAATTCTGAGGTTCAAGTGTGGTTTAACAGCAGGTTCTGTTTCAGGCAAGAAGACATCCCGCCACCCCTTGCACCAGGATCTGCACTATTTCCCCATCAGGCCCAGCAATAACATAGTTGGTGCTTGGACAGCCATGGAGCACATCGACCGGAACAATGGCTGCCTGTGTGTGCTCCCGGGCAGTCACAAAGGTGACCTGAAGCCACATGCTTATCCCAAGTGGGAGGTATAAATCCCTTCTTTCCTTCCTTTCCTTTTTCCTTCCTTCCTTCCATCACTTCCTTCCTCTCTCCTTTTATTTTTTAGGATTTTATTCATTTATTTATTTGAGTCAAACACAGAGAGAGAAGGGATAAAGGGAGACAACTCGTGATATTTGCTCGTGATACTTGTGAGAGGTGGTGCGGGCAGAGAGAGGCAGAGGGGGAGGAACACGGACATGTAGACTCTGGTGAACACTAGCTCAACATGCAGCTTGATTTTGTGACCCTGAGATCATAAGCTGATCCCAAAATCCAGAGTCTGATACCTGACTCCCTGAGCCACCAAGGTGCCCTTAGAAGGTAAATCTTAACCAGAATATTTATTGTTCTGATTTATTTTTATTTATTTATTTTTGAAGATTTTATTTATTTATTTGACAGAGAGAGAGACGTCACAAGTAGGTAGAGAGGCAAGCAGAGGGAGAGGGGGGAAGCTGAGCAGAGAGCCCAATGCGGGGCTTGATCCTAGGACCCTGAGACCATGACCCGAGCTAAAGGCAGAGGCTTAAACCACTGAACCACCCACGCGCTCTATTGTTTTAATTTTAGATCTGATTCCATACAGAACTTTAACAATGAGATGATTTCCTTTCTTAGCAAAACATTGTTTTTGGTTTTGCAACCAGGATCAGGGAAATTTCAAAGATGTCAGGTAGAATAATCATTTTTCTTTCAACAAGTTTTGGAAAGCTGACCAGTGTGGGGAACTGTGGTAGGCACTGTGTGGAATCTAAAATCATCAAGCTTCATTGCAGAGGTCAGATTAAACACCCACAACACCAGACGCATGTATCAGCTGCCAAGTAATTCTTACCCACTGATCGCTATATCTCAGGATAAAGACGAGGGAGGAATCATCTCCTTCCTGCTAGAGAGATCAGCGAAGGCTCTGGGGAAGGAAGAGTAGTATTGCACTGCCTGCCGGTTGCATGGTTTATTGATTGAACTATTGAATGCTTTTGAGCCCACGAATGGTAAGATCAAATAGGCTCTTCAAGAATGATAATCCTGAGATCTAGAGCAGGAGATACTGAAGGTGTGGAGTCCAGAGGCAGAGAAACCAGAGAGGAGACTACGTGTGTTGTAGGCCTCAGACAATAAATTCTGAAAACCCCAGAAAAGCATGTGTTGTTCAGGTGGGAAGAATGCATGTGGGTTTTTTGTAGGAAGTAAAGAATATGGCTTTTAGGACTTGTCTCAATTAGTTAGAATTCTTACACTAAGGATTAGTGCCAAGTGAAAATCTTTGAGTCTGGATTCTGATATAAAATCTGAAATTGTGAGATTCATAATCTGTTGAGGTTTATGGAAAAACTGAGTTGAGGTTTAGGGAGTTTGTTGCAGGCAACAGAAGTGGGCTGCGGCTGACTTAAGCCAAAGGGTGTGTTTGGAGGGTCGCAGCACATGCTGATTTGATGGAAAAGCTGGCAGGCTCTGGTAAGCAGGAAAGTGGGAGTATGTCAGTGGGAGTTCAGGATGGGGCACCTGGTGGGGGTAGTTGATCCTTGACCATGACCAATGCCTTTGATTGATCCTCTGTTCAGATACAAAGTGATGACAGTGGGAGGTCAGATTGAATTTGCATAGGTTACATGTGCACCTCGCCAGGAGAGAAGGGCACTGGATGAAAGGCCCAACACAGTCCAGCAGGAAAGAATCCTTCCCCAGAAGAATGTGGGACAGTCCTATGAAGGGGGCTGGGGTACTGTGCTCCCCCCATAACCATTACTTAAAGCAATAGCTAACATTGGAAGTAGTTCTAAAAAAGCACAGTGTTGTAATTTACTATTCTTTCTTTACTCTGGTTGTGACATGAGTGCTTTCTGAGCTGAGGAGACTTGAACATTTTCTCTCTTCTGGCCTGAGAATACAGTTTGCTTCCCAGAGGTACTCCTGAATAATAGAAGAATGATTTAGGCAAAGTTACGGGGGAGAAGAATATCATGTGGGGAAAGTGGGATTACAGATTCATGCTGGAAAGGGGATCTCCCATGTTAACTGCAAAATGCAAAGTTGGTCTAGATCTTCATTTATAATTCGGTAATGAAGGATAAGTGGAAATTTCATATTCTTCATTTGGGTCCCCAACTCCATGATTTTTACAACCAGATGTCTGAGAAGTTTTTGTATATTTACAGTTGCTTTGAGAATCTTTTTTTGTCTTTCTCTTGGCAGAACTTACAAAACCTTTGCTTTTCCTAATGAGTCATTGACAATATTCTTAATCATTGGGTTCCTCAAATATAGTCTTGTTTCTCTTATGTGTTCTAGGGAGGAGTTAACATAATGTTCTACGGGATTCAGGACTATGATGAAAACTGCCCCCGAGTGCATCTTGTGATGGAGAAGGGAGACACTGTTTTCTTTCATCCTTTGCTCATCCATGGATCTGGTTGGAACAGAACTCAAGGATACCGGAAGGTATGCATTCCCATCACTGTACTTTCCAAAGATGAATACATTAGAAACAAAAAATGGAGTTTGTGACTCCACTGCATAGAAATTCCATGTTCTGGGCAAAGCAGGCAGTCCCTTCAGTAGGCAGTCACCTCAAGAGAACTAACCTGAAACTAGGAAAATGAGTTTTAAGTTTAGATTAGCTTATAACTTTTTCAAGAATGGAGAGAACCAAGTAACCTCCAACTTATCTTCAGACAGAAAGAAGATGGGGATCGTATGTGATGCTATTGGACTCAAAGTGTCCATTTTATTACAAAGGGGTGGTGTGTATATTATTGTCCTTTGCAAGGTATTTTTGTGGGTTATTGTTTGTTTTCATGATCCATAGCCATTGAAATGACAACTCACCACAAACTCAACTGAGTAACTAACTTCCCTGACTAAGAAAATGGTGAAGAACCCTGGAACACATTCCTGTTTAGGACTTGAGGACATCCACACAGTAGAAAGATCACATGTTGAAAAGTTAAAGTCCTCTTACTCATGTTGTTATGTTCCCCGCCCTTTTTAAAAACAAGTATCGCAGGGAGCTAAAAACCTCTTGTATTTCTCAGTCAGACTTAAACTGTACCTGGGGAAAAAGAGATACTGAACCCTGAAGAGACTAATACAGGACAGCATGGAACATTCTAGAAATCAAAGGCTGAGTGAAATAGCTGACTTTCTAAAGGAAATCTCCCTGTTCGGTAGCTGGTGTTAATGGAATGGGTTTTTTCCCAGTATTAACCCTGTCACTCTACACAGGCAATTTCCTGCCATTTCGCTGGGGCAGACTGCCACTACATTGATGTGAAAGGCACCAGTCAAGAAGTCACTGAGAGGGATTTTTCACCGATAGGAAAAAAATTATATGGATTTCCAGATGACACCAGGCTGCAGGTATGCTTTTCTGAGATGATAGGTTAAGACTTTTTGTCTTCTTTTCTTCAGATGCTTAACAACTCTCATACCTGTTGTAATTTAGAAGTGTAACATGCTTTGTTTAGAGCGCCTTGCAGAAGCATTGCTGAGACCCACTAAGAATTATAGTGGAATTTCAGCTTGTACGCACTTCCCCAGCTGGGGAAGCTTGTATGCACTTCCCCATCTGAGCACCCCATGCTTTTTTATGTCTTTGGCCACCCTGTGGTACGCAGGCTATTCTGTTCCAGGATGGACAGATGGAAACAGAAAACAGATCTGGAGGAGAGCAAGTGAAGGACGAAGGCCACCTTCTTGAACGCACAGAAGGAAAGTTAGAGGCTTGGGCTCTCACCCATAGGCCTCCTTTATTTGTATAGCGCAGAGTATTGACGTATCTACAAATCCAGGGAGACTCCCAGAAAGCCATTCCTAAGCAGGTTTTGTTTGGGTCAGTTGGCATCTGGAGTTTCATGGAGCGGACTTCAGAAACCACTGATGCTTATCCGTGGGGGATAGAGACATTATTTCGTAGCCTTTCTACTTAATATACATCACTTGTAAATTCTTTGTAACTAGAACATTCAAAGCTGATGATGATGGTCACCAGACAAACTGTAGTCAACGCAAAAATAAACATATTTTATTGTGAATGAAGTCCATTTTAGCCGCTGAACCAAAAAGCTGATCTTATGTTTTAATTTGCATTCATCATAAATGCATGCATTTCCTATGGGGGAGACCCCCAAGGAGACCAAGCGTCATGATAACTCTGGGCCTTCCAGTACTCTGAAGAGTACCATACACCAGCACTAAGCTACCGTGCCATTAGGAGTCATCTTCTGAAACTCCTTCCCAGCTTAAAATCTGACTTCTCCCTTGCCCCTTCTCCCTTTAGCATCTATGACTCTATCCCACATCTGCAAAGGCTCTCATTTCACACGGTAGATGGTAGACCCTCTGTCCTCCTCCCTTGGTCCAGTGCTTAAAGTGCATCATATTTTGTCAAGTGGGCCTTCCATGCAACACTCTGAATTTTAAAGCAGAAAAAATGCATATATTATGTTTGGGGTAGTAAGTGATTGCCTTCTGTATTCATTTCATTTATTTGAGAGAGAGAGAGAGAGAGAGCAGGAAGGGCGGCAGGCAAAGGGAGAGGGAGAAGCATACTCCCTGCTGAGTGGGGAGCTTACTGAGGGGCTGGATCCCAGAACCTTGAGATCATGACCTGAGCCAAAGACCGATGCTTAACGGACTGAGCCATCCAAGTGCCCCACCTGTACTTATTTGAAAATGTTAGTCTTGCAGATATAGTTCCTCAACTTTACTTAGAATAATGATATTAATTTCTGCTACATAGCTCTTTGTGAGTTATAAGAGCTCTTTCATATTTCTAGTTTTACTTTCTTCACAAATCCCGTGGATCAGTCATTCTCATTTTTTGTTTTTAAGATCTCTTTATTTATTTGAGCGAGAGAGAGTGCACGCAAGCAGGGGGGAGAGAGGAGGGGAAGGGAGGGAATCTCCAGCAGACTCCTCCCTGAGGGAAGAGCCTGAGACAGGACTCAAACCCATCACCCTGAGATCATGACCTGAGTCGGACACTTAACTGACTGAGCCACCCAGGAACCCCTCACTCTGCACACTTAGGGAGAAACTGAAAAGTCCAAGAGGTTGGCCTGTGTGATGTAAGTGACAGAGGTACATTTTGGAGTCAGGTCTAATTCCCAAACCGTTTTTTCCACCTGACCTAGCTGTTCACTCAAACATAAACAAGAAACAAAAAAGTCTGAATTGTTTTATTAAGAACAAAGGAAAAAGAAATCCCAAATCAAGCCATAACTCATGACATCACATGCACGTAGGAGCAGATCACTGTAAATGGGGCAGTGTCTAAAGGAACGCAGGACAAGGGGCAGTGTGGACTGTTGTGACCAAACACTGTGTTTAGCCAGTTGAGGACACCTGTGGTCAACAGCAGTGCCAAATAACACAGGCTGACCTTCTGGGGACTTGCTCTCTTAGTTTGGTCAACACTATTCTAGATGTGGGCAAGTACATTATTTGGAGTCTTAGAATATGGTTTATTTACCAGTTGATAGGACTACTGTGCAGACTTTTTCCATTTAACTGTTGGTAGATGCTAGAAATCTACTTCGTCTCATGCTGAACAGATCCCTGTGTTCCATCCACTGACTGTGCTTGGTTTTATTTCCAGGATGTGTTTAGATTTCGAGTGCGGCTGGTGAAAGGAAAGAGGATCAACCTATGAGATAGCCGTCCGCTTGAGCTCTTTGAGAGAAAACAGAACAAATCAAGGTGTCTGGGGAAAATTTTTTAACAACCTATCCTAATCTTTTCTATCGCTTGTTCTCCAAATCATGACATGAGGATAAGGTACTTGCTGGTATGTGGTTAGTTCTGTGTGCAGACCTGTTGCTTTCATGGAGGAAGATATGTTACAGTGGCTGATTACTGTTTTCAGGAAAACTGGGGGTCGCAGCTAATAAATGTTTCTTGTCTAATTTAAGTGTGTTCAATCAGTTTCTTTGATTCAGTTAGCTCTTTACCCAAGCAGAAAGGTATCCTTTGAAACTCCGGGTACGTGGACTCTTGCATCCCTCTTCTGGAAAACCCACCACCCCCTGACTTCATGGCACGAGAGATTTCTCAGATCTAGAACACCATCTAACACAGGCCCATGTAATGAAGGGCATTGTGGAGTAGAAATAAGGGAGATGCTTGTGCTCTGACACAGGATTCCTTGCATGACTTCTCCAACCCAGGCACCCTCCTTATAAAAACAAGATCAGATCTTTCCAAGTTGTTTTTCTCTGTTCCTGAAGAAGGAAGACTAAAGTGGCTTCATCTGCTATTTTTTATTGGGTAAGGCAGCTGAAAACCCTCTGCATTTATGAACGAAACCTAAACTCTTTCAAACTACAGGGACAATTTTAGATAGTTTAGGTTTCTAGTGGGCATGAACTGGGAGAATTTATTTTATTTTGAAATTTGATTTTTTTTTTTTTTAGAGAGACCTACACACACACACACACACACACACACACACACACACACACACGCTGAGCAGTGGGAAGGGGCAGAGGGAGAGGCAGAGAGCCCCATGAGCAGGGAGCCCGACAAGGGGCTCAATCCCAGGACCCTGAGATCAAGATCTGAGTCTAAGGCACAGGCTTAATCCACTGACCCCCCCTTGGGGCCTCATGGATGGGGGGTTTATTTTATTCAGTGTACACAAGCTGGGGCAGCAAAGAGCCATAGTCTTGATTTTTAAAAACAATAATTTGCTAAGAAATAACAAGAGTCCTTTTCTTGTTAATCTGCTAAGCACAGGTTTTCCTAAAGAGTTTCACTGTTTTTGTCAGGTTCTTTGTGAGGGCAGCCTATTTAAGTTCAGGTCCAGCTGGAAGCTGAAGAAGGCAAGACTATCCCTGACAGGGCTCAAGGAAACTGCTTTACGGAATAATTGGACATAAAATGTACATGAGGAAAGCCTGTGCAAACAGCATGTATGGAGCCCTGTTCCACCAAAAAGCCTTTTCAAACTAATTTCAAATGTAAAATAAATTAGAAAAAATAAACTTCAATAGGAAAACCAGATAGCACAATTAGTTACTTCCCTTATGCATTTTTGAGCGCATGCCAATGAGTCAATCAGGAAACAATTCATCGCCCATTTTATCTGTGTTCCTCTTGTTCATTCATTCATTCACAAATACCCAATCATCCGTTCCGTGTAATGGGACTAGATGGGGAACAAAGACAGCGCCGGGATGAGTTAGGACGGATCCTTTGGTCTGTGTGGATCCACCTGGAAGAGGTGGGAGCAAAGGTCAGCGGCAAAATGAAGAGCTGGAAGGGGACTATGGGGCATCTGGGCAGAATGAGGAACAGCTGGTTTCACAGTGGGTGGAACGGGGATTTACCCTGGGAGAGTGTTTTCTTTGCCTGGAGACTAACCTCAAAGGACTATAGGAGGTACTCAAAGTGCACACCAAAGCGAATAGAAAGAATCCTCTTTTACTTGTGAACACACAAATAAATGGAAAGATACTTTGTGCTCATGGTTGAGAAGAATGAAAAATATTGTTAAAATGTCCACACTACCCAAAGTAATCTACTGATTCAGTGCAGTACTTATCAAAATTCCAATGGCATATTTCACAGAGTAGAAGAAATAATTCTAAAATTTGTATGGAATCACAAAAGATCCCCCAAACCACCAGAGCAATCTTAAGGATAAAAAAGAAAGGTATCACCCTCCCTGATTTCAAACTATATTGCAAAGCTATAGTCAAAGAGTATGTTACTCGTACTAACACAAATACACAGATGAATGGAACAGATTGAGACCCTGAAAAGACCCACACATATATGAACAATTCTTCTATGACAAAAGAACCAAGAACATAGAATGGAAAAAAGATCGTTTCTTCAACAACTGGTGCTGGGAAAACTGGAGAGCCACATGCAAAAGAATGAAACTGGAACACTGTTTTACACCACACACAAAAATTAACTCAAAATGAATCAAGACTTGAATGTAAGACCTGAAACCATAAAATTCCTAGAAGAAGACCAAGGCAATAAACTCCTTGACATGTGCTTTAGTGACATCTTTGTGGTTATGATTCCAAAGGCAAGGGAAACAAAAGCAAAAGTAAACAAATGGGACTCCATCAAACCAAAAAGCTTCTGCCCAGCAAAGAAAACCATCAACCATTAACAAGAAAAGGCAACCTACCAAATGGAAGACGACATTTGCAAACCGCATATTTGATAATGGGTTATTATCCAAAATACATAAGGAACGCATACAACTCAACAACAAAAAGACAAATAACCTGATTTAAAAAAAAAGTGTAGGAAACCTAATAGACATTTCTCCAAAGGAGACAGATGGCCAAAGGCACTAGAAAAGATGCTCGACATCACTAAGACATCCCCCTGTTCACTTATATACATATATACATATATATCTATTATATAGATATCTGTGTGTGTGTAAGGTCCAGATGTACAGCTTTGTAATTCAACATCCATATACACTACAGTGTGATCACCATTACAAATCTCGTTACCAAGCATCACCATACAGTTGGCTTCCTTCACACCATGCCTGCTTCTCCTCTGGTAACCACTTATCTATTCTCTGTATCTTTGAGAGTAATTTTGTTGGTTTGGGTTTCTTGGGTTTTTATTTTGTTTTATTATTTATTTGTTTTTTCGATTTCAGATAGGAGTGAAATATAGTATTTGTCTTTCTCCAGCGTATTTTACGTAACGTAATACTCGCACATTCCACCCATGTTGTCACAAATGGTAAGATTTCATTCTTTTCTGTGGCCGAGTAATATTCCACGAAGCATCTGCCTTTGGCTCAGGTCATGATCTCAGGGTCCTGGGATCAAGTCCCTACCTCGTACTCCCTGCTCAGTGGGGAGTCTGCTTCTCCCTCTCTTTCTGCCCCTCCTCCAGCTTGTGCTCTCTCACTCTCTCTCTCAATAAATAAATAAAATCTTTTTGAAAAATGAACAGGAAGAAATTGTGAACAACCTAGAAACTGGACACTCAGAAATACAACCTTTCTCTTGGTTATTTTAGGGATTTCTGTCCTTGTTTGGGAGCTGGTAATCCTTTTCTGTGAAGGATCTGGCTCTTTACTATCAAGAGCCAGATAGTAAATATTTTCTCCTTCAGAGGCTATTCTACTCTCTGTGTCCCAAGGACTCAGCTCAGCTGTTACAGCAGGAGGGCAGTCAGGGACAACAGCTAAGTAAAGAGGTGTGGCTAGGATCCAATAAAACTCTATTCACAGAAATCTGCAGATATCTGCCAGATATCTGCCAGAGTTAACCCTGGGGTTCTTCTTTGCCTAGCCCGCACTAGATGACTCTCTGTATTTAGGAACGCAAACAATTGTCATGCACCTTGACAAAAAGCTCTGCCTGGCAGTGTGGGAACAATGCTTCAGAGCACTTCCCTGTTTCTTTGAGATGAACAGGAAGGTGTTGTGAGCCTGGCCCTGCCCCATGCAAGGCACAGTTTGCTTTCTTATGTGATGAGCAACTGTTTGTTTTTTCTTTCTTGATGTGGCCAATTATTAATGTAGATTAACTTTGGGACAGCCTGTGAAGACTTATCCCAAGTCCTCTGGTGTAAATTTAGCCCAGAAGGAGGATGCTCTAAGATGAGGTGGGTGATACACAGCACCCAAGGACACTGCTTAAATATGCACATTGGTATCCACCAGCAATCTTGGTTGCAAAGGACAGAAGCTGACCCTAAGAATGGGAAACAGAAATCAGACCGTGTTAGCAGGCTCTCCAGGACTTAGGGAAATGCTATGTGTCGAGGTGTGCCATGGACAGGAGCACAGCACAGTGGCGATGGTGATGGACGTCCCGCCTCACCTACGTCCACTGCCCCGTCCTCTGGGCCCGAGCTTTGGAGTCCAAGCCCTGGGCACAGAGTGTGAGCCACACGCCATGCCTGGCTGCCACAGAGGTAGAAACAGAGGAGGGGCCTTCCTGGTTCTGTTTGCCACCTGCCCTAAGACCACACTTCATGGTGGGGTGGGATTGCCTCAAAGCAAGATCAGGTAGCAAAAAGAAAGAAGATGGACAAAATGTTTTCATCGGCTACAACAGCCACACCATCTGGGTTTCATAGTCTGCCTGCCGGGGAACAGTAAAACCCGCTGTGAACTTGATGAAGGGAAGGGCTGTGTCTCTGCTTGCTCTCTCAGGCTTGTCCTAGGTGCCTGTCTCAGTCCTCGAGTGATACAGGCTCATCCTTGATCATCTGGGAAACACACCATGGCCCCTGGGAACTCTGGCCTGGTGCAGCATTCTCAGGGCTGGGGTGATGAATCATTATGGGGTCACTTGCAATACTTCAGTAGGTCACACCCCTGGTTTTTTTGTTTTTCTTTCCTTTGAGAAAGAAAGCATAGGGAGGGGAGGGACAAGGAACGAGAATCAAGCAGGTTCCTTTCCCAGTGCAGAGTACAACGCCAGCTGGATCTCACAATCCTGAAACTGTGACCTCAGCTGAAATCAACAGTGAGACGCTCAACCGACTGCACCATCCAGGTGCCCCATAACTTCTATTTTTAAATAAAATTATGAAATAAAATAGAATGAGGGGTTCCTGGGTGGCTCAGTGGGTTAAAGCCTCTGCCTTCTGCTCAGGTCACGATCCCAGGGTCCTGGGATTGAGCCCTACATCAGGCTCTCTGCTGAGAAGAGAGCCTGCTTCCCCTGCTTCTGTCTCTGCCTGCCTCTCTGCCTGCTTGTGATCTCTGTCTGTCAAAAAAAAAAAAAAAAAAAAAAATCTTTAAAATAAAATAGAATGAAAAAATAAAAAACAGAGAAGAAATCAGAGAGCACCACATAAGGTAAGGAAAGCAATGTTTTCTGTTTTATTTTCTTTTAAAGATTTTATTTATTTATTTGTCAAAGAGAGAGACACAGAGCACAAGCAGAGGAGCACCAGGCAGATGGAGAAGCAGACTCCCAGCTGAGCAGGGAGCCAGATGCAGGACTTGTTCCCCAACCCTAGGATCATGACCTGAGAGAAAGGTGGACTCTTCACCGACTGAGACACCCAGGCGTCCCTGTACAGATGCTCTTTACTCACAGTTCCAAAGAAAACCATGGGCTGTGTTCTATTTTCCTGGGTGAAGCTTTTAGGATATGCAATGGGAAATGTCTATCTTAGTCTCAATTCCTTAAACATCAGGGCTGGAGGCATAAGTGGATGTCCCAACTCCTGTTAAAGATTTTATTTATTTATTTGACAGAGAGATCACAAGCAGAGGGAACAGCAGGCAGAGGGAAGAGGGAGAACCAGGCTCTCCACTGAGCAGGGAGCCCCACGAGGAGGACTTGATACCAGGACCTTGGGATCATGACCTGAGCCAAAGGCAGAAGCTTAGCCAACTGAGCCCCCCAGGCACGTGTGGATGTCCCAGCCCTTAGGTAGGCAAGGACGTCAGGCAGGAAAGGGCAGGGAGTGCATGGCAAATGGCCAGTGTGTCACAACAAAGAGCCTGTTCCTTTATCTTAGGGCATTTACACAGAGGCTTCCTGGAGTCACTGCTGTGGGAGGAAGAGTGAGGAGGCAGTTTAGCAATTTAACTGCTGAGTCTTCCCCTTCTATCAGGGTAAGAATACCCTGTGCTTTTGGGTTGTATTTCTGGCCCTCTAAGCACTTCTAAGGAAGTTAACCTCTGAGGTTCCTCTGTGGCCATTCTGTACCATGTATGGGGTGCCTTGGCAGTTGATTATGTTTGAATAATTTCAACTTCTCCTTTAACTAAAAGCAGCAGCAGCTAACACCTGTATTATGCCTTATGCACCGAGCGCTGTTGTAAGCCCTGAACTTGTATTGGTGTTTAAAATATATATATATATATATATATATATATATATATATATATATATATTAAAATATATATTTATTTAAAATTTTATTTATTTATTTATGAGAGAGAACGGAAGGAGGGGCAGAGGAAGGAGAGAGAGAATCTTAAACAGGCTCCATGCCCAGTGCAGAGCCTGATACAGGGCTTGATTTCATGACCTTGTGATCATAACCTGACCGGGCACGATTTGGGCACTTAACTGACTGAGCCACCTAAGTTTCCCATATTGATGCTTTTAATTTTTGCAACAATTCTACAGTCAAAGCACAATCATTATCCCTATTTTACAAATGAGACAACTCAGCACAGAAAGGTTAAGTAACATGCCTAAAGTCACATAGCTAGCAAGTGGTGGGGCCAGAATTGGAACCCCAACAACTGGGCTGCAGAGTCCTTGCCACTTTGTCATTGGAATAATGCATTAAATGATCATTTATATACTTTTAGTGAATGATTTTACTCCATATAATGTTAAGAACCTCAAATTTTTCCAAAATTTCAGCTATTCCACAATTTAACTTGTATTTCTTGAAATGCAACACTGGCAAACAGTAAGAATAATCTTTAATATAGATATTGATCATGTTCATGGTAGTTGGTATTGTAAAGGATTCTATTGAATGCACAGAAACTGTGTCAAGCAATCCATTGATAAATAGTGGGGAATGAATAGTTTATAGAGTCAGAATATATAAGACATAACAGAGAAGGTCTTAAGGATAATGTAGTCCAATCTCCTGATTTCATTCATTCATTCAGTTATCAACACTGTGTGCAGGCATACACTAGACGTCAATCATGTACAGATGATTAGGCATGCTTTCTGACTTCAAGGAACTCACCTCTGGGCTATGAGAGCCCTCAGCTCAAAGGGTGGTGGAGGGGGTTTGTTTCTGGGTTCATACATGTGTCTGCAATTTACTGATTGTTAACCAAGAAAGGAGAATTAAAAACCCCTAATGGTACTTTCCTGTTATATATAAACCGTTCTATATAAACATCTATAATAATTTAATTTCTATAAAGAGAATGTGTTCATATATTACAGTAGTTAAAAATTAATTCTTAAAAGTTCATGCAAATGACTCTTGGTGGTAAAACCGCAATGTGTTTTATTTCACTAGGCTAATAAGCAAGGGGGTTTGAGGATTTGTTTTGTCCTACAGAAAATAGCAGATACTAATACAGAAGCAAGTCATTAAGTCTGAATCTGTTTGAGTTGGGCAAGTTCAAACCTTGGTTGCAGAACCAGTTTGAGCACAGGGGGACCTTTATGATGAGGATCCTGGGTCACTCCATGACATGGAGAGAGAGCACAGGGACACAGTGCTTCAGGGAATCCAAGTCTCCCCTTCTCCCACAGCTGCTTCAACCTCTCTCCCCACAAACCAGCTTCTCCTGGGTCCCAGCTGATGCTAGAAATGGGCTTTCCCCACAGTGCTGAGTTTATGTCTCTCCTGTCCAACAGAGTAGTCAGACACTGAAAATCTCTGTTTAAATTTCGGATTCCTTGCAATCCCTATCAGGGAATCATGTAAAGATGATTAGGACATGCTAACAACAGCATTTTTCAACAAATTTAAACCATCCTAAAATTTATATGGAATCACCAAAGACCTCAAGTAGCCAAAACAATTTTGAAAAAGAAAAACAAAACTGGAGGTATCACAATTTCAGACTTCAAGTTATATTAAAAAGCTGTAGTCAAAACAGTATAGTACTGGCACAAAAAAAGACACAGATCAATGGGACAGAATAAAACCCCCAGAAATAAAGCCATAATTATATTGTCAATTAATTTTGGATAAGGCACAAAGGATATCTAATGGGAAAAATTTTCTTCAACAAATGGTGCTGTGAAAACTGAGCAGCTATATGCAAAAGAATAAAACTGGAACCACTTTCTCACATTTATAAAATTAAATTTGAAATGGATTAAAGACCTAAATGTGAGACAGAAAACCATTAAAATCCTAACAGAGTGCACAGGCAGTAACTTCTCTGACATCAGCCATAGCAACATTTTTCTACATATGTCTCCTGAGGCAAGGGAAATAAATGCAAAAATAAAGTATTGTGACTACATCAAAATAAAAAGCTCCTGCATTGTAAAGGAAACACAACAAAACTAAAAGGCAACATATGGTATGGGAGAATGTATCTGCAAATGACATATCTGATGAAGGCTTAGTATCCTAAATATATGAACAACTTCTGCAACTCAACACCCCAAAACAAATGATCCAACTAAAAAAAATGGACAGAAGAAATGAACAGACATCTCTCCAAAGACATACAGATGGCCAAGAAGACGAATGAAAAGATGCTCGACGGGGTGCCTGGGTGGCTCATGATCCCAGGGTCCTGGGATCGAGCCCCACATTAGGCTCTCTGTTCAGCAGGGAGCCTGTTCCACCCTACCCCCGCCTGCTTCTCTGCCTACTTGTGATCTCTGTCAAATAAATAAAAATAAAATCTCAAAAAAAAAAAAAAGTTGCCCGACACACTTATCTTCAGGGATCTGCAAATCAAAACTACAATGAGACATCACCTCACACCTTTCAGAATGGCTAAAATTTTAAAAATGCATGGAAAAACAAGTATTGGCGAGAATGAAAACTGGTACAGCCACTCTGGAAAACAGTATGGAAGTTTCTCAAAACTTTAAAAATAGAACTACCCTAAGATCCAGCAATCACACTACTGGAGCATTTATCCCCAAATACAAAAACACGAATTCAAAAGGGTTACTGTACCCCTGTTTATAGCAGCATTATTTATAGCAGCCAAATGATGGAAAGAGCCTAAGTGTCCATCAATTGATTAAGGGATAAAGAAGAGGCGATATATATACACAATGGAATATTAACCAACCATAAAAAAGAATGAAATCTTGCCATTTGCAATGACATGCATGGAGCTAGAGAGTATAATGTGAAGCAAAATAAGTCAGTCAGGGAAAGACAAATACCCTATGTTCTCACTCAAATGTGGAATTTAAGAAATGAAACAAATGCTCAAAGGAAAAGAAAGAGAGACAAACCAAGAAACAGATTCTTAACTATAGAAAACAAACTGCTGCTTACTGGGGGGGGGGGGGAGTGGGTGGGTAAAATAGGTGAAGGGGATTGAGTAATGCGCTTGTTGTGATCATCACCAGTGATGTACAGAATAGCTGAATCCCTATATTGTGCACCTGAAACTAACACACTGTATATTAATTCTACTGGAATGAAAATAAAGTAAAATAAAATAAAAAGAACATAAACTAAAAAGAACATAAACTAAAATAAGATAAAATAAATTCCAGATTCCTAGGAAAGAAGCTCACTGGCTCATTTTAGATCAGGTGCCCTGCCCTGATCCAATGATTTCTTAGCATTATCAGCTTCTCCCTTAAATAATGTTAGTAGTAGCTAGTAGTACCAATGAAGCATGTCAGGGTGTGGGGGATGAAGGTTGAGGAACAAGAGGTATGGGTTAGGTGAAGCAAAGACAGGGAAAAAAGCTGACCAGACGATGTAGCTGTGGCCAGGACAGTCTGTTTACTAGGAAACACATCTCTATTAAAAATGCACTGATCCAGGTGTACCTGGCTTGCTCAGTCGGAAGAGCATTCATTGGGGTTGGGATTTTGAACCCTACATGGGTTTAGAGACTACTAAAAACAAACTAACTTTTAAAAATAAAAAAAAGGAAAGAAAGAAAGAAACTTGCATTAAAAAATAATGGGGGGTGCCTGGGAGTCTCAGTGGGTTAAACCTCTGTCTTTGGCCCATGTCATGATCTTGGAGTCCTGGGATCGAGCTACGCATTGGGCTCTCTGCTCAGCGGGGAGTTTGTTTTCCCCCCTCTCTCTGCCTGCCTCCCTGCCTACTTATTATCTCTCTCAAGTAAATAAAATCTTTAAAAAAAGAATCTTAAAAAAAAATTACGCACTCAGGGTGCCTGGGTAGCTCAGTCAGTTAAGTTTCTGCCTTCAGCTAAGGTCATGATCCTGGGGTCCTGGGATCAAGTCCCACAACACACTCCCTGGTCAGCGGGGAGCCTGCTTCTCCCTCTGCCTCTGCCCCTCCCTCCACTCATGCTTGCATTTCTGTTCTCTCTCTCATGTTCAAATCAATAATAATATCTTAAAAAAAAAAAGCACCGATCCGGTCTAGCAGCTTCATTTCTGGATGGACATCTAAAAGAATTGAAAACAAAGTCTCCAAGAGATGTCTGTATACCTGTGTCACAGCAGCATTACTTAGAGTAGCAAAAGGCAGAAGCAACTGTACATCAAGAGATGAATGGACAAACCCGATGGGTACACATGGAGTGGAATATTATTCAGCCTTAAAGGGGGGGGGGAAATTCTGAGTCATGTGACTGCATGGATGCACCATAAGGACGTTATGCCAAAGAAAAAATGCCATTCACAAGGAAAAACACTGCATGAGTCCATCTCTATGAGGTAGCTAGAGCAGTCACATTCATAGAGACAGCAGAATGGCCAGGGGCTGGAGGCAGGGAGGATGGGGCGTTAGTGTTTCATAGGGGCAGAGTTTCAGTTTGGGAAACTGGAGAGAGGCCTACATGAATGGGGTGATGGGTGTAGAAAGGGCTAAGTCTAATGGTTGAGGCGCTCACAACCTTAATGGCAATGTAATGGTAACTCCTCCGTTATGTGTATATTTTACCAAAATCTTAAAAAACAAAATAAAGGGGCGCCTGGGTGCTCAGTGGGTTAAGCCGCTGCCTTCGGCTCAGGTCATGATCTCAGGGTCCTGGGATCGAGTCCCACATCGGGCTCTCTGCTCAGCGGGGGGCCTGCTTCCCTTCCTTTCTCTCTGCCTGCCTCTCTGCCTACTTGTGATCTCTCTCTGTCAAATAAATAAATAAAATCTTTAAAAAAAATAAAAAAAATTTAATACCAAAAAAAAAAAAGAAAACACACTCAAATTTAATACAGAAAAAAGAAAACACACTCAAGTTTCCTAAGATACTAGAAAGGAGTATATACCCCACCCTAATAATCTGATGCCAAAGGCTTCTCCCCACTTGGGAAGATTTCAAAAGGGGCCACCCACGAAGTCCAGCCACAGCTGGGTGTGCCTGCCTTCAGGGCCATGTGGTGCCAGTCCGGCCCGAGCAGAGGCAATCCAGTCCATTCTGCACACAGTCCAGCACAGATTTCGGGAGCTTTGTGATTCAGTCCTGCAGGGGTGGCTCACCCTCTGAAGAAACAGTTTTCTCCTCACCAGGTGCCTTGGAGTCTCTCCTCATGGTCTAAAACCTGCATTTCCTGGTCGTGTCCCAGACCAACGACAGCGCCAGAGAAGCCACAACAAAACCAGAACAGTCCTCAGCTTTCCAAAAAAAAAAGAAAACACACTCAAATTTAATACAGAAAAAAGAAAACACACTCAAGTTTCCTTTAGGAATCCTCCTCAGACAGGCCAGAGGTGATATCCCGGCTCCATTATTTACTTGCTATGCTTGTCCCTCCACATCTTAGACCTCAGTTTCTTCATTTACAAGATGGAGCTTCATGGGGTGGGTAGTTAGGGAATGAAGTAAGAGCATTGGTTACATTTTTTTCTGTTCTTGTTGTTTGTTAAGACGTCTACTCAGACTCCACTTTAGCAAAGAAGATCTTAAGAAATGAGGTCCAGGGGCACCTGGGTGGCGCAATGGGTTAAGCCTCTGCCTTCAGCTCAGGTCATGATCTCAGGGTCCTGGGATCGAGCCCCACATTGGGCTCTCTGCTCTGCAGGGAGCCTGCTTCCCCACCCTCTCTCTGCCTGCCTCTCTGCCTACTTGTGATCTCTCTCTCTCTCTGTGTCAAATAAATAAATAAAATCTTTTTAAAAAATGAGGTCCATATTACTACTAAAAACAAAGAAAACCACCCTTAAGTCAGTAATAACCGTGACTAGGATGTTGTTAGAACTGGGCAGGGAAGAGGGATGCCCCAGGCCAGCTTCAGTTAGGGTGACCCACAGGCCCCTATTATTTGTTGGTTCCTCTTTGCTCTGATGGGACCAGAAATCTTCCTCAGAACAAAAACCACAAAAGCAAAAACACCTGAATCATCCAGTGCTTGGGAGACCCTCAGATTGTCTCCATTCATTCCTCATTATTTTCTTTATACACTGGGGTCCTACACATATATATAAAACAGGTGATGATCTGCTTTTATTAAGACATTTTGCCTCATTAAATTCAGGTAACTTGGAAGGGATGTGGGAAATTTGGGCAGGGTGAGTGGAAATGCAATAATTAGAGTATTGGACACTAGGGCTTACAACATGGCAAAGACAGCTTTAGAAGACCTTAGGCTGACCACACTTTTGAGTGATGTGAAAAATTTACATATGTTCCTGCCACACTTCTGACTCAGCGCTCAGAACTGCACTCCAAACAGTCTCACAGTCTCCCCCAGTCACACGAACAAACTCCCTTTCACATGCCCGTACACAGAAGACTTCCCTCACACAAGCCCGCATTCACCCACTTGATGACTCTGGTACTGTCCACACAGACACCTTTTCATGCTACTCCAACACAGAAACCCAGATGCCCACCAGCACGGGCGCCTGTGTTACCTGCACGCTTAAGCCACATCCTGGCGTTCAGGCCTCCTTCCCTCAGGTTTGTCTGAACGCTGTTGCTGCTTCTTCGGCTTTCTGCCAAGGTCTCCACATAAATCCCCTGCAGCAAGTATGTACCTGATGACCATGCCCTATTGGGCACTGTCATGACCCCTGGGAGCAACAGAACTGAGGAAGAGGTGATCTTTGCTCTCAGGGAATTCAGAGTCTACTGGAGAAGGGGGATGGCGGTGGGGGGCAGGCAAGGGGGAACAGTGTAAAAATCGAAATATTTGGGGTGAGGCTGGTCCTGAAACTGAGGTAAAGATAAGGAAAAAGGATGGCGAAGGGCAAGGCGGGAAGTGAGGCCACAAGGAAGAGAAAGTGTCTTTAACCTGGAGAGGTCAGGAAAGGCAGGTGTTGGTGAGACAGGAGTGCTTGAGAATAATCTTGAAAAGTTATAAAGATTTTGCCAGGTGGGGAAGGAGAAGAGGTTGCTCAGCAGAGAGGTTGTGAAGAATGGGAGAATCCGCATGGCACGGCCAGGGTGTGATATGCCAGAGCAAAGAGGGGAATACAGGGTGGGGGTGGGGGGACTGGGAGGTAAAACAGGGCAGATGATGAAAATACTTTTTTGGTTTGCAAAGGAACCTGGGATTTACTCATTGTTCAGTGGTGAGTCACAAAGGGTGCTTTTGGTGGCAAGGAACAAGAAAAGTTGATTCTGGAGGCAACCAGTAACAAAACGGATTAACTCATATAACTGGAAGCCCAGAGTAAGGGCACGATATGCTCAGTGTCATCAAGGTCCAGGTTATTTTCACCTGTTTCCTTCCTATTCTGGCCTCATCATGTTGCTCACGATCACAAAATGGCTGCAGTGGCCTCAGGTACTGCATCCTCACATAGCATCCAGAGGCAGAAAAGAATTACCTCTCTTTTTTGTGTCTCCGTGTGTGTGTGTGTGTGTGTGTGTGTGTGTGTGTGTGTGTGTGTGTGTCTTTTTTTTTACTTACATAATCTCTACACTGTACAATGTGGGGCTTAAACTCACAACTCCAAGATTAAGAGTTGTATGCTCTTCTGACTGAGCCAGCCAAGAGCTTCTCTTTGTGTCTCTTTTTAAAAACTAAGATCCTGTTCCAGAATCTTCACCATTCCAGTGAACTTCCTTTCACTCCTCAAGTTCATATATCCTTTCCCAAATGAATGATTAGCAAGGAGATGGAGTCCAGGGGTCCTGGAAGCCCATGACTGACAGAGGACTGGACAAAATTTTGGCTCTGTTGGCAGAGGTGGAGAGGTGAGGGTGGTGGTGTGATGCAATCAAATTTGCAATGCAGAAAAGTGACGGGGACAGTAGTTTGCAGGATAAGAGAGAGAAATGAGAGTGGAGGCGGGAAAACCAGTTTTAGAGGTGTGAAATGATAGCCTCTATCAGGGCAAATGCATTCAGGGAATAGGGGACTAGAGTGGATGGTATTTAAAGATTTCATTTATTATTTATTTATTTGGCAGACAGAGATCACTAGCAGGCAGAAAGGCAGGCAGAGAGAGAGAGGAGGAAGCAGGTTCCCCACTGAGCAGAGAGCTGGATGCGGGGCTCAATCCCAGAACCCTGGGATCATGACCTGAGCTGAAGGCAGAGGCCCAACCCACTG
Source organism: Mustela nivalis (assembly GCF_964662115.1). Lineage (NCBI taxonomy): Eukaryota > Metazoa > Chordata > Mammalia > Carnivora > Mustelidae > Mustela > Mustela nivalis. The sequence continues at coordinate 122,487,487 of NC_139026.1, read as the reverse complement.
AGCCATCCGGGCGCCCCAGATGGTATTTAAGACATGTAAGAATTGGAAGTCTGATGGCCGATGATGAGCGAGGAGGAGCTGGGTGACCCCTGGTACCTTAGGGCACTCACACTTTCCTGTGCCAAATTCACCCAAGAGACCTCAGCACAGCTGCTCTGGGCCTCTCCAAAAAAAGCACTCTCCAAACTTGTTGAGATCCCTCAGAGAGTGGGGCCCCATGTTGACGAGACGCATGTGGTTCCTTCTGCCATGAACTCACCTTCCTGTTTGAAATCTTTTAACCCACTGACAGTTCCTTTGCTGCCTCTCGAACTCGTTCTTTTTCCTGCCCCTCATCTGTAAATCTGCATCTGCCTTAGGCTTCTTAGGCCAGAGAATTTCAGAACAGGGTGCCTGGGATCTTGCTTGGTGTGTAGGCCACAGACCATTTTAAGAAGATCAAGACCTAGGTCCCCAATTTCCATACATTCTCTTCCCAAGTCTGTTCTGTCCTAGAATGTGCCTGGATAGAGGTGTGGGTTCTCCTTTCTACATCTAACAAAAGACCTTCCAAAATCTTTCTGAACCTTATTGAGATTTATTGCTCCAGGGAGTAAAACCCTTCAGAATTATCTGCTCTGAGGAACTTCTGGTGAGAATAAAGTCAAAAGAATGTCAGAGGGAAAAGCCGCAGGCAAGGGGATTGATTTCATCACAGAGGCAAACCCAAGGTAAGGCTCCATGCCTTATGTACTTATCTTAGAAGCAGAACTCAGAAGATGGCTGTCCTAGTAGGTATATTCGCAAATTTATTTAATCAAAAAAAAAAAAAAAGTCAGACTTTTGATGACAGGAAGACTGCAGGGGGCTGGTTTGATTTTATAATGGAGCAACACAATATTCTTTGCTCTGGTTTGGTGGGATGTTCCCTGAAGCAATGGACAAAATACACAGCTCCCAGTGTTTTATAAAATTAATGGGAGTTATGCTTGTGATGAAATTTTTGTTGAAATATTTTATTAGCGGGGCGCCTGGGTGGCTCAGTGGGTTGAAGCCTCTGCCTTCCGCTTCAGGTCATGATCTCAGGGTCCTGGGATCGAGTCCCGCATCGGGCTCTCTGCTCAGCAGGGAGCCTGCTTCCTCCTCTCTCTCTCTCTCTCTCTGCCTGCCTCTCTGCCTACTTGTGATCTCTGTCTGTCAAATAAATAAATAAAATCTTTAAAAATATTTTATAAGCAAATAATAATTTAATAATAAATAATTTTAGAAGTCTTGATAAAATCCTTATTCTATTTTCCAGAAACTGGGAGAACAAATGAATTTAATGACAGGTAACAAATCCTTTTCCAACTCCAGTGGTTTCCAATTCTGTGTTTTCATCAAAATTGAAAGAAGGCCTAATAGACCTGTCAGCTGGTAGGTCTTTATAAATAATATTTCATGATAGATCACTAGAGATTTTTGGCTTATAACTCAGAAGACTTTAAAAGAATTGGGTGACAGCTACTGTACTAAAAATCCTTGTCTCATCTATGTATTTACAAGAAAAATACAGTTTCATCAGTTCATCAGTTCCATCAGTTCTTCTATCAATAAAAATGAAAAAAGAGGAAAAATACTGTTGCTGAATCTTGTCCCAACCTAAAAAGAATAATCACCCACACATATATAATCTAATTTGCAAACAATGACACTCATTTCACAAAGAAGTGTTTAATGAAACACCTACAAGTCATCAACTGTTGTTTCTAATTTAGTAAGTAGTAATTATGTTGTTTGATCAGTTATGCACTAATATTAACTATAATGACAACTCAATCCAGAAGAAAAATTCTAACACCAGTGATTATGGTTTCAGAAAAAAACCCCAAACACCAAAAAACACAATACACTGATAGAGAAGTGTGATATGGTGATAAATAAATTACTTACAAGCTTAAAGATACACAGCATTAGGAAAATACTTTGTGAAGAAGTGGAATGGAAAGGCTCTAGGGTCTTGCTACTTGCCATATCAGTCCAACAGATTGCAAATAAGGGTTCAAGGAGGAAGAGGGAAGTATACCGAATTTCCAAGTGTTAAAGAAGACCATGTTCATGCATTTTTTTTTTTTTGAAGAAAATGGGTGATGGTGGCTGTGAAATCACTACTGTATTTGGATTCCCTTCCATATATTTAAAAGAGCAATATGGTAACTCTACTTAAAAATGTGAATGCCTATAATATGCCTAAAGTCACTTGTAATTATTTAAATGTATAAGCAAATTGTAGCTACCACCTTAAAAGGTGTGAGAAGAATCCCAGTTTTTAAAAAACAAATTTTTTTAAAGTAGGCTCTACATCAACACATGGCTCCAGCTCATAGCCCTGAGATCAAGGGTCATGCGCAAGTGACTGAGCCAGCCAGACGTTCCTCAAAAGTTTTTTTTTAGACCTTGATGTTGAAAAAACATGACAGTCAACAACTGCAGAAATCAAAGTGAACCCAAATTTTTATCGACATACACTAAGTGCTGGCCATAAAACAACTCTCCATACATTTCAAAGGACTGAAATCATGTAAAATTGATTTTCTGACCATACATTTTATTGCAAGAGTTATCTGGAAAATCCCTATCTGGAAATTAACAACATACTTCTAAATAACACATGGGTCAAAGGAATCACAGGGGAGTTCAGAAAACATTTAGAAACAAATGACAAAAACACAACATATCAAAATGTGTGATATGTAACTAGAGGGGTACTGACAGAGTACTCTATGACTTTAAATGCTTATATTAGAAAAGAAGAAAGAAGAAAAGAAATAAGCTTATTAGAGTTAAACTTCCCTCTTAAGAAGCTAAAAAACAATAAAACAAAAGAAGTAATAAAGAGTGTAAGTCAATTAAATAGAAAATGGACAAGCAGTGGGGGGGGGGAATCAATGAAAATCAAAGTTGGTTCTTTGAAAAGATTAATAAAATCAATAAAAAGAAAATGTGAGTTTCCGATTTCAAGAATGAAAGAGGGTCATCAATACACAGCACAGAAACAGGAATAGATTAAGAACAGGATATTAGGTGCAGCTTTCCGCCAATAAATCTGGCAGCTGGCGTCAAATAGAAGATCTGAATAGCCATATATCCATAGATCTATCTTAAAGAAAATGAGGCTGTAGTTTAAAACTTCCCATAAAACTCCAGGCTCAGGGGCGCCTGGGTGGCTCAGTGGGTTAAGCCGCTACCTTCGGCTCAGGTCATTATCTCAGGGTCCTCGGATTGAGTCCCACATCGGGCTCTCTGCTCAGCAGGGAGCCTGCTTCCCTCTCTCTCTCTCTGCCTGCCTCTCCATCTACTTGTGATTTCTCTCTGTCAAATAAATAAATAAAATCTTAAAAAAAAAAAAAAAACTCCAGGCTCAGAGAAAATGTTAGTTCTGATATCTTCACTAGTGAATTTTATCAAACATTTGCAGAAGAGATGATATGAGATCTTACACACAGTCTCTGAGAAAGAAGAGGAGGAGAGAATACTCCCAAATTCATTCCAGGAGGCCAGCATTACCTTCACACCAAAACCAGTAAAAGATATTCCAAAGTAACTACAGACCGGTTGCCAGGAACACAGACCTCAAAACTCTAAATAAAATAGGAGAGGTACAATTCAGCAGAAAATAATCAGGATAATCTAGTATCACTAAGTAGGGTTTACTACAGGAATATAAGGTGTGGGTTTCACATTTGAAAGTCAATCAAGGTAATCTATCATATTATCATATCATAAAAGAAAAAAAAATCATAGGATTATCTCAGTAGAGGCAGTAAAAACATTTGACAAAAAAGCCAGTTACAGTAATGAAAAGCCAAGCCAGTGAACAGGCTAGAAGTAGAAGGAAATGATCTCATTCTGATAAAAGACACCTGCAGAAAACCAACTGCTGACACCACACTTAGTGAGGAGACACTACACTTTCCCCGAAATGGTACTCTTCCACTTCTAAGCAACCTCTTACCATAGACTTCAGTTGCTGTGCTAAGGGAACATAAAGCATCCAGATTAGAAAGAGAGAAGGAAAACTCATTCACAAACAACATGACTGTGTACATAGAAAATCCTTAAGTATCTATAAAAGCCTACTATAAAAAGCAAATTGAACAAGATTGCAGTATAAAAGGTCAACACAAAAATATATAGCATTTGTACATATTAGCGGTAAACAGAAAATAAAAAATCTAAATTCTATTTAAAAAAACCCATAAAATACTTAGGGATAAATTCAACAAAAGTTGTGCAGAGCCTCTCTACAGAACAGTATGAAACATTGTTGCAAGGCATTAGAGGATCAAAATAAATGGAAAGGAATATTATGCCCCTGATTGGAAGACCCAATACTGTTAAGATTGCAATTCTCCCCAAATCAATCTCCCTAAAGTGCTTCTAAAATGTATATGGAAGTAGAGAAGCATGCAGAATAACAAAAGAAGAAACAACAGTTGGAGGTCTTATGCCATGCACTGTTAAGACCTAAAAAAGTCATAGAAATCAAGACAATTGTTATTGACTTAAGGGGAGACAAACCGATCAAAGGAACACAATAATCACACAGAGACAGGTGATTTTTGACAGATGCAGCAAAGCAATTCTATGGAGAAAGGAAAAAAATTTTGTCAAATGGTGCTGGAACAATTGGATATCTGTAAGGAGAAGAAACAGAATTTTGACTCCGATCTCATACCATACACAGAAATCAGCTCAAGGTGGATTATATAACACTCATATAAAAAAATAGAGAAACCTTGAATGAAGTATTTAACAATTTGTAACTGACAAAATATTGTATGGAGAACATAAACAATCTTTAATATAACACAGACCAATAAAAAAACAATGAGCAGAAGACTTAAACAGAAACTCTACAAAGGAATACATACAAATGGCCAATAAGAACATGAGAAAGTGCTCAACATCCTTAGTCATCTGGGAAATACAAACCGAAACCATAATGTGATATAGTTTTATTAACACTCACTCAACCAGCTAAATTAAAAATAGTAACACTACCAGATGTTGGTGAAAATGTGGAACAACCGGAACTGGTCTACATTGCTGGCTCTTTACACTCTCGATTTTGAGCCGTAAAGGCGACATTTCAACCTTCACCTACTGCTCTGTCTTGTTCTTAAAATTTGTGTAGGACCCCAGTGAGGAAAAGGGGGTCCTCAGCGATCTTATCTCTGAAATGCTGATAATCCCCCACCGTTGTCCTGAGAATCAAATGTAGTGATTCTGGCCTGGAGGCCAGACAGACCCCCTGTGCGATCACACATAAGCTCGCTCTCATCTTTTTTTTTTTTAAGATTTTATTTATTTATTTGACAGAGAGAGAGAGATCACAAGTAGGCAGAGAGGCAGGCAGAGAGAGAGGGGGAAGTGGGCTCCCCTCTGCACAGAGAGCCTGATGTGGGGCTTGATCCCAGGACCCTGAGATCATGACCTGAGCCAAAGGCAGAGGCTTAACCCACTGAGCCACCCAGGCGCCCCTCTCATCTTTTTCCTGAACAGTTATTCATATACTTGGAACACTCTGTCCCCATCCTCTTTGTGCCACATGACAGCCAGTCTCTGCTTCTCTCGCTCCCCAGTTATTTCTATAAGGATGAGAGCTCAAGGACTGGCCTCCTTTCTGCCCAGGCTTCCAGCAGCTGCTTCTCTATCTGTCCATCTCTAGTTGCCCTTCCTAGAATCAGCTGTTCCAAGACATGAAAGTGGCAAGGATCTGGGGCCTAGGGACTTTGTTTTCTTTTCCAATTTTAACAATTTTATCATTATTGACAATTCAGGCTGTTAAGACTCTGTAAGATCTTAGAGTAACCACTTCCCTTGCTTTACTTCAGCAAAAACAGAAAAAAAAAAAAAATCAAAACAAATTAAGAGCTAGGCTCCTGAGCTAGGCAGCCAGTTGGGTAGCCAGGTAGCCAGACTTCTTTGGGGACTGTCTGGCAGCAGAGGGCTGGGGCAGGAGCCTGCCCTGGCAGCAATGGCCATGGCTTGTCACTTGCTCTGAGTTCCCAGAGATGTCAGGAGAAATGATGGCCTGAAGGATGGTGTACATGTAATGAGATGTCAAGGGCTGCTGTTTCTAGGACAGATTTATTATAGGCTTAAGGCTTTGTTTATATGCAAATGAAAATGATTTTTGAGCTCCATGCCCTGAGTTGGGCTGTGTTTCAAAAGGCTGGTAATCAGAATCTAAGTAGGTCATAGGATGAGATGCCATTTTTTCTGATATTCTCACTGGTCAGAACAGATTACCCTAATCTTTCTAATCTGGTCCAAAGTTGGACATATGAGGGGCACGATTTTCCTTCTTCCGTGTGTCCACATCTATATTTATCCTTCGTGTGTTGGATTTTTTGCTTTATAAAAAGCAAATAACCCCAGTTTAGAATGCTTCCCCTGGTTCTCCCTCCTGAGGTCTTCTGTGTTCATCCTTCAAAAACCTGCATCTTTCTCTATACCGGTACTCTGCTAGAAGCTTTCCTGCTTACAGTGACCACTCTCTTTCCTAGACAATTCTTTGTCCCTATCAATGACTGGTGCTCACAGCCTATTATGTTGTAATTTAAAACAAAAACAAAAACAAAAATAACTGTTTCTAGTTATTTATCTGTCAATTGGCCAGTGTATTATTTGAGGGCAGGGCAGTGACCCAAATATGTAATTCTTTTTTTTTTTTTTTAAAGATTTTATTTATTTATTTGACAGAGAGAAATTACAAGTACACTGAGAGGCAGGCAGAGAGAGAGAGAGAAGGAAGCAGGCTCCCTGCTGAGCAGAGAGCCCGACGCGGGACTTGATCCCAGGACACTGAGATCATGACCTGAGCCGAAGGCAGCGGCTTAACCCACTGAGCCACCCAGGCGCCCCCAAATATGTAATTCTTATTAAAATATGCTTTTTCTTCTTTTTTAAAAAAGATTTTATTTTATTTTTTAAAGATTTTATTTATTTATTTGACAGAGAGAGACAGAGATCGAGATCACAAGCAGCAGGCAGAGAGAGAGAGGGGGAAGCAGACTCCCTGCTAAGCAGAGAGCCCAATGTGGAGCTTGATCCCTCGATCCCATCCATGATCCTGAGATCATGACCTGAGCCGAAGGCAGAGGCTTAACCCACTGAGCTACCCAGGCACCCCAATATTTTATTTTTAAGTGATCTCTACACCCAACATGAGGCTTGAACTTACAATCCTGAGATCAAGAGTCACATGCTCTACTGACTGAGCCAGCCAGGTACCCCAATTTATGCCTTTTCTTGGAAATGGAATTGAGTTACTGACAAAGAGTTACCACTCTAGCTATGGACTCTCTTGCCATAAAGTAACCAATTCAGATCTTCCCAAAGCAGGCCCTATATTTAAATAGGTGCTCCATGAATAAAGATGGTATGGTCAATTAAATTTGGAGGGATGCTGGGATTTTCCAGCTGCAGGACTTGTCAGAATCTTTAATATGCTTCTGCCTTGTGAATCTGGTCCCTAAATTTATTTGACCCTGTAACCCTTTCATCTTCAAGCATTTTGTAGTGCTAGTGTGTCCAAACTTTAGGGAAGCTACAGCCTAATATATTCCCCAGTGCTGGGGTACAACTGGGAAGTCACAGAAGATGATGCTTTCTTCTTCCAAGTTAGATGCACTTTGACATCTACTAGGAGGAAGAAGGCTGGGGTCTTACCTCCATTTCCAGTCCCTTTGGTTTCCCAGGCCTGCCATGCAGGACTTAGCCTAGTAGAGCCCCCCACAGAGGCTTGCCTTCAAAGCCATCCCTACGAGGATGGCAAGACAGGGCCCTCTGTACCTATTTTCCTCTCATCGCTGCCCAGACTTCCTGACATGGCTCAGATCCTCTCCTCCCCGGGTCTGCCTTCAGACGTGCCAAGCTGCCAGAATTGAAGAGAGCTCAGAATACAAGCCATACATTCACCAGATTCCTGGACAGACAGGGACCCTAGCCAGCTTGGCCCACACTTCTTATCCCACAGACCTCACTTGTATGTTCTTCCACAGACCATGCCAATGCATCCTTTCCCTTCCGTTCTCCTAGATAGCCCATCCGGAGACCAGAAAGCCGCTCTGTGCTTCATCTTCAGAGACAGAGAGAGAGAGCCTTTGTTCAGAGAACTGAAGAACTCCTGGCACCAGCTCAGGCCCAGGTTATCAATAATACCTATATTCCTGCAAAGACATGCCAGACCCTGCCCTCTGGGCACTCTGTGGCTAGCGGGAGGCATGATACCAACAAGGAACAGAGAGCAAGCATCTGTAGTCCCCATGAAGGGATGGGTGCACTGGAGTGGTCACAGGCTGGGAGGAATTCAGTGGGGAGAAATCAGATGGGTGTTGAAGTGGCTCATTCAGAGAGCTGAACTTGATCTAGAAAGCAAAGTTATTTTAAAAATAGCACTTTGGCTTTTTCCCTTGGGATTAGAAATGATTGTATGACCACTGTACAAAACTTGAAAAAAAGAACCCCCAAAAAACTAAAGGAAGAAAATCAGGACCACTCCCATTACCAGTTTTTTCAACACACACACACACACACACACACACACACACACACACACACACACATTAATAAAAAACTGGAGGAACACCTGGATGGTTCAGGCAGTTGAGCATCTGAGTTCAGCTCAGATCTTGATCTTGGGGTCTTGGGATCGAGCCCCCCCATCGGGCTCCCCATTCAGCAGGGAGTCTGCGTTTCCTTCTCCCCCGATCCTGCTCTCTCTCTCTCAAACAAATAAAATCTTTAAAAAAAATTCGGATCAGTCTCTGAATGTGTGTGTATATATATGCATGTACATATGTACACATGTATGATCAGTAGATATATATACTTGCACCAGCTGTTCCTAACCTTAGCTGTTCATTATAACCATCTCAAATGTTTATAAAAGATATTGGTGCTCAGACTTCACATAAACTGAACAAGAACCTTAGAAGTTGGGATGATGGATGTTAATTAGCTTGATTATGATGATTATTCCACAATGTATACATCAACACAGTTGTACAGGTTAAATACAGACAACTTCCGTTTGTCAATTATACCTCAAAAAATGGCAAATAGCAAAAAATAAATTCGGGGATTTTGAATCAGCACTTACTGATTACACACACACACACACACAGACACACACACACACAAAGTTTGAGGTCCAGGCACTATGTATTTTTACAGCACCAGGGAGATCTGAATGTATAGTCAAATGTGAGATCCCTGTCTCTAGACCTTCAGAGCAAAGTGAATGCACCTCCATCCATCCAAGGGTGAAAATATTTGAGTCTCTCCATATGAGGATTATGGTACAGTCCAGAAAATTAGTCTCTACCCTGCTCTACGTTGGGGATCTGCTTTGGCTGCATCTTGGGAATTTGGTCATGGGGTGATGGCCTGGTGAGACTGGGGTTTGTGCTGGAATCCGGCCTCAGTAAGATATACCCAAGTCTTGCTAGCTAGGTCAAGTCTTTGGATCTAAAGTAGCTGCACTTGATAAGCTATTATCATGTCCTAAAGCAATAAATCCTTAGCATTGGACTTCTTCCCATAAAGGGTCATCTGGTTGCCTACACTGTTACAGCTTCCTCTTGTCAACAACCATTACGACACCATGTGGCCAAGTCTTTGAAAACATTTCCAGTTGATACATATCCATCTCTCACACATATCCCTAACATATGCCCTGCTTTGTAGTAGGTATGGGATTTTTGTTCTTAAAGATTTTATTTATTTGAGAAAGAAAGAAGAAGGAGGAGGAGGAGGGGCAAAGTGAGAGGGAGAAGCAGACTCTCCGCTGAGCATGGAGCTGGACACGGGGCGATCCCAGGACCCTGAGATCATAACTTGAGCCAAAGTTAGGTGCTTAACCAACCGAGCCACCCAGGCGCCCATGGTATGGAAATTTTGACAGTGGTTGGGGGTAGTACATCACACAGAAAACAGAACAGAGGTGACAAAGAGAAGAGGTAGACAAAATACAAGGCAAGTTCAGAGGAACAGTGAGTAATCAGAAAGCCCCGAGTTCAGAGTGATCGGTGATACATTTAGCTGGCACAGGACAGGCACTGATCAATCAGAATCAAGGCTGGCTGTGGGAGCAGAGCAGGGTTCTGCAGGCTCCCTGCTGGGCCAAACATCACCCCTTTCAAGAATGGATTGTGGAAAGCATGGGTTCTGGGGGAGAGCACGGAGCCCTGGCGGCAGTAGAGGGCTTTGGGAAGATGGCTCAGGAAAGTGGCAACTTATCTACTAACAGGAAAGTATTTTAATATTTTAGTAATAGTATAGCCATCAGAGTGCTTGCCTGCTGATATCAACCCAGACATGGGTGTTCGCCTAGCAGTACTCTATGCAGCTATAGAATGTTCCATGCCTTTTTTTGAATACAGACATCTCCTCTCAGGCTTAATTCTTCAGGGAGACCTCTAGAAACCATTTTCATAGGGACTAATAATATTCTGTAATATGGGAGGGGAAAAGCTGTAAAGAAGTTCCATAACAGTGCTTGCTTCGGCAGCACATATGCTAAGAAGTTCCATAACACTCTGGCTAGGCACTTAGAGAAATGATGTCTTTTACAAGAAGATAAGAAACAAGGAAGGTTTCAGACATGTCCTGACTCACGAAGCTCTCATTTTCCACACCCAACTGTGTCAACACAGTCAGCTCCGGAGGCACAACAAAAACACTGAAACAGTTTTCGTAAACTGTCACTCTTGCTCAAGAAACAAGCCTTCACATTCCGTCTAAGGTGTTTTATTCTCACCACTCCTGAGACCTGAGGAGGTAGCAGGAAAAATGCTCATCTATATTTGTTATGGGGACTCCTGAGGATGTTGAGTTCTGGGGATCCCCCAGTTCCCAGGGTCATGAGTCCCTCTTTTGGTATAATCCTTAATTCTCCCTATCAAATGGGCATATATATATATATATATATATATATGACACATTTATTTATTTTTAGAGGAGTATGCAACAGAGGAGTGATGCTAAACTCAATTTCACTGAAGAAAGGACCTGGAGGGATTTTAAGAGGTGGGGTGGGGGGAATTGTGAACTGCCCTTCACAATTGGAGCAAGGTGCCCACCAAAGCCAGATGTTTTTCCTCCCACAGAGATTGGGAGACAGGGGTGCTATCTCGTTTGATATTTTCGTTTTGAAAAGAAAGTCCCAAGGTCCCTAAGAAAGACAATCCTAGATTGAAAAAGCAGCACGAGACTAGGAGAAGAGATCTGCATAGACTTCAAAGGGGCAGAGAAAGAAGTTACAGTTGCAGTTTTCTAAAGTAAATACTCTAATAAAAGGGAGGTCAGGGGCCTATCATCATGAAGAAAACTGTCTAAACTTTGATCAAGTTGAGGAGAATGTTAAAGCCAACTAGGCCATCCTCTAAGGCAATCCATAAGTGCTCCACAAGATTTGTTCCTGCTGCTTGAGAATAATCCTGGACCCAGTGATATGTTTACTTAGAAATTCTGGGTCCCTGTGTGGGTATCTTCTTATGAATAGCCCACTGAAATAAGCTTATAAATGTTCCCTTTTAATGCCCTCACTCAAGAGTATTTTCACTGGCTAATTCAATAAACATTTATGAAGTACCTATTCTGTGCTGGGCATCATTTCCATAGAGTAAGATAGAAACTTCTCTTCAAAGAGATCTCAGAACACTTGAGAAGGAAGATGAGTAAATGAAGTTGGAAAATATAATGTGAAAGTTCCTCAAAAGTACAAAGGTACCATATGACCTAACATCTGCTCCTAGGTATTTACCCAAGAGAAATAAAAACATATGTCCACTCAAAACTGTGCACAAAGTGTTCATAACAACCTTATTTATGACAGTCAAAAGGTAGAATCAACCCAAATGCCCATTAAGTGATGAAAGGATAAATAAAATATGGCATATGTGTACAACAGAATATTATTCTGTAGCAGGGAGAAATGAAGTACTGACGTGGGCTACAACAGAAATGAACCTTGAATACAGTCACAATCACATCACAGATTGTATGATTCCAATTAGATGGAATGCCCAGAACAAGAATATCAGAGACAGAAAGTAGATTGACAGACAGAAAGTGGTTGCCTAGGGCTTTGGGGGTTGAAATAATTGGGGAATGTCTGCTAATGGGTATGGGATGTCTTTTTGGGGTGATGAAAGTGTCCTAAAGTTGATTGTGGTGATGGTTTAACATATTCACAAAATTACTGTTGTGGGAAAATGAGAAGGTTACTGGATTTGCCATTAGAAGATCCCAGCTGTGTCAGATACTTGATTTGTCCAATGCATGTCCTTCGAACTTCCTCCTGTGTTCTCCACCTCATTGAATGGTCTTGCCATCCAATCAGCCAGTTCCCCAAACCAGAAACACGGGACTCATCTGAATGCATACTTCCCAGCTTCTCACTGACCCTAGCTAATCAGTTGAGCCCTACAGTTTCTTTCTTCAGTCTTTTGAAATGCTCTGTCTTCTTCATTCCTGCTCCTCCTGCCTTTTGCTGACACCATCTCCCACCTGGATTAATGCAAAAGCCTTCCCTAAGTCCTAGTGCTTAATCCCTCCCACCCTCCACATCACTGGGATGATAGTGTTCCTAAAAAACCCTCCTGTCACTTGTCTGCTCAAAATCATTCAATGGCTCATGACTGTGTCATGATAGTAAAAACATATCCAATGCTTCATGTGCATCAAGCACCATTCTGACTTCAGATGTGTTACCTCCAATCCTTACATCGGTCTGTATGACAAAGGAAGGGAGTAGGCATGGAGAGGTAAGTGACTTGCCCAATGCGATGCAGCTGGCCAAGGCTAGAGCTTCAGTTGAGTCCAGGGCGCCTGGCCAGGGTCTGTGCTTATAGTCTACACACTAAGCTACCTCACAAAGATGGAAACCAAACTCCTTCCTGTGACCTCGGTCCTGCCTATCTCCCACTCTCCATGTTCCTGGGTTCTGTTATTATTAAATGGCCTGCATTTCCTCAAAATGGCCTCATTTAGCTTTGCCATGCCAAGTATGACCAAGAAGTTAACTGAAGAGACAACTGAGGGACATGACTCCCATGGGTTCCCCTCCTCTCCCTACGCATTCAGGTAGGTGTGGGCTGTGCTCTAGGTCTAGTGATGGCTGCCATTAAGAAAACTCTAAGCAATGTTCAAAGTACAATTCTTCAACGAGTAACAAAGAGTTGAGGATTGTTCATAATAAATGACAATGTCAAGAACATATCTTCAAAGGGACTACACTCTGATGGCCCTACAGAGCTCTGATCCCATTGGTGTTCCCACTTCTAGGAACTCACTTCCTCTCCTACATGAGTTGTGCCTTTGTCTCCTTCTAGAGACACATGCTCAGCTGTGGGCTCTTCACACACTGTGCACTGTTTCCCCTCTGCAGTGAAAGGCAGACTGCCTCTTTTCCTCAGTCTTGAAAGGCACTGGGACCCCACCACAGAGGTCTGTGTTTTGCTTGACAGTGAACATCAGCTGGGGGATACACTCTGGTTACTGTTGTAACAGCCTGTGTGTCTATGTGAGGGTTACCTGAGGGGGTCTTCTAGGATTTCTGGTACTTCCTTGCCTGATATCTCAGTCAGTCTCCCACTGAGGCCCGCTCCCTTCCCCCAACAGTCTTCAGCCTCCAGGACGAGGGTCCCCACCTCCCCTGAAGCAGATGCCAGGATCTCTTTGAGTCTTTCGAATCGCGGACTCAAGGGCTGGGCATTCCAACAGCAGCTCCTTGGGTGTGGAATCCTGGAAAGGCTACTCCAAAACTGTCTCAGCTGGGGCTGGACAACGACAGGCTCTGCTTCTGTAAAGGTCTGCAGACGCCAAAAACATCTCCAGTGCTCCAGGAGGAGCAGCCAATGGAAGCCGCAGCTGAGACCCCTCCCATGCCCCCCCCCCAAGGGGCATCCAGGTCTCCTGCCTCCCTCCCTCCTGGCATGCCTGGCACAGACGTGAGGAATCTGGTGGCTGGCTTCAGGGTCTGTAGAACCCTCTCTGTCCTGTGGTTCCCAAACAGAGCCTCAGCCATTCCAAAAATGGCCTGGAGACAGCTCCTTCTGGCCTCTTGTCTCTCAGCTGCTGTGCTCCTGACCAGTGAGTACGGAGAGGACTGGTGTTAGGTGAGGCTGTTCAGCTGGTCCAGGTAGAAAGAGGGGGTGTTTACTGGTGTGTGAGTGTGTGTGTATGTGTGTGTGTGTGTGTGTGTGTGTGTGTGTATTGTAACACAACATAGAAAGAACAGCTTACTTAGTGGTTTCCTGGGGAGACTGCTCTGGGGTTGGGATGTGAGGGTTCCAGGGACTCACACTGGAGTCTGGTAAGTCACAGTGGTGGGGAAGGACTCTCCCAGCCCAGCTCTGGGTGAGGGCTCCCTTTGAGGTGCTGTGTCCCTCACCCTGTGCTCTCCCACAGTGCTGCAGGAGGGGACTGGTGCGTCAGTGGGTACCCGGCAGGTGGCAAGACAAGATGTCCAGGAAGGTGAGTGCAAGGGCCACCCAGGGGTGCAAGGCAGGGAGGCCAGCCACTGTGGTGGTCCTGGCAAGCCTGGGTTGGTTGTGACCGGCCTCTCTCGGGTTTTAGATGTGAAACAGAAGATCTTCATGCAGGAATCAGATGCTTCCAATTTCCTCAAGAAGCGGGGCAAGCGGTCCCCCAAATCCCGAGACGAGGCCAACGGTAAGTTTGCTGGAGGTCTGCCTTCTGCTTGCACCTCCCATTCCTTTCTCACAGTCAGCTGGGCTGTGGGGACTACAAGGGCACCTAGGAGGGCCTCCACCTAGGCCATTGGGTAGCCAAGAGATGGAGGCTCTGAATTAGGAATTCCACATTTCCTCAGCTGCAGATCACATCTTGGACTACACCGACAGGGTAAGGAATGAAAAGGGGTAGTGCTACATCGAAAGCACTCAATAGAGACTGAGATGCCTCCCAATATCAGGTAGTTTCAAACGTAAGCAGAAATAGGTTCTAGTCAGGAGAGAACACAGTATCTAGGTGTGCTTTCTGGGGGTATCAGACAGCGCCTCATGCGCAACAGCTACCAACAGCACTAGAGGCAGGGAGAGGGTGCCGGGACTGGGAGCTGGGACTGTGGAGTTGGTGACAGCTTCCTCTCCTTGGCCCCAAGTTTCCTTATTTATAAGCCCCTGATATTGTAGTATTCAGCCAGTAGTGTTTTTTGTTTTCATTTTTTATTTTGGTTTCCAATGCCTCTGGAAGGCTTTTGAGCTTGGAAGTGTGTCTCCCTCTCAGTCTGAAGTAGGCCCTGGCTTCCCCTGCCTGGCAGGGACCCTCATTTCCATGACCTGCTGACCCTTGAAGGCATCTGAGTTTTTTGCCCTTGAACTAGATTCTTCCAAGGACTCTGAGATCTGTCTCTGAGTGAGTCTGTGGCTTGATTCATTACTTGCGCGTGTGTCTGAATAAACTCTTTGTGTCCCTCGGCACGCTCAGCAAGGCTTACTTGCTCAGTAAAAATAACAGGACTGTTTTCAAATGATGAAAATGTGTGGAGATGAAATTCCTTTCCCCCAGCCCCCAACCAACTGGATAAGTACGAATTACACTGGGAAAATCTCCAGGCCTCACCCAATTTGAGATTGAGAAGTTAGCAAACATCCAGAAACACAGGAAGGGCTATGATGAAGGCTGGGCAGTTCTTGATGGAAATCAGAGAAGCAGCCTCTTCTTGTAGGAAAGGCAAGTAGTTTCCATCCTCATAAGCTGATTCAGAACCACGAGGAGTGTGATGAAGCCAGAGGTCTCTCACCTCAAACAGAAGCTGTGTGTGTCAGTTGTGGTGGTCCAGGACAGCCTGGTGAGGACGTTAGGATGCGCCCGTGTCCCATGCATGGACAGGAGAACAATGCTCAGTTATGTCTCAGGCTGTGTGAAAGGCAAGTGACAAAGATAGGCTGGAATCTGGAACCAGGAAACAGGCACCTGACATCTCTAAGCTTCAAGGTGAAGATGCAGGAGGTTCCTTTAGGATGACAGGAGGCACTCAGAATGAAACACAGAAGCTGAGAAGGGATGTACACAATGCACGGTGTCAGTGTGGCATTTTGTCCAAAGAATTAAATTGTTCCTAGCCCTTGCTAAGTCAAGGGCCCCATTTGTCATACTCCTAGAAAGGCAATTAGGGAAGATGGCTTCTTTTTTGAAGATGGCTTCTTTTTTTAGAAATGGAAGATGCTTCTTTAGGAATTGGTGATGGCTCATTAAGCACTTGCTTCCTACACTCCAAACCCCTTTCTCTCCCATCCCCATGGGCTTTCTGGGACCTGAAGCAACACTGGAGCTCAGGGTGGGTCATAAGGGGGATGATAAGGTGAAAGGTGTGTTCTGGGCCAAGTAGTGAGTGTGGGCTCTGGTTTGTCCCAAGCTATGCCTTGACAACTGTGTGACTTTGATTAGGTCACTGAACCTCTCTGAGCCTCAATTCCCTCCTAAGAAATGTGTGGATATGGGGCAAGGGGGGTAAGTGTGGGGGAAGGACTGGAGAACCAATTCCTTCTGCCAGACTCAAGAGTCCTACAACTATATCGGTAAAGACATAGTGTGGGAAAAGTGTGGGATTTACCTAAGAAATCTGCACTGAGACCAATTCACAGGTAACTGGATTTTTTACTCTGAGTTAAAAAAAATAATGTAATATAAATAATAGGTATTTAATTAATTCACTTATTATGGTAGGCCCCTTAACTTTCAAACATTTCAGATGGTTCATGGTATTAATTATTGCACAAAGAAACGCTCCATTGTTTGTCCTAGCACCACTGTAATATGGGGTGGGGCAGGAACCCAATGGCTTCCTCAGTTTCTCTGCTTCCATCATCACTGGTCTTCCGATTTCCTCCTGCACAGCTAAGCTGATGGGGATAAAGGTGTCTCGGTCTCCCCTTTGATGTGATCATACCAGAGGGGTGTGAGGTGTCCTTGAGGGACAGTTCCTGCACCAGACATGGCCTTCCTACTGTTGTGGATTTGTCCAGTTGAAGCCCAGTTAAAAGCAATTGTTTTGATACTAAGAGAGTTTTCAATAATTTCCTTCAGACAACCAGAGCTCTCATACCAAAGAGGTCAAGATTTAAGGCTAGAAATAGATGAACCTGGAAACTATTTTACACCAAAAGATCTCCCAATCTAGAAAGATTTTTTTCAGGCTAAATTGAAGCAAGTGAGGATCAGCTGCACCTGCTGGTGAAGTGTGATATGGTGTTTGGGTGGGGTCGGGGGGCAGAGGGGATTCCCGCTGGGGCTCAAGGTGCTGCTGGGGGGCTTCACTGTTCAACTGGCAAGGAATGGTCACCATATTTATACATTCTTGGTGACAGTTTTCAATTATCACTGGGGGTATTTCTTCTGACCACAGAGGTATGCGCCCCAATGTTACCATGTCCGACTCTTAGTTTCTGCTCAAGGTCAGGGTCATGAGATCAAGGCCATGGTCAGAGTTATGAGATCAATCCCCACGTCAGGCTCCATGCTCAGTGTAGATTCTGCTTGAGATTCTCTTTCCCTTTCGCCCTTCTCCTCTCCCTGTTCTCTCTCTCAAATAAATAAAATTTTTTAAAAAAATGTTTATAGCCAACTTTACTAGAATGCATTGCTTTACAAAATAAGGGATACCAGAAGTCAGTATCTTCAACATCAGGAAGTTTACCTGATCATCTCATATTCTGTACCAATTCCCTATTGCTGTGTGCCAATGGACCCCAAATTTAGCAACTTAAAACCGTATTTACTGTCTCCTAAGTTGCTCAGCAGTCCAGATATGCCTTAGGTGGGGGTCTCAGGCTCAGCACCTATTCCAGGCTGTAGTCCTCTCAAGGCCCAACTGCAAGATCTGCCTTCAAACAAGCCTCAATGCCTTGCTGACTATCCGTCAAGGCCACCATTTTCTTGCCGTGAGTGGGCCTCTCCGTAAGACCGCTTACAACATGGCAGCTGGCTTTGCTCAGAACGAGATGCCCAAGAAGAAAACCACATTCCATCATGTCTGCCAAGTTCTGTTCATTAAAAGAGAATCATTAAGGCCTGCCCACACAAAGGGAGGGAACAGACTAAGGACAACATGGATACCAAGGATCCTTTCAGATCTTCCTACCTCATTTTTTCATCCCCAACATCACTGTGCCCTGTATACATTTCTATCACAGCAGCCATTCTGCTGGGTATGATATTTTTGTATTTTTCTCCTTATCTGGATTATAGGCCTCTAAAATAGAGGGACAGAATCTTTCTTACTTGCCTTTTTAATCTGTTCCTGGCACACATTTTGGCTGTGACAGCTGCTCATAGATGGACTTGAAGGTATTAACTTGAAATTAACTTTACTATTTTAAAATAATTTTATTTATTTTTTTGGAGAGAGGGAGTGCATGAGAGAGAGAGAACACAGGCAGGGGAGGGGCACAGGGAGAGGGAAAAGCCCAAGGGGAGCTTGGAGCCCAATGTGGGACTTGATCCCAGGACCCTCAGATCATGACCTGAGCCAAAAGCAGATGCTTGATTGACTGAACCTCCCAGGCGTCCCCAATGTGAAATAAACTTTAAGCTGATTATTCCTTCTAGAATTCATTTCTAAATTGGATTTCTAGTTTCTAACTGACCCAGTATACCAGATGCACCACTAATTTTATGAGTGAAGCTAAACTGCTTTTCTCATTTGCAAAGTGTGGTGCTTGGATGGGGTGAGTTCCTGGTTCCAAGAGTAAACCATCTTCGTGAAGCCCCCCAAACCACCTCTCCCCACCAGGTTCAAGTTTCTCAGGCCAAATGATCAGTGTTCCTGTCCCCCTAAATGCGTGCCTCTGCCCCCATTCTTGGAGGCAAATCTTGCTTCTTGCCATTTCCCAGCGGAGAACAGGCAGAAACTGCGGGCTGATGAGCTGCGGAGAGAATATTACGAGGAACAAAGGAATGAGTTTGAGAACTTCGTGGAGGAGCAAAGAGATGGTAAGAGCTCTTCAGCCAGTGTCTTCGGGGAAGTGGGCCTTTGGGGGGAAATAAAAAGTTGCTTCCACTTTTCCCTAAATTTGAATTAGAAGAGGGACGGGTAAGAGAGGCTCTTTTCCTCAGTTCACATCTACTGGAGTCTTGAAGGAAGAAAGTCACACAAATGGCTACAGAACTTGAGAAGGAATGGAAGAGGACACAACCCCTAGATTTCCACTGGCTCTGGGAATTTTTGGCTGATCATATCTTCTTCCACTTGGGGACTGAGGTGGTGGCCCGTGTTCCCTGTCTTAGTGCCTATGCTAGTGGGTTAGCTCTGGTTACAGGTGTGTTGCAAAGATTTCAAAATCACTTTCCACTCCCCTGGATTCACAGCAACATAACAGCTCTAGGAACTACTCATTCTGGCTTCATTCCATTCACCTATTCACTATCATCAGTATCTTTTTTTTTTTTTTTTTAAAGATTTAACTTACTTATTTGGCAGAGAAAGAGCACAAGCAGGGGGAGCAGGAGGCTCCTCCCAAGCAGAGAGCCTGATGTGGGGCTTGATCCTAGAACCCCGGGATTATGACCTGAGCCAGACAGACACTTACTAAGTGTCTGACTAAGCCACCCAGGCACCCCTATAATCAGTATCTTATCTGACCGTTGTAACCAAACCAGGAAATCCGACCTCAGAAAGCAACTCACCCACAGTGTTGGGCACGCTCTAAGTTTTATATGCTTTGCGCAACTGCTCTTGTCTTTCTTAAGCCTCGGCTTTGTGTCAGCGTCTCTTGCCAACAAATGACACACTTGATTCCCTGCCTCGGCCCTAGGGCAGATAAGCTCCTGGCCCAGCTCAGGCAATGTTGATTTCACCAAGGCCTCAGAGGTGACAGCTGGGTGTGGGCTTGGGCGGGGGCAGAGGGAGGTGCTGTTTTTGAACCAGACTCCATGGCATGGGATGGCACTTTGCATCAATTAAGTGTCATCAAGTGTCACTCACACCAAAACCCCATAGAAATACTTATTAGGCCAAGGCTAGCAGGCCAGAGTGTATATTTATGTTTATTTCTGTTTGGTCTTTCCCCCACACTTCCGGAAGAAAAAGCTCCTGGGCAAGCTACTGAATGTATGAGAGTTTAGACAAAAGGCCCCAGTTTAGGTGACCTTTGCTACAGAAAGTCCGTGATTTTCATTCTGATGTCATGAGCCTCCTGGCTTGTATGCTCTGGTTGATTTGGGAGATAACATTCTCTGAGGGCTTCTCTTGGGAACAGGATAAAATCACCTGGTACTCAGGGGCTGCAGGTCATGCCCACTGGCTCACAGGTGGCACCTGAGCCCTGCAAACAGGTGGTGGGCTTGAATCCCACCAATTCAAGCTTTCCTGGGAACATCCTGGGGTGGAGGGATAGTGCTAGGATGTTGTAACTCAGAGGCAAAATATTTCTGTTTGGACAGTTGTTTACCCTGGTGGAGAGTTTGGGGAGAGGCATTTAAAATATGAGTATGTGGCCTGAAAAATTCCCTCAGGGTTTTTTTGTTTTGTTAACTCACTGTATTAATAATAGGACTTTATTTTGAGCATTTGTAAATGTTTCTAGTCCCCATACCTAGCATCTTCTTGGAGAACACTCACTGTTTTCCCTTTCACAATGAATTAGGGTGAGGGGCCAGCACTTAAGGGATGACCAGTCCTCTACCAAAGCCAAAGAGATAGCAATCGGGGGGCCTGAGGCCTTGCTCACAGAGATGAAGACCTCCAACCAGGCCGCGGGCCCTAGAGGAGTTGTAACACTGGAACTATTGTCACTGGTTGAGCACCGGCTCTGTCAGGTGTTGCTCTGAACCACCCAACCCTTATACCTAGCCTCTCGGGTCTTAAAAATTTGTTTTTGTTTAAAAAACTCGGGCTTAGAAAGGGTGCCTGAATATCCAAGGTGCCATGGCTAGTCAGGGATTTGAGCCAAGGTGTTTGCCAGCCAAGAAGTGTTCTTACAAATGAAGGATGATCGGGTGCATGGAGGTCTTGGGGGACCTTCTTCTATCTGGGAATTAGTCCCTGCAGTGGAATAGAGTGAGGAGTGAGGTAAGGAGGGCATGCCCTCCCTGCTCCAGTGCCCCCGCAGCTGGATAAAGGAGGCAGATGCCTCTCAGTCTACTTGTGATTTCTCTCTGTCAAATAAATAAATAAAATCTTTAAAAAAAAAAAAAAAAAAAGAAAGGAGGCAGAGGTGAAGCAGGTCCAGCCTGCCAGAGGGTAAATGTTGATGTGAAACACATTTCAATTCTCCTCGTCTGCCCTCACCTCTGACCCCTCTGAGCGACAGCACCAACTGTGGTAGCTGGGTTGGTGAAACCTCTCCTCCAAGGCAGCACGTTCAGTCCTTCTCTGATGTCCCCATATACTCCACAGTCAGGACCGTTTTTTGATTGGCGATTTTTCATTTGACCATATCACCTATTCTCAGAATAAATGGCAGCAGCTGCAGGTTTGTCCCCACCCCTTAAGAACAAATGCTAAGGAATGTGGATAAATGAAAGACCTAGAATTTCCGAAGGCATAAGTTTAGGCAGGTGACCTTCCTGAGAGCTTGAGAAGTCAATCTTGCAGGCCATCAGCCCATCTGGGACACCGGAGCTGTTCTGGGAAAGCTGTGGCTCCTGGCTCTTTCTCTACTCAAAACCACCAGTTTGATGAGGCAAAGATGCCTTTATGCCTTTGAGTTCTGAGTCTGGAAGTGTCAGGGTAAACAGTGTGTTGAGCTCCTACCCCTGAGGTCTGTGTGGGAGCCAAAGTCTGCTTCCACCTTCAAAGTCAGAAGGTGGAAGCCCCATCTGGGCTTGGCCACATGACACCTGGCTTGGCTAAACGTGCTCAGCCACAGGTGGTCCCTTACACAAAAGCCATGCTGTTTGGGCCTTTGCCAGGGAGAACTTCCCTTTGTCTAAGTGAAATGGTATGTGAAGAAAGCGGCATGACCTAGAAAAATAAAATCAATTCCTATGCCAAAATCATGCTCTCAAGATTGGCAAAGAATAGCCGATCTATCTGGCCTGAGAAAGGTCACAAGACCCAAAGCTCCAGCTGGGGCCTCACTCTAAGCTCCAGGCTGTCCTGGGGTACTAAGTCCCAAAGGCAATTTCCAGCATCAAGGGTAGTACCGACTCCAAGCTCATAGAGGAAGGAAACATGCACAGCAGCCATGATGCCTGAATACCCAGCTGTAACAAGGGGTCCTTCTTGCCGAGGGCATCTGCTCTCAAGAGGGCTAAGGACCACACGGACACACATTTTCTCTGCATCCTGATGTCACCAGGCAGTCCTGTTTGCCCAGTGCTCCAGAGAATGAGGTTCACTAGCACCAATGTCAGGTTCACAGGCTTTTTGATGGTGAAGCCCAAATTTGGAAAAAAAAACTTTTGGGGTCTGAAACTTTGGGGGTCTGAATCCTTGATACCATTTTTTTCTGTTAGAACGTCCTTTCCTCCCAACATTTTCCACAAATACTTAAAAACTGTGGTAAAATTTACATAAAATCTGCCATCGTCACCACTTTTAAGTGGACAAGTCAGTGGCATTTGGCTCATTCACAATGTTGTGCCACCAGCAAGACTATGGATTCCTAGAACCCTTGCATCACCTCCGAGATGAACTCTGTACCCATTACGCAACAGTTAACTCCCCATTACCCACAATCCCTGCTCACCTCTAGTACATTTTGTTCTCTACCAATTTGTCTGTTCTAGGTATTTTATAGAAGTGGAATCACACAGTACGTCTCTTTGTGTCTGGCATAGACACATTAACACTGAACGTGTTTCAAGTTTCATGCATGCTGTAGCATGTTATTAGAACGTCCTTTTTATGGCTGAATAATACATATGTATGTGTATGTATTTGTATAACTCTTTGTCCATTTATTTGTCCTTGTTTTCACTTCTCTTAGGTATATACATGGGAATGGAATTGTTGGGTTATGTGGTAAGGCTGTTTACCTTTTGAGGAGTCTTACGGTTGCCTTTTTACACACTGAGGGACTTGCGAAATCTGCTTGTGCTTTTATGGTCCCTAACAAAAACAAGCAGTGTGGACTTGGCATCAGGAGCCTAATCTTACAATTGAACAAAGTTGTTACCCAGAGACATGTCTGATTAAAGACAGCAAAATCAAGACTTTCTTACTAAAAACTCCCTTCTGTTCTTTTTACCCTTTTACTTGGAAAAATTTCAAACACATGGATAAGTATATAGTTCAGTGAACCCCCATATAACCACCACCCAGAATCAACAATTATCAAATTTCCCTCCACTTTGCTTCACCCACCCCCTTTCTGGGTAGTTCTTAAAACATAATTTTATTTTTAAAGCCTGAGAAAAAATTACTCATAATGCCATCACTTGAAGTTGACAGTTATTTCCTTCCATGATGTCATTTTTTCACCATAAAGCCTGTTGTCTCTTTCTGTTACTGTTCAGTTCTCTTTGTACTTCATTTCTTTGTTGTTGCCTCTCCCTGCTTTGTGGGCTCTGTAAGGGAAAGAGCACAGGCGGGGACATAGGTCTTCATCTTGACTCTACTGCCTACCAGCTCTGTCTCCTGACTGGACTTGGCACCCAAAGTGACCCAGCATTCTGTCAGGTCTTTAAACTCGGACATTCTGTTCTGCACTGTTTGCTCATGTTGCCACAGGGTAGGTAGTTTGGATAGATGGCTGCCAAGAACTTGGTGGCTCTTAGAGTCCTCTCCATACTAACACGACCATTTTATCTCCGTTCCCCAGAACAAGAAGAGAGAAGCCGGGAAGCTATTGAGCAGTGGCGCCAGTGGCACTATGATGGCTTGTACCCATCATATCTCTATAACCGCCACCACATCTGATCTCATCTTGACAGACCACGGTGGAGCCTGAAACTCACATACCCACTCCAGGTGTTTGAACAACACTTCCACGTGAACAGGCGCCTTCAAAGGGTCTCAACTTGTGGCCTGCTGTGGTAAACACGCCCTTTGCTCAGATGGATTAAGATACCCTGGCTTTTGCTTCTTTGCAGATAATTTTCAGAGGCGGGCTAACACCTGTGGGGCTTCCTAGCACCAAACCCACAGTGACTTCCCCTTACTTAGTCATTGTTCCCACGGTAAGACTCCTGTCCTGTAGAACAATGCAAAGGATCGCAGTAAAGAGAAAACATGACGTTTGCTTACAGTTTAGGAATAAAAATGCTGAGTCGTCGCTGTGTATCATCTTGTGAAATCTCAAACCGAGTCATGCCAACTTGTCTCCCTGATCCTGACTGACCCATTACTCACTGACTTAGGCATTTGAAAGCCTGAACTCAAGGGATACTGCTCATGGTTTTCTCAGCCCGTCTCAGCAAGTCACACAAGTGAAAGAGAAATGTTAACACAATTATTTAGGTTAAGACCATTCTCCAGGACTGTTACTGAGCCCAGATGCTTCCTCACATCTCTGAGGAGTCTCAGGGTTCAACTATGGTTTCTTAATTACATCAAATCAAAAGGGAGGGCTATAGCAAGGCCAGCTGTAACCAAAACTACAAAGCAGAAGAAATTTAGCTTTGGTATTACCTCATTTTCCCTCCTAGTGCCTGTAGGCCTTAGCTTAAGGCTTCCATAGCATTGTGTAACAAGCTGGGTGGCTTGACACAATAAAAATGGATTCTCTTACAGTTCTGGAAGGTGGAAGTTCAAATTCAAGCTGTCAGCAGAGC
This sequence comes from Mustela nivalis, assembly GCF_964662115.1. NCBI lineage: Eukaryota > Metazoa > Chordata > Mammalia > Carnivora > Mustelidae > Mustela > Mustela nivalis. The sequence goes on along the minus strand of NC_139026.1, from coordinate 122,462,776 downwards.
CATGGGCGCTCCTTTCTAGGGGAGGATCCTGCCTTGCCTGTTGCAGCTTCTGGTGGTTCCAGGACTCCCTGGTTGGTGGCAGCGTCACTCCGATCTCTGCGTCTGTTGTTACAGGGCCTTTTCTGTCTTCACAGCATCTTGCCTCTATGTGTATGTGTCTCTTCTCTTCTTGGTATCACTTTTTTTTTTTTTTTAAGTCAACCCTATACTTAATGTGGGGCTTGAACTCACAAACTCAAGATCAAGAGTCGTATGTTCTACCTTCTTTTAAGGACACCAGTCATATTGAATTAAGGAGGGAGGGGGACCCAACTCAGCATCTAACAGCAACCCTTTCTTCTCTCCTGACCACCCCACTGCCTGCCCCAGACTTACCATCTATCTTACTTTATCTTTGCTTTCCATTACCCTCAGGGATTCCCTACTGAGAATGCAGAACAATCAAGAACAACTACAACAGGCACTTCTGTGGGGACACAGTGCATTAGAAGATAGAGGACTCTAGATGAACTACAAGCGCCCCTTTTGCCCCGTCTTAGCCATCTCCCTGTTTCCACCCCGGGCCCTCTGTTTCCCCTGAGACCTGGGTCCCTGGCCTGCTGGTCCAGCCTGCTTCTGAGGTTGGGATCCCAGAGCAGCATAGATGGACTTTGCTTTAAGGAGAAGCTGTTCACTGTGGTAAAATACCCCATCAGAGGGGAATCTGGGTGGCTCAGTGGGCTAAAGCTGCTGCCTTCAGCTCAGGTCATGGTCTCAGTGTCCTGGGATCCAGCCCCACCATCTGGTTCTCTGCTGAGAGAAAAGCCTGCTTCCTCCTCTCTCTCTGACTGCCTCTCTGCCTACTTGTGATCTCTGTCAAATAAATAAATAAAATCTTAAAAAAAAAAAATACCCCACCAGAGTTGGCACAATTAGAGCAGGCCATTTTATAATGAATGCATGTATTTTTAAGTAATCTTTTAAAAGGCTGATAAAATCTAGTGGTGAAACAATCATGCATATTCCAGATCACCTCATCTAGTCAGCACCGTATTTTCTCACACAAACTTCAAGCAGGAGCTGAACCGGCCTTGGGAAGGTAAGAAGGGCATAGGGAAAGCTCTATCATTAAACACTGTCACCCAGGCAGGTGGAATAGAGGAGCCGTTTTCTTCTCAGGAGTCCTGGGACTCATACTGTGCAGACTCAGGCTTGGGGTCCAAGTCCCAGCACGACAAAAGCCACAGGAGTGCCCATTTTTCTCTGTGCTTGTGTTGATGAAGCACTTGTGTTGAATTTGCCTTAAGCATGGAGATAGGTAGCCGAGCCTCCGGAATCCTCTGATTATGCTCCGAAGAGTGTACTCTGAAGTCGTGTTACCAGTCTGCACCTTTGCAGTCTGTGAGTGTCTGAACTGGATCTAACTTGAATGGTTCCATAAGGAAACCAGGAGAGTAAAGAAAACTTCCCTCCGAATTGAAAAAACATGCACATGATACTTAATGGAGAACTGCTAGTTCACTACTTAAAAATGTTCTTCACATGTTTACTCATCCTCACCCAATTTTTTTTAACATTTCCCCTGTAAAATTATTTAAGTATGTGGTCAATGTAGCAAATTCAAACAACAGAGAATCCATTACACACCGGGTGTCTGGCGGCACCTGACTGGCTCAATCCATAGAGTGTATAACTCTGGATCTTGGGGTTCTGAGTTTAAGCCCCACATCGGGTGCAGCAATTACTTAAAAATAAAATCTTAAAAAAAAAAAAAAAAAGGGAAATACATTACACATGAGTTTTTCCTTTTTGCTTCTTTAATTCTACTCCGAGGTAAGCCCTGTTGGTGGTTTGGTATGTATTCTTCCACTTTTCCTGTCTATTTTTCACACACATAATCCATCCTTTCTAAAGGCAAAATAACAATTATGCAAATCCAGATGGCTCCACAATCAGTGCAGAAAGGAACTACTTAGCAGATCTGAGTTGGTCACAAGGAACTGGCTGGTACCAAAGCTGAGTTCTGGAAGCTCCCTCTTTCTAACAAGGTCTAGCAAGAGTATTTGCCTCAACCAAGTAGCTCATTATTAAGTTGTCACAGGCATGTTCTGTGGTTCTTTCCATAAGCAAGGAGAGCATGATGGAATTGAGTCCTTTTTACTATAATCCTTTTCACGGTGGAGCTGGTGCAGCTCTCCCAGCTTAAGCACACTTCTCTGTGAGGTAATGGGTGCTTAGAGAATTGTTTGTGCTCCTAAGTTTTCTCCAGTAAGCCCTATTTTGTATTTACATCATATGGCCTAGTGTTTGCGTGTGTCTTTGTTCCCCGTGAATGTCAGTGACTATGCCAGACTTAACTTACCTCTATTAGTAAAAGAGGTTTCTTGAAAAGAAATGATGGGTCATAACTTACACACGTTAAACTGTCAAATCAGATTTCTCTTTGAAGAAATTATATGTGCTTTCTGTCACTGGACACCTCTGCTGGTCCTTTCTTAAACAAGCAAACTGAGAATACTGGCAGAAAGGTCGGGAATGGGGAACTGTTTCGGGATACACTGTCCATGGTGTTTCCTCAGACAGAAAATGTCACCTTCAGCTCTAGTCTCCAAATCACACCCCATCTGCAGGAGCCACACATTTCCACCAGCTACCCCACAGCCTTTCGGCCTGTTTTCAACAGAAAGGCTCTTTAGGAAATCTGCTTTTCTCCGCAGCCTTCACTGAAGGGACCCAACAGCTTTTTTTGTTTTTTTACACGATCACACTGGAGGAAACTGGCATCAGGAAAAAAAATTTGCAGTTGCCTCAAAATTTCTTTACTATTTACTCATTACCTGATATTTACTTGAGAATGAATATTTCAAAGTTTCAGAACATAAATCTCAACAGAAAGGAATGGAATTCTGCTGTTTGCTATCTCCCTTTTCTGATCTTAAGTGGAGAACTCAGTCAAGTTGGGCAGAACAAAGGTCAGAGGTATTTCTCTCTGGAATACTGGGCTGGAGATGTATGCAGGGGCCCCATCTGCTTCCTACTGCACCCTTGAGAGTGGCAGCACAGGGAGCCCTAGCGAACTGGCCAGATATACCTCTGCCTCAGTCTTGTTCTTGTGGGTGGGGCTCCTCTCAGCACCTCATCTCACATCTAGAAGAGAAATTCCTACTGAGCGGCATGTAGGAGCAACACAATCCTGTACTTAGCTGGGTTACTAAGTGCGAGTAGACATGGCAAGCCAATCAGCTGCGGCTAGGAGTTAGGCACCAGCCATGCAGCCTGGCTGACTGCTAGCTCTGAACCGGAGGCAGGACTGCAGGTTGCTGGCCCAGGGGGACAGGTGAGCTGGCCCTTTACCCACGCGAAGCTGCCCTCCTGCTTGGCCAGATCCAAGAGCCTTTCAGTTGGTAATCCTAATTTACAAGGGGGAAGGAGTATGGTTACACACAAAGCTGTGCAATAGAAAAAAAAAAAAAAAAGCAAAACGTTGCTCTCCACCTTAGCCATAAAAATGTAGGAGCCACATTTTGGGTCCTTTTGGTTATAACACACCCAAATGCCTTCTAGTAAGAGGGCCAGCAACCAGGTAGAGGGCCGCTGATGGACTCATACCCACAGCCACCCACACCTGCAGGAAGGGACGTTGAGGCCAGGCAGATGACAAGAATCAAGAAGTTTGGCCGACTAGCCAGTTTAAAACAATAAAACAGCCTGTCCTTGCCTCTTTAATGGCTATGCTTGGAATGCTGGCTCCAGATAAAGACCTCTGGCAGAAAAAATAAATCTATTACCTCATTTTACCCCCATCCATAACAAGGGTCCCATTATACCTCAGCATTTTCAAATTCTGCCCTGAATTCCTTCACTAAAAACCAATCACAGTCATTTTTCCTGGCAAGGAGAAACATGCCAAAGGTAACACAATCGGGAATCTGGACAGCCACATTTACTAGGAAGTAAGTAATGGAGCAATCCGTATTTTTAGAGACTGGCCTTGTCAAAAGTGTGGCCTTTTGGACACTTCCCTATTCTTTCATTACTCTCTCCTGGTCCTTTAGGGATTCTAGGCAAGTGGTTGAAAACAAATTTGTCAAAGGATGAATTGGTGAAAATATATTACTTTTATTTACTTTATTTATTAAGAGTTTATTTGTTTTTAAGTTCTCTTTATACACAATTACGGTGCTCAAACTCACAACCCCAAAACCAAGACAAGAGTTGCATGCTCCACTGACTGAGCCAGCCTGATGCCCTGAAAACATTATTTTTAAAAATTTTTCATTTACTGTTTAAGAGAGACAGCGAGAGCAAACAGGGTGGGGGAAAGGGCAGAGTGAGAGGGAAGAGTATCCTAAGTAGGTTCCATGACCAACACGGAGCCCGAGGCAGGCTCTATCTCAAGACTCTGAGATTATGACCTGAATCAAAACCAAGAGTTGGCCACTTAACTGACTGAGCCAGCCAGGAGCCCCAAAAACTCATTATTTTTAAATCACTATTTTTTTATGTTGCCATTTGCTTTTTCCTACTTCTTTTTTTTTGGGGGGGGGGGTGGGCCGGGGAGGGCTGGGAGTGTGTGCATATGCTCCAGGGGAGATTTTTAGAAATTATTATCATATGTCTTTGTTTACTTAGGTTTTTTTTTGGGGGGGGGGAAGTGGTCATTTTTGTGAGCCTCAGAATTTTTTTTTTTAAATTTAAAAAACATGGTACATGCTCTTTTATCAGTTTAATTTGGTTGGGTAGCTCATTTCTAATTCATTTTCAACCAATTATACTCTAATTCTCTGACAAGTTTTTCATAATTTAGAAGTTCTTAAGGGATTTGTCCAAAAGCAAACTGGTTAAAAATATGGATATTCTAGGATGCCTGGGTGGCTTAATTGTTAAGCGTCTGCCTTTGGTAGGGGTCATGATCCCAGGGTCCTGGTATAGAGTCCTGCATCTGGGTCCTTGCTCAGCGGGGTAGCCTGCTTCTCTTTCTGCCTGCTGCTCCTGCTTGTGCTCCCTCTGACAAATAAATAAATCTTTAAAAAAAAAATATGGATATTCTAGTTCACAACTGGTAACTTTGGTATATACTGTGATCTTACAATGTATGAACACTTTCTAAAAGAACATTTTATTTATTTATTCCTGAGAAACTGAGTGGGACAGATCATAGAGATTGCAAATTATTTTGAATTTTTAAATTAAGAATTTTTTAAAAGATTTTATTTATTTATTTGTCAGAAAGAGAGAGTGCGCACAAGCAGGCAGAGGCAGAGAGAGAAGGCGGCTCCCTGCCGAGCAAGGAGCCTAAAGTGGGACTTGATCCCAAGACCCTGGGATCATGACCTGAGCCGAAGGCAGCAGCTTAAACGAATGAGCCACCCAGGCATCCCTAAATTGAGAATATTTTGATTAGGTAATATATACATATGGTTTAAAAATTTAAAGGACAGAAAAGAATATAGTGTCCTTTTGCCTCCCAAAGAAAACCATATTCCCAAGTCTTAAGTATCCTTCAAGTGATCTGTGCACTTTAAAGTATCTATATTTTTTCATTTTTGTTTTTTTTTTTCACATTTATGTTTTAAATTTAAAATTCATTTTTGACCAATGACATTCACTTTATTCATCAAGGCAACTTTCTACCATTAAAAAAATCTGCATAGCTAGAGTTGAGAAGTTTTCATAAAGTCATAAAAAGAAAGCTTCTTATGGAAATGACAGTGTTTGAGCAGACCTGTCTGAAAAGAATTCACTTAATATGTAAAACAAAGGGGAAAAATTGTTTTCTACATAATTTCTCATTAATTTAGAGCAGTAATAACGAATCTCAAATGACACACTGGTGAGTATGAATCATTCAGGGAACAGATCCCCAGATGTAAAACTTTCCTAAATAAAAATGTAGCCTCATTAATATGAGGCAATGAGGTCAGGGTACACTAGCTTAAGATTTTATTAGCTCATGTTGGTTGTTTATCACACACCCAGTGCAGAATTGTGGTACTGAGGGGCAAGACGTTTTATATTTTGTAAAGTGATAACCCTAAAATATTCTTTGATTGGTATCATGAAGTCACTGGTCAAAAAAACAGTTCATTCCTTTATTAAATCACTGAGGACACTCTTCCTGTACCTTTAACACTAACTGCCCAAATGACACAGATACCATTGTTGTTTTGGCATGATTGGCATAATTATGTGAAGATAAAATTCAGCACAACCTGAAAATGAACTCAACCCAGGACTTGACATGACTTCCCCCTCTCAAGGTCAAACTCACTGGTGCTTAACTGATAACATCACTAAGGGATGCATGAGAAGACAAACAAAACCCACACTATTATTTATAGATCTTCTTGTTAAACCTTACTCAGAAAGCTTTGATACTTAATGGTGAAAGGAAATGCTTTCCTCTTTAGAATAGGAACAACAATAACATCAGTCATAGACAAGAACTGCAATGTTAAAACTTTTCAGGCAGCATGATTCAACATGTAGAAAATCCTCAGGAATCTATAAAAAAGCTGCTAAACTAATATATAAGTTTAACATGGTCCCAGGATACAAGGTCAACTGACAAAAATGCATTGTATTTCTATATACTAGCAAGTAATAACTGGGAATTGCAGTGCAAAAAGTACCCCTTACAATACCATCAAAACTGTTAAAATGTTTAGAAATAAACAGGACATAATATAAATACAGTCTATATACTTGAAAGATGGCTATCTTGGACATACACATGGCCAGCTAGACCACTAAATTGAAGAGCCAGGCCACCTCCGCCTTCTCCTGACAGTTTTTTGAGATTTCAGTTGATTTTTATAACTGGCCACTTGTTTTTCCTCTTCAGGGACTTTAAAACCCCACTCATATGTTTTAAACTTACCCGTAAAGCGTGAGCCCATGAAATACTAACCCCAACCCCGACCCCAGTGAAAGCAGAGCCTGAGGCTCATGTGAACCCTTCTACATGAGACCTTGCTGTTTGGTATGCTATGTGATTTCCAGGGGTTATAATTTATAAACCTTTATTTTTTCAAAGTTTACTGATGGTTATTGTTGAAGGGCATCTTGCAATCATAAAAGGAATCACAAAGGCGAGAACAACCACAACACTGGCTTTTCATATGCTGAGACAGGCACAAATACTACTAAATGCTGCTGAGAAAAATTAAAGACTTAAATAAAGGGAGAGATGTATTATATTTACAGATAGAAAGTCTTAAGATGTCAATCTCTGCAAATTGATCTGTATATTAAACACAATCTTTTTTTTTATTAAATATTTTACTTATTTATTTGAGATTGAGAAAAAGAGTGTGTGCACATGTGGAGAGAATCTCAAGCAGACTCCATGCTGAGGGTGGCGCCTGATGAGTGCTCAATCTCATACCCTGAGATCTTGACCTGAGGTGAAACCAAGAGTCACATGCTTAATGAGTCACTCAGATGTTCCTTAAACACAATCTTAATAAAAATTCCAGTAGGGATTTCCACCCCCCCCAAGTAGAAATCAGCATGCCACTTCTAAAATTTACACTGAAATGCAAAGGCCCTAGAATTGCCAAAACAAATTTTAAAAAATAACAAAGGTGAAGGACTAACACTACTTGATACCAACACTTGTTACAGTTATAATCATTAAGATAGCATGGTACTGACATAAGGATTGACACACACTGTATGCATATATCATTACTGTAACAAAACTGAGTTCAGAAGTAGACCCCAAAATACAGGATCAACTGATTTCTGATGAAGAAGGGAAAATAATCTAATGGGGGAAGTGCTCATCTTTTCACTGAGTGATGTAAATAAGTGTCCATTCGGAAAACAATGAACCTCAACCATTATACTTCATGGCTTATACAACAATTAACTTGAAATGGACCATAGATGGAAGAGTGAAAGCTAGAACTATAATAAAATATCCTACAAGAACATCTTTGTGACTGCCAAGGCAGGTAAAGAAGTTTGAAAGACAAACTGCATGAACTAAAAGTGGACTGATAAAATGGACTACAAGAAAGTAGAAACCTACTCTGAGACACTGTTAAGAGAAAATGAAAAGGCAAGTTTCACACTGGGAGTAAATATTCATCACACATATATCCGCAAAACACTTGTATCCAGAATATGGGAAGAACACTTTTTTAAAAAATTTATTTATTTTTATTAGTTTCAGGGTAAGAATTCAGTGATTTATCAGTTGCATACAACACCCAGTGTTCATTACATCAAATGCCCTCCTTAATGCCCATCACCCAGTTACCCCATCCCCCCACCCACAGCCCCTTCAGCAGCCTTCAATTTGCTTCCTAGAGTTCAGTGTCTCCTATGGTTTGCCTCCCTCTCAATTTTCAACTTATTTTATTTTTCATTCCCTTCCTCTGTGTTAATCTGATTTGCTTCTTGGAGCACTGGGGGTGGTGCAAAAACAAAGAATACTGTTATGCTGAAAAGAAATTAAAAAAAAAAAAGAATTAAAAAAAATACATGGAAGAATTCCTACTCAACTCAATCAATCAGTAAACAGGTATTCTGCCAAAAAAGATACAGGAATGCCAACAACACATGAAAAGATGCCAGTATCAATAGTCATGAGAAAAACGTAAATTCGAACTGCGAAGAGATACTGCCACGCACCTATTAGAACGTTAAAACTTAAAAAGACTGACAGTATCAAATACTGGTGAAAATGTGGCGCAAATTGAATTCTCACACATTATTAATGGGTGTGTAAAATGGCACAACCCCTTTATTTTTAAACATTTTTAAAGATTAATTTATTTTTAGAGAGAGAAAGTGCACATGCATGTGCAAGGGGAGGGGCAGAGGGAGAGAAAGAATACCAAGCCGACTCCCTGTTGAGTGTGGAGCCCCACATGGGCTTGATCTTGTTGAAATCAAACCTGAGCCAAAATCAAGAGTCAGATACTTAACTGATCGAGCCAACTAGGCGCCCTAGTGCGACCCCTTTAGGAAATATTTTGGCAGTGTCTTTTTTATTTGAGATTTTATTCATTAGAGAGAGAGCATGAGCAAAGGACTGGGGGAAGGGGCAGAGGAAGAAGCAAATTCCCTGCTGAGCAGGGAGACCGACGCAGGGCTCAATCCCAAGACCCTGGGATCATGAGCGGAGCCCTAGGCAGATGCTTAACCCACTGAGCCACCAGGAACCCCTAGTTTAGCAGTTTCTTATTAAGCTAAACATACATATAAACATACATCATAGTATTTGACCTGGAAATCCCATTCTTAGGTATTTACCTGAGAACAAAAACACATAGTCACAGAAAGCCTTCTACCTGAATACTGGTAGAGATTTTATTCATAACAGCCCAAAACTGAAAATAATCCAACTCAGATGTCCATCAACAGGTGAATAAATAAATTGTGGGGCCTATCCAGCCACTAAAATATTCAACAATAAAAAAAACAATGGACTATTAATATATGCCACAACACAGATGTATTTTGAAATATGCTGAATGAAGAAAGCCAGATACAAGAGTGTGTTCTGCACGATTCTATTTAAGTGAGACTCACAAGAAGGGCAGAAATTATGATCCATGTGAACATGGATCTGTGATGAGTGGGGGAAGACAGAGAAAATCGCGTAAGTCACTCATGGGATGGAAGTGTCCTACATCTTGCTTGTGGTGGTGTCTAGGTTGATCAATATTTTATAGTATCATACAGTTAAAATGTGTGCCTTTTACTGTGTGAAATTTAGGCCTTAATAAAGTTGATTAAGAAAGAGACCAATATTTGCTTACTTTGGCAGCATGTATACTAAAACTGGGAAGAAAAATACCAAGAGAAGTCTTTGCTCAAGCGTCATTACCACAGCCTTTATTCCCATCTGAATTTCAACTTACATTTTCAAATCCTTAATCAATTTCCTAATCTGCAAAATGGGGACACTGTCTATCTGGTCTGGTTTTAGAAAAAATTATACAGTTGCTCATTATTTGTGGATTCCCATAATTGCTAAAATTTATTAGCAAAATCAATAATCAATATTTGGGGTGTCTTTTTGGTCATTTATGGATGTGAAGAGCAATGAAAAATATGAGTTGCCCAATGCACACATTCCCAGACAGGGTCAAACAAAGTGACATTCTTGTTTGTTTCAGCCCTCATATTGTAAGCAAATGTCCTTTTTGTTCATGTTTTTCAGACTTTGTGCTTTTTGTGGATGATCTTGCTATTCAAAATGGCCCCAAGCATAATGCTTGAAGTGCTGTCTAGGGTTCTTTAATATAAGAAGGCTGTGTGTGCCATCTAGAGAAGATATGTGTGCTAGATAAGCTTCGTTCAGTCATGATGTATAGTGCTGTTTGCTTTGAATTCCATGTTAATATATCAACAATATATATTAAATATGGTGTCTAAACAGAAACACATGTAAAACAAGGTTATGTATGGGTTGTTGACCAAAATCTGATAAGAGGCTCTTAGAAACCTACACTTATATTCCCTGCTAGGTACAGTGACTCAGTATCTGCTAATTCCATTAGTGATGGCTTTACAAAATATAATTACTGTGAATAAAAAAAAATAAACTATACATATATTATTAGCTCTGTCCTTTTCTGAAATGGTTTTGAATTTTTACCATCTTGATTACTGTCATCTGGCTTTTCTACAGAAGGTAAGTCAAGGGGCACCTGGGTAGCTCAGTGGGTTAAGCCTCTGCCTTTGGCTTAGGTCATGGTCTCGAGATCCTGGGATCAAGCCCCGCATAAGGTTCTCTGCTCCATGGGAAGCCTGCCCCCTTCTCTCTTTCTGCCTGCCTCTCTGCCTGCTTGTGATCTCTCTGTCAAATAAATAAATAAAATCTTAAAAAAAAAAAAAAAAGTAAGTCAATGTGGTCTGACCTGTGCAGGACACAGCAGGCCATGTTCCCATTTTGATCTACATGGTTTGACACTGTGGTTATACTCTTAGCTTTTTATTTTAAAGATATATTTATTTATTTGAGCAGGGAAGGGTTGAGGGGGAGAGGAAGAGAAAGAAGCATAGCCTCAAGCAGATACCCAGCAGAGCATGGAGCCTGATGTAGCGCTCAATCCCAGGACCCTGAGATCATGACCTAGGCTGAAATCAAGAGTTGGTGTCTCAACCAACTAAGCAATCTTAGAGCCACCTTAGAGCCACCCTAAGCACCCAGGTGTCTTTTGGCTTCTTTTAATTCTTAAAAATTTCACAGCTTTTCCACAAACTGCTATTAAGTTAACCGATTTCTTCCAATTTGAGCCTATTATTTTCCTTAGCTATATCACTATTTCTTTCTTCAATATTGGTGAATATGGAATTTCATTTTTTGAGCCATCCATCCTTGAGAGCTGTATTGTTTCCAAATCTCTACTCATGGGATCATAGATGTCTATTTTACTTGTCAAGTAGAGCTCTAATGGGCTGCTATGAATGCATACTTAGGCAAACAGATTTACCCTCTGGACTTAAAAATCCATGTTCTCAGACACATTTAATCCGCAATAAACAATCAAACTTTCCATATGTCATCAATTTTTACACGACCCAGTTCATGAAATCTCTTCCTGTCCACCTGGCTATGGATCGGTCAATTTGTAATGTTTTTAGACGTTGAAAACTTTAAAATTTTTAAACTTTCTAAGTTGCCTCTGAGGAGCATTCCACACTGATCACTCAAAAGCTCCTTATTTGCTATTCTATATCATTGTTATCTAAATTACTTCAATCTTTCTTCTGTTGTTTGGAAGAGAAAATATATTTAAACAAAACTCAAGAGAAAGGTGATTAAAAAAAGATAAGCCACCTGTTTCCTCTAAATAAAAAAAGGCAGGGGCAATTGGATGGTTAGAGTGGTTTAAGCTCCTGACTCCTGACTTGGGCTCAGATCACAGCCTCAGGGTCATGAGATCAAGCCCTGTATCAGGCTCTGAGCTCAGTGGAGAGTCTACTTTAGATTCTCCCCCCTCCCTCTGCAAACTTGCCCCCGATTGTGTGCTCTCCAAAAAAAAAAAGAAAGAAAGAAAGAAAAAAAGCACAGCACAAACATAATCTGCTGTGACAATCAATTAGAACATCTAAATCAACTTCTTCCCCATGCAGTACAAAGTTTCTGTTTGCTAATTTAGGTCACTGCGTACTTACTCTGTTTGGATGGCCTATGACAACATGATTACACAATAAGCCCTATATTGCCAATGACAGGTAAGGAAAAACTAAATACATATTTTGGATTTAAATAAAAGAATTTAATACTCTGATAAAGATAATAGGATTAAAAGACTGATCTCACTGACAAATCATAATTTCAATGCAAGCAAGTACGTCCCTGTCTGGCCCACCCACCCCTTCTCATCACTGATCTACAAAAGCACATTAAGACCTCCAATGAAAGCTCCCAAGATCTAGAGTAACTGAGAAGTAATTCAATGATTTTTAAATTATTACAGTACCTTACAATTCTTATATATGAGACACAAGTGAACAGGGACTCTGATGGTACCCTTGGTTCAAAAAGGAATACGTTTCTTTCATGAGAAGGGGATTGCTCAAGGAGCAGCCTGGAGTTCAGGTCCTTGGCAGCCTCTCAGCTGTGACCTTCTTCAAATACATAGCTCTATTTTAAGCTTATGGGATAAACAAATCTATTCTAAATGAGCCATTAAAAATATTGCCATTTTACCTGGTGATTCACAGACCTGTACCCCTGGGGATAAAAATATATGTTTATAAAAAATAAAAAATTAATAAAAAAAAAAAGGAAAAAAATATTGCCATTTTGAGTGCCTTTGGTCCTTATTAAGAATTAATAAACATTTTGTTCTTTTCTTCATTAGTTAAAAGTTAAAACAAACACCTCTTGGGAAGGGAAATCCTCTTAAAAATATAGCTTTTGTAATATAACCTTAGGAATAACACAAGTGTCAGACACAGCACCTTCTACTCATATTGAGTAGACAGAGTTTGATGAAATTTAAGGCATGTACATGTTTTTTTTCTGTCCCCTATAAATCTAAATCAAGTATCTCCCACAACCAGCTTCTATAAGCATTGTGTGCTACCATAATACCATCTTGGCAGAAACCTGATTTATTTCTAGCTAGAGTTTAAATCCCAATGTAACAATAATCCTACCAATTTACTCAATCTTAGGATGATATCACCATTCACTTTGGAAAATCAGGTTGCCTGGCAGAGGAATCTCCTAAACAGCATTTTTGGGGTGCTAATTTGCACATGGTTTGACCTCTAACTCTTCATGTGTATGATAAATTATATCTGCAAATCTCAAACTCCCTGAGTTCTGAGATGTTTCTGTTTTTCAATCATTGTTCACAGCTTAAATTCTGCATTCATTTTAGTTACAGGTTTTGAAATTTCTTTAAGTCATATTTAGACAAAGTCATACTTTAAAATGATGAGATTTTAGTGTTTCTATTAAAGAGCTCCACAATATTGTAAGGGCACAGAGAACCATATAGATATGAATTAAATGTCATGTGAGTCAGTGAATTAATTTGCAAAACAAGAGGTAAAAATAGAAATGAAAGAAGGAACCTAGCTTGATGTCAAAATATCAAGATTATGTCAAGGTTGATGAGTATAATTATTTATATGGGAAAAGTCATATTATCTGAAGAATTTGAGTGCTGAAAGATACACTTCAAGATCATTTACTCCACGCTTCCTCATTTTCTAGGTAAGAAAACTGAACCCCAGAAGAGGCATTCTTTTGCTTCTGTGTGCCCATATAAATACCAGAGTTTTACTCTGATTAAGAAGCAACACTGCACACTCTATACCCAAAATACATAGAAACACAGCTCTCAGTTTACCTTCCAGTTTCTGAACAAAAAATCTACATGAATGCAGCCATCAATAGCAAGAACATGGAAGGTGATGGTATTCTGATTTACCACCTAAAGGTCAATGTTAAATTTGATATCAAACCAACACAACAGAAAATAAGTAGGCAAAACGTGTAAGCTTAACAAGTATTTGTTTGGACTATGTCAATCAGGAGCAAACAAAGTGAACACTCTTCCTTTTCCAGAGCCATAAGAAGCCATGTAGGCCATAAGTACCTGTTTGAAGTCAGGGCTATTTAAGGCTATTCAGAAATTTGGCATGTTCTTCTCCTCGTGGTAACAGGGTTTCTCCTCCTATCTTTGGTCCTGTTTTTTCCTAGAAAAATGAAAATAGTTTAGTGAGAAATGGTTCAACATTTTTTGCATGGATTACTAAAACAGGTCACCTTGCAAACGACCTACCTTTAGCATTCCGTCTCGTTCCCATTTGAAAAGGCCACAGTTACTGAAACAGAAAAGGGGATTTACTCAGTAGTGAGCTGGGACGCATAGTCAACCGGGTTCACTGCACTTGCAGGAAGAATATTCCCCATTCAAACAGAAGATGATCAAGGTAACACTCATATTACAGGCTGTGCTCTAATGCTACTGAAAATACACATTCCAGTGATTTGAGAAATGGTCTTCAAATCTGTCAAAAGCTAGATACTTCAGAGATGGAACACTCAGTGATAGTATACAGGGTATGCACACAGCAGGTGATGCACACAGGTTTCCCCTGCTGGGCATCGGGAAAAGACTCAGAAGAGGAAGTTAGCCCTCTGATGCCATACAGTCAAAGACTTCTCCCTTCCCCTCTTCTGGAACTAAAAGCTTGTGATAAGAAAGAATTATTCTTCCTCCTGATCTGCCTAATCCTTCTCCTCTTTTCAAACCTAAAGATGTTTACTTCTTATTGTTCAAAGGGCCTAGAGACTCTTATTCTTGTTTTTTAACATGTTATGTGAGTCTGACCCTGAGCAGAGATGTGGCTACTACAGAGAAAGTTTATTTTCCATGATATTCACTCTGCTGAAACAAACAAAAGAAATTGTTAACTCACTGAAATATGGCTGCCGGCACTCTTGGATTTGAGAGGCTCTAGGGCACAGGAGATTGCCCTACCTGCTTCATCCTTCTTCCTAAAAGTCTAGGCTACTCCAGCCCTGAGAGTCCGTCTGCATACTAGTGGCCTTGGTCCTAAGCCTCTGCACCACCTCCCTTGTCTAGAGAGTAGCTCATTATCAACTGAGAAAAATTTTCTAGACTATTGGTAGATCAATGATGAAATTACATATAAGAGAAATTCTAGTCAGGGGTCAACAAATTACTACCCATGAGCCAAATCCAGCCTGCTACCTGCTTTTGTAAAGAACGTTTCATTTAAACATAGCATGTCTATTTGTTTCTGTATTACCTATGACTGCTTTTGAGCTACAACACCAAAGCTGAGTAGTTATGAAACAGACCGCCTGGTTCACGAAGCAAAATATGTTTACTATCTGGGTTTTGACAGAAAAAGTTTGTCCCATTCTGCTCCAGGTCATGAATTGACAAGAAAAAAAGTCTAGAAAAGCAGTTGTTACAAAAGTCACAGCGCCACCTGGAGGATGGAAAAGCATCTTGCTCTTCAATTTGTGAGTTGTACTTCCTGCTTATTAACGGAATTTTTCAAATGTTTACATAAGCTCTTAAGTAAATGTTTTACATAAGCTCATAAAATATTTTGGAGAAATCAAGTATCAATATACAGATAGATACTTTCAACAATTATAATCAAGATCATAGCAATTTCACAAACCAACCCCCGACAAGATAATAAACTAGCATGGGGTCTGGGTCCCCTCCCCAACCCCAATCAAGTCTGGAGACACTTGGAGTGAAGTAAAGAAAACCCAAAAAACAAACAAACAACCAAATAGGTGGTGAGACTATCCTGGTGAGACATTCTTGGGCAGACTGAAGGTGATCTTGAAAGTGCCTCAAATTCCAAAGACTCATATAAATTCTGTCCTTTAAGAATAAGCCAATAAAGTCAGAAATTATTTTAAAAAAGAATAAAAATCAATCCCATATATTTGAAATTTAAACAACATTACTAACCCTTGGGTCAAACAGGAAATCATCAAAGGCATTAAGAAATCCTTTTTTTAAAATTAATTAATTTTTAATAAACATATATTTTTATAAACATATATGTTTTATAAACATATATTTTTTAATTTTTTAATAAATATATTTTTATAAACATATATTTTTATTCACAGGTCTGTGAATTGCCAGGTTTACACACTTCACAGCACTCACCAAAACACACACCTTCCCCAATGTCCATAACCCCACCCCCCTTCTCCCAACCCCCCTCCCCGCAGCAACCCTCAGTTTCTTTTGTGAGATTAAGAGTCACTTATGGTTTGTCTCCCTCCCAATCCCATCTTTCATTTATTAAAAAAAAAATATTTAAGTAATCTCTACACCTAATGTGGGGCCCGAATTTACAACCCCAAGGTTGCATGTTCCTCCAACTGAGCCAGCCAGACACCCCAAGAAATACTTTTAACTATAGGCCAAACGTTGTGGGTGACACTAAAGCATAAGTACTTAGAGGGAAACATGTAGCTTTAAACACATTGATGAAGGAACAAGAAAAAAAACTGAGTAACCTGAGTGTAAGCAATTAACTGATGTTGGCAAAAGGATACAGAACAAACCCAAAAAAACAAGGGCAGAAAGATTAAGGACAGAAATCAGTAAACAGAAAGAAAACCAATAAATATTAAGAGAGTTAAAAAATGGTTTTCTGAAAAGAAAAAGAGAATAAAGAGACTTCTGTCAAGGTTGATCTTAAAAGAGAAGAAAAATAATAGCACAAAATACAGTAAATGTCTATTAATAAAAAATAACAAGAAACAGAATAAAAACAATGAAAGTTTATTAGGAACAACCATACATCAATACATTTAAAAACCTAAATGAAATGATTAAAAGGAAAAAAAAAAAAAGCTGAAATTGGCAGAAGGGACCATGAACTGAAATGGTTATCAAGCCACCTTGGGCCCTAAAACCTGGGTCTGGGCCTAAGCCTAAATAACTTCACAGTTGAGATTTATTAAAACCTTAAGAAATAATCGCTATTTAATATAAATTATTTCCAGAAGCTGCTCAGTTCATTTTATGAGTCTCATATAATCTTTGTTCTAAAACCAGGTAAAGCCTATATAAAAACAAAAGAACAAAATAGGTCTAATTCACTTACAAATATACAGTGGACCCTTGAACAAGATGGTGATAGGGGTATCGCCCCCACGCCGTTAAAAATCCTCACGTAACTTCTGACTCCCCCACAACTTAATTACTAATAGCCTATTGCTGACCAAAGCTTTACTGATAATAGTCAATTAACCCAACTTTGTATATGTATTGTATATCGTATTCCTACAATAAAGTAAACTAAAATAACAGTATGGAGTTTACTCAAAAAATAAAAATTAGAACTATCTTATGGCCTAGTAATCCTGCTACTGGGATTACTCAAATAAAATGAAATCACTAATTTGAAAAGATATATGCACCCCTGTTTACTGCACCATTATTTACAATAACCAAATTATGGAAGCACACACCTACACACACACAACAGAATATTACTCAGCCATAAAAAAGGGAATAAGACCGTGCCATTTGCAACAACATGGATGGATCTTGAGGGTGTAACAGTAAGTGAAATACATCAGTTGGAGAAAGGCAAATACCATATATGGAACTTAAGAAACAAAACAAATGAACAAAGAATAAAAGAGACAAACAAGAACAACAAAAAAAACCCCAGACTCTTAAATACAGAGAACTGGTGGCTGTCAGAGGGGAGGCTGGTGGGGAGATAGAATGGATAAAGGGGATGTCAGATTTAAAAAAAAAATCAAGGGGGCACCTGGTTGGCTCAGTGGGTTAAGCCTCTGCCTTCGGCTCAGGTTATGATCTCAGGTTCCTGGGATGGAGCCCCGCATTGGGCTCTCTGCTCAGCAGGGAGCCTGCTTCCCCCTCTGTCTCTGCCTGCCTCTCTGCCTACTTGTGATCTCTGTCAAATAAATAAATTAAAAAATCTTAAATAAATAAATAAATAAATAAATACATAAATCAAGTAGGGTTTACCCAAAAAATGAAAGGAAACTTCTGGAAGTAATGTCACTATCATAAGGTGAGCTGTTCCTTTCCTCTCTCCCACTTTGGTTTACAAGGAAGTAGACATCTATAATCCCTGACCCCTGCAAAAAAAAAAAGCACCTATGCACAGCATCCAGGTCACCAAGGGTGGATGGGAGCAGAGAGGGCAGCAAAGGAGGAGAGTGGTCATGGAAATGGCAAGTCAGCAACACCCTTTTGGCAGGAGGTGGAGGGTGAAGGTGCTGAGTGGGGGTCAGCCACCCACTCTGCAGCTTCTACAGCTACAGGGTCCCCTAGAGGGACCCCAGGAAAGTGTCTCCTCCTTCCTGTCCAGGCATTTGGCCAATGGACTTCTGGGCTCACCCAAATACCCAAATGCTAAGTACACAACTCCCCTGAGTTGGCCACTGCCCCCCCTCATTTTTTTTTTTTAAGTGCTCACAGCCTAGAGAAACCAAAAACATGTGCTATAGTGCCACCTTCTGGAAAATAAGAAAATAAGAAAATGCTCCTAAATACAGGTTGAATTGTCAGAATCAGAGTGAACAAAACTTAGCCCAAGATAGGTGTTCAGTATTACAAATGCAATCACAGAGACACTCTTCAACAGGCACCATGAAAAACCATTGTTATACAGTATTAAAAATAAAAACAAAAACAACCTGACAATTTTCCAGCAAATGAGACTAAAGAATAGTGCGATCTAACCAATAAAGAATTTAAAACAGCTTTTATGAAGAAATTCAGTGAGCTACTACAAGAAAACTTAGAAAGGCAACTCAATGGCCTCAGGATTAATGAACAGAACTTCACAGAAGAAATTCTAAAAAAGAGCCAAACAAATTCTGGAGCAGAACAACTCATTAAATAAGATGAAGACTGCAAAAGAATATATTGGAAATAACAGCAAATCAGATGGAAGAGAGAATTAGTGAATTAGAAGTCAGGAAACTAAAAATGATTTAGGTGGAAGAGGTGAGAGAATGAAGATGTTAAAGATTTTATTTTGTATTTGATAGATCATAAGTAGAGAGGCAGGCAGAGAGAGTCTCAGAGAGAAGGAAACAGGCTGCCTGCTGACCAGAGAGCCCAATGTAGGACTTGATCGCAGAACCCTGAGATCATGACCTGAGCCAAAGGCAGAGGCTTTAACCCACTGAACCACCCAGGCGCCCGAGAATGAAGATGTTAAAAAAGAAAAATCCTCTGAGATGCCACATCGAAACAGATCCCAGTGTAAAAGCCGATGTAAGAATGATGAGTATTCCAGAAGGGGAGTTTATTTAAAGAAGTAATAGCTGAGAACTTTCCAAACCTGGTGAAGGAACTGGATACACAAATATATGAAGCTAGTAGAATGCCTTCTTAACTTAATGCAAGAAGACCTCTCCAAGAAACAATTACATCAAAGCGGTCAAAAGTCAATGATAAAGAAAAAATCTGAAAGGCAACCGGGGCAAAAAAAAAAAGATAGCAACCTACAAAGTATCCAGCTATCAGATTTCTCAGCAGAAACTCTACAGACCAGGAGAGAGTAGAATGACATATGAAAAATATTCAAAGATTAAAAACTGCCAGCCAATAATACTCTATTCTGCAAAGTTATCCTTTAGATGGGAAGGAGAAATAAAGACTTTCCCAGATAAAAGCTGAGGACATCACCACTACTAGACCTGCCTTATAATAAGAAATGCTAAAAGCTCCTGGAGCTGAAACAAAAAGAAATACACAAAACTCCGATTAAGGTGATATTCAGAATTAGAAAACTGTTAACCCTTAACTAAAATAGCATATTAAACTCTTAATTACAGTATAAAGATTCAAGGAAAAGAGAATTAAAGTATGGCTACTACTTGGTGATGACATCGCAGTACAAAGGAAATAATTTGTGTCATAAAATACAAAAGGGGAAAAGAAAAAAAGATGAATCCTTTATAGGTGAAGACAAATTGCTGACACCAGAGAAAAGATTATTTTACCAAAAATATGTTTTATGTGAACCTCATGGTCACCACAGGCAAAGATCTAGAGAAGAGACACAAAATATAAAAGGTGGGGAGACTGAACAAATCACCATGGAAAACCACCAACTTATAAAAGTAGGCAGAAACAAACAGAGGCAGAGGCTCTTCTGGTGCTAAGATTCTGCAGCCCACCTGAGGACATAATGTTGGAAACTGCAAATCTGACCTCTGCCTTATAGTTTCCTGCTGGCTGCCGCAGCTGCCCTTTCTGATGGTGGAAGCAGCAGCTGGAGAGGCCCAGAGGGGCCAGGGGGAGAGCAAGACCACACAGGCTCCTGGCCCAGAAGCTCATGTCCGAGCCCTGTTTTGCCAAGGAAGGGTCGTCCGGTGGTCCCAGACCTCCAGAACGTGTCCAAACCACACTAAGGGGCTGGCTCTGGCTAGGGGGTCAGTCCTAGTTTCCTGGCTTTTGAAATTACCATCCTTTAAAAAACAAGACAAACAAAAACACCCCCCCCAAAAAACTCCGAAAAACAACCTTAGTGCATTTTGAGGTCTGATGGCTGAAGAACTCAAGAGTAATAAATCTTTAAAAAAAAAAAAAAAAAATTCTTCTTTGGGAGACCAAACAACTAGAAGACAAAAGATAAAATAGCAGTAGTATATCCTTACCCATCAATAATCACCCTAAATTTAAATGGATTTAATCCATCAATCAAAAGGCAGAGTGGCTGGATGGATGGAAAACGACCCAACCATATGCTGCCTAAAGGGGCACGTCTCAGCTCTAACAACATACAAAGTTTAAAGTGAAGGGATGGAATATCTATTAATAAATTAGAAATCTCTCAAATAATCTAATTTTATACTCAAGAAACTAGAAAAAGAGAAAAAAGAAGTCCATATTTAGTGGCAGAAGGAAGGAAATAATAAAGATCATAAAAAGAGACTAGAAAAACAGAAAAGAAAGCAAGCCTAAGACCTGATTCTTTGAAAAGATAAACAAAATTGACAAATCTTTAGCTAGACTAAGAAAAAGAGAAGATTCAAAATTAGAAATCAAAGAGGAGACATTACACCTGATACTACAGAAATACACAGAATCATCAGAGATGACTATGAAAGATTATATGCCAACAAATTACATAACCTAGAAGAAATGGATAAATTTCTAGAAACCTACAACCTAAGACAGAATCAAAAAGAAACCAAAAATTTGAACAGACCAATAATGAATAAACCAGCATCACTCTGATTCCAAAACCAGAGAAGGAGGGGCACCTGGGTGGCTCAGTGGGTTAAAGCCTCTGTCTTCGGCTCAGGTCATGATCCCAGGGTCCTAGGATCGAGCCCCACATCGGGCTCTCCGATCAGCAGGAAACCTGCTCCCTCTTCTCTCTCTGCCTGCCTCTTGGCCTACTTGTGATCTCTGTCAATTAAACAAATAAAATCTTTTAAAAAAAGAAAAAAGTAGACAAACTATCTTTGATGAATATATTTTTATTTATTTATTTTTTAAGATTTTATTTGTCAGAGATAGAGAGGGATCGAGAGCGAGCACAGGCCAACAGAATGGCAGGCAGAGACAGAGGGAGAAGCAGGCTCCCTGCCGAGCAAGGAGCCCAATGTGGGACTCGATCCCAGGACGCTGGGATCATGACCCGAGCCGAAGGCAGCTGTTTAACCCACTGAGCCACCCAGGCGTCCCTATCTTTGATGAATATAGATGCAAAAGTTCCCAACAAAACATTAGTGACTCGGGGTTGCCTGGGTGGCTCAGTGGGTTAAAGCCTCTGCCTTCGGCTCAAGTCACGATCCCAGGGTCCTGGGATCGAGCCCCACATTGGGCTCTCTGCTCCGCAGGGAGCCTGCTTCCTCCTCTCTCTCTGCCTGCCCCTCTGCTTACTTGTGATCTCTGTCTGTCAAGAAAATAAATAAAATCTTTAAAAAAATAAACCAAAAAACAAAAAAACATTAGTGAATCAAATTCAAGAACACATTAAAAGGATTATACGGGGTGCCTGGGTGGCTCAGGGGGTTAAGGCCTCTGCCTTTGGCTCAGGTCATGATCTCAGGGGTCCTAGGATCGAGCTGTGTGTTGGGCTCTTCTCAGCAGGGAGCCTGCTTCCCCCTCTCTTTCTGCCTGCTTCTCTGTCTACTTGTGATCTCTCTCTCTGTCCAAAAAAAAAAAAAAAAAAAAGAGTACCCAATGGGGAAGAATAGTCTCTTCAACAAACAGTGCTGGGAAAACTGGAGAAATACACACAGAACAAGGAAATTGGACTATTATCTCACATCCCTCACAAAAATTAACTTAAAATGGATGAAACACTTACATGTAAGACCTGAAACCATAAAACTCCTCAAAGGAAATGTAGGGGAAAAGCTCATCAATACTGGTCTTAGCCATGATTTTTTTAACACAATGCCAAAAGCTCAGGCAAAAAAAGCAAAAAAATCAATAGATGGGATTACATTAAATTCAAAAGCTTCTGCACATCAAAATTAACAAGTAACAAAGTGAAAAACAACCTACAGAACAGGAGAAAATTTTGCCAGCCATCTATCAGACAAGGGGTTAATATTCAAAATAAAGAAAGAAGTTCTTCAATTTACTAACACATTGATAAGCTAAAGGATAAGATCATACAATGAAGAGAAGTTACCTACCCACAATCATAGTAAACTGGAAATAAAAAGGATTTTCCTTAAGTTGGTAAAGGTTATACTTGGAGGAGAAATTTGTGAAGGATATATTCACTTTAAGATAAAGATCAAGAAATGGAAATAGTATTGGAGGTCCGACCAGCCCTATCAGGAAAGATAAAAAATAGAGGGTGTAAGGATGGGAACAAAACAGGTAAAACTGTCTTTATTTGCAAATGATAATTATGTAGAGAAATCAACAAATTGCTGGCCTAAGAGTCTGATAAGCTTGTCAGAGGCAAGTTCACCATATAAAAAATTAATAATATTTCTCTACACCGACAGTAAGCAACTAAAAAATACACTAGAAAGTAAGTTGCCATTCACAGTATCAACAAAAGTGATGACACATCTAAGAATTAAGAATACTCAATATTTCTGTGAAGATAATTTTAAAAATTTATAAAAGCCATAGAGGATAGGATGAATAAATGGAAAGATACTCCAGGATCTTAAAAAGGGATGATTTCATATATAAAAGACATTAGTCCCCACAAAATTGTTTTATTCATGTAATGTGATCTTAATTCTACTTCTGAGTGGCATACAACTTAGTCCCTAGACTAGTGCTCTGAGAACAACTAGAAAACCTGAATGAAATAAATATCCTAAAGGGAGTATCGACCACTGTGGGAGAACCCCAACCTCCATCAACAGTTCCACAGGTGGCCCTCCACCAGGACAAGACCCAGACTCTCAGCTCCCCGCCTGGCCCTGAAGCCACCAAACCTCCCAGGGCAAAAACAGCCACAGAAGTTAGCTCATCGCTCTAAGATTCTACCCTGGTTCTGGTTCCCTAGTTCTTGTCCCAGCAAGGACCTTCAGAGAAATGATTTCTGTCTTTCATTCAACAAACATTTGTAACGACCCCCTATGGGCTAGGCAGTATACTAAGTATTGGGGATAAAGCATTGAAGAGTTCAGGATCCCTTCCCTCCATGAGCTTTTAGGGATGGCCTGAAGCTTTAAGAGTCATGGAAATAAGGCCTGACCTTAAAACAGATTGTCCAGTGTTCTAGCAGAATGGCATAAATGGGAACTGAAAAGAGGATTTAAGAATGCCAGGCGAGATCTCCTACCTGCAGTGCTTTTTGGGGAGCCTATCCAGGGAGATGCTTCTGTTTCCACAAGGACACTTGAAAAACCTCTTTAGGCCGTCATGCCAGTGGTAGTCATGCTGCTCACTGATGCAGGTCTCCAAAGGCTTGAAGTGGGTATAGGCACACTGCATAAAACAAACGGGAGGGCACATCTGTCAAGAGCCTCGAAGGAGAAACTGGCTAGCTGCTAAAAGGGCAGTCTGTTCCATGAGGACTTCTGTTTTCTCGCCACTGCTCAGGCAGCTGTGAGCAGAGCAACCATCTTATCTACTAGCTGCAGCGATTTCTTCAGTCTCACACACTGATGCCACTTTTTCTTATGTTTGCCACAATTTTTGATCAGGCATGAAGTACACAATAACTTTCTGTAACATCAAAACAAAAGCCCCAGAAACCTTTCGATAGCTTCATCAGGTCTGTCCCAAATTTACTGCCGTTGCTTGGTGATAGGACATGGACACTGGGGCCTCTTCAGTAGCCCTTTTATTTCCTCTTAAAAAGCCTCAGAATAGGATGTAAGCTTATTACTACTCCTATTTCATAAGCAGCAGAACCAAGCAGAGATATTAATAATTCACTTGTAATTTTGATCCTCAAAAGGACTGAAGAGTATAGGAAACAATAAGCAGCATCCAGTCTAAGAAACAAAACCCCCTAGCACTCCTGAAGCCCTCCCTGCACCCCCTTCCAGGCACTGCTCCCCCCGCACCCCAAGGGTAATCACTACCCTCCTTTCTAGCAGCAGAGATTCATTTGACTGTTTTGAATTTTGCATAAATGGAATCGTATGATAGAAAGAAAGAAAAGAAAGAAAGAGGGAGAGAGATAGGGAGGGAGGAAGGAAGAAAGAAGGAAAGAAAGAAATGATGGGTGAATACTGAAAGAGCTGCTGGGACAGAGCACCGTGGTTTCTGGTAATCAGAGTCTAGGTAAGTAACTTTTGGTTCTGGCAGCCTCCGAAAGTACAGAGCAGAGTGGTATGCCAGCTGTGGTAGGCAAAAGAGCCTCCCACACCCCCAGAACATACACACCCTGCTCCCTAGAACCTATGAGGATATGAGGCTACATGGCAAAGGGAGACCAGAGTTGTTAGTTGATCTTAAAATTGGGAAATGATCCTGGATTGGTGGGCCCAATGGAATCATAAGGGCCCTTAAAAGCAGAAGTGGGATGCACAGGGAGGAGGCCAGAGGATGTGAGAAGAGGGCTCGGCCTGCCATGGCTGGCTCTGAAGATGGAGGAAGGAGCTGCAAACCAAAGAATATGTGTGGGATTGAGAAGCAGGAAAAGGGAAGTAAATGGATTCTACCCTAGAGCCTCCAGAAGGAAGACAGTCCTGCCAGACCTGGATTATAGCCTCGTGAGACCGACAGAGACTTCTGGCCTATTGAAGTGCAAGATAATAAAGTTGTGTTTAAACTATTAAGGTGGTTAATTATTTGTCTGAGCAGCAATGGGAGACAAACACACCAGCTATGTCCTTAGGTTTGCTGTTTTGTCAGAGTACAAGCTGTTATCTCAGGAAAAACGTTTACTTATTCTGAATTTTCTCAAGGAATCCCTACCTTTTAGTGACAGCTGGTTCAGGGCCATCCCCTAAATGTAAAGGAGAATGTTGAGGTTTGAAAAGGAATGAAGACTGAGAAAATGGTACTTGGTAAGCTAAGCCTCTTCCTCCTCTCTCTCAGATGTGCTTATGAGGAAGATGAGTCAGGCAGGATAAAATGAGTGGTAATGGAAGGATACGGTTCTGCAAGAAATATTTTTTGGTCCTATTTTATCAGTGTTCAAGGATGGAGAGTATATCATCTTCTAATAGACTTAGTGTAAAAATTCTGCAAACATAGAAAATAATGCAATTTATCCTTTGCCTTGAGATTCAATTTAGCAGGTTAAGCCCTGAGTACAAAGGGTTAATAGTAATTGGTCCTAACAGGTGATGCCAAAGGAAATCATTCAACTGATGTCCCAGAACTGTGAGCTGTGGATTGAGGGTGTGCTAGAAACTTGAGAAGCATAGGTCAGAAGAACTTGGGTCCAATGGATAAGGCTCGCCCGCAGAACTAGGAGCTGTGGTCAAATCAGAGGAGAATCTCACCACCAACATTCTGCCACCAGAGCTTGGAGGCCAAGCGGGCAGGCAGCCAGGTCCTTGGCTGTCATGAGCAGCTTGCTTTCCAGCATAAATAAATGACCTGTGCAGGACTGCAAACACAAGACATGGCCCCATATCCCATATAACTCCGTGTTGCGCTGAGTCACTAGAGGTCACAACAGCTCCAAACAGGGCCCAGGGTTAGAAGCATCTCCACTCACCGTCTTGCATGTCACTACTCGACATTTCACCTCTCTGATGCTTCTCATCTTTTCTTCCATTTGTTCTTTTTTCACCAATGGCTCAAAATAGCATTCCTGCAGCTCAGCCTCAGCCTGCAACGACAAGGCATACAAAAGACCTTGCACCAAATCCAAAATGTATTCAGGAACCAATTCAATAATCATAATAAAAACCACCGAAGAGACAAGCTGTTATGAGGACACCTGATAAGAGCTCAAGAAACTGCAAACCAAAAGATGATCACAAGGAGACATAAGCTCTTATTTTTCCAAAAACAAGTATGAAATCATCTGGCGATTTTTAAAATACCAAGTACAAACTGAAAATACTAACATCATTAACAGCATCACCGCATCAAGAGTGTGCATCGGAAGGAAATTATTTCTCCTACGCCACTACAGACTCAAGCCAAGGAAGGTATTCAGTGCCTCCCCACGCATGACAGCCTAGTCTATTCCATACTATCTGCCAGACCAAGCACCTGGCAGGAGCAATCCTTGGTTGTTTGGAACAACAGGGAGTAGGTGTGAGGGCAGAGAAAGACTGACAGCTGAAGGTGGTCACAGCTCAGGAGTAAGAACAGCTGCACAAGGCCCGAGGTGTCTGGTGGCCACAGAGGCCAGGAGCTCAGCTCTACAGCCTCTCAAGGTTGGCCCCAGCTTCTCTCCTGGTCACATTTCAGGTCTGGTAGAATGGTGGGATACACAACTGTCTCATTAGTCAGTAGTTTATCAGAAGAGCAGAGCACTCAGTGCACTAGCACTAAATAGGGACAGTACTGCCCCCATGGAGACATTGTGAAAATTGGCGGGAGCACTTTATTTTGGTCATCCCAACGACTGTTACCCCTGCTACTCGCAGAGACGGGGAAACTGCACCCACAATGCACAGAACAGTCCCTCCATATGAAAGGATTCTTTTGACTGTTCTAGAAGTCATCCACCCATGTGGATGAAAAACCCAATTATAACTCTTAAATCTTACTGCTTTATATACAACCCTACAATATTTGTGCATGGTTCAAATATACATTGAATAAATATATCAAGAGTACAACTAGGCAACTCCTGTGTATATAGAAGGACAACTGTAGTTTGGTGTCTTCAAAAGTTCCTTGGATTATTCGCAGTTAAAAAAAAAAATTACACTGTCAAAGAAACAGACCCATGGTATTTAAGTCACCAAAAAAATAAAAAATACAAAACAACACACCTTAGGAGACTTCATTTCTATTGTCTCATTTACATTTATAATCTTCTTATAATCTTCATTATTACTTCTAGGATAGTTATGCCTACATATTAACATAATCAACTATATACTTTTAATATAAGTATTTTCCTTCCTTCTTTACATAACACATAGGATATTCTTGAAATTTATAGTTAGGTTAATTTATATTACCCAAGAATCTTATTTCAGGGTAATAAGGGAGCAATCCGAAATACACGGCTTTGGGAGCAACTACTCCCAATGGGTTGGTAACTGACTTACAGTATTTGAAATCACAATATAAAAATACATGAATGGGTTAAAAAAAATCCCTCCCCATATAGCAGGACAGAAAAGAACAGCTATAGTGGTGAACTGCTTAAACATCAATGCAAAGCCATAATTATGAGGCAACATTTTTTATAACATTGAGGTCCATTAAAATAATGATAAATGATATTCTTCAATTCAAGGACAGAGGCAAAGCTAAATTCTATCAGAAATATTCCTGTTCTTCAAAGTTAACTCAGTCATATAATACATCTTGGTTGAGGTCAAAGAAATAGATTCTTAGTCTCACAACAAAGTGCCTCGAGTCTGGAAGGTATCTCTATCATTTCTGACCTTTTGAGCTCTTACCTCTTTAAGTAACCCTGTGTGCTTCGATTTTGCTTTTAGAATTTTCTGAAATTCCTCAGATTCCATGTAGGCAAGTTGTTCTCTCCTTTTTTTCCTGGCAGGCTCTAATTCATCTTCAGCTAGAGAAGAAAGGAAACACAGTAGCCGTCACAGAGGAATTTTGGAAAGCCAGGCAGTCTTATGAACTCAGTTTCCTCTAGTTCTCTCCATATCTGCCAGTCAGGCCCCTCACACTTCATTTACCCCACTAGGTACCAGAAGAGGAAAACTCTTCAGGAGTAAACTGAGAAGTAGGGTCTAGAATATGGGGAATGGCAGATTTGACCACTGGATCAGAATCTCTTTCATCTTAAGATAGGAGTGGACTATGATGATAGGTAACATCGAAAAAAATCTTTTTAAATAAACTGATGGTAAAGTATTACTGCCAGCTTCAGCGTTTTCAAAGTAAAAATGATAATTTGCAAACAAATTCCACTGCTTTCAAAGTAAATCTTTACACTAATATATCTGTGTAAAAATCCATGAGTAATCTTTTTCTCAAGTTTTTAGATTATGCACAATTTCATTTCAATTTAATGTGCTTATAGAAAACGGTCCATTCCAGTTTGCAGAGATTCTACTTAAGTATCGTACAGAGAGGCCACTTTAAGTAAAACAATGACTTCCAGTATCAGGGATGGTGATTATGGTTTGGAACACCTCCTCACAGATGGTGGCCTTTCCCACTACTAACTCTGAAATCCCCAGTACCTTGAGGAGAAAAGGTGTTCTTTTCTACACGTTCCTTTACTTCCAGGACATCCTGGGGCTCCTTTTGCTTCTTTTTAATGCTGTTTGGGTCTGTTTTTGTAAGAATCTGGCCTTTTGCCCTTAATTTGGTTATAGCAGCTAACTAGGAAAAAAAGATAAAAATCTTAATTACGAGACAGATATCTGTCACCCTATGTCCTTTTTCTAGTTATTAATCCAGGGAATTCTGCTCTCAAATACAAATCAGCAAAATATACCTTTTTTTTTGCCTAACAGTTATTAAAATTGTAAAGCATGGAGACAGGTCTATAAGCTAATAAAATTTCAGTTTATTTAAATATTAAGTTAAACATCACTTATACTGTGTGGGCTTTCAGGACCCACAGAGGAATCACATAAACACTGTGGAAGTTTGTTTTACAATTAAACAGCTAGGGTCCTAGCTCTGCCACTTACTAGTTTGTAACCTTACACAAATTACTTAATTTTTCAGCCTCAGGTTCTACATTTATAAAACGGAGCTGATAGTGTTTACTAGGTTGTGCAGATGAAATGAGAGAATGAATGCAAAGCACAAACCTATACAAACATGTGTGTCTATATCACGGGTACATGTGCAATTGTTCTGTTTTACAGTTTATTTGTTCAGTAATCTCTATACCCGACATGGGGCTCAAACTCATTACCCCAAGATCACATGTGCTCTTGTTATCACTATCATTACTGCAGGTGCAGCTCTGGCTTATAACAAGCCTTGGCCCTTCACGTGGTGCAGCGGCTAACTAGAACAAAGAGAAGACAGGCTCTAATTAGGGCTTAGAGTGGCTGAGGAAGAGGAGAGGGGGGTTCTGAGCACTCCCAGCTTCCATGTCAATCAGAGTAATTTCGCTCCTGTGTAAGACTTCTTTTATTTATTTTAAAAGATTTGACAGAGGGAGACACAGCAAGAGAGGGAACACAAATGAGGGACTGGGTGAGAGAGAATCAGGCTTTCCGCCAAGCAGGGAGCCCAAAGTAGGGCTGGATCCCAGGACCCTGAGATCATGACCTGAGCCAAAAATAGACATTTAACGACTGAGCCACCCAGATACATTATTTTGTAAGGTTTCTTTTAAAGAAGGATTCTTTAACAACCATTTTACAATCTTGCCTTAACAAGTCCCAGAATTTGTTTCCTTTGGTTTAGCCAGCATTTAGGCCATCTCCCTCAGCCTCACAAGGAACAGTGTTGAGAACAGATAACATGCCTGGATTAAATCAATGTTGATACCATTATCACTCGAAATTCCTTTGACTCTAATTATCATTGTCAAGAAATAGCTGTTACTGTCTATCTTTCCTGATCAAAGATACAAAAAGTTTGCAACTCCAGCTATGTCCTACAGGATGCAAATTCAAATGTTGAAAATAGATGCCACTTACCTTTTTGGCTTCTGCTAAAGCACTCAGTTTTGGTCTTGGTGGTGGTGACTCATCAAAAAAGAGAATATCATCTCCTTCTGAGATGCCTCGCCCAAGCTTGGGCATCTGTGTTGCTGGCATTCCTTCCAGGCTGGGCAACGCAGCCCCCATTCGCAAAGACTGAGAAGAGGCGCGTTGAGAGGAGAGTGGCACAGCTGGGCTCTTGACCCCACTTGAGCTTTGGAGAAATCTTTAAAGAAATACACAGCCACAGATATGCAGACTAGGACACTGTAGGCTAGGCCACCAGCTGATAAGTAGTCATTAATAAAATAGTTGCTGCTTCTTGGTCAAGAATTCAGATTAGCACACACTGAGAACATGCTGGCTTTACTAACTCTGGTTAATGAATTATTCATTGATAAGTTCTAATTTCACCAGTTTAGAACTGATCACTATTTTTGCTAACTGGCTTTCTAGTGGGTGCCTCTCTATAGAACACAGCCCTGAAGGTGAGATGTGGGCTGTATTCCTAGCTCTCTGGTTAGCTGGGACCTTCAGGAACTCATGGAATTTCTCTGTATTTTAGTTTACTGGGAAGGGATAACACACAGGATACATCTGAAAGTCCTTCACAGAAAGAACCTATAATTTGCATGGTGATTAATTTGGTAAATAGTCTTAAAGCCTATTAAAAAACAACAGTTGCCACAAACTATACAGTCCGGAACTCTCATTTAATAAATGAAGAAATTAAGGCCCAAGACCCTATTGCTTGTAAGTGACTGGCTGAGGTCTAGCACGGGGTAATCCCAGACCAGGATTGTTTTCACTACCACATGCCCACTCCTGTAACCTCCCTGTGAGACCCTGACCAAAGAGATGTTTTTTTGGCTAGTAAAATTCTGAAAAACTTCCAACTGTAATACCTTCAAATGAGCAGGTGACCCCTATTTCACACAAGGCCACAACTCCAAGTATTATCTGTTTACATCATCTGTAGTCACATGAAGAACACCTCTAGAGATATTCCATCAGCACCTCAAATTCACCTGCCTGAGGCCAAATCTATGCTCTGGACTTTTCCAAAGAGTTTCCTGATGACTTAAAGTTGACTTTCCTGTTTATTGACCATCTATCTTTCAGTGGCCCAGATTTGGGATAACCGTTTTAATGGGGGCAGAACAGGTCAGAGTCCAAACCTGACTCCATCACCAACCAGTTCTCTGGCGCTCAGTTACATGACTCATAAAACAAGGATAACAGCCCTTCACAGATTACGCTAAGGCCTGAATGAGACACTGTCTTTGTGCAGTACACATCTTCATACACGTGACACGTCTGTAGATAGTTACTCTTATCACTATTCTGGTAACTTGAGTGCAAGAATCTTTGATTCATCTACCTTCTGCACTGTTTTCCACTTGTTTCTGCTTCTAAAATGACTCTCCACTTTCAGTGCCTCATTTTACCATCTACCTGAACAACTGCAAATTATTGGCTTAGCCTGTAAGTCACAAATGAATTGTGGTAGAACTAAGAAATGAAAGGAAACAGGTCAACATGCGCTTTCCCCTTTTCCAAAACCTTCTTCGAGGGTTCCTTCTTTCTCTTTTTCCCTGGAGTGTTAATTACTGTAACCTGTCCCACCTGGTCTCAGGTTCGACAGTCAGAAACATAGAACTCAAAAGGCTATCTTCTTAGGTTAAGTTAAAATTACTTTTGAACTTTCAAAATTAAAATGGTAGTCAACCCAAAATCTAAAACCACATTTTGGAAACCCATTAAGACATTCTGAGGATCCCGGAGATCTAAATATGGGATATTAAAATAGTTATTCTTACCGTTTCTGTATTTCTTCTGACCTCTTCTTTCTCATCTCCAGCATGTGCTGCTTCTGCTGCTTCAAGAGGGCTGATGCTGAGACAGACTGGAAAGCAGGTTTCGAGCTCCCCATCACCCCTGAAACACAAGCCACAGATTGAGTGGCTCTGAGGGGCCAGGAGAGCACAGACGTGGGGCTAGAGCAGGGACAGTTGACGCTACCTGATAACCTGGTTTTGGCTAAATGTTGTTTTAAGTTTCTGGCTCCAAACGTAGGCAAGTCCATTAGTTCCCTGAATTCCTCAGAGCAAGACAAGCTTTTCTGGGGTATTCCTGGAATATACAAACATCACCTTTAGAGGATTCAAAGTTTTGGCAGTTTGAGATTATGTGACATTACTTTTAAAACTCTACATTCACAACTTAGTCATTTGTAAATGTAGTAGATATAATGCCAAGAAAAAAAGAATCCTTAGCCTCTAGTAGACTAGTAGGACTGCAAAGGTGTGACAAATAAATCTTATTTCAAGTGGTGATTAGGACACCAGTATCTGTATAGTCATTTCCTACACTACATCCAGAACGTTCGCTATGGGTAGGGTCTGTCCTAGGCCCTCACCAATGTTAGGAACAAAGTCCCCAGTGAAAAGGGCAGAGGTGCCATTCTTTGACTTACACCTTTTTTAATGAGAAGGTAACTGATGAGTATCACCAGGAACCTGATACTACCAATTTTAATACTGGCCATTAAGAGTTAGAGCAGATATATCAAGAAAATCTACAAAGCATCTACTCAAAGACTCGGCCATGATTAATATGTTTTCCCTTAAGATGCTGCAAAGCAAGGCAGATTGTTTCAGCTTAGGCCACATCACTCATTAGCTATAGTGATGAGTGGGTATTTATAACTTAGGGCATGAAAAACTGTGACCATTTTCATTTCAATGCTAAAGACTACATATTTAATCTGCAGAAAGAAATACAGTATCAAGAAACAAAGTTACCGGGGCGCCTGGGTGGCTCAGTGGTTTGGGCTGCTGCCTTTGGCTCGGGTCATGATCTCAGGGTCCTGGGATCGAGCCCCGCATCGGGCTCCCTGCTCCGCAGGAAGCCTGCTTCCCTCTCTCTCTCTCTCTCTCTCTGCCTGCCTCTCTGCCTACTTGTGATCTCCGTCTTTCAAATAAATAAATAAAATCTTTAAAAAAAAAAAAAAAAAAAAAAAAGAAACAAAGTTACCAAGTTTTTGTTGGGTTTCCTGAATGATCAAGTCTGCCCCCTTAACGACCAGATCAGTCAGAGTGGTTTGAATCTTCTTTTTAGGAGCAACAGCAGCTGCACTGGAATGACAAGAGTCACCCCCCAAAAGGAAAGTCACTTAAATTCAATGCTCTGATGAGGTAAAGGCACAGAGGTATTCATTTATTACAAACTATCAAAGTTTCTCAAAGCACTGTAGAACTGTCTTAATACCACAATCCTACAGCGTAGCTGGTGAATGCATTATGACAGGCAACCTGCAAATTTGGTGGAGGCCATTCTGGAAGAGCAAGATGACAAAAGAAATTTAAAAAATATGACACCACTTTGATTAAGTGGTCTGGAATTTATCTTAAAGAAATTAAGGAATAGGTAAAAACTTAGAATATTAATGGGCTAAAATATTGTTTACAATGTTAAAAGTTAGAAGCACGATTAATGTTTATCCATTAAGCATTATGGGAATAGTTTTATCACACAGCCATGTAAAAGACTATGTGGTCACCAAAAATAATGCTGTAGTGCATGTTCAAAAAGGAAAGTATTAATTATTTTATGGGGGCAGGGAAGTTGCAAAGTATAGGTCCAGTATTATCTCACTTTATATTACTGGAATTTTATACACATGGGAAAAAAACATCTAGAAGCATATACAGCTCTCTGTGTGTGTGTGTGTGTGAGTGTGTATGCATGTGTTCACATATAGCAAGGAACTAATCATTATCTCAGTAGCAGAATTATACCTAGTTTTTATCATCTCCTTTTGGCTGAATTGCATATATACAGATACATTCTTATAATGTAGGACTATTGGTTTCTGCAGTTCGGAAAAATATAGACATTACTTTAAATCTTAAAAATGTGTTTGATATAACAAGTCAGGTAGGAGGTGAGAGTCTTCTTGCCCAATTTCTGTTTGCCTGGGAACAAACTATTTTGTTCTTGGACCAGGGGTAGCTCCTTTGAGACAGGTTCCCACCGGTCATGTCCTCAGATATGCTTTCTACCCTACAGTGGCAAAGCCATTGATCACCTACTTTGGGGACTCTGTGGAGGGCCCAAGATCCCCAGAACATGGCCATGAATGTCTGACTCAACAGCATTCCACTCTATTTAAGGCTTTACTGCTATTAATTCAGAGTTAAATGTGGCTTCCAAGAGATCTGCCACCTCACTGTAATAGTCAGGAGGGGAATGACTTACTTAATGGACGCCAACACTGGAATTAACATACTTTTAATGGCCATACAATCAGACCTGACAAAGTTGTACTACTTACTTTAGTAGCAAAATAAGAAGTGTGGGCTGTGTTAAAGACTATCATGACAAAATTTAACTAATATCTGTGCCTCCGTGTTTTCCTCTCTACCTGGAAATAAAGGAGATCCTTGTCTACCTTATTCTTGCCCATGAATTTATGAAAGATAAAACCTGTACAAGTCTTCTAGGACCATTACAGAAAAGTACAACCATTGGGTTTATTCTCACAGTAGAGAAGCAAGATCTCTGTCCTGAAAGATTCCCCAGAGAATGTCTTACATTGAGGCTGCATACGATGCAGAAGAAACCCCTCCATAGTAGAAACCATCCTGACACAGTCGTTCTCGTAGGCTGGTGCCTTTGCGGGCAAACTTCTTTGGAATTCGTCCTCCAGAGAAGGTGGACTGCAGGTCGGCTCGCCTGGCACTGAGCTTCTTGTACTGGGCTTGGATGTGATACTGACAGTACTCACAGTCATTCTGCAAAAGGAAGAGCAGCTGTCTCAGGGCTAGGGTGACACATCAGCGGACAGTGTCAATAAACACTATTCCTGGGGTGCCTGGGTGGCTCAGTGGGTTGAGCCTCTGCCTTTGGTTCAGGTCGTGATCCCGCGGTACTGGGATCAAGCCCCGCATGGGGCTCTTTGCTCAGCAGGGAGCCTGCTTCCCCCCATCTCTCTCTGCCTACCTGTGATCTCTCTCTCTCTCTCTCAAATAAATAAATAAAATCTTAAAAAAACAAAACAAAACACTATTCCTTTCTCCCTGCTTCAGGGGCACTAATGAGTGTACAGCTATGCAGCGACTTCCATGAAATTCCACTTAAAAGCTCTAGTTGGGTGAAAGAAAAAGTGATACTGTTCACCGCATATGCCCTTTTGCTACTATGGAAATAAAATCAGCTTCTAGAGTGAACCTTGAAAACATTATGCTAAGTGAAAGAAGTCAGACACAAAAGGCGACATCACCAAGGGATGGAGGTGAGAGGTAGGGAGTGGTTACTTAATGGGTATGGTGTGTTTCTGTGGGATAATGAAAGATTTCAGAAGTAGAGAGCTGGTGTTTACATGAGAGTAAATATATTAAATATCACTCAGGTGTATATTTAAAAATGGTTAATTGTAGGTTATATGAATTTTACTTCAATACAAACTGATTTAAGAATAAAAGAAAATTGGGGTGCCTGGGTAACTCGGTCTATTAGGTGTCTGACTCCTGATTTTGGCTCAGGTCATGATCTCAGGATCGTGAAATCAAGCCCCGCTTCGGGGCTGGCACTGAGGGTGGAGTCTGCTTAATATTCTCTCGCTCTCCTCCTACTCCTCAACCCCTAAGAGCTCTCTCTAGCTCTCTTAAAAAAATAAATAAATAAACATTAGGTTCTAGTGAAATTTTTCTATTTTCCTCTGGCTGCCTCCTGGACAATGTTACCCCTTCAGTGAAGGAAAAAAGGGAAACGTGCTAATGTTTCATTGGGTGGCTCTTAGAAGCAGCAAAAACGGGCTTTTAATGATTGCACTGCTATGTAGAAATATGTTAGGCACTTCCTGCTGATACCTCTTTTTCCAACTATTTCCCTCCTGCTATCATCTCCTGCTCACTAGCTCATCTGTGAGGCAGGAATGAGGGAACTACAAGGAGACAAAACAAAAACTTGCCATTTAATCTGTTCAAAGAGCTCTAATTAGCACCACTTCGCACCCACTAGGATGGCTGTCATCAGTGACAAGACAAAAACAAGTGTTGGCCGGGATATGAAAAAAAACGGAACCCTCCTCTCTGCTGGTGAGAATGTAAAAGCCACTTTGGAAGCCAGTCTGTGAGCTTCTCAAAAGCTGAAACATGGGGTTATGGCGCAACCCAGAAATTCCAGGTTATATACCCAAGGAAACTGGAAACATCCATCCATCCGTCCACATAATAACCTGTGCAAGAATGCTGAGAGCAGGGACACCTGGGTGGCTCAGTCAGTTAAGTGTCTGCCTTCGGTTCAGGTCATAATCCTGGAGTCCTGGGATCAAGTCCCACACTGGGTTCCTTATTCAGCAAAGAGCCTGCTTCCCCCTCCTCTACTGTTCCCCCTGTTTGTGCTCTCTTTCTCTCTGACAAATAAATCTTAAAAAAAAAGATTGCTGATAGCAGCAGTATTTATAATAGGACCACTGACTAAAGAATAAACAAAAGCAGTCTGTGCATATGATGCAATATTACTCAACCACAAAAAAGAATGAAGTATTGACACATGTGACAACGTGAACAAATCTTGTAAACATCATGCTACGTGAAAGCCAGACACAAAAGGTCATTATTGACTGTACAATTCCATTATATGAAATGTCCAGAGAAGGCAAATCCAGACAGAAAGCAGAGTAGTGCTCACCAGGGGCTGGGGGAAGAGGGTGATGGGAGATGACTGCTAATGAGTATGGGGGTTTTTTGGGGGTACTGAGAAGAGGTCTGAAATTACATAGTGATGATAGCTGCACATCTCAGTATTAAAACTACTATACTATACATTTTAAAAGGGTGACCTGTACGATACAGGAATTATATCTCAAGTTATCATGACTATTATTTTTTAAAAAGCTCTAAGAAAATACATGTTGGAGTTCAGAGATTAAAATAAGATTTTCAGTGCATTTCATTACAGTGTTTGGTCTCTGGCACTGCTCAGAATTGAGGGCAAACTCAAATTCCATCTTCCTTATACTTCCTAGGCAGTTGGCAGTAAAAGATCACCTTATTAAACCCTTCCCTTGTCCTCAGTTTTTCAAACTGGCAGTTACTCACTACACACTGAATTTTTCTTACTTTGGTGCTTCTTGTTATGTAGGAAACTCTGTTGCAAACAGATTATTATCACTAGGCTATCTACAATCTACACCCATTAGATCCCATCTCCAGGAGAAAGCATCCCAACAGGGTGGAAACCAACCAAATTAACAGTCTGTGTACACGGCTGTCCATTCTTCTTCTTTGCTTTACAGGTTCCCAGATCAAGAGCTTCACCCATGATCAAGACCTTCTGAGGATGATCAATAGACAAACACACCTGCAGAGAAGACACAGGGCGGGAGTTAAAAGCCCACAAAGGTATGCCTTTCATTGGCAAGAATAAGTAAGAGGCTGGCTGGTGGGAGTTAGCAAGACTTTAGCAGTCTACAGGAATTAGAAACCAGACATTGCAAAACAGCTGTAGGAATAGGAGGAATAGAAGACATGTTCAATTCTGTCCCCAATATCCATTCTCTCCTGTACCTCTGCTATAGAATCTGGATCTCACTTGGGCTGACCAATGCTCAGCTGCAGGTGACGGATCCTGTTCATTTCCCCAGCATCCCTTGAAGCTAGCAGTGGTCATGGGACTGTGTTCTGGCCAAAGAGACAGACACAGGAATTCCCAACAAAAGCAGACGGTGGTGCTGGCTCACTCCTGCCTTGAATGGCGATGTAAGGGAAAGCGTTTCAAAGCCATCCAGTGGAAGAGGAGAAGGCTGAGAGGCTCACAGACACTGGTCCTGACATCACTACATTGTCTACACTGGGATTATTTATTATGGGAGAAA
Source organism: Mustela nivalis (assembly GCF_964662115.1). Lineage (NCBI taxonomy): Eukaryota > Metazoa > Chordata > Mammalia > Carnivora > Mustelidae > Mustela > Mustela nivalis. The sequence goes on along the minus strand of NC_139026.1, from coordinate 122,424,773 downwards.
AACACACCCCAATGTTTACCATTAAAACAAACTGTAGTGTGGGCGCCTGACTGGTCAGTTAAGCATCTGACCCTTGGTTTTGGCTCAGGTTGTGATCTCAGGGAGATGAACTTGAGCCCTGCATCCAGCTCGGGTTAAAATCCTCTCCCTCTGCCCCTCTGGCTTGGGCTCTCTCTCTCTTTAAAATAAATAAATAAATCTTTAAACAAAAACAAAAACAAAAACAAAAACAAAAACCCTGTAGGGAAGTTTTTCTCTATTGTTCCTAAACACATTTTGAACCAACAGATGATTTGTTGCCATTCTATGGTGAAAGGAAGAAGAGAAATAACTCTGCCTCTCACAGATCTCTGTCTGCAATAGCAGAGAAAACTCTACTGCTGCTTAAGAAGATAAAATCATTCTGATTCTAAGTTGCAGCTACAGCTGTACAACTAATGGAGTGAAGTCCTGTCAACTAGAAAATCCTGCCTGCTTGATGCTCCCAATGGAGATCTGTGAGAGAGATGTAAGGAGACCTGAGCAGAATAGTTCAAAACACTCCAAGAAACTTGGAGCTGATGTGGAAAGATTTAACAAAAGAAGCTGTTATGAAACACTTAAGAGTAGGTGGAAATTCAGAATGTTGGTGGGTGAGGAACAAACAAAAAGTCAAATTAGTGGAGATATATAAAAACCTGATTCAGTATCTGGAGGTAGACAAGTTTTTAACAGAACTTGGCTAAGCTATAAAGACAAGGAAGGATGGAAGGAAGGAGGAGGAAGGAAGGAAGGAAGGAAAGAAGGAAGGGGGAAAGAGAGAAAGGAAGAAGGAAGGAAGAAAAGGACAGAAAGAAAGATGGAAGGAAGAAGGAAGGACAGACGGAAGGATGGAAAGAAAGAAAAAAATGAAAGAAGGAAAGAAGGAAGGATGAAAGAAGCCATGGAAACAGACTCTTACCTCCTCTGAACCATCCTTGGGCTTCATGGGGTTTGCATTGAGCAGCCCTATGACAGTACCCTGTTCAGTCTTCCAGAGCTCTTTGTGAACTTCTCCAAACAAGAACAATGACACACACCGTGTCAGGTCACGAAGATCATTCAGTCGCCAGATACTAAAAGTTTTCCCCTGGAACAAATATTTATTCTTATTTTTAATAAATTTTGCACAATGGGCTATACTGTCTCCATTTATGATCCAAGTGCTCTACTGTGAAAGCATATATAAATATAAACCACCCTGACTATAAAATCTCGAGAATGTCTGTTCATTATAAATTAAACCTCTCTCTAGGCTTTAGTATTTATTACCTTTCTCATTTTAGAAATAAAGGTGAAGTAAGGCAAGTCAGTAGCAATGTTAGTGAAGTCTCTAATTCTCAGGTCTAAATAGTCAATGGGATAGTATGACCTTTTTAACTATACACACACGCGCGCACGCATACACACACACGGAGTATTAAAAGGACCAGAGGAGGTTGTGGCACTACCATTTAATAATTTACTGATATAAATTTAAAGGATCTATTATTTACCACTGGTTAATTATATTATTAATATTAATAAAAAGATGTCAGCTCTGTGCTATTCAATCTTTGCCTAGTTTAGAAGAAAAACAAAAGTATCATTTAAAGATAGCTGGTTACGTTTAACTGTAAAATTTCAGAAGCATTACATATCTGAAGAAATGCAACTCAAAATACTAACCATTTATATAAAAATTTCTACTTTCACAGTTATTACTTAAAAAAATCTGAATATTGAATCAAACTATTTCACACAGGTATCCCAGAACAGGTGTGCTCCTAGGTTATGGTGAGCTATTGACTGGATACAAGTGTTATAATTATGTTTCCATGAATTTGTACAAGGTCTTTCTTGGAAGGGTTCAGATAAAATTTCACACCTGTCATTTCAAATTCATTATAGCCACTTGTGACACAATGAAGAACTTAATCAAATGAACCAGATGTGTTCACATTCACCTTGACAGTTACAGGACTAGATCAAGACCCACATAACAATCTAAGGTTGACCAAGATTTCAATTAGAGAATGAAATCAGGATTGAACATGATTAAGCATAGTATTTGAGAGCTCAGTGAGAATTCTAGTCTAACCAAAAGCCAATTCTTTCCTTTTACAAAGAAGGAAATGGACGTTCTCAAAGATTAAAGATCAACCTAAGTTCACATAGCTAGGGAGATTGAGGCTCAGGCCCCAGGTTTTCTGAGTTGCCAGGCCACAAACTCATCTTCCCGTTACCTCTCAGTCAAGTGCGATTTTAAAACCTGTTAGAACTTTCCTAAGATCCACTGTGCTGCCACAGGATGGCAATTTCAGAACTTCTGAGATTGACCTCTTCCTTCTAGGCACGCTCTCTGGAGCATCTAGAAACTCAGCTTCTCTCCCACAAGAGGGATGACAGTGTCACAGGGGCCACCACATGTACCCCCAAAACAATGACAAGTGAAATGCAGCAGTAATAATACAATGAAAAGCCCAAGGACTCTGTACAACCAGGTCTTATTATTGCAGGGCATTCTTTACAAATTTAACCTTTAGACAGCAATCCAACTATGGTGAGGCAATCTGCGAACTTACTAGCAGCATTCTCAAAATAAAATACTGACAGGCTTAAGGTAGAGAAATCATGAACATGAGCCACCCATGGTCAGCTTGTGATGGAGCAGTTAAGAAATCAGTAGGCTTACACTATTAGAACTCTGTGGAGTGATTTTCTTCAATATAACCCCGAAAGTCACCCAGTCTACTTCTTCTAGCTGCTCATTTGCCATCTTTTCCTTGAGCTGAGATAGTCTGATCAGTTTTCGGCCAACCATTTTCTTGTTCATCTCTGTGGAAGACACTCGGGGCCGCCTGGGTCAAGAAACCAGCAAGGATTAGATTATTATTCTAATTAAGAGATTACCTGGCATTGTAGGAAAAAGAGCACAGATACTTTTCTTAACATTAGTTACAAGAAGGTACTACTATCCTGGTTAAATTGTATATACCTTTACGGGCTTAAAAATAGTCTCCATCACTGTTTCTGATTAAATAAACTATTATTTATTTGTCCACTTCCTTTTTACAGATATTCATATTAAATGAATAAATGAAAATGCATTCTTTAAACACTTCACAATCAAACTGTACTGAATGCTATGGCTCATCTTAACACCAAATTTTGCCAAATTCAAGAGATATTGGTGTTAAGTGGATCTGCTGTACAAACACATTATTTCAAAAAGGCTTAATCCTTGGGAAGGAAGACAAAGCATCTAGTGATGCCATAAGAACCAAATGTGAGGGCTCTACAGTTACTGACCTGAGCCTCAGGCCTGAGAAGGCTTCCACGGAGACCACTGCCTGAGCCGGTTCCCCTGAACTCCTGGGGGTTCCTGTGCTGTGATCTCTGGCCAACCCACTAGCTTTGTTTCCAAGAGTAGTTTGGAGTGGTTGGGGAGGTGTATTTGTCATCTTCGAAGATGTGCTTTTGGGCTCTAGAAAATTAACATAAAAGTTAAGTGAAAAGAAAAAATATCCCACTGATCCTTACAAAATTTGTTTTTATAGAATTGCTTCTTTTAAAATCAACATATGCAATAATAAACTCTTGAGAACAAAGGACGCCCACAAGACCATTTCTGTACTATCCTCCAAACTTCTGCAGTGTAGCCCGAAAGAACTTCCTGTGACAATGGAAAGGTTATACACTGATGCTGTCTGATATGGTGGCCACTGAGCACTTAAAATGGAATAGTGTTTCCAAAGAAATGAAGGTCTAATTTTATTTAATCTAATTTAAACTTAAAAAGTCACATGTAACAGGTGGCACCTATATTATAGTGCTGCTCTCAAATACAGATCCTTTGTGCAATGACATTGACTGAGTATTCCCCATACACAGATTGCTGTGGTAAACTCCACGAGGGAGTAAGAGCCCTCCTTCAGGGATCAATTAGTGATTTGTGTGTAGATCAACTGTGACCTGAAGAAAACCCAATGTTAGCTTCCCTTTCTTTGTCTCTGGTTTCATCTCATCCCATTCTATTCCATTTCATTTCATTTGTGGTGGTGGTGGGGAAGGGGGTGGGGAACTAGGGGGACCAGGGAATTCTACTGACTTGGTTGCATTAAATATCCCCAATGTAGTTAGTTTTCTTCAGAAGTGTTTGATAATGTTCCTGAAAGTCAGGATATTTTGGATATTTTCCTTAATAAATGTATTTTCTCTGAAATAACACTGTATTGTTTTATCCTCAAAGAGACTTTGGGTCATCATCATAAGCTTCCAGGGTCAGGACAACCCTAGAACTTTAGAATCTCTAGAAAGCCTGCCCATGCCTCACCCCCTCAAAACTTAACTTTGGATACTACTTAATGAAACACCTTATTAATGTCAAAGGTCCTAAAGGGAAGGATGCCATTCATAAATGGATACATGGAATATATAATTTGTTTCAAATGTGAATATGGAGAAGCTGTTATTCTCTGCTATTGTGTCTTATGCCACTGCTATTTAAAAGGGCCTTTTTGAACATGAGTGATCAATAATATGCTGTTTACTCTGAGTAACCAGACCATTTTGTCTTAGATCTTTCAAAGTATTACCATGTGCAAACTGAGGCAGTGCAACAAAATCAATACATGGGGGTCATAGATATTTTTCATTTTATCTGTGCTTGCTTACATGTGGGCTGAACCAGAACTATACTTGAGTACACGTCTCTACTCTGGGCAAAGAAGTCTTTTCTAAAGAATGTATTCTGCTTTAATACAATCTGGCTTCAAATAAAACTTAGCCATTTTAAAAGGAATCTGTGCTTGAACTCAGGGGCCCAAAGAGTCAATCTCTGGATTGCCTGGGAACTAAATCCAGTGGTTATACTTAAATATAATTCAAGTCAACTGAAGACTATAGAGTTTAAAAAAATTCAATTCACTCTTTTAGTAAATATAGCTACTCTTTATCTAAGGAATTTCTAAGTACTCTGAGATGTAAGGAAAGATCACAAAATACACCCCATGGCTCTCATTCCCAAAAAATTTAATTTTCTCAATGGGCAGATAAGATAGACCCCTGGCCCTCCCCAACCAGAAAGGTATGACAGTGCCCCCAGCACACAGATATGACAGTGTCAAATTGACTTTTAAATAGAGCAAGAGTAGTGAAAAACCAGAGAGGCCTTTACTACTATACCTGCAGGTGAAATCTTTGGTGTCCGAGCCACTCGCTTGGTTTTTGGTAGAGTAGGGACATCAAGCTCTGCAGAGAAGCATGTTGACTCCTGAATTCTCTGAACTTTCTTCTCTTTAAGAGGGGAGCGTGGAGACTTCTCTACTTTATTAAAAGAAAAAGATATTCACAAAGAAAATTTAGAAAGGGGCTCAACGTCTATTTTACCAGCAGCTGAATGCAGAAAAAATGCTATAATTTCTTAACAACAGAATTGCACACTATTCCTAGAATTACAGTTTGATTACCAGATTTAGGCAGAAGGGGAGGACTTGCAGGCTGCTTAAGTGTTGCTATTTTTAGCTGTTCCTGTAAGGATTTCATCTGTTCTTGTAACTTCCTTAATTCATCTAGGGAAGAAAAAAATGTATTGATTTAAGATCCACAGCAGAAGAAATACTATACATGATGAAAATGTTGGAATGATTTTTGGTGTCCACTCCCCACCTTAAAACCCTGAGACTCACAATATAGTCACATACTGAGAACTACCATTAACTTTGGTACTTCAAAGAGGTTCTTCAGGGAAATAAACTTCGTATTTTCAGTAATCAAGCCTCTAATACCTAAGCTAGTTACAAACTGGTACTACTGACAAATATCACAGAAGCATATTCCCAACAAGTTTTTAGGTGTCAGGGAATGATTATTATATCATAAAGTGAATACCATAATTAATGCAATAAATGCGGCTCCTCTATTAGAAGAAATAGACAACCAATGAATTTGATTACAATTTCAAAATATGTGAGACAATGTCACAAATTAAAAAAGGGCACTCCTCAAAGCTTCTGTTCATAAATGGCCTCCTGCCCAAATAGAAGAAGGAGAAGCCTACAGTCCTACCCCTGGCTCTACACGCATATAAACCTCTAAGTGAAGATTTTTCTATAATAGGCACGAAAGCTGGTGGAGCCATTATGGGAAGGACTAGTTATAGCTGGCTGACACTGGGACAGGGGCCTCTGCAGCCTGAAATGTCTCATCTACTAATTCCCACCCTTTTTTTTGGCCAAGTCATTTATCACCACCCTGACTCAGCAGCTATTTTGATGAAAACTGTTGGCTCCCATCTAGTGTATCCTGAAATTAGAAGAGCAAGTAGTTAGGGCACCTTGCAACTCTTGATTAGTTTTCCCCTGATTGGGAGCAGGAGCGGAAAGGACTCTATTTTTAGGTGATTGCTGTGTGGGAACTTCTTCTTCATCTGTTAAGTCCCCCATATCTCCAAAGAGAGTGGCCAAATTTTCCTTTCGCTCTTCAGTCTCTTCCAGGTCTCCATCAGCAGCCTCCTCGGAGTAAGATTCACCATCACCATCTGCATCAAAGAGCTCATCATATGCGTCGGGTTCGCCATCCCCCTGGGTCAAGGGGTGACCCTCTTCTGGATTACAATCTAAGGCAGACTCATTCTCCTCCAGCAGCGCAGTCAGCAGAGACAAATCATCTTCCTCCCCTGTGCAGAAAGAAGAATGACAGAATGTAAACGTACCTGAGAAAAACCAACGATGACAAGCACAATGAATTAAAACATACACCATTAATAAGGCAATTGAAATGACTCTGCTGATTCACCATTTTGCCTGGTAAAACTCTTGTTCTTGTGTCCATCTTTCATCTCCCCAGGTGCTTAGAGGGCACCGGGCTAAGGAGGAAGAGGTTGGTATCTGCTTAGTGAACCCAGTGCACCATGCACAGGGCTGTGTCCTTTCTTTCACCTGTGCTACTTCAGCTGATAAGCACCTGCCTGCATGCCAACTTCCAAGAAACCCAATCCATAATAATGGGAATAATTCAAAAACACACTAAACATACATTTAGGCTCTTTTTAATTATTTGAGGAAAAAAAATTTCAAGTGTAGGGAAAACACAAAGAATTACATAAAATGTACTTATCACCCGGAATTAGCCATTGTCATGTTTGCTTGCCTTTACACTGCATGACTTAAGAAAAAAAAGTTTATGAAGTTTATTGTGCCAAATCTTAGCCAATTCCTTCCACTGCCTCCATGCCCCACTGCAATTAAGTGTTGTAATTTTGGTATATCTTTCTAGTCTACTTTTCACTTTTTCATTCAACATTGCATGTATAATTAATCTAAATTAAAACATAGAGTTCTAGTTTACTTCTTTCAATGACTAGAGGGCATTCCATAGTAAAACTATCACATTTTATTAACTCATATTTTTAATCCAATCCACTCCATATTTTTAATCCAATCCAATATATGGGCCATTTCCAATTCTTTCCCAGCAACCATGAATGTGTCCTGCAATATGTGTGAGTTTCCTGGAAATACCTATCACAAGTGGAATTGCTGGACTATTGCATATGCACATTTTTCAACTTTCCTAGATACTGACAAACTGGTCCCAAAGTGGTTATACCCTCACTAGCACTGCATGCAGGTACCATTTCTTCCTACCATCTCACCAATATCTGATATGTCACTTAAAATTTCTTGCTAGTCTGATGGATGATTTTAAAAGGCATCTCACTGTTCTGATTTGCATTTCCGGAATTCTCGGAAGGCAAAGAATTATGTTTATTGGCCCTTTGGATTTCTTCTTTCTTGATTTGTTTATTTTCTGTGCCCCCCCCCATTTCCCCCCTATTTGGGCATTAGTCCTTAATAAATCTGAGCCATTTTAAAGCAGAGACATTAAGGCTATTTCACACACCCTCTTCACCTCAAAGATAAGGGCTGAAGTACAGAGAGGTCAAAGGCCTGTTCAGGACCATATGGTGAAACAGGTCAGCACAGGAGCCTGACTTAGGATGGAGATCTCTAGGGGTGCCTGGGCGGTGGCTCAGTGGGTTAAAGTTTCTGCCTTCAGTTCAGGTCATGATACCAGGGTCCTGGAATCGAGCCCCACATCGGGCTCTCTGCTCAGCAGGGAGCCTGCTTCCCTTCCTCTCTGTCCGCCTGCCTCTCTGCCTGCTTGTGATCTCTGTCAAATAAATAAATAAAATCTTTAAAAAAAAAAAAAGGATGGAGATCTCTAGACCAGCACTCTTAGCAGATGGAAAACAGCCAGTAGCCAAACTCGTGGCCTAGAATCTGATAAAAGGGTCTAAAGCTTAAAGTCAGAGGTTGCATAATGATTCATCTGAATTGCTGAGTCAACACTCCAACTGCAGGGTGCAGCAAGAGAGAAGAGGCAATCTGGCTCCCTGTGCTCTGGGTGAGACAGCCACATTCCCTCAATAGAGCCAAGAGGCCCCCTTCTGTCTGGCTACCAGCTGTGGAAGACAGCACACCCCAAGAGGCCTTGGCTCATACCACTGGGAGTCCCAGGTGACAAATGTGGCCAAGTGGCTCCATACCCTTCCTTGAACCCATTTTCTTTCATGAGAGCACCAGGTCTAATCCCGTGATACCACCCACCCTGGTTTAACTCAGTCAGCACAGAAAATCCTGTCTTTTCCATGTTATGTTGACCTAATCTCCGTGTTTCCTCATTCCATTTATACACTGGACCCTCTTCCTTTTAGCTCCTCAAGGACTTAAGCCTATAAGCACCAGCTCTCATCCCCACATCACCCATTATTCCCTGTCTTTTGGAGCATTTCTCTCAGCATACAAATTCATTCTAGTATCTTCCATTGTACCAACTACCTGATATTTTCCTACTTATTTGTTACAATCTTGCTCTCTGTACTAGAATAGAAGCAAGGATTTTGTTCAATCATGTATGCCCAGAACCAGTAAATGCTTTGATTCCATCTGTACTGAACCAAATTATTAACACCATGCTAATCAAATCAATGTTTATTAGATACAATGATTTCTTAGAGAACACATACCATTCACCACTTACTCTCATAACTGTCTCCCAGCAAATAATTATACTTTATATTAAATTAACTGCCCAGAAGGCATTTTGATGATTTTTGGAAACAGAACACTATTATTTTACCAAAGGTACAATCAATGTCACATGTTATTATAGCATGAGGAATTTCAAATTTGGTTCTACTTTTTTGAAAAGGGCAGGGTATAAAATTAGAAAGGACTATAAGAGTTTAACCCAGAGCTAAATAAAACCATTTCAACAGACTTCATTATTAATTGTGAACTCTGAAGTCAAACTAGGTTCCAATCCCTGCTCTGGCAATCTCACCCGTGACAAATTACTAACCATCTGTCTTCCAGTCTAAAAAATACAGTTGCTCAGAGGACTAAGGAAGTTAATATAAGTAGGGAAGAAGTTAATATAAGTAGGGACCTTAGAATAGTGCTTGGCACATTGTAAGTACATGCCAACTAACTATCATTATTATGAAAGACAATCAATGCTGCCAGGAGATAAAAATCCCACCTGATTGAAACAAATAACATTCACTGACTAAAGTGAGATCTTCTCTGAACCACTGAGAAAATACTTGAGGGTGGGGTATACCTATTTTCACTATTTTGCAAGTAAAATAAATAAGTCTGTGGACAAAAGGGTGGTTTTCCATGAAATAAAGAGAACTTACCATCCATGCTGTCAAGAGGAGTTGTGATTGAGAGCTTCGAAGGAGAATCAGGTGCCCAGAAGACGGCAGTAATGTCAAATCTTGGCTAGGCTATGAAATCAACACGGGAAAAGTCACCCTTGATTGTCCCCTCTCACAACTCATAGGCAACAAATCTAGGATCTCACAAATCCTACAGGCTTGAAGCTCAGAATTCATCCAGAATCTGACCACTTCTCATCTCCACCTACCAACACCATCTCCCTTCACCTTGACTTTCAACTATGGTTTTAGAAACTCAGTTGATGTACCCTTTGTAGGGTACTAGATTACACCGATGGGACGGATTGTGAACAAGTATTATTGAGAGTGGTCTAAATATTAGGGCTACGATCCCATTTTATTTACTATGATACATGTGACGGCAACCTTATCCATGGCAGTCTAGTGGGTGGTTCTACTCAATTGCAGCCTTAGTCACATCAGGATTTCAATTCAATACTACTCAGCAAAACTCAGTGTTGGCAGAGCTAAAAGAAGGGTAAAATCATATTATTCTGTGCATTGCCCTTCTTTCATTTAATTGACTTTAAAAAAAAGATTTTATTTATTTGAGAGAGAGAGCATGCACAAGGGGAGTGGGGGCAGGAAAGGGAGAAGAAGAAGAAGCCTCTCCGCTGAGCAGGCTCGAAGCAGGCTCCATCCCAGGTCTCTGAGATCAATGACCTGACACAAAGGCAGATACTTAAATGACTGAGCGACCCAGGCACCCCCATTAAATTAATTTTAATAACTGCAAGAAAAAAGTACAAATTTTCCAAGCTATTATTTAACTGATGAGCTTTACAGCTAACCTTGGTATGTCTAATATCAAGTATTAATTATGATGCTTTCTTTTTATTCAACAAATATTTCTATGGAAGTACCGTGTGCACCACACTGTGTTGAGAATCTCCTGGGAAACCTGCTGGACTATAAGCTTCCTGAGGGTTATCCAACTGTTGTATTATCTCTATAACCAACCGCCTTTTCCCCCTCAAAGCTGTGTACTCTACCTCACCCTCACATTCAGGACCACCCAACAACTGCCATCAGGTCTGTCTCCAAAATACTGCTCTATCTTTTGCCTGAACCTACTGCATGGGCTTCTGGTATTGGTCTCTTTGTTATCTCTTCTCCAAACAGCAGCCACCATAATCTTTCCTTTTCTTAGTAATTTTCTAGGAACGTACATTGGATCGTGGTATTCCCTCAATAAAAAGTCTTTAAAGGGGCGGCCTGGGTGGTTCAGTCCCTCAGGCGTCTGGCTTGGCTCAGCTCATGATCTCTGGGTCCTGGGATCCAGCTCCATGGGGGGCTCCCCACTCAGTGGGGAATCTGCTTTTCCTTCTCCTGCAGGAGCTCTCTCTCTCTAATTAAAACAAAACAAAAACCCCCAAAGACCTCTTTAGTGATTTTTCATTGGTTGAACCAAATTTAAAAGTCTATGAGGAAATGGATAATCTGTCCCTTGCCTATTTCTCCTCAGACTAGACTGCCTTCATCTTCCCGAACACACTGAGCGCTCTCAGGTCTCCGGCTCTTTAGAAAGCGCTCCCCTAGCTCCTTCTCATCCCTTCGGCTCCCCCGTAGGCATCGATTTTTCTGAGCCTTCCACACCCCCCTACCCGAGCGGCCCCGTTGGCACCCTCTCACACCTCAGCCTTTTCGCGACTTTACTACACTTTCCACTGCGGGGTGCCTGTTTGTTATGTTACTCTTTTGAGATTCTAAGCTTCGTGCGGGCATAAATAATTCATAAATAATTTATGTCTGGAGGCCGGCAGAGGCACACATTCAAGGACTATTAGCAAATCATGAATTTAAAAAAAAAAAAAATGAATGTTAAGTCCACACGGCACGCATTTGGCAGGCATTTTAAAAGCCTTCTTCAGGAAAAAAACAAATCCGGCCCCTTAAGTATAGACGACAGCCCGACGCCTGGCACCTCCCGGGTGCTTCTGAGAGGGGCCCCTACCTTTCGGTCGCTCCTCAGCCGGCGCCCACCCGGCCGCTCGGACACCGAGCTCGCCCAATTCCAGTCTCGCCCGCCTGACCTCCCCGGGCTCCACGCCGCTCGTCCTCGGAGCTCTTCAACCTTCCCACAGACCCGCGTGGCGGCCGCCCTTCCCAGCTGCCGGAGGGTCACCCCCACACCCAGACTCCGACTTCTCTCACCCTCTTCCGAACCGGTTCGCGTCCTACAGCCGGACCCGCCAAAATTCCAACTTGGCTCCACCCCACCTCTGACGCCAGACGCACGCCGGCTTCAGGCCGCGCTGATTGGCTAACGTCAGCGTTCTTGGCGAGGACAACCGGGATGAGTTAGCGAAATGCCGGCCTTGCGTAGGGCAATCTGATTGGTCCACGTGACGGCGTTCCCTCTTTGTTGGGGGTAAAGGAACTTCCGGTCGGTGAAGACTTGGGTTCCTTTAGATAAACTCAAGTGTTCTGGCGACCCCTAGCGCCGGGAAGTTTAAGTCGTCCTGTAGGGTATTTTTACTGGCGGTGGAAACTGAATTCCTGACACTGTGGGACTGTCATCCAATCCTTCTGAGCTTCATTTTCTTTCTGTGAGGTGGAGGGTAACGACTGAGGCCAAGCCTGCACGTACACACGTAACCAGGGAGCACATTCCAGACGTTTCTCCTGGCCCCACAAATGTTCTGTGTTGGACTGATCCTAGAGAGGTCTGAATAAACTGGATGATTATTTCACAACCTCTTGTGTTCAACTGAGATGACTAGTCTCAAACAAAAATCTGGTTCACTTTTAATTCTAACTTTGGGGAATTAACTTACCCCCTTGGGATTCTGCTTCACCATCCGTAATGTGAGATCTTAAGTCGATGACATTGTTTGATGCTATAGAAATCACTCTTCACAGAGGAATTTGTGGTCCACAGGTTTGGAGAATTTAAACTGGCATTAGACTAACTTGTTAGAGGGCGCTATTTTTCACGGGATACTTTTTAGTAAAATTCAGACTCTTAGGTATTTACATTCTAAAAATGGTGTTTGTACATAATTTTGAGAACTGCCATGTCTACATGCAGGATTATATTTAGCTTCTACATAATTTGAAGGAATTCAAAGCAGAAGAGTTTTTGATGGAGCAAATGACCGCTTAATTAACTTTTTTTTTTTTTTTTTAAAGAAAAGAGTTTGTTAATTTGAAAGAGAGAGAGAATGAGAGGGGAGAAGGTCAGAGGGAGAAGCCGACTCCCTGTGGAGCTGGGAGCTGGATGTGGGACTCCATCCCGGGGAATTCCGGGATCATGACCAGAGTCAAAGGCAGTTACTTATCGAAATCAGCCACCCAGGCTCCCAAAAACTTTTTAAATTAAAATTTTAGTAATTAACGTACAGTGCAATACTGGTTTCTGGAATAAAATCAGTGATTCATCACTTCCAACACCCAGTGCTCATTGTAACAAGTGTCCTCGATACCCATCACCCATCTCACTCATCCCCCAACAACTCCCTCCATCAACCTCATTTGTTCTCTGTCCTTAAGAGTCTCTTAGGTTTGTTTCCCTCTCTTTTTTCTTTTCCCCCTTAGCATATGTTCATCTGTTTTCTTTATTAAATTCCACGTATCAATGAGGTCATGTAGTATTTGTCTTTCTCTGACTTTCAAATAACAATTTTAAGTCTTTTCTTAATCCTCCTCTCACAGGCTCTATTCAGGCCCTGCACCACCTCACTAATTATTTCATGTAAGACTGTATCTCTATCCATTGTGTTTGCTTTCATTTTCAGAAAAACTAAAATCAGCTTTAGGATGATGAAAATAAACAATCTGGATACCATCTACACTGATTTTTTTTTTCTGTGTCCTAATGGAATATTAATGCTCCTTATTACCTGAGCTTATTATATTGACCCAGGAATGGGAATAATACTATTTTTGAGAACTGCTAGTGTTGAAAAATTCATAGTAAGGGAGGAATTATTGTAATCAAATTAAAGAAAATTAAATGTGTCACTACATCTAATTATAAAAGTTCATCATAGACTTATTGGCCATGATGCAGACATTCCTGGACCAATCTGATTTGCTTTCCAATGCTCTTTCTTCAACCCGACTTTCCAGGTCCATTTTGCCCCCAAATCCATGCAAGAAGTAGAAAACAGTACTGATCTAAGCTTTCAAACTTTCCTCCAGTGAGAGATTGAGGCATTATTGTTGGAGTGAGTACAGTGGTGATTTTGAGAAAGAATCAGGAGACTAGATTCAGATGCACTGATGAAAGGGAGGTGGGAAACACAAAAAGTTTAGGGTGTTTTTTGACGCAATGCACTGAAGTAAGGAACACAGGAAAAAGAATAGGTTTAGGGCAGAAGACAGACTTGGTTTCAGCCTTCAGAATGAGGTATGAAAGACATGGATTTAGAGAAGCTTTATCTCCAGATCTGGGATTCAGAAGAGAGGTCTGCAATGCAAAGGTGCTGATCTTTTTGGCACGGAGTGATCACAGACCCTTTGAGAACAGAACAAAAATATTTTTCCCCCCAAGAAAAATGTAGCCTCATACAGTCAAGATTTTGTCTACTTTCTGAGGGGATTCACATATTTTCTCAAAGACACTCTTCCAATTAAGAACTTCTTGTGAAGAAGGCCGGAGACGTGGGAGCCAGTGACAGAAGCTGAACAGGAGCGGATGGAGTGGTTAGGAAAGCAGTCCCATGCTTAACCCTAGGCCTGTGCCTGACCTTCACCTGACCTTATGCTGGTCCTCTTCTAGTTGTGTCCCTCCCCACAGTGTGAGGTGTCCCAGGGCTAAGGGATGCACTCATCCAAATCCTGGGCAGCCCCTTGTAGCCAAGCTCTCACCCTGGGATCTTGGGACTTTTTCTGACCCCACGGTTCTGAATCTGCTTTGAGGCCCAGTAAGGCCCCTTCCCCTGGTTGTCCTTTGAGGGCAGATCCCTCTGTCCAAGGGGTCCCTAGTTGATGGTGGTGGGTTGTGGGCAGAGTGGGACTTCAAGGAAGCTTGATTCGTAGGCACCTGTGTCCCCACACTTGGAGAAAATCTGCCAAGTGCTACACAGAACTGAGTTCAAGTGGAAGGAGAATGAAGGTTGGCAGGGCTAGGGCCATGTTTCTGTGTGAAACTCCAAGGAGACTCTAAGCTTGGCCCCTAAATTTTAAAACTCTGTACCTTGGGTCTCTGTTTGTATTCTGGCTCCAGAGTTTTCCAGTGTAAGGAGTGGGCCTGTGGGAAAGAGATGGCCCAGGATGCCAAAGGAGAGTGGTAAGAAGGGAATGGCAAATGTCAATGGGACAGCAGGACTTCTCCAAGTCTGGCTTGCCGGAGCAGCAGCTGCAGCAGCCCCTGGGAGTTTTTGAGAAACCAAATGCTCATGCCTGAAGCCAGACTTTCTAGATCAGAAACCAAGGGTGGAACCCAGCATTCCATGTTCAGTCTTATGATAACTGCATCTTTCTATAGCAGTGGTTCTAAAACTTTAGAGGATACTAGTCACGAAAGGTCCTTTAAAACACATCACAAAACCAGAAAGGGAGAAGTTAGTAGGCTCCAGCCTTCTTCCCCCAAATGCCACTAGGCCCTATGGCTCAGTACCTCCCTTATCACCCCTGCTGGAAGTGCTCATTCTCCAGGTCCTTGTCCAGCCCTCCCTCATCTTACAGATTATCTCTTGCATCTCCTGACCCCACCCCCTCCTCTACATCCTCACTTCTGTGACACTCCTTGACCTCTGAGCACCTCTCTCTTTTTTACTTCTAATTGATCTATATCCCATCTCATTCACTCCAATCCATTTCTCTTACTGCTCTTGATTATGACAAATTCTTGGTCTGCATTTTCCCTGAACAAAATTTGTCAAGTCCTTCAGTTCCTGTACTCACAAAGTTCTTGCCACTCAGGAACTTGAATTACAGACTTGAGTCCTGCCTACTTTTCCTTGAATCTCAGCTCTTCTCTTTCCACCTGGAACCAGCCTTTCTTCCAACCACACTGAGCTGGGACTTTAATCTTCCTAAAGATTCTGGGCTCTGGCATGCCTCAGAGCCTTTGCACATGCAGACCCCTCTGCTTGGAGAGCCTGAACCCCTGGATCACCTCCTACTCATCCACCCAAGCTGAGTGTAGGCATCACCTCCTTGGTGAAGACCCTCTGACCGTTTTGACCAAGGATGGTGCTTAGCACAACTTGAGACCAGGAGGGCACATAGAACTTTCACACTGCATTATGGGCATCTTCTGCTTCTTCTCACCGTGGTGTCCACATCTGGAGACAAGGGAACTGTTCTTGTTCATCTTCCTATCTCTTTGCTGTCTTCCCTCCTGCTGCTGGTGGCTGGCACACAATAAATGTTCCAGAAAGAAAACAAATAGAGTATTTCCTCCTTAACAAGTCCTTTAGCATCTGAAGGGTCAGTTTCTTTCTCTGGAAAGTGCTGAGATCAGGATGTGGATTCAAGGCTATTTTAGGAGAGCTCAAATGAGAATTTCCAGGACATTTTCACACACCGGTTGTCAGCCATAATCACTTCCTGCCTCAGGGTCACACGGGGTTGGACAGAGATGTGGTCCATATTCTAAGAACTTACAGTCCAATGTGGGAGATGGGATATATGCATAAAAGATAAATAACATAAGGTGACAACCAATGAGCTCCAAAATTGCTATAGAGGAGGGAACAGACATATGAGGTAGAAACATTAAAATGCAGTGCAGAAGATGAACACCAGTCAAGAATTATATTCTGTAAGCAGTGAAAGGATTTGAGCAGGTAGGAGAGGAAGATCAATGTGAAGAGAACAGAGTGGCTAAGTGCTTAGACTTGAATTAATTAAGACTGTGTGGTTGTTAACTGCCAGCCACATACTAACTGTGCAACCTTGGGTCAGTTACTTAACCTGTCTCTCAATTGACTCACCTGCAAAACAGGGCTAGTGATAGTTATTTCATAGGGCATTTTGAGGATTGATGAGAAAAACTTGAGAATATCACATAGTGCTTTTCAATCAACCTAGTGCCTACTTTAAACAATGGGGTATGTTCCTCCATCTAGTTACCTCAAATGATGTTTTCCATAAGGAAAGCCAATGAAACCACCAGCCTTGTTGGTTTTATTTAATTTATAAGACTGTTCAACATATTTCTTCCTTGGTTTTGCTGGGTTTATAACATATTTCTTCCTTGGTTTTGCTGGGTTTATAACCCAGCTAATAATATAATAATAACAATTATTATTATTATATATGCAATATATATTGTAATACATATGTAAAATTAATATATATTTATATATGTGATATATAGGTAAAATTATTATTATTATATATGTAAAATAAATTTTACCCGTAATTATGGCTCTGTATATTTAGAAACTGCTATATAAACCCATCAACTTACGGAAAATTTCTGAATGAATACTTTTTGTATATTTCTCATCTTTGCAAGTATTTAGCTAGAAAAAAGTAACAAATTACTCAGTGGTGACTAGCATTTTTTGCAACAAGAGTACATAATGTTATTTCAGTAATTTCTAAAACGATGAACTCAGTCAAAGGATTCAAAAGACTGTAAAATTATCTCTACTTTTTGTTTGCTTCTCAGAGAAAAGCAGGTTTCTTACCTTTCATTGCTCCCCTAAGACATTTGAATGTTCGTTCACAGACTTAGTTCCTGTTATACTTAAAAGCTGCAACTAGCTCTTGTATCAGTTTTCCTCCATTGAATTAATGATGGCATAATAAATTTATTTCATTAAAAGCAATTCCAAGGGACGCCTGGGTGGCTCAGTTGGTTGGACGACTGCTTTCGGCTCAGGTCATGATCCTGGAGTCCCGGGATCGAGTCCCGCATCAGGCTCCCAGCTCCATGGGGAGTCTGCTTCTCTCTCTGACCTTCTTGTTCATGCTCTCTCTCTCTGTCTCTCTCTCAAGTAAATAAATAAAATCTTAAAAAAAAAAAAAAAAAGCAATTCCAAGTTAGCCTTTTCATTATGGATCAAATGGAAGTGTTAGCCAACCTTCACAAGAATCTTGATTTTATGACATACACAACATATTTTATGTTCATATTAAATAATCTTGTGCTTCAAAGTTGTTTTTTTCATTTTTTTAGAAAATAATGGACTTTTTAAATTGTTTTTTAAAAAGATGTTATTTATTTATTTGAGACAGCCCAAAAGCAGAAGAGATCACAGAGGGAGAAGCTGACTCACCGCTGAGTGGAGAGCCTGATGCAGGGCTCGATCCCGGAACCCCGGCATCATGACCTGAGCCAAAGGCAGACGCTTAACCGACTGAGCCACCCAGGCACCCCAAACTTTATTTTCTGGAACAGTTTTAGGATTACTGAAAAATTGAGTGCAAAGAATAAAGTTCCCATAAAGTCCCTTCCACACACAATTTCTCCTATCACTAACATATTGCACTAGCTGGGACATTTGTTATAAAGGATGAGCCTTATTGATACATAATATTGGTACATAGTTTTTTTGATCCGTTGTTTTTAACTGAAGTCCACAGTTTACATTAGGATTGACTCTTCTGTTTCACATTCAATGGATTTTGACAAATGTAGCCACCATCACAGTATCATGCAGAATAGTTTCACTGCCCTAAAAATCCTCTGTGCTCTCACCTACTCATCCCTCCCTCCACCTAACCCGGGGCAATCCGTGATCTTGTCTCCATAGTACTGACTTTCCCAGAGTGTCATACAGTTCAAGTCATATAGCATGTAGGCTTTTCAGACTGATTTCTTTCACTTAAGAGATATGCATTTAAAGTTCCTCCATGTCTTTTTGCAGTTTGATAGCTTATCTCTTTTTAGCATTGAGTAATATTCCATTGTATGGATGTACCACAGTTTATTTATGCATTTGCCTATTGATGGACATCTTGGTTGTGTCCAAGTTTGGGCAATTATGAATAAAGCTATTGTAAACATTCGTGTGCAGGTTTTGTGGGGACATAGCTTCCAATTCATTTAAATAGATATAAAGGACTGCACACTTAATTTTGCAAGAAACCACTGAACTGTCTTCCCCCAAACTACCATTCTGTATTTCCACCAGCAGTGAATGAAAAGTTTCTGCTATTTCACGTCTTCCTCAGCACCTACTGCTGCTGTGTTTTGGATTTTAGCCATTTTAATGAGTGTATGGTGGTATCTCATTGTTTAAATCTGCAATTCCCTAATAACATGTTGTTGAACATCTTTTAAAATGTGTTTACCAAGTGCACATCTTTGATGACATATCTATTATCTTTTGCCCATTTTTAAACTGAGTTGCTTTCTTGTTGCTGAGTTTTTTTTTTTAAGATTTTATTTATTTATTTGACAGAGAGAGATCACAAGTAGGCAGAGAGGCAGGCAGAGAGAGAGGAAGGGAAGCAGGCTCCCTGCTGAGCAGAGCCCGATGCGGGACTCGATCCCAGCACCCTGAGATCATGACCTGAGCCGAAGGCAGCGGCTTAACCCACTGAGCCACCCAGGCGCCCTTGTTGCTGAGTTTTAAGAATTCTTTGTGTATATTTTGATACCAGTCGTTCATCAGATAATGTTTTATAAAGACTTACTTCCAGTCTGTGGCTTGAGTTTTATTTTTGTGAAAGGTATAAGGTCTGAGTCTAGATTTATTTTTTGCATGTGGAGGTCCACTGTTTGTTCCAGCATCACTTATTAAAAAATACTATCCTTTCTCCATTGAATTGCCTTTTCTCCTTTATCAAAGACGAGTTGACTACCTGGGTCTATTTCTGGGCTCTCTGTTCTGCTCCATTGATATATTTGTCTATTCTCTCACCAATATCACAATCCTGATTCCTGCAGTTTGAGAGTAAGTCTTGAAGGCAGGTAGTGTCTGTCCTCCAACTTTGTCCTTCTTTTTCAATATTATGCTGGCTATTCTGGGTCTTTTGCCTCTCCATATTAACTGTTAGAATGACTTTGTCAATAACTACAAAATAACTTCTTGGGATTATATTAACTCTGTAGATCAAGTTGGGAGAAACCAAAATCTTGATAATACTGAGTACTCCTATACAGGAACATGAAACATTGGTCCATGTATTTAGTTGACTTCTTTCATCAGATCTTATAAAACATATTTTATTAGATTTATACATAAGTATTTAGTATTTTGGTACTAATAAGTTATTGTTATTGTGTTTTTAAAGTTCTAACCATTCATTGCTGGTATACTGACATTGGCAATTTTTGTCTTCTGTTTTCTTAACCTAACTAGAGGTTTATCACTTTTGTTCATCATTTCAAAGGGCCAGCTTTCAGTTTCATTGGTTTTCTTTATTGGCCTCCTGGTTTGATTTCATTGATTTCTATTCTAATTTTTATTATTTATTTTCTTTTGCTTATTTTGTGTTTAATTTTTCATTCTTCTTCTAGTTTCTTAAACTGGAAGCTTCGGGGCGCCTGGGTGGCTCAGTGGGTTAAAGCCTCTGCCTTCGGCTCAGATCATGATCCCAGAGTCCTGGGATCGAGCCCCACATCAGGCTCTCTGCTCAGCAGGGAGCCTGCTTCCTCCTCTCTCTCGGCCTGCCTTTCTGCCTACTTGTGATCTCTGTCTGTCAAATAAATAAATAAACAAAATCTTTAAAAAAAAAAAACTGGAAGCTTCGATTGCCAATTTTAGATCTTCCATTCAATGCTATATATTTCCTGCTAAGCTTGGCTTCCACTTCAGTCCACAAACTTTATATTTTCACTTCATTTAGTTAAAAACTTATTTAAATCTCTCTTGAGAATTCTTCGTTAGCCCATGTATTATATTTATAAGTGTGTTAAACGTCCAAACTTTTTTTAAAAGTTTCCCAGTAACTTTTTGTTTTTGGTTTCTAGTTTAATTCCATTGTGGTATGACAGCATATTGTGCATATGGCTTACCTTTTTCTAAATTTGGTAAGCTGTGTTTTATGGCTCAGAATATGGTCTATCACAGTGAATGTTTTCCATGAACTTGAGAAAAATGCATATTCTGCTATATTTGGAATATGAAGTATTCCATAAATGTTAATTAGATCTTGCTGATAGTGTTATTCAGGGAAACTATGGCCTTACTAATTTTTTTGATTATTGGGTCTGTTAATTACTGAGAGATTTTGAATTCTCTAACTGTACTAGTAGGTTCATCTATATTTGCTTGCAATTCTATCATTTTTCCCTTAGGGATATTGATGCCTTGTTGTTAGGTACATATGCATTAAGGACTGTTATGTTTCTTGGAGAATTGACCCTTTCACTATTCTGTAATGTCCCTTTTTATCCCCAACAATTCTTTTTTATTTATTTATTTTTTATTTATTTTCAGCATAAGAGTATTCATTATTTTTGCACCACACCCAGTGCTCCATGCAATCCGTGCCCTCTATAATACCCACCACCTGGTACCCCAACCTCCCACCCCCCCGCCCCTTCAAAACCCTCAGATTGTTTTTCAGAGTCCATAGTCTCTCATGGTTCACCTCCCCCCCCCCCTGCAATTTCCCCCAACTCCCTTCTCCTCTCTAACTCCCCATGTCCTCCATGCTATTTGTTATGCTCCACAAATAAGTGAAATCATATGATAAGTGACTCTCTCTGCTTGACTTATTTCACTCAGCATAATCTCTTCCAGTCCCGCCCATGTTGCTACAAAAGTTGGGTATTCATCCTTTCTGATGGAGGCATAATACTCCATAGTGTATATGGACCACATCTTCCTTATGCATTTGTCCGTTGAAGGGCATCTTGGCTCTTTCCACAGTTTGGCGACCGTGGCCATTGCTGCTATAAACATTGGGGTGCAGATGGCCCTTCTTTTCACAACATCTGTATCTTTGGGGTAAATACCCAGTAGTGCAATTGCAGGGTCATAGGGAAGCTTTATTTTTAATTTCTTGAGGAATCTCCACACTGTTCTCCAAAGAGGCTGCACCAACTTGCATTCCCACCAACAGTGTAAGACGGTTCCCCTTTCTCCACATCCTCTCCAAAACATGTTGTTTCCTGTCTTGCTAATTTTGGCCATTCTAACTGGTGTGAGGTGGTATCTCAATGTGATTTTAATTTGAATCTCCCTGAGGGCTAGTGAGGATGAACATTTTTTCATGTGTCTGATAGCCACTTGTATGTCTTCATTGGAGAAGTGTCTGTTCATATCTTCTGCCCATTTTTTTGATATGATTGTCTGTTTTGTGTGTGTTGAGTTTGAGGAGTTCTTTATAGATCCCGGATATCAATCTTTTGTCTGTACTGTCATTTGCAAATATCTTCTCCCATTCCGTGGGTTGCCTCTTTGTTTTCTTGACTGTTTCCTTTGCTGTGCAGAAGCTTTTGATTTTGATGAAGTCCCAAAAGTTTATTTTCGCTTTTGTTTCCTTTGCTTTTAGAGACATATCTTGAAAGAAGTTGCTGTGGCTGATATTGAAAAGATTACTGCCTACGTTCTCCTCTAGGATTCTGATGGATTCCTGTCTCACGTTGAGGTCTTTTATCCATCCAGCATCCGTTTCTGGTTAAAATGCTTCAAAGTATAGGGATAGAGGGAGCATTCCTGAACCTCATAAAATCTATCTATGAAAGACCCACAGCAAATATTATCCTCAATGAGAAAAAGCTTTCAGCCTTCCTGTTGAGATCAGGAACACGACAAGGATGCCCACTCTCATCACTCTTGTTCAACATAGTATTAGAAGTCCTAGCAACAGCAATCAGACAACAAAGAGAAATAAAAGGTATCCAAATTGGCAATGAAGAAGTCAAACTCTCTCTCTTCGCAGATGACATGATTCTTTACATGGAAAACCCAAAAGACTCCACCCCCAAACTACTAGAACTCATACAGCAATTCAGCAATGTGACAGGATGCAAAGTCAATGTACAGAAATCAGTGGCTTTCTTATACACTAACAATGAAAATACAGAAGGGGAAATTAGAGAATCAATTCCATTTACTATAGCACCAAGAACCATAAGATACCTGGGAATAAACCTAACCAAAGAGGTAAAGGATCTGTACTCGAGGAACTACAGAACACTCATGAAAGAAATTGAAGAAGACACAAATAGATGGAAGACCATTCCATGCTCTTGAATCAGAAGAATAAACATTGTTAAAATGTCTATACTGCCTAGAGCAATCTATACTTTTAATGCCATTCCGATCAAAATTCCACCAGTATTCTTCAAAGAGCTGGAGCAAATAATCCAAAAATTTGTATGGAATCAGAAGAGACCCCGAATCGCTAAGGAAATATTGAAAAACAAAAATAAAACGGGGGGCATCACGCTGCTGACTTCAAGCTTTACTACAAAGCTGTGATCACCAAGACAGCATGGTACTGGCATAAAAACAGACACATAGACCAGTGGAACAGAGTAGAGAGCCCAGATATGGACCTTCAACTCTATGGGCAAATAATCTTCGACAAAGCAGGAAAAAATATACAGTGGAAAAAAGACCGTCTCTTCAATAAATGGTGTTGGGAAAACTGGACAGCTATAGGTAGAAGAATGAAACTCGACCATTCTCCAACAATTCTTTTTGCTTTTAAGTCTTCTTTAAATTAATATAGTTACTCCAGCTTTCTCTCTCTTTTTTTTTTAAGATTTTATTTATGTATTTATTTGGCAGACAAAGACCACAAGTAGGCAGAGAGAGAGAGAGAGAGAGAGAGAGAGGCCAGAGAGCCTGATGTGGGACTCGATCCCAGGACCCTGAGACCATGACCTGAGCAGAAGGCAGAGGCTTAACCCACTGAGCCACCCAGGCACACTCCAGCTTTCTTTTAATTAGTGTTACCTTGCTATTTCTTTCTCCATCTCTTTACTCGTAATCTACATGTCCTTATATTTAAAGTGGGTTTCTTACAGACAGCACATAGGTGGATTCCTGTTTTTTTTAATCCGCTCTGACAATCTGTCTTTTAATTGGCATATTTAGACTAATGATGTTGAAAGTGAGTATTGACATAATGGGATTAATATCTACCGCATTTGTTACTGTTTTCTATTCATTGCCCTTTTTCTTTGTTTCTTCTATTGTCTTTCACTCTATTTCTGGGTTTCCTGCTTTTTTAAAAAATTTTATTTTAGCTCTTCATTGTTCCATGATTCACTGTTTATGCACCACACCCAGTGCTCCATGCAATACGTGCCCTCCTTAATACCCACCACCAGGCTCACCTGGTTTTCTGCTTTTAACCGAATATTTTATGTTATTCCATTTTTGCTCCTTTCTTAGCATAACTTAGCATATACTTCTTTAACATTTTTTTCTCAGTGGTTGCACTGGAGTTTGCAATATGTGCGAACATCCTGTTAACAGACTATCCCACTTCCCTGCTCCCATCCCTTATAACATTGCTCTTATTCATTCCAATGGTCCATTAGCTATAATCACTGAATACACATGGCTATTATTATTTTGAACTGTTACTCTGTTAGACCAATTAAGAATACAGAAAACAAAAGTCTTCATCTTCATCTACTGTTTCTCTAATAATTTTCCCTTTTTTATGTAGATCTGAGTTTCTGATGGAAGTAACTTCCATTTTCTCTGCAGAATTTTTCACATTTCTTACAAAGCAGGTCTACTGCTTTGGACCTCTTTGGAGCTGGACCTCTGAAGAGACTCCGTTAGAGAAAACATGCACAGTTTACAAAAATTCCTCAATTTTTCTGTCTATGAAAGTCTATTTCTCCTTCATTTTGTCCAATTTCCATGGACACACAATTAGAGGTTGGTGGTTTTTCTCTCTCAATACTTTAAGTATTTTACTCCCTTCTTCCTACTTGCATGGTTTCTGAAGAAAGGTCTTATATATTTCTTCTCCTTGCTCCTTTACAGACAAGGTTGTTTTGTTTTGTTTTTCCTTATGGCTTCTTCAAGATTTTCTCTTTGCCCTTGATTTTCTGCAGTTTGAATACAATATACCTAGGTGAAGATTTTTTGGTATTCAACCTACTTGGTGATCTCTGAGCTTCCTGATCTATAGTTTGGTCTCTGTCATTAATCTTTGAAAATTCTCAGCCATAATTACTTAGCACAATCTCTTTTCATGCTGATATTCTCATTGCACATATATTACATTTAAAAAATTGTCCCATGGCTCTGGGATATTCTGTTTTTATTCCTTTTTCTCTCTGCATTTCAGTTTTGGAAGTTCCTATTGACATTGCTTCAAGCACACAGATTCTCTTGACCATGTTCAATCTTTTCATGAGCCCACAAAAGGCATTCTTCATTTCTGTTACACTGCCTGTGATTTCTAGTATTTCGTTTTAAGTTTTTCTTAGCGTTCCCATCTGTTTGCTTATATTATCCTTCATTTCCTGCATGTTGTCATCTTTCCCATTAGAGCCCTTAGGATATTAACCATAGTTGTTTTAAATTTCCAGTCTTATATTCATCACATCTGATGCTTGCTCTGTCTTTTTAAGTTGTGGGTTTTTTTAGTAGTAGTATAATTTCTTGTTGAAAAATAGAAATGATGCAGTAGGTAAAAGGAACTGAGGTCAATAAATCTATAGTGTGAGGTTTTATGTTCACCTGGCTAAGAGCTAGACTATGTTTACTATCTGCTGCAGCTCCTGGGTGTCAGGCTAAAATTTCCTCTGGTGTCCTTGTTTTGTCTCTCCTGTT
This sequence comes from Mustela nivalis, assembly GCF_964662115.1. Classification (NCBI taxonomy): domain Eukaryota; kingdom Metazoa; phylum Chordata; class Mammalia; order Carnivora; family Mustelidae; genus Mustela; species Mustela nivalis. The sequence continues at coordinate 122,399,426 of NC_139026.1, read as the reverse complement.
AATCTTTGAGATTCCCTATATACCTCTTCTTTAATAAACCCAAAGGTGAGCTGTTCTTCTGGTTGTAATCCCGTTATTAGACAGGGATCTTGCTGATGTGGTGGTAAGGTAGGGCTTGGGGAAAAGAGTTTCACAGTCCTATGATAAGGTCTTGGTCTTTTACTGAGCTTCTGCCTCTGAACTACGACCTTTACAAGTGCTTCTCAGACTTTTTTCTCCTCCTCAGGTGAGAGGAGTAAAGCTAGAAGGGGCGAGAGTTGGGTATTTCCTTTCCCCTGGGTCAGTCAGGTTCTGATATAACCCAGCAGATTAGGGTCTGGAAAAACAATTTCCCTTGAGGGACGACATCCCTAAGAACAGAGTACTTTGGTGTATTTCAAAATGGCTTTCCCTCTTCCCCTGCTAAAAGTATGGGAGAATTTTTAGAAATCTTCACTGTGGGGATATTCTAGGGCTCCTGGAGGTAAAATTCACACAAGTGTGGGGGTGCTCTTCAAAATGGGCTCCTATTAAAGCTTTTAATTCTCACGTTTGTCCATGCTGAGCCTTTGGCAATTCTTCAATTATAGTTTAAGTGCTCTAGTTTATGTGCTCCTACTAAGATACTGGTTCCTACTATGGTTTTTGCTCCTGAGACCCTGATCTGGTAATCTGAGACTCTCTGTATCTGTCTGACTGTCTCTCCAATTTCTGGGCAGTGGTTTGCCCTGTGACTTCAGTTCTCTGAGGGATTTAAAAAGAGTTGGTGATTTTCAGTCTGTTCAGCCTTTTCCTTGTTAAGAGGATGGAGTGATGACTTCCAAGCTCCTTATGTGCCAGACTAGATCAAAATTATTTTAAAATACAATACCTGAAGACTTAATATTGTAATCTTATTTAGCTGCAAAATTGTCATTGTCTCATTCCTATTTCTTCCCAATTCTCATGTCCCTATTGCTCCCATTTTCCACACTTGGAGAACACAGGATAGTGGGTTCCAGAGAGAGGCTGACATTCCAATGAAGTGTCATTACCTGGTAACATGGGAGCTGGACCTCTGAAGAGACTCCGTTAGAGAAAACATGCACAGTTTACAAGCTGTTTACCAAACTGTTTACCTCCCTCAGTACAATGGCTTTAATTTAAACTGACTATATGAACTTGCCTTCATTTGTAATTCTTTTAATTATCCAGCAAACAATTTGATCACAGCTTTAATAAGTCACTCACATTGTTACCTCAGAGTTGGAATCAGCTTATATTTTTACTTGAACAACATAAAAGGATAGTCCCTTAACTTCAATGTGAAACCATTTGGGTTGCTTTTCTATTTAAGACACTAGAGAAATTTATTTCCTCCAATACAAAATAGTAAGGAAAAAAATTAAAACTAGGAACTATAATCAAGTTCAAATGAAAATTTCATGGTTACTTTAGACATATTTTCACAAGCATTCTCCCTGGAATGAGATGGGGGAATCCAAGCTACTGGTCAATCTGTGTGTTCCCTTGGCATGAACACAGAATTAACTGTTTTGATTCCTGGTTTAAAAAACATATATGCATAAATAAACACACACACGCACATACGCACACACACACACGTTATTAAATCAAGTTTGCCTAAGAGAGATTATTATGATAAATGCAGAGTATATCTTTTAAGTTTCTTCTAAATGTTTAGGATATAGACACACAAAGACACTGTTTACTTTGATGACTGGCTCAGTATTAGCTAATCTCGGTAAACTGTGGGTTTACAGAATAGAGCAAATCCCTATCTTTTTACCTCCTTAGCAGGAATAATCTCTAATTCAAACAACACATACTAGTCTCTAGTAAGGGGATTTGCTTGTATCATAGAATTCACCAAACAGATTTGAATAAGCATTAAGTTTATATAAAGCTGAATATGGGAAGCATCCCATGAGCTTGGCCAATCATATACGAACAATGTGAACTATTCAAAAGCAAAATTTTATTTTGCAATACCTATTTTTGTGATGATGAGTATACAGCCTGATCCAGGGAAATTAATAGGCAGCTGTTCTTTCTTAGAAATTAATAAACTATCTATTGTATAAGCCCATATACGCGGGCTACAATGAAACCAGTGAACTTAACGTATGTTCTTCACATACGCCAATACATTTTCATTCATCCGAATGATCAAGTAAAAGCCCATAGCACTCATAGGAAAAGAGCCCCATCCTAAATGGTACAATTAGTGTAGGTGCGATAAAACCACAACATACACACGACCTCATATAGATGTGTCTTAAAGGATGAAGAAAAATAACAATATAATTTATTTAAAAAAAAACCTCCAAAGATACTATCGATTAAATCTCTGACCACTTCATTTTTCCTGCCTCCTTAAAAGACTCTCTGTGAGGCCTCTTCCTTCAGTTATATTCCCTCTGTCCCATGATGTCACAAGCTCATTAACTGCGTGAATAGTTCAGCTCACATATGTGGAACATTTAAAAAAAAATAAAGAAAAAAAGAATCTATTACCAGAAAAGTGATATGTTAAGGATTCTAAGGAAATCCACAGAAAATGTCCCATTTAGAACATACTCATTTCTTTCTCCTAAAATAAACATAATGAGGCAAAATGTTTGTGTGAAAACAAATAACACAGAAGCACAACTCTTGGAGGAAAAATATCTTGATATTTACCAACAGTCTGGGGGGAAGTGAGATGTGAACACTTAAATGATACAGTCCATAACATGGATCTGGAGCGTGTCTATGTCGGGCAGAACTTCTCCACATTTGGGGCAGGAATGAATTGGAATATTCCGCTGCTGCTGCTGCCGCCAGTTTCTGTCCTCAGCTCCTGGGAATAAACATTAAATGAAACACTATTCCATTTCTTCCATGTTGTAAGTGGTTTTGTTTGATTTTAATAACAAATGATGAATGTTAACATCTGTTAAATTTTGTAAGTGATACCTAAAGGGGAGTGAATACAGGGAATTTTGGGGGATGGGGTCCTTAAGACATCTACACACATAGAGAAGATCTCCCAGAATGGTACCCGCTTTCCTATTACTTTGAGATTTGGGCTCTAGTCCAAATTGTAGGCATCTGAAAATATGTGGTTTCAGTTCTAGGTGCAGGACAATATGTGCTTTATAATAAAAACAAGAATATCTGAGAGAAAGAATGAGATAGATGAAGATATGAGCTAAAGAGGAGACAAGGTGGAGAAAACAGTAAGCAGCACACAAAGAGACAGCCAGAAAAGTGTGAAGCTTCTCAGAAGCAGAAACAACTGCATTCATTTGGCCCATGCATCTGAGACCCAGGAGGTGGACCAGAGGGGTACAGAGATGGTGGGGACTTCAGGTGAGAAAAGCAACAGCAGGGACGTATGAGGAAAGGGCCACACTGTGTCATGCACAAGGCAGGTTAGTGGGAGGACTGAAAAGGGCCCCCTGATGAGACCCATTGCACTTGAGAGGAATTCTAGGTGTAGGTAAGGGCTGCCCAGGCAAAGTAAGTGATGAGAAAGAATGGGTCACGGCATTCCATCCAATTTTAGAACTGGAATGAGGGTCAAGTCTAAATTAAAGAATGCTTGAAATAAGCCTCGACTCTAAGTAGGTCCCACATGTGCAAACTGTGATTGATGCTAGAAGCGACTTCTGACTCCCGGGACATCTCCTTGGTCTGACCTTTTTGGACCAACACAAAGCATTTTGGTCTGAGGACTTTCAGTCAGCCCCTGAAATGTTTGCTTTTGGAGGCTGACAGTGGAGGCAACATTTAACATGGTTTTTGGCTTCTGAGCATATTATCTGAATTGAATAATATGTAAGACAATTACAGATAGTTTGTGTTCAGCAACACCCTTAAACAGAAATACTGACAAGGTGGGTGCCCAGTGGCTCAGTTGGTTAAGCAACTACCTTTGGCTCAGGTCATGATCCCTGAGTTGTAGGATCGAGTCCCACATCGGGCTCGCTGCTCAGCAGGAAGTCTGCTTCTCCTGCTGACCTATCTCCTCTCATGCTTTCTTTTTCTCTCTAATAAATAATAAAATCTTTAAAAAAAAAAAAAAGGGAAAAGAAATACTGACAAGGCGAGTTCATGCCCTGAAAGTGGAGAACTTTCTAATGGTCTCATGGCCTGAGATCAGGAGTCAGAGTCAGCTTTTTCTGCTCTAGATGACAACTGGCACTGATCAGGGACTGCTCATTTTAAAACATTGTGCCCACCTGTGCCTTTTTTTTTGTCCTGGTCTGTGTTTCGAGACTCAGACTTTGGCTGTTTTATTAGTTGGTTACTAATACCTCCTACCTCTACCTCCTGGCTCTTTGCTATAAAATAAGCTTAGTCAGTTTTCATTGTTAACACATCACCCTCCTCTCTGCCTTGGACCCTTTATTCTCACATGGTACTTATGTAAATCCTAGCTTCAAGGTCAAGCTTAAAGTCACACCTTTTCAAGGCCTTTCTCAGCTCTCCTGGCCCCCAGTGATCAACCTGTCCTCTGACCTTCAGCACCATTATTCCTATTACTTAAATATTATCTTGTTTTATGAACCCATCCTTTTATGTGCACATCCTGTCTCTCCAACCAGGCCACACATCACCATGGACCTGGCCAGGCCTTGTGCTCAACTGAGTGTCCCTGACTACAACAGGTGCACTGATGGCCACAGTTGACCATAATGATGAAATACTGTCAAGAAGGGGCTACTGTTTAAGGCAGCTTTGTTAGGAAGCTAACAAAATTATAATAATAAAAAGAAAATGAAAATCTCAATACAGTCTGTTTGGAATATTGCTTTTTATAAGACAAAAAGCTTATTAGGATAATCATGAATAAATGTGTACTTTGTGATGATTTCTGGATTATAAATATAAGTAGAAGAGTATGTGACTTTTTTTTTTTTTAACATAAATAGGCATTCCTTCTTTAATTACGACAAAAGAAAATCTTCTCCTAAGAAATTAAGGTGCAAGAGATGGTCTTTTTGGACCCAAAACACTGCTACAGACACTTTTGATAACATAGGTATATGGGTGTTTCTGTGTTACTTAAAGCCAGATTAGGGAAAATGTCTGGTGGTGCTCAAGTGGGTAAATACAGCTTTTGGGGAAGAACACAGCTTTACCCTGTGACAGTAAACATGCCTGAGGCCAGTGTTCATGTCAGTGCACAGTAAACTCAGTAAATGTGAACATTATTATGTGCGTAACACCAGGTAATAGGTGAATTTACAAGTTCTGGGAGAGCTTCATTAATGTGGTACTTAGATGCATATTTAGAACACATACGTAATTATAAAATCAAATAGCAGGTGAGGACTACAACAGGAAGAAAGTACTTCTGAAATTCAGGAGGGCGAGGTCACATTTTGCTGGGTTCCTGGAGATGATATTTGAAATGGGTTTTACAGATGGGGTAGGAGTTCACTGGAAAGCAATGGGAGGGAGACAGGGAGATGAGTGAGTGAAGGACACCACATAACCAAGTACACGCAGGTACACAAGCCTAGAGCAAGCTCAAGGAAAGGGGAGTGATTCAGTTGGCTAATAGCTATAGAGAATTAGAAGGAGAAAGGTTGAAAGTTCGGCTACACCACGTCTTCAGTGCTAACATGAAGAGTCTGGTGTCTGGATTCAGTTGGTAATGGTAATGGTAATGAAGAAGAGGGTACACAGGAATTAAGGCTGGGGGTGCTACATTCTTCACAGTTTGATCTGGAATTTTCGTGTAAAATGTAGTGTCTTTACTACATTTGTCCTCAAGCATTCTCTTTACAGGATAGTTATTCCCTGGAACCGTGATCACCTACAATCACATGCAACTCACCTCTCTGAACGAGGTAGGCCTGCTGGTCAGAGTCACTGGTTCTCGCCCCATGACGGCTCTGCATCTCCATCAGGGACTGCCTGCTGGGATGAAAAGCAACAGGATAGTGATGTTCTAATGCCCTGAACTATGACAACATTAGACAGACATTCAACAATAGGATGGAGGGAAAAAAAGAGCTGAAAAATAAGAGCAAAGTTCATAGAAACCAGATATTAAGGATTAAGTAGAATGTTAAATATTATTGGCACTAAGACACAGAGTAGTGAAAGAAATGAATAATCAGAATGAAAAATATCAGTAAGTAAATAACCACACTGTCAACTGATAATGGAATGGATTAGAAAAAAGTAGCATATTTCTAAAACAAGATACTATAGAGCAGTTACAATGAAATAAACTGCATATATACACAAAATCCTCCAAAGTTTAAAATCCCAGTGTGAGATAAAGCCAGCTGCAGAACAATACCTAGCGACCATCCTGTAACTTACACACAGAGAAACAAATATTATGTTGTTTCAAGATATGACATAGGTATTATACTGATACTATGTAGAAGTATACAACAGATGGGGATGTTACCACCCGAGCTCCAGGCAGTATAAAATATCCACAATGCAGGGGGTGCTGGGTGGTTCAGTGGGTTAAAGTCTCTGCCTTCAGCTCAGGTCATGATCCCAGGGTCCTGGAATTGAGCCCTGCATCGGGCCCTCTGCTCAGCAGGGGAGCCTGCTCCCCCCACCCCTGCCTCTCTCTGCCTGCCTCTGCCTACTTGTGATCTCTGTCTGTCAAATAAATAAATAAAATCTTTAAAAAAATCCATGATGCAAATCAATGTATGTCACTGTCAATTCTGGGTGGAGCACATCATAGCATGTGACATTCTATCCCTGTATTTTTCTATTTCTATTTCTCTCTGTTTCCAATTTTTCTCAAAATGGACATTTAAAAGACAGAAGTAATTTTAGCCCTATTTTCTTTTAAAACATGTTGCAAAATCAAAGTGTTCATGACTTTGTACCCCTCAGGACAGCAGGACAGGGCTTCGGAACACACAAGGTCACGTCTTCCCAGCATGTCTGAAAGCAAAGAACTCATCATGTTCCCACAGGACGCGGCCAGGCCTCGCGGGAAGTCACGCTGAGTGTCAGGGACACAGTCAAGCGAAGTGTGCTTAAGCTTGACTCGAGCGATAGCTCATAGGGAGCACCTCGGACAGGCCCCCCATGCTCGGCCTATGCCTTGGGCTCCCGGCATGTGCTCTCAGCCTTCCTGAGCCTCACCTGCTTCCATCTTCAAAAACATTATCCTCTTTCAGCAGGACTGCCAGCTGTAGGGCCAGCTGCTCCTTCTCTTCGTGTATCTTCTCTCTCGCTGCTCTTTCAGCGTGGAAGTCCGAACAGTAAACCTCCATCTGGTAGATGTTAAGAGAGACAGAAGTTACTACCTAGACGAACCCATGGATACTCTACAGCCCACTGGGTGACGAGGCACAGGGGGAGTGCTGCCTTCTGTGATTCCCTCATCAGGAAGAGGTGTGCACAGTCCTGCTAGAAGCCAGCACATGACTTCCCAACCTTCAGACGGAAGACAAGTTGTATGTGCGTGTGCATGCATGTGTGCGCACTTTAGGCAATCAGAACCCAAAAATAACATTGATATAGGTGGTTTAAGTACTGCACATAACATTTGTTCAGTAAAATTCTCCAGTCTTTTTTTTTTTTTTTTTTTTTTTTTTTTAGATTTTATTTAGTTATTTGACAGAGAGACAGCCAAGAGCAGGAACACAAGCAGGGGGAGTGGAAGAGGGAAAGTGGGCTTCCTGCCGAGCAGGGAGCCCAATGTGGGGCTCAATCCCAGGACTCTGGGATCATGGCCTGAGCCAAAGGCAGACGCTTAATGACTGAGCTGTACAGGCGCCCCAATTCTCTGGTCATTTAAAAAAAAAATCGTATTCAGGGGCACCTGGGTGGCTCAGTGGGTTAAGCCTCTGCCTTCGGCTCAGGTCATGATCCCAGGGTTCTGGGATGGAGCCCCGCATCAGGCTCTCTGCTCAGGAGGAAGCCTGCTTCCCCCTCTCTCTCTGCCTGCCTCTCTGCCTGCTGGTGATCTCTGTCTATCAAATAAATAAATAAAAATCTTTATTTAAATAAATAAGTCATATTCAGGATTAGCTTCATATAGTAAATGCTTTATTTACTCTGTCAGGTATATTTACAAAGGCTGGCCTTAAATTAAATTTTAAACAACAATAATAAATAGATGTTATTCATTGCATTCCAAACATGTACAAGGTCTTATGTCAGGTGCCTATATTCTTACCTTACTTCACTTGATCAAAGGTCCTGTGAATGTATAATTGCTATGTTCACTTTACATTCACAAGTTTAACAGCTCTCAGTCTGGGATAGTTTAGGTATGTGGTCAAGCCAGCACTTGAACCAAGACGGAAGCCTGTATTCTATGCCCCCTTCTCACGGTGGTAGCCAGCCACCAAGATGGCTTGGGTGATGCTCCCCTCTTGGTATTCACACCCTTCCATAGTCCCCTTCCACAACAAACAGAGCCACCCATGTAACCACTAGGATATTGCAGAAATGATGGTGCGTGGCTTCTCCCTTGTTCTTCCCTGGGTCACCCGCTGTCAGGGAAGCTTGCTGTCAGGTCATGAGAGTGTGCAAGCTGCCGTGTGGGGAGCCCCACAGGGTGAGGAACTCAGGCCTCCTGCCTGCAGCTGTGTGAGTGAGCCAGCTTGGAAACGTGTCTTCCGGTCCATTTTGAGTGCAGCCTCATGAGGGGCCCTGAGTCGGAATCACCCTGCTAAGCTGCTCCTGCATGCCTGACTCACAGAAACCTAAAGATGACAAATGCTTGTTGTAGCAGCTGCTAAGCTGAAGGGTAATTTCTAACCTAGAAATATATAAATATTATGTTGTGATAGAGATTTCGTCACTGTTAAAGAATTCTAAAGTAAAAATGAGCTCCTTAATAGTGAAATGAACATTATTCTAATAACAATTTTTAACTTTTTATACTTAAAATTTAGGTTTTCCCCCAAGTTTCATGGTTCTAGGATACAAATATTTATCTCTTACTTTTTTTAAAAAAAGATTTTATTTATTTATTTGACAGAGACACAGCGAGAGAGGGAACACAAGCAGCGGGAGAGGGAGAAGCAGGCAGACGCTTAACAACTGAGCCAACCAGGAGCCCCCTTATCTCTTACTTTAAAAGTAAAAATTAATAAAAACTTAAATATCACAGTTTTAGTTACAACCCCCCGTCCACAACTATGTGTGAAAAGGTCCTTTTAAGGGACTTCCTGCCATTTAAGAATGGTCCAACATGGTATGCGATCACTGATGCATCAGGGGAATTTTTGAGACCAATCTCAATTTAAGTTACTGTCTTATTTCTACCAATGATTAGCTTTGAGCCAGTCAGACCTGGGTCATTCTGTCCATTCCTACGTGCCCTGCAGCGACACCAGTGGCTCACATCCCAGGTGCTCAAAAAGAAGTGGCTGAGTGAACGAATGGGAGTATCTATCAAAACACAACAAATGTCCGTGTACAGAAGGAAAAGGACCTGACAACAACCATGAGGTACCTGAACAAACAAAATGCTATAAAGGGCTTGGGTTGAAATTCTCTTCCTATAGAAATAAAACTCAAGACCGTACATCCAGTAAATCCAAAGGTGGTTACCTTTGGATTTCATATTTCAGTAATGAGTATACAGGTAGTCACTAGGAAATAATAAACTGTTAACTTCATTATATTAAAAAGAATTTATCTTTGTCAGATTGGCAAACATTTAAAAGAATGATGCAAGGAGGTGGGGAAATAGACATTCTTATCTCCTTCGGTGAGAGGATAATTTTGGTTATGCATTTTTGGAAGACAACTTGTTAATATTTATTTAACTTAAAGACAGACATACCCAATAACCCAACCATTCCATGTCTACATCTCACTATAGATTCCACAAGTGCACAGAGACATACATACAAGACTGTTCAGTTCACCATTGTTGGTAATAGCAAGAATATTGGTACAGCCTATACATATTAAAGGACTGGTTAAGTCTATGATGGTAATGCACACTTTGGAATACCATACAACTGTTCAAGAAGATAACAAATGGCTATGAGTACTAATATGGAAGACATCTAAGATATCATGAGTGAAGAGTTGTAGTAAAAAAGGTCTACTGCAATCCTACTTTTAATTAAGCAAACAAACAAAATAACAACAAAAGACAAAGGTTCTCTCCCACATTTCCTGTGGTTTTGTATCTCAGGCAGGATTCATTCTCACTGATAACTTTCTGCAAGTCCTCCACCAACCAGGAGCAAGAGTGGGGTCAAATAGTAACAATACGCCATGGTACACAAATTCTTCTCAAGTAAAAGAAGGAATGTATCTCAACTTATTTTCAATAAAACCTTGATATCAAAACCTCAAAATGACATTAGCAAAAGGAAAATCCCAGGCCAATCTTACTCAAGAATATAGACACAAAAGTCCTATGCAAAATATAAGCAAACCAAATCCAGCATATGTATGAAGGATTATTCAAGAAATGTAATTTGCTTATTATATAAAAATCAATGTGATTCGCCACATTAACAAATTAAAGGAAAAAGGCATGTAATTATCCAACTATATCATTACCAGAAGAAAAAAACATTCCCTCAATAAAATTCAATATCCACTCGAAATAAAAATTTTGGCAAACAAGAAAGAAAAGGGAATTTCCTTGATTCAATAAGTAAGATCAACAAAGGCTATAGCAAACACCATGTACTTAGCAGTAAAATGTTAAAAACACTGCAAGGCTGCCTGCCATCTGCACAACACTTTGGGTAACAGGGGCCCGGTCAGTGTGATAAGGCAAGAAAAAGAAATAAAGCAAAGGAAGAACTGGAAAGGAAAACACCCCAAATAGTCATTATTTAAATGATATGACTGTGAGTGCAAAGAGGTCAAAAGAATATTCAGAGATATTATTAAAATTAAAATGTGAATTGAGCAAGTCTACTGCATACAAAATCAATTTATAAAAATCAGTTGTATTTCTATATAACAGCAGGTGTTAAAAAATGAAGATTTTTAAAAAGGTGCTATTTATAACAGTATCATTAAAATAGAGTATCTATGAATAATTTAATTCTTAGAAGATTAAAAATATTATTTAGAAGGTTAAAAAAATAATACATTATATGTTAATTTAAAAAAAAAAAAAAAGAAAGAAGAAGAATTAAAGAAGGGATGCCCAGATGGCTCAGTCAGTTAAGTGTCTGCCTTTGGCTCAGGTCATGATCCCGGGGTCCCAGGATCAAGCCCCGCATCGGGCTCCCTGCTCAGCAGGGAAGTGTGCTTCTCCCTCTCCCTCTGTCCCTGCTTGTATTTTCTCTCTTGCTCATGCTCTCTCAAATAAATAAATAAAATCTTTAAAAATAAAAAAAAAGAAGAAGAATTGCAGAAGCTACGCCACATTTTTGCACTGGAAGAGTCACTGTTGTAAAGAGGTTAGTTACCTCCAAATGGATTGATAATGTATTTAATATAATTCCAGTCAAAGCTCCAGAAGGTTTTTCTGTGTTCCTGTATGTGTGTAAAATACCAAGTGGATGCTAAAATTAAAATGACAATGAAAAAGGGAAGGAAAATATAAGGTCTTCTTGACAAGTATCAATGAGGTAGGAAGACTTACTCTACCAGGTATCAAAATTTTGGTGCTTTATAATAAGTCATGACAGTATGGTACCAGAGCAAGTATATAAAAATAGCTCAATGGAACAGGACAGAGTCCAGAAATAGACCATAGATACCCAAACACAATATACAACCAAGAGGGCAGCACAGTACTTAAGATGACATTATAAATAAATGGTGCCAAGGCAATAAGACAAAAAAATGAGTCTTCACCCTTACCCCACTCTATAAAGAAAAACTAATTCCAGATGGTTTCTAGATATTAATATAAAAGGCAAAACAGTAAAACTTTTAGAATACAACACAGCAGAGTATCTTCATGGCCTTGAGGTAGTGAAAGTTTTTTAAAAGGACACAAGAAGTACTAATTGTAAGCATTACGACGGACAACGTAGACTACATTAAAATTAAGAACTTCTGGGGGCGCCTGGGTGGCTCAGTGGGTTAAGCCGCTGCCTTCAGCTCAGGTCATGATCTCAGGGTCCTGGGATCGAGTCCCACATCGGGCTCTTTGCTCAGCAGGGAGCCTGCTTCCTCCTCACTCTCTCTCTGCCTGCCTCTCTGTCTACTTGTGATCTCTCTCTGTCAAATAAATAAATAAAATCTTAAAAAAAAAAATTAAGAACTTCTGTTCATCAAAAGACACCTTTATGGGTGTGAAAAGACAAATCGCAGAAGCACGAAACCTGCAACAAACGGAATTGTCAAGGGCTTGTGTCTGGAGTGTAAACACAGAATTCATAAAATTAAGACAGTAAACCAGAAGAAAAATGGGGAAAGACATCTTCAGGCACTTCACGAAAGGGAGCATCAAGAAGACTACTGAACACCCGAGAAAGTACTCAGGCTCATTAGTCATCAGGGAAATGCACACTAAATGAGAGACCATTATGTGCCCCCCAGAATGGTTATAAATAAAAGTAAAAATATTGATAATATAAGTATGGGTAAGGATGTGGAGCAATGGGGATTCTGTTGGTTGGAGCGAAAACTGATACAACCACTTTGTAAAAGTATTGGCCACATCCACTAACATTCAGTAACACGTGAACTCTAGCAATGTGCTCTTCCACTCCTAGCTAGGTATGTACCCACAGAAAGGAAGGCAGAGTCCAGCAAAGAGAGATACCCACAAGAATGTGAGAACAACCTTAATTATACTGGCCCAAACTGAAAATAATCCAACTACTTATCAACTATAGCATAGATAAATTCATTGAGCTCTACCCTTAAAAGTTTGGTGCACTTTCCATCCATGATATGCTTTAATAAAAAAAATCTTTAAATATATTGGTGGAAATTATATAACATCCAAATATATATATATATATATATATTTTTTTTTTTTAAAGATTTTATTTATTTGACAGAGAGAAACCACAAGTAGTCGGAGAGGCAGGCAGAGAGAGAGAGAGGGAAGCAGGCTCCCTGCTGAGCAGAGAGCCCGACGCGGGACTCGATCCCAGGACCCTGAGACCACGACCCGAGCCGAAGGCAGCGGCCTAACCCACTGAGCCACCCAGGCGCCCCCAAAAATATATTTTGAACACCATCACTTTCCTATATAAGAACAGAACCATGGTTGGCCTCATTCAGTTCATGTTTCAGAACGTAGCTTACCTGAGCCCGAAGAACGGTCATGGTTTCCAGGTCCTCCTCTTGCTTGGCGATGGTCTGCTTCATCTCGTCCATCTGAAGCTGCTTGGAAGCCAAGGCCTTCTCTGCCACTTCCAGCTTTTCACTTAGTTCTTGAAGTACCACCTTATCCACTTTTTCAGACTAAAAGAGACAAGATTATTCTAGAAATGACTGTGAAATAATTTAACCTATTTTTTAAAAAAGATTTATTTATTTAGGGGCACCTGGTTGGCTCAGTAGGTTAAGCCTCTCCTTCAGCTCAGGTCATCATGATCTCAGGGTCCTGGGATTGAGCCCCACATCGGGCTCTCTGCTCATCAGGGAGCCTGTTCTCCCTCTCTCTCTGCCTGCCTCTCTGCCTGCTTGTAATCTCTCTCTCTTTCTCTGTCAAATAAATAAATAAAATATTTTTAAAAAAGATTAATTTATTTAAGTGAGAGAGTGTGCATGAACAGGGGTGGGGAGAGGCAGAGGGACAGAAAGAGTCTCAAGCAGCCTCCTCACTGAGCGTGGATCCTAACGTGAGGCTTGGTCTCATGACCCTGAGATCACAACCTGAGCCAAAATCAAGAGATGGTTGCCTAACCAACGATGCCCCCCAGGCACCTCTAATTCAAGCTATTTTAGTAAGACATTAAATGAAGTTTTGTTTTTTTTAATGCCTGGCTCTAAACTGGTCTGTTAATTAGCAATGATAACTTACTCAGAAAGTTGTACTCGTTTAACTTAGAAAAAACACTTAAAGAAGGGAAACGAAGACAAACCCTGATCTCAGTGAGGCTGTAACTTGCTGATACTGTTACTTTCCCCACTGATGTTACTCTTAAATGGCGAAGTCCGTAGAAAAGCAGAAACATGTTCAAATTAAAAATTGATCACCTCACACCTGCCAGAATGACTAGTATCAAAACCAACCAACCAAACAAACAAAACCCAACAAGTGTTGGCAAGGATGTGGAGAAAAAGGGGAACCCCTGAGCACTGTTGGTGGGAATGCAAACTGGTGCAGCCACTCTGGAAACACTGTGGAGGTTCCTCAAAAAGTTAAAAATAGAACTACCATATGATCCAGTAATCCCACTCTCCAGTATTTATCCAGAGAAAATGAGAACACTAATTCAAAACGATATATCCATTCCTATGTTTACTAGAGCATTATTTACAATAGCTAAGATATGGAAGCAATCTAACTGCTCTTCAACAGATGACTAGATAAAGAAGATGCGATCTATATACGTACACACACACACACACACACGAGAATATTACTCAGACATAAAAAGACTGAAATCTTGCCATCTGTGACAATATGGATAGACCTAGAGGGTATTACGTAAAGTGAAGTAAGTCATAGAAATAGACAAATACTGTATGATTTCACTTATGTGGAATGTAAAAAACATTTGTTTTGTTAAGGAGAGAGACATAGGGGGATGAAGGAGATCAAGAGGTGCAAACTTGTAGTTTGTAGTTGTAAAATAAATAAGTCAAGGGATGTACAGTACAGCACAGGAACACAGCTGACCCTCAAACAATGCACGAGTTAGAGGCACTAAGCCCCTGCAGAGTCACAAATCCACATGTAACTTTTGACTCCCCAGAAACTTAACTAGTGACAGCCTATGGCTGACTGGAAGCCTTACCAATAATTTAGTGGGCTAACATATATTTTGTATGTTATATGTATTATATACTGTGTTCTTACAATAAAGTAAGCTAAAAAAAAAAAAAAGAAAATGTTATTTAAAAAGTCGTAAGGAAGAAAAAACATGTATACAGTTCTGTATTTTAAAAAAATCTGCATATTAAGCAGACCTGTGCAAATCTTTCATTCAAGGGTCAACTGTACAGTTAATACTATTGTAATAACTCTGTACAGTGACAGATGGTAGCTATAATTATGAATGTTTCATAAGGTATATAAATTTCAGATCACTATGTTGGACACTGAAAACTAATATGACATTGTGTGTCAACTCTACTCCAATTAAAAATAGATAAGTATATAAATAATGAAAAAATTTTACTAGTCCTAGAGAGGAACAATATTTTTTTTAAAGATTTTATTTATTGATTTGACAAATACAGATCACAAGTAGACAGAGAGGAAGGCAGAGAAAGAGAGAGGAGGAAGCAGGCTCCCCGCTGAGCAGAGAACCCGATGTGGGGCTCGATCCCAGGACCCTGGAATCACGACCCGAGCCAAAGGCAGAGGCCCCAACCCACTGAGCCTCCCAGGCGCCCCAGGAAGAATATTTTATTAAAAAAAATATGTAGTGTCTGGGTGGCTCAGTCAGTTAAGCATCTGACTCTTGGTTTTGGCTCAGTTCCTGATCTCATGGTTGAGGGATCAAGCCCTGTGTCCTCGGCTTTGTACTCAGCAGGGAGTCTGTTTGAAAGATTCTCTCCCTCTGACCCTCCCCTGAAAGATTCTCTCTCTCTAAAAATAAATAAAACTTAAAAAAAAAAAAGGAAAACAAAGAGTCCATTTACAAGCATATAAACTCAAAGATCCCTTCTAATTCAAAGCATTCATGATCTTTACTCATTTATCCCAGCTTTATCCAAGTAAAACTGACAAATTAAATTATAAGATATTTAAAGTGAACAATGTAATAATTTGATATGCATATACAGTGTGAGAGAGTTCCCCCCACCAGGTTAACAGGCACATCTATCACCTCACACATCTTCCCATTTTTAAACTGCCACTCCTTGCTGGTGTTATACTAATGTAAGTTGCAGTCCAGTGAGTCCAGGGTCTCAAGGTCACTGGCAGCAGCAAGCTAGCCCTGTAACAGCTCCATGGAGACAACCCCTCCAGTGGCCACCCATAGTCTCACTGTGCTCTGGTCACGTGGGAACCCATGCTGGTAGCTCTCCTATGAACCCACTCACTTTAGAAATGCTAAAAGCTGTAACATCTGGGCAGCTCAGTTGGTTAAGTGTCCAACTCTTGGTTTCGGCTCAGGTCATGATCTCGGGGTCCTGGGATAGAGCCCGGAATCAGGCTCCATGCTCATCAGGAGTCTGCTTGAGATTCTCTCTCCCTCTCCCTCTGCCCCGCCCCACCATACCCCTCCGCACTCTCTCCCCCTCTCTCAATAACTAAATAAATAAATCTTTAAAAAAACAAATGCTAAAAGCATTTTATAAAGCACATTATAACACTGGGGCAACCTCAGAAGCTATATACACTTAGACATAAGAAATCAATTATAAACCGAAGAACCGCCTTTGAAACCAGAGTCAGTTAAGGATTAGCACAACATTTTGCATATAAAAATGTTTATAGTTTCTGTTCCTTATGAGGCTATGAAAGTCATTTTTTTCTACGAGTACCTCTTTCCTTTTTAGTTCCTCCAGTGTTTTCAATGAATTATTGTATTCTTGAAGAAGTTTGTTATGGGTCAACTGAAGAGTGGCTAACTTGGACCTGTTTAAAAAAAAATAAGAATTAGAATTTGGGGAGAAAATATAAAAACTTAGTCTTACTTTCCCACCTTCTTCTGAAAACTTGACTAGTAAAACTTTCTCTCCTACCTTTCCCATTCCACTACCTGCCAGCCTTTTTTTACTCTCAAAGAAAACAATCTTTCAAAAAAAAAAAAAAATCAACACTGGGGCACCTGGGTGGCTCAGTGGGTTAAGCCTCTGCCTTCGGCTCAGGTCATGATCCCAGGGTCCTGGGATCGAGCCCCGCAAGGGGTTCTCTGCTCAGCCAGGAACCTGCTTCCCTCTCTGTCTCTGCCTGCCTCTCTGCTTACTTGTGACCTCTGCCTGTAAATAAATAAATAAAATCTTTTAAAAAAATCAACATAGATTACAAGTAACTTAGTAATTTTGTTATAATAGAACAAAGTTTATCTCTTCAAAGAAGTCTCCTGGTACCCCTTCAAATACATAAAAGAGAATAAATACAAATACATAAAAGAGATACATAAAAGAGAAAAATTTTAAACTTATTCTAAATCCTAATTCCAATCTTATGGAAGTGCTCTTCTACCTTCTTCCAGCAAGTGGTCATTCAGCTAGGGCATACTCACTTTTCCTCTTCGGTTTTAGCTTGCTCCATTTTGATTTCTGATTTCATGCTTTCCACTTGTAGCTCCAACTTTTTGTTGTTATAAACAAGCTCTTGCTTTTCATTCAGCTCTGAAGGGATTGCAGAATTTTTCCTTTCAAGGGACTGACATCTAGGAAATATCATGAGGATAAACAATGATCCTTCATTTCTCAGCGGCTTTTAAATCAAACCCAAGATTATGTACCAAAACAAAGAAATTTAGGATTGCCATTTTCAAGGACTTAATGGTGCAAAAAAATATTTTATACTCCTTGCTTCTTTACTAGAAGCAAATAATATTTCTAAACCCACATGACTAAACATTAAAAAAATACAGACCTTTTTTTGGAAAAGAAATTTACATATTCCTGAACCCTTATGCCTAACGTTAAAAAAAAGGTACAGATCTAAGGTCAAAGAAGCTATGGAATAATGGCCTTAAGTAGACATGCCAGTATATTTTTGTTCTTCAACACAGACCAAAGTAGTAATTGGCTAAAGGTGCTTTTCATAGAGTGATACACGGATATCTTCAGTATTTTGAGAAGTGTGGGTTCTGTCAAAATGCACAAAGAATATGTCCAAAGATTCAATCAGGGAAAAGGAAGTGTCTTAAAGTCTCTTAAAGATCAGAAAGAGAATTTCGATATAATCATAGGAAACATGAACCACAGTTTCCTAATAGCAAGGCATTAACACCAAGCATGGTAAACCTCTCAATATGTTACAAGGTAGGGATAATGACACAGATTTTACAAATGATAAAACTAGGGCTCAGAGAGGTTAAATAAATAACTTGCTCAAGGTAATACCACAAATAAATTTTAGATCCATGTTTCAACTAAGCCTGTTTGTCCAAAGTCCTTAGCTTTAGCTGTTATGCTCTGCTGATTTAACATAAGATGGTAGAGCCTTGGTAAGCATAACTCTAAGGCAACACACGCTCATGTACTGAACTGGATTTATGTTTGCCAACTAATCCAAAAGAACAACATCAACTTAGCTTTTTAAGATTTGGGGTAATTTGCTACATTAAGAAAAATAAACGCAAAATTCTGAATTTAAATATTAGCCTTCATAATTGATTAAAAATGAATTCTTTTTCCTCAAGAAATCTCCCTGAAGTTCTTCTTTCTCTTTGCAGCTTCATTTATGTTTGCTTACATCAATATTGTCAGCTCAGGTAAGTCACAGGAAATCTGGCTTACTGTTTTTTTTTTTAATAGGTCATCCCATAGGCTATAGCATGTGTAACCAACATCCTGGAGCAGCGGAATCAGATTTCCCTGGACCCCATTCCCCCACATTACAAGTATTTCATATTTATAAATGAACCTGTATGTTAATCTAGACATTAGTGTTTTCTGAATTCATATTTTAATTAGGTTTCTATTTTATTTTTAGTAGCACAGTAATGAAACTATGTTTTTACATAACAATATATTTTGTAAAAATGTCCATTTTCTAAAGAAAATAGAATTCATCTCTCATTCTTACTTCTCTTGAAGTCTCTTCTTCATTAGCTCAGCCTCACTGAGTTTCGTATGAGCCTCTTGAAGCTCCTTAAATAGAGTCGTCACCTGAAGGTTCAATGTCTCCACTTCACTTCCAACCTGTCATTCAGGAAATCCCAAACACGCACATGTGATTCGGATCCAGACTAAATGAATCTTTTTGTGAGAAAACTGTGTGAACTATCATTGTCCAACTAAGACTGGTAAATCGATTACAATTTTGACAATTAATGTCGCAAATATCTTCCATGAAAAGAAATGTTTTAGCTACAGCTCTGTTTCCTTATATGTCTACATTTACTAATCATATACATTTTATGTTTCATAATATGTAATTTACAAACATATGGCAATATTCATATATAAAACTGTTTTTCTTACATAACTGATCAATTTGTATGCATTGTGATAATGACTTCATCATAATTTTTTTTTCCTATGTGTGGAGTTTATTTAAAGGGTTGAAGAATTGTCTCCTTTTTGATTCTGGCAACCCAAGAACATCCCCTCTTAAGACTTGTAGGGGTGAAAATTCACACAAACACTCCCAGACGTTAAGGTTCTAGGTTTTGCTAGTTTCTGCTCACCCTCTATCAGACGTCAGTTAATCCTGATCATGGTTCAGGGGATCAGAGAGCACAGCAGAGTCAAAGCAAAATCTAATTTACCCAGAGAGCAGCTTATGCTCATAGTCCTTGGCTGATTTATGTTTCTAGTTTACTCCACTCTTTTCATTGAACCGCGTTTTTCCTGGCAGCTCCAGAATGGCTGTCAGTGAGCTTTATGGTGCCTTGGAAATCTCAGTACTCTTCTACTACCAGTTGTCAAATTGGCTTTAGTCCACAACACACTATGACTCTTCATCTCAGTGTTTTCAGTGTTCTCCAGTCTCTTGAAGTAGGAAACTCAGCCCAGAGCATGGAATACAGTAGACATTCAACATGTATTTGTTTAATAAGTGAATTGGCTACAGTGAGCATCTTACAGAAATGTCTTTCATGTGGACGACTACAGCTCTTACAACTTCCTGCCTTCATCCACCCTCCCTAAGCTTAAGACTGAGTGACAGGCTCTAGGGCACAGCTCGGTGCCACAGAACACTGGCTACAGAAACATGAACCTTTACATTCAAACTATTTCATTCAAACCAGTAGTAGGGGAGAACCGAGATCTTTCAATTTTATCCCAAGTTTCTGGGTCATATTCTCAAATAATCTCACTATAAAGTGGGCAAAATTCCTTCTCCACTAGAGGGCCTGTTCACTCACAAAGTTAGGAGCGAAAATCAGCCAAGAAGGGATAGAGCTTGGGTGGTTCAGTAGATTGGACATCTGACTCTTGATTTTGGCTAGGGTCCTGATCCCAGGGTCATGAGATGGGAACCCTGTGTCAGGCTCTGCCCTCCACTGGCAGTCTGCTTTGGATTCTTTCTCCCTCTCTCTTTGCCTCTCCCCTCACTCATGTATACTCTTGCTCTCTAAAATAAATAAATCTACCTTAAAAAAAAAAAAAAAAAGAAGATACAGAGGTGTGATTCCCTAGAATCACTGGGATAGGAGCACATCTCACTATAATTTACTATGGATGAAATTCGAATCAGGTCAAGGAAATATGAGAGAAATAGAATATAATATATCCAACTTTATGATTATTTCTATTTCTAAATCTAATGACACAGCACAAGACGCGACTTCAGATATGACTCTTAGGTACATCAGGGGTGTGACAGCAGCCTTAGAACCCAAGTACCTACAGTTTCGGGGCCTTTCTCCTCTTCTTTCTCTTTTTCTGTGCTTCTCTCTGTCTGGGTCTCAATGTCAGAATGATCACTGGCTTTCTTTTCAAAATATGAAACTCTGAAAAATATAGAAAATGGAAAAGTTACTTTGTCTTTGGCTTCAACAGGAACAGCAATTGCAGAAGCCCCAAAACCAAGTCTGAAATCTGGATGGAAGATCAGGGATTTCAAAATCTCTCTGTATTTGCTATATTATATATTAACCTTTTGGGGTTTAGCTCTCATTCTAAAATTGGCTAGATGTGATTTAAGGGATGAATTTATGTAGAGATAAAAGATGGGCATAAATCACACCAAATACTTACAAAAACTGTCTCTTTCCATGTACAGCAATACACACAAATATCTTAAAAATCTGTGTCTTTGTTGTACATACATGTGTGTGTGTGTTACATGAGTATGCATCCATTTATAAAGATCCAGCAGAGAAAGGAAGCCTTTTTGGACCCATCTAAGTTCACAAGTCCTTAAAAACAAACAAATGTACAAAAATTCTTACAGTGAATCATAACCACACAAAAGCCAGCCCAAGGCAAATGAAACAAGAAGAGATTTCTTGTTAAGGACAGTGAACTGAATAAAGAGATTTCTCGTTAACGACAGTGAACTGAATATATGCACATAATTTTTTTTGCCACTCTGTACTCCACCAAAATGACTTTTAAAAAGCTATCTACATACAAGAACAAAGAGAAAGGGAGAGAAAATAACAGCAAGAAGATGGGGAGTATGACTATGAGTGGGAACTGACTTGGAAGCCTAGTAAGGCTGGGTCTGAAGTCAACATTAGGGAAAGCCAAGACTTAACCTAATCGACACTGTGGGAAGTAGAAGAATCAGGAGTCAGTGACACCAGGTACCTCTGGATGTGGGGACAAAGGTGGGGCCTGTTTAAGAGGGACTGGAAGTGATGTCTGGGTGGCTCATCAGTTGGGCATCAACTCTTGATCTCATCAGGGTCATGAATTCTGCCCCATGTTGGGCTCCACCCTGGGTGTGGAGTCTACTTAAAAAAAAAAAAAGAGGGTCTAGAATATCACAAAATAAGGGCTTTCTGGGTTCAGACATTAGTCAGAAATGAGACATGGGTTCTTCTATAAGAAGAACTTACACACAGAACATTAGGACCATCAGCCCCCTCATTTACTCATCTCAAGAACCTCCACATTTGAGAAATGCCCTCCAGGCAGGAGGCTGGAAGAGTATCCTCTGGAGTATGTAACCAGGATAAGGGAAAAGATTGAAAGTTTCTGACACAGCACTTCCCCAAGGAAACCTCCAAGCCAGATCTCTCTAGATGTGCACTGAGAGCTTCAATCAGCTTCTGATACCCTGTAATCCTGCTAAATCTAATCAAACAGCCAAAATTACTAGACATTTAAGGAAAATCTTAATAAGAAACAGAAAAAACTAACTTACTGAAAACAGAATATCCCAGCAGGGAAATAAATGTCAAAAATATCATTAAGATTTTTAGAGAGATGAGGAAACATTACATCCACGAAAAAAAATGGAACACAATAAAAAATTACTACTCAAAGGTTCTCCAAAAAAAGCTTCTCCTCCACAAAAAAAGGGAAGATGAAAGTTGATCAAATTTATCAGAAAGGAGAAAAAGGGAGAGACAGAGAAAAGGAACAAGGAGTTAAGAAAATTAGAGGAGGGGCGCCTGTGTGGCTCAGTGGGTTAAAGCCTCTGTCTTCAGCTCGGGTCATGATCCCAGAGTCCTGGGATTGAAATTCACATCAGGCTCTCTGCTCCGCCTGCCTCTCTCTCTGCTTGTGATCTCTGTCAAATAAATAAATAAAATCTTAAAAAAAAAAAAAGAAAAAAAATTAGAGGAGAGGAGATCCAATTAAAAAAATAGTAATGCTATAAAGAGAGAACAAAGACAATTGAGGGTAAGAGATCATCACTAAATTAATTCAAGATCATCTCTCAAGAACTGAAGGACATGAGTTTGCAGAATGAAAGATCCTAAGAGTGTCCAGGACAGATGAAAAACAGGCTCACACCAAAGTATGTGAGAAGTCTCATCCCCAAAGATGAGGAGCCAGAATGGCAGAGGGTCTTTTTAGCATTAACACCAGAAGCTAGGACACAATGTAGCAAAGCTTTTGAAATGTGGAGGGGAAATTATATCCGATAACAGAATTCTATATCTAGCCCAACTATCCATGAAGTATAAAGGCAGAAGGAGAGATTTTTAGATATGCAGGTCTGAGAAAATATACTGCCCATATATTCTTTTTTAGTCAGTTAGTGGAAATGTGGTAAGCTTTGTTTGAGAAAAACAATAACAACATTTAAAAAGAGTAGAAAAGTTGTTGGATTCAGGAAGCAAGTGATGGAACACAGGAGAGCTGAAGGAATTTCTCAGGCTGAAGGCAAAGGGAGACGCCATGAGACAGGATCTAGAAAGCAAGTATTCTCCAGAGAGGATATGACTAGACTACTAACATGTCTGAATGCATCTGAGAGAGTTCTGCACTGAAGAAGAGTATGGGGAAACTAAGCAAATTTTAAAGATGTAATTATGCACAGAAGTAAGAAAAAAAAAGTTGTATAAAAAAAGGAAAGGTGTTCAAGGCACAGAGCAGAGCTCAACTGAGTACTCCCTGGGTGCGCCTAATAACGTAAAATGCCGAGTAGTTACCTAACTAAATTTCAGTATAGCCAATTTTGGAGGTGGGGCAGGTAAGTCAGGTCCACAAGCACCTGTGTGTGCAACGGGAGGTCAGTAGATTGTGTTCACAATAGGGGGACAACTCAGTAGCAATTTAAGCCTGGTGCATGGAGGGAAATATCAAAATGGTCACAACGTCACAAATTGCCAAACCTAACTAGTGAACAGACACTATTTTGAGCTAAGCCAGATAAATGGGGTAAGAGCCAGCTGATGTGGAGTTGATGGATGGGCCTTTTTCACGCCACTCATGTATGACCCAGGGCTCTACTTTTGAATAATCATTTATCTTACTTTTCTAGGGCAAATTCTCATCTTGGAGTGACCTTCCCTGCAACTTCTTGACTCTCTTGGGCCACACTTCCTACACTCCCCCCCCCACTTTTTTTTTTTAAGATTTTATTTATTTGATAGACCGAGATCACAAGTAGGCAGAGAGGCAGGCAGAGAGAGAGGAGGAAGCAGGCTCCCTGCTGAGCAGAGAGCCCGATGCGGGGCTCGATCCCAGGACCCTGAGATCATGACCCAAGCTGAAGGCAGAGGCTTAACCCACTGAGCCACCCAGGCGCCCCCACTTTCCCCTTTTTTACTTGCTGTCAGTTTAAATTTGTTTAGAAAGTACAAATCACATGAAATATGAATCCTGAAATCCTACAGTCCCCTTGCCCCACAAATCTCCTAAGAGTTTTCAGAATAAATTTCATGCTGTCTGTATCCCTATTTGTCATGATTAATGAAAACAGTTGAAGACTCACTTGTTTGAGAAAGAGACATGTTAGATCTTGGGATGTGTTTTCATCATATCCTATACAGCACGTATAAGCAAGGCTATCCAGATATCAGGGATTTTATTTCTTGGTTTTCAGTTCTGTCATAGTGAGGGGGAAATCATCATCCTGATACCCACCCAGAGAGCATGAGTCTTTTGACTTAGCAGTTGTTAAAAACTGAGAGAGGGCTGGCTCAGAGAATGGAGATTTAATGCTATTGAGAAAGCAACCCTTTTTAGGTGCTCAAGGTGGGAGACTAAACACAGCCATCTCAAAGGCATGCCTGACTTCCTAGGGCCATCCGAAGAACTACTGCTACAGGGAGAAGGCTGTGATTATTCTGAAAGCAGGAATTATATATATCATATGAATGATGAGGAGGTATAATTAGTAAATTCCTAAGTTGACACTTTCATCATGAAAGCTAATCATGTTGTCTAAGTACAGATGAATTACTGGCTCAACCTGACTTCTGAGAATGGTGTGCAGAACACAGGAGAGGTAAAAGTGTCTACGAAATAAAAACATGCTGCTTGTTCATGGTTCCTAAAGGTCTCCTTCAAAGGGTAACATTTTTCCCTTTAAAAATAGCTTGGGGGGCACCTGGGTGGCTCAGTGGGTTGAGCCTCTGCCTTTGGCTCAGGTCGTGATCTCAGGGTCCTGGGATCGAGCCCCACATCTGGCTCTCTGCTCAGCGGTGAGCCTGCTTCCCCCTCACTCTGCCTGCCTCTCTGCCTACTTGTGATCTCTCTCTCTCTCTGTCAAATAAATAAATAAAGTCTTTAAAAAAAAAAAAAGAAAAAAATAGCTTGGTAACTAGGTGTAAAAAGAGTGCTTTTATTTATCTATCTATGCATTATTACTATGTTTTAGGATTTGCTGAAAAGACAGGACAAATATTTTGCTCCATTAGAATACATGCTACTAGTCTCCTAGAAGTCAACCCTTGAAATTTTCTAAGGGACAACAAGAGGATATGGTGTAAACATATAGGATTCAGAGCCGACGTGCCCTCCACACCTTTTGAAATGCGCTGATCATGAAATCAGTCATTGGACCAAAGCCGATGTGTCTTCCAGGTTAACATCATCTGAATAAGGAACTTATGTTTCATATTTGACAAAAGATCTTTCTATAGTTGAAAATTAAAATTGTTTCAGGAGCGCCTAGATGGTGCAGTTGGTTAAGCATCCTACTCTTGGTTTCAGCTCAGGTCCTGATCTCAGGATTGTGAGACTGAGCCCTGCCCTGGGCTCCACACTCAGGGTAGAGTCTGCTTGAGACTCTGTCTCTTGCTCTCCCTTAGCCCCTCCCGCCTCCCTCTCTAAAATAAATAAATCTTAAGGTGTAAACTGCTTTAGTTAGAAAGTACTTCTCACAGTGCTATAATTTTAAGATTAATAAGCCATTTATAATGTCTGAGAGAATCAATGATGTCATAGTATATTTACGATTAAATGTTGCAATTGCTGGAGCCTTAAAACTATTGCATAACCTCTCCCATATCCTACATAGTTTAGCACTTTGCATTTCTTAAAAGTGCATTTGCACATAGATTCATTGACTTCACAACTCTACAGTGTATGAATTTTATCCCAAAGTGGGTGTGTGTGTGTGTTCTCATATATACCATATTCTATGAGGCCAGTATTTCCCTTACACCAAAACCAGACAAAGACATTACAAGGAAAGAAAACTATGGACTGATACAACTTATGAATAAAGATGTAAAAATCCTTAACAAAATTTTAATAACCTAAACTAGCAACATATAGAAAGGACTATACATCCAAGTGGATTTACCCAGGAATGAAAGGTTGGTTTAACACATGAAAATCAATCACTACAATATATCATATTAACAGAAGTTTAAAAAAACCATTAGTTGTCCCCATGGACATGGAAACAGCATTTCACAAAATTCAAAACTCTTCATGATAAAAAGTATAACAAACTAGAAATAGAAGGGAGCTTCTCAACCTGATAAAAGCATCTATGAAAACTTGCAGCTAACATCATACTTGATGGTGAAAGGTTGAAGGCCTTCCCCCCAAAACAAGCATGACTGCTTTCTCCACTTTACTTAACATGTGCTAGAGATTCTAGCCAGGGAAGTCACGCAAGAAAAAGAAATACAAGGTACCCTTGCTGGTAAGAAAGAAAGAACACTATTCCTTTGCATAGGACATGATCTTGTATAAAGAAAATCCCAAGGAATCCACTAAAAAACTATTAGTGCTAATACATGAGTTCTAGCAAGGTTTCAGGATACAAGATCAATGTACAATATACAATATACAAAAAAGTCAGTGGTATTTCTACACACTAACAAATTTTTAAAAAATTTAAAAAGAAATCTGGGGCGCCCGGGTGGCTCAGTGGTTTGGGCTGCTGCCTTCGGCTCGGGTCATGATCTCAGGGTCCTGGGATCGAGCCCCGCATCGGGCTCCCTGCTCCGCAGGAAGCCTGCTTCCCCCTCTCTCTCTCTCTCTCTCTGCCTGCTTCTCTGCCTACTTGTGATCTCTGTCTGTCAAATAAATAAATAAAATCTTTAAAAAAAAAATTTAAAAAGAAATCTAAAAAACAATTTCATGTATAAAAGGATTAAAAAGACTAGAAATCATAGTAACAAATTTTTGAAAACTAGTTTAAGACCTGTATACCAAAAACGACAAAACATCATTGAAATACGTTACAGATGACCTAATGAAATTACGGGTTATCCTTCACGGATCAGAAGATTTAATATTGTTGAAATGGCAATGCTCCCCAAACCAAACTCCAGATTCAATGTAATCCCTAACAAAATCCCAGCTGACTTTCTTTTTTTTTTTTTTAACCAGAAATTAACCAATTTATCCTAAGATTTATACAGAAAAGCAAGAAGCCAGGACAGCCAAAATAATCTTTCAATTTAAGAACCTACACTTCCTGATTTCAAAATTTAACTGTAGGGGCGCCTCATGGCTCAGTGGGTTAAAGCCTCTGCCTTCTGCTCAGGTCATGATCCCAGGGTCCTGGGATCGAGCCCTGCATCGGGCTCTCTGCTCAGTGGGGAGCCTGCTTCCTCCTCTCTCTCTCTCTGCCAGTCTCTCTTCCTACTTGTGATCTCTGTCTGTTAAATAAATAAATAAAACCTTTAAGAAAAAAAAAATTTAACTGTAGTAATCAAACAGTGTAGCATATGCAAGGGATAAGCATATAGATCGAAGGAATAAAATTGAAGGTTTAGAAATTAATCTTTACATATATGGCTAACTGATTTATACCAAGGGTGCCAAAGCAGTTCACTGACGGAGAGAAGGGTCTTTTCAACAAACGGTGTTAGGGTGACTGGATATCCACACACAAAAGAAAGAAGTTGGACCCTGATCTCACATCATATACCCAAATGAACTCAAAACGGATCAGAGACCTGACTGTAAGAGCTAAAACTATAAAGCTCTTAGAAGAAAACATAGGAGTGAATCTTTGTGACCCTGGGTTAGTCAGTGGTTCATTAGACACAACATCAAAAGCACAAATGACAAAAGAAAAAGAGATAAAGTGGACTACATCAAAATTTTAAAAAAAAAGTTGTGCTGCAGGAGGTAAAGAGGTAATTCACAGAATGGGAGAAAATATTTGCAAATCATATACCCTCAAAAAGAATTTGCATCTAAAATATATAATGAACTCTTAAGCCTCAGCAATAAAAAGGCAATCCAATTTTTTTAAATGGGCAAAGGATTTCAATAGATATTTTCAAAGATGATATACAAATGATCA
Source organism: Mustela nivalis (assembly GCF_964662115.1). NCBI lineage: Eukaryota > Metazoa > Chordata > Mammalia > Carnivora > Mustelidae > Mustela > Mustela nivalis. Next base: position 122,371,654 of record NC_139026.1, on the reverse strand, counting down.
ACATGAAAAGATGCTCAATATTATCAGTCATTAGGAAAATGACATCAAAATCACAATGAGACACCACTTTACATCCACGAGGATGGCTGTCATCAAGAAGGCGGATGATTACACGTGTGAAGGAGGACATGGAGAAAAGCAGGACCCTCAAACGTAAAATGGCGCAGCTACTGCAGGAAACAGGTCGGTAGCTGCTCAAACCATTCAACACAGAGATGCCAACGGCCCAGCGATCCCACTCCTGCGTATATACCCCCAGAGGGTTAAAAAAATACGTCCACGCAAAAAGTGCAAGAATGTTTACAGCAAACGTTATTCACAATAGATAAATAGTGGGAACCAAAATGTTCACCAACTGTTGAATAAGCAAAATACTGACTAGTCACACAATGGACTATTATTTGGCAACAAAAAGGAAATGAAGAACTGATTTGTGCTACAACGTGGGTGACCTCTGAAAACATGATGCTAAATAAAGTCAGTCAACCACAAAAGACCACATGTCATATGGTTCCATTTGGATGAAATGTCCAGAATAGGCAAATCTGTGGAGACAGAGAACAGACTGCTGGGAGGAATGAGGAATCAGTGTTAACAGGTACTGGGTTTCTTACTTGGGGAAAAAAATGTTGCAAAATTATAATGTGGTCATGGCTACATAACTGGGAATATTCGTTTTTTTTTTTTAAAGACACATTTATTCAGTGTCATGATCAGACTATTACATTTAGCAATCAACAGCATGGGTGCAAAAAAAAAAATCTACATTAAAACCCTTTGTTGGAATGCTTTACACTTTCCACAGAACAGAAACTAAAATAACCTGTTATACAATTAGTCACAAATACAGTCCTCGAGTTTTTTTGCCCGTACACATGAGTATTGTCTAAAACATGACTTCTTTGTAGCAGCTAGGCCCTGCCACCACTGTGCTTGGCTGAGTTCACAAATCTCTTGTAACCTGTAGCTTCCCTGTCACTTCTCTGGCTCTCCTCTCCTGCTAAGCTTTGCTTCCTGGCAGTAATTAAAACTTTCTGCCACTGCCATAGCTGCTGCTGCTGCTGGAACCACCATAGCCACCTTGGTTTCGTGGTTTGGCGAAGTATTGGCCTCCACTACCATAAGGGCCAGAGCTTCTGCCTCCAAAATTGCCTCCTTTCATGGGTCCAAAATTTGAGGATTGATTGTTGTAATTGCCAAAATCATTAGAGCTTCCGCCACCTCCAAAGTTGCTTCCATCATTACCAAATCCGTTATAGCCATCCCCACTGCCACCATATCCACCACCACCTCAACTGCCACCAAAGCCACCTCAACCACTAAAGTTTCCTCCGCGACCAAAGTTGTCATTCCCACCAAAACCACCTCCACGACCACCACCAAAGTTTCCAGAACCACTTCGACCTCTTTGGCTGGATGATGCACTAGCCATCTCTTGCTTAGAGAGCGCCTTCCTTACTTCACAGTTGTGGCCATTCACAGTATGGTATTTTTGAATGACAATCTTGTCTACAGAATCATGGTCATCAAATGTTACAAAAGCAAAACCCCTCTTTTTGCCACTGCCTCGGTCAGTCATGATCTCAATCACTCGATTTTCCCATACTGTTCGAAATAATCTCTTAGATGATGTTCTTCAGTGTCTTCTTTTTCACCAACAAAAATCTTTTTCACACTTAAGTGGGCACCAGGTCTTTGAGAATCTTCTCTTGAGACAGCCCTCTTTGGTTCCACAACTCTTCCATCCACCTTGTGTGGCCTTGCATTCATGGCTGCATCCACCTCCTCCACAGTGGCATATGTGACAAACCCAAAGCCTCTGGAGCGCTTGGTGTTCTGATCTCTCATTACCACACAGTCTGTAAGTGTTCCCCATTGCTCAAAATGGCTCCTCAGACTCTCATCAGTTGTTTCAAAGCTCAGACCTCCGATGAAGAGCTTCCGCAGCTGTTCAGGCTCTTTGGGAGACTCTGACTTAGACATGACAGCGGTGGGAGGGGAGACTTTAACGATGTTTACTCGGCGGCGTCCACGGGCAGAAAGCATAACTGGGAATATTCTAAACTATACTGAAATGTATACCTTAAATGCCTGGATTATCTGGTGTCTTAATTTTATCTCCATAAAGCTGTTTTAAAAAAGCAATGTATGCATATTTCAAGTTACCTATTTCATACCTTTCTTTGGCTTCCTTGAGTGCAATTCCAAGCTTCTCCACCTTCTGGTTTTCCTCCCTTAGACAAAGCAGGAGCTGGCTCACAGTTAATTTCTCAAATTCCAAATAATTCCTGGCACTTTCTGTAGATTTGTTCCTGTACCAAGAACAGAATAAAGATTAAAAGGTTTTCATCAGAAAACACAAATGTCAAAGTGTCTAAGAAAGTAACTGAAACAACGTAAAGGAACTACTTTTTAGAATACTCTCCAAATAATTTTCATCTACAGACCAAACGCAGCTGGCCTGCAACCACCAGGTTCACACTCCTCCACACTGTCCAGGAAAGGGGTAGGGACTCTCAGGTAGTCTCGCCTTGCACTGTACACGCTCGCTTCCTCCAAATAGCCCATGTGCCCACTACATCAGACCCCAGAACCGCCAGGAATAGTGGAGCAGAGGTGGCCCCAGTTTCCGGAGCCTGGCCTTCCTAGAGAACTAGCCTCAAAGAAGATCACAGTCATACAAAGTACATGAACATGTGTGCTGCCTGGCAATACCCAGATTGCTGACCTTTCTCCAACTTGATATTCTCAGGTCAAGAGAAGAAGGTACTTTTTGTTTTTGATTTCAAATAACTATAGTAGAGAAATGTAAGCACCACTGGTATGTGAAATATTTTCCTTGATTTCGAAATCTGATTATATCAACAAGCAGGATGATGACAAACAAGACCAGGACCACCGGTATGACAGCTACACTTCCCGGATGACTGCAATGATGCTCACATTCAAGTTCACACATTTCATACACAGCCGGGATTAAATCCCAGTTCCTGACTTTGAACTCCACACCCAGTTATCAATCTGACTCCTTAATATACCTTAAAATGTGGTAAGAAAACAGTTACTAAAACATAACTGTGCCTTGGAGTGTCTGGCCGGCTCAGTCAGAGGAGCGTGTGTCCCTTCATCTCAGGGTCGTGAGTTCAAGCCCCACGTTGGATGTAGAGATTACTTAAAAATAAAATCTTAAAAAACAAAAACAAAAACAACCTATGGCTTAAAAGAGGAAGTGGCTTTAGCAGGTGGCTATAGCTGAAGAGGAAGTGGCTTGGAAATTTCAATCAGGGCCTTCTTCCTTCCTACCACTTCCAGGAAAGTCTTTCGATATTAAAAACAGCAGGATGGGGGAAAGCTGAGGAACTGCTAAGCGAGGAAGCAACTTTCATTTATGCTGACAGCCCTGTTTAATGAAAGGTTATCTATCACTTATTTTATACTTGATGCAAGGGCTTGGGAGCAAAACTGGGAAAAAAGAAACAGCCTGTTTTTCTAAGTACATTTGTCACATTATGGAAAAAAAGGTATTAAAAGCCCATGAGAGAAGAGATTCCTAGATGAATTTTCAAATAACTGTCTATTTCAAAGAGACTAACCCAGCAGTAATTTGCATCCAGGGGATGAGCCAACAGCCCATTCCAGGTGAGAGCTGTGAATGCCCAGCTCTTCTGTCATCTCTTCTGCCAAACCCCACCCCCCACCTCCTCCACCATTTAAAATGTCTGCTTCCTAATGTCTACTTGGAATAGGTCACCTAGATGTCTGCATCTTCTTCTTCTTCTTCTTCTTTTTTTTTTTTTAAAGATTTTATTTATTTGACAGAGGGAACACAAACAGGGGGAGTGGGAGAGGGAGAAACAGACTTCCCGTGGAGCAGGGAGCCCGATGCAGGGCTCAATCCCAGGACCCTGGGATCATGACCTGAGCCAAAGGCAGAGGCTTAACCCACTGAGCCACCCAGGTGCCCCTAGGTGTCTGCTTCTTAATGTCTATTTGGAACAGGTCAACTAGATGTCTGCTTCCTGATGTCTATTTGGAACAGGTCAGCTTGAGACTCCACAGGTAAGACATCTGGCCACGGGGTATGACAGCATTTTAGAGCACTTACAGTCCTTACTGGAGATCACTCAGGATCAGTCGTCTGGGCTCATTCTGGGGAATGAACAGGGAAGACAAAATGATAACATCCCACTTTATCGAGCTGAACAGCCCAGACCAGGGCAAAGTGCACCAGTAAACAAATCAGCAAGCATGAGTCTTTTGATTAAGAACAAGTTTGTCTTCTCTTCTCATCTTATGGGAGATGAAACACCTCTAAATGGAGTGGTGAGGGTTGAGTTGGCCCACAGAGGGACCACACATTGTTTCTATTCTCTGCCAGCCTGGCTGCAACACTAAATCACATTCAAACCGGACATTCCTAAAAGGTCCTGGCATGGGGCGCCTGGGTGGCTGAGTCAGTTAAGCGGCTGCCATCTGCTCAGGTTAAGATCCCAGGGCCCTGGGATCCATCCCTGCATCAAGGTTTCCTCCTTGGTGGGGAGTCTGGTTCCTCTCACTCTGCCTCTCCCCCTTCTTGCACTCTCTCTCAAATAAATAAATAAATTCTTAACAACAACAAAAAAAGGGTCCTGGCATCAATTAATGAGAATCAACTTTCACAGCCCAAGATGCTTGACCTCCTAGCGGCGAGCTGCAAGTGACAAGACAGCCTGGTGGGGGGGCGGGGTAGGAGTTGTCCACTAGCCCTAGCCCTTGTCTACATACGTGTCAATGGAATCAGTTCTTGTTGGTCCAGGACTTGTCCTGATTTCTCTCACTGCCACATCTGTGTCTCCTTCCTGTAAAGGCAGAATTGAAAGGGCTTTACCATGATAATGTCCACAAGACAAATTTTTTATCAAAAGAGAAAAAGGCAGTAAGATCAAGAATGTTGATGGCCTGCAGCCCAAGGAAGCTACCGACATTTAAATGTGAGATGTTTCAACCAGGTCACTGAAATGGAATGGGAATCTAGCCTTCCCTTACTCTGCACACCCTGTCAGGATTATAAATATCTAGGCCAAGGTGTGAAGGTTCATGTCTCATCCAGAAGAGTCAACCTGACCCCGAACACATGAAAACTTATCTCCTCCCTCTCCTTGGCAGTTCGTTCCCTTCTTTCCCAAGTTAAGGTCGCATGAAGCTAGCGATACCTCTATCCAGCTTCCCTGTACAGGCCTTTAAAATGCAAAATGTCAGAACCTGCTGAAGCAATGTTGAAAAAGAGGCTGTTTTCTATGGGCAAAGCTCACAAAGCACAACATTGGCTCCTAGCAAAATCTGTATACATCATGGGCCACTTAAGCGTACAAGAAGTCCAAGACCAGTCACATGATAGGAAAGACATTAATATTCCAATGAGCTAGCAGGAAAGTCTTCCGAAAATGCATGAACAAAGATGGTTCGAAACAATTCTGATTGTGTACATTTTTCCTAAACCTTGGGCAGTGTTTTCCAGTTCACAAGAAGCAAGGCAAGAAAAGCATGTTTACACTAAAACTAACTGTCACTCATGGGACCAGTGGAGGAGCGTACTGTGCTCACCATGCGCCCCAAAGGAAGAAGCCTCATTTGGAAACTTCTCATATGCTCCTTGGCCTTCCTGAACTTTGCCACGTATTTGGAGAAGGTGAAAACTGTTTGATCAAACCTGCATTTCATTATCTTTGGTCATCTGCAGAAAGGGTGCTCTGGCAAAGCGTGCTTTCCATTTGGTATTTCAATTCTCCTGATTTCGGCTGCTATGAATACTCCTGAAGATTTATTAGGGAGCATGGATGGCAAAGTTACTAAGAGCTGTCTCCCCATGCTACTACTCTTCAGTGCAGCAAAGGAACTGGAAAGCAAAGATAGTCACACACTAATAATTCTGACACGCCCAGGAGTTCACCTTTTTTCAAGCTTCCCACACATTACCTACAAGGTCCGTATTTCTCTCTCAGAGACACTCTCTTTTTTCCTGTCTGATGTATGGTCTGATAAAGTTAACATGCCAGGGGTATCACAGAGGATCTTATCCTTGTGTGTTTTTCTCCCTCAACATTTAATATTTTCTAGCGGCGGTGAAGGAGAGCGGCTCTGGGGCTCACAGACATGGACACCACAGATACTCGTCAGATGTTCAGGAAGGGGCCAGCACACGCCACTTCACTGAGCTCACTTCGTTTTCGGTTCCACAGAAACGTGTCAGACACCCAGGGCTTCACCCTCAGCTCCTGGAGGTGCCCAGGCACCTGCTGTTAGAAGCTGGGGCAAAGACAAGGTCAACCCTCCACCACAACCCCAATGGCACTAATTTCTTTTCTTCACTTCTTGTTTTTAATAAACCAAGGTTCCTCATAAGGCTTGTCTGAAAAGAGGGTTCTATTATTAAAAACTATTTTAAAGCCATCAGTTTGCCCCATCTTCTCATGAGTCTGTACACCCAAGTGCAGTGCGGGACACAGTGAAGGACCTGATCTGGAAAAGTGTATGTTTTCTGTTTTGTTTTATAGATCAGTCACAAGATATCTGATTTGTCAGTACCTACGGGAAGGAAAAGAAAAACTAACCCAATCCCTTTTGTCATAAAAGATAATCAGTATTCTTCCATTTCAGCCATGATAGCCCTCATCAGTATTAAGACTTTTTTTTTTTTTTTTTTTTTTTTTAAGAGCGAAACAGAGAGAGCACGCATGGGCGAGCAAGGGTAGGGACAGAGGGAGAGAGAGAATCCCAAGCAGGCTCCATGATCCAAGCAGGATCTCATAACCCTGAGATCGGGACCTGAGCCGAAATAGAGTCAGATGTTTAACCCACCGAGCCACCCAGGTGCCCCTAGGATTATGTCATACTTAAAAAGGAGAGCCAATTTATCTTGGTGATATTGATGCTGAAATTCCTGCCCTCTTTGGCTTTGGTGTGTTGAAAAGACATGATGGTAATCTAGGTGTCTAGGTGAGCTTTTGTAATTTGCTGAAAATGAAATGAAAACCAGGACACTTACAGCTATCCTGATTTCAACAAAGGAGTCTTCAGAAGAGCCCCCCGAATTCAGCTTGAGCTGTAGTTCTGACACAATCCCCAGCAGATCTGCTTTTTCAGCTTGGAGATAGGCCACCTGGGTCTTCAGCTGTTCGAGTTCCTGGTCTGCTTCTGCCTTGGGGACTTTGGGGTCCCCAGTGGGGTCCTGGATATATATTGTGATACAACATTTCAAATGGAAGATTTTACATTATTTTATTATATTCAAACAATACAAAGTTAAAATAATCTCATGACAAGAAAGAAAGGCTTTCTCAGCATACAGGATAATATGACATGAAAGAAACCAATCAGACTTCGACAACGGTTAAGTTGTCCAAAACCTCAGAAAATAAGGACAAAAAGCTACCAAATCAACCCCTTGCCTTTTTTCTTCCCACACAAAGGGAGACCCACCCTCGCTCTCTCCATACTTGTCATGTATAGTTTGAAGTCAAAGCATCAAGCCATCTCATTACATGAAACATGAATGGTAAAGACAATGCAAAGTCCTAAATTCTCTCAGGCAGTTTGCTACACCTTATGTTGGTGTTTTTTTAGGCTGCTTAAAGGAAGCCCAGCGAGAAATAAGAAAACTGAAAATTTGGAGGCTGCTATGAAAGGTAAAAAAATTAAATTTCAGCCTATGTCGACACAAAGAACAAATACTCCTATTTACTAATACCAAGTATGTGTTGCGTTTCTCTTATTACACTTACTACCTGAGACAAAGTCTTAAGAGGAAGGGTCTGTTTAGATGCAGTGTTTTCATCTGGGAGCAGAGAAAACAGATTCCAGTCCACAGCCTGCTAATAGCTGTGTATGACATCCTGAGCAGATTTACTTAAAGTCTTGGCCTTGGTTGTGCTGGGTTAGAAAGGAAGACATGGTCCTAAGTGGTCTCTGTGGTCTCTGTGGTCCCTTCCAGCCATGACCTAGGAGGCCTCTCTGATTCCCTCCTCGGGAAACCTTCATTGTGTTTATGGGCATGGTGCCACCAGAAATACACACTTGAGGTTATCAGAGCATTACAACACAGCAATTCTCTCTCTCTTTCTCTCTCTCTCTCTTTCACACACACACACACACACACACACACACACCACCCATCTCCATGACAGATTTCCTAAGGAACCAGAAATAGACCCAAAGGCTGTTAGGACAACCAAAAAGCATTAAAAGGATTCGCGTAAACCAGCTGGTCCCTGAAATATTGAAACCTGGAGAGAAAGATATTAATACGCAGCACAGGACTATGTCTCACACCAGTTAGATCATGTTCTTGCTTCACTGGGAGTGTTCCCTTGCCAGGAAATGACCACAGGCCTGAGAGAAAAGAACTCATTGTGAAGCTGAAGAGTTAGATGTGCAGGGAAAGGTTATCAGCCTGGGCATCCTCTCTTGATAATGACTCATTCCAAAGAAATGAAACTGTGAAAGCGGTAGAAAAGTCAAAGGAGAGGCCCTACTTAGCCTGGACTAGGAAGTGAGCAGGTAAGGGCAAAGTCAGGTTCTATTAGGTATCTTCACATTTTCCTGCTGGACCCCTCTGAGGACATTTTATAGAGTGGATTAAAAAAATTTTTTTTTGAAGAGAGAGTGAGTGTGTTAGTGGGGGTGAGGAGGGACAGAGGGAGGGAGTGAGAATCCTAAACAGGTTGCACACCCAGTGAGGAGCCCAACTCAGGTCTTGGTCTCATGACCCTGAGATCATGACCTGAGCCGAAATCAAGAGTCAGATACCCAACTGACTGAACCACCGAGGCACCTCAGAATGGATTTTTAAAACTACCTTGGCATAAGGGTAGGAAACAGAGTTTTAAGCAAGTGTCGGATGACAAGGGATATAAGGCCATGATTCTAGAATCTCAGACTTGTCAGGGTAATCTTCTTTTTTACAAGGGTGAGGATCTTTTCACTATCCTTGGGAAATTCCTATCTACTTATTTGGCCATCAAATACCTCACAAGGTAACATTTTAAATCTCTCTTCATTTCACTACTGAGACTCCTTTCAATCCCTTCCTGGACTAGAACTCACATGTTTTATTCTCTCTGATCAAACTCAACTCCATGATTTGTTACCTTTCAGCACTTTTGAATGCTTGCCCTTGACCTTCAAGCAACACCACGGCTCTCCTTTTGTACTTGTATCATGTCTCCAACTTGCTGTCCCGGAAATCTGCCCAGGCTACCATGCATTTTATAATCCTAGAAGAAATACCCAGCTAATGATCTCTGCCTAGCAATCTGTACCATTAAAAGTTAAAAAGTTCTCTCTACAGATGATAATAATGTATAATTCTGTGAGCTGGACAGAACCATGAAAACCTCAGCCTCACCCTGAGGATCAGAAGGCAGATCTCCAAAAGAAATGTCCTATTCCCTTTAGTTGTGTGGCACAGAACACATGAGAGTCCCTCGTGGCTGGAGGGGATTCCCTGGAGAGATGCAGCAAGGATGGGTTAGCAAGAGTGAGAAAAGGCAGGGGCTGGGAGAGCTTTAAGTCAGGAAGATGACGGCCTAAATTGTACAAATCATCTCAACTGGTCCATGAAATAAAAATTAAAGAAGAGGCAGGGAGGCAATAGGCAGGCCTGGGAAGCACATTTCTGGGGACAGAAGGCTGATGACCAAGGGTATTAAAGAGCTATAAATGTCTCTTTGTCCAAGTACCCATGTCGTCTGTCCCAAGGACTCACTTCTGAGTCCTGCTTATAGTTTGTTTCAGCTGTCTTCTGCATTGAAAGAAGCTGTCTGGAGCTCCAGCTTCTTTTCTCTATCTCTTCCAGTACTGGGACTTCTTAGGAAAACCCACACACAGATGATTTCAAACAGACAAACTGCTTCTGGAAGCTTCTTTCTGGGCTTCAATGTGATAGGCCCCAACAGACTGATGTCAACTGTCAGCTCACATCCCAAAAGCCAAAGGAGGAAAACAGCATAAGATATTTTCTGGGGCACCTGGTTGGCCCAGTCAGTTAAGCATCTGACTTCGGCTACGGTCATGATCTTGGGGTCCTGGGATCGAGCCTCCCTTTGGACTCTGAGCTCAGTGGGGAGTCTGCCCTTCCACCCAGCTTGTATACTCTTTCTCTCTCAGGTAAGTAAAATCTTAAAAAAAAAGATATTTTCTTACAGAGAGTAGAAAATTATTCACATAGCCTAGCTGATCAGTTTTTCAGTGTATTCTACCTTGCAAATATTTAGATACCAAGAGATTTCCCCCAAAGTAATAACTTACTGTTTTTTTGAACTATAAGACAAGTTGAAGCATTAGATGTGATAGATCTAATCAGCAATGAATCATTTCCTACACAAATGTAAGTTTATTCAAGCAGAATGTTCACACGGTCCCATAAGCAGGGATTGATATCAATGAGTAAAGCCCTGACAAAAAGCACAATACAGTTTCCTAAACAACTTTTCATTCTTCAGGTTATTCCATATTGTCCCCCCCCCTTTTTTTCCTCTTATCTTTCTTTGTTTGCATACTTTACCCAAGAAATCAGAGATCAACAGAGTTCAAGGTATCTCAAGGAACATCTCTGAAGTCTGGGTTTCTATCTTCTCTGAATCAAACCAGTGGTCCATCCCTCAGGGGGCTGCTAAGTTCCAGGTTGGGAAGACGAGGAACAGCAGATGCCCAGCCTAAGGAACAACCAGTCCTCAGAATATGGGCAGATGCTTCAAATGGGTTCTGATACATATTTTCTCCCTAACATCTTTGGCACCCACTCTTGGCCATGAGCACATTTCTTAGGGTCTTTGGGTCAATGAAAATGTGGCAAACTGACAGCCTCCTATCACAACATGATAAGTATTGCACCATTTCTCAAAAGTAGATGTAAAAAAGAAAAGTAGATGTAAAATGTAAAGTGAGGAATCTCTATTTTTAGACTTAGGAAAAGACTAAAATAGTAAGTAAAACTTGGGAGTAATAGTTTTTTTAATGTAATTTTCTATCAAAGACATAAACTAAAAGCTAACACTTGGATGGTTCAAGGCAGAGGTTCTCCTGCGAGGTCTATAATGAATACAAAATACTGATTTATAACCACAACCTTCTTTTGACTATAATCAATATGGTCAAAACCGTACAGATTTCCCTCCCCCAACAGAAACTGCAAACAACCCTTGAAACTGTAGCCACCTTCTCAGGAAGAACCGTTCTTTCAAATGATGCAAAATACTCATCTAGCCTGAACCATGAAAGGTTTTGATCTAGAAGTCTAGATAAGGAAGATTCCACTCTAAATATTAATAAAATAAAATAAAATTGCAACTGACTAGTCTGCTCACCTCAAGGGATTTTTCCATTTTCCCTTTTAGTTTTTCAAGTTCTTCCTTCAATTTTTCATTTTCGTGACTCAAAGCCATGAGGCGCTCTTTGGCTTCTTTGCTCTGTATCTCAAAAAAGAGGCGTTCTTCCTTCTGTTTCTCTGTCCAGGCTGAAAGCTCTTCAAATCGCCCTTTCATTGCCTGATTATTTAGCTTCATGGCTTCTGTATGGGGTTCAGAGTGAGAGTGTCACACATCAGACTCGATTTGATGAATCCAACCTCCAACCATCCTCATCACTTAGCTGTGAATCTAAAGAAGCCCTCCTAGGCCTGGACCCCAGGGTTGGCAGAAAATGTAGAAAGTTGAGTGGTTTTTGCTTCCAGACAAGACTCGGGGGCCTAATGTCATTTCTAGTGCTCCAAAGATTCCAGAAAATAAAACTAGTTTGGGTTCCTCCATGACGACACACACGCTAGAGCACTGATTTGAACACAGGTCCTGCCAGAAGCCATGGAGGGAGATCCCAGAATGCGTTCTATGAACAGGGTCATATTTAGAACTCTGTAATTCTTCCTTTCTTTCTAAAGGGACTCTATGTCATTACACCATTTCCCTGGGGTGTGTAAGTACCTTTTATTCTTACCTGTATCCCAAAAGTAAACAATGGAAACAATTTTAGCTTTACCAAAAGCTAGACTCTGTGTTCTTTCTCCCGCTAGTGAAAGAGAGAGAAGGGAATTCACCAACAAGCTTTTTGACAGAGAGATGCTGTTCATGAAGGGCCAGGGTGAATGAAGAAACGTGGTGGCCAGAGGCTTCTCACCTTTGAGCTGATGGTTCTCAGTCAGGAGCTCCTTCATCTGCCGCAGCAGCTCCTCCGGGGTGAACGTGTCCAGGTTTGGGTGAGCCAGGTTGGGGGGCCCATTTCCTGTGGTTTCGTTGGGGCTGTCCCCCTTTTCAGTCAGGCAGCTAAGCGGTTGGTGGGACATGGCTGCAGGACCTAGGGAAGCGTCACAGACTGAAGAGAGAGCTGTCTTCCCACTGCAAGGGGCCCCTGAGTCCCATAAGTCCATGGGGAACTGCTAGTGTGTATTCCAAAAGTTGCCTCCTTCCTCTCCAATTCTTTTTTGGGCATTTTTGGTTCTTCCCTTTTAAACAAAGAGGTGTATTCTAGCCTGTGTGCGTGTGTCTGTGTGCGTGGGTACGGCGAGGGCCTGAGGGACGGAGGAGGGAGAGAAGAGCATGAGAATCAGGAATCCTAACAGGAATTCAAGGCTTCCAAACGTACATTTGTGGATATGGGTAAAGTATCATTAAATTGGTTTTCCTATGCAAATCTTTCAAGCTCAGATCTTTTTGTTTTGGGTGAACTGCACATAAAGCTGTTAAAAAATCTCCATATTTTATCTCTTGAATTTTTGGCTAAGAGGAAAGGGAGAAGGAACATTTTTTGGATGCTTACTACATGCTGAATCACCGCAGCCAACACGTCAGTTTCTAATCCTCACTAAAACCCAACTGGATGGCTACTTGACAGGAGACCGAGCTGAGCTCCCAGGGGTGTTAGAGCTCGGCCGAGGTCACTTCAGAAGAGGTATGAACTCTAGGAGTATGAATAATACCAAAACCCAGCTCTGTCATACAATAAAGATGCTACTGAATATTTAGGCTTCAATATTCAATAATTCTGCAAGGCATCCTAAAAAGACTAAGAAACCTTGCTCACTTATTGCATATTCTGAGAATATTTTAAGCATACCACTTTATTTTTTAGAGGGGTCAATGTGGACATCAATGAGATAGACAAGACAAGACAGACAAGATGGACAAAAATAAGATCCGTTTATGTATGCCCAACACCTGGGCAAACATACGAATCTCATCTAACAACTGGTGGCATGCTACAGGCAAACATTTTCTTTTCTGTGCTTCATGACAATCATGATAAGCCTTGTCATGGAAGATGAAGAAGGATAAGTGCATTCTTTCTGACACAGCACCGTATCATTAACAGCTAGGAGAGCTTTCGGTGACTGTCTATTAAACCAAACACACAGGTTGTGGTACAGTGCTTTTCCCCCCACCCCCAATGGAAGCAATGCCTGGGGTTCTCTGGAGGCCCCCTGGACCCAAGAGCCTGGTGATCTGCTTTTGGTCTGAAGGAACCTGCAGGTCATGAGGGACAGTACCATGACAGGACAGCAGGCTCCTGCTTCTCCCCTGAGCAGCCACCTTAAGGAGAGGCAGTCCCATGAAATGCTTTAAGGAGGAAGTCAGTTTCTGAAGTGAAAAGCATTGACGAGGCATACTACTCCACTGTAGGCCTCTGGAAGGTAGCCTATGTTCTACATATCCTAATGCATTAGTAAAGTGGTCTAGTGCTGAGGTGGGCTCCTGGTATTCAGTGATTAGAAAAGACTGCTTTTGGTTTCCCCAATAAAATAATCTGGATGAAATAATTTAGAAAAAAAGAAAATATTTAAAAGAAAAGAAAAAAATAATTTAGAAAAAGTAATTTAGAAAAAAAGTCAGTTTCTGGCTTTCTGTAACATTTGTTTATGCACAGTATGATGTTGGAGCTAACCTTTCATAAACATGGGTTTTTACCAAATAACAGGAATACTAAAGAGACCTAAAGATAAAATCCTCACAATGTGCCCCAATGTTTAGAGCAGCAATGTCCACAATATCCAAAATATGAAAAAGCCCAGATGTCTACTGACAGATGAAGAGATAAAGAAAATGTGGTATATATATACATGGAATATTACTCAGCCATGAAAAAAGAAATTTTGCCATTTGCAACAACATGGATAGAACTAGAGAATATTAAGCTAAGTGAAATAAGTCAGTCAAAGAAAGACAAATACCACATGATTTCATTCATGTGTGGAATTTAAGAAACAAAACAGAGGAACATAGGGGAAGGGAAGGAAAAATAAAATAAGATTAAAACAGAGAGGGAAGCAAACCATAAATCTTAAATCTTAAATCTAGGGAACAAACAGAGGGTTGCTGGAGGGGAGGGGGATGGGAGATGGGGTAATTAGGCGATGGGCATTAAGGAGGGCACTTGACAGAATGAACACAGGGTGTTTTTTTTTTTTAAATTTTATTTATCTAAGATAGAGCACAAGTGGAGGGGGAGGGGCAGAGGCAGAAAAAGCAGGCTCCACGCTGGGCAGGGAGCCTGACACAGGGCTCTAGCACAGGACCCTGAGATCATGACCTGAGCCAAAGGCAGACACTTAACCAACTGAGTCACCCAGGTGCCCCAGCACTGCATGTTCTATGCAACTGATGAATCACTAAATTCTATCCCCGAAACTAACAGTACACTATATGTTAAATTGAATTTAAATAAAAAATTTTAAAAACCTTACAATATGTATCATTTACTTGTCAACTGTCCAGTTTGCTTAGGTACTCAAAGATTATAATACACTTCGCAAAAGCAAATGGAAACATTCAACAGATTTTTTTTTTTAAGTTCCTAAGGAGTTCTCTAGAGATGTGCTTAATTTCATTTTATTATATACACATTTCTCTTTTATTGCTTTTCCAAGAGACAGGAAAGGGGAGAGAAGAGGGAAGGGCAGGGGAAGCAGGGAAGAGGAAGAAATGGGAGGGGAGAAAACAAAGATTTTCTTTTGAAAATTATCCAGGTTATTTTTCCTCCTCAACTTTCCTTTATACTTCCTTTAGACATCCACAATAAAGTTAAAACTGGTTCTAGCTGTTTTATCAGGGCTTCTAGCTTTTTCAGGTTGCTCAGATTTTAGGACATGAGGGGAAAAAGCAGGGTCATGCTAGGGGACAGTCGAAAAAACACTGGCTGCCTTACCCAGATCTGTGACCTCTTATGATAATTTACTGACTTGTCTAGCGAATGATGATCATTACATTTGCTTTTAGCTCAAAAACCCCATGAAAAGTATTCTTGAATTTCTAGAAAGATCCAACCCCCCCCATCCAACACATACAACCCAGCACCGTCATGGCCATGCCACCATATGTATTATATGCCTGTCCTAATCACTGCAAACACTTCATTATCCAGCATTGTTAGGGAAAATTATTTGGTAATTCAAATGTCATAGGAAATAAGAAGTTAGTGTATATGCCAAACACAAGCATGTAAATACTTATTACCAAATTGTTACCAAAAGCAACTTAATTGTTTTTTGGTGACCCAAAGAGTATCCTATGATTTTAGGTATTTTGGGGGGCATCATTATGAGTTATGAGTACAGTGCCTATGTGAAATGTCTATTGGTAGAGCACCCTTTAGGGAAAGCTGAATTTTCTAAGTCTTTAACACGGCCTTAAGTACATTCAACTGAACAAATACAGAGATGAATTATAAATTCTTGCACACATTTCTAAAGGTTACAGAAATTGGAACTAAGCCATTTATTCCAAGGTTCTATCCATTAACGGAATTGCTTTTTTTTTTTTTTAAATAACAGAATTTCCCATAAAAATCCAACTAACCTGGATCTGAAACATGTCTCTTTTTTTTCTTTCTTTTGTTTCTTTAATATAAGTTCTATGTCCAACATGGGGCTCTGAGATCAAAAGTCACATACTCTACTGAATCAGCCAAATATCCTTGAAACACGTCATTTCTAAGCAAAGGTGATATTTAACTACAGAAGGGTGAGTTAATTTAGCACAATTTATCAAGATTTCACCAGTGAGGAAGCAGCAAACTACCTAGAAGAATTTCCTTGATTTTATTCCCAGTCCTATTTGAATTCTTAAATATATTATCATTTTTAATTCCAGAGGTCAAGTAGCAATGACTCGACTCTGTGGGCGTGGGCATGAGCTTAAACCTCATTTCTGAGTTGGCCTTACAAATGATCCAGTCCAACTTCTTATTCGATGCAAGAATCTCTTATCTGGTTTCCATGGAAGAGGGTCATACGGACCGGGCCTGAAAGGCTTCAATGACAGAATATATGAGCAATGACTTTGGCAGGCAACACAGCCCATTCTGTTCCAGGACCATTCCCATCATTAGAAAGTCATTCTGTATCGAACAGAAATCTGCCTTATACTGACTTCCACCCTCTGGACATTGGACCAATGGGCATCATGCAGAATAAGTCCAGGCCCTTACCCTGGTGTGTTCTAAACTGGCTTAATAAGCATTCACAGGTTCAATCCCTGCATGAATAAATTAATTTTAAACAGTAAAAACCTATTTCCTGATCAGACCATTAGGTGGCTGAGATTGTAGAATCATGGCCTTATATCCCTCATCCTCAGACACTCGCATAACACTCCATGTCCTACACTTATGCCAGGGTGGGGGGCTGAGTGTGATCCCAAGATTATATCAACTAAAACCATCATCATCCTGGAAAAAGAACTCAAAGCCTGTATCCAATGAAGGGGGAAAAAGAAGCTTCACTTTTCATGCCAGAAATGGAATTCTGATTTTGAAATTTGCTAACCTACAGAAAATGGAAATTGATTTACCCTTCTCACGAAAGGCATGAGCCTGGGAGTATCCTCTCTCCATTGGAGTCTCATGGGTCAGTAAGTGGCTGGTACTTCCTCCTCCTTCCCATCCTTGCCAGCTTAGGTCAGACCCTCCGTGTCTTGTCTCAATTACAGTAGCGATGCACTCCACGGAGTACAGGATTTTTGTCTGTTCTGTGCACCACTGTGTCCCCGGCATCGAGAATCCTTGCTGAGTAGTTACCTAAGCTGTCTGCCTGGCCTCTTTCTACCACAGTCCCCCTATAACTTCAGATTCTTTCCCAACATGAGGTCACCCTCCTGCTGAAAACCCTTCCCATGCAAGGCAGATTTCCAGCTCCTAAATGAGAAAAATGTGGCCTTTCAGAGTCTGGCCCCTACTTACCCACCGGTATCATCTCTTGTCACCATGCCACTGGCACGCAAGGCATGAAAGAGCTCACAGTTTCCCGCTCTCTTCCGCTTCTTTGCCCTTATCTCTGCTCTCCTCTCTGCACAAAATATCTGGCCCCACGTCTGCCCTGGCAAATACCCACCAGACAGCTCCATGTCCAGCTGAGATAGATGGCTGTGTAAAACAGCCTGTTCTTTCCTCTCAGTACCCAGTAGCACTGGGCTCTTTCTGCAAAGTTCTATGATCATCCCATTCAGGAGATCTTCATCAAACTTCAGGGAAGGTCTCTATTTTATTCTACCTTGTGAGCGGCGCACAGCAGGCTCTCAGTAAATGTTCGTTGAAATGAAATGAAAATACAGTGCAATGAGGTATTTTAAGGTCTAGCACTAGTAAGACACTTTCTGCTCCATAGTGACAAACCCAGCATGCTAGTATTATGAGTTTTTCTCCAACTCTACGGCACTCATTCCCTAATTCTTGACCTCAACTTTTAAAACTTGTTTTGAAAATTAGTACTGTTTCTTTTATCATCCCCAAAGGTATCTGAGTGTCATTTCATAACACACATCTTATTATCCCATCCTCCTATACATGTCAAAATGAAAACCTTTAAAATAATATTTTCCTCTGAAAAGTCTTCACTTCTCAAAAACAGAGTTTAATTTCTTCCCTTTCCTTTGGATTTACTAATCCCACTGATTCCAAAAATAGTTCAGGTCTCTATAAAATTCAGGAAAAGCAGGGCTTGGAGAGGAAAATACCCAGGTATCCTTACTTAAGGGAGAGGGTTCTAAAGGAAGGTAATACAATGACCAATTTCTTTCAAGAATAAAGTTTTTTTTTTTTTGTTTTTTGGAGGGGTTAGTTGGACTCCACAGCATAATATGCAACCTGAGATCAGTTACCAAAAAAAGACATTATTTTTATAATGTTGTACATAATATACAAAGAACCATTAGAAGTGGCCCAGTAGAAAAACAGATCAGTCACTTGGAAGATTCCTGTCCCTGTCCTCTCTCTCCAGGCCACATTTAAACTTCACTTGCCTTGTCCATTCCTAGGGCAGTTCCTGGCCTTTGCCTCTGCCCCAGGATCTCTCCAGCCCAGCACAAACTGGGCACATCCTGGGAGGTAGCCAGGGTTCCCTAGTTCTCTCCCTAGGCAAAGAGCAAGGGGAGGGGCTGGTTCTTGTGTTAATAGCGCTGCTCTTGCTTACCAGATCTGAGGCTTTTGAGGTTCTAACACCACCTTACTGGACCACGGTTCTGTTTTCCACTTCATCCTTCAATAGATCTGGGGCATACATTTCCATACAACAGTTTTCCTGGAGGAGGAGGCCAGACCAGAATCTGGGTTTCGTTTTCTCTTAGCAATGCTGACTCTGCCTCCAGCTTACACATTTCTGACAGGAAAAACAATTCCTCTGGGGTTCTCAGCCTCATGGAGCATTCATGGTCTCTGTATGCACACACACACACACACACACACACACACACACACACACATGCTCTCCCGGACACAACAGTTTATGAAGATTCCTTTCAGCTGTTCAGGAGTCCCAGCACCTTAGAGAGAGAGGTCACCTGTTCCTTAGTGTCCCTGGGTCACCTCAAATAGCTAGAATACTTTTCATTTCTCAAAGGTATACATTTAACCACTTCCTATATAATGAGGAACTGGCTGTAATCATTCCCAACCTGCGGGAGGATGTCACCCTCAAACAACCTCCGTGACCTACAGAGGAAGTCACTGGCGGCCAACCGGGCCGGTAAAAAAGGGGGGAGGGAGCTTTGGGACGGCCGCCCTACTGCCCTTTCCCACCAGGTCAGAATTCGCCCAGGCCCGGAAACCCTCCCTGGGGAGAGGACGTCCCATCCCTCGCCATTGCCACCCGACAGGCTCCGGCGTCGCAGGGAACGGGGCCGCGGGAACAGCTTCCAAGGCGGAAAGGGAGCCGCCACCTCTCCAAGCCCCTGCCCGCCCTCTGCCCCAGCTCACCCCGCGCCCGCGCTCTGGCCTCTATTGGGGTCACTGCTCTCTCGGCATCGTGCCCGCTGGGGGAGGGCTCCGGACCCGGATGCAGACGCGGACCAGGGGACCCGCCAGGGGCAGCGATCCGGGCTCGCGGAGCCTCGGGCTGACTTGCGGCCTCGCGACCCCGCCCAGCGCCGCTCAGCTGACCGCCGCGCGGGCCTCCCTGCCCCCGCCGGGAATTTCCCAGGCCCCGCCCCGCAGTCGCGCCCCCACAGACCCCGCCCCCTCCTCCGGGTGCGCGGTCCCAGCCCCGTGGCTCGCGCGGGTAGGGGTCCCCGCCTGGGAAATGAGGGCTAAACGGGTACGTGAACGGCCGTGACCCGTGGCGCTCACTTAAATAGATAATTAATTAAAGGATGTGCGGAGTCGGTCTCCTCTGCTGGGATCCCTTTACAAGGCCGGAGCCGCAGGGGCTCCCTGCGCCCCACGGAAAAAGGGGTACAGCCCGAGACATCTTTTGACCGAACCCTGGATCTCATTTAAAAGCCTTACATCTAATATAGTTAACTGAGCATGTATGGCTTTCCATCCGACTTTACCCTTAAATTAGACCTTTAATTAAAAACACAAAGCCTGCAGGATGCTTCTTGGGCTCTTTGTTCCCAAGAAGAGGCCAATTGTGGACGCCTGGATAGTTCAAGTGCCACAGGCAGGTGGTATTACTGGATTGACCTGGATTGTTTGGGGAAGTAGAAGTATTGATCTACTTGTCCGGGAGCGGGGAAGATGCCTCTGGATTAGACAGATTTAAGAGGGAGGAAACCAGACGAGGAAGGAGGAAGCAGCACAGTAATTTGAGTCCTAAGCACAGCGAGAAGGGTTGCGGAAGGACGCAGACACAGGACACAGAAGGGAACTGATAATGAGATAAAGGTCTGGGCAGGGTCTTGACGAAGGTGGTGAAGCCTGTGACCCAGAAACAGGACCCCATCAAGACAAGAAAACAGAACTGGGAGAGGGAGAGGGGGAAGAGGGGAGAGTTGTGAAAGGAGAGGGTCTGAGAGTAAGTTTGGGCCAAAGATAAAAAAGGACTTTAAATACCAGACTTACACCCTATCCTTAACCCCTAACCCCAACCCAGCAGTAATCTGGGCTTTTATTCTCTGGAGTCTCTGAACTGCAAAATACGCTAACTCGAACCCCTAACCAAGAAAAAAAAGGGGGGGGTGGATTTCATATGCGGTAAGAACTTGAGTTAGTAATGAAGAAACTGACACCGCTCGCCAGTAACACGCAGCTTGAGGTTGTGCGTCCAAACTGCCCAAAGCTTGGAAGCCAAGGGGGAAGAAAATCCGAATCTAAATGGGAAAAAGGCGGATGCGCCCTCTTCTGGCATCTGGGAAGGATTCAGTTTCACTTTTTAGACCGCCTGCTTCAGTCAGGTTCCCCCTGCCTCGTCTTTCACACCACTCTTGAGTTAATAATCTCTAAAATTGGGCGGAGGGGTAGCAAGTCAGTCCCTGCCCCACCCCCAACACCCAGTTTCCGAGGGTCCCTCCTGAGCCTGTCTGGGTGCCTGGGGTGAGTCCTATTCCCACTGGGTTTCCTTCTATTTCAAACCATATTAAGGTAAGATAAAACTAGGATGTGGGGGCGGGGAGGCAGGGAAGGAAGGTCATACACAGGTTGCACTCAGCTGAGGAGTAGTAAGTAAGGTTGGAGTTGAATTTCTGGTAGAGAAATGGTCAAGGGAGTTTTCTCAGCAGTCGGGGAAGGGGGCCTCTGACTTACCACTTAGTAGCTCCGTGACCTTGGGCAGTTACCCGATCTTGCCGATCTTGACGTGCTGCATTCTCTTTATCCGCAAAGTACAAGAAGTTCTGAGAACTTTGCCTTTCTTAGTTCATTTTGCGGCAAAATATGACCTCCACTGATGAAGAGTTATTTACAGTCCTTAGACCACCACTTCATGGGATTATTTATTTCATTGAAGACATTAATTAGTTAGTTTGAGATCTGCTTCGGACACTCTTGGGAAGTTACGTTATACAAATTACATACTTTGTAATACATTCCTGTCTCACCTTTCTAAAATCCAAAAAATTCTGAATTCTGAAACTGGAGCTTGCTCAGACTGCTTTAAATAAGGAATCTAGATCTAGAGCCCCTACTGCCTATGGCCATTGGGAGGATGGGGGGCTAGGACGAGTGAAAGTAACAGGGGGGCACAATGTCATTACTGTTGTTGCTGGTGTTAAGCCTGACTGGTCCGGGGTGGTGCCTCCTTCCTCTCACTCTTCCGGGAGTAGTTGGAATCTAAGTGTAGATTAAAAAAACTGAAATTATTATGAGCTTTTAGCTGTTCACTGATGTGGTTTTGTGGTAGGCAAATGCAAAGCAGTGTGGCAGCATAGTCAGTGAGATACTCATTTATTTCATGCTTTCTGTGCTCCTGCCCCTCCCCCTCCCCCGCTGTTTGGAGAAGGCAGCCCATCCTTTCATGGCTGCTACCTCAAGGGCATTTGCAGGACTCTTGGAAAAACATGCTTTTTATTTCTATTAATTAGTTTATGTATTAAATATTTTATTTATTAATTTGACAGAGAGAGACACAGCGAGAGAGGGAATACAAGCAGGGGGAGTGGGAGAGGGAGAGCTGACTTTCTGCAGAGCATGGAACCTGATGCGGGGCTCAATCCCATGACACCGGGATCATGACCTGAGCTGAAGGCAGACACGCAGGTGCCTCAAACAAGCTTTTATATGCAATCTATCTCAGGTATCCTGGAGGAAAGTGGAGAGAGGCCAGGTGATGTGTGTCCAAGCAAAATGAGCAAGACTTTTAGTTTCTTAAAAAAATAAAATAAAATAAAGAAGAAAGTTTTATCAGAGCCCAAGTGAGGACAACTTCCCTGGATCCACAATCTTTACAAAGGGGAGAGTGCTCCCGAGAAAGAAGGTTTGATCCAGGATTATATATGTCTTTTTTACATCCAGGGTTACAATTCACCATGACATAAGACATTTCAGAAAATTACAAACTTTATCTTAGATTTAAGTGTGGTCAAGGGTGCAGCCTTCAGAGGTAGGGGAGTAGGGAGAGTCTTACTCTTCTCTCTAGAAATGTTTCTTTCTTTTCTTTTTTTTTTTTTTTAAAGATTTTATTTATTTATTTGACAGACCGAGGTCACAAGTAGGCAGAGAGGCAGGCAGAGAGAGGGCAGGGATAGAGGTGGGGGAAGCAGGCCCACTGCTGAGCAGAGAGCTCCATGCAGGGCTCGATCCCAGGACCCCTGGACCATGACCTGAGCCAAAGGCTTTAATCCACTGAGCCACCCAGGGGCCCCTAGAAATGTTTCTTTTAGGTGATTTGCTAATGAAGCAGATGCAAAAAGTGTGCTCTCAGCGGAAATAGTGCCCATGCTCTAAAGTTTGGTCAAATTGTTCTGACCTTGGTAAAAGTTAAAAATACAGCTTCCCTGAGATCCCTGGAGTAGAGCCCACAGCATTAAAAATTGAAATTTTCTTTATTAGGTGGAGGGCTTTTCAGCAGTTGGAGGGAAGGAAGCGTGACTCCCGCAAAGTGGGAGAGGGATAGAGCTTGGTGGTCTAATGAGCACCAAAGAGGCTTGGCTCAGCGCCTTTGCCTATAATGATACTGTGATTGAACCTCATGGTGACCAAAGAAAAAACATTGGTCAGTTTGGTATTGGAGGTTGGTATTGGCAAGGAGGAACAGCTTTAGGTTCATGGATTCTAAAGTGAACATAACTACACAAAGAATTTCTTAAATAATTCTGTTCTTAAGTAATTCTGTTCTCTAAACCCACTTTGGCTTCCTTGTGAAATGATTCTCTGCAGTAAACAAACTTATTATTTATTTAATCATTCACACTTCCATTCACATCTGTATGATTGTGGAAAACAAGGAGTATGTAGGCTGGTAACCCATAAGAAAATTGCAGTAAGGTGGTCACAAAGCCTGTACCATCTTAACACATTTCCAGTGGAAAATATTTGGTTTTGAATGTTTATTTGTTTATTGTTCAGTTTATTATTTTTCTCTTGATTAAATGCTTTTTTGGTTGTATTAAACCATGTATGTTGCAGCTTAACAATAAAGAAAGGTCTATGGGAAAAAAAAAAAACAATTATACTATAGATCTGTCTGTACCATGATTCCATAGATATGAGATGTCTGGAAAAGGGAAACCGAGAGAAACAGAAAGCAGACCTGTGGTTCCCTGGGGCTGGGAGTGGCCTTGACTGCAAGTGAGCTCAAGGGAATTATGGGGGTTGATGAAAATATTCTAAAACGGGGTTGTCATGATCATTGTACAACTCTATCGGCATAATTAGAATCATTGAGCTTACAATGGGTGAAATTTATAGGGTGTTAATGATACCTCAATAGAGTTGCAAAACCAACACCAAGAAGCACCCTGGAAACTTAAGTTATAATTAATTAATCATGAGGTCTGACGAAGGGTACGTCTGTCCCTTCTTCTGAGAATGGGTTCCTCGAAAAAGTTCAATGCATTACCACATGACCCTGTAATTCCTCTCCTAGGCACAGTCTCCCAAAGGATTGAAAACAAGGACTCAAACAAGTGTGTGTATTTCCTTTTACAGTTATCTGGCACTGTAGCATCTGCCTGTAAGAGGGGTGAGGTGTATAGTTGAAACTTCCATCAGAATGAGGCTCTGCGAATAGAGTCTAACCTGCCATCAGTTTGCAAGCCAAGTATCTTGAGTGCCAGGAACAATGGCCTTGCTTTATGAAAAGCCAGAGCACAGTGTGTGTAGTCTGTGTATAATTCCTCTCCTTTGCCTCATGTCTATAAATCTTGAAACAGTAATCTCGTTGGGGAGGACTCTGTTAATCTTTTAGGTGATCATTGGTCCTCTGTGAACATTAAAAAAAAAAACAAAACCATAGTATACGAAGTAAAACTGATAAGCATCAGTTACTTCCTGCTCCTGTCCATTATGTACACCCAGAAGTTATCCTAGACTTCCCCCATGTTTTCTCTCAAGGCAAAGCAGAGCGTAGATTACACATTAAATTCTTGTTTCCTTGTTTTGCTATAGAACTGTTAAAAATTCCTGGAATAAAATTTTCTGTTCGGGTACTTCTGAGTCAGACCAGTGATTTTGGAGCATAATCCCTCCAAAACACCACAGCTCTCGGTCATGGTCTGAAAAACACTGCCATTGTCTTTGTCAGATGCCTGGCCAGTGGGAAATGGCCTGGGTGGTTTTCTACATAGTTCCTTGCTTCTGGTTAAATAATTCATCTGTCACTGTTGAAGCCCATGTGATTTGTCTTTATTCCATCTCACTTATTCTTTCCCAGAATGAAATTTCTCCCTTCTTAGAAGGGCAGGGTGGTATCGGGGACCCAGTCCTGGGTATCAGGCTACCTGGGTCTGGCCTGAGAACACATGAAGGAGTAGAGTTCCTCGGCTCTTGGCCTCTGTATCATGAGGTAGAGAGGCTGGATCAGTGATCTCTTTGCTTACCTCCAGCTCTGAGAAAGCGGCATTCCTTTTGGTTCATTATATTTGGCATCCTGTCTTAGCAGATGTCAAATGAACTTAACTTCAGTTTAGACTTCTTTTTTCTTATGTTAATTGCGGTTCTCTAGAGAAACAACTGATAGGATATATGTGTGTGTGTCCATATAATTTTATTTTGATTTTGCAATTTGAACTTTATGTATATAATATATTTATTATAAGGAATTGGCTCATGCCAATAAAAGCTGACAGGTTTCTAGATCTGCAGTTGGCAAACTGAGCCCCAGGAGAGCTGCTGGTGTAATTCTAATCCAAAAGATGGCAGGTTTGAGACCCATGAAGTTTCTGTTTCAGCTGGAGCCTGACGGCAGGAAAAAATTATGTGTCAGCTCAAGGCAGTCAAGCAGGAAGAGTTTCTTCTTATTTGGGGGGAGGGTCAGCATCCAATTCTATTCATGCCTTCAACTGATTGGATGAGACCCACCCACACTAGGGAGAACAATCTGCTTTATTCCATCTTAGCCATTTAAATGTTAAACTCATTCCCAAATTCCCTTATGGAAATATCCAGAATAGTGTTTTTCCAAATATCTGGGTACCCCACAGCCCAGTCATGTTGACACAAAATTAACTGTCATATTTCTATAGAGGCTGGCTTAATGCTTGGCTAGTTAAATGATCACAAATGATGTTGCAATTTGAAAAGTCACAAGTCCCCTGAGAAAATGTATTCATACATGGCTTTCAAAGAGACTATAAAAAACCTGGACAAAAAATCTTAGCTGCAGGGCGCCTGGGTGGCTCAGTGGGTTAAGCCGCTGCCTTCGCCTCAGGTTATGATCTCAGGGTCCTGGGATCAAGTCCCGCATCAGGCTCTCTGCTCAGCAGGGAGCCTGCTTCCTTCTCTCTCTCTCTGCCTACTTGTAATCTCTCTCTGTCAAATAAATAAATAAAATCTTTAAAAAAAAAATCTTAGCTGCAAATATCTTCTCCCATTCCGTGGGTTGCCTCTTTGTTTTTTTGACTGTTTCCTTTGCTGTGCAGAAGCTTTTGATCTTGATGAAGTTCCAAAAGTTTATTTTCGCTTTTGTTTCTTTTGCCTTTGGAGACATATCTTGAAAGAAGTTGCCGTGGCTGATATCAAAGAGATTACTGCCTATGTTCTCCTCTAGGATTCTGATGGATTCCTGTCTCACGTTGAGGTCTTTTATCCATTTTGAGTTTATCTTTGTGTACGGTGTAAGAGAATGGTTGAGTTTCATTCTTCTACATATAGCTTTCCGGTTTTCCCAGCACCATTTATTGAAGAGACTGTCTTTTTCCCACCGTATATTTTTTCCTGTTTTGTCGAAGATTAATTGACCATAGAGTTGAGGGTCCATATCTGGGCTCTCTACTTTGTTCCACTGGTCTATGTGTCTGTTTTTATGCCAGTACCATGCTGTCTTGGTGAGCACAGCTTTGTAATAAAGCTTGAAATCAGGTAACGTGATGCCCCCAGCTTTATTTTTGTTTTTCAACATTTCCTTAGCGATTTGGGGTCTCTTCTGATTCCATACAAATTTTAGGATTATTTGCTCCAGCTCTTTGAAGAATACCGGTGGAATTTTGATCGGAATGGCATTAAAAGTATAGATTGCTCTAGGCAGTATAGACATTTTAACAATGTTTATTCTTCTGATCCAAGAGCATAGAATGGTCTTCCATCTATTTGTGTCTTCTTCAATTTCTTTCATGAGTGTTCTGTAGTTCCTCGAGTACAGATCCTTTACCTCTTTGGTTAGGTTTATTCCCAGGTATCTTATGGTTCTTGGTGCTATAGTAAATGGAATCGATTCTCTAATTTCCCTTTCTGTATTTTCATTGTTAGTGTATAAGAAAGCCACTGATTTCTGCACATTGACTTTGTATCCTGCCATGTTGCTGAATTGCTGTATGAGTTTTAGTAGTTTGGGGGTGGAGTCTTTTGGGTTTTCCATATAAACAAGATATTTGCAAATGACAGTACAGACAAAAGGTTGATATCCAGGATCTATAATGAACTCCTCAAACTCAACACACACAAAACAGGCAAACATATCAAAAAATGGGCAGAAGATATGAACAGACACTTCTCCAATGAAGACATACAAGTGGCTATCAGACACATGAAAAAATGTTCATCACTAACCCTCAGGGAGATTCAAATTAAAACCACATTGAGATATCACCTTACACCAGTTAGAATGGCCAAAATTAACAAAACAGGAAGCAACATGTGTTGGAGAAGATGTGGAGAAAGGGGAACCCTCTTACACTGTCGGTGGGAATGCAAGTTGGTGCAGCCTCTTTGGAGAACAGAGTGGAGATTCCTCAAGAAATTAAAAATAGAGCTTCCCTATGACCCTGCAATTGCACTCCTGGGTATTTACCCCAAGGATACAGATGTCGTGAAAAGAAGGGCCATCTGTACCCCAATGTTTATAGCAGCAATGGCCACGGTCGCCAAACTATGGAAAGAACCGAGATGCCCTTCAACAGACAAATGGATAAGGAAGATGTGGTCCATATACACTATGGAGTATTATGCCTCCATCAGAAAGGATGAATACCCAACTTTTGTAGCAACATGGACAGGACTGGAAGAGATTATGCTGAGTGAAATAAGTCAAGCAGAGAGAGTCACTTATCATATGGTTTCACTTATTTGCGGAGCATAACAAATATCATGGAGGACAAGGGGTGTTAGAGAGGAGAAGGGAGTTGGGGTAAATTAGAAGGGGAGGTGAATCATGAGAGACTATGGACTCTGAAAAACAATCTGAGGGGTTTGAAGTGGCAGGGGGGTGGGAGGTTGGGGTACAGGTGGTGGGTATTATAGAGGGCACGGATTGCATGGAGCACTGGGTGTGGTGAAAAAATAATGAATACTGTTTTTCTGAAAATAAATAAATTGAAAAAATTAAGAAAAAATCTTAGCTGGATTGTCAATGACCTTTTGTACCCACAAAACCTCAGTGTTCCCCTCAGTAGACTACATTAGCCCTTTTCTGGTTTTGTGGACAGAGGTTCTTTTCCCCTGTCATAGGCCAATAGACGGTTATTAAGTTCATAGACATGATAGCCTGCTGGGCAGGAAATCAGCTTTCTTTCGGGTTGGTCTCCTCAGATCTTCACAACTGGACTCCAGGAGCACATTTCTTTCCTAAGCTCCATGGGTCAGTTCTCCAGCAAATAGGCTTTAAATTTTGCAACCAGTGACTCCATTGATATTCCTGCTCTCATCCACTCCTCTTTCTAGTTCCACTGGAAACTAAGGGAAGAAATGACTTTGATTACACAGGAATTGTTCCAATGTGGAAGTCACATCAAGCAATTCACATAAAGCAGTTCTCCCCAAGTTAATGTGATCCAATTCCAGGGAGGCGGGGAAAAGTCCCAGCCAAAATACACTTCTTGCAGAGACAATTGGATATTCATGGAATATTATGGCACTGGTGGCCAAGATTTGAAAAGCTGGCTGTGAAAACTCTAAGAGGAAGGTCTATTTGTGAACTTGGAAGTGCTGAGGCATTATTTCCCACTGCCATGATTTCAGAGATCTTACATAAATGTAGAGCTTTCCCATTCATTGGGTCTTATTGAAATTCTGGAAAACTGCTTCATTCTGTTTATTCTAGAAAGAAAGGAAGAGTCTCTGTGGATCTTTTTATAAAGTAATTTCCTGTCTACCTTGGCTCACATCCTCATGAATTCTTTATTCACCTTCAGTGCAAAAGTATATTTTTGTTGAGTCAGTGCAAAAGTATATTTTTGTTGATTCTGGCTTGGTTGGTCCAAGTGTACCTTGTTTGTCTACGTGTTCATGAAATCTCACTCAGCAATTTCTCTCTGCTCCGGGCACCCTTTCTTCCTGCTCCTATCTCCCACCCTCTGATTTCACACCCTCACTCTCTGTTTGTGTTGTCGCCCTTTCCCCCTGGAAGGCTGTGTGATATAGCCATGACACCTGGGTGTGTTTTCAATGCAGATTGTTACCTTTCCAGAGCCTTTTGCATTTAAGATCATTTCTAACATTGTAATAAAAACTTTGTCTAGTAGAGGAGCTCCAGGGATCTGCCAGCAGGGGAGGAATTCTTTTTAGGGTTGGGCCCTTCACAGTAAGCTTGAAATTGGACCTACTGGGGACCTCCATCTCAGCTACAAAAATGTCACATAGTTGACTCTGTCATAAAAAGGGGGATACATTTGGGAGTTTTTATAGAGGTGGAGTGGACAGAATTTCAGGATGATGAGATGGGGCAGGTGAGAAGTAGAGAACAGTTGAAGACAATTAGAAATTTCTGCCCTGGGTGACCAGATAGATGGGCAGCAGCATCAGTGGGAAGGCGATTAGTCCTGTCTGAAGAATTTGAAGAATGTGTGGAACAGGTAAATAAAATACCTGTGGGATAACTGTGTGATATCCACAACCACTTGGGGAAATGAACCTCAAGAGAGAGATTAATGTCAAAAGCTATAGTGCCATGAGAAGGCTGGGTGCAGAGAAGTAAGTTTGAAACTTGGAGACTTTAGTCAATCAATTTCAAGTTTACTGTGAAGGGCCCAAACCTAAAAAGAATTCCTCCCCTGCTGGCGGATCCCTGGAGCTCCTCTAATAGACAAAGTTTTTATTACAATGTTAGAAATGATCTGAAATGCAAAAGTTCAAAAGAATAAAGCAATAATACTAAAATGTTTGGTTGTGTTCTTTATTTGATTAAATATACTTACACATGCTAAATAATAAACTCATTATATAAAAATGACTCTACAGATTTGATCATTATATGTAAGCTGCAGGATGTAGTTTATATGGTTGGCTATGTATTTCTTGAATCTTAGTCAAACCCTAGAGAATTTGGGGAGACAATTTATTCTAAAGCTAATTCTACATGTATCTCAATATTTAGTTAATAAAAAAATGTTTTTCTCCTTCTCATCCTGTCTCCTTGATGCTGCTTAATGCCTCATTTACTTCTTTTGCTTAATTTTTTGGAGATAAGAGCAGGCAAATGAGAGACAACCTGTCTCGTTATATTTACTCGGTGGCTTTGATTATTTTTATAATGTTATCCATGGGAGATCTGCACCTTCCTGGTGCTCATGTTACCTTTCAATATAAAAAACCCCCTATTCAACATGATTCATCCTACTTAGTGGCTTGTACTAATTACAGTCGATCTCAACTCCACTGCATTTAGGGGATGTCTTCTTATCATTTTCCTTTCTTGTATTTGTAAACACTGGTTTGCTCCTTTCATATTTCCCCCTCCTTTATTCCAAGATTTATATCTCTGTTATGGAATTAGAATCCTTCTCTCTTTGGAATAGCATGGTCCTTCCCAAAACTATTTCTAAACTGTTGAATCTTTTCATGATCACTAAGAACCAATTTAAAAAAACGATAAAAAATGACTAAACTGTGGGGCACCTAGGTGGCTCTGTCATTTGGTTTCAGCTCAGGTCGTGATCTCATGGGTCTTGAGAGCCAGCCCCACACTGGGCTCTGCACTCAGCGTGGAGTCTGCTTGAGTTTCTTTCTCCCTCTTCTCCTCCCCCAAACTCACTCGCTCTTTCTGAAATAAATAAATAAATCTTTAAATAAAAGACTAAACGGTGAGTAAGTCTGCCCACACTTTCTGTACATAAATTTGCTAACATGACTTTACTGTGGTTTAGTCTTGCTAGGATTTGCTTGAGGCTGCTCTGCGTGGTTGTGCAGGCTGCTCGTGGCCCAGTGGTGCTTGGTGGCGGGGATGAGTGCAGGCAGCCACACAGCTAGTACTGTAAGCACCAAGCCATGCTTCTCCTTGGGGAAGCAATTTCTTTTTCTAATTTACACGAAGGACCTGCATGGATCAGCAGAGTCCTGGATTTGATCATTTTCTATAGCTCTTCAGGCTACGTTACTATAGAGACCTTGTCTTCACTTGAGCACACACAGAAAGTCTAGAAGAACTTATCAGTCTTGCCTTCAGCTTCCAGCTCTACATACCAGCCATTATGGAGTCACGAGGGGTGTGCGGTCACAGGCTCTGCTATGCAGCTAACTCCCTGCTCCCATTCTCCCCTGGTGCTGGACCATACTGGCCCCAACACAGCTAACATCTTATGGTCAGGAGGGAAGACCCTTCCCTGTCAGACCTCCTATTTTTCCCTTCTGTAACCCATAACACTTCTGTGCTTTTCTCTCACCCACCCCGCTTCCAGGGTTCTGACTCCTGTCATGCTGGTCTGCAGGGAATCCATCTGGTCTCACGGCTGCATGCTCTCATATTGATTCTTCATGGGGAGAGGAGCAGAGGTGAGCATAGAGAAGGGACAGGGGCAGCAGTGTCCAAGTTGTCTCTCGTGCTCTCCCCTGTGTCAGAGAGGTCTGGGAACTCTATTTCTGAGACTGCCTTTTCACGAGGCTTCGGGACAGGGCTTAGAAGGTGAGTCTGTTCCAGGCTAGGAAACTGTGAGTGCACCAAGTGTGGGGGCTTCAACAGATGGATTTGTGTTCCCTTTCACATTCCTTTGATGGTTCTCAGCCCCCAGGTTGTGGACATCTGTGACCACTGACAATGGTTTTCTATATTTTTCTGACTTCTGGGTGGCAGTTGCAACCTTTGGGCCACAGTTCTGGGGTCAAACCTGGAAATTAGGGGTGAATCCTTGATGCTCATTGTAGGAGCCTTTGTAGGGAATTAGAGTTTTACCCATAACTCCCCAAATATTGAGAACAACTGCTTTACATTTTAAATATCAGTGAGAGTGACTTTGCAAATGATATATCAGATAAAGGGCTGCTATCCAAGATCTATGAAGAACTTATCAAGCTCAACATCAAAAAACAAATAATCCAATCAAAAAATGGGCAGAAGACATGAGCAGACATTTCTCCAAAGAAGATATCCAGATGGCCAACAGGCACATGAAAAAATGCTCCACATCACTCAGCATCAGGGAAATACAAATCAAAACCACAATGAGATACCACCTCACACCAGTCAGAATGGCTAAAATTAACACGTCAGGAAATGACAGATGTCAGCGAGGATGCGGAGAACGAGAAACCGTCTTACACTGTTCGTGGGAATGCAAACTGGTGCAGCCACTCTGGACAACAGCTTCCTCAAGGAGTTAAAAACAGAGCTGCCTTATACCACAGCAATTCCACTACCAGGTATTTACCCCAAAGATACAAATGTAAGGATCGGAAGGGGCACATTCACCCTAATATTTATAGCACCAATAACCATAATAGCCAAACTATGGAAAGAGCCCAGATGTCCTTCAAAAGATGAATGTATAAAGAAGATATGGTGTACACACACACACACACACACACACACACACAGGAATACTATGCAGCCACCAAAAAATAAAATCTTGCCATTTGCAACCACATGAATGGAACTAGAGGGTGTTATGCTAAGTGAAATAAGTCAGTCAGAAACAGTCAATTATCATATAGTTTCTCTCATATTTGGAATATAAGAAACAGTGTAGAGGATTATAGGGGAAGGAAGGAATCAGAGAGGGAGACAAACTATGAGAGATTCTTAATTCTAGGAAGCAAACTAAGGGTTGCTGGAGGGGAGGTGGGGGGTGATGGGGTAACTGGGTGATGGGCATTAAGGAGGGCATGGGATGTGATGAGCACTGGGTGTTACACACAACTAATGAATCACTGAATTCTGTCTCTGAAACTAATGGTATATATATGGTGGCTGATTCAATTTAAAAAAAAAGAGTGACTTGAAACTGTGAGGCCAAGATATTTGGACATACCTGAAAAGGATAATAACCCGTGTATTTTGCATTTACAACTTATAAGTTTGGGTCTTCCTTTCATTTATCATTGGCATCATTGGGACATATTTACCATATAAACTCCTTGAGGAATTGAGATTATTCTGTTTATACTATTTGCTACTGTTCCCTTTCTTGGGCCTTCCTCCCTAGCAGCATATGGTGGACCCTCCCATTCCCCAAATAATTCCATCACTAAGTAAGTAAGGCCTTTTTTCTTTATCCTTTCTAATTAGTTTTTTATACCCAGATGCCTTAAGTGATATGGGACTCCCTGAATTTCCATTGTTTTTTGGGGGTGTATTTACAAGGTTTTTGGCCTGGAAGGGGTGATTGTGGGTCAAAAAGCCTTTGTTAAGCAAAGCTGAGGAAATTTTTCTTTCCATGGCCTTTAACATGGTGGCATGCATTATTCACACAGAATCCAGTATTTCCTGAATGCTCCTGACTAAGAACCTTTTTGCTCCATCCAAGAGCACTGAGGACCTCCAGTCGCTAAGCTCAGTGGATGTGTAACGGGATGAAGAATTGTTTTTAGCAGAAGAAGCTGACATTTCAAAATGGTTAGACATTTCTCTCTGTGGCTTGGAACACCTGGGTCATCTTGGAGCGGACCTTCTTTGTTCTGGAAAGGGTCATGGGAGTTGCCCCTTTTAGTTCCCGAGCTGCAGTGTTTCTGAGGGGAGTGTGCCCTAGCATGTTTACTTAATTTTTCCTTGGGCAGTGACTGGGTTCCTGGCTTGAGGGAGACCCCATGCCTTGACCATAGCTGAAGATTTCAGGGGGAAAGAGCTTTCAGGGCTGAAGGATGCTGACACTAGAAACTTTTTTCTTTTTTGTTTTGGCAGGGTCTTGGTGGGAGCTCTGAAAATAAGACCTCTCCTTTCCGTGGCCTTTCATAGGCTGACATGCATTATTCACACAGAATTCAGTTGTTCCCTAATGCTTTTTTAAAAAAATTATGTTATGTTAGTCACCATACAGTATATCATTAGTTTTTGATGTAGTGTTCCATGATTCATTGTTTGCGTATAACAACCAGTGCTCAACACAACACGCGCCCTCTTTAAAACCCATCGCTGGGCTACCCTATCCTCCTACCTCCCTCCCCTATGAAACCCGCAGATCATTTCCTGGAGTCCAGATTCTCTCGTGGTTCACC
The DNA here is from genome assembly GCF_964662115.1 of Mustela nivalis. Taxonomy (NCBI): domain Eukaryota; kingdom Metazoa; phylum Chordata; class Mammalia; order Carnivora; family Mustelidae; genus Mustela; species Mustela nivalis. The sequence goes on along the minus strand of NC_139026.1, from coordinate 122,337,970 downwards.
TCACCCTCTGATTCCATCCCCCTTCAGTTTCCCCTTCCTTTCCCTAACGTTCTCCAGGCTATTCCTTATGCTCCACAAATAAGTGTAACCATATAATAATTGACTTTCTCTGTTTGACTTATTTCACTCAGCATGATCTCCTCCAGTCCCATCCATGTTGATGCAAAAGTTGGGTATTCATCCTTTCTGATGGCTGAGTAATATTCCATTGTATATATGGACCACATCTTCTTTATCCATTCATCTGTCGAAGGCCTTCTCGGTTCCTTCCAGGATTTGGCTATTGTGGACATTGCTGCTTTGAACATTGGGGTGCATGTGCCCCTCCTGAATGCTTTTGACGAGAACCCTTTTGGGGTATCTTAGATCTTCCTCTCTGCCTCTCTGAACAAATTGAGACATAAGAGAGAAGAGCAGATGGAACAATTAACATTTTCCTTTCTGACTGATTAAGGCCTGGCTGGAGGGCATGGCTTATCTACTGGGCTTGCTAAGTTTTGACAGACCTGTCCACCCAGGCCTGTCCTGGCTACCACACGCTGGGGGCCCTAGAGAAGCAAAGAAGAACTCATGCTCTTGAGGGCAACTCCCTGTGAAGAGGAAAAACAGAAGGGAGGGAATAAGTGTACCCTTGATTCCTCCAAAATCTACCACTCAGGTAAGTCACCCTGCCTCCCCTTGGTTGGAGTAAATAAATGGACAGAAAGATCCAGAAGGGTGATCCCAGTGAGCTCCTTCCTGCCTTCCTTCCTGGAGGAAACACCTGGAATAAGGAAGACATGTCTCCTTGACATGTATTAGCATGACTAATGGAAGAGGGAGAACTAAAACAAGGTCAACTGGTGGGAGAGTACTTGGGGTACCCTGGGGTTCCTGATGGGGGGGCGCTTTCCATGCATGGTGGGTAAGTGATGCTGTCATTGCTTCTGTTTCCAAACACACCAGAATCATGGGGGTTCTTGGGGGAAAAGGACTGCGTGGTATGGTGTGTTCCATGGAGTGGTACGTGGGCTCAAGGTAATACTGAGGACACAGGTGATCTTGCCTCCCATGTCCAGAGGCAAGATCGTTGGGCTGGCAGCAACCTCAGATCCCTGGTTTCAAGACTCTGACACAAAACTGGTGGCTTTTAGCAGCGATACCATGGGCCACCTCTCTTGTCCCTTCTCTGTAAAGTGACACTTCTTGGGATGGCTATCTTTCAATGGGCTGTTGGCCCTTACAGCTGGGAGCTCACCATCCTGTGGTTTGAATACTAAAGAAATGCTGCTTTTTGTACCTCAAGAGTGATGGAGGCATGACTTCTAGCTCCTTCCCTTGTGTTATTTTCTTGATGCCTCTGCAGCATTTAACACCTGTGATCATAAACATAGCTCCTGGGTTCTCTTCACGCTGCCCTGAGTGCTCCGCCTAGCCTCCCTCACAGCTGAAATTTGTTTTCCTGATGTTCCTCATCGACATACTTCAAAGGTTAATGCTCAGTGCTCTTCCTTGCCCTGAAAAGTCTCTCTCCCTCTTCTGGTCCTGTGCTTGCTCTTCTCCCATCATCAGACCTTCATAACCAATTACCCACTGCAACCCTCAAAGCACCTCAAAATCAACACATTACAACCCCGAATTCATCATCTTGGCCAAACTGGCTTTCTCTCACTTTCTCCACCTCGATTCATGTCGTGATGTTCAGACAGTTGTATGAGTGAGTCATCAAGACCTGCCCCCTGTCCCCCACATTGAGTTAGTCATCAAGATCTGACCCTTAAAAAAAAACTTCTTAAGAGTTTCTGGAATCTAGTAGCATCTCTGCTTCCATCAGTGTTGTGTTGGTAAGTGACTAATAAACAACTCTGGGGGGAAGCCTTGATTTGGCACATTTACCTGATGTCTGTCCTTAAGTACTCCCACCATGGTTGATTTCCCATCCAAGGTTTAATAGTGTATCCCAAAATTTCTAGAAACTGCATGTGCTTTTGCAAGACGGCACAAGCCAGCTCCAGCACGCACCGGCCCCATCCCTCCTCAGTACTTCTCAGGCCATCCTTCTTCAAACTCCTCTCTCCCCTTAAGCCATTCTGCAGTCAACTGCTACACTCAGTTCTGACCATGCCACCCCCCTTCAGAAACGCTGCTGATGGCTTGCTGGGTGATTCACTCCACCTTATCAGTGCACTGTGCACTGACCCCTTAACAGTGCGCTGAGCTCTTAAGACAAAACCCTGCCTACAGCTCCAGTATCATTTCTTGGCTCCTATCTTTTTTTCCCTTTGAGGCTCGGCTCAACTGAAACCCCCCTCCACCATTTTTCAGGCTGAGTCAGCTGCCCCATCTCAATAATTTTTGATTACTGTGCTTATAATCTTGTATTTATGGGGTTTTGTTTTTGGTCTTTCTTACGAGTCTGTAAACTTCTCAAGGGAGAAATCATGTGTTTGTTTTCTTCACCTTGCTTTGTATACATGGAACAGTGGATTTCTCATTGAAATTAATCAATACAGAGTGTTTTTTAAATAAGGATTTTTTCTTTCCTTTTTGAAAAGATTTAGTTTATATATGTGTGTGAGAGAGAGCGAGCGCATGCGCACAAGAGAGCACAAGCCCGAGGTCTGAGAGGATGAGGGTGAAGCAGGCTTCCTGCTGAGCAGGTAGCCCAACTTTGGGTTCCGTTGGATCCTAGGACCCTGGGATCACGACCTGAGTCGAAAGCAGATGCTGAACCAACTGAGCCGCCCAGTTACCCCTGAAATCGATGGATAAATACTTCTTAATTACTAAAGTAAGATTATCAAAGTTCTGCAGGTGTGTGTGTGTGTGTGTGTGTGTGTGTGTGTGTGTGTGTGAGTGTGTGTGTGTACTGGGGATGAGGTGGGGGTTTGACATTGTCTATTTACCTGTCGCTGTGTAATAACTTCTCCCGCAGTTGTGGCTTAGAACAATAGCGGTTGTCTGTTCATGAACCTGGGGTTTAGTGGGGTCAGCTAGGCAGCCCTGCCCTAGTTTCTTCTGCAGAAACAGCTGCAGTCAGATGGGAGCTGAGCTCTTAAGACTCCCAGCTGCAGTCAGATGGGAGCTGGAGTGGGAGCCGTCTCAAAGACTTCTTTACCTCCACGTCTGGGAATACTCAAACGGTCGGGACTCCTCAGGACTCTGTCCCCACACACAGCTACCTCAGTGGCTGGACTCCTTCCGTATCACTGTCCTGCCACGATGACTGTCATCTGTCTATTCCCATGTTTGGAGGTTGTGGTCCCCCAACACTACAAGATGGCTTTGAGATATGCTTTTCCCACTTTCAGCGATGATGGACTAAGTTTTAGGTCAGAAGCTCCATGTTTTTTTTTTTTTTTTCAGTTCCTGAGGCTGAAACCTTTCCTGGGTCTTTCAGCAGCTGACCATTTGTCTCCTTAAAGTAACTAAAATGGTGACATTGTAAGCCAAGTAATCAAGAGAAAGCCCTGGGAGCTTTGATTGGTGGATCGTAGGTCCAAAAAAAAAAAAAAAAGAAGAAGAAGAAGAAGAAGAAAAAAAAAAGGTGAGTTTTTATTTTGAAAACCTGCAATTCATGTTTTCCTTCCCTGTCATCCCTCTAGGTCCTGATCTCTGCCACTGGGATGGGTAGTTTCCCATTCCCTCCATTGATCACAGATAACCTCTTCACCAGCAATTCACAATAGTGGAAGGCTTTTTGCACCCTATTTTGTGCAATAGAGAATGTCTTAAAAAGGAAAGTTTTTTTTTTTTAAAGATTTTATTTATTTATTTGACAGAGAGACACAGCTAGAGAGGGAACATAAGCAGGGGGAGTGAGAGAGGGAGAAGCAGATTTCCCACACAGCAGGGAGCCTGATGTGGGGCTTGCTCCCAGGACCCTGAGATCATGACCCGAGTTGAAGGCAGAAGCTTAACCAGCCAGGCGCCCCAAAATGCAAGCCTTTAATGATAAAGAAGCCATAAAAATGATCTTCGAGGATGTGAACTAAGCAGGAAACATGCTCGGTCAGCAGTCTGAAGACTCCGACAAGAGCCCAGCTCCACGATTCAATAGTTACCTCTTCGAGCATCAGTGTCCTCGTGTGCAAAACCGTAACACCTGCCTCGCTTGCCTTCTCAAGCTGAAGGATCAGCTGCGCTCATATACGCCACCGTGACAGTCAGGGCGTGATGCACGGACACAACGCTGCACGCTCCAAATGCACCAGGCGAAGGCGGCGAGCGGAGCAAGACCTCAGATCTGAATTCTGGTCCCTGTCGTGCACTGGCTGGTCTTCTGTGACACTCCTCTCTCCTGGTTCTTCTGCTGCCTATTTGGAGGTCTCTCTCCTCAGCAGGTACTCCTACTGTTGGTGTCTGATGGCTGGAATGGTCAGGTCTTGCTCCTGGGCTCCACTCTTGCTCCAGGGAACCCCATCATTGCCATGTCCTCAAATCCCATCTCTCTGTGATGACTCCCAAGTTTGTATCTCCCTGTCAGACCTCTTCTTTGAGTCCCATGCTGGTTTGTCCCCAGCCCTATTGGGGTGCTGCATGCGCAGCTCCCGTAGAACTGGGCGAACATGGTTCTGATACAAAAGTAACTCATAATATGCATAGTTTTAATTATCAATTTAAAAAAACGTATTGAGCATTTAATATTTCTCCAATTTTAGGCTAGTTTTCATGGAGTAATTAGAATGCAAAATCCTAGTCCTAGTCCCTCCTGCCTCCCCACCCAGGGAGAGGATTGATTTTTTTTTTTTAACTTTATGGTGTTTCATCCCTTAATAAAGATTCACTATATGAGAGGTGGGGAGTGGGTTCCTTTTAGAAGCTTTTTAGGACTCACCCAGGCAGAGAAGTCTAGAAAACTCTTTCTTCAATTAAAGACATCCACGTGTCCTATATCCCCACCTCAGGTAATACTTGCTTACTGTTGCATTCAGAAAGCCACAAAAACAGCACAAAATCAAGGTCAGAGCTACTACCATGTGCCAGGAAACCCGACTTCCACTGTCTCAATGTTGTTGGTTGTCATGGGGCTCCTTAAGTCCTCATAACATGTTCAACTAAATCAATAAAAGGTGCTTTATGAAACAGCAGAGGAAGTAGGAGGTAGTAGAAAAGATCCTTAGCTTTTGAGATATTAAAAGTTGGAGAGATCTGTCATAAAGGGCAGGAGAGCATCGTTCCAGGAGGAACAACTCCAGGTAAACCCTGGGCACCTGATGCACATCAAGCTGGATGGGATGTTCCCCAACCAGCGACTGTTTGTGTCCAGCAGATGGCGCCAAACGACCAGTTATAGGTGGGGTGCGCAGGCTCCTCCAGAAAACATGAAACAGTATTTCGATAAAGCTGGCATCTTAGGGCTCTCAAGTTGTCTCAGACCCTTTCATTTCCTTTCAAAAAAAAATCTTATTTTTTAAGTAATCTCTACACACCCAACATGGGGCTCACACTTAAAACCCGGAGATCAAGAGTCGTATTCTCTCCTGACTGAGCCTGCCAGGTATCCCTTGAGACCCCTTCTTTTGCTCTCTTTTAGTGTGACCCGTGGAACAAAATAAGAAGAGGACAAAAAAATTGCTGCGTGTCCTGGAATGTGGTAATGTTGGGTAATAGTGGAAATGTAGGTGAAACATAAGAGATAATCTAGTAAAGTGACATCCAAATATGGAGTGGACATGTGTGTGCGTATGTGCGCGTGCGTGTGTGTGTACTTCTGGTGAGAAAGACCTAAAAAAAAAAAAAAGGTAATGAGAAAGTATTTGAAAAAAAAACTATAAAGAGAATAAAAGAGTTGGAGAAGATGAAAGAATGTGCTCCAGTGAGCATAGTAGGAAACTTAGTTCTAAAAGTATTACTATGGAAAGTCCAGAAAAAAGGGTCCTATTCCTCTACTCCTTGGAATCCTAGTAGGTGACTTGAATTTCAATAACTATGAAGTAGTTCTAAGAAGAAGAAGAAGAGGGGGAGGAGGAGGGGTGGGGGAGGAGGAGGAGGGAAGGAAGGAAGGAAGGAAGGAGAAGAAAAGAAATCACCTGGGGTTTGGTTGTTAAGCAAATTCCTACCCCAGATCCAGACATTCTGATTACAGAGATTGGGGGTGGGCCTCAGGGATTTGCATTTTAGAGTTAGTTTCTTTTTTTCAAGTAGTTCAGAAGAAAAGATGGAAAGACCCTCCTTAGAAAAATATTACTTAGGAGCAAGGCAGGATTAGTCAATCAGAGAAACCCTCAAACTTACTTCCATTCATTCTCTCACTCCCTCCGTTTCTTCTGAATACCTAACGCACTGAACATTTCTGGTTCCCTACCTTTGAACTTGTTACTGTGGGACGTAGTTAATACAAGGAGACTCTGTTCCTGCTTGAAGGCACTTCTGTTTAATGCCTGATACAGATATCCATATCTATACAAATGACAATGTCAGGTTTAAGTACTGCATTTGTAGAAATGATGTGGGTGTCAAAGAGTACCTCAGGGCTCGAGAAGAAGTCTTGTTCATGTGAGCTGGCTGGCACCCGTCTGTGAAAGGGCTGGGACATTGCCTGGGGCCTGAATGATGAGAATGAGCAGGATACCTGAGATGCAGGAACAGCGTTGCTGCTTATCATCCATAAGAAAATACTAAAGATAGCAGAGTGGCAAAGCATGGCCAGGGATTAAAAGTATAATCTCATGAGCTGCTGTCAGAGGAGAAATAAAAGATGGCGAAGCCAGAAGTTCCTGAATCAGCAACATTGTCCCCTTGTTTTTTCAATATTCTGATCCCCCCGGAATATTCCTTCCTTTGCTAAGTTGATAAAGAGTAGATATGCTTGACATGATTTGTTTATGACGCATAACCTGTTTTCCTCATAGATCGGTATCTGTTTCATCCAGCTGCCTTCAAAAAGTTAAAATCATGATAAGACACATGACAGGTAGGGACAATTAGTACTGAAGAAGAAGATTAGGACTGTTCCGAGACAGGCGAGGGAGATCAGTTAAATCAAACATCACTTACTTAACAAAGAGATCTGTATTCCTCACACCCCTGTTTAGACATGTATTTTTCTTAGCTGTCTTTTGCCTGTTTCCTTATGTGAAAGAAATTTTAATCCAGCTCCCTTTCTCCCCTGCCCCAGCCCTGATTGCCAGTTTCCTACAAAGCATCAAAACCAAATAAAGTTTTAAGTCACTGAGTGTGTAGAGAAGTGGCATTTTTCTACCGCCATACTTTCTGATAAAGGACACAGACTCTGAAGCCAGACAATTTTTTTTTTAAAGATTTTATTTATTTTTATTTGAGATAGAATGAGAGAGAAAGCGCACGCACAGGGGGAGCAGCAGGCAGAGGGAGAAGCAGACTCCCTGTCGAGCAGGGAGCCTGATGCAGGGCTCCATCCCAGGGCTCCCTGAGTGAAGGCAGGCACTTAACTGAATGAGCCACTCAGGTGCCCCAACAATTGGATTTTTAACCTTAGATCGATTACTTTCTATTTATATATGTGTGTATCTATCTATGTATGTATAGCTTTGGTGAACTTACTTAACTTTTAGAGGCCTCAGTTTCCTTATCTGTAAAGCAGACATAAATAGGATTCTTACCATGATTAATGAATCCATACATATAAAAGCACTTCGAACAGCCCATATAGCAAGGGCTCAGTCATTGTCAGCTAAGGTCATGAATGCTGATGTTAAGGAAGATACACAAGGACAAGTTTCATAGGATATATAGGTAGACTGGAGAGGTATTAATATATAATTATATATACATATAAATAAATATATAAATATAAAATTATATATTATGTGTATAACATATAATTATAGCTGAAAATTAGCTATAGTATGGGGCTAAAAATTATTCAACCGCCCCAGAAAATTATATCTTCTCTTGTAACAGATAAACATTTAGACCATAAGAATGCATAATATAAAATCACATAAGACATGTTCTAAATATGAGAATAACAAGAATAGGGATGTAAAAGTACTGGAGAGGAGAAGTCTAGTACAAAAACATGTATGTGGTGTCTTATGTACATGCAATGAGTGGACCACACATTTGCCTCTGAACTTTCTGGTCATCACTGCAAAAAAGGGGAACAGGGTCAGTTACAAGATAAAAAGACACCAAAAAGACACAATTACTTATACAATTACTTGCACCGTTGTGACCCAAGGGGACACCCACCAGATCAGTTTAGGCTGAGAATTAGTGATGCAATATACAACGTCTTCAGCATCTTCTCAGCTGTGGAACTCCAGGGTTTCATGAGGTTGCTCTGATAATGGAGTCCTTGAGTCATCCCCACGGGGCACACAGCAACGCAGTTCCAGGACGAGATGGATTGTGTGTCCTGTGTGGACAGGTGCTTGGCTGCCTCACCATCTTGAGTCATTGAGAGGAAGATGCCTGGAATGCCCAAAACTTCTCTCCCCTCCCAAGTTGTTCGGTTTCTTAAAAGCCAATTGCAACTGTTCTCTCATTTAATCCTTAGAAATCTCTGAGAGAGGGATCATCAAACCCATTTTACAGATAAAGACACTGAGTCTGAGAGTACTTGGACAGCTAGCGAATGGTGGGAGAGAATGGAGGAGCTGGCTCCGGAGCTCATCTGGACCCTCAGCTCTGACCCAGTTCTGGATGTCTCTGAGCCCTCCGCCTCACTGCTCCGTCACTCGTTTATCCACCAACATCTGACTTTTATGCCTACAGCTCCACTGAAGCTGCTCTGGCAAAAGCCACAAATGCTATTTTATTTTCAAATCCAGTGACCTTTATCTCAGCTTGCCTTTTTTTTTTTTTTTTTTTTTTTTTTAAATTTGAAACAATCAGTTATTCACTCCGTGGCATTCTGTTCTTTGGTTTGGGGAGTACTAAATTCTCCTGGTCTTCCTCCTCCTTTCCCTATCACTTCTGCTCATTAGCCCTTATAAGTACCTCCTTTACCTGCCTCCTACACGTTGGGGTCCCCAGGGTTCCATCTTTGGTCCTCTCTTCATACTCTCCAAGAGAGCCCATCCTCTCACATGAATCAGCTGCTGTCCTGAAAACGGCAATCCCCTAAAGTACAGAGCAGAGTCCCATCCTGTATGGACTTGAGTTCTAAGATCAGGGTTTGAGGAAAAACAACATTTCTTCAACATGAGTCTTGTTCATTGTTTTTGTTTTTGTTTTCAGTTGAATAAGATAAAATAGTTGGCTCATATTGGGAGCTATTATGTAGAAAAAACTGTTTTGTTACAGACTGGAATTCTACTTGGAACGGTGAGGCGGTCATAGAGTGGGGACATATGAGGGAAATGAGACCGTCTGAAGGAGGAGCAGGTCCATACTTCCCACTTCACTGCCTGCTTAGAGCCTACTGCTATGGGGTAAAATGGCGAAGAGAAAATTCTTCCCCTCTCTCTGTTATTTATTTAAGACCAAGCACACAGGTGCTTTTGCAGGCATTTGCGATGACGTCTCCATTGTCTGTCCCCTGGACAATGTTGGCTTTCCCACAAGATTTCAAACTTAACATGCCTACTATTTCTCATTTTTACTTCCCCCTCAGTTTTACTTGGCTAGAACAAGATATCCATTCTCTATTATTGCCATTATAAAGATATTCCCAATTTCAGTGACTTAAAAAAGAAAAGTCTATTTCTCATCTGTGTCCCATTGCAAGGTAGGCCAGGAGGTAGAGGGTGCATTGTGCCCTAGGAGGCCCACTCTCTATGTCATTCAGACATCCGGACTCAAGAAAGTTCTGCCATCTTCCACAGGTAGCTTCCAAGGTTGCTTTGGGATCAACACGCAGTCAGGAAAGGGGGTGGAAGAGAGCATGGCAAGGGCACGTCTGTGTATTAGTATCACACCACTTCTACTCCCACTCCACCAGACCACCTGGATGCCAGGGGAAGAGTTCCCAACCAGCACCAAGTCTGCACCACGAGAGGGAGCATAGCATCACCTTTCCGTGGAAAGGTCGTCATCTGTCGTTCTCTTCCCTTCCCATTCCTAATTTGTTCTTCCACCACTATTTTCTGAGTCTCAGTTTTCTCTTTTGTTAAAAGGGCCAACAATTGTGCTCTTCCCAGGGGTTGCTGTGAAAAGGGAGAAAACTTGTATAAAGCAATTAGAATGTGCCTGACTTACCACTGATGCCTCCGAGTGGGTTAACTATTCTTGCTATTAGTTAGTTGCAGGACTTTATCACCTGCCCTGTTATACCAACTTAGAAACTCTCTTGACCTCATCACCAACTGCCAATCAGCCAGTGAGTCCTACTTACCTGATTAAAAAAATACATATATATCTATGTGTCTTTAAATGCAAGAAATAGATGTTTCTGATATGAAAATCAGAACATATGGATCTGGATTTTTTTTTTTTTAAAAAGGGAACAAAAGCCACCCTCCCTGGGGGATCTAATGCATTTATATGGCTTCAACTGCCATCTTTAAAATGGGTCCTGTATGCTAGATGGACTTAACAGATATATTCAGAACATTTCATCTTAAAAAAGTGAAATACAGGGCGCCTGGGTGGCTCAGTGGGTTAAAGCCTCTATCTTCAGCTCAGGTCATGATCCCAGGGTCCTGAGATTGAGCCCCGCATCAGGCTTTCTGCTCACTGGGGAGCTTGCTTCCCTTCCTCTCTCTCTCTGTCTCTCTGCCTACTTGTGACCCCTCTCTCTCTGTCAAAAAATAAATAAAACCTTTATTAAAAAAAAAAAAAAGTGGAATACGCATTCTTTTCAGGTGTACATGGAACATTCTCCAGAATAGATCACACATTAGGCCACGAAACAAGACTCAGCCAATTCAAGAAGATTGAAGCCTTGCCATGCGTCTCTTTGAACCACAGTGTTATAAAACTTGAAGTAAAAATCTGGAGAGAGCGGGTGCCTGGGTGGCTCGGTAGGTTGAGCGTCTTCCTTCTGTTCAGGTCATGATCCCAGGGACCTGGGATCGGGTCCCACATTGTGCTCCCTGCTGATGCTTCTCCCTTTCTTGTTCTCCTGCTTGTGTACCCTCTCTCTGTCAAATAAATAAATAAAATCTTTAAAAAAATTAAACAATCTGGAGAGAGCATAAATACATGGAGGTTGTATAACATGCTATTGAGTCAACCAGGAAATAAAAGAAGAAATTTAAAAAATACACAGAAACAAAGGAAAACAAAAACACAGCAATCCAAAACCTTAGTGATACAGCTAAAGTGGTGGAAAGAGGGAATTTTATAGCAATACAGGTCTACCTCAAAAAGCAAGAAAAATAACAAATAACAACCTAACCTTATACCTAAAGGAGCTAAAAGAACAACAAACAAGGCCTAAAGCCAGCAGAAGGAAGGAAATAATAAAGATTAGAGCAGAAATAAATGATATAGAAACTAAAAAAACAGAACAGATCAATGAAGCCAGGAGTTGGTTCTTTGAAAAAAATCAATAAAATTGATAAACCTCTAGCCAGGCTTATCAAAAAGAAAAGAGAAAGGACCCAAAGAAATAAAATTACAAATAAGAGAGGAGAAATAATAACTAATATCACAAAATATAGTTATATGAGAATATTATGAAAAAAGAAAATAGGAAAATATTATAAAAAATTCAAAAGAATATTATGAAAAATACAGTTACAAGAGGATATTATGAAAAGAAGAAATAGGTAAATCCCTAGAAACATATAAAGTACCAGAAGTGAAACAGGATAGAAAATTTAAACAGACGGATAACCAGCAAAGAAATTGAGTCAGTCATTGAAAAACTCCCAACAAACAGAAGTCCAGGACCACAAGCTTTTACAGGCAAATTCTGCCAAACATTTAAAAACAAGTTAATATCTATTCTTCTAAAACTATTCCAAAAAACAGAAAATGAAGAAAAACTTCCAAATTCATTCTATGAGGCCAGCATTACCCTGATACCAAAAGCAGATAAAGACACCACTTAAAAAAAGAACTACAGGCCAATATCTCTGATGAGCATAGATGCATAAATTCTCAACAAAACACTAGCAAACTGAACCCAACAATGTATTAAAAAAATCATTTACCCAGTCAAGTGGGATTCATTCCTGGGTTGCAAGTGTGGTTCAATATTTGCAAATCAATCAATGAGATGCATCACATTAATAAAAGAAAGGATAAGGACCATAAGATTATTTCAATAGATGCAGAAAAAGCACTTCATTGACCATAGCATTTTTTTTTTTTCTAGATATGTCTCCTGAGACAAGGGAAACAAAAACAAAAATAAACTTCTGGGACTTCATCGAGATAAAAAAAACTGCACAGCAAAGGAAACAACAAAACCTAAAGACCACCTACAGAATGGGAGAAGATATTTGCAAATGGCTTATCTGATAAAGGGTTAGTATCCAAAATCTGCAAAGAACTTATGAAACTCAACACCCAAAAAATAAATAATCCAGTTAAAAATGGGCAGAAGACACGAATAGATATTTTCCTAAAGAAAACATCCAAATGGCCAACAGACACATGAAAAAATGTTCAGCATCACTTATCATCAGGGAAATACAAATCAAAAACTGCAATGAGATATCACTTGTCAGAATGGCTAAAATTAATAACAAGAAAAAAACAAGTGTTGGCAAGGATGTGGAAAAAGGGGAACCCTTGTGCACTATCGGTGGGAATGCAAACTGGTGCAGCCACTGTGGAAAACAATATGGCAGTTCCTCAAAAAGTTAAAAATAGAACTACCCTATGACCTGTCAACCACTCTACCAGGTATTTAGCCAAAGAATACACAAATTCAAAGGGACAGATGTATCCCATGTTTATAGCAGCATTATTTACAGCAGCCAAATTATGGAAACAGCCCAAGTGTCCATCCTTTGATGAATGGGTAAAGAAGTGGTATGTATACACAATGGAATATTTATTCAACCCCCTCCCAAAGAATGAAATCTTGCCATTTGCAACCACATGGTTGGATAGAGCTGGAAAATGTATAATGCTAAGTGGAATAAGTCAGAGAAAGACAAATACCATATAATTTCATTCATATGTGGAATTTAAGAAACAAAACCAATGAGCAAAAATGGGGAGGGGAAAAGAGAGAAAAAAAAACCAGACTCTTAACTATAAAGAATAAATGGATAGTTACCTGATGGGAGGTTGGGGTGGGGGGGATGGGTGAAACAGGTGATGGGGATTAAGGAGCGTGCTTGTTGTGATGAGCACCAGGTGCTGTATGGAAGTGTTAATCACTATGTTCTCCATCTGAAACTAACATTACATTGTATGTTAACAAACTGGAATTTAAACACATTTTTTTTTAAAAAGGGTCTTGTATGACTGGATTCAAACTCCCAGCCAGCAGGGATCCACGAAAGTCTCCTTGTTCCCTCATTTTAAAGAACTTTATTTATTTATTTGAGAGAGAGAGAGAGAGAGAGATCACAAGTAGGCAGAGTCGGGGGGGCGGGGGAGCAGGCTCCCTGCTGAGCAGAGAGCCAGATGCGGGGCTCGAACCCAGGATCCTGAGACCATGACCTGAGCCGAAGGCAGAGGCTTAACCCACTGAGCCACCCAGGCACCCCTGTTCCTTATGGACTCTGAAAAACAATCTGAGGGTTTTGAAGGGGCAGGGGTGGGAGGTTGGGGGAACCAGGTGGTGGGTATTGGAGAGGGCACGGATTGCATAGAGCACTGGGTGTGGTGCAAAAACAATGAATACTGTTACGCTGAAAATAAATTAAAAAAAAAAAGAAAAGAAAAAAAGAAATGGCACACACACACACACACACACACACACACACAAAATCATCAGAAGGTCCTTTAATACAGTAGCCAAGACTGAAATTTGAGTTACACCTTTAAGGTCCTATTTGTTTATATTTTTATACACTGAATATTTTTTGATACTTAAATGTTCTAGTTTTTTGTTTTTAATTTTTGTCAACTTCTTTGACAGCTGAAGAAATAAATGATTTCTTCAGACAAAACAAACAAACAAACAAACAAACAAAAAACCAAGGAAACCACAACCGCAGCCTGCTCTTGACAAAGCTGGCACTCAAATCTAGGTCTTTTGACTCGAGTCAAGTGCTCCACTGGACTTAGCGCCTCCCATCTAAGAACGTCCACATATTCCTCTTGATTCTCATCCTGTTTACCTCCTAGTAATGTCACAGAAAAACGAAGTCGGCAAAACCATCTAGGCAACTCCTCTTCCTTGTCCTCATAGTTGTTGGTTGTTATCTGTTAGATGAAAATGACAGCCTTATGAATGTACTCTAGTCTCCTCTTGTGGGTACACGCCAGTGAAGATTCCAGAGCACTAAATTCTGCCTCCTCTTAACCGGGTTCCTCAGATCCCCTAAACCTAGGGCCACCTTCCTTCCTGCTTCTAATTCTGACCAGCAGATGGCGCTGTGAGCAAGTCTGGGAAGATACTGAGACCAAAGGCACTCAAGCTCCCGGCAAAACCCTGCCTTGATGGCACAGGCAGGCTCACCCACCTTTTCTGGGGTTCCAGGGCTCAAAGCGAGGGTGAGCTGGTCCAGAATGGTGTGGCAGAGGCTGCTGGTTCATCACTGAGCTTTTTGCCTCTCCTCCTGGGCACATGACTGGACTATATCTCTTGGTTCTGTTGTAGTGACGGAGCTGTGGCCAGGGTTGTGTGGGAGAAAGAGATCTTCCCCACTCCCAGCCTTGACCAATGAAAGTCTCCTGGACTTCCTCCCCCCTGTCCCCCGCCCCGTCCTCTAGCTGGGTATCAATGCCCAAGATGACCTTGGAAATCACAAGATGAAGGTGGCAGAGTTGGCACTTACCTAGGTCCCTGAATGATTTCATGGAGCTGAGGACCCTTCCTGATTTGGACCCACATTGGGGTGTTACATGAGTATGAATTACTGAAGTCCCCTACAGTTGAGTCTGTTGGGTGCTCTGCCCTCCTGGAGCTCGTGGCAGAGCAGAAGGAGACAGAAATTCTCACAAACAACTAGTTATTGGAATTGATATTGAGTTGGGGGGGCAACACAAGGGAGGCGATCCATTTTTAAAAGCTTAAACTGGGTTTATAAGCTGAGGAGATTTAATGAGTAGCTGGAGGGAATTGCAGGGGAGGAACCTAAGCATTCCAGACAGGGGATGGGTAGGCACATAGACAAGGAGAGGTGAATCAGGGCTGTAAACAGGAGGAATGCAAGTACTCTGCTAAAGCTGGGCTGAGAGCCTGCAAACCAGGTGAGGCTCACCTTTGCTGAAATCAGGAGGTGGTCATTCAACTGAGGTCATGACCCCAGCCGAAATCAGGAGGTGGTCATTCAACTGACTGAGCCATCTCAGTGCCCCATTTGTGTGTGTGTGTGTGTGTGTGTGTGTGTGTGTGTTTAATCTAAACCATACTTAATATATAATAATGCAAATGAAAAATGTGTAAATAAAAATATGTGTATGGAAGGTACCTGATTTTATCAGGTGAGCAATCAACAAAGTTTGGAGAACATATACCCTCGTCGTCTGCATGTTCCAGGTTCCTCCTAAAGTCCCACAGGACGGGCGTCCTCTCCTTATGCTCAGGTGAGCAGCTGCACACCTTCTGAAGGAGGAACCTAGGGAAGTGAGCCTCTTCTGTCTCCTCCCCTGCAGCCCATTCCTTGGCTCCAGTCCATGCCTGCTTATCTTGTTCTGGCAGAACTTTTGGTCCTGAAGTCTGCTCCTGCCCAGTCGAGTACTGGTGACTTCATCGTTACCTTTCTTCTATCCTCCCCAGCCCTCGCTTCTGCCTGAGGAGGGGCACCGATCCTTACTGGTCTCAGACACACCACCTCCTGACCTCCTCCTGCCCACAATCTCCAGCAGCCGGCTGCTGGCTTCTACCCCAGCCCTGTCTCAAAAGTATCTACATTCTGTCCTTAGGGAGCGGTGCCTCTCCTAGTGAGCATTTCCCCGATTTTGAAGGAATAGTAATTATACAATAATAACTGTAGTGACAGCTGCCATCTGTGTGCTGCTAGTGACCTGTGCTTTACGATAATCTCCAACACTGACAACAGCTCTTTGAGGGGAGGTCTGTCATTCCCACCTCTGGGATGCCACAGTTGAGGCTGAGACTGTAAGCCTGAATATCTGAGCTGGGATTTGTACACAAATGACCTGTCTACTACCAAAGTCTGGATCTTTTTGCCACACCCCAGCCCTTTTCTCACCAGTACGCAGCATAGTGGGGATTAGTTATGTCAAATCAGGACTCCAAGAGAAATATCCCCTTCCTCTCTAAGCACATGATCTAATTTGCAGGCTGTGATCAAAATAAATAAATTAGATTGGTTGGAAATACTTGATGTTCATCTGGGGTGGACTCAGAATAATATTCCAAAGGAATTCTGAAGTCGAGAGCTTTGGGTAGTCCACAGGATTGATGGGTTCCTCTACATCCAGACAGTGGGTGCAGCAGCCCAGCCCAGCCAGGCTGCCACTGCCTGCAGCTCAGCTCAGCCACACCCACAGCCACAGCCATGGCCACGGGCTGAAAACAGACCCTCCCCAGCCACGGGCCTCTGGGGCCACATCACAATGTTTCCCTCTACTCTGCCTCACACCCCAGTTGATACCTGGACGGATTTCACTTTCCACCTTTCAGGTTTGCCATTGTCCCTCCCGTGGGATCCAAGCCACAGATTTACTCGATGCTGTGGGTTTAGACCAGACAGTGTCCTTGAGCAACACGTTTCTTCTATGCTTCCCCTCACCCTTAGCTACTACCTGAAGAATGGAGCTGGTGGAGATGAGAACATCGTTCCTGGGAAATAGGCAGAAGCATCCTGAAAACCCGCTACAGCTGCTCTCCACACCTGGGATTCATCTAATAAGGACCTGATGCATCAACTGTCCTGAAACAGGGTGGGCGTCCCTTCCTTGCCAAAGGAAAGGTAACAACCCCGGCTGCCTGTACATTTCCTCCACACAGATGAGGATGGCTAGGTGATTGAGGGTTTTAGAAAACATTCTTTCCTTCAAGTGAGTATCTAGCTGATGGTCCTGCTGCTGGTGTTTACTTCCAGGTCCTTCAGGGGAGGCTTTCTCTGAACCTTGGCTCCTAGAATGGAGACCTGGGGTAAGTGAAGCTCTTATTTCCATCCTATTCCCATTGCCAACGCCCTCTTCAATGGCAGGCCAGTCATTTGGTTTCTGCTGCCTTTGTCTTCCCACCAAAGGGATTTTGGGGGAGAATTCTCCAAGAAATCTCAAGCGGTTTCAATCAGACACTAGTTTTGATTCTTCTCTTTTCTTGCAGCTATTTTGAGTTTTTCTCTCCTTGGTTTGTAGAGGCTTATAAAAATGCATTAGTTTCCAGCTTCACAACCGAGAGCAGAGGTTTTTAAAGAGCCAGGTGGGTTCTGGCTGAGGCTGGGTCGGTAACCAGCTTTGTTGGCCTTTGGCTCTGTCCACCTTGCTTGCTCTGAGGAGGTGCGTAGCATGAATGGAAACACAGAAATGCTTTGTGGTTCCTCTATTCCAAGAGCTCTGGAGGGAGCCCCGGAGACCCACTCTCCAACCTTCGTTTCCACAGGTACTGACTGATTTGTTTGAGTTTTGAGCTCCAGTCGGGAATGGAGAATCTAAGTGGATATCCATGCTAACCAACGTATTCAGGGCTTATGTACAGATTACTGAGTAATTTCTAACTTCTCATCTTGTAGTCTTTCTGGTGAATAAAGGGAAAGGGTGGCAGGGACCTAGTTTTGTTTATCTTCATTGGTGATGTCTTACAGGGGTCAGATGCTCAAAATGACCCAAAACAGGAGCCAGGTCAGGTGACCCAGACCTCATTCCCAGGCTGCTCTCTCCAGCTGTGACATGTGAACTCGGTATACTCCTAATCATCATTATGATATAGCTGACTCTTCATGTTTTGCAATGAAAAGATGGAAAATTCAAATTAGATGGTTAAAACCCACGTGGCTATGGATGTAATGAAAAACAGTCTTTTACGGAGACACAGTGTCTCACTCACACACACACACGTCCCATTTATATATGTTTGGGTTTTTACTTTGCATCTAATTATAATCCTCTTTTGGGTTGTTCCATACTGCCAATGTCTGGGGGACCCAGAAGGACAGCTGGGAAAGCACCAAGCTGACCATCCATGTGTGGCTATTAGGGAAACACTTTCAAGTTCATGGACCCAATGGATGCTAGCCAAAATCAACAGCACAGAAGTCTTCCTAGTATATCAGGGCCTCTACCTAAAAATGGGTGAACTCAGGGCACCTGGTGGCTCAGCTGGCTAAGCGTCCAACTCTTGGTTTTGGCTGGGGTCATGATCTCAGGATCGCGGGATCCGGCCCTGTGTCAGGCTTTGCGCTTGGGGGGAGCCTGATTGAGGATTCTCTCTCTCCCTCTGCCTTTCACCTGTGATCACACTCTCTCTCTAAAATAAATAAATAAATCTTAAAAATCTTTAAAAAAAATGGATGAACTCAATAGGAAAGCTACAGCAAAAGGTAATATTTCCTTTCTAGATACTGGAGTCCATGGAACAAAGCAATCGGAGGTCTTGTTCCCTCTGGAATGTTTTAGGGAATCTGTAGTTGTCATGGATAAGTCAGGCCATGTAGGCAAGACAGAGGGGATTCAGCTTGGAGCCATCAGGACCAGCACAGACTACAAAGGTGCCTTTAAATATAACTAGGTATTCTTTGGGGGAGAAAGGGGACTGGGTCAAGTTCGTTTAGGAAATTCTGCATTAAATAAAGTGAAACAGGTTTCCTCAGCCTTTAAACTTCAGATTTTACTGTAAATCTCTTAAGGGGGGGAATAACAGGATGCTTTTCCCGAACTCTTTTGATCTGGGAATTCCTCTTCCCTGGGAATCTTTGACATTCTGAAGAGCACTAAAATTCTGCAAAACCCAGTTTGGAGAATGCCATTTGGAGTAGTCAGGGAAGCCCTAGCTGCCCAGGGTCACCAACTTCACTGACACTCAGGTCCTAGCCCAATGGGTTTCACATCTGGGTACCTGCATTGTGGGGGCACACAAAGGTTTGTTAAGAGTACATAAATATATGTGGATTAAAAAAACATTCTAGGTCTTCCACTTCCATGGGCACACTTCCCTCCACCTGCTCTGCAGAGACCTAAACGGCAGGGAGGATCCACGCCCCCTTTCTGATCTTCTTGTACACTGGCAAAGCTTCTTGTAATGCTTCATTGCCCCAGGGCAGACAAATCCCTGGGGGCTGACAAATGTTGCTTTTTTGAGAAAGTCATTGTGCTTATTGAAGGAGTAATCTTTTTGCAATTCAAATGATTTATATTTCTCTGCTTTCATGCAAATTGAGGGAAGACCTAATTGAGTTGTCAGAGAATTAGATCATTAATAATAATTTTGATGATAGATCCCCATACCAGAAGGGGCTTGGTAATTGACATAGCTATGATAAAACCGTACCATTCTAAACTTATTTTTATGAAAATGGTCTCCTGATGCTTACAATATAACAACTGTAATGGCAAGATAGGAATAATGTTAATAAGAAACCCCATCAACTTTACTAAAAAGTCTGATGAAGAGTAGTTTTTCCAATGAAATTTTATGACTTATGTTGAATAATTACTTATAAATATAGCATTTTTTTATTTTCATAAGTTGTGTGTTAATAATACCTATAAGGACAATTCAGTCCAGCAATATTTTCTTTACCTAGACCTATGGAGTCACAGGAAATTTTAAACTTTAATTTTAAATTAATTAAAATGTACAAGATTAATTTCAAATTATATACAGATTTTTGCTGCACATGATTCTGGGTGATCAATAAAAGGATTTCAGGCAGAAAATATCACATCATACCTGTATATGGAGAAAGTAGAATGCAAATATAATTTTAGGAGTAAATGAAGTAATTTTTTCCTTGTGTATATTTAAAATGAATTATGATAGATATCAAATTGCTATTGCACTGGAAACATTTTTGAAGGGCATATGAGTTTTATTTTTTAGTGTCAATTATATCCATTCACCAGCAATTATACCCTTTGTAACTATTTAAACTGATAAAGATATATTTTAGATGTTAACCTCAAAGGGTGTGAGAAGATGTGTTGTTTTCAAAAATTAGTTTCAGGGGTAAGTGAGCGGGAAGTTGAAGGCTCTGTGTCCAATAGCACATAAGGAGAAGGAGAAGGTATGGGTCTAGAGATGGCAATGTTTCGCCTGAATCGGCTTCGGGTTGTCCCTCCTGCCTCATGCCTACTTTACTCTTCCTTCCTCTATGGAGTCCTCATTCTGGTCTGGCACCCACAACCATCCACCTGGTTTGGGTCCTTTACCTCCCAACCTAATGTCCCACCGTACCCTTGACTTCCTCCCCCCATTCCTCCTCCTCCTGGACCCAGCACTCTTTCCCTTTAGACTTGACAACCGACCATGTCAACTTAGCCTCCAGACACCTCCTAGTCTACTACCTCACACTTCCCACCTCATTCTTGCCCCCATCCCGTATATCCTCAGAATCCCACAGCTGATCCTGGCCCCTGAGCCCCAGTCCACCCATCACCATCTCGACACTTAGCTTAATGAGTAGGTTCGCAGTCTTCAAGATTCTTCCCTCTTTATATTCTCTCATTTATTCTTTACCACAACCTGCTGCATTCAATGAAGAAGTTGGGGCTCAGAGGATTTAAGTGATTTGCAAGAAGTGAGGGAGTTAACATTTGAGTCCGGGTCATCCGTCTTTGAAATCCTTGCTTTATCCACGATGTCTTACTGCTGCTAGGGAGACTTTTTCAGCCCAAGTTCAAAGCAAACCAACTGGGATCTCCCCGAAGCTGGAGTGGCCCACCTGCTGGAGATGGTGGGGGGTGTTAGCACAGTGTCCTAGTCTGCCGGGCCCTCCTTGGGGTCTCCATCAAGGTTCTTTGCCAGAAACTTGGAATAGACTTGCAGATGGCGACAGGGAAATCAACACATATGCATGCTTGATGTGGAACAAGATATGATGGTGCGGAGCCAAGATGAGATGAGTATAAACAAACATTCACATAAAAATGCACAAGATTTGCCGCGAGTGGTGTTTTAGTCTGTATAGTTGTACCAGAAATAACACTTGGTTGGATGTCAAAATACCAATCATCTAGCTTCAGTTTTTAGTTTTAATTGAAGACAAAGACTTTCAAAAACCAAGAGCAGGGCTAAATCTGTTTCAATTTAACCTCAAAAAGCCCACATTAATAGGTATTTTTGGCTGAAGAAGCTGACTTTCTCTATGTTTTACATGTTCTTTTGCAAACTTTGGAGGAAAACTTTTTCTTTTTTTTAAATGCACTCAAGCTGCTAGACATATATATATTAGAAAAATAATTACTCCCTTTTGGGGTCTTGATTTTTGGTTCCTCAGTGTGAGATGTTTCTTGAAGCTGACCCTTCAAGAACATTATAACTGGGATTTCTGAAAGTGATGGATTCTCTAGGTCATAAAGGAGTAAATGTGTGAAGATATATAGTAAATAATTAACGGCCTCTTAGCACACACAGAAATAATTTACTAACGAAAGGACTTCAGCATTGTAAACAGTCGGGGATCAGCCTCAAAGACCACCTGGAAGTTCAAGGGTGCAGCTAAGTAGGAGGCTAGCCACCTGGAATGTATTAAACCCGTCTCACTAGTTGGCTCCAGCTGTTTACTTCTGAGTACAGTTTCACGTGACAGTTACTCAGGCTCCTTTGGTAGGTGGGACCTGCTTGCTTTTGCTAGAATTGATCTAGGGCTGGTGAACATGTTAGCACAAGTTGACAGGGTTACAAATACTAAATTATTATATGGATTAAAAGCAAATCTGGGTGAAACAGTGGGTAGGGTCTTTCCTGGAGCAAAATCTGGGTGACCTGAAAAACTTGGAGCTGGTCGTCACCTTGCTGGTTCTCTTTGCTCACCTCTGGTTCTGATCTGCCCTCTGTAATGCCACTGAGCATGGGACAGACTACTGGAATGTAGAACTGAATCCCTTTGTGGCTGAACTTCCCAAGACAGATGTACGTAGTCTGTCACATTGGGAAGGACGTTAGAGGTCATTGACCTGGGTTTGACCACCCAGGGTCTTTTGGGGCTATTGGCATTTGGGGCAAGAAAATCTTTTTCTGCAAAATATTCTCGTGCAGGAGAACAGCACTCTGCCTCTGTCCCTACATCTTAATAATGCATCTGCTGCAGTTCCCGTGACAGCATTTCCAAAGATTAGGAGGAGAGGGTCGGAAGATTTTCAGGTGACAGTGCTGTGTACGGGTAGGACACCAGGGTTCAGGGACGGGGAGTGGTTTGCCTGAGGTCATGATGCAAATTAGCAGTGGAGTCAGATTTTTTACTCTGACATCTGGGACATTAATCACCCTACCACTACTATCCATCTGTAAACAAAGAGGTAACATACTAGTTAATTTACTATTTACTGGCGGTGTTTGTGAAATGCTTTAAAGTCCTAGGCAAAAGACACTAAATAACTACCCCAAATTATGTTTTTAATCTATGTATAGCACAAGGCACTATGAACAAGCATATACATCAGAGGATAAAAATTTACATGTAATCCTTTAGGGAAGTACTTTTTAGAAACAGATCAGAGATGGGTAGAAGAACACAGCTGTGCCCAGAATGACAGCTGCGCGAGGACAGGTCTGGAATATACTCTTTACACCCCAGTGCTAAGCGGGAAGCCTGGCCTGAAGCTGCCAGTGGGCCAATGTTTGTTCATTGGACCTGAGGCAAAGGCATGTTTGCATTTGAGCTGTTCTTCCAGTTTATCAAAAGGCATCTCTTTGGAGTTTCATTTCTAATTACTCCAGGGACCCAGGTTGGGGCTTGCTTGGATTGTGGTAAGGAAACTTGACCCTGAAAAGAAGTCCAGATTGAGTGGGAACTAAAGGAGTCACCTGGAAAGCAGGTGTGCAGGAGGTGGCCAAATAAGCCTTTGGGGCTGCTGGGTGGGGTGCACGGAGGAGTCTCCTCGCCAGCCCATAAATCCCTCCCACCTGGGAGTTCTTGCATCTTGAGCAAGGTGCTGCCTGCCAAGTGCTCCAAACCACTTGGAACAAGGTGCTGTACAAAAGCATCCTGGTGATTTCGAATCTGCAGATCCTAGGCTGTGTGTTTTGTTTGTCCAAACATTTCCATTCAAGTCAATTTTCTGAAGTGTCTTCCCAAGTGGTTCCAACACCAGGTTGTCTGAAGTCAAGGAACCATGAATCATATATGTGATTGGTGACTGTAGGACCTTGTTCTTTTCTTTCTTAAAAAAAATAATATCTATTGTATTGAGATGTAAATGGCCATAACATTGTGTTCATTTTAGCTGTGCCACATAATGATCTGACCGTGATCACTGCAGGAAGTTGGGTTAACACCCATCACCACATATAGTCCCAAAAGATTTTTCTTGTGATGAGAATTTTTAAGATCTACACTCTCAGCAACTTTCAAATAGATGATACAGTATCGTGATCTGGAATCACCATGCTCTCATTATATCCCCACGACTTATTTACCTTAGAATTGGCATCTTATAGTTTTTGATGACCTTCACCCATTTCACCAACCCCTTCACTCCCTGCAATTGTAATTGGTTCTCTGGGTGTGTGAGTTTGGTTTTTGTTTTCTGATTTGGTATATAAGTAAGATCATAACAACATTATCCTTCTCTGACTTATTTCAGTTAATGTAATATCCTGAAAGGCCATCCATGTTGTCCCAAATGGCAAGATGTCCTTCTTTTTTATGGCTTCATAATATTCCGTTATCCCATTTATTATATGGACTATTACATGAATAATATATGGAATATTTCATGTATTCTATATACTCATATAAAATATTTTAGAAATATATATATCACATTGTCTACATGTATATGTCACATTGTCTTTATTCATCCATCAGTGGACCCTCAGGTGATTTCCATGTTTTGGCTTTTATAAATAATGCTACAATGAACATGGGGGTGCATGTATGATTTTGAGATAGGAATTTCATTTCCTTTGGATAAATATCCAGAAATGGATATTTTGAAATTGCTGGATCACATGGTAGTACTATTTTAATTTTTTGAGAAACCTCCATACTGTTTTCCACAGTGGCTGCACCAGTTTGCATTCCCATCCACAGTACATATGGGCTTCATTTTTCTGTCTTCAAAGTAATACTTATTTCTTATCTTATATATGTTGATGGAAGTGGGGTATTGAAGTCCTCTACTATTATTATATTGCTGTCTACTTCTCCCTTTACATCTGTTAATATTTGCCTTACATATTTAGGAGATCCTTGGTTTTCTTGATATTTTAACAAATACCTTTCTTAGTATGACTCAAACAAACAGAGTAATCTTGGTTCAGCAGAACATATACAAACACGGTATATTTCTTGCCGTTGAGAAGCTCACAGGTCTAGCCAAAATGATAAATGTGGAACCACAGGAAAATTGAAACTTTTTGAAAGGGTCCTATACAGTAGGGGGCCTATCCTGGCAAAGTGTTTTTGAAGAATATGGCCATTCTTTCCAGAACCAAGTTACCAGGCCATGATAACAGTCATGCCAAAAAGTGTTTTTTTTTTGTTTGGTTGGTTTTTGGTTTTGGGTTTTTTTTTTGTCTAGCTTCCAGGATGTTAGCAGAAAAAAATAATGTAAGACACACTAAAGCAGAAACAGGAGCAAAATGCACTGAAGCCATGCAAGCCCATCTGTAAAGTTCCATCTATAAGACTGCTTTCAGAAATGGAAAGAGCAATGGTGCTTTCTATTTGGGCACCCTAAAATGATGCTAAGACTGGGTTTAGTAGTATTTCTTTCAGTCATTTGTGTTTTGAATTCAAATGAACAAAACAAAACTGATTTTTGAGGCAATGTCAAAACAGCTTTTCTTATGCCATGGTATTTCCAGAAGTTTGGGAGTTGGAGGTGAAATCTGTGATGAAGGCTGTAGTATCAGAATATACCACAGCAGTATAAGGAGAGAGGGTGATAACTCATCTGAGTCCACTTTCATCCTTGATCACATACCCACACATTTGGTTTAGTTGTAGAACAGGTTACTCTAAATTAAAGGGAAATTCCAGTCAATATCTGTTGAGAGTTGACAATAAGCTGTCATTTTGTAGGGTGCTATGGTGTGGTAGGGATAGAAACACTGTGCTTCCTGTCCTTAGGTCATTTATAGTCTTTGTCTGGATGGGAAAATAACTTCTTTTTAAAAGAGTAGAACTTGGTTTTGGTAGATTTAACTACTAGACAGTGCCTTTAGATTTTACTGTCGTAATTTCTGTTTGTGCATATTTGTATGTCATCAATTCATCTTCATAGGACTTTCATCGAAACCAGTTATTTAGCAGATGAGGCCTAGGAACTAGTAATAGTCTGTAAATTCACTCTACTACCTTTTGTGTGTGTGTGTGTGTGTGTGTGCGCGCGCGCGTGTATGTGAAATAGGACAACCCATTTAAATTCCTTAAGATTTGATTCTTCTCTGTCATCTGTGGGTGCTCTATAAACTGAGAATTGAGTTCTCACATTAGAAAAAAATAAACTTGAAATCCCAGTAAGGTCATTCAAGTGTCTGGGTGGTCCGGGTCACATGTGTTCTAAATTCTGTCCTGAGCTATTCCCCTGACTTATTGGCATTGTGATGCTGCCTATTGCCTCAACTTAGCCATGTAAGCCAAGGGGTCCTAGTTAAACATGTGGTAAACATTCTACTGCAGAATAATGATATCTTCCTAAGAGGAGTGTTGACCTTGGCTTCCATCACTAATTGAGAAGATAGAATATGAGGTTTAAATTCTGGCTTCAAAATTGATTCACTGTATGACTGTGAGAACTCGGGCAAATTAATATAACCTTTTTGAGCTATCGCTTTAATTCATTACCAGTGAAATGGGGCTAATAATATTTACCTTGTAAGGTCACAGTGATGAAATGATACAACACCCGGTAGAGTGTTGATGTATAATATGGGCACATGGTAGCTGCTCAATGAATTGTGTCTGTGAATGAATGAATGATTAGAGTTTATTGCAGTGAGAATTCAGAGAGAAAGATGACAAAGGGGAAGACTTCACAATATTAAGGGATGTGAAGAAATTCCTGATAAATCATGACTAATGGAAACTATTTCTGAAGGAAGCTACTGAATCTCTTTCTCATTAGATTCTTTAATATGACAGCATCCATTTGTTGAGAGTTTGCTGTAGAGTGGATTACCTCTGCAGGTGCACTTTGGGTTCTGGGAAATGCTATTAACAGAAGAATTGCTATTGAAATCATCTGTGAACCCAGACACTGATGCTTCTCATAAACTAATCCCTAATAAAGGTCTTTCCTTCTCACTTGGCGACAGTCTAGCTGGTTTGCCTTTGGCAGTTTTGTTTTCAAGTGTGACAGAAACAGAGATCATATTGAAGCAGCATTTATAGGTCCTTTAAAAATGACTGAGATTACCAAGGAAACTGAAGTCAAAATGACAAAACACAAGGAGTGGGGGAATCCTTTGTTAATTGCTTATGAAGATATGTGAAAGGAATGGAAAGTTTGGGTCTGGTAAAATGATAGATCTATTCAAGAAAAGGAAATGAAAACATAGGTAACAACACCCCTGGGAAGGCCCAAAACAGCACTGTTGGAATCATTGGCTCTGTGGGAGCATTTTGATTAGTTTCAGTTATGCTACCTGTCAGATTTATGCTAGGGTAAAAAAAAGACAGCTTATGTTACATTGACTAGTGTATGATTAAACTGAGAATCTCATGGGAGAAGAAGAAATGGTCAACAAATTTACTTTCTGGTTGGACTTTAAAGCCTTTTTTTTTTTTTTTTTAACAAATTCCTGTAATTTCATCAAGGAATAAATAAGAATAGAGAGTGTTTCCTAAGTCTCAGTGAATTCAAACACTTCAGATTTTTTCTATTATGTAAAGAAGACATAGCCTACCTATCTAATGCCAAGTATAGACTGCACAGTCTTATAAAACACAAAATACTCTTATTCTTTAAAGTTGCATTGAAAACTTACATTTGTAGTGGAGAACAAAATTAAACCTCTATTCAAAAAGTATATCTTTGTTCAAATTTTCTTCATATAGACTATAGGCCTTTCAAAACAAATTTGTGTAGAACTCTCATACAGAAGCAGTTTGTAAAAGCTGTAGGTTATTGAGGCTTGATGCAGTAGGTACTATTGTATATAATTTCAAGCCACATATGGTTATCAGTGCCTAGTCAGCTGCTAGGAGAGTGACCATTTAATTTTTCACAAGTGAAGTTAGGAAACTATGTCAGGATGAGGGCTGATATGTGGGTGCTATTATGATGATATTATTTCTAAGAACCAGGGATACCTAACTTCTGTTTTGTGACTCATTCCTCCTCTGCAAAGGGTTCTTGACTGAAGAGTGAATCTAAGGCACACAAACTAAATGGGCAAATAGAATAACCAGAAAAATTTCACTCAAATGGAATCCACATAAAGTGGGGACCAGAATGTCATAGTAGACAATGTAAAAGAGGTTTGATAGGTATGATTTTTGAAAAATAAAATGAAAATTTGTAAAAACAAGTTTATTTTGTCTTATAATTGACAAAATAATTCTAAAATGACAATTAGGCACTAAACATTTGCTCAACCAAAAATAAGTCAAGTATTGGTTTGAGGAGTGTGATACTCTGTTAACTCTGGTAGCCCTCAATGAGCCATTTTTCTTTGTATTTGTATTCTTACGAGTCCTTTTACATATTGATTTTGGACTTGACCAACGGAACATTAGCAAGAGTGATGCAAATGAATGGCTGGTAAATCCTTGCACAATGGGCCTTATTGTCTTGGGAAGCTTCTCAGAAACCATCTACCATGCTATCAGAAAGCAAAAGCAACCATGCGAAGAAGCCCATATGGAGAAGAAATGAGGCCTTCTAGCCAATTCCAGCCGAGTTCCCAGCCAGTAGCCAGTACCAATTTCCAACCACAAATGTGAGCCCATTTTTTATCTTCTAGACATCCTGACTCCAAGCCAAAAACATGTGGCATAATAACCTCTAGGTCAATTCAGAACGTTTTAAGAAGTAGTAAATTGTAATGACTGGTTAAATTTTGGGGTGGTTTGTTATACATCAATAGATAACTAAAACAGAAACTACTACCTGAAAGTGAGGTCTTGCCAAAACTTGAGATACTGATTTTGAGTCTGGTAGAAGGAAGAGAGAAGTTTAGAGGAATTACAAGGGGACTGTTAGTAGGGGCTGGAAGTTAGTGAGGAAATTCCCACTGGAGGTTGAAGAGCAGGGAACCTGAGTTATGTATTGGCAGAATAATGATCAAAATTGCTTGTGGTATTATGGGAAATAGGGTACCTAATGAAACTGTGAATCTGGCTAAGGATATTTCTGAGAAGGATGTGGAAAGTGCCATCTGGCTTCTTTTAGCTGCCTATGCTGAAGCATAGAAGGAACATGCTGAGCAAAAGAATGAATTGTTCAGATTTCAAGCAGAATTTGAGCTCAAGAGGAGCTAGAATGTATGAGTTTGATAATAAAAATTTTTTCATCCCCAGTCTCTGCAAGAAAAATTTTCTCAAAGTAAGAAATGGCTTTGGTTTGAAGATGAAATCCAGGGTGCTGGTAGTGAAATATTCCCTCAGGGTCAAGGTCTGTGTTAAGGCATCTGAAAGATGTGAGGAGTATCTCAAAGATTCCCTCAGCTAGACAGGAAGACTTCTAAGATTCTAAAGGGTATTTTCCCATAGGATTCTGATTTGCAGCCCCAAACAGAAGATTGTCTTAAAGAGATTCCTGTGTGTTATTTTGTTTAATAAGGTACATATAACTTGATATGGAAAAAATACAAAGATGTAATGAAATTATACAAGCCTAGATTAAAAGGACAGAGACAATTCAAAATGAGAAGATGCCTTAAGATCCCCAGACTCCTATAGGTAGGAGGAAGCAAGCTGAGAAGAAAATTCAGCTGTACACTTGGGTCATTTCTCTTGGCAAAATGATAGCTCAGAACAGAGTCTAGAGCACAGAGGGTGGAAGTAAGAGCCACAAAAAGTCACTCTCAGGGAATAGAATTGGGTCATTATCAAGAAA
Organism: Mustela nivalis; assembly: GCF_964662115.1. Classification (NCBI taxonomy): domain Eukaryota; kingdom Metazoa; phylum Chordata; class Mammalia; order Carnivora; family Mustelidae; genus Mustela; species Mustela nivalis. Next base: position 122,308,912 of record NC_139026.1, on the reverse strand, counting down.
CTGGCTACATGTGCCTGGTTGGATTTCAAAATTGCTAGGGACCAGTAACTACTATGTTTTTCCCTTTTCCACATTTTTGAGTAGAAGTACCTATTACAGCTTTCTTTGCCTTGACTCTTCATTGCATGTTGATCATGTAAGAGCCAGAAAACTTGTCTCTTTAGTTAATACTTCTTCAGACAAAAAACCAAACCAAACCAAACCAAAACAAAAAACCTCAAATCATAAAACTTCACGGGAGAATTTGGTTGCTTCTAGACCTGACTTGGATGCTGAGTGTTTGTACTTTATGCCATAATGGGATGAGCTTTGGAGAGGGTATATGTATTTTGGATGTGGAATGGACATGACCCACTAGGGGCCAGAGGGATTTTTGTGGTAGACTGTACTTTGGTAGCCCTCAGTGAATTTTATCTCCTGGTATTCCTTCCTCATTGACTCTGGGCTTGGCTATGTGACTAGCTTTGGAAAATGAAAATTTGGTGTAGTCTGATGCAATAGGAGACTTGATAAGCACTTGTACATTGGGTGTTACTCTCTTGGGACAGTACTTCTTGAAACCTAGACACTAAGTTATAAAAAAGCCCAAGCAACCATGTGGAGGAGAACTGAGACCTCAGAAAAAACTCAAAGCTAAACTCCCAGCCAATGGCTAGTACCAGCTTGCAGCCAGGTGAATGATATCATGTTGGATTTTCTTGTCAATCAAGTCAATAACTTGTGAAGTGGAAGAACTACCAGATTACCTAATAAAACTGTGAGAAATTGGGGCACCTGGGTGGCTCAGTGGGTTAAGCCACTGCCTTCGGCTCAGGTCATGATCTCAGGGTCTTGGGATTGAGTCCCGCATCGGGCTCTCTGCTCAGCAGGGAGCCTGCTTCCCTTCCTCTCTCTCTGCCTGCCTCTCCATCTACTTGTGATTTCTCTCTGTCAAATAAATAAATAAAATCTTAAAAAAAAAAACTGTGAGAAATATTACATTGTCATTCTTTTAAATTATTAAATGTATGACTGGTTTGTTACACAACCATAAATAAACCAAGCAGGAAGTTAATAATTTTTAGATAAAATTGTATAACAATAGGAGAAAATATCTTTTGCTTCATATTTGACTTTTATCATATAATCACAAAAGGACTATTTTTGTAAAAATATTCAAAAATTGTATTTAATTTTCCCCAAGTGTCTTGTTAATCCTTTGATAGTTGGATATCTTTATTTTAAGGTATCCCTTATGTTATCATTCTTGTTTATTTTCTCTTTAACTGGATTCTCTTTAACTATATTTTAAATAGTTCTGCAATATTTCTTCTGTCAAATTCATGAAATTCTGCATCTTTTGCATTATTTATAATTTCTTTTCACAGTAGACCTCTACCATATTTGACTTATTATTTGTTATAATGGTGAGGTAGATATTGATGTCTTGAAGGGGCTTTGGTTAGAGATTAATTTTATAAGAAGTTGGTTTATTAATACATATTTTGCTTTATGATCCTTTGCTTTTCTTCAACAGATCAGATAATGTATGCTCATTAATGAGAGGTTCCCTGTACTATTATATTTATAGCTGAGCAGACCCTGGTACCAGACAATGCTGGGCTCTCTGTTAAAAGCTGAGTTTGAAGCATGTGTGTTAAGCTCATGATCTAAGAGGAGTTTAATATATTTTTTAAAGATTTTATTTATTTATTTATTTATTTGAGAGAGAGACAGTGAGAGAGAGCATGAGAGGCGAGAAGGTCAGAGGGAGAAGCAGACTCCCCATGGAGCTGGGAGCCTGATGCAGGACTCGATCCCGGGACTCCAGGACCATGACCTGAGCCAAAGGCAGTTGCTTAACCAACTGAGCCACCCAGGTGACCAGGAGTTTCATATTTTTTACCATGAATTTAGATCATGGCACGACCCAGTCAGGTTAAACTTTGAGGAGGGAGAGAACTAGAGAGATGTCTAGATTCCCAAGCCCATTTTAGCATGCCATTATAGGTATGGAAGAGGTGGGAAAAAGACAGATGAATGCTCTGAGAATTCAGTTTTTTCAGTCTGCACAGGGAGGGGCTAAAGAGAAAGAGGTCTGTTAACCTGTGTAGCCTTTAAAGGCACCAAGAACCTAGTAGATGGGACCTAGTGAATGTCTTGGACTCTCATCAATAAAATTAGTAAATCTTCATCTCTTGTGGGAGGGTGGAGGTAGGGGGGTAGAGAAATAGAAGAGTAGACAGAGAAGACTGATGAATCCCATCCCTCTGCAATATCCATGTTACTAGGGGAGAATCTACCCATTTTGTTGAGATGTCCCCACATCTCATCAAATCACCAGTTGAGGAATAAGGGAGGTCTTACACTGTGAGGGCATATCACTCTGTATTTTTCTCCCCATTTGCCCCCATGGAACGGTGGAGAGAGAACTAAGCAAAGGAATTGCTTCTCTGGGCAGAACCACTTTAGCAACAGACTAAAAGAAGGCGGTCATAGGACCCGAGCTTCTCTGAATTGAAGTTCTCTTAACTTATTGCGGAAAAAAGCTGCAATGTTTATGGACATTGGGGAAGGTATGTGCTATGGTGAGTGCTGTGAAGAGTGTAAACCTGGCGATTCACAGACCTGTACCCCTGGGGCCAATAATACATTATATGTTAATAAAAATTAATAAAAAATACCTTTTAAAAAGCTGCAATTTTTTTTTTAAATTTATAGCAGCTTTATTCATAATTGCCAACACTTGGAAAAAATCAAGATGTCCTTCAGTAGCCGAATGTCCAAAAACTGCGTTACATCCATGCAATGTTTTTTAAAGCCAAATTTTCCTAAAGTATGGCACTGCAGCTAGGAGGGCATTGACTCCAAGGGAGGCTTGAAATGGAGGGAACAAGTCTTGAGTGAGGATCTGGAGATGGGGACAGGATCAAGCTATGATTGAGAATAGTACAGAGATAGGAAGGAACAGGTATACTTTGAGTTGGTTTCCTTTAAACGGTTGTTCCAGGAGAGTTAGATCTATTTTCTATTAGTAAATATTAAACTTAGTTATTCCCACAAAACTCATTTTTGTAAATAAGTAGGAGAACATCTATGTTTCTTTCATAAATTAACTATAATCTACCCCTCAAAGCCCACACTCCTGAGTTTAAATATACAAATTCAATACACAAGAGAACATTGAAACTGAATAAACAGTTTTAGTGTGGAACAAACTTTTGGAAAGCTGAGGTTGAATCCATTAATTCATTCAACAAATATTGAGCACCTGATGAGTGCCAATCACTATACCTAGTGTTCATATTATTAAAGCAGATTCAGAAAACTTATTTTTTTAACAGCTGTAATGTATAAAATGGGAGGGGTCCCTGGCATTAAGTCATAATATTTGTAAATGGAACAAAGTCAGTAATGGAAAATTTGGAAAAAAACAGAAAAAACAGATATTCTTCTACAAAGTACTTTACCTTAGGCATAGAAATTGCTGAAATACCACAATTATGCCTTTGCAATGAGATCACAAGTAAACACAGAGGGCAAGTGAAAAATCACTTAAGGAAAAAACACTAACTGTGATGTTTTCAGGGTTTTGTTATAAATGAATCAATTTGATGCCCCAAAGAAGGGCATGTACTTTCATTTATGTTTCAGAGCAATATTTGTTAAGCCCTTTAATACAGTGCTTTCATAGTAAACGTAATACCCCAATTTCTTCCACACTTTCTATTCATTGCTTAATAGTTGTCACAATGTCCTACCAAACCAAAAATCCTGTGAGATCCTTCCTTCAGAATGAGAGACCATTTCTCCAACAAGATTTTCAACAGGATTTTAACTCTTCTGTCAACTAGCAAAAACATTGATCCAGCAGACTGAAAACACACAGTGCTATGTATGTTTGGAGTCTTTGTAAACTTTCCCATGCATGCTCTTCCATTGGCTTTGCATATTCCCAGAGCAGCTACTGATGAGCTGAGATATGCAAGTGCTCGGAGGTGAAAATTGGTCTAGTATGTGCCGTTTGTGGATTTACATTCTATTGAGTGGGCCCAGCTGTGGGCCTTCCCTTCAGCAGGAGGGCTCGTCCCTTTTAAGAACTTTGTTCCACTCCAGCCTCCATGGCTTCTACCACCTCCCCAGGAGACTTCACTTCCTATGGGAAAGAGCCACTTGTTGACAGTATCTCAGGGAAACTCAGGGCAGCTTTATGATAATCACACATATACTCTCTCTCCACCCTTACTTAACTCTGGCTTATTTTTTCCCCCATTTCATTCCAAGGACATTGATGTGAAAAGAAGATCAGTGAAAACCAGCTTGTTTAGGTCTGAGGGTTAGTTATACTCAAAAGTAAAAAAGGAAAGTTTGTGTTCTTAGAGACTCACCTGACATCTGACATCTGGCATTCTCACCTGACAAGGCCTACCTTGTCAGTTACACAGACATTTAAAATTCTTTTTTTTTTTTAAAGATTTTATTTATTTATTTGACAGAGATCATAAGTAGGCAGAGGCAGAGAGGCAGGCAGAGAGATAGAGGGGGAAGCAGGCTCTCCGCTGAGCAGAGAGCTTGTTGCAGCACTCAATCCCAGAACCTGGAGATCATGACCCGAGCTGAAGGCAGAGGCTTAACCACTGAAATACCCAGGTGCCCCATACACTGACATTTAAATGAAGATGTTTCAGAGGATGTGGAACTAGATTTTCAAGGTGTTCTTTTTTAGATAAAGGCTATGCCTTCAAAGGTGATTTTTTCTCTCCTCAATTTATAAATGGTACCAGTTTAACTTTGAGCACAGGGTCTTTGTTTTATTCATTTCTATTCCCTCAGGGACTTGAATAGCACCTGACACATAGTAGTTGAAAGGCAAAGGTTGAAAGCTATTTGTTGAAATAAATACGGAGTGATGATTGTAGAGTATAGAGTATAAAATGCTCAACCCATACGTCATATTTCCATTTAGTGTCTAAAAATTTATACAAGAGAATGTTGGGAACTTGATTTGATGGACTTAAAAATATCACAGGAATCTTGGAGCCTCATCTTGATTACTTGAAAAATCAACTGTTTCTGTTTTGCCAACTGTGAAAAGGGCTGCTGGGAGTGTCTTCATCAAGGCAGTAGAGTGAGGAGGGAAGCATAGCACATTGTTATGGGGTGCTTGTTGACCCCAAACTTAGCTCGATTTTCCCCCCTGAAATGCAGATGCCAAAATGACACAGATTAAGATGTCTATTGAGAGTTTAGTTTCCTGTTTCTGTCCTTTCCTGACAAGACTCATGGACTCAAGTCATAGACTCATGGTCACTGGAAGGGTCATTTGGGCTAAATATCTATCTCTAAATTGAATGTATTTTCAACTAAGTAGACAGTGGCTACATGTTTTAAACCCATCTCCTGAAAATGTACTACGCATTAATGTTTTTTCTCAGCAGTCCCATAACTTTCCTGCAATAGAGCAAGATTCCAACAGAGTTTTAACATACAAAGTTATCTCATGAGGAGGAGGCCCCATTTGGGAGCCAGGGGGCCCCAGGCAGGGATTCCTAACCCCTTGCCCCATTCCCAGCACCCCTGACAGCCTATAGTTATGTGACCCCGGGTAAGGCATTTCACCTCTTGGGATTCCAGCTTCTTTATCTATGAAATAACATTGGCTTCCTGCCTCCCAAGGATACCAGAAGGAAGAATGAGTTAACATTTACATAGCTGCATTGGGAGCCTCCAAGAAAGGCCCTGCATGAGTAGGAAATATGATATAATAGGAAGAACATCTTCTATTTTTAAGTTGATCTATGGTTAGTCTTTCAGGGTTGATTCCCCATGTATAGTAGTAAAAGAAGAGGCAAACATAAAAGAAACTTCTGAACCTAATTCAGGTAGGATAATTCTGAATCATAGCTGCTGGGGGGGACGGTTGTTCATTTGTTAACTTTGGGGTTAGGTAACTGGATTGCTGTTGGGAGAAGTATTTGACTCTGGACTGCATTTAGGTAAAACAGAGAGGCACTCCTGTTGGAGAACAGCAGTAGGCATAGATGGAATGGCCTAAATTTGGAGTTCATCAAGATGGTAAGCTCCTGGAGGGTAGGAATTGTGTCTTAACATCTTTATGTCTCCGGTATCTTTCCAGAACTTTACACAACCTGCAAATTAGTGTTTCTCTAATGAGTGCACTAGGATCTGAATTGCAGCTTCATTTACCAATATTGTGCCCCTTTTCCTTAACTGTAAATTGGAAGTAATATACCCTCTTTTCAGGCTACCGTGAGGGCTAGGTGAGTGATACCTGCAAAGTGCTCAGCTCACTCTCTGACACTTTTAGGGGCATATAATCACAGAAACTGTTGTGATGTAACCCAGGAACTGTTGTCTTTCTTACCACTAACGTTGGTAAGGATTGTGCTGTAGCCAAAGCTCAGAGGAGTCTATATCCTGGCCTTGGTATCTAACAGCTCCCAGAGAGAAATGGTTTAACTTTTTTGGAACGTGGTTCCTCATCTGTGTAAGAAAAGTATGGAAATTTGATCTTCTTAGCATATTTGAAATCTAGTCCAGTATGATAAAGGGTCCTAATGTCCTTTAAAGATCTTTTGTTGTAACATACATCAGGACAAATCGTAGGACAGGGTTATGAAACAAAATTAATGACCATATATGGCTACCACTATAGTCAAGACACGGAACGTTACCAGTACCTGAAGAACCCATCACGTGCACATAGATCATTTCTACTCTTCCCTCACTTAACATTACATCGTGTGCTTGTCATTTGGAATTTGTTAAATTATATTTAATTGTGATAAATCTATAAACGTGTGACATTTTATAAAGCAGTCCCTGATTGTTGGCAATTTGGGTCATTCCCACATATTGTATTAAGTTCTTATAAACACAGATCTCTTTTTTTCTCCTGATATGCCAGTTGCTTCCTTGCATAGTTACCACCCTTTCAAGCATTGCAGCTGTGCAATATACTTGAATATCTAGAAGGGCAAATTATCCCTGCCAGTCCTTATTTATTTATTTATTTATTTAAGAGAGAGAGAGTGTGTGTATGTGCAAGTTGGGGGAGGGCCAGAGGAAAGGAGGGAGAGAGAGAGAGAGAGAGAGAGAGAGAAACAGGTTCTGTGCTGAGTGCAGAGCCCAGTGCAGGGCTCAAATCCAGATCATGAGATGATGACCTGAACCGAAGTCAAGAGTCAGATGCTCAGCCGACAGTGTCACCCAGGCGCCCCTTCTGCCAGTCCTCTTTTAAACATATCTTAGCTATTCCCCTTATTAATTTTCCTTCCTTTTTTAGTTTGACACATCTTCAAATCAACAGAAAAGTTGCAGATTCAGTACTAACAAATTTTTTTCTGGAACAATTTGAGAAAAATTTGGTTCATAATGTCCCATTACCTGCAAATGTATTAGTGTGCGCTTCCTACAATCAAGGCTGTAGAAATAGAAAATTAGCTTTGATGTATTATTATCTTTGAAATGTCAGATTCTACTCAAGTTTTGTCACTTCTCCCAATAATGTCCTTTATACCAAAAGGACCCAGTTCAGAATCATGTTTGCATTTATGTTTTTGCATGTCTTTTTCATTTCCTTCAATCTGGAACAGCTACTGGATCTTTTGCTGATTTTTTGTGAACTTGACAATTTCAAAGACTAGAGACCAGTTATTCAGTAGGGTATTCATCAGTTGTTTTGATATTTCTTCACTATCATATTTGTGTTACATACCTTCATTAGGAACATCATAGAAGTGATGTTGTCATTGCGTTTTATCAGGTAGCATGTGATTTTAATGTGTCTCATTACTCAGGATGTTTATTTTGATGAAGGTGGTATCTGCCACGCTTTTTGAATCATAAAGTTATTCTTTTTTTTTCTTTGTAATACATAAATATGTTGTTGGGAGCTATTTGTAACTAGGTAAATGTCCCTAGAATGTTTTGTTTATTCATTCATGCATTTACTATTGTAAATAGCAAGCTATTTATAATTACAATTATCATAAATAGTAAATTATAGGTTGTAATCCATTATTATCATTATTAATTTTAAATGATGACTGGGAGTTCCTTCAGTCTAGATTGTATGTGTGTGCATGTGTGCATATTCCTGGCATGTTCTCAAAACCACTCTATGGAATCAGTCATTTCTCCAAAGAGCCCTGGTTCCTTTATTGGAGGATGATAGTTAGAAACCTAGATCTGTCACTAGGTGCTCCTGGCTCTCTCAGTGGACAGAGCTGGGGAGTATGTGTGTGTGTGTGTGTCTGTGTGTCTGTGTGTATCAGGGTGTCCTTACATCTTAGTGTAGTCTTAGGTTTTAATAACTTCAGAAGTGCAAGAGCTACAAATAAACAAAAATCACTGGGAAGGTTAGTTTCTTATACTTCTTTAAATTTAGTTTTTTGAATTTTGAATAAAAAATGTTTATTTAAATGTTTTATTTGTGATAGTTTTATGGATGAGAATTTCTAAGACCAGTGAATTGGTTCTCAGTAGTGGGGGTTCCCTTGTTTGGCCACCCCGTCACCTATCTATCTCCATTAAACTTTTTCTTGTGGGATCACATCAAAACTGTCATGAATTCATCAAAACAACATTCTTCCAACAAACTAGATAATCTAGGTGAAAGGGAAAAATTCCTAGAAAGGCACAAATTGCCAAAACTGACTCAAAAAGAATTAGAAAATCTGAATGGGTATATATCAGGTAAAGAGATTGAGTCAGTGATCAAAACTCCTTCCACAAAGAAAAGTTCAGGCAGACATGATTTTTCTGGTATATCCTATCAAACATTTAAAGAAGAACTAATACCAATAAATCACAAAATCTTCAAAAAAAAAAAATGTTGGGAGACTTGCTCACTCATTCTATGAGACCAGTCATACCTTGATACCAAAACAAAACAAAACAATGAAAAACCCCCATCACCCCCAAGAAATGAAAAATACAGACTGATATCTTTTGTGAGTATAGATGCAAAAATCTTCAAAAAAAAAAAAAAAAAAAACAAAACACTAGCAAACTGAATCCAGCAACAAATAAAAAGAATTGTACACCTTGACCAAGTAGATTTGTCCTGGGAATGTAAGGTTGGTTCAACCCATGAAAATCAATACACCATATTAATAGAAGTAAAAGAATACATAATCAAATCAATAGACAAATACATTTGGCAAAACACAACACCTTAAAGAAAAAATACAACAATTAGAAATTACAAATTGGAGGGGACATCCTTAATGTGATAAAGGGCATCTGTGAAAAGCTCACAGCTAACATTATATTTAATGTTAAAAGACTAGGAACTTTCTGTCTACAATCACGAAGAGACAAGGATTTTGTCCTTGCCCCTTATATTCAACACTGTATTGGAAATTCTAGCCAGGCTAATTCAGTAAGAAAAAGAAATAAAAAGGCATTAAGATTGGTAAAGAAGAAGTGTAACTACCTTTATATGCTAATGACATGGTATTTTATAGAAAAATCCTAAAAAATTGACAAAAAATATTGGAGCAGATATAGGAGATCATCCAGGTTGTAGGATGCAAAATCAATATACAAAAACCAGTTGTATTTCTACACAGAGCAACGAACAAGCAAATCATGAACTTAGAAAAACAATTCCATTTACAAATCATATCAAATAGAATAAAAGGCATAAGAATAGATTGGATCAAACAAATGCATGACTTGCACACTGAAAACTACAAAACATCTATAAATTTAAAAAAAATTTAAAAATTAAAAGAAATTAAAGGCCTAAATAAATGGAGGGGTATCCCATGTACATTGAATAAAGATGATAATAATCCCCAAAGGGATCAACAGATTCATCCTAGGAATGCAAGATTGGTTTAACACACAATTTCTAGAATAAAACACAAAGACCAATGTTGCTGAGGATGTAGAGAAATATGAACCTTCATAGATTGATGGTGGGATTGTAAAATAGTGCCATTTCTTGGGAAAACAGTTTGGCAATTCCCCAAATGTTAACATATATTTGTCTTATGACCCAGCAATTCCATGCTTACGTTTTACCTGAAAGAATTAAAGACATATATTCATACAAAAACTTGTAAATGAATGTTGACAGAAGCATTGCTCATAAGAGACAAAAAGTGGAAATAACCTAAATGTTCAGTAATTAATGAATGGATAAACAAAATATGGTATATCCATACAACAGAATATTATTCAGCCATAAAAAGGAATGAATCACTAATTCATATTAAACATGCATAAACCTTGAAAGTATTATGCAAAATCAAAATAGCCTAATACAAAAGGCCACAAACTGTTTAGTCCATTTAGTCCAGAATAAGAAAATGATAGATATAGAATGTAGATTATTAATTGCCAAAAATTGAAGGAAGAGGAAATTGGCAGTGACTGGTAATGGGTTTGGGGTCTCATTTTGGGGTGATGAAAATATTTGGAAATTACATAGCAATGGTTATGAAACCTTGTGAATATACTAAAAACCATTGAATCCTATACTTTAAGGGGATGAATTTTATGGAATGTCAATTATGTCTCAATAAAATAAAGCAAAACCAATGAGTCCAAAGCCCTTATTTTTTTGTATGGTCTGAAAGCTAGAATTAAAAGGAAATCTTTTATGTTATTGAGGAATAGCTGATGAAAGTTTTACACAATTTGAAAATCGACTAGAATTGTGTATAGCACAATATAGTAATTATGTGAATTTAAAACACAGTTTTCAATGTGGTCCATATACACTATGGAGTATTATTCTTCCATCAGAAAGGATGAATACCCAACTTTTGTAGCAACATGGACGGGACTGGAAGAGATTATGCTGAGTGAAATAAGTCAAGCAGAGAGAGTCAATTATCATATGGTTTCACTTATTTGTGGAGTATAACAAATAGCATGGAGGACATGGGGAGTTAGAGAGGAGAAGGTAGTTGAGGGAAATTGGAAGGGGAGGTGAATCATGAGAGACTATGGACTCTGAAAAACAATCTGAGGGGTTTGAAGTGGTGGGGGGTGGGAGGTTGGGGGAACCAGGTGGTGGGTATTATAGAGGGCATGGATTGCATGGAGCACTGGGTGTGGTGCAAAAATAATGAATACTGTTGTGCTGAAAATAAATAAATTTTAAAAAATAAAACACAGTTTTCTTCATTGCCATTGACATAAACTAAACTGCACATATTAAAATGCACAACTTGGTAAATTTTGGCATGTGAATATACGCATGAGAATATAACCACAATGAAAATAACTAGCCTATTCATCATCATCCCCAAAGGTTCTTTTATATCTCTCTGTAATTCTCACATCTCCCTAGACCCTAGGCAACACCTAATCTTATTTCTGATACTATATATTAATTTGTATTTCTTAGAATTTTATATAAAGAAGCCATATGATATATTCCTTTTGTAAGAATCCAGTGTTTTTCATTTAGCATAATTACTTTGAGATTCTTCCATGTTTTGTGTGTATTAATAGTTCATTCTTTGTTACTGCTGAGTAATATTTCATTGTATATCATTTTACTCATTCATCTGAGGATGGACATTTGAATTGTTTCCAATTTTATAAAAATTTCAAATAAAACTGTTATGGACATTGATATACAGATCCTTGTATGAAATATGCTATAATTCTTTTGGGTAAATACCTAGGAGTGGAATGGCTTGATCATATGTTTCGCTTTTTAAGAAACTATCAAAATATTTCTCAAAGTGGTTGTAATGTTCCCACCAGCAGCGCATGAGAGTTCCAATTTTTTCCACCTTTTCAGCAATAGTTGGTTTGGCCAGTCTCTTTAACTGTTGCCATACTAGTAAGTTTGTAGAGTATCTTGCAATGGCTCTAATTTGCATTTCTGTAGTGACTAACAATGTTAAGTATTTTAATTTGCATTTCTGTACTGACTAACAATGTTAAGTATTTTTCTGTGTATAGTTAATTGCCAACCTTACATCTTCTTTGGTGAAGTGTCTGTTCAAGTATTTGGCCATTTTTATATTGGGTAATTTATCTTTTTTTAATTGGGTTTTTTACTGGGTTTGAGAGTTCTTTTTGTATCTGGATATACATCCTTTATAAGATATATGCTTTGCAAATATTTTCTTCCAGTCTATAGCTTGATGTTTCATTCTTTTAGTGGTGTCTTTAGAGAAGTAGAAGTTTTAAATTTTGACAAAACCCAATATTTGTTTAACCCAAGTTAGCAGAGGCTTTCTCTTAAAAGCTTTAGAGGTAATTTTTGTATATGATGCAAGGTATGGGTTGAAGACTTCTTTTTCTATTTTGTTTTGATTTGTTGTGTTTTTTTTTCTTTTTTGCATACATATATCCAATTATTCTAGCACCATTTGTTCAAAACACTACCATTTTTTCAATGACTGCCTCTGTATCTTTGCAGAACATCAGTTATAGAAAATCATATATATGAGTTTTTTTCTGCACTTGTTATTTTGTTTCATTGACTATGTGTCTGTGTTCACAACAAAGCACACATGATTGATTTCGCTAACTTTATTATGTCCTAAAACCAGATAATGTTAGCCTTCTAATTTGGCTCTTTATGTTTTTAGTAATTTTGGCTATTCTAAGATCTTTGCATTATTTTTTTAAAACGATTTTTAAAATTTATTTGACACAGAGAGAGCACAAGCAGGTGGAGAGGCAGACACAGAGAGAGGGGAAAGCTGGCTCCCCACTGAACAGAGGGCCTGATGTGGGTCTCAGTTCTAGAACCCTGAGATCATGACCCAACCCAAAGGTAGATGCTTAACCAGTTGAGCCATTCAGCACCCCTAAGTTCTTTGCATTCTGTATCAACTTTGGAATCTGCTTGTTAATTTATATCAAAGAGTCCACCGGATTTTGATCGGGATTGCATTGAATTTGCAGATCAATTAGATTAAAATTGGCACTGTAACAATACTGAATTTCCTAACCTATTAGCAAAGCATGTATCATCATTTTTCAATGTTTTCTCTCACTAAATATTTTGTAGTTTTCAGTGTACAGGCTTTCACTTTTTTTTCCCCAGATTTATTTCTGGATATTTTATGTATTTGATGCTACTGTATTATTTTTTAAATTTCAATTTCCAATTGCTCATTGTTAGAGTACAGACTGATTTTTTTATATTGGTCACACATTCTGCATCTTGTTAAATTTGCTTATTAGTCCTAGTAGCTTTTTTCTAGATTCACTTGTATTATCTACATAGATGATTATGTCAGATGTAAATAAATGGAATTTTAGGGGCACCTGGGTGGTTCAGTGGGTTAAGCCTCTACCTTTGGCTCAGGTCATGGTCTCAGGGTCCTGGGATTGAGCCCTGCATCCAGCTCTCTGCTCAGCGGGGAGCCTGCCTCCCCCCCCCCCTCTCTGCCTGCCTCTTTGCCTACTTGTCATCTCTCTCTCTGTCAAATAAATAAATAAAATATTTTTTTTAAAAATGGAATTTTAAGTATTCCTTTTCACAATGCTTTTTATTTCTTTTTATTGCTTACCACTGTCTAGAGCCTCTAGTAATGTGTTGAATAGAAGAGGTAAGAGAAGTCTTAGGTAGAAATATTCAATCTCTCGCATTAATGTTAGCAATACATTTTTCACAAATGCTGTGCCTTGGATTTAGGAAATTCCCTTCTACTGCTAGTTTACTGAGAGTTTTTTTTTTTTTTTTAAGAGTTTATTTATTTGAGAGCGAGAGGAGGAGGAGGAGGAGGAGGAGGGAGAGTAAGAGGGAATCTGAAGCCCACTCTGCCCTGAGTACAAAACCCAGTGTGGGGTTTCATCCTACAACTGTAAGATCATGACCTGGGCTGAAACCAGGAGTTGGACGCTTAACTGAGAACCACCCCAGGCGCCCCTATTGAGAGTCTTTAATCAAGAATTCTCTCTCTCTCTCTTTTGTAAGCATGTATCATGTATATTTCTGAGTTTATTAAAACTCAAAATTGCACTAAGACTTTGAGACAAAGATGTATATCCATACATGCACAGTCATACACCATTATATTTTTACATTATTTAAAAACAATTTGTATTCTATTGAGGACCATGAACCACATGCTTTATTCTGTTTTTCTCTGTTTTCATATTTGTAACTCCTTTCTCTGACAGTAGAAACCCAGCTTCCATTATCCTTAAGATATTTGCTTATTTGGTCAACTTCCTGTGTCTATCCATTCTCCCACCACTGTACCATCCCATACCTATTGCAGATGTGCTTGGGCTCTGACACTCACTGGACTGCTGGTGCCTTCCCTGATATGGACACTCTCTTTTCCTTGCTAAGCCTCTGACTCCATGCCCTGAGCTGCTCTTCTGTATGGTCACCACCTTACTCTGACCTTGCTTTGACATTCTGCACTTGTTATCACCTTCTACATGAAAGCCCTCCCCACTGGTTTATGCACTGACATCTTGTACCAGACAATTATGTGAATGTCCTCAGCCCGTTGGCTTCTGAAACTCATGTTGGGCTATACCCCTATAGAGCTTCTTCTTTGCCCTACTTAGACATGCATCTTTGCAAAGGCTGCTTTCCCCCATGGTTATCTTCCTCAGCTTCTTGGGCTCCAGAGTCCCATGACATACAGTTCATAAGCAGAGACTCCCTCCTAACCTTGCTGGAGCTTTGATATCCTGTGCTGGGCTTCTCCTTTGCATGGAGCTGTCCTTACCCTTTGTGGCTTATTCCTGTGATGGGCAGCTGTATTCAGAATTCTACTTATTTTGTTTGGCCTCCTATATCCCGTTTCCCACCCCAACTTGGACATATAATGTGGTTTGGTCCCATGGGGTTTAGGACTGAGTTTTTCAGGAAATGATATGAAGAGGAGAAAGAATGGAAAAACTCACTCATTTACTTATTGTGATTAATTTAGAATAATTTTTTAAATTCAAACTTTAAAAATTTCCATTGTTCTTTTGATTGGGATTTTGTTAAACTTATTTTAGAAGGAAATGACATATTGGCAGTACTGGGTCTCTCCATCTTTGGATGGTCCTGCTCAATTAGTGCAGAAGAGTCTCCCATAGGGCGGCTGTAGCCACAGTTAAAGTCAGCTAGAGCTGTAATTAGGTCAGACCTCAGTATACTTCAGTGGACAGGTATGACTATGACCCAGAAGGAAATAGCCTACACACGAAAGGAATTGCAAGACTTTGCCAATATGTATCAACAGAATCTGGACAGAACTAAGGTGGGAGGGGTGTAACACTATTTCTGGCCAAATTTATTGATATTGATGTATTTATTAGAAAGTATAGATTCAGTGTACTGCTAGAGGTGGCTTTAAGAGTTTTCTTGATTGGTTGATGAAAATTTAGATTCAGCATATATTTAATGAGGTTGAGATGTCAGAGCTTCCATGGCTTAATGTGGAGGAGATACTCCAAAGGCTTAAGAAGTTGGGAGTATTGAACTGAATGTTTATGTGACCTGCACATCCAGCTCCCAACTATATTTCACAAGATCGCCCAAAGACACTCCGTTCACAAAAGCAGTGAAATATAAATGAGGGGAGCCATTGCCTCCCTAAAAATCTCTGTGCCTGCTCTCCTTTCTAGGCAAGGTCTGACTTTAGGGGATGCTGCCATTTATTTGGGTTCCTTGATTTTTTTTAATATTTTATTTTTTTAAATTAAATTAATTAATTTATTTTCAGAAAAACAGTATTCATTATTTTTTCACCACACCCAGTGCTCCATGTAATCTGTGCCCTCTATAATGCCCACCACCTGTTACCCCAACCTCCCACCCCCCTGCCACTTCAAACCCCTCAGTTGTTTTTTAAAAAAGATTTTAGTTACTTATTTGACAGACAGAGATCACAAGTAGGCAGAGAGGCAGGCAGAGAGAGGTGGGGCGGGGGAGCAGGCTCCCTGCTGAGCAGAGAGCCTGATGTGGGGCTCCATCTCAGGACCCTGAGATCATGACCTGAGCCGAAGGCAAAGGCTTTAACCCACTGAACCACCCAGGCACCACTAGGTTCCCTGATTTTAAAGGGGGTGATGGGATTTTGAAGTAGCAGAGGACAAGCAGTCACATTTAACTGCCTAAGGTAAGGTTAGCACCTATATTATAAAGGACAGGAGGTACATACTACTAATCAGAATGTTTTGAATGTTGGAGATCTTTGGCAGTGGCTAGTTGATCATGGTGTCCCTCAGAAGTAATTACAAGGAGTCTACTAGAATATTGCTTGATCTACAGAACAGGAAAAACTGTAAGCCTCACAGTAGAAAGCCAGACTTAAGTTGCCACCGAGGAGGCTTGAAGTCTCTTACCCAGTTTCCAGATATAAGTAAAGTCACAGAGACAGAGACCTTTGATTGAAAGGTAGACCAGGTACCCTTGAGGAAGGACTCCACACCACTGCCACCAACATACATTGTAATTATCTTCTAAGATTTCTTTAAAAGGACTGGAGGCAATTTACTAGAATGACTGTCCATTGGAAAAAGGAAATACCAAGATGTTTTGGGGATTTTTAGAAACTAGTTCTGAAATGATCTTAATCCCAGAGGTCCCCACAACCAAAGTGAAATTTTGTGATGTTCAGATTATAGATGATGTGTAGCTCAAATCAGACCCATATTGGGCCACTTGGTTCAGAGACTCAGCTAGTGCTTATTTTCCCAGTTTCTGGAGGTACACATGGAATAGACAGGGTTGACAATGGGCAGAATCCCCACATGTGCTCTCTGACCCTTGGGCGATGGCTACTAGGGTAGGAAGGGCTACGTGGAAGCCCCTAGGATTTCTAGTCATAACAAGAAAGGAAGTCAGAAGTAATACTGCACCCCAGGGTGATGGGGGGGGGGGCAGGGATCATAAAAATAATGCTGCTGAAGGCATGAAAAAAATGCAAGTCATGGAAGACATGACAGCTATTTTTTTCTTTTTTCCTTTTTGTGATGCATATTTCTGATTTAAGTTCTGATGGCTGAAGCATGCACTTCATAGAGGCCTGCACTTCAAAGACAGGGTTCTTGAATAAACACAGTGTCAGCCACAGGGCTAGATGAAGAATCAAGCTGCCCCCAGGCTCCATTCTTTTTAGAGATCTCAGTTGATTTTGATAACTGAACATTGGAGCTGTTGGTTTTTCTAGTCACAGGCTATAAATTTCTGCTCTTGTGTTTTAAATTCACTGATGAAGAAGGAGCCTGCTAAACACTAGGCAACCTATTCTCAACTCCAATAAAAGCAGAACTCCAGGTCCCTGCTCTTTTTCTACCTGTGACCTTGCTGTGTAGCCTCAGGTGTGCTATGTAATTTGCAGGACTTGTAAGTAACAAACTTGTTTTTCAAAGTGTCCTGATGGTTACTGCTGAGGGCATCTTGCAATCAATAGGAGAACCACATGGGGTTGGTCCAGACCCTGGTTTCCAGCTGAGACTGACACAAAACACGATACTTATCACATCTCCATTGAACTCATCAGTTTGGCCTGGGCAAAAATCACATGCATCTTGAAAAAGGAGCAACTTCTACTGCAAACTATTGAGGTGGTAACTAAAATTTCACATGCTAACCCAGGTATAGTATCTTTCCTGGGGCAAAATGACATGTTCCTTGACATTTGCTTTGCCACTGTTGACCTGGCATATGTCTTTTTCTCTATACCAATTTGTGAAGACCACCAGAAATAGTTTGCCTTTTCTTGTCCGGGCTAACAGTATACTTTCCTAGTTCTGCCCCAGGCTAGGCCAATTCTGCTCTTTGTTGCATTTATTCTGCCAAGACCCTGATTGTCCTGACATGTTACAAAACATCAAACTCTACCTTGCTGGTGACATTATGATAATTGGCTCTGATGTTCACAAAGTAGCAGATACTTGAGGGGCCTTCCTAATGGGAACTAGAAGGTAAGAGATAGATCTTAGAAAAAGTCATGGGCCTGTGACCTCGGCGAAGTTTCTGGAAGTTTAAATGTCACTTTTCCCGAGGGATGGTTGAGTTGCTGTTCTTTGAACCACCTACAATGAAAAAAAAAGGCAAAATTCTTGGTGAGCCTTTTTGTATTTGGGGAGAAATATATACATTATACACAGCATTTGCATGTGCTATTTGGATCATCTACAGAATCAACAATAAGGCTACCAGTTCTAAGTAGAGATGAGCAAAAGAATGCTCTGCCACTGCCACAAGTTCAGGCTGTAGTATAAGCCACTTTATCCCTTGGGACATTTTACCCATTAGGTCCAATGATACTTAAAGTGTCTGTGGCAAATGGTTATGCTATAAGGAGCCTGTGGGCAAGCACTGACCATATAGTCACAACACCAAGCTCTAGGATTTTGGAGCATATCTATGCCTTGTGCTGGATATGACCACTTTCTTTTTAAAAAATAGTGGTATGTATATCAGTCTGAGTCCCAGGCACTGAGAACCATGGGAACTAATGGTGCAAATTCTGAGGGTAGGAGAAGATGAGATGAGATGTCCCAGCTAAAGGAGTGATGCAGGGAGAAAAAAGACAGGGTTGCAAATTCCTCCTTCCACTTTCTGTTCTATTTAGTCCCTCAGTGGATTGGATAGGGTCTGACCTGTACTAAGGAGGGCTGCTTACTTCGTTGAATCCACTAATTCAAATGCTAATCTCATCTGGAAACATCCTCACACACACACTCAGAAATGGTTAATCTGGGTGCTCTGTGGACCATTTAAACTGATACATAAAATTAACCATCACAGATCGCTAGGTACTTGAAAAGAGAATAGATTTGGAAAATGGGTGACAGGGATGTCTGGGGAGGAGATCTGTGGATGGACCTCTTAGAAGATCAGATTATAAAGATGTTTGTGTCCCAAGTAAATGACGACCAAAGACATTCACTGAAGAGAAGCTCTCAGTAATTAGGTGGACAAATCATGTATTCTGTGGGTGTCATTCTCTTTTCCCAGCCACTCCAGTGCTTGCTCAATGGGTGCATGAAAAGAGCAGCCATGGTGGTAGGGATAGAGGCTATGCATTGTTTTGACAGCATGGATTTGCTCTTACCAAGGCTGACCTGGCAAACACCACTGCTGAGAGCCTACTGTGTTAGCAAGAGACCAATAGTGATTCCCTACTATGGTCCCCTTCACTGGGGGAACCAACCAGTCACCTCATGGCAGGCTGATTACATTGGACCTATTCCATCCTGGAGAGGGCAGAGATTTGTCCTCAGTGGAATAGACATGTTTCGGACCTGAATACACCTTTCCTGCCCGACAATGCCTCCGCCAGTAGCACTGTCTATGGACTCACAGAACCCTTTACCCCCATCGTGGTATTTCCCATAAAACTGTTTCTGATCGGTGATTTCCATAGCACTGCTTCTTTTATAGCAAAAGGAATGCAGCAACGGGCTCTTGGCCATGGAATTAACTGGTCTTCTCCATACTCCATCAATTAGAAGCAATTAGGCAAATTTTGAAAGCTTACTAATGTAATAGAATGGCTCACTGAAGACTCATTTGTGTCAGTTGAGAGGCATGTCTTGAAAGAAATGGTTGCTATATTAAAGAATACCAAGGGCTGCCTGAGTGGCTCAGTCAGTTAAACATCTGCCTTTGGTTCAGGTTATGATCTCAGGGTCCTGGGATAGAGTCCCACATCAGGTTTCCCACTCAGCAGGGAGTCTGCTTCTCCTTCTCACTCTCCCTCTGTGGCTCTTGTTCTCTCTCTCTCAAATAACTAGACAAAATCTTAAAAGAAAAAGAAAAAGAATACCGGATATGCTTTGAAACAGAGAATAATCCAAGGTGGTGTTTCCCCCCAATCAGAACATATGGGTCTTGGAATCAAGGAGTGGAAGTGGCTCATTGACTTGTAAGCCTAATCATTCACTGGTAGAATTTTTGCTTCCTACCCTGGCTGCCTTGTGTTCTACTTGTGTGGAATTCTTAGTCTGCAAAGAGAAGATGCTCTCCAGAGGACTCCCTATGGCCCCAGGTGAATCACCCCAGTCACTGTGGCGCTCTGCCAGACCTGACTGAGGAGAAGAGAAGCATCACTGACATTTCTGTGAAGAGTCCAGGAGAAAGACAATCTCTCAAAGGTGCTCATTTCTGGATAATACATTCTGGGTAGTATTGGAAGAGTTTGGATTCTGTCAAGTTTATACAAGAAGAGAGAAATCAGCCATGCATACAGATTTTTTTTACTTGTTTGTCTAAATGGAAAGAAAAGTCAGGGTTTCAAGAACGGTTGAAGTGGACAAATCTTGCCCAGGCTTCTGAGACTTTTGAAGATGCAGTTGAAAAGCTTGCATACCATCCTATCTGTAAGTTATGGCATAAGACTAACACAGAGCTGGGTTGCTGGTTAACACAAAATTAATGTTAGTCTGGTGACATACTGCTTTAGCCATCCCTGGTGTTTATGCTAATGTTATTACTATGCAAACATTCTAGATGAATGGCCCACTTGCACCTTTATTTTTTAAAGATTTTTGTTTATTTATTTGACAGCCATAGATGGAACACAAACAGGGGTGGTGAGAGAGGGAGAAGCAGCCTTCTAGCTGAGCAGGGAGCCTGATGCTGGGCTCCGTCCTAGGACCCTGGTCAGGACCTGAGCCGAAGGCAGAGGCTTGACGATTGAGCCACCAAGGTGCCCCATTTATTTTAAAGAGTGGGGTGAGGAGGGAGAGAATCTTCGAGCAGACTCCCTGTGGAGCATGGAGCCGGATGTGGGACTCGATCCCATGATTCCAAGATGGTGTCTGGAGCCGAAATCACCAGTTGGATGCTCAACCAAGTTAGCCACCCAGATGTCCCTCTTTGCACCTTTACAACAGTGCCTCTTTCATCTGTATTCTCATGTTGTAGTTAAATGCACCTATTCTGGTGTCTGATACTGGGGTTTGAATCCCGGCTCAGTCACTTTCCAACTCTGTGATCTCGTGTATGTCAAGTAACCTCTCTGTGCCCAAGTTTCCTTATCTACAGAACAAGGATGATGGTGGTATGTACTTCGGAGTGTTGTTTGGAGAATTAATTAAGATAACACATTCAAAGTCCTTACAGTAGTGCTTGGCCCACAGTAAGCAATGAACACACTTTAGCAAGTAATATAATCATTTAGCCATGCTTGCTCAACGTCTGCTTGCCAGGAATACAGACCATTTTATATCCTCTATCTCTCTTTCTCTGGCAAACCTTCAGAATGCCTGCTAAATATCTGTAATGGACCAAACTGTGTCTCCTTCCCTCTCCCCCCAGATTCACATGTGGAATCCTAACCCCCAAAGAGATTGCATTTGGAGATGAAGACTTTAGGGAGGCAATTACTTCTTTAGGTCACATGGGTGGGCCTCTAATCTGATAGGATTGGTGTCCTTATACAAGGAGGAAGAGACATCACATCTCTCTCTCTCTCTCTCTCTCCATGCAGGGAAGAAGAGGCCACATGAAGACACAGAGTGTGAGGCAGCTGTCTACAAGCGTGGAAGAGAGCCCTCCCCAGAAACCAACCCTGATGATGTCTTAATCTTGGACTTCTGGCCTCTAGAACTGCAACAAGAGAAATGTCTGCTGATTAAGCCGTCTAGTCTGTGTATTTTATCATGGTGGTCCGAGTGGTCTAAGAGCAAGACATGATGAAGTTTCCTAACTTACATGCTCAGTGAGACAAATGAGCAGTGCTGATATATGGTGTCCAAGATCATCCTTGAACACAATTTACCCATCGTGTGAAAGTCTGGTATCTACCATGGGGTGTGTTGGGGGGGGTCATATACACTATCAGGACTACTGTTCACTGGATTCCCTCTAACAATAATTGTTTTTTTTTTCCCTGCAAAATTCATCAAAGCCCTAGGCTGACTACTAGATATGTAAGTACTAGTTATTATCTGTGAGAAGCTTCACTGTTACTTCTGTCTGCTTTTAGGCTCATCATAGAGGACTCTGTAGGAATAACTTGGTTGACTGAGTCACTGATCACATTCTGGGCTAATGTGATTGTGGGGCAACTGGAGCCTCCCATTCCCTTACCAGCTGGGCAGTGCTGGGTGAAGTCCTGATCATTCCAGTTCTGGGGGTGCCTGAAGCCCTCCCTTGTTTGTCCCCTTTTGCCCGAGCCTGCCCTTCTCACGGTTTCTTCCTCCAGTTTCAGTCCTATAGGGCTGGACGACAGAGTTGCCTTTGAAAGACTACAGTCATAACAAGCATTCACGAGTCAAACTGCACTAAAGATTTAAGGATCAGAGGAAAAGATGGGGGCCTTAGGGAGGTGAAGCCCAGCCTTGAAACTTCCTCTCCTGCTGCTTTATCCTCTTTTCTCCTCACCTTTCCTTACAGAATTCCCTAAGAACTTTCCCTTCAAGACATGGAAAAATTTAGCTGGGCTCCGAGACTCACACTTGCAGAAACCCAAGTAAATAAGATGATTAGGGCACAAGGAGTCTTCCATGTTAAGGCAGTTCTGCTTACATATTTATTATAAATATATATTACATACAATATGTAGGACAAGTACCATGAAATGCATATTACGTGCATGATTATATGCATGATGTAATGCATATATAAAATATTATATAGTTATAAATAAATGTCCTCTTTTTTCTTTTTCTTACTATATCAGGAACACTTAGGGCCATTTGGACATAAACGGAGCCACTGAGTTGAGAGAGAGAGAGAGACTGCTGAGCCTGAGTCTCATCAGACTCACGCACTGACTTGTGAAAAGCTGGTTGAAATTTACTTCGTAATTTATTCCTCGGGTGTAGGGTGTTCAGAATCTGGAAGTAGGAATTATATAAATCATGTCGCTTTAGCAAAATCAGGACAAAATGGCTTTTCAGATCTTTTATTAAGGCTTTTCTAAGATTATCATGAAATAAGCGACTTGAAGGAGAGCAAAAGAGAGATCTCCAAAAAAGTTTATTAGCCCACGCTGAGTTTCCGAATGAACCTCCGTGAAACAGAAGTTGATTTCTACGCATTTTGACTCTAAAAGAATGACACAGAAAATGTAAACGCGTCTGCCGAAGACTCATGCAAAGCCACAACGATTGTCGTCTGCAGGCCACTTTGGAGCAGGCTTTCCGCTTGGAAAGCTTTGACCCAGCGCATCCGTGGGGCCAGGGAGGAGGGCTGGGCCGCCGCTCTGGGCAGCAAGTGACCTTCCCGCGCAGGGTCCGCACTCCCCCGACTCCGCGCTGGGCCTGGGGGTATGGACACCGCACTCCGCGACTCCCGAGCGTCCCTGGCCCGCGGCCCACGCCCGCCCCGGCCGCCTCCCCGCCCTCTCCCGCCGCCGCCCACGCCCCGTCGCGGGGGGCTGGGCAGGAGGCGGGCATCTCGCCGGCCCCGAGACCCTTTAAAGCGTCGCGGGCGAGGGCCGGGCGCGGTAAGCTCGGCTGCGGAGAGAGCGGCTCCGAGCGCAGCGCTCAGGGCTGCCCTTCGCCCGCCGGCGGGGCGGCGCTGTCGGCCGGGGCGGGCGCTCCGGGCTCCCCGACGCCTCCTGTTCGCCGCGGCCGCGCCACCCCGCTCTGTCCTGCCAGTCCCCGGCGTCCCTGCCATGCGCCCAGGCTAGTGCGCCTAGGGCGCAGCGCCGAACCCGGCAGCGCCCGCCGCCAGCTCCCGCCGCCGGCATGCTGCGCCCGCTGCTGCTCGCGGCGCTCTGCCTGGCCGGCCGGCTCGGGGCCGCCCGCGGCTGCCAGCTGCCCTCCGAGTGGAGACCCTTGAGCGAGGGCTGCCGCGCGGAGCTGGCCGAGATCATCGTGTACGCCAAGGTGCTGGCGCTGCACCAGGAGGTGCACGGCCTGTACAACTACCTGCCGTGGCAGTACGAGGCCAGCGACGCGGGGCTCTTCTACTCGGCCGAGATCGAGATGCTTTGCGACCAGGCGTGGGGCAGCATGCTCGAGGTGCCCGCAGGCTCCAGACTCAACCTCACCGGCCTGGGCTACTTCTCATGTCACTCCCACACCGTGGTCCAGGACTACTCCTATTTCTTCTTCCTCAGGTGAGCGCGGCACCTCCCGCCCACACCTCCTCTTCCAGCTATTTCATGACCTCCCGAGGGCACCGTTATCTGGAGCCAGGCCCGGAACAACAGGGAATCCTGTCCGTGCCATTCGGGAATACGCCTTGGGCTCCTTTTCCCTCCTCTTTATTCTCTTCTGCTCCGCGGGACGTCTGACAAAGGTCCTGGGTGCATTTGGCTAAGGCTGTTAAAAACAAACAAAACGAGGTTTGATTTCTGTGCTTAAAGCGTAGAAGATTGTTTCAGGCAAAAGCCCAAGGTGGTTTCCAAAAATCCATTTGACTCTTCTCCTTTAAATGTATACTTTTAATTGGATTCCCTGGGAGTAGCTTGGGATGGTGAGGAGGGGGAAAAAAACCCCAAACTTTGAAATCAGACTCGTTGGAATTCTGGCTCTGCTCCTCCTGCGATTTTTTTTTTTTTTTTGAGAAAATTGTCTTTTGAAGAACCTCCCTATCCTCACTTCCATAATGTGAGGAACCAGCTCAGTTGAGACTAGCGCACAATTACGCAGAACACCTGGTGCAGGTTAGATGTGGAAGGAATAGTCCCTCTTTCCCCCACCTGCTGAAATGCCAAGATGGGCATAGTGTGGAATGCAGCCCAGCTGTTCCTTTGTTTGACTATCCACCACCATCTGACCTCAGCTCTGGGCTTTGCACAATAGCAAAGGTTTCTGTGGGGGCCTTCTGGAGGGGTGTCTGGTTCAGAGTGCTTTGAAGAGTATAGGTGAAACAGGCAGGCGGTGCTCTCTGACTGGAGGCTCCTGGAATCTTGTTAAGTTCCATGAAAGTTGGCCTGCAGTCAAGACGGAATTCACGTGTATAAGAATTCAGTCAATGGGTTTGCAGTTTGAAATGGAGAACAGGTGGAACCCTAAATGCATTGGCTGTCTCCAGTTGAATCAGGGTGATATAGAACAGCTGAGCGAAGCCTTGAACTAGTATGTAAACTCCGTATTAAACTAGTGAGGGAATTAATCCACAGTTGAGACTGGTAATGGTTCCAGTTTTCCCAGTCTGTGAAGTGGCAGCAAGGACAGTTGGAATGACTGTGACCCCAGTCTGCAGACTCAATTTTTAGTTCTTGAGACTTCATATCCTGCTGAGAAAGAAAAAAAAAAAAAAGTAAGATGCACCCGGGGGGCGTTCATAAGCTCATGGCAACACATGTTTCCCGTATTGAAGCCAGAACCTCTAAGTTTAGAATACGTGGCGTGCTTCGTGTTGGCTTGAGTGGTTTAGTGAGATTAAGGTTTTTTTTCTTAAATTGCTGAGGAAGTATAGTTTCTAAATAAAGTCAGCAAGGAGTGAGATAGTATCCTTGATGCAAAGAAACTTAACTCCGCTTTTTCATGTGTTTCTTTAGGAAGGACACTGAGACCTCAGCTATAAAACTATTAATCACTGAAACTTTCTTTTCCAAAGAAAAAAAAGAGCTGGAGAACTTGAGCAGACATGATTTTTTCCCTGATTTTTATCATGAAAGAGCTTTGTCCGGTGGCTGTGTGGTGGTCAGCCAGCTCTTTCATCTTTCCCTCTGACATATTTACAAAAAGTTAGGGGCAGAAATAGAGTCAACTGGTAGTCTGACAGATTTCCATTTCACAGGGCTGTGTTGCCCTGAAGTGCGTTAACAGCCGCATACAAATCATTCCTCCCCTGTTATTCTGGGACCCAGTGAGATGAGAACAGATTCTGGGCAGTGTCACAGGGGAAAGTGGCAGTGGAGGCTCCTTGGCGAGGCCTCCATCCCTTCTTAGTACTGAAGGGTAACTTCGACCTCCTCTTCCTCTATGGGATTTCTTTCTCTTTCCAACACACAGTTTACTCTGAGCTCTATAAAAATGTTAAGATCTCTACTGTACTCACTCTATACCAGCTACTTGATCTAGTGCAGTCCTTCCACCACCAGCAAGAAGGTGTTATTCTCTTTTTACAGACTGGAATAGTGAAGCTTAGCTAATCGAGGAAATTCAACTCTTGACAGAAGAGCAGTAGCAATGGCAGGATTCGAACCTGGGTCATTAGAACTGGCTTTCCTTTGGTCAAAAAACGAGGAACACTCAGTGAGAAAGAAGGCCACTTGGGAGATCTACAAGTAGACAAACCTATATGCACCCCTCCACCCCCACAACCCTTCACCCAAACTCCCCTTTGGGAAAACCTTAAGGATTTTACCTCCTGTAATGTGAGGCAGAGAAACATTTAGAAATGGTAAGTCCTCAAATGAGAGCCACGTGAGAACTAGTGTAATGGCGAGATTGCCAGTCTTTACAACTCTTGATGAAAGCTGGTATGCCCTATGGCTGTCCAGTCTAGAGTTGAGATTTTTCTTTTTTTCCCCATTAGGATGGATGAGAATTATAATCTCTTGCCTCACGGAGTCAATTTCCAAGATGCTATCTTTCCGGACACTCAAGAGAACCGAAGGATGTTTTCCAGTCTTTTCCAGTTTTCGAACTGTTCTCAGGGGCAGCAACTGGCAGCTTTTTCTAGCGACTGGGAGATCCAGGAAGACAATAGGGTAAGAATTGGCTGTTCCCTGTGTCACAGCAAAGTAACAGACTAGCTACATGTTGTCTGAATATTATGACCAAAGGAGTCAAGTGTACTTGTCCAGAAGCCCAGACCAAAGAGTATTATCCCTCCTGTTACCCTGCGGTTAAAAAAAAAAAAAAAAAAGTTAAAAAAAAGAACACTGTTCATAAACTGGATTCCTGAGGCTTGACTAGTTGTTTGGGATTCCTCATAAAGTGAGAGAACAGATGGAATGAAATTTGGCACACAGCCTCAGTTTCCTCTCCTGTAAAATGGAAACAATCTACATCATAGAGTTGATGCAATATGACTTAACTTTGTTTAAAGAAAAAAAGTAAAAAAATGAAAATGTTAAAGCCTTTAACCTAGTGACTGACAAAGTACTCAGTACCTGAGAGCTGTTATGACTATTATATCATTACTCTTATTGATGGCATAATCTAGGGACTCTTCTAAGGCTGAAAAGAAAGTCCTCAAGGAAATGGTTGTCTTAGCTAACACGTCCACGATCGTTAACTCTAGTTATGAAGACTTCAGAGGTACAGGGTGGCCAAAGCGGGCTGGAATGTAAGAGTTAAGATAATCTGAAAATATAAAAGGGATCTGCCCATCTGAGACCGATGCCAAAGCTGGGAGATTTTAAAGACTGTCCCTTTCCCAAACGGCCTTACTATACTTGAGCTGGGATGATCGTAGGACTGGGACTGTAGAGGAAGTAGCCAGACCCAGTCTCCCATCTGAGATGTTTTTAGGGCAGTGTGACAGATGGTTGGGAGCATTCTGAGGTGGGGTTTTTAAGTATCTAATAGGACAAGGACTATCTTTTTTTTTTTTTTTTTAAGATTTTATTTATTCATTTGTCATAGAGAGAGAAGCGAGAGCAAGCACAGGCAGACAGAGTGGCAGGCAGAGGCAGAGGGAGAAGCAGGCTCCCCGCCAAGCAAGGAGCCCGATGTGGGACTCGATCCCAGGACGCTGGGATCATGACCTGAGCCGAAGGCAGCCGCCCAACCAACTGAGCCACCCAGGCGTCCCAGGACAAGGACTATCTTGATGGATTGATGAACTAGTTTGCACATGTTAAGAGGCTCACATGGGTCCCCAGATCTAGAAGTGTTAAAATGGTAGTGCTGTGAAGTGTGTAAACCTGGTGATTCACAGACCTGTACCCCTGGGGATAAAAATATGTTTATAAAAAATAAAAAATTAAAAAAAAAAAGTGGTGGGGTCACCTAGGTGAGGGACTATAAGACCTGCCAGTTCCCTCTCCAGGAGAGTGTCTAGGTCTGCTTTCCTTTTGTGGGCACCTGTCTTTATGCTATTGCTACATTCCTTTGAAGTCTAGGAGCAGCTTGTTTCTTTATGTTCCGTGTATCATTCGGTCTCAATGGTAGTATTAGGCCTTCATGCTCCTTAACCTAGGTTATTATAATCTTTCAATGAATAGTGTTTAAGAATGACTATTCCTGCCCCCATTGAAAATCATCTGATTTTTTCACCAAAGCCCGTGACAAAGAGGAGGAGGGGAATGTGTGCTGGGGGCAAAAGGGTTTAAGAGGGCTAAATGCTCCCCTTCATAAGAGAAACTCAATTTATAATTTCTAAAACTGAAGAATCAGGAACTAAAATTATAATTGTGTTACTTAGAAATATGGTGGCAATACCAAGAGAAATGTCTAAAAGAACGGAAAGTCATTGCCCTTGGAAGCAGGACTTAAAGAATAAGAGGTCAAAGTAAAGGTCTGCTAGTTTTCATTATAAGTCTTACAACATTATTAAGCTTCATAAACATACTAAATGCACGGCTTACTTTGATAAAAAATTAATTTAAAAATTACTAGCTCATTTACCTATTAAAAGTCTAAATAGTCACAGTCACTTTCACCTTGCCTAAAATAATTTATTAAATAAAATCTTACTATAAATACAAAAAAAAAAAATGGTAGTGAGGTTTCTCTCCCTCCTCCTCTTCCAACCAGTAGCTACTGTTACTTGTTTCTTATAAATGTTAGAGCATTTTCACCCAAAAGATAATTCAAAGTTATATTATTTACTGTAGTCTTTGACACAAATGGCAGCCCACTATGCACACTTGGCTATATGTTGCTTTTATTCACAAGTAGATCTTGAAGATTTTTCTACATCAATACGGATAAAGTTGCCTTACAGGCTGTTTAGTGTGTAGTGTGTTCTGTTGTGTGCATATGTCGCAATATATTTAATCAAGTCCTCTGTTAATAGGTTTCCAGTATGTTATTCCAAAGAGTGTGGACATGTAGGATATTATACATACCTCATTCGGTAGGACTGCAAGTGTCTAATCTTTAGCCTATATTGTGTGTCCACTATACAGCAGCTACTGTATTAGATGCTAGTTTTTCAATGTTGAAAACCTTCCACCACCAGCAAGAAGGTGTTATTCTCTTCTTTTTATGGACTGGAATAGTGAAGCTTAACTAATTGAGGAAATTCAACTCTTGGCAGATAGGGGAGCAGTAGCAATGGCAAAAATACAAAGTCCCTGGTCTCCTGAAACTTATAGTCCTAGTGTTGATGGACAGAATCAGAACATCCTGCTAATTATTGGTTAATTTTAAATGGAAACCTATGCTCCAAGAAAAAGAAATTGGGGAATCTGACCTGGACTTCAGAGTAAAGAAAGCCTTCTCTGTTGAACTGATACTGATTTAAGAGCTGATGGGTGAAGAGGTGTCCTAGCTACCCCTGGGATCAAGGAGAGATGAGTGCAGTCCAAAGAAAGACAGTCTGTGCAAAGTCCCTGTGGTGGCAGAGTGCATAGTGCCTTTGAGGGAATGAAAGAAAGCTACTCGGATGGAGAAAAGGGAGTGAGAAAGATGGGACAAGAACTGGAAGTGGTGCCAGACCTAATGAGGATTTGCATTATGTTCTAACTTTAATGGGAAACTTTTATGTTGTGAAAGGCAGTGGTGATGGGGGTCAAATTTGCATTTTGAAAAACCAACTGGGTTGGAAGGAATCATAGTGACGTGAACAGGTAGTAATTACAAAGCTACAAGATAGTTGATGGACTAGGTAGAGGCAGTAGGGATAAAGTGGAAAAATTTGGAAGTTATTTAGGAAATAAGTAGGTATTCTTGATGGTTTGGTTGCAACGGAGGTGGAGGATGGTTAACGATAACTTCTAGCTTTCTGTCATGTGAACTTCATGACAGGACCGACACTGAGAAATGTGAATAGGAAAGGTTTGCGAGAGGAATTTGTATGTCAGATGCTGAACATAGAGTTGAGGTGTTTTTGAGTCATCTGAGCATTTGGTGCCAAGTGAGATCTTGAATAGTGGTTGCATCTCTAAGTTTGGAGCTTTGAGAAGAGCTCTAAGTGGAAGGTAGACCTTTGGGACTTAACAATAATTGGATGTCAGTTGAGACTGGAAGTGAATGAGATTTTCAAGAGAGAGCACATAGGGAGAGCAGAGCTTAGGCCCCCGGGTAGGACTGAGCCTTGTGGAATGCTAATATTGCTTGAGAAGGAAAATTAAGAGAGGTAGGAGAGTCTAGGGTACACAGTGTTTCTCGAAGGATGAGTGATTATCAGAGTCAAAAGCTGTTGAGAAGTCAAGTAAAATGATGACTGAGGAGTAACCTCTCTTTGGTGACTTAAATGAGGACAGTTTCCATAATATTGAGGGAGTTGGGTGGTGAGCATGAATGAGGGTAGACAACTCTTTGATGAAGTTTGCTGTGGACGGTTTAATACATAAAAAGCTTCAGATGAAGGGAGTAGAACAGTGGAGGGGCAGGGTTCTGTTGTATTTAAGGATGGCAGCCATGGTATTCACACCACTTGGTCTCTGTTTTCCTACTCTTCAGATACTGTCTACTCAAGTTGACTGAACCACCCAAGGACAGGGATGTCTATTTTGCTGACTGTTTATATTTGGTGCATTTTTAAAAATGGGTCTTACATGGTTGTTAAATGAATCCTGTCTCCAATCCAGAGATAGCTTATGTCTAAGGAAGCAGAAGAAGCCTCTTCTTTCTGTCTCATTTTCTACATTAATAATAAAAATCCATATACAGTAAAAATCACTCTCTTACATATGCTGTTAAGAGTTTTGATGAATGCACATTGTTGTATAATCACAACTACAACCACAGTGTGGAAAAATACCATCACTGTAAGAACCTCCCTTCTCCCCTTTTTGCCTTCTCAGGGGGACCACTGATATGTTCTCCAACACTAGTAGTGCATTTTCCAGAGTGTCTTATGAATGGAATCATATAGTATGTTGCTTTTTTTTTTTTTTAGTTTGGATGCTTTTACTTAGGATAATACATTTGAAATTTATTTGTGTTTATTGGTAGTTCACTTTATTTTTATTTGTGGGATATTCCATTGTAGGGATGTACCATGGTTTGATTTACCCAGTCACCAGCTGAGAGAGATTTAAGTTTATGAATTTAGGCTACTAGACCTTCCCTAAAGACACATGTACAGGTTTTTGTATGCACATAAATTTCAGTGTGTCTTCTCTAAATACCTAGGACGGGTTTGCTGGGTCATATAATAGGTGTATGTCTAACTCCTAAGAACCTGTACAACTGTTCTGGGAATTGAAGTAATGTTTTGCATTTGCATTAGCAATGTATGTAAGCTCCAGTTCTGCATCCTCATCAGCACTTGTTATGGTCAGAAAAAATAGACTTTCTAATAGGTGTGTGGTAGTATTTCCGTGTGTGTGCGTGTGTGTGTGTGTGTGTGTGTGTGTATACTTGGTTTGTTCTTAGATTCTACATATAAATGAGCTCATATACAAAAGTTGGGTATTCATCCCTTCTGATGGCTGAGTCATATTTCATTGTGTATATGGACCACGTCTTCTTTATGCATTTGTCTATTGAAGGGCATCTCCACTCTTTCCACAGTTTGGCTATTGTGGACATTTCTGCTGTGAACATTGGACTCATGTGGCCCTTCTTTTCACTACATCTGTATCTTTGGGTGGATATTAAGGAGGGCATGTGTTGCACGGAGTGCTGGGTGTTATACACTAACAATGAATCACGGAATATTACATCAGAAACTAATGCTGTACTGTATGGTGATTAATGTAACATAATAAAAAAATAAGAAATTTTAAAAAATGAGCTCATGGGGCACCTGGGTGGCTCATTGGGTTAAGCCTCTGCCTTCGGCTCAAGTCATGATCCCAGGGTCCTGGGATGGAGCCCTGCATGGGGCTCTCTGCTCAGTAGGGAGCCTGCTTCCCCCTCTCTCTCTCTGCCTGCCTCTCTGCCTACTTGTGATCTCTCACTCTGTCAAATAAATAAAATCTTAAAAAAAACTCATATGGTAATTGTCTTACTCTAACTTATTTCATGTTATATAATGCACTCAAGGTCCATCCTTCATCCATTGTTGGAAATGGCAGGATCTCCTTTATGAAGGCTAAGTAATCTTTGTGCATATATATACCGCAGTTTCTTTATCCCTTCATCTGTCAGTGAACATGTAGGTTGTTTCCCTGTCTTGGCTATTGTGAAAAATGCTTCACTGAACATGGGACTGCAACTAAGCCTTCAAGGTACTGATATCATCCAGTTTGGGTTTCTACCCAGAAGTGGGATTGCTGGATCATTTGGTAGTTCTATTTTTAGTTTTTTAAGGAAGGTCCATACTGTTTTTCCATAGCTGCTGTATCAGTTTACATTCGCACCAACACTGTTTGAGGGACCTACCTCTTCTCCACATCCTTGCCAACACGTGGTATCTTCTAGGTTTTGGATAATAGCTGTCCTAACATGTGTGAGGTGATAATTCATGGTGCTTTTGGATTACATGTCCCTGATGATTAGTGATGTTGAGCATCTTTTTGTGTGTGTGTTGGCCTTCTGTGTGCCCCTGGAAAAGTGTCTAGTCAGGTCCTCTGCCCATTTTTTCTAAAAAATTTAAATTCAATTTAGTTAACATATAGCATATTATTAGTTTCAGGGGTAGAATGTGGTGATCGATCAGTTGCATTTAACACTCAGGGTTCATTATGTCAAGTGCCCTCCTTAATGCCCATCTTCCCAATTACTCCATTCTCCCACCGACCTCCCTTCCAGCAACCCTCAGTTTGTTTCCTGTAGTTCCTAGTCTCTTGGGATTTGCCTCCCTCTGTTTTTGTCTTATTTTATTTTTCCTTCCCTTGCTCTTTGTTCATCTGCTTTGTCTTTTAAATTCCTCATGAGTGAAATCACGTGGTATGCCTTTGTCTGGTCCGTCTTCCAACCTTTTCATGGTCAGTCTTTCTGACTCTTTTGCTTAGCATAATACCCTCTTGTTCCATCCACAATGTTGCAAATGGCAAGATTTCATTATTTTTGATGGCTGAGTAAAATTCCATTGCATACATATATACACCACATCTTTATTCGTTCATTGGTCAGTGGACATCTGGGCTATTTCTGTAATTTGGCTATTGTGGACTTTGCTGCTATAAACACTGGGATGCGTGTGCCCCTTTGGATCACTGTTTTTGTATCCTTTGGATAAATCTCTAGTAAGTGTAATTGCTGGGTGGTAGGGTAGCTCTTTTTTTAACATCTTAAGGAACCTCCATACTGTTTTCCAGAGTGGCTGTACCACCTTGCATTCCCCCCAGAAGTGTAAGAGGATTTCCCTTTCTCCACATCCTTGCCAACATTTGTTGTTTTCTGAGTGGTGAATTTTAGCCCTTCTGACTGGTAGGAAGTGGTATCTCCTTGTAGTTCTGATTTGGATTTCCCTGATGCTGAGTGATTTGAGTGTTTTTTCATGTGTCAGCAATTTGTATGTCTTCCTTGGGGAAGTGTCTGTTCATGTCTTCTGCCTATTTCTTCACTGGATTTTCTTAGTTTTTTGGGTATTGAGTTTGGTAAGTTCTTTATATATTTTTGGATACTAGCCCTTTACCTGTCATTTGTGAATATGTTCTCCCATTCTACAGGCTTTATTTTAGTTTTGTTGATTGTTTTCTTTGCTGTCCTCTGCCCATTTTAAAATCCAATTGGCTTTTGGTGTTCTGCGAGTTCTTTGTATGTTTTGGCTATTAACCTATTATTGAATATGTCCTTTGCAAATATCTGCTTTCATTCAGTAGGTTGCCTCTTTATTTGTTAATGGTTTCCTTCACTGTGCAAAAGGCTTCAGTTTGATGCAATCTCAATTTTTTATTTCTGCTTTTTTTGCTTTTGCCCGAGGAGACTTACACAAAAATTCTGCTCAGACCGACGTTTAAGAGTTTACTGCTTATGTTTTCTTTTAGGGGTTTTTTAGTTTCAGGTGTCTTGCACTTAGAGTTTTTAATCCATTTAGAGTTTATTTTTTTATGTGGTGTAAGGAAGTGGTCCAGTTTCATTCTTCATGTATCCGTTCACTTTTTCCAACACTATTGAAGAGACTGTTTTTTCCCTATAGCATATTCTTGCTGTTGGCATTTTGATAGGGATTACACTGAACGTGTAAATTGCTTTGGGTAGTATGGATATTTTAACAATACTAATTCTTCCAATCCATGAGCATGGTATATCTTAACATTTGTGTCTTCAACTTATTTCATTAGTGCTTTATAATTTTCATAGTACAGATGTTTCATCTTCTTGGTTAAATTTATTCTTAGGTATTTTATTATTATTACTTTTTTAAAAAAGATTTTATTTATTTATTTGACAGAGATCACAAGTAGTCAGAGAGGCAGGCAGAGAGAGATGGGGAGAAGCAGGCTCACCGCTGAGCAGAGAGCCCGATGCAGGGCTTAATCCCAGAACCCTGGGATCATGACCTGAGCCGAAGGCAGAGGCTTTAACCCACTGAGCCACCCAGGTGTCCCAATGTTTTATTATTTTTGATGCAATTGTCAGTGGGATTGTTTTCTTAATTTCTCTTTCTGGTAATTGATTATCAGTGTATAGAAGTGGAACAGATGTCTATATATATAAATTTTGTATATTAGCATTTCCTATATATATTGTCCTATCATTTGCACATAGAGACCATTTTACTTCTTCCTTTCCAATCTGGATGCCTTTTCTTTCTTGTCTAATTTCTCTGGTGAGGACTTCCAGTACTATGTTGAATTAAAGTGATGGGAATAGACATAATCTTGTCTTGTTCCTGATTGTAAGGATGAGTTTTCAGCTTACCTGATGTTACCTGTGGTTTTTCATATATGGTTTTTGTTATGTTGAGGTATGTTCCTTCTGTACTCACTTTGTTGAGATTCTTTATCATAAATTATCATGCTGGTTTCTGTGGATGTTGGATCATTCCTGGAATAAATGCCAATTGTTTGTGGTGAATGGTTCTTCTAATAAAGTTTTGAACTGGGTTTTGTTAATATTTGGTTGAAGATTTTTACATCGCTGCTCATCAGGAATATTAACCTATAATTTTTTTGTAGTGTTTTTGGCTTTGATAACAGAGTAATGCTGGCTTTGTGGAATGAATTTGGAAACATTGCTCTAATTTGTGTGAATAGTTTGAGAAGGATAGGTATTAACTTTACTTTAAATGTTCACTAAAATTCACCTGTGAAATTGTCTGCTCCTGGAATTTTGGGAATTTTTGATTATTGATTCAGTTTTGTTGCTAATAGTGCATTCAGAATTTGCATTTCTTCCTGATTCAGTCCTGGAAGTTTATATGTTTTTAGGAATTCATCTGTTTCTCCTAGGTTTTACAATTTGTTGGTATATAATTGTTGGTAGTCCTGTCTTATCCCTTGTACTTCTATGATGTTAATTGTAACTTCTTTTTCATTTATCAGTGTGAGTTCTTTTTTTTCCTTGATGTCTTGGTTAAAGGTTTATCAGTTTTATCTTTTCAGAAACCCATTCTTAGATTGATCTTTTCTATAGTAATTTTAATCTCTATATTATTTATTGCTCCTCTGATCTTTATTTTCTCCCATCTTCTAAATTTGGGCTTTGTTCTTCTTTGTCTAGTTGCTGTAGATGTAAATTTAGATTGTTTGAGGTTTTTGTTATGTTTTGACATAGGCCTGCATCACTATAAACATCCCCTTAGAACTGCCTTTGCCATGTCTCAGATTTTTGAACACAGCGTTTCTATTTTCATTTGTCTCAAGGTATTTTTTGATTTCCCTATTGGATTCGTAGCATGTTGTTTAGCCTCTATGTGTTTGTAATTTTTTGAGTTTTTTCCTTGTAATTTCTAGTTTCATATCTTTTGTGGTCAGAAAAGATGTTTGAAGACGTACAAATGGCTATCAGACACACAAAAAAATGTTCATCATCACTAGCCATCAGGGAGATTTAAATTAAAAACACATTGAGATACCACCTTATACCAGTTAGAATGGCCAAAATTAGCAAGATAGGAAACATGTGTTGGAGGGGATGTGGAGAAAGGGGAACCCTCTTATACTGTTGGTGGGAATGCAAGTTGGTGCACCTTCTTTGGAGAACAGTGTGGAGATTCCTCAAGAAATTAAAAATAGAA
Organism: Mustela nivalis; assembly: GCF_964662115.1. Lineage (NCBI taxonomy): Eukaryota > Metazoa > Chordata > Mammalia > Carnivora > Mustelidae > Mustela > Mustela nivalis. The sequence continues at coordinate 122,272,926 of NC_139026.1, read as the reverse complement.
CTTCCCTATGACCCTGCCATTGCACTAGTGAGTATTTACCCCAAAGATACAGATGTAGTGAAAATAAGGGCCATCTGTACCCCAATGTTTATAGCAGCAATGGCCACGGTCACCAAACTGTGGAAAGAACCAAGATGCCCTTCAATAGACTAATGGATAAGGAAGATGTGGTCCATACACACTATGGAGTATTATGCCTCCATCAGAAAGGACGAATACCCAACTTTTTTATCAGCATGGATAGGACTGGAAGAGATTATGCTGATTGAAATAAGTCAAGCAGAGAGAGTCAATTATCATATGGTTTCACTTATTTGTAGAACATAACAAATAGCATGGAGGACAAGGGGAGATGGAGAGGAGAAGGGAGTTGAGGGAAATTGGAAGGGGAGGTGCACCATGAGAGACTATGGACTCTGAAAAACAATCTAAGGGTTTTGAAGGAGCGGGGAGGTTGGGGGAACCAGGTGGTGGGTTCAATACCCATTGGAGAGGGCACGGATTGCATGGAGCACTGGGTGTGATGCAAAAATAATGAATACTGTTACGCTGAAAAAATAAAAATAAGAAAAGATGTTTGATATAAATTTAGTCCTTTTAAATTTATTGATACTTGTTTTGTAGCCCAACTTGTAATGTATCCTGGAGAATGTTCCATGTGCACTTGAAGAGAAGGTGTATTTTGCAGTTCAATGAATTTTTCCATATATGTCTGTTCAGCCCATCTGGTCTAATGTGTCATTTAAATCCACCATTTATTTCCTTATTGATTTCCTGTCTAGATAATGTACCAATGCCATAAGTGGAGTGTTAAAGTTGCACTCTTAATGTATTACTGTCAATTTCTTTTATGTCTGTTACTATTTACTTGATCTATTCAAATGCTTCTATGTTAGGTGCATAGGTATTTATTATTGTTATGTCCTTTTGTTGGATTGATTTTGTTATGCAATGCCTTTCTTTGTCTCTTGTGACCGTCTTTGTTTCAAGTCTATTTCATCTAGTAAGTATTGTTACCCCAGGTTGTTTTTTTAACTTTTCATTTGCATGGAATATCTTTTTCCATCCCTTCAGTTTCAGTCTATATGTATCTTTAGGTTTGAAGTGAGTCTCTTGGAGGCAGCATATAGAGTCTTATTTTTTTTAATCTATTGTTACCATATGTTTTTTGATTGGGGCATTTAGACAATTTATATTTAAAGTAATCATTGGTAGCTATGTACTTTTATTTTGTTGATTTATGGGATTTTTTTGGTAGTACTTTAGTTTTTTAAAAAATATAACTAACATATGATGTTATATTTGTTCAGTAATTCTCTATACTTCTCAGTGCTTGTCATGATAGGTGCACCTTTAATTCTCTTTATCTATTTCACCTAGTCCCTCACTCTCCTCTTTGGCAACAACCAGTTTGTTCTATGTATTTAAGAGTCTGTTTTGGGGTACATAGAATGACTCAGTTGGTTAAGCATCTGCCTTCGGTTCAGGTTGTGATCCCAGAGTCCTGGAATCGAGCTCCACCTCAGGCTCCCTGCTCAGTGGGGGTATGGGTTGGGGTGGGTGTCTGCTTCTCCCTCTCCCTTTGCATCTCTCCCTGCTTGTTCTGTCTTTCTCGCTCTCTTTCGTGTGCTTGCTTTCACTCTCTCTCAAATAAATAAAATTTAAAAAACAGACATTTTGTTTTTTAATTTTTGTTTGCTTGTTTTCTTAAATTTCACATATGAATGAAATCATATGGTATTTTTCTGACTAATTGATTTCACTTATCATATCTTCTAAATCCATCCATGTTGTTGTTAATGGCAAGATCTCCTTGTTATGGCTGAGTAATATTCCATTGTGTCTATATACCCGTCATTTTCTGTTAACCTGTGAATGGACACTTGGGTTGTTTCCATATCTTGTTATAAATAGTGCTAGAGTAACATAGGGGTGCATATATCTTTTTGAGTTAGCATTTCTGTATTCTTTGGGTAAATACCTGGTAGTTGAATTACTGGGTCATGTGGTAACTGTATTTTCTATTTTTGGAGAACTGTTCATACTGTTTTCTACAGTGACTACATCAATTTGCAGTCCTGCTAACAGTGTACCAGGGTTCTTTTTTGTCTACATCCTTGCCAATGCTTGTCATTTCTTGTCTTTTTGATTTTTAGCCATTCTGACAGGTATAAAGTGATACCTCAATGTGGTTTTAATTTGCATTATGCTGATGATGAGTGTTGTAGAACATCTTTTCATGTGTCTGTTGGCCATTTGTATGACTTCTTTGGAAAAAAGTCCATTTAGATCTTTTGCCCATTTTTAAATTGGACTATTTGGTTTTTTGGTGTTGAGTTGTTCTTTTATATATTTTGGATACGAACCCCTTATGAGATGTATCATTTGTGAATATCTACTTTTACTTGCCATATTGTTTTGTTGTTTCCATTGCTGTGTAAAAACTTCTTATGTTTATATAGTCGCAATGGTTTAGTTTTGCTTTTTTCCCCTTTGCCAGAGGAGACATATCTAGAAAAATGTTTCTGTGGTCAATGTCAGAGAAATTATTGCCTGTATTTTCTTCTAGAAATTTTATGGTTTTAGATTTCACATTTAGGTCTGTAATCCGTTTTGAGTTTATTTTTCGTATATGGTGTTTTTAATAGTTCTTCTGTTGCTTTCTTCCCTTGTGCTTTGATGACTTTATTGTTATGCTTGGATTTCTTTCTCTTTGTTATTTATGTATCTATTAAAAGTTTTTGGTTTGTGGTCACCACGAAGTTTATATAAAATATCCTGTGCAAAACAGTCTATTTTAAGTTGTCAGTTGTATAGGGTCTAACACATTCTACGAGTACTACATTAATATCCCCCGCATTTTATGTAATTTATGCCATATATTAAGTTTTTAATTTGTGTATGCCTTAAATAATTGCTATAGATCTAGTTGATTTTGCTATTTGTCCTTAAATTTTCATAATAGTTTTATAAATAGTCAATACACTACCTTTATGTTTGCTTTTATCAATGAGATTTTTCCTTTCACAGTTTTAAGCTTGTTTATGACCTCTTTTCTGCTTCAAGAAGTACTTTAACATTTCTTATAAGGCCACTTCAGTGATGATGAACTCCTTTAGCTTCAGCTTCTCTGGGAAACTCCTTTTCTTTCACTTCTGAATGATATATTTTACAAGGTAGAGTATTCTTGGTTATAGTTTTTTTTTTTCTTCCCTTTTAGCATGTAGATTATACTTCGCTGTACTCCCTTCTGGCATATAAAGTTTCAGCTGAAAAATCTGCTCATGGTCTTAGGGGTGTTCCTTTGTACATAACTAGTTGCTTTTGTTGTTGTTGTTGCTGCCTTTAAGATTCTCCTTTATCTTTCACTCTTGACATTATAACTTTTATGTGTCCTGGTATGAACATCTTCAGGTTCATCTTGTTTGGGGCTCTTCAATTCTTGGACCTGGATGTCTGTTTCCTTCACCAGGTTAGGGAAGATCTCAGCTATTATTTCTTTAAACAAGCTTTCTGCCCCTTCCTCTTCTCTTTCTGGAACCATATAATGAGAAAGATAATCTCCTTGATGTTGTCCCAGAGGTTCCTTAAACTAGCCTCATTTTTAAAAATTTGTTTTACTTTTTGATGTTCATCTTGTAACTTTTCCACTACCTTCTCTTCCAGATCACTGTTCATTTCTTCTGTATCCTTGAATATGCTGTTTATTCCTTCTAGTAGATTTTTCATTTGTTGTCATATCCTCTCTCTTTTTTTTTCCATTTATTTATTTTCAGCATAACAGTATCATTTTTTCACCACACCCAGTGCTCCATGCAATCTGTGCCCTCTATAATACCCACCACCTGGTACCCTCTCTTTGACTGAAATTCAATTAGCCAACATAGAGTATGTCACTAATTTTGATATAATGTTCAATGATTCATTAGTTGTGTATAACATCCAGTGCTCATCACATCATGTGCCGTCCTTAATGCCTATCACCCAGTTACCCCATTCCCCCACCCACCTCCCTTTCTAGAACCTAGAGTTTGTTTCCTAGAGTCAAGAGTGTCCAATAGTTTTTCTCCCTCTCAGATTTCTTCCCGTTCAGTTTTCCCTCCTTTCCCCTTTTGTCCTCTGCACCATTCCTTATGTGCCACATATGAGTAAAATCCTATGATAATTATTTTTCTCTGATTGACTTATTTCATTTAGCATAATACCCTCCATTTGTTTTCTTTAGCTCTGACTGCTTTTAAATATTTTCTTTTTGAAGTTCTGTTTGTGTTCATCCATTCTTCTCTTAAGTTTGTTGAGCATCTTTATGATAATTACTTTGAATTCCCAAGAGGTACATTGTTTATCTCCATTTCATTTAGTTCTTTTTCTGGGTTTTTTTTCTTGTTCTTTCATTTGGAAAATTCTCCTCTCTCTCCATTGTGCCTAGCTCTCTGTGTGTTAGCTAGACAGGTAGATACGTTGTCTCTGCATATTAGGTAGATCAGGAAGACATTTCCTGAAGGAGACAGGAGACATTTCTTGAAATGAAAGACCTTTCTTGAAGGAGTCCCATGGAGCCCAGAAGTACAGTTCAGCTGGTCCCCAGAATCACGTGTTCCATGGGTGTCCCCTGAGTAGGTACATGCACCCTCCTGTTGTGGCTGGGCTGAGACATGTGGGCTATGATTGCAGGTAGAGTTGACAAGTAGAGTAGCTAGCCAAAAGTCCTATCTGCACTTGTAGTGTGCACTGTTCCATAAGGCTTTATTCCCTCTCCCTGGGCAGGAGCTGCTTTGGAGGAGCACTGGTTCTGAGGCCATTTGGCTAGGGGGGGACAGGAGTCACTTTGTAGGGGTGCTGGTCCCAGCTGAAACCACCTGCTGGGTGCGGCCGGCTGGATAGGAACTAAAGTGGGGGGCACGTCTGACACAGCAGGAGCTGATGTGGGGGGTACTGATTTTGGCTGGGGATGTGTGCTTGGTAGGAGATGGTTTCAGTGGGGGGAGGGGCATTCTGTCAAGGCCACCTTCCAGGTGTGGCATTGGATGGGTACCTGCTGGAGTGGGTGGGTTGGGTAGGACATATTTGCAGTGGAATGCAGGGGTAGGGCCAATGGCACTAGCAAGGAAGATGAGAAGTGTCAGAACTCATTTCCGTCTAGCTAGGCAGAAGGAGAGCAAGAAAAATGGCACCTGCCAACAATTACATTCCTGGATAAAATTCCTTTAGATCCATGCCCTTCTGGCACATGCCCTAAAATTGGTCAACGAATGTCCTTCATGTGTGGTCCAGGTGATTATCAAACTGTTTTCTCACAGCTGGGTCTTGGAACAAGTGAGTTTATATATGGGCCCTTTAATAGTGGAGTCATGGTGTTCAATATAGCCCTTCTCTCCTAGAGTTAAGCTCCACTGATTTTTTTTTTTTTTGTAAATATTTTGTTTATTTGAGAGAGAGAGAGAGAGAGAGATTGATTATGAGCAGGGGGGAATGGTAGAGGGAGAAGCAGACTCCCTGATGAGCAGTGAGTTCAATGCAAGCCTCCATCCCAGGACTCTAGGATCATGACATGAGCTGAAGGCAGATACTTAATTGACTCAGCCACCCAAGAGTCCCCCACCTCTCGCTTTTTTTTTTTTTTGAAAGCCAGACATTGTGGTGGCTTATCTTGGTGTGGGTCCCTAGGATGCCCTATATGGAGTTTGAGCCCCTCCCTTCTCATGGAGGACTTCAATCCCGTGATAATCCCTTCTGCTTGTGTGATCCCATGGTAGGGGTATGGTCCTGACTAGACAGTGTCTGCCATTCCTTACCCTTTTCATTGCCATCTTTATATCTTTGGCATGGAAGAGTTGTTCTGGTAGTCTTTAGGTTATTCTTTGAGAGATTTGCCTATATGTAATTGCAGACTTGGTGTGTTGTTGAATGAGGTAAGCTCAGGATTCCCCTCTTCTGCCATCTTGATCCTAATCCCACATGCTGTGTTCATAATGTCACGATTACTTTGATAAATAAAGTCGTTAACAAAATTTAGTTTTTGTTTCTAATACTTCTGCGTTTAGCTTTTATAGAAGTAGGAGTAATTTGTCTACCATTTTTATATTACTGTAGTATTCTATTTTTGTCTATATATTTACCTTAACTAATGTGTTTTATACTTAATCCCTTAGGTTTCTGTTAAGAGTCTTTTATTTCAACTTAAATTCTGTTTAGCATTTTTTTGGTAAGGCATGTGGTGAATTCTCTAAGCATTTGTTTGACTCAGGAAGCCTTTATCTCCCTCTCATTTTTGAAAGTTATTCTTAGTTGGCATTTTTTTTTTTTCAGTCCTTTGAATATATTACCCACTTGTTTTTAGCCTGCAAGTTTTCTGTTGAAAAATCCCCTGATAGTCTTTTTGGCGAGGGAGTGTCACAAGTCACCTTTCTCTTCTTGCTTTCAAAATTCCACCTTTATCTTTAAATTTTGACAGTTTGATAATAATGCGTTGTGGTAGGGGCTTCTTGAGGTTTATCTTATTGGTATTTGTTAGGTGTCCTGGATCTGGATATCTATTTCTTCACGTATGGGAAATTCTCAGCCATTATTTCTTTGAGTAAGCTTTCTGCCCCTTTATTTCCTCCTTTTGGGACTCCCATAATGCATATCAGTTAGTCTTCTTAATGGTCTCTTAAGCTTTCTTTGCTCTTTTTAATTTTTTTCTTTTTGTTCCTTTGTTTTGATGATTTCCACTGATCTGTATTCAAGCTACCAGTCCTTTCTGGCACTTGTCAGAAAGTACCTTTCTGGTACTTGTCTGGTATTGAGCTACTTTATTGAAATTTTCAGTTCAGTTATTGTATTCTTTAGCTCTATGATTCCTCTTTAGTACTTTTACATATTTAAAATTGCAGCATACAGATCCTGTACATACTTTATTAGCTCTATACCTCATTATTTATTCATTATTTATTGTTGTTCTAATCAATGGTACTCCTTTTAGGGTTCATTTTTTGTAGTCTGTTGCTTGTCTATGGAAATACAATTGATATATTCATAGTAACCTTGTCACTCACAGTCTTGGTAATCTCGCTTATTAGTCTAAAAGCTTTTTATAGATTGCATTTTCTATGTAAATGATCATTTTGTCAATAAATAGTTTATTTCTTCCTTTCAGGTCTGTGTGACTTTGTTCTTGCATTGGCTAGGACTTACCATATGATCTGCATAGTGTTGGTGAGAATGGACTGCCTATGTTAGCTGTAGTTTTTTTCTGTAGATAATTTTTATCAGGTTAAGGATGCTCACTTTTCTTTCTAGTTAGATAAGAACTTTAACCATGAGTTGAAGTTGAAAGTAAGTCCATCAACATATAAATAGCAGGGCTTATCCTAAGAATATAAATGTGTTTCTGTACTTGAATATCAATGTAGTTTTCCTTTATTAACAAACTAATACTTTGTTGAGGATTTTTTTTACACCTCTGTTCATGAGAAATATTTGTAGTTTTCTTATACTCAAAAAAGGGTATTAGGGTAATATTAACTTCACAAAATGAGTTTTGTTCCTTCTTCTTGGATGAGATTTTAGATTTAAGATTTTTTTGGATGAGATTGTGTAGATGTGTAGAATTGATGTTTATTGTTGTTGTTGTTGTTATTAAATATTTGTGTACTAGTTTGCTAGAGATACCATGACAAAATACCATACAATTGTTGGTTTAAACAATAATTTTTTTTCTTCGTTCTGGAGGCAAGAAGTCAAGATCAAGGTGCCAGTAGGGTTGGGTTTCTTTAAGGCTTCACTTCTTAATTTGCAGATGGCTGCCCTCTTGCTGCCTCTTCACATCTTATTTGTATGTGATCATCCATAGTGTCTCTTCAGGCAGCCTCATCTCCTCTACTTAGAAAGATACCATTCATGTGGGATTGGGGAACACCTGAATGGCCTTCACTTCTTTAAAGGCCTTGTCTCCAAAGAGTCACATTCCGAGGTATTGGGGGATCAGGGCTTCAAGTTACAAATTTTGGAGGGACACAATTAGGTCCGTAATAAGTTTGATAGAATTTTCCAGTGCGTTATTTGATCCTGGAGTTGTTGGAAGGTTTTTAACCACTCATTAAATTTCTTTAATGAGTCTGTTCAGGTTACCCATTTCTACTTCCCTTTATCATGATGAGCATGCAGACCTGAGGCTGAGTTAGAAGAAACATGAGAAAAAGAGAAGAAATACTGAGACTTAGTCTGTACTGTTTTGTACACTGGGACCCCTTTTCTAGGTCTTCTGGATAGGAGTGAGGGATTTGTCCTGGCGTAAGTGTTATTTATTCAGCCTCTGAATAAGCGATTCAGCCTCTGTTGGTTCAGGTTTCATTGTCTCTAACTGTGTAGTTTTCAGAGTCCTCAGGTGGTTGCCTTTTGTATTTGGTGCAGAGATTTTAATGGTAATCAGGAGGAGCCATAGGCTGTGTTCAGCTTATTTTGTTTTGAATGGCACTGGAAGTCCATCTTTGATTTGGTCCATTAAGAACATCTGGTCAAGCTTGAGTAGAACATTGCAGGAAGGGAAAGAACAGCACTTACTTGATTTCCCCCTCCCATCTTCATGATCAAAAGCAAATAGAAATGGGAAAGAGGATCGGTAGTTTTTAAAGTTTTTAAAGGTTTGAGTCCACAGTTAATCAAGAAAATAATAAAATTAAGAAAATACCACATCAGAACTCAAAAAGTGGGTCTCCTAAAAGCTAGCTTCAGTGCTGAAACTGAAACCTTATCAATGAACTTTTTGTATTCCTACAGGAAAATCCATCTTCAGTCTGTTTCGTACTTTAAATGGAATTTTTTTGACCCATGCGTGATTTTTGTAACACAATGAATTGACTATATGGAAAATTAGTTCACAGAGTTACACAGATCTTGCAAATGTTGAGACTTTTAGTTACACAATATTAAAAAATCCTATGAATATCATCATCAATCTCATCAAGTCTTAGAGCATTGGGAAAATAAGCACACAGAGGCAGGTTTCTTAAAATTCCAGATTTTGCTTAAAATCTTGAATTTTGTCACTGGCAACAAATACTATGAGTGTTTTTCTTTGAAGTGACAGGCTTACTTTATCCATTTTATTTTTATTCATTTATTTATTTATTTGACACAGAGAAAGAGATCACAAGCAGACAGAGAGAGGGGGAAATAGGCTCCCCGCTGAGCAGAGAGCCTGATGTGGGGCATTATCCCAGGACCCTGAGATCATGACCTGAGCTGAAAGCAGAGGCTTAACCCACTGAGCCATCCAGGTGTCCCACTTTATCCTTTTTTTTTTTTTTAAAATATTTTATTTATTTATTTGACAGAGATCACAAGTAGGCAGAGAGGCAGGCAGAGAGAGAGGAGGAAGCAGGCTCCCCGCTGAGCAGAGAGCCTGATGTGGGGCTCGATCCCAGGACCCTGGGATCATGACCCGAGCCGAAAGCAGAGGCTTTAACCTACTGAGCCACCCAGGCGCCCCACACTTTATCCTTTTTTTTTTTAAATTTTTTATTTTTTATAAACATATATTTTTATCCCCAGGGGTACAGGTCTGTGAATCACCATAAGTGACTCTTAATCTCACAAAACAAACTGAGGGATGCACACTTTATCCTTTTTAAAGAGAATGTCTATTGGATACTCAAATTTGAGTAAGTATAGTTTGCAATTTTTTAAGTGAAAATAGTGTTTCAGGAAGAAAGCCACTAGATCAGCTCAGAACCCAGTCCCATATACCAGTTAGAATGGCAAAAGTAATCATTTACCTTGAGATCGCCATTGTGCTTTGATAAGCAGCAGTGGTGCTTTATGTATACTTCTGATTTCTTCACACACAGTATTAAACAATGTGTGTTCAAGGGTCAGGATTTAATTAATGATTTTTACTGCTTCATCAAAAACATTAAGCGTGACTTTTCTTTTCTGCCAACATAGCACTGAAGAATACAATTAACTATTAGTATAACTTGGGGGCACCCGGGTGGCTCAGTGGGTTAAGCCGCTGCCTTCGGCTCGGGTCATGATCTCAAGGTCCTGGGATCGAGTCCCACATCGGGCTCTCTGCTCAGCAGGGAGCCTGCTTCCTCCTCTCTCTGCCTGCCTCTCTGCCTACTTGTGATCTCTCTCTGTCAAATAAATAAATAAAATCTTTAAAAAAAAAAAAACTATTAGTATAACTTGTCGCTAGTGCCTTGATTTGTACCAGGTGCCAGTAGTTTTACTTAACTTTGCTTCTGTGTCAATAGTGCAAATCTCAGTACAGTGACAAAGACCTCTCAGTATTATACTGAAAATAGTTTGATCTCTTGGATGCACTGAAAGGATCTGGAGATTTCCCCAAGAATCCTCACGCTTTGAGAACCACTGCTATAGACCAACTTAGTGATGGGAGAGTAGTACAAGAGGAAGTGATAGTTGAGCGCTCAAGGGTGGGGGACATTTCAGTCTGAACTGTAAAACTATGTGACCTCACGTTGGGGACCAAAATTTCAGAAGACCTGGAGTAAGCATTGAGCTGGGGGTGATTTCAGGAGCTGGGCATCCAGGATTGAGAATAGTGGAAAAGTGCATAGTTATGGTTGGATCACATTGTGGATGACCTTGGATGCCTTTGGAAAGAATCCAGGGCTGGGATTCGGGAGCTAAGGTTTCTAATTGAGACACTACCTACTAACTAATGTTAATCTTGGGCAAAGCCATTCACCTTTATGGATCTTTGTGCTTAGGACATAATAATATACGCTTAATATTCTTTGGAATTATTTCATCTCTAGAAAATGAAGGGGTTTTATTCTTTAGAGGGTTCTACAAACACTAAACATTACTTCTGTTCTTAATAACGCCATTGAATCACATGAACCTGGACAAGTCAAGTGGAATGTGGGAAGTAGTGACAGAACTGGAAGTGAGACCATGATCTCCTTCCTTCAAGTCAATGTTATTTATGATCTTCATCCTTCCTGTTCAGTGGTCTCTTGCCTCCCAAATCTGCCTGTAGAGTAACTGTTATATCTCTGACCCACTTTGTACTCTCTTTCCTTCCTTTATCCAGCTGGTCTGGGTTTGTCCTCCAATTATGCCATTGGCACAACTTTAATTTTCTTTGTGGTACTTATTGCAAATATGATTAAGTAATCATTAGTGCAAATACTGTTTTAATACCTATGTTTCCCATCCACAGTATAAATTCTACATAAACTACTAATTCATTGTATTTCCAGGACCTAGCCCGGTTCCCTCACATGGTAGGCCCTCCTACTGTTGTGCTACTTAATCTCCAAATTTACATGACTGATGATGAAGACAATAAAAGCTTTAGAAAGTCAGAGAAAGAAGGGATCAGTAAGGTCTTGGGGTCTAGGAAGAGTTCAGAGAGGAGAGGGGCCTTGATCTGGATGTTGTAAGATGACCTGTAATAAACTGTGTTCAAAGTGTTTTTGAGGTATGTAGTGTCATGTTACTCACTTACCTTTTTTTTTTTTTACGTATCTCTTTTTAAAAATTTTTTATTGTGTTCTGTTAGTCGCCATAAAGTACATCATTAGTTTTCGATGCAGTGTTCCAAGATTCATTGTTTATTTGTAATACCTAGTGTTCCATGCAGTATGTGCCCTTCTTAATGCCCACCACCAGGCTCACCCATCTGCATCTCCCAAAACCCTGTTTCTCGGAGTCCACAGTCTCTCATGATTCATCTTCCCCTCCGATTCCCAATCCCTTCACTTTTTCTTTCCTTCTCATAATAACCACCATGTTATTCCTTATGTTCTACAAGTAAGTGAAACCATATAATTGACTTTTCTGCTTGACTTGTTTTGCTCAGCATAATCTCCTCCAGTCCCATATACCAGTTAGAATGGCAAAAGTTAACAAGGCAGGAAAAACCAAATGTTGGAGAGGATGTAGAGAAAGGGGAACCCTCTTACACTGTTGGTGGAAATGCAAGTTGGTGCAGCCACTTTGGAAAACAGTGTGGAGATTCCTTGAAAAATTAAAAATAGAGCTACCCTATGACCTGGCAATTGCACTACTGGGTAGTACATACTACCAGATGTAGATACAGATGTAGTGAAAAGAAGGGCCATCTGTACCCCAATGTTCACCGCAGCAATGTCCACAATAGCCAAACTGGAAAGAGCCAAGATGCCCTTCAACAGATGAATGGATAAAGAAGATGTGGTCCATATATACAATGGAATATTACTCAGCTATCAGAAAGGATGAATATTCACTTACCTTTTAGGTGAAAACTCTTAACTTATTCTCAGACTATCATTAATAGACCATTTCTTTGGCCAGAAAGAGCCAAAACTGAAGTACATAGGGTGGTAGTCTCTTTCATTCATTCATACCTTTATTTGATACATACTTATTAAATACATATCATATGTGAGGCACTGAGGATTTAAAAAAAAAAAAAACACAAGAGATAAAGGCCTGATATCCAAGATCTATAAAGAACTTCTCAGACTCAACACTCAAAAAAAACAATAACCCAGTCAAAAAATGGGCAGGAGACATGAACAGAAACTTCTCTAAAAAAGATAAACGTATGGCTAACAGACACATGAAAAAATGTTCATCATCATTAGCCAGCAGGGAAATACAAATAAAAACCACATTGAGATACCACCTTACACCAAAGATTAACAACACAGGAAACAACAAATGTTGGAGAGGATGTGGAGAAAAGTAACCCTCTCCACTGTTGGTGGAAGTGCAAGCTGGTGCAGTCACTCTTGGAAAACAGTATGGAAGTTCCTCAAGATGTTAAGAGTATTATAGAGGGCACGGATTGCATGGAGCACTGGGTGTGGTGAAAAAATAATGAATACTGTTTTTCTGAAAATAAATAAATTGAAAAAAAAAAAAAAAGAATAGAGCTACCCTAGGACCCAGCAACTACACTACTAGGTATTTACGTGAAAAGAAGGGACATGTGTACCCTAAAGTTCATAGCAGCAATGCCCATAACAGCCAAACTGTAGAAGGAGTTGAGATTCCCTTCAATAGATGAATGGATAAAGATGTGGTCCATATACACAATGGGATGTTACTCAACCATCAGAAATGATGAATACTCATTATTTGAATCGACATGGACAGAACTGGAAGGGATTCTATTAAGTGAAGTTAGCCAAGCAGAGAAAGACAATTATCATATGGTTTCATTCATATGTGGAACATAAGCAATAGCACGGAAGACCATAGGAAGGGACAGAAATCTGAAGGAGGAGAAATCAGAGAGGGAGATGAACCATGGAGACTATGGAACATGAGAAACAACCTGGCAGTCTTGGGAGGAGGGGGTAACAGGGTGATGGGTATTGAGTAGGGCACATGCTGTGGTGAGCACTGGATGTTATACATAATTAATGAATCATTGAACACTATCAAAAATGAATTATGTACTAAACAGTGGCTAACTGAACATAATAAAAAAAAAACAATAACAACAACAAAAAAGACAAGAGGAAAAGAGCTCCCTGCTCTTTTGAGGCTTACATTACACTGGAACCAGCAAGGGAGGGACAGTCAGTACATTTATTGATACCTGGGTCAACAAGAAAAATGTCAGATAATCATAGGTGTTTGACGAAGAATTAAGAGGATGGTATGATGGACAAGAACAGGTAGGTACTTAAGATTGAGGAGATAACAAACTGAAATCTGAATCCCACAGGGCCAGCCATACAAAGATCAGGCAGAAGAGCATCTCCGGTAAAGAAAAAACCAATGTCATTAGCCAAGGCTGAAACTGCTTGACATACATGAGGGATGGGAAAATGAGAAGGGAGCATTGCTGGGGAAAGAATGGAACAAAGTTAATTAGGAGAGGTAAGCAGGAGCCAGACTGTTGAGAGTTGCCCAAGCAAGGGTAAGAAGGGTAACCCTTTGTGCTCTGGGAGCCATTGAATGGAGCAATCTGATCTGAGTAATAATAGCTTGATTAGGGGGCAGCATTGGCACTGGAGAGAAATGGCTGGATTCAGAATATACTTTGGAAGTAGAGCGTGTTCTTCCAATCTGCTCTTGATTGGTGCAATCCTCTGTCCCTACTTTTTAAGACCTCTGCTGTGTGCCTTGGCCATCATCAAGGTGTTGGCTAAATATACTATTTTGTGCAGCAAAATGTTACACTTGCTTTAAGATCTGCATCTACCAACTAATAATTTGCCTCCTTAAAAATAAAGCTTTAAGACCAATACCATGTGACCTCACTTATATGTGGAATTTAAGGAACAGAACAAAGAAACAAGACAGCAACAAACCAGACTCTTTTTAAAAAAATTTAATTTTTTCAGTGTTCCAAGATACGTTGTTTATGTATAACACCCAGTGTTCCGTGCAGTACGTGCCCTCCATAATACCTACCACCACTCACCCATCCCCTGAAGCCCCTTCCCTCCAAAACCCTCAGTTTTTTTCTGAGTCCACAGTTTCTCATGGTTTGTCTCCCCCTCCACTTTCCCCCAACTCACCTCTCTCCATCTCCCAATGTCCTCCATGTTATTCCTTATGCTCCACAAATAAGTGAAACCATATGATAATTGACTCTCTCTGCTTGACTCATTTCACTCAGCCTAATCTCTTCCAGTCCCGTCCATGTTGATACAAAAGTTGGGTATTCATCCTTTCTGATGGAGGCATCATACTCCATTGTATATATGTACCACATCTTCCTTATCCATTCGTCCGTTGGAGGTCATCTTGGCTGTTTCCACAGTTTGGTCCCTGTGGCCATTGCTGCTATGAACATTGGGGTACAGATGGTCCTTCTTTTCACTACATCTGTATCTTTGGGGTAAATACCCAGTAGTGCAATTGCTCTATTTTTAATTTCTTAAGAAATTAATTTCTTAAGAAATCTCCACACTGTTTTCCAAAGTGGCTGTACCAACTTGCATTCCCACCAACAGTGGAAGATGGTTCCCCTTTCTCCATATTCTCTCCAACACTTGTTGTTTCCTGTCTTGTGTTTTTTTTTTTTAATTTTTTTTTTATAAACATATATTTTTATCCCCAGGGGTACAGGTCTGTGAATCACCAAGTTTACACATGTTTACTGTCTTGTTAATTTTGGCCATTCTAACTAACAAAGCAGACTCTTAAATACAAAGAACAAACTGGTGCTTCCTGGGGGGGGTGGGGGGGATGGGAGAAATGGGGGATTAAAAGTACACCTAACATCATGAGCACTGGGAAATGTGTAGAATTGTTGAATCATATCGATACTTAACCAATATCACACTGTATATTAATTAAAAAAAAGTTTTACAGTGGCAATTTGCATCTTGATAAGGATTTCAAGTGAGTCTTGAATTCTAACTCAAGTCAGTACCAAGTGTGACATTGCATATCACTTAACCACTCTGAACTGTTTTTGCTTGTCTTCAAAATGGGTCTGATAATACCTATTAGGCTCCATTCATGGCACTGTAATAAATGAAAGAACTTATTTAAACATATACAAAGTACCAAGTATGTGTGAAACATTCTAGCATGGCTTTCGTGCCTCTCTGTATATGCCTGGTCTCCTTCATCACATAAAGCACAAGCATAAGAATAAAAGATCTTGAGGGTGATAGACCTTGATTCTCTATCAATGATGATTTTTGAGTACCCCCTGGATTCTTGGCACTGTGTCATGTATTGTGGAAAATATAGAAGAAAACCTGGAGTTCGAACTCTGGTATCCAGTGCTCTCTTCGGCAGCACATATATGAACTCCGGTATCCAGTTAGAGATACTGTTAACCCACATGGAAGGCTGGATACTGCTGCTGGGCCTTATGTGATGGGATGGGTTTGGATAGGTGGGGAAGAGGGGTGTGAATGAAGGCCTAGAGTTCAGACTGAACGTGCGTTAGAGCACAATAGAGCTGCATGCAGGGGCAACCGGGGGCAAATGAGGATACATATAGGACGGGTCCACACTGGGAAGTTCTTCACTCATTTTTGAGTATGAGCAGTTCACACTAAGAGGAGGATTCCCTCTGACATGCAGAGGTGATAGCTTGTGGCTGTACCATGCAGGCATCATTTCCTTTGCATTCAAATACGAGCTACTGAAACACAGCCATTACTCTTCAAGGTTGACTAATGCTATCACTGTATAGTTACTTTAAAAAAACCTAATTTTTTCTAAAACTAATTTAGAAAAACTAGTTTGACAGGTGTTTGCAAAGAAAGTGAGAGAGGTGATTGGTACCCATCACCTGTTCTCCTGTATTGCAAACAACTTGGGTAACAACATGCAGTAGTAAAACCAGGTAATGACTGATAAAATCTGCTGATTCAGATGTTACCAGTTAACGCACGAGCACACACAAAACTCTGTGAAATTTTGTCATATGCGTGGTTTTCTGTCCTTATCACCACAATTAAAATACAGGACTATCTTATCTCCCCCAAGGTTCTCTTGTGCTACCTCTTTATAACTATACCTTCTCTCTTGACCATTCCTGTGCACAGGCAAGTACTAATCTGCTCCCTCTTTGTCTAGAATTTTGTTTCAGGGGTTCTAGAAGTGTACCACACAGTATGTAACATTTTGAGATTTTTTTTTTTTTGACTCTGCATCTTTTCTCTGGGCTTAATCTGAGTTATATTGATTTTTATTGCTGAGTAATATTCTGTATTATGGATATACCATCCTTGTTAAAGCATTCACTCACTAAAGGACATTTAGGTAGTTTCCAGTGATTAGCTATTATAAATAAAGCTATCCTGAATATTCAGACAAGGTTTTGATGTGGACCTAAGTTTTCATTTTTCTGCAATAAATTCTTGGGTCATGTAGAAAGTCATGTGGAAGGTCATTTTTCATTTTAAAAGAAACACATAAACTGTTTACCAAAGTGGCTGAATCATTTATGTTCCCACACAATGAGTGTGAGTGGTCCAGTTTTTTGCATTGTTGCCAGCTTTTGGTATTCTCATAGTGTTTGGTTTTGGCCACTGTTTTTGCTTTTAGCCATTCAGATAGGTGTGTAGGTGCTATCACATAGCAGTTTCAACTTCCTTTTTATTTATTGAGCTCTAATTCACAGGCCAAAAACTCCCCTTTTTAAAGTGTACAACTCAGTGGCTTCTTAATACATTTACACATGTGTGTAACCATCACCATCATCCGTTTCCAAAACATTTCCATCCATCCAAAAAGAGACCCAGTACCCACTACCAGTCACTTGGAATTCTGTCTTCTTCCTAGCCTCTGGCAACTACTAATCTTCCAGGTCTGTGGTTTTGCCTATTTTGGATACTTCATGTAAGCAGAGTCTTATGGTATGTGGCCTTTTTTGTCTTGCTACTTTAATTTAGCATAATGTTTTCAGCAGAGATCCATGTTATAATATGAATCCATACTTCATTCCTTTATAAGGCTGAATAATATTCCACTCTGTGGTTAGACCACATTTTGTTCATTCATCAGAGGATGGACATTTGAATGGTTTCCACTTTTCCTGTTTAGAAATAATGCTGCTGTGAACATGTAGAAGTTTTTTGTATAGATACACATTTTCATTTCTCCTGGGTCTATATCTAGGACTGGAATTGCTGGGTTATATGGTAACTCTATAGTTAGCCTTTTGAGGAACCACCAAACTGTTGCCCTACAGCAGCTATACCATTTTACATCCACACCAGTGTATGAAGGATTCATTTTATCCATATCTTCACCAACACTTGTTAGTATTTCTTACTAATTCTAGCCATCCTGCTGGGAATGAAGTGATATCTCATGGTTTTGATTTGTATTTTCCTAATAACTAAGGTTGAGCATCTTCTGTGTTTATTGGCCACTTGTATGTAGCTGCTTTGGAGAAATACCTATTCAAGTCTTTTGCCCAGTTTTTAATTGGGTTGTCTTTTTGTCATTGGATTGTAATAGTTCCTAAAATGTACCAAATACTAGACTAATGCATCAGATCACAGCCTATTGATACTAATGCTTCTGGCTAGGAATGTCTGAGGTGTTTGCCCAGCCCTGTACTCTTGGGGCTAAAGCCCCCACAGACATGTTACCTACTGGAGCCCATGTTGTGGCTGGACTGAACCCTGTGGCTTTATTATGATTCAAAATGGACCTCAGCAGCAACCATGAGGCAACTCTGGGTGGGGGAAGAGGGAGCCCTGGGGTTTATTGCAGTTTCTGGAGGACACAGCACACTGAGAGCTACACAGCAAGGTCACAGGGATAGAGGGAGAGAGAGGGGAGCATGGATCCAGGGCTCTACATTTATTAGGGTCTGAGGGCAAAGTGGCTCGGGTTTTAAAGATTTATTCTTCATTGGGCAATTGAAAACATAAGAACAGGAATTAGGCATGGGAAGGGGAAAGTGGGGTCACTCACATGACGGTTTATCTAGATTATCCAGGGCTTTATAGAAGGAGAACTTAATGGTGGGAGAGCAGCCTGGTTTCTTATCTAGTTGTTCAGCTAGTTGTTTAGCTAGTTGGCAGTGTATTTATTCAAGATGGAGGTCTTTGAAATGGATGCCTTGCCAACCAAAAGTTAAATGTCAGAAACTTTCATGATATTGAAAAACTTAATGTCAAGAATTTCCACTGTGTAGACTCTTACCAGACATATGATTTACACACATTTTCTCTCAGTCTGAGGGCTGTCTTTTCACTGTGACCTTAACTTGTATTTCCTTAATGACTAATGATGTTGAGCAACTTTTCATCCATATTTCACCCAAGAAGCCATATCTATTCAGGTATTTTTATCTATGTTTGTCCTTTCTTCCTACTACACCTATGGCTGTAGACCTTTCCCTTTATAAATTAAACATCCTCAAACTTCTTCTTCTTCTTCTTCTTCTTTTTTAATTTCTTTTCAGCATAACAGTATTTGTTGTTTTTGCACCACACCCAGTGCTCCATGCAATCCGTGCCCTCTCTAATACCCACCACCTGGTTCCCCCAACCTCCTACCCCCCCCCCCGCCACTTCAAACCCTCAGATTGTTTTTCAGAGTCCATAGTCTCTCATGGTGCACCTCCCCTTCCAATTTCCCTCAACTCCCTTCTCCTCTCCATCTCCCCTTGTCCTCCATGCTATTTGTTATGCTCCACAAATAAGTGAAACCATATGATAATTGACTCTCTCTGCTTTCACTCAGCATAATCTCTTCCAGTCCCGTCCATGTTGCTACAAAAGTTGGGTATTCATCCTTTCTGATGGAAGCATAATACTCCATAGTGTATATGGACCACATCTTCCTTATCCATTCGTCCATTGAAGGGCATCTTGGTTCTTTCCACAGTTTGGCAATCGTGGCCATTGCTGCTATAAACATTGGGGTACAGATGGCCCTTCTTTTCACTACATCTGTATCTTTGGGGTAAATACCCAGGAGTGCAATTGCAGGGTCATAGAGGGTTCCCCTTTCTTCACATCCTCTCCAACACATGTTGTTTCCTGTCTTGCTAATTTTGGCCATTCCAACTGGTGTAAGGGGGTATCTCAATGTGGTTTTAATTTAAATCTCCCTGATGGTTAGTGATGATGAACATTTTTTCATGTGTCTGATAGCTATTTGTATGTCTTCATTGGAGAAGTGCCTGTTCATATCTTCTGCCCATTTTTTAATATGATTGTCTGTTTTGTGTGTGTTGAGTTTGAGGAGTTCTTTATAGATCCTGGATATCAACCTTCTGTCTGTACTGTCATTTGCAAATATCTTCTCCCATTCCGTGGGTTGCTTCTTTGTTTTGTTGACTATTTCCTTTGCTGTGCAGAAGCTTTTGATCTTGATGAAGTCCCAAAAGTTCATCTTTGCTTTTTTTTTCCTTTGCCCTTGGAGACATATCTTGAAAGAAGTTGCTGTGGCTGATATCGAAGAGGTTACTGCCTATGGTCTCCTCTAGGATTCTGATGGATTCCTGTCTCATGTTGACCAAAGAGGTAAATGATCTGTACTTGAGGAGCTACAGAACACTCATGAAAGAAATTGAAGAAGACACAAAAAGATGGAAGACCATTCCATGCTCTTGGATCAGAAGAATAAACATTGTTAAAATGTCTATACTACCTAGAGCAATCTATACTTTTAATGCCACTCCGATCAAAATTCCACCAGTATTTTTCAAAGAGCTGGGGCAAATAATCCAAAAATTTGTATGGAATCAGAAGAGACCCCGAATCGCTAAGGAAATGTTGAAAAATAAAAATAAAGCTGGGGGCATCACGTTACCTGATTTCAAGCTTTACTATAAAGCTGTGCTCACCAAGACAGCATGGTACTGGCATAAAAACAGACACATAGACCAGTGGAGCAGAGTAGAGAGCCCAGATATGGACCCTCAACTCTGTGGTCAAATAATCTTCGATAAAACAGGAAAAAATATCCAGTGGAAAAAAGACAGTCTCTTCAATAAATGGTGCCGGGAAAACTGGACAGCTATATGTAGAAGAATGAAACTTGACCATTCTCTTCCACTGTACACAAAGATAAACTCAAAGGATAAAAGACCTCAACATGAGACAGGAATCCATCCTCAAACTTCTTGAAATAACACTTTTTTTTTTAAAGATTTTATTTATTTATTTGACAGAGAGAGATCATAAGTAGGCAGAGAGAGAGGAGGAAGCAGGCTCCCTGCTGAGCAGAGAGCCCGATGCGGGACTCGATCCCAGGACCCCGAGATCATGACCTGAGCTGAAGGCAGCGGCTTAACCCACTGAGCCACCCAGGCGCCCTTGAAATAACACTTTAAGTGGATCAGAGACATAGCTGTGAAGCCACTCACAGCTATAAATTTTTTATGGTGGTACAAAATATATACCATGAAGTCTATCCTGTTAAAACTGTACTGTACACCCTGATTTGTTAACTATATGCATATCGCCTTATAGCAGATCTCTGAAACTTTTCATTTTGCATGACTGAAACTCTAGGCCCACTGAATAGCAGCTCCCCATCCCTGCCTCACCCGTAACCCTTGGCACCACCATTTTTGTAGCTTCTAGGAGTTTGACTACTTTAGATACCTCATATAAGTGGAGTCATTCTGTATTTGTCCTTCTGTAATTGGCTTATTTTACTTAACATGTTGTCCCCAAACTTTATCCATGTTGTAGCCTGTTACTATAGCTGCAGATTTTGAACCATGCTAGGTCAATTCTCATGTTTAATTCACTGATAAACACACGATCTCAACATGACTCTGTTCCTCCATCAGCAGAATGGGCCATGGTAGGTCATTATGGCATGGAACGTAGAAGTAATGAAACTCAGAGCTTTGTACATAATTTGTGCTCTGGTCCTGTGAACTGCCTCCCAGATGCCATCAGTTATAGCACCCATTCCAGAAAGTCGGAAGTCAGACAGACAAATGCTCATCCTAGTTTGTTAAGAAGCTTCACTGAGTGGCTTCATTTCTTCCTTAATTCTTCATTTCTTCCATAACGAAGTTCACACTTCAATCCCAAAACCTTTCTAGAGTACCTCCATCTCTGTATACTGATATGGAAAGAGAGGGAATCATGGGAGTGTGTTTCTTGAAGGGATTGCTGCGCCCTTTTGGTGGAGAATCCTCTAGCCAGCCTCTACTTGGCCATAGGAGGCACCATGGTCATGGAGAGTTACTATGGAAATGTGCTCCAGGACGGGAAGTGAAGGAAATAAAGCATTCCTAGAGTCTTCCAGGCTGGGAAATAGAAGTTGTGATTTCTATTCCCAAAGTCTCCTACAGTTTCTTTGTTTCTTAAATACTTTCTTAATGTTTCATTGTCCCCCTGTGGACAAGGAGGCTGAATGTGTTGACTGTCTGTGCAGGGGCTTTGCAAAGAGGCACAAGAGTTTTGTAACATCTCTGGCCATCGGGATGTGGTTTTCAATAAAAAATGGTGATCATTTTTCCCCCTTCTGTCTTAGAAGTGGAAAATCTGCCACCATCTGAGCTCTCCCTGTGGATGTCTTAGCTCATGCAAGGTTTCCTGCAAAGGCGAAAAATCTCTTTGCCTTAATCCCCACACCCCCTCCTCCTCTCTGTAAGCCCTTTGCTTCTGCATTTTCCTGCCTGACAACACATCAGCAGCTTCAGCTCTCGTTTTTCTCACACACACTGTGGTTTTGCAGGGGAGGAGACATTTCTGGGGGTTGATCTCAGTGGTTAGAACAAAGGCTGCTTGTGAATCTTGGGCCATAGGAAGTCTCCCCTGTGTCCCCCATACTGCTCTGGCTGTCCCTGGACAGACCCTCAGGGACACTGTCAAGCTTCGGTTCCCCTGGCTGGTTCTCCTCTTTCAGTTAAATCAGCTGTGACACAGGACAGAGCCATGCTTTCCCTCCTGGGGCTTGGGCAGACCTAGATGCTGCCAAAATGTTCCGAGGGTCACTGTCCCTGGGGTGCACTCAGGGTCAGTCCATTTTTTTTTTTTTTTTTTTTTTTTCTGCACAGATACAGGATGAAGAATGTCAGGGGCTAGAAGGAGCTGAGAAGCCACCTAATCTGATCTCTTAATGCAACATCACCAAAGAATTTCCTAGGAAAACAAAGACCCACCCACAGCTATAACTCTTAGCATGTGCCCTACTGATGTTATTTTGATTTTAAATACAATGATCAAAACTGAGTGATATAAATATTAACCAATTAAAAACTAATACAGGGTTCCAAAAATGTGCAAGCCTTTTCACAGCTTTGTAGTAAAGCCAAACAGTCATAGCAAAGGGGGAGGTGAACACACACATGCACACGTACACACACACAAAATCACACATGTGCACACAGCCACCCACACGCACACAAAAAGTAAAGGAGGGACATTTTTTGCACAGTATCAGATGGTAACTCTGTATGTGCTTTCTGAGTTATGTCTCTTTATTTCCTCTGAGGAGAGGGTCCTTTTCCACTTGTTCTCTGGCTGGAGAGAAGGGTTGATGTCTCTGTTTTCTGAGCGATGGTTGTATTTTCTTGGAGACAAGGTTGGGCTCTGTGCTATCTGTCTGGTTTTCCTCTCTGGACTCTCCCCGAAGACCCAGGTTGGCTGCCTGCTGGATGCCCACGGCTTCCTGCCCTGTCTCTTTCTCAGCGCACCATTGCCCAGCATCCCCCGCCCCCCAACCCTGCACTTGGCTGATCCATGTTGTGTAACCCCTAGGCTTTGCTAGACACTTGAACTCATCCCATGGAATTGGTCAAGGTTAAGTGATACAACGGTAGGAGGGACGTTATTTATTTGCTTTCTGTAAGCTTGTAGATTTGAAAGCTTTTGATACTTTTTTTTTTTTTTTTTTTAAGAATTAAGGTAAGTAGAACAGGTCTTTCAAGCAAGAGGGGAAAAATAGCTTTTCTTTTTTTTTTTTTTTTTTTTTTTTTTTTAAAGATTTTATTTATTTATTTGACAGAGAGAAATTACAAGTACACTGAGAGGCAGGCAGAGAGAGAGAGAGAAGGAAGCAGGCTCCCTGCTGAGCAGAGAGCCCGATGTGGGACTCGATCCCAGGACCCTGAGATCATGACCTGAGCCGAAGGCAGCGGCTTAACCCACTGAGCCACCCAGGCGCCCCGAAAAATAGCTTTTCTTGATGCTACAATGGGTCACTCAAGCCATGTGGCTGATCTAGTGATGCACAGCCCAGGCCTGAGTCTTTTTCTCTAGGAAAAAGGTTATTCCCCAGGAATATTCAGCCACATTTATGCTAGGTGTGTCTTTTATAAGAATCTGTATAATTAGGTTATAAGCTACTAAAGAGCAGGAATCCTATCTTTTAAATGTGATTCTTCTCATGGACAGTAGGAACTTAGTATGTATCTACCAATGATGAACTAGTAATATGACCGAAGGAGTCTTTCCTTGTGTTTGCAAACTGTGTATAAAGCCTGATTGGAAAGACCCCATGAAGGCTTGAAGGCTTGGATTTTATGTTAGAAGAAACATTAATTCATTGAAATCCTCTAGTGAAGGTCATTTTTCCCCCCTCTAGTCAATTCATGTTGCTGATAGGTTTCCTTCACGGCTAGAATGTTCTGCTTTCTGGAGACCTGAGGAAATTAGCTTTAGATTGTTTTGCAGCATTTTGATCGGCTACTTAGTGGGGCAGTGGGTTTGCTCTCCTCATCAGTGTTGATCTCACCAGGCACTAGGATGATTGAGGAATAATACAGAAGGTGCAACTTGGGCTTTTTTGTGTACATTTCAAGTGATGTGTACCATCTTGAGTGATGGACTAAGGCAGACCCAGTGGCTGAATCTTAGTACTGGTCCAAACTAATTGTGTGACGGTAGGCAGGTCATTCAGCTTCTCTGAGCCTCATCTGCTTTATTCACAAAACTGGGATCACGATCTCTTTTCACAGGATTATTTTGAGATTTAAATGAGATATTTATGCAACACTTGGTGCAGAGTTAGAAGTGTCTTGCTGGTGAATGGGAGATCTATAATTTGGTAAATACCCAAATGGCATGCATTTTAGGTCATTTAGTCACCATTTTAGAATGTGGTGTGTGTGTGTGTGTGTGTGTGTGTGTGTGTAGACCTTGCAGATCAAGAAACTTGGGACTTCCAAGGGGACATCTCATCTCTTTAAATCTTAGACCCCTCGCCCAGATGGTAGGCAAGGTAAGTGGTCCTATGTAGCCAGCAATTGTGCTGGCAACTTTCACTTGGAATTCTTTAACTTTACGACTGTGAGAAGTAAATTTTTATTTATAAGACACCTGTGTAGTCATTTTTTTAAAAGTTTATTGTAATTTGTTAGTGAACATAGTGTTATATTGGTTTCAGGTATACAATATAGTGATTTAAAAAGTCCATTCATCACCTGGAGCTCATGGCAAGTGTACTCTTTAATCCCATCACTGATTTAACCCATTCCCCACCCCCACTTCCCTCTAATCATCAGTTCTCTATAATTAAGAAGCTATTTCTTGATTTGTCTTTTCCTAATTTGTTCATTTGTTTTGTTTCTTAAATTATATGTATGAGTGAAATCACATGGTATTTTTCTTGGGCTAATTTTGCTTAGCGTTATACTCCAGCTCCATCCATGTTGTTGCAAATGGCAAGATTTCATTCTTTTTTATGGCTGAATAATATCCCATTGTATAGATTTATCCATTCATCAGTCGATGGACACTTGGGCTACTTCCTTACCTTGGCTATTGTAAATACTACTGCTGTAAGCTTAGGAATGCAAGTATCCCTTTGAAGTAGTGTTCCTGTATTCTTTGGGTAAATACCCTGTAGGGTAATTGCTGGTAGTTCTATTTTTAACTTTTTGAGGAACTGCCATACTGTTGGCCAGAGTGCCTGCTCCAGTTTTTATTTCCACCAACAGTGTGAGAGTGTTCTGTTTACTCCATATCCTCATCAACACTTGTTGTTTCTTGTGTTGATTTTAACCATCCTGACAGGTCCGAGGTAAGATCTCATTGTAGTTTGATTTGCATTTCCCTGATGATTAGTGATGATGAACAGCTTTTCATGCCTATTCATGTATTCTGCCTATTTTTAAATTGGACTATTTGTTTTTTGGGTGTTGAGTTTTTAAAGGTTTTCTCTATATTTTGGATACTAATCCTTGATCAGATATATCATTTTCAAATATCTTCTCCCATTCCATAGTTTTGTTTCCTTTGCCATATAGAAGCTTTTTAGTTTGATGTAGTCCAAAGAGTTTATTTTTCCTTTGTTTCCCTTGCCTCAGGAGACAAGATAAGAAAGCAGTTGCTATTGCTGATGTCAAAGAGGTTACTGCTAGTGTTCCCTTCCAGGATTTTTATGGTTTCGGGTCTTCCATTTAGATCATTCACCCATTTTGAATTTATTTTTGAGTATGGTGAAAGATGGTGGTCCAGTTTCATTCTTCTGCATGTTGCTGTCCCGTTTTCCCAGCACCATTTACTGGAGAGAGTCTTTTTCCCATTGGATACTTTTTCCTACTTTGTTCAAGATTAGTTGACCATTTAGTTGTCGGTTTATTTCTGGGTTTTCTATTCTGTTCCATTGATCTATGTGTCTGTTTTTGTGCCAGTACCATACTGTTTTGATTACTACAGCTTTGTAATATAACTTGAAGTCTGGAATTGTGATGTCTCCAGCTTTGCCTTTTCTTTTTTAAGACTGTTTTGGCTCTTCAGGTCTTTTGTGCTTCCATGCACATTTGAAAATTGTTTTAGTTCTGTAGAAAATGAGGTTGGTATTTTGGTATGGATTGTAGTAAATGCGTAGATTGCTTTGGCTAGTTCAGACATTTTAATGATATTCTTCAAATCCATGAGCATGGAATGTTCATCCGTTTCTTTGCATCCTCTTCAATTTCTTCTATCAGTGTTTGTAGTTTTCAGAGTACAAGTTTTTCACCTCTTTGGTTAGGCTTATTCCTAGGTATCTTATTTTTGGTGCAATTGTAAATGGGATGATTTTCCTAATTTTCTGCTGCTTCATTATAGGTGTATAAAAGTGCAACAGATTTATGTATATTAATCATGTATCCTACAACTTTAGTGAATTCATGCATCAGTTCTAGCAGTTTGTTGTTGTTGTTGTTGTTTTAATGGAGTCTTTTGGGTTTTTTATATGTCGTATCCTGTCATCTGCAAATAGTGAAAATTTTACTTCTTTCTAATTGATTTGGATGCCTTTGATGTCTTCTTTATTGTCTGATTGCTGTGCCTAGGAGATCCAGTCATTATGTTGAATGAAAGTGGTGAGAGTAAACATCCCTGTCTTGTTCCTGACCTCAGGGGGAAAGCTCTGTTTTCCCCCATTAGGGATGGTGTTAGCTGTGGATTTTTCACATATGGCCTTTATTATGTTGAGGTATGTTCTGTCTAAACCTACTTTGTTGAGGGTTTTTTATCTTGAATGTATGTTGTAGTTTGTCAAATGCTTTTTCTGCATCTGTTGAAATGATTGTATGGTTCTGATCCTTATTTATTGTGACGTATCACATTGACTTTTGTGAATATCAGATCACCCTTGCAATTCCCACTTGATTGTGGTGAATATTTTTTAATGTATTATTAAATTCAGTTTATTGATATTATGTTGAGAACTTTTGCATATATGATCATGGGGGATATTGGCCTACAGTTCTCTTCTTGAGTGGTATCTTTATCTAATTTGGTATCAGGATGATACTGGCCTCATAGAAGAAATCTGGAAGTTTGCTATCCTTTTCTATTTTTTTGGAATAATTTGAGAAGAATAACTATTAACTATTTTTCAAATGTTTTCTAGAATTTGCCTGTGAAGTCAAGTGGTTCTGGACTTCAGTTTGTTGAAATTTTTTTGATTTGATTTCTTTGCTGGTTATCAGTCTGTTAAAATTCTTTATTCCTTTTTCAGTTTGGGTAGTTCATGTTTCTAGGAATTTACCCATTTCCTTTAGGTCATCCAATTTGTTGGCATATGGTTTTTCATAATATGACTGTGTTTCTGTGGTGGTAATTGTTATTTCTCTTCTCTGATTTGTGATCTTATTTATTTGGGTCCTTTATCTTTTTTCCTTGATGAGTCTGACTAGAGGTTTTATCAAAATTATTTTTCAAAGAACCAGCTTTGGGTTTCATTGATCGGGTCTATTGTATTGTTTAAGATTCTGTATCATTTGTTTCTGCTCCAATCTTTATTATTTTCTTTCTTTGCTGGTTTTAGGTTTTGTTTGTTCTTTTTCTAGATACTTTAGGTATAAGGTTAGATTATTTATTTGTGATTGCTCTTGCTTCTTGAGGTAGGCCTGTAGTGCTATAAACTTTCCTCTTCACACTGCTTTTGCTGTATCCCAAAGGTTTTGGACTATTACATTTTCCTTTTCATTTTTTTTTTCAGGTGCATTTTTATTTCTTCCTTTCATTTCCTGATTGGCCCTTCATTGTTTAGTAGCATGTTATTTAACCTCTATGCTATTTGTGGTTTTTCTAGATGATTTCTTGTGGTTGGTTTGTAGTTTCGTTGCACTGTGTTCATAAAAGATGCTTGGTGTGACTTTGATCTTCTTGAATTTGTTCAGGCTGGTTTTGTGGGCTAATAAGTGATCTAG
Organism: Mustela nivalis; assembly: GCF_964662115.1. NCBI lineage: Eukaryota > Metazoa > Chordata > Mammalia > Carnivora > Mustelidae > Mustela > Mustela nivalis. The sequence goes on along the minus strand of NC_139026.1, from coordinate 122,244,932 downwards.
TCTACAGAATATTCTGTGCACTTGAAAGGAATGTCTATTCTGTTTTAGAATGGAATGTTCTGCATATATTTGTTAAATCCATCTGTTCCAGTGTGTCATTCAAAGCCATTGTTGCCTTGTTGATTTTCTGTTTAGATGATCTGCTCACTGGTGTAAGTGGGGTATTAAAATCCCCAGCTATTATTGTATCATTATTGATTAGTTCTTTTATGTTTGTTAACTTTTTTATGTATTTGGGTCCTCTTATGTTGGATGCATAAATATTTACAATTGTTCTATTTTCTTGTTGGATCTTACCCTTTATTATTTTATAGTGTCCTTCTTTGTCTCTTGTTACAGTCTTTGCTTTAATTGTCTGATATAAGTATCGATACTCCAGCTTTCTTTGGACATCCATTTACATGATAGATATTTCTTCATCCCCCATTTTCAATCTGTGGGTGTCTTTAGGTCTAAAATGAATCTCCTGTAGGCAACTTGTGGGTAGGTCTTATTTTTTTTATCCATTCTATCATCCTCTGTCTTTTTTAAAAAATTTTTTCAATTTATTTATTTTCAGAAAAACAGTATTAATTATTTTTTCACCACACCCAGGGCTCCATGCAATCTATGCCCTCTATAATACCCACCACCTGGTACCCCAACCTCCCACCCCCCCCCGCCACTTCAGACCCCTCAGATTGTTTTTCAGAGTCCATAGTCTCTCATGATTCACCTCCCCTTTCAATTTACCCCAACTCCCTTCTCTCTAACACCCCTTGTCCTCCATGATATTTGTTATGCTCCACAAATAAGTGAAACCATATGATAATTGACTCTCTCTGCTTGACTTATTTCACTCAGCATAAGAGAAATAAAAGGTATCCAAATTGGTAACGAAGTCAAACTCTCTCTCTTCGCAGATGACATGATTCTTTATATGGAAAACCCAAAAGACTCCACCCCCAAACTACTAAAACTCATACAGCAATTCAGCAACGTGGCAGGATACAAAGTCAATGTGCAGAAATCAGTGGCTTTCTTATACACTAACAATGAAAATACAGAAAGGGAAATTAGAGAATCGATTCCATTTACTATAGCACCAAGAACCATAAGATACCTGGGAATAAACCTAACCAAAGAGGTAAAGGATCTGTACTCGAGGAACTACAGAACACTCATGAAAGAAATTGAAGAAGACACAAAAAGATGGAAGACCATTCCATGCTCTTGGATCGGAAGAATAAACATTATTAAAATGTCTATACTGCCTAGAGCAATCTATACTTTTAATGCCATTGCGATCAAAATTCCACCGGTATTCTTCAAAGAGCTAGAGCAAATAATCCTAAAATTTGTATGGAATCAGAAGAGACCCTGAATCGCTAAGGAAATGTTGAAAAACAAAAATAAAGCTGGAGGCATCACGTTACCTGATTTCAAGCTTTATTACAAAGCTGTGATCACCAAGACAGCATGGTACTGGCATCCTCTGTCTTTTGATTGTTTAGTCCATTTATATTCAAAGTAATTATTGATAATATTCCCTATTTAGTAATTTTTAAAGTAGGCTAAATAGACTAAGCCACATATCAATATTATGGTCCAATGGTCTTATTGGATTTTTAAAAAAATATTTTAATTAGCTGACATACAGTACATCATTAATTTTTGATGTAGTGTTTAGTGATTCATTAGTTGCACAGAATATTAACTGCTCATCATTTCATGTACCCCCTTAATTTCCATCACCCAGTTACCCATCCCCCCCATCTCCCTTCCCACAACCCTGTTTATTCCCCAGAGTCAAGGGTCTCATGGTTTGTGTCCCTCTCTGACTTCTTCCCAGTTTTCCCTCTCTTCCCCTGATTATCTGTGCAGTTTCTTCTATTTCACATATGAGTAAAACCATATGATAATTGTCTTTGTCTGATTGACTTATTTCACTTAGCCTAATACTTTCCAGTTCTGTCCATGTTGATGTAAATGGTAGTTATTCATTCTTTCTGATGGCTGGCTGAGTAATATTCCATTGTATATATGAACCACATTATTTTTTATCTATTCATCTGTTAAGAACATCTTGGCTCTTCCACAGTTGGGCTGTTGTGGATATTGCTACTATGAACATTGTGGTGTAGATGCCCCTTCTTTGGTGTAATACCCAGTAGCCCAATTATTGGGTTGTGGGATAGCTCTATTTTTAACTTCTTGAGGAACATCCATACTGTTTTCCAGAGTGGCTGTACCCGTTTGCATTCCCACCAACAGTATAAGAGACTTCCCCAAAAGAAGGGGAAAATGCTCAATTTTTTAGATCAGTTTCAGGTTCACTATAAAATCAAATAGAAGGAACAGATATTTCCCATATAACTTCTGCCCCCAAATAGGCACAGCCTCCTCCATTATTAACATCTCTATCAGAGTTGTGTATATGTTGCAGTTGATGAACCTATATTGACTCATCATCATCACCTAAAGTCCATAGTTTACATTAGGGTTCAGTTTTGGTGTTGTACATTCCATAGGTCTGGACCAATGTACAATGACATGTGTCTATCATTATAGTATCAAACTGAGTAGTTTCAATGTCCTAAGATTCCCCTATGCTCTGTCAATTCATTCCTCTCTCCCCCTCAGTCTTACTGGATTTCTTAGCAAGAATTAAATGATTTTGCATATTGGACAGGGCATATTTAGAGATCTATGTATCTTTTTTATCTATTTGCATTGTGAGATTATGAATAAAAGTAGGTTCATGGATCAGATGAAGAAAAATAAATTTTATAACCTGTTTCTTTGTGGCTGTGGATTCTTATCTTGATAATTAAACTTAATGTGGTAGAATTCTTAGAATTCATAGTTACTGCTGTTTCCAATCTCTGCCACTCCTCAACTTTCACTTCTCCATTATAGTACATAGTCAAGTTTTAGGGACCATGTCTTCCTCATCTTTGTCTCCTGGAGCTTAACACACAGCATTTGCTCAGCAAATGCTCAGTAAGCGAGTGAGTGAATGTTCACCTACCAGCTCCTAAATTGTCACTTGCTTTTATTGAAGCTTCTCCATTATCTGCTGACCATAGTCTGCCCTTCCCTTACTTAAGCTGCTGCCCTTGCTCATTTTTCTACCATTTCATCTAAGGGAAACAGGGCAGAGGCCCGAGTTTCCAGAGACATGAACAAGGTTTCTTCTCAGCAAACCAAGGCACATGGCTTTGAGTGAAAGCAAGGGTGTGAGTTGGTTGGGATGGCATTGGTCCATTGTCTGGACCTCTTCTGGGGAGATATAGGGACTTAGCTGCAAATAATAGCAATCTTAGCCTTTGGGGCATTCTCATTTGTCTTTAAGTCACTAGGAAGCAGTATGGGAGTGTCTGTTTTAGGGATTAAGTTCCCATGACTGCACCCTATCCCGAATTTCTAGCCTACCTCATTGAAACCTGGGGAAGTTAAATTTTGCATATGCAAACTGGGACTGGGTTAACTCTATGACCCTCAGTAACATAGTTAAAGGTTAATAAGAGTGATGCCTTAAGGTAGTTCTGTGAAAGTTGTAGGTTGAAGGTACCATGTGTCCATTTTTTCCGTCAACTGCTAGGGGCACCCCTTGGAATGGCAGAGGGTGTTGGCAACAAAAGAACTACTGTTAGCCGGACTTGCCCACCTGAGGCCTGGCAGTGGGCACCTGCCTTCAGAGCTTCCTGCTGCAGGTTTGGTCCTCTACACAAAGGAAGATTTTGAGTCCCAAGACCAGGGGAGCAGTGGTTCAGTATTGTTATGCCCATCCTTTCTCTAACTGAAAAGCAATAAAGGGTAGATTGGTTTGGTGGATTTGCTTTCTCTTTAATCCTTTTTCTTCAAAGCCTCCTGAAGCCCATTGTTTCCTATTCCTTTATAAGGCTGAACTAATGCCCACATAGCAGGGGGAGTGGGAGCTGAGCAGAATATGGGAAGGTTCTTGTATGTTCAGAACTTGGGCTGGTGGCTCAGTCCCCCCAAATCCTTGGTTTGTTTTTATTGGAGGGCTTACAGAGGCCTGGGATGTGCATGTGTGTGTAAGGGGTTAGTGGGAGGGTTAGTGAGGACCTTCCTCACTAGCCTCTCTGAGATGGGCCAAGGACAGAAAGACTTGGGTGGAAGATATTTATGTGGGGTGGGGACCAGTCCCTGCTGTCTGCCAAGTTAGGGGCTTGAGAAGAAGATGTGAACAGGGGGTTAAAGCCTACAGCACTAGACAATTAAAAATTTTTTAATTTATTTTGGAGAGCATGTGAGCAGGGGGAGAGGGAGAGGGAGGGAAACTCAAGCAGACTCCCTGCTGAGGGTGGAGCCCAAAGTGGGGCTTGATCTCATGACCCTGAGATCATGACCTGAACTGAAACCAGGAGTTGGACACTTAATGGTGTAATCCGGGTATCCCAGCACTAAACAATTTAAACCTATGGGTGGGAGAGATCAGAGAAGCCCATATAATGATAATCATTTAGGATAGAGCTGACTCCTGACCTTGCTAGCTTTTTGAAGGGAGAATCTCTTAACCATGAGAGCCTGAGATTCTTCATTTGTCAAGAGACCTGCAAGGAAGGTACAATAATACCTACCTTGATAGGGTTATGATATCATGAGCTAGTGTATGTAAAACACTAAATACCACAAGTCTCTGATAAAATTACCATTTTCAAACACTTCCTGTCAACTCTTAAACTGGGGGAAGACTGTTAGATGTGTTACAGAGGAGACTATGCTCTAACTCTAATGAAATCTCAGGAAGATCCATATCTGGTCATCAGTCATTGCCCCTGGATAGGATTCAAGAATATGGCTGTGCTTTGTGCTCTACTGAGACTCAATTAGGAATCCAAGATATCAAGACCCAAAAGCCCACAGAAAGCCCAAAGTTGGGCAGTGATCTCTGTCAAATAAATAAATAAAATATTTAAAAAAAAAAAAGCTTTAAAATGATGGGACCCCACCCATGTAGTGGGCAGCAAGGACCCAGGTGCTCAGAAGGGGACGTGCTTCTGCTGGTGGCTCAGAACCAGAGGGTGCGCCAGGGCTGCTCAGGGCTGCATCTATTTCTCTCACCTACAGACTTACAGAAGCTTTCAACAGCAGCATGCCATGCTCCCATTTTGTGACACAGAATGGCATTTCAAGACATATTACCATTTTCTATTTGGTTACTCATAGTGACAGTTAATCACATCTTGAAGTCTCAGGGGTATTTTTTTTTTTTTTAAAGACCTGTGAATGTGAACCATGAATGTGAATGTCAGTATGAGCTCTGGGATCAGTCTACTAATGTGGAAAGGTGGGATGATATAACCTACTTTATATTAACTCATGCATATACTTAATGTACTTACAGTAAGGGTTCAGTGAATAATGGCTCTATTTTTATTACTGTGATTATCTTTTATCTTCTCCCCCATACTTTCATTTTCTCCTTCCATTACTCTACTTTCAGTTTGGGTTTCAAGAAGTTTCCAGGAAGGGGTGTGGATTGTTTGGACCAGTTGCCTTGTGGGTGCTGTATTTATCCTGCCCCTCTTCTCTCCCCCACCCATCTCTGTTGCATTGAGTCAGCCCAGTTTTCTTCCCATGTGCCTGGGAGAAATCAGATCTTGCTCTCCATAAGGTAGTTTGCTACCATTGTAGGAGCTGGTAGGAATGTGTCCTTATGAGACCTTGAGGGATAGGCCTCTAGGGCAAGAAGGAAGCAAGCAGACCATAGGCTCGGATACACATGGGGCTTTTCTGGGCTGTGGGAACAACTCTCTTAAAACAATACACCTGTTTCTTTTTTGGGATTCAAGGGGGAGATCCTATTACTATCAAAAACTAGTTCTCTTTAATGACCCTTTGGCCTACCTTCCTTTCTCCTCAAAAGCTGGGGATATCCTGTTGGCTTGGGAACACAGTTCAGTTTGGGGCTTCCTAACTCTGAGCTAGGTCTCAGTGCTCTTTGTTGACTCACAACCAGAGCTCAGTCTTTGCCCCATGCCCTTCACTTGCCATTACCTCCTGTTGTGGCTGGGTCACTATTCCTTTCTTCCTTCCCTGCCCTCCACACCCCTCTATCTTTTCAAGAAAGTTATGAGGCCAACTTTCAGTGGATACAAGACCACATGTATTTTTTTTCCATATTCCATATGATTGCTATCACTTAAATATATCAATCTACTATCAGTCAGCTCCATCCCCTCTGCTGGTAGAGATAACAACTGTAAAAACAATTTTACAGAACAATGGGAGGAGAGGAATGTGGCCAGTTCCTGCTAGCAGGATAGCCATTTTGGTGGTAGTGAAAACCTGTGGCCTGCCCTGAACTGTCCTCTTCTTATATTCTGTTGATGACGCTTTTCATGAAGCATGCCAACTGGCTTGGCCAACTGGCTTTCTGCTTCAGAAAGCAGCCCTTCTAATAAATGGAAACTCCAGACAGGAAGTTTGAGAATCTGGCCCTGCATGGATTTGCGTGGATACAATTATTACTTTTTTCAGTGTACCCAACAGGCCTTTCCTGTCCAAAAAATTTCATTGTAGTGGCTGAGGTTATTTCAGATTTGGGATGCTCTGGCCATTGCTCCTTCTTCTCTACCATTAGAAGGGCTGCTGGATGTGTTCTTTGACCATCTTGGACCTTTGTGGCTGTCTGCTTATTTCTTGGGTGTTTTTACTTCTCTTTGGAACTTCACAACCACAGATGACATTATAGGTGAGAACCTGGAAGTAAGTGACCTACATACTCTAGGTCATACAGCTTGGTAACAGGTAGGAAAAGAAATTCAGATTCTCTAATGTTTTATTTAGTGCTTTTTCCTTTCCTTTTTTCAACATCATGCTGCTTGGAAAAGAGCTAAGGTATCATTTATAAGAGGTCTTGGGCATATGAGACCTGGATCATGTTAATCTGGAAATTCAAAGTCCAGTACAAGTTGGGGAACTTCGTGCCATGATTGAGAGGCTACCTCCTCATTGACATGGAAACAGCAAGTTTTCAGGTGGCACTGGGAGCCCGTAAGATAATCACTGCCTCTGACCTTTTGGAGGAAACTTCCATATTGGAAGAATATGCTTGCTTCCCTACCTTCCTTGAACAGACAGTGCCAGTCCAGACAGACAGACAAGGACCAGCGGCCTTCCCCAAAGTATCTCCTTAGGGAAAAGGTCAAAATGTGCTGCTTGTTGTCCTGCTCTTTTCCATTGCTTTGGTCTCCCACCTTGATTGGGCTCTTTGTTGAGCCGCCTCTGTTCAGCCTTGTAACTCACCTTGTGGGTTGGGCTGCTGCAGTGGACCCTGTACCAGGATCCATGCTGGGTTAGGTGTTTGTGTTGTGCTATGGTATTGTGCTTCTTACACACTTAAGGACAAGTCTCAGCTAATCTCTTATTCCCACTGTGATCCAGCAGACTGTTTATTAGCACAAGAGATCTCAGGTCTTCAAGAAATGAAACAAGCCGTAAGCTTTGCTTTGTCTACTCTGGGTCCCTAGCTGTGCACAATTAAGGACTCCATAAATAATAGTTGCTATCATTGTTCTTAGGATTTCCTTTACTCCTCACAATTCTGAAAGTAAGGTTGGTGTTGTCCCATTTCACAGATGAAGAACCAGGCTTGGAGAGGTCTGCCCAGTAACATTCGTAAGTGAGTTGCATCAGTGGGATTCAAACCCAGGTCAGTCCAGATCCGAAGCTGGCGTTCTTCTGTACCACTCCATTTCCTTCTGCTGTACTGTTCACCTCAGACTGAGCTGATTTTTGGGGTTCCATATTTTAAAGGAATCTGGGGGTTCTAAGTGACTATGGGATAGGTTTTTTACCTTGGTGGGTAGGGACTTGGCAAGAACTAAGACAGGGCTCCAACAATAAGAAGGATGTAGCTCAGGGTAGGTAGTGAGGTCCAGCAGGGCATCTAGAATGCCAGGCTGGAGAATAAGGGAGAAGCTCAAATAAATGGCCCAGCCCTATGGCGGAAACTGGAGGGCATTCAGAGTTTGGTTTGGAAAGTGAGGGTAAGGTGTGAATGAATCCTGAGTACTCTGTGCTTTCTTGGAGTGTAAGCCTGTGTGGCTGTGAATATAATGACAAAAAATACCACAAATGAAGTTGGGGAGGGGGGCTGCCTTGGAAGCCTTGGGGTGGAAATAATGAGCTTGGTCCAGGTTGTGGATGGTTTAAGGTGACGGTTTGACAATGAGGATTGCTTATAGGCAGTGGGGATGAGAGGTGAGAAGATACATTCCCAGCCTGGGAGAGAGATGGTTGGAGCCATGAGGAAGAGTGAGTCCATCTCAGAGAAGACAGGGAAGAACCCAGCCTTGGGGCATGGCTGCAGCTGGGGCTGAAAACAGGGATAAGACTCAGCAGACAGTTGGCGACCCATGAGAACCACGGGTGGATGAGCAGAAGACCATAGTGTGGTGGCATCCACATACGGAGACAATCAGGAGGAAGAGGGCAGTAGTGTCAAGAACTGAAATTCAAGGCATGGATAGGACATTGGATTTGGCAAGAAGAAAGTCATTTAAGACCCGAGGGGACAATTTCCCAGTTTTTGAAAGCTCTACCTACAGTGGTCTATGATGAGAAGTTGTGCTCTGAGAGTGGTCTGAGGTCTTCAAAGAGAGATTTCTGTTCACTGTGCAGGACCTGTTAGGACAAAATGTCCTAGTTCATTTTAGAAAGGATACTAGCCACTTGTGTCTTCTGCCTAGGCATTGGTGCGGCTAATCACAATGGCCCCTTTCCCATTTATTTAGCAAGGTAGTTTTACTCCATGGTGTAAATAGAGTCTACGAGGCTTTACCCAGGGATGGCAGGGAGGCAGTAGATAACTTAGTGTCTGATGCCATGTAATGGCTGTCAAGGACTTCCCTTTAAAATATGCTAACTTAGTCGATTTCTGTATTTGAGAGATGAGCCTTGACACTACACCTGTAAGTAGATAGATTCTTAATTTAAATTATGACACCAAGAAGTTGAGAAGTTAGGATTTAATGATTTACCAGGCTTTTCAAAATGCTTTATAATTACTTAGTTTATTAGTCAATTTATAGAGTGACTTTTAAAGAACTTTGTAAGAGTCTCTAATTTGTGTAGAGACATACTGATTAAGAATGAAAAATAGGTCACTTAAAGTGACACAAAAAGTAATTTAATTATCTTTTTTGCCTGGTGGAAACCTCTGAAGCTTGCAAAACTTGGGGATTCTGGTAAATTAGGCTATTTATGAAGTGGCACTAAAGTCAATGCATTATGTTATGTATTGAGGTAGACTTTAAAAAGCAGAACTTCTATTTTGGGGAGTTAAAAAGAGCCTGTGTCCACATCTTGCATAAGTCACTCAGCTCATTAGACTCTTATGGTGCTAGAGGAAGCTGGGAGGGAAAGCTATTCCAGGAAAAAAAAAAAAAAAAAGAAAAAAACAACCAAGAAGCATGGAACATTGAGATCTGGAACGTTGTGTGGAACTCTACCCTGGACAGATCATTTAAAATTTCTGGGTCTCCATTTCCACATGGGTGTCCAATTGGGATAATAAAACCTGTCTTCCTCTCAGGTTTGTTGAGATGGTCCAAAGAGATAAAATACCAGAGATTGCTTTGACTGCCATCAAGCACTATACAAAAGCATGGTGCAGTGAAGCCTCTCCATTTTTGGAAAATGTTGAGATTTGGATGAACTCAGTAAGTCATCCTTGGCTTCTTCATCCAAGTTCTGACTTAAATGTGTAGAAGATTGGTTTAAAAAAGTTCTTTTTTAAATGATCAAGATGCTATTGGAAAATGGCATTCCCCTTGTAGGTGAGTGGTCTGATTCCCAAACTCGCGATTCTATGGATTGGCCCACCCAGGTGAGTGCAGGCAGCCCTGGAAAACCATAGCCCATGTCTGTGGGCTCAGATGCTGTAACAGTTTCAGCTTTGATGAGAAGACTGGACTGGCAGCTCCCTGTGATCATCCAGCTTTCAAGAGGATAAGGGGTGAGGGTAGGGTAGAATGATGCATGCTCACTTCCTGTTCCTGAACACACCAGTGAGAATTCACTCCCTGTGCCTAGAGCAGTGTGAGTGAGTGTCCCAGTGGAGACCAGAAACTATATCTGATGAAAGACCTTCTACAGAGAAACTAGACATCAGGGGAGAGGAGATTCCTCCTATATATAGCACCATTTAGAAGTAATTGATTGCCCAAGAATAGATGCTATGGGCTCTGAATTCAGTGCAGCCGATTTAAATCACTTCCAGATGCTTCTTGTCTATAGACCATGACAGGTGTATTGAGACATGACTGTAGGAACATCTGGGAAAAGGCTTGCAAAGAAGACCTATATGAAAAATGCCTGGATGGGAGATGCACTTTCTGTGCTGGAGACTCTTAATGATATGAACTCTTTATTCATTTTCATAAAATTCAGTGATTGATGATCCAAAGCAAATGGTATTCTGAATCCCATTTGCTGCCCACTTGAGTCGGATTTCCTTTTTCCACATGTTATTTTTATAGTTAGTATATAGTAATGAAGTCTTTTCTTTAAAGATGAGTATCCAGAAGTTAATGACTCATGATTTCAGGAGAAAAGAAGCCTTAATTTACAGAAAATTACTGCCTGTGTATATACTTTGCCTATCATGATTAATCACTTGTTAAGATGAACTGTTAGAGTCAAAAGCATTAGAGTTTAATAACAAATGACAATATATTTGCTTTGCATGTGCCTTATGAGACCTTTAGTGGCTTATATCTATTTTCTCTATCACACTCAAACACACACATACATACAACCAATATCTAACAATCTTTAGAAGTAGGAATCAAATATTTATTGAATCCTAGGTGATGAACTTGCTAACCATAATTTCAAGATTAGTGTGTATATTTGTGTGGTTGCAAAATTATACATACATGCATGTATACAATTTGTAAAATGTTGTTATTTGAGAGTCCTTCTCTTATCACCTTTTAGAATAATTTTATATATACTTTAGTCCTGAAAGCCCATGTGTTCTTGGCACATTTACTAGTAGTGCAATTTTCAGTAGTCACTCGCCCTCTTAGTTTTTCTTTCTTTGTGTGTAGAGTTAACTATGTCATAAAGGATACCTTTGGCTGCATGTAAAAGAGAAATCAACTAATGGAAAAACAATGAGGAAATGTATTATCACATGAGGCAAGAACAAAAGCTATGGCAGCTCCAAACACAGTATAATCAGGGCTCTGGCTCCTCCCAGGCGACTCTCTTGGTTTGGTATGCTGTCTCTGGTGCCCTTGTCCTCAGACTAGCTTCCCTCTTCATTGCAAGAAGACTACAGCAGTTCTAAGCATCAACTCCAGATCTAACAGGATCCAAAAGAGGGAGACCTTCTCTCATTCTATGTGGCTTTTATTAAAAACAAAAATTATTCTCAAAAACAGCCCCCCTTCCCCACAACCAGCAGGCTTTCTCTCGTGTCATTGGCCATAACGGTGTCCCATACCTGTACCTAGTGGGGTCTCCTTAATTAGCTTGGAATAATAAGACCTACCTCCTGGGAGAGCCCCTCCAGAAGTAATGGCCAAGAGAAAAAGGGTGGAACTGTAACATTAGGGTTAATTAGGGTGGGGAAAAGATTGAACCAACCAATAAAATAAACCCAGTGGATTGTTGTGAAGACTATGTGGCATAACGTATGGCGTAATGTGTGAACACATACAAAACTCTTCAAACACTGCTTGGGACATGGGAAGTGCTTTACATGTGTGTGCCTATTGTAATGAGTTTACATGTTGGATACTGAGTGGCTCACCAATGAAAAATAACATTATGAGTGGTGGTGTTTTATTAGAGATAAAAGAGGTGGGCGTTAAAGGTAAACGAGAGTAAATCTAGTTGATACTTGGAGGCGAAGAGGAGGCCGCGTGAGCAGCTGGCCCATATTTGGTCATCCTCTTTCCATCAGGAGGAGTTAGCACAGCCTTCTAAATAAAGGAAAAATGCTATTGCCCAAAGTGTTAATGAGTTCCAGTCCTACTAGTCTCTTTCCCACAGCTATTTTCTTTCACTGGTTGAAAATGGTATTTAACAGCAGAAGTCTTTAAGACAGACAGAGGCTTTTTAGCCAAATAAAAACTTCAGACTTTATTGCTTTTCATGGAGGGTGAGGGGAGAACGGAGGTAAAAAATCGTGTGTTAGATGTCTATACGTGTAAATTTAAATACCTTTTTATGAGATGTACACACACACACTGAAAGGAGCCATGTAAAAACTATAGCTGTCTTAGCCAAGAAAAAGGAAAAGAAAAAAAAATTGGCTCTTGAAACTTTTTAGCTGTAACTAAAAATAATCTTTCTGGACCACATTTGATGCATTCGTTGAGAAATCGCCTCTGTATTCTGAATTTTAGAGTTCATTTTCATGCTGTGTGACTTAAAGAGGGTCCCTGTTGTATCTGCTGGCATTTGATGCCATTTGGGTCTTAGGTTTTTGTTGTGGCTACTTGATATGGCGTTTTAAGTGTGACAGGTGACAACTGTAAAACTATTTCTTTAGAAGACCGGAAGCAGCAGTTCTAAACGTAAAAACCCATTTCACACCAATGCATTGAGTGAGTTTTATTCTCACAGCCTTGAAGAGATGTTTGAGTGTTTTTCTATTATGTGTTTTTCTTTTTTTTTTTTTAAGATTTTATTTATTTACTTGACAGAGATCACAAGTAGGCAGAGAGGCAGACAGAGAGAGAGAGAGAGAGAGGAGGAAGCAGGCTCCCTGCCGAGCAGAGAGCCCAATGTGGGACTCGATCCCAGGACCCTGAGATCATGACCTGAGCCTAAGGCAGCGGCTTAACCCACTGAGCCACCCAGGCACCCTATTATGTGTTTTTCTTAAATGCAAAGCAAATGACTTTAAAGGAAAGGTATCCACCTGACAGTAGAATGTATCATGTCAAATCCTTCTACTTCAGGAAGGCCAAAGAAGCCAGGGAGAAATCTTGGAGGTCTTACTCTGGTGTGAAAACTGCGGTTTCTATTTTCATGCTTTTTTACTTTGAATCTTATCGGAAAGTAATGCCCCATTATTTATAATCAATGGTAGGAAACCTGATGTTTGCCACTATATCTGGTTTGGCACTTAGCATCTACGAATCCAAATAATCATCCTTTATCAGAGGCTCACGTTTCTTCCTACTTATACCCTTCAAAAAGGGATCAGGGATGTTTCTCTGTTTCTGGAATAGTCTCTTTGAAATTGAGATTGCAGCCAGCTATTTGGAAGCTTTGTTAGAGGGTAGTTAGAGCAAACCTCCAACACCAGGAGAGGGTTGAAATGGGAACTGTACTGATTTCAAGCTGCGTACTTGGGGGTGGGAGAGGCTTTGTGTGTCTACTGTTCTATGAGCATAAAATCCATTAACTTCCTGATGCAAAGCCCTCCTTTGGAAATCAATCTAATGGACTTCACCAGCTGTACTAAGTTGCTGTAGGCTTAAGAGCAAACATGGATGGGAGCTAGGATACATGTATGCCATGGTCCCAGAGTCTTTGGGAAGAAGCAACAGGAAAAATACCTGAAATTATGTATGCCAACATCTTTGCAAAGGCTCATAGTGACCTTTTGTATTAATAGTTTTGCTACAAAGACTGTAGCTAGGATAATTTGACATGACACATTCTACTGTCAGGTGGACACCTGTAGCTAGAATGATTTAAGACAGATAAAAGATTTTCCCCTTCCTCTACATGCTATTTGGGTTTATTCTTATTTTTTTTTTCTTGGCTTTAAAGGAAATACTAGTCTTAAGAAACGAGTTGACCCATCTGCTCTATTCTGTCCTGATATGTTCTTGGGAACGGCACATAGTGCGGGTAACGGTCACTTGTAGGGCTCTAGTGATGCTACGTTTTCACAACAGCCCTGTGATGTGTATACTGTTGTTAGCCTCATACTGTAGATGTAAAAACAGAGGCATGATAGGGCTAAGCCACTTGCTGAAGCCACTGAGCTAGTGGGGGCAGAATCTTGCCTGGGGATTGGGTCTATGGGATTCTAAGCCCATGCTCATTCACAGCATGACATAGAGCTATTTCCTGATGGCAGTGCTCTCTGCCAACATCTTAAAGAATACCCATGTTGTTAAGTGGACGGTGTATTTCTAGGCTCCACCCCTGCTGTTATGCACTTCTGTTCCCCCTCCTACCTACTTTTCTCCCACTGAGATACTATAGTCTAAGAATACCGACTCAAATCGTGAAGGATAAGAAAATCTAATTGTTAGCAAAACTCCCTTGTATTTGTGCAGAACACTGTTTATCCTATAGAATGCTTTTCCTTTTACTGTCCTGCTTGGTTGGGTCAGTAGGGCTCATTCTGGGAGTCAGGGCAGATATCCCAACCTTGTGATATGATGGTTGGAGTTTGGGCAGCAGTGGTACTTGGGATCAGTATTGACTTTTCCAGACCCTAGGGCAAGGTTGTGCAAACTTGACCCCTTCTGGGGCTTCCTAGCCACTTCCCACAATTTTTGCCTCTCCCACCCCCACTGCTGTGTTCCCCTTCCCCACCTTCTATTTTGATTCTGTATATTTTGTCATTGTGGTGGAAAGCTCTTGAGCCATGTACAAAAGCTCTGGACACATACTGAGTGTTGCAGACTTCCATTTGTTCCACATAGGTCAGGGTTGGAATGACCTATAAATCTCTTGTGCCTGGCAGCTGCCTGCCCTGAGTCAATAAACAGATAAGCCTTGAACCAAGGGATGGGGGGATTTCCATGTTCTGAGGCACCAGGACTCAGACGTGTGGTTTGGCTCCTCGTGATCTATCTTGCCCAACCTTCCTCCATTCTGGCTTTTCTCCCGACCTCTTCCCAAACACACAGAAACAGGAAGAAACAATACAACAATGCCAAAGTCTGTAGAGCTAAAGGATAAAAACACAACAGTTATTCAGAAGCCTTATGTCTGTTCTTTTTATTGCTTTCGCTCCAAGGACAGTATGGTTATGCTGAGAAAACTTTTTTAAGAAAGCAAAGGAAATTCTACTTTTCCTTGAGTCTCACATGAATGTGTTCTGGGCACCATGTGACATCATGGTAAGCATTGGGCTGGAAGAGGCCCCAGCCCTGACTTTTGCCCTGACTAGCCTTGAGAATAAGGCCATAGCACTTACCTTCTCGGGCTCTGGTATTTGTATGTTTGGTTTTTTTTCTTTTTAAACAAGGGGTTTGCACTAGATGATTTTTGAGGTGTCTTTCAGCTCTGACATTCTGTTGTTTGAGTGGAGGCGATACTGTGTCCATAAAGATGACTTCCCATGGGCTGATCTTTGGCTCAACCTCACCCTAGTATATATAGAACACTTGGGTAATTAGTATTTGCTGAGGAATAATAAAGCATAGTCCTATTCTTCGTAGCTTATAAAATAATGAGGATGAATGGAATGGGAGTGGTGGCCTGCTCTAGTTGATGATAAATTAGGGCAGTTATGGTATCATTAGAACCTAGGATTGAATTCTTTATTCCCCACTTGTGGACTGCTGCTGCTTCTGTCTGCCTTGTTTTGGGTAATGGCACCCTGCCTTTCTTTGGTTGTCCCTTTTCACTGGGTTGATCACATCTCTGATCTAGGTCTGGCCAATTTAGAACCCATATTCCCTGGCCATGTTCAATCATTAAGAAATGGGCAGAAACCTAAGCCATTTCTTCAGAAACCCAAGCCATGAGATTTGCTGGAACTGCAGGAACAGAGGGTCTCTGTTCCCACTGGGGTTGCCCTGATGCTGTTGGTAGTCACCTTTACCTTGAAATTGGATGGACTTACTGGGAGTGAGGTTGACACTGGGGGAAAGAGGAGAGGAGAAGAGGGGGCTTTTGAAGGCATCATCAGCTCTTGAGCCCAGCTCACTTGAGTCCAGCTATGTAAGAATGTAAAAAGTGGGGCCTGGACTTGTCAGTTATATTGGCCAATATATTCTGTTTTCCCATGTTCAAATTTTGGATTGTCTGTCACCTACAGTTGAGTCTTATTCAGTATAACTCTTGTTAACTATTGTCTTTCTGTCATGTCCTCTGGGTAGCTTTTTACCAAGTGGGTTCAATCAAGATCTATTGACTTCAAGACTATACCACAGTAGCTTAAACAGGCAGGGTATTTATCAGTCTTCTACAACAAGGAGCCCCAGGCTGCATGGGTCCAGGATTGGTATTTAGGGTCATCAGATGCTTAGGTTGTCTTCTGCCTCTCTGGCTTGGCCCTTAAGGTTGTCCCCCTCATGGTGCAAGGTTGCAACTCTAGAAATTGCCTCCTCACATGGCTGCTTTATTTTAAATGGAAATTTCTTCCCAAATTCCTTCACTGTTTTGAGTTGTTGTTTTATTGGGTTTGTTTACTTTTTTGGTTCCATTTTTGTTAAGATCAGAGGGAAGAAATTCTCACAGCCCTTTAGCAGACTTACCTTTATATTTCTGTTAAAGAAAAGCAAACCCCAACACTAGTTAAGGATGGTAAAGGCGGATTTCATTCATTGCCTTTGCAATAGGGGAAAGAGATGCAAGTGCACATCTGATCTGTGTAGAGGTGAACTGGGTATTTTAAAGGGAGAATGAGGGGGATGAAGTGAGGATTGAACAGAGACAGACAAGTAGAAAGTAAAAAAAAAACGGATACCAAGGGCCTTGGTCAGTGTGATAGGACATCTGGACTTGCTAATGCGTGCTTATCGAAGTTAACCACCTACTGTCCCATAGAGACTAGGTTACGGGGTCCTATCCTTCCTGATAATAATGTTTTAAAGGAATAAGTCTTTCAGGTTGTTGAGAAAGATATGCCAGGGTTGTAGGAGATACATACGTATCTCAAATGGACAGTGGAAAGAATCACAATTCTAAGTTTTTAAATACATTATAAAAAGCAAGATCAGAGGCCTTTGAGGTTGTTGGATGGAAAAAATGGGAAATTCTTCTGAGATCCTTGAGTTTTGTGTGTGTGTGTGTGTGTGTGTGTGTGTGTGTGTGTGTTTTTCCCCAGACAGAAACTCAAGGGAGACTGGTTCAAGCAAGGGACATGATGGAAGGCAGCTAGAAGCCATGTTAGAGTTTGCTTGAGTTTTCTGGTGTGGTAGAGTGGACCAAGTCCTTTGTGCCTAAAGTTGCTGTTTTTTGAGCATAAGATGGAGGCCTGGTTGGGCAGGGCTCCAAGGTGCATGACCAAAAGCTTGCTCAAGGAGAGGTCTTTGCCATTTCCTTGGCTAGAATTAAATTACCAGTCCATAATAGATGAAGCCCTAAGAAGCTCCAGGCTTATATTGTGGCAAAAGGGAGGTGATTTCTGTTATTAGCATAGAGTCTAAACTTAGACTGCTCGGGATTCTCTCCTGGAGCTGGAAAAGACTGTTTTTCTGAGCTGGTGAACAAAATCTGAGTTCCATGGGCTGGAAGAAGGGGATGAGCGTCAGCTTTGGGTCTCCCAGTGGGTCTCTATGCCAGTTCCCCAGCTGTGATGGGCAGAAGGCCTATTACTGTCCCTTAACCACATTCCTGTTCCACAAAAATTCTAGAGGGAGGAAGAATGGTCTAAAGAGCCTAATTTGTTTTGCTTCCTCAGGGACAGCCCAATATATCTTGAAAGGCATAGAATGATGGGGTAAGAATGTTTTCTTCTTTTTGACACAGGGATGGTGGTTTGGCAGAACAGCAAGGTAGTAGCCACAAGTCACTGAAAGAAGGATGAAGTTACTGAATCTGGGTCTTAGTCGCAAAACAAATGATCTACAGGCCTCACTTTGAACTGACCCCCTCTTCACTCCCAGCACCCTGCCCTGTAATAACTCTGGATAGGCATGAGAAGTAGAATCCTTATTGGAGAACAAGTAGGAAGATTTTCTTAAGCAAAAGACTACAGGTTGCCTAAAAAATATGTCCTTGAAAAGTTAGATTTTGAATTAGGAGAATTTAGTATTTAAAGGGATCTCATAGTGACTCTTTATGGAAATAGAAGTAAACAATTTTGGTGAATCATAACTCTGTTTGGTATATCAAAAAGTCTAAAGGCCAGACACATCTGAACAATAATAGAATTATTCCAAACATTTTAAAAAATCAGTGACAATTCATCCCCCCAAATTTGAAAAACAGTCTGCTGTCGTGGGTGGTGTGTAGTGATCGCGCGAAGTACTGGGCTGGTGAGTGACAACTGGTGATGTCTAGGTGGGCTAGTCAACAGGCTAAAAATGGAGAGGCAGATGGTAATGGATGTTGGCAGGGCTCTCATGGCAGTCTCACAGGTGACAAATGCATCGTGACTGTATAGGTCCCTTAAGTTTTTCCAAATAACAGTCATTTTGGAGTGTTAGATTATAATTGGGCAAATATATTTTATATATCCTATTCAATAATCTATATCATTGAAGGACACATAAGACCATTCAAAATAAATGTTTGGATTGCATGAAGTCTTTCATGAATATCATGTTTGTTTGGATTTAAAATATCCAAGTTCTGGAAATGCCGATAATTTAGAATAGATCAGATAATGGGCATTTTGGGTAAACTACTACAGTATTTGTTTTCTGACTGAGGGTTTTCAGATATTATAATGTATCAGGACTTCACACTAGACCAGAGATTGGCAAACTTCAGTCCACAGGCCATACGTGGTGCACTAGTTACATCCAGTCCACTGCCTATTTCTGTATGACGCCCAGCTAAGTATGGTTTTCACAATTTTTAATGTAAAAAAATATTTTATGATACATGGGAACTGAATGAAATTCAAAATTCAGTGTGTTTAAATAAAATTTTATTGGTTCACAGCTTTGGTCAATTGTTTCCATACATCTTGTATATGGCTGCTTCTATGTTACAATGGCCAAAGTAAATAATGGTCACAGGCCACATGGCCTTCAAAGCTGAAAACACTAACTTGCCCTTTACAGAAAAAGTGTGCCTATTTCTTCACTAGAGTCTTTTAATGACTTCTGTTGTTCTCTTCTTCCCACATAGGAGAAGAAAGCTCCTTTCTCTTGGGGCCAACCTGTCTGAGCATTCCCTTGGGCTGAGTGCCCATGAGCTCCTGGGACTCCTCCCAAATTACAACCACACAGGGTTAAAACCTGAGTGAGCCCTCCTTTTAGCTCACTGTTCCTCAGCAAATGAAGAGGGAGACTCAGGGGAAGAATTTTCCCTGTCCACATTTAAATAGTTGATGCCCAAATAGCAGATGAATAACATCTCCATGGTATTCCTGTGAAAACATGAATAATCATTTACTTCCTATTTTCCTTTTGCCTCCGGGCATATGAGTATTTTATTTGCATGTGTATGTTTTAATCATTTAATTTCCTCAGTATTCCCCCACATGTATAACTTACAGGGATATGCTGAGGAAGGCTACTTAAGAGTGGGCAGAGAGGGCTCCAAGAGGACTGACTGGATCATTCATCTATTCAAGCCTCTTGCAAAAGCTTATTGAAGAAGAGCCAATGTGACCCTCAGGAAACTCAAAATCCCATAGGGGAATAAAACCATAACCAAATAAAGTGCAACAGGATATACGAAATAAAATGGATATGAGCACAGTGCAGAGATAGCATGGACGAGACCTTGGTTTATTCTGTCGAGGCTGGAGTTAAAGGGCATGTGGTCAGGAAAGGCTTTGAAGAGTCCTACCTGGCCTGGGACTGCAGGATAGAATGGACTGCAGGATAGAAAGGGCAACAGTTTCAGGCAAAGGATACCGAATGTGCAATGGCACTAAGTCTTAGAAAGACCCCATGTGTTTGGAGAATTCAAAATAGTTCATTATTGCTAAAGAAGAAGTTTTAAGATGGAACAAGAGGGAGGATAAAGGTGCCGCTAGAAAGGTAGATGGGAACTAGGAAGGTAGGAAGAGGTGTCAACATTTGTAAGTAAAGCAGGATCAGACAGGAAGTCTAAAAGATGCCAACCAAACATTTTAAGCTAGAGGCAGATAATCCTCATTCTGTTCCTAACTAGTTTTCTAAATCTAGCTGAGTATATTTGTTACACCGCTGTGAAACATGATGTCTTTGTAGGTTTAGGTAAATGTTTGTATAAGTAAGTAATTATTTTGGGGTTTGGGGATTGTCCTAATTTCTTTATTCATTATTCATTCAAGTGACAATTACTGAGGTCAGCTTTGTGCCAGGGACTATGGTAGGAACAAGGGATAGAGCAGTGATCTGAACAAACTTTTCCCTTGTGGAGCTTATGTTTCAGCTGGTGCCCATGAGCTGTCTGTGGTCCTTCATTGTTTGACCACCTAGAAGGTTTGGGGAGAACCACACGAACCTGTTGTTTGGTTTTATCTGTGTTGGCCCAACCATTTTGGTTCTCTTCTCTGTGTCGCCACAGGAAGTCATTTTCTGTTTTGTACTTTTATCCCTTTTCGGTCAAAAGGGTATCCTCATGACTGTTTTGGTGCAAAAACCAGAAGGATGGTATCTGTCATTCTACAGGTCAGGGCTGAATGCCGTGGCAGGTGAACACACATGAAACATAAAAGGAAAAGTTCCCAGGAGAACATGGGCTGATCCATTATTTGCTCAGTCTGTGGCTTCCGAACATTTTCTGGCTGTGGCTCAAAGAACAACATTTTAGATCCAAGAAAGAAGTTTCACAAAATCATGCAAGTGATGCCCTGAGACTTCCTGTCTGATCCTGCTTTACTTACAAATGTTGGCGGGGACCTGCCAAATTGATTTCACAACCCATTGCGACTGGGTCACTGCCTCCAAGCTAAGAAACACTGCATGAAATTGAACGTTCGTTGTTGGCTGATATGGGGTTTTAAACTTTATTTCTCTCGGTTCTCACTAAGTAGCTGTTGATGAATTGTTTCAGCTTCTACTTGGCCTTTTAGAACCCAAGCAACTGTATACAAACTGAGCTATAGATCATTGAGTCTTTGTGTTACCGGAGGAAACCCAGCCCCTCCTTGCCCTGTTGCAGACTCTGCCCCTAGTGGGGTAAGCCAGGCTGCTCTATGGTAATGACTTTGGGCATTAAACAGACTCAGATGTGGTGGGAAAGTAGCGGCCTCGCCACACTCTGTTCCTTAGAGAGGGCCTCACTGTTAGGTCTGAATAAATAAATTATCCTGACAGAACACTTTTCCCCAGAGAAGACTGCAGGTCTGAGCTTGTGTGTTTGGCTCCGGCTGGAGTACATGGACTCTTTTAAGGGTTTCTGATATGGGTGAGGAGGAGGGAAATTTAGAAATGTTTGTCTCCTCTATTCTAAAGGTGTTCAGAAGATTTACCCAGAAAATCTAGGATAAGAGGGGGAAAATGATAAATACGCATTTTTCTGGGGATCACCAACCCTGACATATCCAAGGATTTCATGTGGTTTTAATAGAGAATACTTCACCTCGTTCTGCTGTTTGCTCCTGGAATAATCTCGGTGGCAATTGCTAGAATCTGATAGGATGATGGATGGATTCCTTCCTTTGGGCTCTTGCTTAGCATTTCTGCAGTGTCCTTTATTTTCAATTAAAACAATCCCTTAGGCAGACCAGCTTGGTGACTCCTTGGATTGATTCTCTCTCTCCGATATACACACTTGCAGGCTTCTGGGGGATGCTTTGAATAGACTTTTCTGTTAGCTTGAACTTCTCAGGTCTGAATTCCTATTGATCATATTTAGTTGGTTTTGATAAGTATTTGTCGAGCTTTAGCTTGTCAGAGGGAGCCCTTGGATTGGTCAGTGCACAGATGAGAGCTTCTGGAAGGATGGATGAGAAAAGGACCTGCTTTCAGGAGGTGATGGGCTGGATCTTTCTTGAAGAAAATAGATGCAGGAAGGGGAAGTCCAAAGGTTCTGAGGAGGAGAGAGCCAAGGGACATAGGAAGTGCCGGTGCGTTAGGAGAGAAGTCAGATGAGCACACGAAACATGTTCAGACCTACAGTGCGATCCCCAGTGCATTCTTGCCATCTTTTTGATGCATAAGTCTCTGGGCCTACACAATTACTAAAAATCATAACCTCAACCTGGTGTGAGTGTTTCCTTTCTCGACAGTCTCTGCACTGATTGTGATCTGCTTTCAGAGCAGTCCATGGTTATACTTGTCTGGTCAGAAAACCTAGGCATAGCGGTATTCATTGAATAGTCTTTTGTCTAAGAATTTACCATGACCTCAAAGAGCCAGGCCAGGCTATTACTTCCATTGACTTAGAATAGTGAGCCTGTTGTAACTTCTCTCACAGCAAGCGAGCCAGTCATGTCACATTGGGTCAATTGGCCTGTATTCTATAGGAGTAGGTTCAACTCAAGGACCAGAAAACTCAGGAGGCTGAGAGAGAAGTTTGTTCCTCTCTCATGCAACAGTCATTAGACAGTCCCGTACTGGAACAGTACTCCATGGGGTCAAGGCCTTCCATCTAGTTGCTGCACTATGCATAGCCTCTACTATGGAGTTTACCTCATGGTCCAAGGTGTCCACTCCAGCTCCAGCCATCATGTCTGCT
This sequence comes from Mustela nivalis, assembly GCF_964662115.1. NCBI lineage: Eukaryota > Metazoa > Chordata > Mammalia > Carnivora > Mustelidae > Mustela > Mustela nivalis. Next base: position 122,222,483 of record NC_139026.1, on the reverse strand, counting down.
TTCCAGCCAAAGGGAAAGAGAAAAGGGTACACACATGCTTTTTCTCTTTATGAAGCACTTCCCAGTAGTTGTGTACAGTCCTCCCACTAACATCCCATGCTAGAACTTATATACATGGCTACATTTGGCTCAAGGCTGGTGGAGATATGTGGGCTTTATTCTGGGCAGCTGTATGTCCAATTATGCGGTGACTTCCAGACTTTCCCAAGGCCATTCCCTGTTGTTGATCATTTCTTTCTTCAGAAGTAGGAGTAATACCACAAGTCAGGCTACAGGCTTTCAAGTCAGGAGACAAAGGAGAGGGTCAATTATCTACCTTCTGTGTACACTTGACTTATGTCATTAGCTTAATCCCCACCACCAATGTAGGGAGGAAATGTGCTTATATGGTCAGATAAGGATCTGAGAGATTGAGTGGTTGTCAGGCAACTAGTTAGTGGCTAGGCAGGATTTAAACTCGGATGTGTCTGACTGCACACCCTGGATTATTTCTGCTACACTTTCCCCCTAGGGCTGTGCAACTCAGGATACTTCTGCAGACTTGAAGCCCTCGAGGGTCATGTGGTGGGAAGGTCCTGCAGAACCTGTCATTGCAGTCTCCTGTGTTCCAGCCATATACCTGAAAGGCAGCCGCTCTGTCCATGTCACGTGTCCTGGTGGTATAGTCTCACTCCCGGGAGAAACAGGGAACAGGGCTGTGGCTTAGGGAAAAAACTATTTCAATGACTCTTTTCCCAGATGCCTTACTTTTCTTTTTTGTGTTGTTGCTTCTGTAACTGAAATAGTCTGGTGTATTTTGAGCTGTTTTCTTTTCTGTGTAAAACATCTGCTAGCAGGGTCCTGTGCTTTTCAGAAAAATCTGCGTATTTCCAGACATTTCAGTCTGGTGTATTCATGCAGAAGAAAAATTAGAAATGGTGAGGGTCCTAAGACAGGCCTTTAATCCATCCTGGCCAGGTCTATGCTACTTTTAAAGGCCTCCAACCTCTTTTGGTGAGTTGTGCTGGTACCAAACAATTTTAATGTTCCGGAAATTCTTAGGATTAGTCAATTAGTTAATATTTTTATTAAGTCATTCTCTGTAAGAAGAACTGTTTTTTGTAAGTCTTAATGCGATTGACCAGCCTTGAGTTTGTCACTCTTTTCATCATTACGATTTGGTCAGAATCGCTGTGAAGTCATGCAATACTTTTTTTTTTATATGGCTTCCATGTGTGAGATGGACCTTCACAATTTATTCTAATTTATTAATTTATTCTTAGAGGCCAGCTGATGTCAGGACAGAATTAATCCACTCTTGCCATTTATTACCTACTAATAATCTTAGTTATAAAATATGAAGCTTCCTTCCCACAGAGCTTAAAAGCTACAGGTCTCAAGAGAAACAAAACAAAAATAAACTATTGGGACTACACCAAAACGTTTCTGCAAAGCAAAGGGAACAATCAACAAAACTAAAAAACAGTCCACTGAATGGATGACATATCCAATAAGGGTTAGTATCAAAAATAGATCTTATAAAACTCAACACCTAAAAAGCAAATGATCCTATTAAAAATGGGATGACATGACATCCTGTGAGCAGACATTTCTCCAAAGAAGACATAGATGACCAACAGACAAATGGAAAGATGCTCAGTATCACTCATCATCAGGGAAATGCAAATCAAAACTACAATGAGATATCACCTCACACCTGTCAGAATGGCTAAAATCAACTACACAAGAAACCGGTGTTGGCAAGCCTCTAGAGAGAGGGGAACCCTCTTGCTCTGTTGGTGGGAATGCAAACTGGTGCAGCCACTGTGTAAAATAATATGGAGGTTCCTGAAAAAGCTAAAATGGAACTACCCTACAGTTTAGTAATTTAGTAAATTTATTTTACTAAAATGCTAATCCAAAGGGATAAATACATCCCCACTTTTATTGTGGCATTATTTATGATAATGAAATTATGGAAGTAGCCTGAGTGTTTGATAGATGAATGGATAAAGAATATTATTCAGCTATGAAAAAAGAATGAAATCTTGCCATTTGCAATGACATGGATGGAATATATAATGCCAAGTGAAATAAGTGAGTCAGAGAAAGACAAATACCATATGATTTCACTCATATGTGGAATTTAAGAAACAAAAGAGCAAAGGAAAAAGAGATGAACCAAAAGTAGACTCTTAATTTTAGAGAACAAACTGATTATCAGATGAGAGGTGGGTGGGGGGAATGGATGAAGGTGCAGAGGATTCAGAGTGCTCTTATGATGAGCACTGAGTAATGTACACAATTGTTGAATCACTATATTGTACATCTGAAACTAACATAGCATTGTAGGTTAACCATACTGTAGGTTAAGCATAAAAAGACTAAAAGAAAAAGCTACAGATCCAATGGGTTAGACAGAGGTTGAGCACTGGAGTAGAAACTGACCTTACTCAAAAAGAGGATATTTTTTCTACTAGAATGGGAAGATTAGAGGATGGAGATACATTTAGAGAATGGGGAAGAAAGTTGAGGGGCATTTACTTCTGTATGTGTTTGTGTATGTGTCAGCCTTTATTTCTCTGTAAAGTGGGAAGCAAAGTTATCTGCCAAGACATCAGTGTTGTCAGGACCAGGAAAGAGAGTTGGCTAGACACACAAAGGAATGACGGGCAGAGCTGAAGTTGTGTTGAACGCAGTCAACAGGAGTAAGAAGAGAGAGATAGGTGTTTTTTTGTTAGATCTAGGGCTGGTGTATTGTCAAGGGTGTCCAATAGAAAGGACCAAGGAGAGCTAAAGATATGGATAGGAATGTAGGTGGAAGCCAAAGATCATTGATTCATTCATCCATATTTGTCTAATATTCATTAGACAAATATTTCTTAAGCAACCATTTGAGACAGTATGGCTGGCTAGGGAAGGAGGTAAAGATAGGAGTAAAAGGATACTATTGAAGAAATGGAGGACTGGGAGATTAGAAGCCTCACAAGGTTTGAGGATCAACTGAGGAAGTGAGGGCATGAGAAATCTGAAAGTAGAAAAATGGAAGCCAGTGTTTCAGTAGTTCTGTTTTTGTGCCAGGCACTATTATGGATGTTTTGCACACAAACTCATTTGAATCTTTTAGTAACTCTATGGGATAGAACTATTATTACTCACATTTTACAAGCATGGAAAGATCAAGTAATTTGTCCATCATTTCCCAGTTAGTGAATTGTGGTAGAGCTGGGATTTGAACCCAAGGAGTCTGGCATCAAAACTCAGTATTTCCATACTGTACTGTCTCTCGAAGCTTGTGGTCAGAATGGGATGCAGGATGTTACAGGTGGAAGATTCCAGGTGATGTTGCAGTAGGAGAAAGTGCCTAAGGCCAAGTGTGGACTTGTATAAGATTGCATGGGCCTCAGTGCAGGCCAAGGGCTCCCTACCAGCTTTCATCCAAGGGTACCAAGTAGGCCTTCCATCTGAACTGGACCAATGAACACACTTTCCACAGGACCATCAGCTCTCCCTTAGCCACAGCAAGAAGCTGTGAAATGGGCTTATTCTGAGTTATACTCCATCCCTACACAACAGGATTTTTAATCCTGTGTTCTTAAGCTCCTTGATCTTGTAGCTCTTGACAGCCGCTAATGGACCCCTTTTCAGATGACTATTTTAAAATGCATCAAATGAGATACCCAGGATTACAGAGGCAACCAATTTAATGCACTTAGGTTATCAGATTATGAAAAACAAATTTGCAATGTAGAAAGTCACATGCTTTATTACTAGCACACTAATTACTAAGATAAGAACCAGCAGCAGGTCTAGTAACAATTAAAATGTCAAAGAAATGATGAACATAAATAATAAGATATACATTGACATGAAGATTTCTGTGATTCCCCTCCCCCCAACCCTGAGAGAGAGCATGTGAGTATGAGCAGAGGAAGGGGTGAGTATGAAGGAGAGGAGGAGGAGGAGAGAGAGACTTTAAAGCAGGCTCTGCGGTGTGGATAGAGCCTGAGGTGGGGCTCATTCTCATGACCCTGAGATGATGACCTGAGCCAAAATCATGAGTCAAAGGTATAACTGACAGAGCCACCAGGGTGCCCCAAGATTCCTGTGATTTTTATTGCTGACAAAATGTCAGGCGTTGTTCATACTGCTGTGGTCTGTTCACTACATGCATAATACAGTGAAATGCTCTATTTCAGTTAGAGATTAGTGAAAAAACTATGTAATATTTCTCCCACCCAGATCCACATAGCCTCTGAATTCTACTCACAGACCCTTTGGGTGGTGAGAAGCCCAGATTAAGAACCCAGTGTAGAGGAAGGTCACCAGTAGGACCATATTCTTGAAATGCTGACATTTGAGGATTTCTGGCTTTTCCCATTCCACTGTATCAACCATACATTGTAAAGAACTAATTATAAACTAATATAGCTGATAATGGTTGCATTTAATGGGTGGACCTCATTCATAAAATATTGCAAATACAATATCATTATCAGAGCTTTAGAGTGATTTGTGTCCCTCACTGTGTAGAATGAGAGTGAGACCAGAGCCTGGGACAAACACAGGTCACTGGAGTTCACACTGAAGCCACATTCTTACAAGTCCCTCCTTTGCTCTATGCTCCAGATCTCTTTCTAGGATGGGGATTCTCAACCTTAGCACTAGTGACATTTAGGGATGGATAATTCTTTGTTGTGGGGCTGTCATGTGCATTGGGGATGTTTGGCAGTAACCCTGACCACTCCTGGCAAGTAGCATTATTCCCCAAGTCATGCCAACCAAAATTATCTCTGAAGGTTGCCAAATGTCCCTTAGGGACTAAAATCCTTCCTGATTGAGAGCTGTTGCTCTAGGACACATTTTCAGCTGTTGACCCGATTGTCACAGCCCCTGTTTGCTATGGCAGTCGTCACTTTCACAGGAAGACAGCTCTGCATATTTTGGAATGACATCCATCCCTTTTGTCATGTTAACCTGTTACTAATAACACAGGGGAACATTGACAAATCAAAGAGCACTGTTACTCTGATCATGTGTAGAGCCTGTTTCCCCCTGTTCCCAGTGTTCATCACTAGAAATTAGGTAACGCTTTTCCCTCCAAATAACAGATGATTATACTTTCCACTGTTAAATGTTTGCAAACTGCTTTTGTGGTGATAAATGTTTTTTGAGGGCATGTTGCAAGTAGATGAGCTATTGTCCCGGAGTAGGAGAGAAACAGAAATATTGGGCCATTTTGTAAAAAAAAACCTTGACAATCTCCCTTTCCTGGACAGTTTTTTTAATAAAAAAAGATTAGAGACCTATTTGATGAGAATGATTTGGCTGAGGTTTGGCCTGGAGCAGGAAGGAGCTCCATGACCTCTGGAATTCTGTTCTAACTGTTCAGTTACGGAACACTAAGAAAATCATCATTGTAACTTGCTCCCGAGTTAGCATCTCTTGTCTATACATATAAAAGCATGTGCAAACAGTGATTTTTATTTGAAAATGTAACTGTTAATTGTCATTTCTCATTTTATGTTTGCAAACCACTTTCTACTGCTCTTTACCTTTCCATGTACTCATTACTAAAAGACATCTCAGGGGCCAGGTAAAAAACAGAACATTCTTTCTCGTTCTAGCTTTTCTCCTATTGGGCCCTGCAGAGGATTACGTTACCCCTCCCACTTGGATTTCTTAGCCTGCTTTTGTATAGCATTGTACAGTTTTCAGAGACCTTCCATACACTTTTCCATGTTGGATCCTCCCCCAAATTCTATCAGACTGGCATCATTACTCCCATTTTAAATCTACAGAAACAGTCTCAAGAAGTAGAGTTTAGGCGTACCTGGGCGACTCAGTTGGTTAAGCAGCTGCCTTTGGCTCAGGTCATGATCTCAGGGTCCTGGGCTGGATCCTGGCCTTGGGTTCCGCACTGAGCAAGGAGTCTGCTTTTTCCTATCCCTTGCCCTTTTCTTCTGCCATTCCCCTCTACTCTCATGCTTGCTTTCTCTCTCTCTCTCTCTCTCTCCTTTCTCCCAAATAAATCTTTAAAAAAAAAAAAAAAAAGAGGTAGAGCTGACAAGCTCAGGACCGTGGTGTTGGATTGTCTAAATGAGGTCATTCTTGAGGTATATTGGTCTTATGCACCAGTGGAGAAGGGGTAAACCAGTAACTGGGGTGCCACAAAGGACGAGGCAGTCCTGTTGGAGTCAGTGTCATGTGGCTGACAGTGGTGGAGAGAAGTTTTGGCAGAAAGGGGCAGAGTGGAATCTAACCAGCATCTGTGTACATGGGTGTCATCACAGGGAAACCACAGAGTTACTGAAGCAGGGCAGCTGTCTTGTTGGGTCCCCAATGTTGGGTCCCCCAATAATGGGTCCATGGTCAAAAGGAGCGAGACTGATGCAAAGTGAAGGTCAAGCAAAGCTTTATCTCACACCAAGCATCAAGAATCAGACCGACCATCAAACAGACTGGTCGGGGCCGCGCCTTACAGAGAGGAGGACCCATCCCGGCCTCACAGACCAACTTTTATAGAGCAAAGGCCATGTGATTGGGCCTGGCCACACACAGGTGGCCAATGAGATTGCAATACACAAAGGAAGCTGCACAGTCATGCTAGGTCACACACCGGTGGCCAATTGAATTACAATTCACCCCATAGTAGACATTTGCACTAGCTTATCACCTCGGTGAGATTTGGCGCCCAAAAGGCGGGGACCACAGTCCTTGGTAGCTAGGAGACAGTATGCGCCCCCACTGATTGAATGTCTCCACCTGACCTGGCCCACCCTTGTATTTGGGCTGTTACCTGGGACTGGTTTCCCGGACTTGCTTTTAAATAAATTCCCCTGGGGTGTGCAGGGTCAATTTAAGTTTTACTGCATAAACAACAAAATGGCTGTTCAACCGAGGTGGGCTGCTCTGGCTAAATAGGCCCTTACAGTCTTACCCAGGCCCCAAGCTCTGCTTTGTAAAAGGGCCTTGTCAGAGCCCCACGTGGCCTTGGCACATCAAAGTTTGTGACCTTAAGAAAACGCAGAGGCAAGTTAAGTAGTTTGTCTAAAATGGCATGGTGCAAAAATAAAACCAGGAGTTGGGCGGGGTCCTGTTTAGGCAACATTCCCCCTGTAGAACTTGAGAGTTCTCTTTTAGTTTGATGGTCCCAGTTGGCTGGATCCTCAGTGGGGATATCAGAGTTCTCTAGAGAAACTGAACCAAGAGGAATATGGGAAGACTTCTTAGAAGGGGTTGGCTCATATGATCTGTCTTCTGGAAGCTGAGGGCCCAGGAGAGCCAGTGGTGTAATTCCAGTCCAAACCCGAAAACCTGAGAACCAGGGGACCAGTGGAGTAAGTCTCAGTCTTGAGTGTAGGTGTCAGGGGATGGGAGAAGGTGGACATCGCTGCTCAAGCAGAAAACAAGCCTTTGCCCTTCCTCTGCCCTTTTGTTCTAGTCAGGCCCTCAAGGGATTGGATGATGCCCACCCACGTTGAGAAGGGTGATCTTTACTCAGTCCACCAATTCAAATGCTAATCTTTTCCAGAAACTCCCTGAAAGCCATACCCACAAATGTTTTACTAACTCTGGGCATCCTTCAGCTCAGCCAAATGGGCACATAAAGTTACCCATCATACTCCCCTCCAGTTGAGGTCAAGCAAGTGCCCATCAAGTTGTTGTTACCCACACTGGGGCAGGTGCCAAAGAGGCTCCTTTAACAATGGTGCTTTGGTGATAGAGACCCTCTCTTGGATGTTGGAGGAGTAGCAATGTCCTCAGTGGAACAGGACCTCCTTGCCATGTCAGAATCAGCTCTGCAGGGAGGGGTGATGCTTCACAGTTACTGCTCTGGGAATGGAATGGGGGTCAGAGAACAGATGATCTAGATACCTCGTACTCCATTCTAGTTGGGGCTCCTGTGTGCAGAATCCCCTCCTGTAGGGAGGCATGCAGGCAGACTGGAAGATCAGGTGATACAAATCCAAATTAAGACTTGACTATTGGTATAAATTACACATCCCAAAAAGGAGTTCCAGGGAGAGCTTACTGAGGTTATGCAACCTTCCTTATTTAAGAGACCTCGTCCTGTTTGGTGACTGCTTGCAGTCCTGCCAGTGGGCAGGAGGAGGCATGATACGTGGCTGTTGGTTCACTTCTTCAGTTCACTGATGCAGTCTACTGAGGCTCTCAAGCCTTACAGTTCCTGAAAAAAAAACAGATACTCAGCAGGAAACAGCCAGGAAAAGGCAGTCATTTCAGGCTTTGTCTTTCTTCTCTTTTCTTGTTTTCTTTCGTGTATTTTTCTCTTCTGGGCCTGGGCCTTTTGAACGTTTCTTCCCAAGATTTTGGCTTTCTAAGCTCTCTAAGAGAGAATAAAGTTTGGGTTTGCTGTGGGCAAGTGTCGGAAATAGTTCCTGTGGTGCCGGCTAGCTAACACCGCATGCCTTGGGCCATGGTTTTCATAGGCACTTCTTCCAAGCTCTGAGTATGTCTGTATGAAGCTATGTTTGAAAAGCATGGAGATGCCATTTCCTTGGCTGTGTTTGAACACGCTGAAGCCCTGGGTGTGCACACCTGCATTCCTTGATGGCTCCCATATGCCCCAGCAGGCCTTGAGGTTAGAAGAAACTTATTTAGGACTTGGCAGTGTTCATCTCCTTCAGACTTAGGGGGCTCTCTGAAGACCTTGCTTTATTATATTTTCTGGAATTTGCTTGTAGTTTGAGATGGATAGAGTCTAATGCATCTCATTAGTGCTTTTGAAATGCAGATGCAATTTCACTTGAGATTGAATTGAAAAAAATGTCTCTGCCCTTGATGATTAGAGTGGGGTCTAAGGGATTCCAGTGTGGTTCAAATTGAGTTAAATAGTTTTAGTTCCTTGTGAAACAAGCAATCTCTTTGGAGTGTTTTGGAATAAAGAGTATGTATTAAAGAATTCACTCATTAACTTTCATATTATTGCTCCTTATTTATGTGGTGGTCGTAATCATCTCTAGATGAGATTTTTTTTAAATCAGAAAGAGCCCTTTTTTGTACCTTTTGGTATAAACGAGCCAGTTTCTCTTAAATCAGTGGCATTAAAAAAAAAAAGAAAGAGGATTATTATAGCATAAAAGAAGACTCAGGAACTCAAACAACCAAATGCAATATAGGGGCTTTATTTGGATGATAATTTGAACAAACCAAAAGAAAAAAAAAAGACATCCGTGAGGCATTTGTACTGGGCATTAGCTAATAGTAAGGAGTTGTTATTCTATTACATTATAGGGGTTATGCTTTTTTCTTTTTTTTTTTTTTTTTAATTTAAAATAGACTCCATGCTAGGCCCAACACAGGGCCTCAACTCAGGACCTTGAAATTAAGACCTAAGCTGAGACCAAGAGTTGGAGGCTCAATCAACTAAGCCACCCAGGCACTTGTGGTGTTACACTTTTTAAAAAATGCCTTTATCAGCTAGGGAAGCCTACAAAAGTAATTGCAGGTTAGATTATGTGATATCTGGGATTTCCTTTAAAATACTTTTTCAGAAAATAGTAAAAGAAGGGCCACTGAATAGATAAAACAGAAAAGGCAAATTCTGGGGAGTGTTGAAGGCCAATGATGATAGGTACATGGCAGTTCACTATACCAATCTTTCTACTTTTATGTGTGCCTGGAAATTTCCATAATAAAAGATTTTTTAAAAAAAGATTCCTTTTCTGGGTGGAGATGGAAAATAGGAGCTGGCAAATATCACATCAGCTGATAGGAAGAGGACTGGGATATTAGGGTGCTTTTTTTTTTTTTTTTGCTGTTAATATCCACTTTGAAAGTCTTTAAATACTTAGGGGTTTTTGTGTGTGTGTGTGTTTGTGTGTTTGTAATTTTTTTATTTACAAGATGGAAGTTGCCCTGGGGAAGTGACTATGTTTTACTAATCTTCTAATGTCCTCAGTGCTAAATCGTGTTTCCTGATTTGGCATACTTTTTTTTTTTTTTTTTTTTTTTTTAAGGAATATAAACGTCTTTGATTATAGTATCTTCACGTTAAGTGAAGATTAATGTTTTGTTGGGTCCCCCAATGTTGGGTACCCCAGTAATGGGTCCGTGATTAAAGGAGCGAGACTGATACAAAGCGAAGGTCAAGCAAAGCTTTATTTCGCATCAAGCATCAGGAATCATATCGACGGTCAAACAGATCGGTCGGGGCCGCCCCTCCAGAGAGGACGACCCCTCCCTGCTTTCCAGACCTACTTTTATAGAGCAAAGGTCATGTGGTTGGGCCTGGCCACACACAGGTGGCCAGTGAGATTGTAACACACACAGGAAACTCCACAGTGATGCTAGGCGACCAGCTGAATTACAATTTACCCTAGTAGACATTTGAACCAGCCTATCATACTTGGTTAGGATTGGTGCCAAAAGGCTCCCAAAAGGCAGGGGCCCATACTCCTTGGTAGCTAGGAGACAGCATGTGCCCCCACTGATTGAATACCTCCACCTGGCCTGACCCACCTTTGTATTTGGACTTTGTTACCTGGGACTGGCTTCCAGGACTTGCTTTTAAATAAGTTCCGGGGCGGGGGTGGGGGGGTGGGCAAGGTCAATTTAAGCTTTACAGCAAAATGGCCTTCAACCAGGGTGGGGCTGCTCTGACTGAATAGGCCCTTACAGTTTAATATTAATGTTTTATATTTCTTATATAAATATCCTTGATATTTATATCCTCTATTTTGATGAAATATCCTCTATTATCTTGGGTAATAATTTCATGTGCTAGAGTCTACTTTCCTGATAACACTATAGCCACACCAGCTTTTTTTTTTTTTTGAGATTTTATTTATTTATTTGACAGAGAGTTAGCACAAGTAGGCAGACCAGCAGGCAGAGGGAACACAGACTGTCTGCTGAGCAGGGAGCCCGATGGGGGGCCCAGGACCCTGGGATCATGACCTGATCTGAAAGCAAAAGCTTAGCCCACTGAGTCAGCCAGGGCCCCCCACCTTTTTTTCTTAAGAGAGAGAAGAGAGCTTGTGAGTGGGGTGGGGGGGTAGGTTGGAGGGGAGAGAGTGAGGGAGAATCTGAAGCAGGCTCCATGCCCAGCGTGGAGCCCGGAGGCAGGGCTTGATTTCACAACCCATGAGATCATGACCTGAGCTGAAATCAAGAGTCAGATGCTCAACTGACTGAGCCACCCAGGTGCCCTGTGACACCAGCTATCTTATGCATAGTTTCCAGGATATGCATGTATGCATTTTCCATTGTTTTACTTTGAACTTATTCATGTCTGTATACTTACAGCTCATTTCTTGTAAATAGTATATATAGTTGGGTTTTGCTTTAATGTCCAATTTGATCATCTCTGTTGTTTTAAGTAGCATTAGTCCTAGGCCTTCCTAGCTTTTCTCTCCCTGCTCCTTCTTTCCTCATATATAAGGTTTGTGCTTCGACACCCGTCATCAAACTATCTTTCAGTACAATGCTCAGCTCTGGGCACCATATCAGGATGACTTGGAGAATTTCTTTTGATGTAGGGTCAGACCATGAAGGGTCTGGAAAACTCTGCTGAGAAATGGTCCAGATACTCAGGGGTGTTTACCACAGAATAGAGAGGACATGGGGAAGGTAAGATGTGTGTTCAAACCTTTGGCATGCTACCTTGTAAAAAGGAAATGGCTTTAGTCTGTGTGACTCCAGAAGCAAGAGGCAAAACCAATTATATTACATTTTGTCATAAGGTATGTGGGTATATTCACCTTTGGGTTAGGTTGTTGGGTTAGAAAAAAATAGTGGGCTGGATACCAGGTGTGCCTGGATTGTCTTGCCACAGGAGACTGACAACTTGTCAGAGGAGATACTGAAGGTTGCCTTCGCTGGGTGAGAGGTTGCCTATGGGACCTTGAAACATGTGATTCTGTGGGTCTGGATGTTGAAATTATTCTTGATTAACTGTGGGCCACAAAGGATTTTGTGGAAATGAAGTCTTGATGTTCTTTCGACTAGGATCAGTTACTTGTTGAATATAAGCTAGAGAGTCAGAGTATACCCCAGTTTGGGGACACGTACAGGCCCCCACTGGATGTATTTCTCAGCACCTTGAGCCATCTCTGCACACTTTGCTGCTTATAGCCTTTCTGGGATCCCCCTCTGTACCAACCTGTTTTCTAATGGAGACCCTCTGGGTTGTTGCTCCCCGATTGGACTCTCCTGAGACTATACATCTTATTTACACTATCTCTCCCTCCCAAACCTACCTTGCCCCATGAACAGTATGGGTGGCTCCCTCTCCTTCAGCACACAGAAGCTTCTAGAACTTTAGGCTAACCCCCATCCTCTATACCTGTGACAGTGTTTCCACTGTCCTCTGCAGGCTTTTCCAGAATGGTAAAGTTTCCCTTGAAAATCTCAATTTATTTTCTCCCATTCTCATCCTTGGTCATCCTGCATGCTCTCAAGACCTAAGCTTCTCACATATTTTGGAGAGTCTCACACCTATGCATACATGCAGAGAATGCATCAGAAAAGTAGGAGTTAAAGCCTGGATACTCCAGTTTGAAAGCCTGCGTCCCAACAATGACATTGTGAGGAAGAAGTCAGGTATTTTTTTTTTTTTTTTAATCCATAGAAAGGCAGGGGATTAAGAGCAGGAAAATGGATGTTAACCTGGGCCCCTTACAGTGATCACATCTGGCTGTCCCATTTAGCCTTTTCTCAGAACCATCGGGTTTTAAATATTCTCAGGCTGAGTGAAACGTGACAGATTGGCTGCCATGGCAACTGAGTTATACATTTGTTTTATCAACGAATTTCTACTTCGGAAGGCATTCTAGGATTTCTACTTCAACCCACAAGCATAGGATTTCCTAAAGCATAACCTATAACAAGCTTGTTTCTGCTCAAAAGTCTTCGCAGGCTCCTGGTGCAACATGTTTTGTGTCTTACGCCACAATGTATGGGCAATTGGTTTCAAGTTAAATTGGAAATAAGGAATGTCCAGCTCTTTGACTTCTTTGCAGCTTTCTGGGCAATTGAGAAGGGATCTAAAAACTCACAGTTTCATCGAGGAGGTTGTATAGCCTAAGCTAATGATGCCAGATATGTAAAGCAGAAACTGAGGCCATGGCAGTTCTCTAGCATCTGAAACCAGTCTCTTCGAGGGCACAAACTTGGACTCACACATCCATCTCAAACCAGAACTAGCGTTTCATCAGCCGAAGGAAGGAAGTTCTCATCCCTCTTGGTTTCTGTGCAAAGTGCAGCCATCCCATGGGGATGTGAGCCTTGCTGAGCTCAGGTGTCCTTATCAATGTTGGCAAAAATCCACGTGGCAGGGGGAGGTTGTCCACAGGTTGTAGACTCAGAGTAGAGCTATGACTTGTAAAGCTAGATACAGTAAGATTTCTTGAGCCCCCAACACGTTCCAGGCATGGAGTGAGGTGGTGAGTGAGGAAGACAAGAGCAGACACACTTGTTGCTTTGAAAGAGCTGATGATCGAGTGTAGAAGAGAGGAACGAGGTGTCCGTGACTATGATGTCTATCCCAAAGGTAGACCTATGTATTTGATAACAAAATAGAACGGAATTGGTTTTCATAGTTGCCTCCGCAAGACAGATGCAAACAGAGAACCTCCTAGTGCCATGGGGTTCAAAGCGAGTAGATTCCATGCAGCGGAGGGATCCCGGAGAGACTGCAGGTGGCTTCGGAGTCTGGCTGAGGGGAGGGTGCTGGCTAAGCTGATGGTGGCAGAGAAACGTGCCGGGCAGAAGAAGCATTGGAGTAGACTCAGGGGCGGTCTTTGGGGCATGCTTAGTTCAGTGGGCCTGTAACTTAGTCCTTGGGAAAGAGGAATTTTAAATCAGGAAGCTAAGTGAGGATCATCTCCTAGCAGCTCTCACTGGCTTTGAAGGTTTCTGAGCAGAGAAATGACCTAATGCCAGTGACCAGCATCTGTTCCCCCAAACAAGGGAACATCACCCAGAGATTACTTTCCCTTCTAGAAGATTAAAGTTACAGACAGTGGGCTCATGGGACGTCTGTAGAAGGCCTTTCCAATCTGGTTTTGTCTACTCATTTTCTTTCCTGTGTTCTGAGGCTTTCAGAGGCTCTGGATCGTCTCCTCCCCACCCCCCATGACTTTTAAAAATAAACGATTTATTCTTCCAGTCTGTCAAGGGATTGTCTCTCTTGTCTCATAAAGAGGGAAAGTAAAGAAAGGTTGACAGAAGTCTGAATATCAATGGTTTGGCAAGAATCAGAACATGAGTACATTTTCCAGAGCCTCGAAGGCTCCCCTTCTAGGCTGTGAATTGGCTTTTGGGGAATTGGCCCTATTTGCATATTCTGCTCTATGAGATGTGACACCTAAGTGGGCACTTTTTTTTTTTTTTCTAACCAGATTCTGCCTAAGGGAAGAGGTTGGAAAGGCAAGCTCATTAGGGTTCAGATAACTGAGAGATTTACTTTCTACACCTCCTGGGATGCCTTGAACATGGGGGTGGAGTGGAGGGGGGGGTCCCACCGAAGGGGAGTGAGTGGGGCAGTCGGGAGAAGGAGAGCAGGGAAGGAGGAAGATGAGAACAGGGAGGAACGTGATGGACCAGAGTGGAAGCAGGAGGTCTTGGCTATTGGACAGATAGGGCAGGACATCAGGATCTGACACAGCTGCCCCGGTGCCTGACTTGACACCCCCACTTCCCGCCCCAGCTAGATATGGTGGCCTCATTTTGGGGAGAGGTGAATAGGCTCCACGTGGTTCTGTCAACTGCCCAGGGCCATGCAGCTGCTCAGGAAGGTGCTGGACAGTAACCTGGGGCTCCTGGTGCGGAAGAGCCTAGAGGAGGAGGAGGAGGAGGGTGGGTGCGGGGCCTGGCCAGGTGCAGGTGGCAGCCCCTGAGCCCTCTGCTTGGGTGTGGGGGTGGGCAGTGTCGAGCCGGGTGTGCTGGTGGAGCCGGGATCACGCAGGAGCCTGTGCAGCGTGGACTGGTCACAGTGTAGGCTTCACTCACAAACACAGCACCTCTGTGGAAGCCAGAGAACCATCTGGAGAAATGGACCAAATGAGAGCAGTTAGGGCAGGATGGAAACACTTTAGGAGTCGGAAGGTATGGCCTGGGGAGGGACGATGATGGCAGCTGCACAGCCCCAGGAACACACCAAATGCCCATGAACTTCATACATACAAAGGATTCAAAGGGTGCTTTTTATATTCTCTGTGTTTTACCACAATAGGAAAAAAAAAATCATTAAAAAAAATCAAGGCCTGACTTTTCCACTGGGCAGTGAAGTCTGTCAGTGGGTGGGACTTTCTGGCTCCCTGTTCAGTGAGTGGCCATGTCGGGGTACATGGGGGCGCTGCTGCCTGCTCTGGGCTGCCCTCATAGCAGACGGCATCAAGGCACAGGGGCGGCTTTGGCCACAGAGGGCGTATCAAGTTGATGAGACAAATGGTCACGTTTCTTGGGGACGGGCGTGGAATTCTGTGTTCCCTAACTGAGTTTTTTAAAGTTGGGGCTGACATTCTTCCTCAGTCAGGTTGCTGTCCTAATTTGTTTTAAATGGAATATCCAGACTGCTCGCAAGTAGGATTATGGAACAGGAGGAGAAGGCGGTCCTTGGGAATGGTGGTTTCAAATTTTACTTTCTGGTAATTAGAACCACTGTCTCCCAAGCGAGTATCCTATGTAGTTTCTGTTTTCAGGGGAGCAGCTGGGAGGGGGTAGTTGTGCAAGAAGAGTGTGCCCTTGTGTTTGCTGTTGGGGGTTGGGGAAAAGCTGAGACAGGAAAGCTAAGCCCCTCTGGAAACTCCATGTGAGCTTCAGGTTTGCAAATAAATCTCCTTCTTTGAAAACCTCGGTAGTTTAGGGGAGAAGTGCAGAGCACGCCTTTTAAGACAGATGGTCTGATTTGAAGTTCAAGCTCCATCCCATCGCATGGGGCCCTAGGTCAGTTACTTCAGCTATCTGGGTATCGTTTGTATAATCTCTAAAATGGGGGAAAGAGTGCAACCTGCTGTAGGGGTTGGATGTCAAAATTTATTAAGAGAATATATCGCAGACCTCAGGACAGTGCCTGGCACATAGTAGATGCTCAGTAAATGGCCCCTACTGTTCCTCTTTGTTTAACACTGGCATATAGTGAAGATGAAGTCCCAAGTCTGGGGATCTTAGTGCTTTGGGGGAAGGAGGTACCCATATCACCAGGGACACCCTCCAAGAGCCATTAACCGACTCTGACTAGGCATTGATGGGCTGGGACAGTTAGCACGTGTAGCAACTGTTCATGACCCATCTGTTGGTTAGCCTAGATGCCACTTGTGCCAGGCTCCCAGTCACTGGGCAATCCCTTCTCTTTACTGATCCTGGTTTCCTTACCTAAAATGACAGAGTCTTTTGTGATTCCTGCAGGGTGAGGACTCTGTCTTAGCACATCTCCCTGGGGACTGAATGTCTGCCTGCTCTGCAGAGTGTTCACGCTGTGGGTGCTCACCAGGGCAGAGCTGGTGCTGAGCGCCCACAGAAGGACCTGCATGGTGCTGTGGCATCAAGGTGTATGTGAGAGTGTGTGACCCAAGAGCTGATTATTCCTTCAAAGAGCATGACCTCTAAATATTGAATGATTTCTTTCTCTTTTTTTTAAGATTTTATTTATTTGAGAGAGACAGACAGACAGAGATAGTGAGAGACTGCATGAGCAGGGAGGAGAGGGAGAAATTGGCTCTCTGCTGAGCAGGGAGCCCAACACGGTGCTCCATCCCAGGACCCAAGGATAGTGACCTGAGCTGAAGGCAGATGCTTAACTGACTGAGCCATCCAGGTGCCCCTATTTAATAAGGTCTAATTGCCCATGTGAGAAGGTTTGAATACATTATCTGTGTAAAAAAAAATGTGTTGCAAATAAAAGTACAGCTTCCTTTATACACTCCGACCCAAGCTTCTCCCAAAGGCAGCCTTACTAATGATAAGGATCTTTCTAGATCTCTAAGCAGAGCTTTATATACAAATCTGTGAACCTTCAAGATAATTTTTTAAAAGATATTTCTTTATTTATTTGACAGACAGATCACAAATAGGCGGAGAGGCAGGCAGAGAGAGAGGAGGAAGCAGGCTCCTTTCTGAACAGAGAGCCCGATGTGGGGCTTGATCCCAGGACCCTAGAATCATGACCTGAGCTGAAGGCAGAGGCTTTAACCCACTGAGCCAGCCAGGTGCCCCCTTAAAGATAATTTTTGGGCTTTCCCTCCCCAATAAATGGTATCCTACAACATGAATGGCTCTTGAACATGATGGTTTTTGATAGCTTGATAATATATGTTGAACTCTGTCCCCTTTTATGCTTTATTTTCCATAGCATTTCATGGGGTGGATGGGCTATAGTTTATGTAGCTGTTCCTTTATAAATTGATGGGCAGGAAAGTTGTTCCCAATTTTTCAGTCCTACAAAGAATTCTGCAGTGACCACCCTTGTTTGTGTCATTAGGAACAACTGTGCATATTTTTCTAGCTAGGGCATGAGAAGAGGGGATAATTCAACTTTTATAGGTTATATCCGGTATGAAACATAAAATTCCCTGGCTTTATTCCCTCCATAGGAACAAGACAGAGATAGAATCAAGAGTGTATTTAAAGAAAAGTAATGGGCAGGGAGATGGATCAGAAAAGAATATACTTGAAGCTAATTTTAATTTTTAATTTTTAAAAATTTAAATTCAATTAATTAACATAGAGTGTGTTATTCATTTCAGAGGTAGAGTTTAGTGATTCATGAGTTGTGTATAACACCCAGTGCTCATCACATCACGTGCCCTCCTTAATGCCCATCACCCAGTTACCCCATCCCCCACCCACCTACCCCCCAGCAACATAGCACCTCACACCAGTCTGAATGGCTAAACTTGAAACTAATTTTTAAATTTATGTGATAATTAAATATTAGTCTATAGTGTTTGACTTACTCAAAATATGTACAGAGAAGCATAGGTCCATTTTAAGGGTTTTTTTTTTTTAAGATTTTATTTATATGACAGGGAGAGAAAGATCACAAGTAGGGAGAGAAAGATCACAAGTAGGCAGAGAGGCAGGCAGAGAGAGAGGGGGAATCAGACTCCCTGCTGAGCAGAGAGCCTGACGTGGGCCTTGATTCCAGGACTCTGAGATCATGACCTGAGCCGAAGGCAGAGGCTTAACTCACTGGGCCACCCAGGCGCTCATCCATTTTAAGGTTTTTCATGCATCCTTCTGGATTTAAAAAATTGGGCCCCCAAATTTATGCAGTCATATCACATATACCCACATAAGCTCTAGGTAAATTCAGGAAATACATGTGAAAAATTAAATTTTAAACAAACACAGTGCTTTTAGAAAACAATTTGGTAACAAAGTAAAATTCTTTGGAATGTTTATTTACTTAGAATCTAATCTAATAATTTCATTTCTCTTTAACATCATTTGAAATCGTACAGCATTTAGGCAGGGTGTATACCCAATATAAGGAGTATGGATCAGTAAATTAAATAACTTTATTAAAAATAGTTAATGAAGGGGCGCCTGAGTGGCTCAGCTGGTTAAGCATCTCTCTTTTTAAATTTTATTTTATTTAGTAATTTGAGAGAGAGAGTGTGAGAGAGAGCACAAGCCAGGGGAAGAGACAGAGAGAGAGGGAAAATCAGGGAGGCCAATATGGGACTTGATCTCAGAACCCTGGGATCATGACCTGAGCTGAAGGCAGACACTTAACTGACTGAGCCACCCAGGTGCCCCAAGCATCTGACCCTTGATTTCGGCTCAGGTCATGATTTGATCAGTTATGATCAGTCAGGGTCACCAGGATCAGTCCTTCACTGGGCTCTGCACTAGGCATGGAGCCTCTTAAGATTGTCTCTCTCTTATTGATTCCATTTACTATTAGCACCAATAACCATAAGATACCTGGGAATAAGCCTAACCAAAGAGGTAAATGATCTGTATTCGAGGAGCTACAGAACACTCATGAAAGAAATTGAAGAAGATGCAAAAAGATGGAAGACCATTCCATCCATTCCAAATCTTCCGATTCCATGCTCCTGGATCGGAAGAGTAAACATTGTTAAAATGTCTATACTGCCTAGAGCAATCTATACTTTTAATGTCATTCTGATCAAAATTCCACCGGTATTTTTCAAAGAGCTGGAGCAAATAATCCTAAAATTTGTATGGAATCAGAAGAGATTCCAAATTGCTAAGGAAATGTTGAAAAACAAAAATAAAACGGGGGGCATCACGTTACCTGATTTCAAGCTTTACTATAAAGCTGTGATCACCAAGACAGCATGGTACTGGCATAAAAACAGACACATAGACCAGTGGAACAGAGTAGAGATCCCAGATATGGACCCTCAACTCTATGGGCAAATAATCTTCGATAAAACAGGAAAAAAATATACAGTGGAAAAAAGACAGTCTCTTCAATAAATGGTGCTGGGAAAACTGGACAACTGTATATAGAAGAATGAAACTCGACCATTCTCTTACACTATACGCAAAGATAAACTCAAAATGGATAAAAGACCTCGTGAGACAGGAATCCATCAGAATCCTAGAGGAGAACATAGGCAGTAACTCTTCGATATCAGCCACAGAAACTTCTTTCAAGATATGTCTCCAAAGGCAAAGGAAACAAAAGCGAAAATAAACTTTTGGGACTTCATCAAGATCAAAAGCTTCTGCACAGCAAAGGAAACAGTCAAGAAAACAAAGAGGCAACCCACGGAATGGAAGAAGATATTTGCAAATGACAGTACAGACAAAAGGTTGATATCCAGGATCTATAAAGAACTCCTCAAACTCAACACACACAAAACAATCATATCAAAAAATGGGCAGAAGATATGAACAGATAGTTCTCCAATGAAGACATACAAATGGCTATCAGACACATGAAAAAATGTTCATCATCACTAGTCATCAGGGAGAATCAAATTAAAACCACATTGAGATACCACCTTACACCAGTTAGAATAGCCAAAATTAGCAACAACATGTGTTGGAGAGGATGTGGAGAAAGGGGAACCCTCTTACGCTGTTGGTGGGAATGCAAGTTGGTGCAGCCACTTCGGAGAACAGTGTGGAGATTCCTTAAGAAATTAAAAATAGAACTTCCCTATGACCCTGCCATTGCACTACTGGGTATTTACCCCAAAGATACAGATGTAGTGAAAAGAAGGGCCATCTGCACCCCAGTGTTTATAGCAGCAATGGCCACGGTTGCCAAACTGTGGAAAGAACCAAGATGCCCTTCAGGGGATGAATGGATAAGGAAGATGTGGTCCATATACACTATGGAGTATCATGCCTCCATCAGAAAGGATGAATACCCAACTTTTGTATCAACATGGATGGGACTGGAAGAGATTATGCTGAGTGAAATAAGTCAAGCACAGAGAGTCAATTATCATATGGTTTCACTTATTTGTGGAGCATAACAAACAACATGGAGGACATAGGGAGATGGAGGGGAGAATGAAGTTGAGGGAAATTGGAAGGGGAGGTGAATCATGAGAGACTATGGACTCTGAAAAACAACCTGAGGGTTTTGAAAGGGAAGGGGGTGGGAGGTTGGGGGAGCCAGGTGGTGGGTATTAAAGAGGGCACATATTGCATGGAGCACTGAGTGTGGTGCAAAAACAATGAAATCTGTTATGCTGAAAAGAAATTAAAAATTAATTAATTAATTTTAAAAAGATTGTCTCTGTCTCTGCCCCCCCCCCACAGGCACACATGCATGCCTCTGTGTGTGGGGGTGGTGGTGCATGCACACGTTCTCTCTGAAATAAAAAAAATTATAAAAAAATATTAAAGTTAATGGAATAGAATAATGACATTCTTAGATTGTAATTTTCTTAAATGTAAGTTTTACAAGCAAAATTGAAAATTGAAAATAAAGCAAGTTTATAGCCAGGTTAAGAAAAAATCATGCACTGAAAAAGAAAGTTGTCTTCGAGGGTGACTTTTTATTTTGTTTCTGTTTTTCAGTAGCTTCCAGTTTTTAAATGAATTAGCATGTAATAGTTTTATAGCTTGTTGTCAGCCAACAGTTACTCTTTGGAGCACTTACTGTGTGCCAGACACGGTATTAAGCAGTAGTGCTATAGCGGTAAAAATGAGAGAGGTCCTCGTTTTATGGTGTCGCGGAGGAAAGAAACCATTAACCACTGATAAGCGGACTTGATAGTGCTGTTGGGAGCCTAGGCAGGGCGCTGAGATAAGTGATGAGGGAGGTGACAGACAGGGTGGTAAGGGAACACATCTGAGGAGGTGGTATAAGAACCAGAACGCTGCAGATGAGCTTGCCATGCAGAGTCATGGAACAGCATTCCAGAAAGATGGAACAGCAAATTGTTGAAGAAGGTGGCTAAGAATAACGTAGGTTTCTTATCTAATGGAATCCTCATGAAGGCATATTTAAAATTTCTCCTTGCAGCTACTAGCCACTTTTCATTTGTCACAGAGTCTGTAACTGTGCTCTGGGCAGAATTCTGTAATGTCATGCCTTTCACATGTAAATTTATCCTGGACCATGTTGCTGAAACTTTCAAGCTAGCAAGGACTTGTGCCAGATACCACACCGGAAAGGACAGGCCTTGAAAGTTGGCAGAAACCCATCACTGCTTTAGTATCTATTTGTCATCTGTTCTTTAAAGGTTTTCCAATATTTTTCCCTAATATTAACTGTGAATTGATTCTGGGACATGAGCTGATTGAGCCCGACAATGTGTAGGAACACTAGTCGGCATTTTGTGGCTTTAAGGCTCACTATGTCTGCGCGTATTCTCACCAATATTATCGGTAGGTCTACTTGACAAAAGAAGGAAAACCTCAATGTAGCCAGCAAATGGCAGAGCCAGGTTTGAAGCCAGAGCCCACCAAATCCCACCCCCAGCTCTCTCTACTCGAAGAAGAGACTGCTCCAGGGCCCCCTGTCTTGATTCAGTAGCAGAAAAACCGGTTTCTGGGTTTGATAAACTCTC
Organism: Mustela nivalis; assembly: GCF_964662115.1. Taxonomy (NCBI): domain Eukaryota; kingdom Metazoa; phylum Chordata; class Mammalia; order Carnivora; family Mustelidae; genus Mustela; species Mustela nivalis. The sequence continues at coordinate 122,200,533 of NC_139026.1, read as the reverse complement.
CCAAATGGACAGACTTCAGGCTGAGTCAGGCCCTGGTTGAGGCCACGTAGACAAGTCACCGGTCACTGAGAAGTAAACAGGAGCCACTCAGAGCTCGTAAATCCCCATCACATTCCCCAGTAGGGTGGGAGGCAGGAGCTCTCTGGGGTTTTCAGCCAGTGATGATGCCAGGAAAAGTAGAGCCTGGTCCCTAGATGCCCTTTTCATGCAAGAGCTTAAAGACTGACTCCCAAGTATTCAGAGCCCAAGACCTTGAAAGACAGTCCGTGAAATGAGCATCAGATTAGAGGGGAGCCAGGCCGCTGGTGCCACTGGGGAAAGAGCAGGGGTGGAGCAGTCTGGCTCTGGGTTCCCCTCCTCAGTAGGGAGCCGGGGCCATGGCCCAGCCCTCTCACTCTGAGCATCCTCAGGGGCAAGCACTGAGATCAGAGGGGACTGTCTTTAGATCACCCTGGATCAAGTTCAGAGGCCCACAGAGCAAGGTGGAAGATTTGACTTGTTTAATGACCTCCCGTTCCCTTGGGCACAGTAGCGACCCAAGGTGTGGAGATTAAGTAGCTCAGTGCATCTCACTCAGAATCAGCACCCCCAGGCGGGAGCAGGAAGGGACTTGGCCCCTTATCCCCAGTTGCCAGCACATCTGTCATTAGCTGGGTTTGGGGGAGGAGGTTGCGTTATCAGGCCCTTTGCTTTCCTTCCCAGGGTCTGAGATGCCATAGAGGCCGAGCACATACACATCGGAAAGCAAGTGGTCAGATATTTACAAAAACCTGAGATGCCGGTGACCACGAACAGCACTCATCCCTCCCCAGGGATTCCCGGCATCAGCAAGTCTATAATGGGCCTACTTGGGAGTCTTGTCTCCACTGCACCTTGGAGAGTGCATAGCATTTGCTGAGAGCTGCTGGCAGTCTTCTTACTCAGGGATCTGTGAGGTCACTCTTTTCCCCCTTAGTAGGTCTGGAAAAGCATTGAGAATTGAAGTCTGTACTCTGTGATCTAATGCTCTCCAGTCTCCTTTATGTCCTAGACAGTGGAAAATGATACTTGCCAAACTCTCTGGAAGAATGCAGATTCACCCACAAGAAACTTAGCAACTAGATTGAAATGTCACAATGGGACAAGTTCGGTTTCCATCGTGAGGTCCACTTGCATGCAATTATGTAACATTTATAGAGAAAGAACAGTGGGGCTTTAATGAGGAAATTCATTCATCTTATGTATGAATGGAAATAAAAATGTCTTCAAAATTAATTTTAAAAGTTACTGAACTCCTAGACTCATGGCATTTTCCAACCACATCAAAGGATTTTTGTAGTTGATCTTGAACAACAGTTCCCCAGGGGAAATGCTGTGGGCTGCAGGGGACCTGCAGGCAGCTCTGGGTGCCTCCCTGGCCAAGAGGATCCAAGTGTCCACACTCTTGTAGTCTGTTCTTGCTGTCTGTTGTTGGGCTCTGCCATAGTCGTCTAAGATTTGGGGTAAAACAGAGTTATAAGAGATGTATTTAATGTAGGACTCACGTGCATGGCTAATATGTTAGTGTTACATCAAAGAGAGAGACCTCATATGCAGCATTTCTTAACTTTTTTGACCAAAAAAAAATCCCTTTGTCCCCATGCAAGCATCTCAGGAGTTGAGAAGCCCTTTGTAGTCTTCACTTGGGGGGGCAACACTTTGCAGTGAAATTATCTCAAGATAGAACTTTACTTCTCTGTAACTGAACCAATAAATTTACCCTTTCGTGATGGCAGCTAGTGACCTAAGGCAGCACAGAAGTTTCTGGTTTTAATTAGGGTCAGTTGAGGAGTTAAGCCCCGGCTCTCTACGGGCCTGTGCCCGTCCTATCCCCACCCAGCCATGGCCATGGCTGCTCCCTGGAGCCAGTTTCCAAAACGGGTTAACCTAGGTGTCCTGTAGCTCAGTATTACTTCTTAAAACTCACAGTCTATTCTCCTTCTTATTCTGCTACTTTTGTGGGATTTGGTATGGGGATATAGCAAACAACCCAGCCAGCTGGGTGGATGGGGAGATCAGAAAAGTGAAATGCATTAATTTCAGCAGTTCCTGATCGTCCCAGAACAGGTAGTCAAACCCGACTTTCTTAAGAATCAGGACTTCAGAAAGATGATGATGTAAAAAAATAAAAAATTTTTAAAAATTTTTAAAAAAGTAAAATAAATAAAAAATTTAAAAATTTAAAAAAAATTTTAAAAATTAAAAAATAAAAATAATAAAAAATAAAAATTAAAAAAAAAAAAGAAAGATCATGATGAGCTCAGTACCTCCTTTCAAAAGGTAGCTTCTGCTTCTCTGTTACTCACTTTTAAGTCCTTTGAACTTGTTTCTGTTTCAGTCTGCACACTTCCCTTCCTTTATTGAGTGCATGCTGTGTGCTGGGGTCCTGGACACAAAAGTTGGAACAATTGTACTCGAGGGGCTCATGGTCTTTGGAGAAACTTGGGCTTGCCAAGAGAGCACAATGGGATAAACATAATGGAATCAGGGAATGGTGACAGGGCTCTGTCTGGAGGAGTCAGGGAAGGCTTCACTGAGGAGGTGACTCTTGAACTGAGACTTGGAGAAGCCAAAGAATTCTATCAGTAGGATAAAAATGTGAGGAGTGGGTTGGTGGAGATTTTTCATGCAAAAAAAAAAAAAAACAAAACAAAACCAAAAAACTACATGTGCAAAGGCAGAGCTATGGGAGGGAGCCCAGTCTGGCTAGGGAGCGGTACTTTGATTAGGAAAGCTCAAGTGCAGGTGAATAATAACTAGTAAAAGCTCCATTTATTGTTCACTGTATACTAGGTGCTGTGTCAAATGTGTTTTACATACTACCCGATTTCACCTTCCAAGTAAGTCCACGGTGGAGGCGTTCATATCCCCACGCTCCTACCCAGGATACTAATCACCTCCTGCTTGCCTGGGCAGTGTGGGGGGAGGGGAGGTGGGGGAGCAGGGAGAATCAGGTGGAGGGGGCACCGGTCTGCTCCTGCCCCAGCTCCCTCTCCTGACCCCTGCCTTTCCCCACACCCCATTTTGCCAGTCCTCCCTCCCTCCCCTTCCAGCCACAGCCTGTTTGGGACACCACTTTCCCATCTGTTGGGCTTCTGGCACAGGGAGGTAACTCTTTCGACTTTGGGTGGAGCCAAAAACCAGGCGCCAAGTCAAATACAGTTGTAGGAGTCTCAGGTTGTTTCTCCAGAGAGTCCTCAAAAGAACTGCCCTGTTGTCATTTCCATGGCTTGGGAGGTTTTTTTTTGTTTTTTTTTTGTTGTTTTTCTCCCAGTAGCTCTGGGTCTCATCCAGCCTTTTGGTGCTGAATCATTCAGGAAACCATTCTGCATGGATTTGGCCCTGCTGCCCACTTCCTCACACATCTCTGCCTCTCAGGGGTTTAAAATAATGACAAGGAACAAATGATGGAATAATGTAACAAAGACAAGGGCAAAGAGACCTTGGACAATTTGGGCTGAGGCTTACCCACCCCTGCCCAACTCCCCCCGCCCCCAAGAGTTCCTGAATCATACAGAGAATAAAAGAATCCCTCCTTCTGCCCTTGCCTGGGTCAGAAAACACAGCACAATGTAAACATTCAGAACTGACAAATTGTATGACCATCTGATCCCTGGATCTCCATACCGATAGTGAACGTTCCTGAGCAGTGCACCTTTGTAGGTTCTAGAGAACTTCTCTTTCCAGGGTCTCCCAGGAAGCATTTTAGAAAAAGTTGGGTAATTATTTTGCAGAGAGCTGATCTGTTCATTTCTGCTTGGAGGTTTGTAATTGGCAGCAATCCAGTAGATGGCGTGAAAAGGATCTTTGACAGGGATTGCTGAGAGCTCGGACTAGTAATCATAAATTGGTGATCTGAGAGTGGTGTGAGAAGCGCGAGGTATGAGCAGTGAGGAGCTTGGGGGAGGGAGGAGGACTTGGGTATCGGGTGTTCTTCCTGTCCCTTGGCTCTCCCTTCATTCTTCAGTTGCAGGCGGTTTCCCCTCCAAACCCATACAGTTGTCAGCTGTTGTCTTTGCATCTCCATTAGTCCAGGACCCCTCTGGAGATTAAGGTTTGGGAGATTTTCCTGCAAAGAGCCAGATAATAAATATTTGAGGCTTTTTGGACCATGCAGGCTATGTTGCAATGACTCAGCTCTGCTACCGTGGCACAGAAGTAGCCACAGACAATATGTAAACAAATGAATGTGGCTGTGTTCCAATAAAACTTTATTTGCAAAAGTAGCCAGGGGGCCTGATTTGGTCCACTGACCGTAGTTTGCTGCCCCCTGGTTGAGATTTTAATCCTCTCCTTTTTTTCATTCTCTTATTTGAATCCTAAGAACAGGAACAAAGTGTTAAAAAGGAAAGCTGTCGGTCTATGCTGTTTCTTTTGGACTTGCCTTCCCTCATTTTTAACATTTCAGAAAATACACTTTGTCTTGTCTTTATAGGTGGTTATTTAAATTGAAAGCAGCTGTGGAAGGCAAGAATCCTAAGTATTTGCTATGTCTCCTGCCATGAAATAGTAATTTTTAATGCACTTTTTGTTTAGTTACATACAGAGTTTATTGGTATATCACAGAATAATTCAGGAAAATGTTATACCATACATTGCCAGGCATGGTATAATAAGTGCTTCTGGTTGGAATGAGTGCATTTACAGGAGCTGAAACTGTTTAGAAATTTAAAAATCATTTAGAAGTGACTTGATGGTATATGGATTCTCTGTGGTGATTCTGTGTGGTCAATCTAGATGGTAACAAGGACACATTCCTTTATCTTTCATATTCTTGTGAAACATTCTTCTAGCATCTGAGAGTCCTAGGGGAAGTGGAGAACACATAGAAAGGTTTGAGGTAGAGGCACAGGTGAGAAACTGTCCAGGTTTGTCCTGTTGTGGGAGATAGGCGACCACCCCAAAGACCATACTAAGAGCACTCAGCCTCACAGACACAGGGAGGCCCATTCTGGCGTCCTTCCCTGTCAGCCTGTGGTCCTAAGGATAGAGGAGAATTAGCAACTAGTGAGCAGTCTTGTAGTTCATGATAGCTGGGCACAACCACCCGACTCCCCCTCCCCCAGCTCCCACTGAAATGCTCAATGGCCGCCCGCAGAAGAATGTCCTGAAACTATTTAAGACAAAATGCCAAAGGGAAACAATTAGAACTGATGGCGTGATCCAAGTGGCTTGTTCTCAGTCTAACGTGGCATGATCCCAACTCTGTTTAAGTATTGACCTGTACCCACAGACACAGTCCTAGGATGAAATACATTAAAATGTTAACAGTGGCTATCTCGGTACAAGAGAATGACTGACGATTTTCTCTTTCTTGGTCCCATAGTTTAAAAAAGTTTTTCTGTGATAAACAAGCATTGCTTTTATGGTTCCAAAGGTGTTATTTTGAAAAGATGAAGAAGAGGTATCTTTAGCCCACCTTTGGTCTCGCTGAGAATAGGAGTGTAGGCTCCCCATCTACTCTGAAGCAGGCACCCCACTGGTAATGTAAAGTTTCCCTGAGAAAGACATCCCTGCCATAGGCTAATGCTGGGCCACACAGAACTCTGCTGGGTGAGTTCTTTCCCCTCCTGAGCCAGTCAGTGCTGGTGATTAGGAGTCTGTTGTTTTGGGGTCCTGATCGTATCGTTTGTTTCTCTTTTGTTCTTCTTCAAAGAAGATATGGCAATACCTAATTCAGCTTGACTCATTCTTTCCCCACCTCAGCTTACCAAAAGCTACCACAAAGCTAAATGAACAAATGACATCTTTTCATATATGTTTTAAAAGCAAATTTATAAAGAAATTAATTTCATTTGGAAAGCAGCCCATTTCTTCTTAAAGAAACACATGTATTTGAAAGCATAGCTCTTGTGTAGAAATTCTTGCTGCCTTAAGAGGTGATGGGCAGGATCAGGTGGCTTTCTTGAGAAGCTGTTGATAATGGCCTCCTCAACTTTGTAGGGTTAGCCTTATTCTTAGGGCGAAGAGTCTCTCCACTTGCAACCATAGCCCACTTTCCACACAGAGAAAGACCTTCTGCCTAGGAATGGGTCCTGGGTCACAGTTTGGATTGGTGACATTGGACAAGTTACCAAGATTCCTTCTGTGTCTTTCTGCTCCGACTCAAACCATATCCAGCTCAAAGAGAGGCTGCGGGGATCAGGAATGACATATTCACTAAGGAACTCCAGTCCCCCAGTCCATCCCGTCTTAACTACCCCTGCCACATAGTACCAAGTGACCCTTCATTCCATCTTGGTTTCTTCAGGCCATTGTCAAAGTAGTCTTCCTCTTAGAAAGTGGTCTAACATTTTAGAGTAGGGAACACCTGGCCCCTTGGAGAATGTTGATGTCTTAGCAGTGATCACTGCAGTGCTACCAAGAGGACAGATCTCATTGCATCCCACTCTGTCTGCTTTTATTGACTATTTTAAAATGTAGTTTTTGAAGAATGTCATAAAATAGAACTTAACCTTCTCTTCGATATTATGTTGCAACACAATATTGGATTCTGTCCTTCTAAAGTTTGAACAAACATGTTAAAACCCAGTACTCTTGTTGTAATAGAATTTGCTTAGACGCTTTGATCCTGTTCTTGGTTGAAGAATCTGCTGTACCTTCTAGAAAGAGCATGACTTAATGAAAGAGTGGGTATAAAGTGCTTCCCCTAGTATGTGGCCATAGGAAAGCCTCAGTAAGTTATACAGATAATGTCTGGTCATATATAACATAAAAAGTCCTGTGACGTCACCTGTGCCCACCTTCCTTTCTCTTCAAAGGGGCTCATTTTGGCCAGAAGAGGGCACTGTTGAATGTGTGGTCTCCCCCTTGCTAAGGGTGGCAGCTCCAGGGGACCAAAGCCTTCTATTAAATGACAGATGTTTTGGAAATGCTTAACTGGGTTCAGATTTTTCAGGGTATGATTCAAATGGCCAGCATGACGAGTCTACAAGGGCAAAGGTAAAGCAGGCCTTGAGGGGTCTGTCATGTGACAAGGGCAGTGAGTATCTTGCCAGTGTCGTGTGATACTTGGTGTGTGCTGTGCAGATGTGGTGTATGGTTGGAGGCTCTGTGGAAAGTAGCATAGAGATGGTCTGGGGAACGGTTATAGAACTTCCAGACACAACTGGGCAAGCCCAGCCCTCTAGGAGGAAGGAGGAACATGGCAGAGGCCCAGAGATGAGAAAAAAGCAAGACAACCAGGAGCCAGGTTGTTCTGAGCATAAAGTGTGTGAACAGAAGAATGAAAAGTAAGATGGGAGATGTTGGCTGAGTCCAATCACAAAGGTTAATTAAGGATTTTAAAGATTGACCTTGATATCAGAGTAATGGCTAACATCTAGTGAGCATCTATGCTGGACCAGGAAGTCTTCATCTGTCAGAAATGCCATAATGAAATTCCACAGACTGGGTGACTTGCAATAGAAATGTATCTTTCTCCTTTTGGAGGCTGAAAGTCTGAGATCAAGGTGACAGCCCCATTGGGTGGGCAGCCTCTTCTGGGTCACAGATTGCTAGTCAGAACCTCATGTGATAAGAGGAGCAAAGGAGCATCACTCCCATCTGTGAGGGTTCTGCTGCCAAGACCTAATCATCCCCAAGGGCCCCACCTCACAGTACTATCATATTGGGCATTAGGATTTCAGTATTGGAATTTTGGAGGGGATACATTCAAACCATAGCATGGGGTGTGGTTCTAAGCACTTTACAAGTAAAACTCATTAAATCTTTGAAACAACTCTGTGAGCCACCACTATCCCCACTGAGATAAGTAGGGCAGGTTGGGTTCCTGTTTTTTGTTTTGTTTTTTTTTAAGATTTTATTTATTTATTTGACAGAGAGAGAGGGATCACAAGTAGACGGGGGCGGGGGGGAAGCAGGCTCCTGCTGAGCAGAGAGCCCAATGTGGGGCTCGATCCCAGACCCTGAGATCATGATGTGGGCCAAAAGCAGAGGCGTAACCCACTGAGCCGCCCAGGTGCCCCTGTTTGCGGTTTTTTGGGAGATTTTTTTAGGTTGAGATTTTTTAGGTTGCTTCTGGAGAAGGGGTGGGAAGGAGAGGAAAGAGCGGGATTGGGCAGAGGAAGCTGGACTGCAGTGCAGTCTAGCAAAGGCCGTAAACTACCCCATGGGGAGCTCCAAGGCTGAGTTCCCTTCAGCCATGTTCGAAGTTTGGATGCGGGTCCTGCTCTTCATTCCCTTGTGTCAGCCAGTCATTGGATGTGGGTGCCCAGGAATGAGGTGCGGCGACCTCTGGTGAGGTGGCTGTCTGAGGGCAGGGGCAGTTTCTGGAGAGACTCAGTGGAGGGCTGTAGGGCCAGCAGGATCTGGGTGGTATAGCACAGATCCCATCACCCTGAGTTTAAGAAGCTTGCTCAAGGTCACATCACTCATCAGTGGAAGAGGAGGAACTGAAACTAAAGTAGCCTGACCTCAGAGGCTGGCCATTTCACCATTGTACTATACTGCAGTGTATACAGTGGGTTTCGATGGAGATTTTGAAGTAGGAGTAAACTGCAGCTCAAGCCTTACTTTGGCGACCTAAGTCTTAATGGTGACATGAAGAGTAAGTAGGGGAAGAGGGATTTGAAGGTTTTGTTTTGTTTTGTTTTGTTTTTACAATAAAGGGAATACTCACATGAAAGAGAAAATTCTGAAAGTATGAAAGCATACACAGTGAAAATCTCCTCACTCCTGTTCCCTTGATCCCTGGATACAGCCATCCTTACCAGTTTCTTCTGTCTGCTTCCAGACACAGTATATGTATACTTGGGTATAGACAGATATGGATACCTTATTAAATTTTCATACTCTTGTATCACAAGATTCTCACTGCTCCAGGCCTTGATTTTATAATCAGAACATAACCTTGATATTGCTATAGTACCAATTATGTACAGCTGTCTTTTTCTTTCAGATGGAAGAGGTGTTTCCGTTGTATGGATTTACTATAACTTATTGAACCATCCCTCTTGATGGGGAGTTTTGGATTGCTCTCAATTTTCTTCCTGCTGCCCAGTTTTATTGAGATAGAATTGGAATCTAATATTATATAAGTTCAAGGTGTACAGCGTGTTGATTTGACTGCTTTATATGTTGCAAAATGATTACCACCTGAGCATTAGATAACACTTTCATCATGTCACATAATAACCCCTTCTCTTTTGCAGCGAAATCATTAAAATCTACCCTCTTAGCAACTTTCAAGTATATAATACAGTATCATTAACTAAAATTACCATCTTTACATTAGATTCCTATAACTTATCATCTAATAACTGGAAGCTTGTAACTTTTGACAACACCTCCCCATTTTCCCAACCTCCCAGCCCCTGGTAACTACTGTTCTATTTCTCAGAATATGTTTTAGCTTTTTTTATATTCTATATGTAAGTTATATCATACAGGACTCACCTTTCTCTGACTTATTTCACTTAGCGTAATGCCTTGAAAGTCCATCTGTATTGTCACAGATTGCTAGATTTCCTTTCTCACAGTGGGAATAATAATCCATTGTGTATGTATACCATATCTTATTTATCCATTCATCCTTCGATGGACACTTAAGTAGTTTTCATATCTTGACTATTTTGACTAATGGTGCAGTAAACATGGGAGTGAAGATACCTCTTTAAGATTGTTTTTATTTCTTATCTCTATATACACAGAAGGGGAATTCCTGGGTCCTATGGTAGTTCTATTTTTAATTTTTTGAGTAACCTCTGTGTTTTCCACGGTGGTTGTAGTAATTTATATTCCCACCAGAAGTACGCAAGTGTTCCCTTCTCTCCACATCCTCACCAACATCTGTTATCTTGTCTTTTTGATAGTGATCATTCTAACAGATTTGAGGGGATATCTCCTTGTCGTTTTGATTTGCATTTCCCTGATGAATAGTGATGTTGAGCACCTTTTTGTGTACCTGTTAGCTATCTTCTTTGGAAAAATATCTATTCAGATCCTCTGTCTATTTTTTAATTAAATGGTTTTTTGCTATTGAGTTGTAGGAGTTCTTTATATATTTTGGTTATTAACCCCTTATTTGATAAATAATTTCCAAATATTTTCTCCTATTCCATAGGTTGGCTTTGTTTTTTTACTTTAAAAAAGTTTTAATTGAAGTAAAGTTGATATATATTTCCTGCATACAACATAGTGTGTCAGTGATTATATACATTATGAAATGCCATGATAAGTGTATTACGATATTATTGACTGTATTTCCTATCCTCTACTTTTAATCCCTGTGACTGACTTCTTTTATAATTGGAAGTTTGTAGCTTTTAACCCTCCACCCATTTTGCCCATCCCTCTACTTCCTCCACTTTAGCAAGCACCAGTTCTCTGTATTTATTCAAATTCTCTGCCCATTTTTAATTTAGATTATTTGCTTTTTTGGTATTGAGTTGTAACAAGTGCTTGATATATTTTGGATATCAATCCCTTATCAGATAACATCATTTGCAAACATTTTCATCCATTTGGTAGATCACCTTTTTATCTTGTTCATGGTTTCCTTCACTGAGCAAAAGCTTTTGTTTGTTGTAATCACAATTTGTTTCTGCTTTTGTTTCCCTTGGCTGAGGAGACAGGTCCAGAAAACTAACTGCCAAGGTCCAATAGATTACTGCCTTTGCATTTTTTTTAGGAGCTTTAAGACTTCCAGTCTCATATTTAGGTCTGTAATTCATTTAGAGTTTTTCTTATGCATGTAGTTATCCAGTTTTCCCAGCACCATTAACTAAAGAGACTGTTTTTCCGCAGTTGTATATTCTTGTTTCTTTTGTCATAAACCACACATATATGGTCAATTAAGTTATTTCTATGCTCTCAACTCTGTTCTATTGATCAATTTTTGTGCCAGTACCAAATTTTTTGTGCCTATTTTTGTGTCAGTTTTTGTGCCAGTACCATACTGTTTTGATTACTATAGCTTTGTAGTATATCTGGAAATCTAATACTGTGAAACCCCCAGGTTTGTTTTTTCTTAAGGTTGCTTTGCCCATTTGGGGTCTTCTCTCCATACAAATTTTAGGATTCTTTTTTTTAAAAGATTTTATTTATTTATTTGACAGAGAGAAATCACAAGTAGACAGAGAGGCAGGCAGAGAGAGAGAGAAGCAGGCTCCCTGCTGGGCAAAGAGCCCGATGCGGGTCTCGATCCCAGGACCCTGAGATCATGACCTGAGCCGAAGGCAGTGGCTTAACCCACTGAGCCACCCAGGCGCCCCCAAATTTTAGGATTTTTTTGGTTCCAGTTCTGTGAAAACACAACTTGTATTCTTTAAAAAGATTTATTTATTTGAGGTGGGGAGCAAAGGGAGAGAAAGAGAAAATCTTAAGCAAATTCCATGCTGAGTGCAGATCCTGACTCAGGGCTCAGTCCCCTGACCGTGAGATCATGACCTGAGCAGAAATCAAGAGTTGGATGCCTAACCGACAGAGCCACCCAGGAACTCCAACACTATTTGTATTTTGATAAGGATTGCTATTGAACCTGTAGATTACTTTGGGTAGTATGGGCATTTTAATAATACTCTTCCAGTCCATGAGTATAGTATATCTATTTATTTGTGTCACTTTTGATTTCATTTATCACTGTCATAGTTTTCAGAATAAAGGGTCCTTCTACCTACTTGGTTAAACTTATTTCTAAGTATTTTATTTTCTTTGCAGCTGTAAATGTGATTGTTTTATTTCCCTTTCTGCTATTGCTGCTATTGCATTATTAGTGTACCAGAACACAACAGATTTCCTGTATTGATTTTGTATCCTGCAACTTTATGGATTTATAAGATCTAATCATTTTTTGGTGGAATTTTAAGGTTTTCTATTTATAGTGCCATATCCTCTCAAACAGAGATAAACAATTCTTCCTTACCAATTTGGATACCTTTTGCTTTTCTTGTCTGACTGTAATGGTGAGGATTTTCAGTACTATGTTGAACTAAAGTTCCAGTACTATGTTGAGTGGACATCCTTTCCTTGTTTGTGGTCTTAGGGAAAAGCTTTAAGCTTTCACCATTCAGTTTGATGTTAACTGTGTGTTTGTCATATATAGCCTCTATTCTTTTGAGGTATGTGTTTTCTATACCTATTAAGGGTTTTCATTATGAAGAGATAGTGAATTTTGTCCAAAGCTTTTTCTGTGTGTATTGAAATGATCATATGCTTTTAATCCTACATTTTGTTAATGTGGTCTATCACTTTGGTTGATTGGGATTTATTGACCCATCCTTACATCCTGGGAATAAATCTCACTTGATTATTGTGAATGGAACTTTTAATATATTATTGAATGTGGTTTGCTAATATTTTGTTGAGGATTTTTACATCTATGTTCATTAGGGATATTGGTCTAATTATGCTTTTTTTGGAATGTCTTTGTTTTGTTTTGGTATCAGGGTAATGCTGGCCTTACAGATTATATCAGGGTAATGCTGGCCTTGTGGAATGCTGGACTTGTGGAACAGCGTTTCTGTTACTTATACTTTTTGGAACAGTTTGAGAAAGATAGGTATTAACTATCCTTTAAATGTTGATAGAATTCACATGTGAAGCCTTCTGGTCTGGAATTTTTTGATTACCCATTGAATTTTGTTACTAGTAATTAGTCTTTTCAGATTTTCTGAGATCATATATAACAGGCAAAAACATTTAAATTTTCTTATTGCCTTTGTACAAGAATCAGTGCATATCTAAATAAAACTGAATTTGTTAGACAAACATTTTTGCATATACTGTCTTCTCTTTCTCTTTCTTTGCTTTTATCTTTTGTTTGACTTTCAACAGTTCTGCCTCAATAGCTTTATCTTCCAGTGCTATCTCCTGAGCTTTCTTAAGATCAGCCAATGCTTGATCATATTCTTTTAATCCTTGCCATCCTTGAGCTCTACGGTACAGTGTTTTGGTATTGAATGGGTCTACTTCAAGTGCCTCCAAATAAATGTTGATGGCTCCTTGCCAATTTGACATGTTCAGTTTACAAGCACCAATATTCAGCGTGCCGCTTAAAGCTATAGGTTACCACTTTGATCTATCCGCTGGCTCAATAACAGTCTTTGAATCCTCCACATATCTTAAAACTTTTGTGTATTTTTTTAAAGATTTTATTTATTTATTTGAAAGAGATTACAAGTAGGCAGAGAGGCAGGCAGGGGGGGTGGAGGAAACAGGCTCCCTGCTGAGCAGAAAGCCTGATAGAGGGCTCAATCCCAGGACCCTGGGATCATGACCTGAGCCAAAGGCAGAGGCTTTAACCCACTGATCCACCCAGGCACCCCAAAGATTTTATTTATTTATTTGACAGAGAGAGAGAGATAGCAAGCAGGCAGAGAGATAACTGGTGGGGGTGGAATTTTGTGTATTTTTTAAATAACCATCTCCCAGTTCTGAGATTTGAAAAAAGTATTCCCAATATTTTTTGTCTTCTGTTATTTACTTTTGCAGGTTTTTCACCTTTCACTTCTACATTTTCTAGTATCCTTGCCACACCCATTCCTTTAATTACTTGGCCAAATACCACATATTTCCTATCCAAGTGAGGAGTCAGGATAGTTGTGATGAAGAACTGAGAACCACTTATATACTGCAGCTTGCATCTGCCATGTTTGAAAAACCTTCCCAATCACACTAATAGAAATTTTCATCTTCGAATTTAGCACCATAAATACTTTCTCCACCTGTCTCAATTTGATTTGAGAAGTCTTTGCCCTGAATCATAAATTTCTTAGTAATTTGATACTAAGGGCATCCTAGGAAATGGACAGTTTTCCCGGTGGTGGGTCCAATGCCTTTTGCTCTTGTATGCAATGTGTGAAAGTTTTCTGCAGTTTTGGGTACATATCTGCAAACAATTCTGAGACAATTCAACCAACTTATTCACCTCTAATGTCCATGTCAAGGAAGGCTCTGAGGTTACTGGGGTTGGAGGGCATAGTTTGGGGGGATGAAAGTGACATTTTGAATTGCAGATGCACTTGGGAGTGAACTCGGAGAACCTTGTGCACAACCAGCAGCTCTTTGCTCATCCTTCACTTGCAGTCTGTGTCTTTAGGTGTAAGGTGAGTTTCACATAAGCAGCATACAGATGGGTCTTGTTTTTTTAATCCTTTTGGTCTGTATGTCTTGAGTCCATTTATGTTTAAAGTAATTATTGATAAGTATATACTGGTTGCCATTTTATTCATTGTTATCTGGATGTTTTGTAAATCTGTTTTTCTCTTTTGCTCTCCTGTTTTGTGGGTTGATGGTTTACTTTACAGTTATGGTTGGCTCCCATGTTTCCTTTCTCTTATGTATTTACTTATTTATTTATTTTTGTATCTGTTACAGGTTTTTGGTTACCCTCTGGTTTATGTATAACATCTTATGTATATAGCAGTCTATGTTTAGTGGCTGGTCACTTAAGTTTGAACCTATTCTAAAAGAACCAATTTTTAGTGCTGTCTCCACATTTTATGCATATGTCACACGTTATATATTTTTACTTTGAGTATCTTCTAACTAGATTTTATAGATGTAATTATACTAGTTTTGTGTGTTCACCTCTATACTACCTTTATAAGTAATAAATCTATTACTTTTTCTATATGTTTGCTTTTACCTGTCAATTTTTTTCCTTCTGTAACTTTCTTCTAGTTATGGCCTTTTCTTCTCCAATCAAATAAACCTGTCAGGTAGAGTATTCTTTGCTGTAGGTATTTTGCTTTCAGCACTTTGAAAATGTTGTGCCACTCTCTTCTGGCCTGCAAAGTTTCTGCTAATAAATCACATGATAGCCTCAGGGAGTTTCCCTTATATGTAACTATTTTTCTTTTATTGCTTTTAAGTTTTTGTCTTTACATTTAATCTTAGTTATTTGAATTATTATATGTTTTGGTGTGGACCTCACTGAATTCATCTTATTAGGAGTGGTCTGTGTTTCCTGGACCTGGATTTCTGTTTCCTCCCCCAGATTAGGGAAGTTGGTAGCTATTAGTTATTCAGATAGGTTTTCTGCTCCTTTGTCTCACTCTTCTCCTCCTGGGACCTCTAGAATGGGAATGTTATTATGCTTGATGAGGTCACAGAGGTCTCTTTAACCTACCCATTTTAATATTCTCTTAAGCTTTTATTTTGTTAGTTTCAGGTGTACATAGAGTGCTTTACCAATTGCATACATCACCAGCTCCTTCCCAACAAGTACACTTTTTAATCCACATCGCCTGTTTAACAATTTCCTTCCCATCCCCAACCTCCCTTCTGGTAACCATCAGTTTGTTCTCTAGTTAAGAATGTATTAGTTTGAATCTTTTTCTTCCCTTTGCTCATTTCTTAAACTCCACATCAGTGAAATCATATGGTATTTGTTCTTCCCTGAATGATTTCTTTCACTTAGCATAATATTCTGTAGCTCCATGTTGTTGTAAATGGCAAGATTTCGTTCCTTTTGGTGGCTGAATAATATTCAATATTACTCATACATAGATGTATGTATATATCCATCTCACATCCTCTTTAGCCATTCATCAACTGATGGACACTTAGGCTGCTTCCATATCTCCACTATTATAAATAATGTTGCTATAAACATAGGGGTTCAGGTATTCCTTTGAATTAGTGTTTTGGTATGCTTTCAGTATGAGTAGTATGATTGCTGAATCATAAGGTAGTTCTATTTTTAACATTTTGAGGAACCTTCATACTGTTTTCCATAGTGCTACACCACCAGTTTTCATTCACACCAACAGTGAAAGAGGGTTCCTTTTTCTCCACATCCTTGCCAACACCTGCTGTTTCTTGTGTTGTTGACTTTAGCCATTCTGACAGCTGTGGGGTGATATCATGGTTTTGATTTGTATTTCCCTGATGATGAATGATGTTGGGAATTTTTTCATTTGTCTGTTGGCCATCTGGATGTCATTTTTGGAGAAATGTCTGTTCATGTCTCCTGCCCATTTTTTAACTGGACTGTTTTTGAGGTGTTTGATTTTTGTCAGTTTTTTTAAAAAACATATTTGGATACTAACCATTTACTGGATATGTCATTTGCAAATATCTTCTCCCATTCCATAGGTTTCGTTTTAGTTTTGCTGTTTTTGTTTTTTTGTTTGTTTGTTTGTTTGTTTTTGTGCAGAAGCTTCTTATTTGGATGTAGTCCAAAAAGTTTATTTTTGCTTTTGTTTCTTTTGCCCCAGGAGACCTATCCAGAAAAAAATTGCTATAGCCAATATCAGAGAAGTTACTGCCTGTGTCTCTTCTAGGATTTTATGGTTTCAGGCCTTTGGATCTTTAATCCATTTTTAATTTATTTTTGAGTATGGTGTAAGACACTGGTCAGGCTCATTCTTTTGCATGCTGTTATTGAAGAGACAGTATTTTTCCCATTGGATATTCTTTCCTGCTTTCTCAAAGATTGACCATGTAATACTGGGTTTATTTCTGGGACTTCTGTTCTTTTCCATTGATCTATGTGTCTTTTTTTGTGTGTGCCAGTGTCATAATGCTTTGATTACTACAGCTTTGTAACAGAACTGGAAGTCTGGAATTGTGCTATCTCCAACCTTGCTTTTCTTTTTCAAGGTTGCTTTGGCTATTTGGGGAGACTTTTGTGATTCCACACACATTTTGGGGTTTTTTGTTCCAATTCTGTGAAAAATGCTGTTGGCATTTTGATAGGGATTGCATTATATGTGTACATTGCTTTGGGCAGTGTAGACATTTTAACAATATTTTTCTTCCAGTCCATGAGCATGGAATGTCTTTCCATTTCTTTGTGTCCTCTTCAATTTCTTTCATCAGTATTTTATAGTTTTCAGAGTACAGGTCTTTTACCTATTTGGGGTGAGGTTTATTCCTAGGTATCTTAGTGTTTTTGGTATGCTTGAAAATGGCATGGTTGTTTGATTTCTATTTCTGCTGCTTTGTTATTGGTGTATAGAAATGCAACAGTTTTTTGTACATTGATTTTGTACCTGGTGACTTCAATGAATTTGGGCCAGTTCATCTGTTTTTTGGTGGAGTCTTGGGTTTTCTATATATCCTATCATGTCATTGGCAAATAGTTAAAGTTTTACTAATTCTTTGTTGATTTGCATGTCTCATCCCTTTTTGTTGTCTGATTGCTGTGGCTAGGATTTCCAGTACTATGCTGAAAAGAAGTGGTGAAAATGGATATTCCTCTCTTGTTCCTAACCTTAGGGTAGGTCACTTTTTCCCAAGTGAGGATGCTGTTGGCTATGAGTTGTTCATATCGGGCATTTATAATCTTGAGGTATGTTCTCTCTAAACCTACTTTGTTAAGGGTTTTTACCATGAATGAGTGTTGTATTTTGCCAAATGCTTTTCCACATCTATTGAAATGATCATATGGTTCTTATCCTTTCTCTTACTGATCTATCACATTGATTTGCAAATATTGAGCCATACTTGCAGCCCAGGAATAAATCCCACTTGATTGTGGCAAATGAATTTTTTAATGTATTGTGTTTGGTTTGCTAGTATTTTGTTGAGGATTTTTTAAACATTTATTTATATGAGATGGGGGTAGGGGCGGAGGGAAAGAGAATCTCAAGCAGATTGCTGAGCATAGAGCCAAACACAGGGCTTAATCTCATGACCCTGAGAACTTGATTTAAGCTGAAACCAAGGGCTGGACACTTAACTGACTGAGCCACCTAGGTGCCCCTTTTGAGGATTTTTGCATTTATATTCATCAGAGATACTGGCCTATAGTTATCCTTTTGAGTGGTGACTTTATCTGGTTTTGGTATCAGAGTAATGCTGGCCTCATAGAATGAATTTGGAAAAGTTTCCCTTCCTTTTTCTGTTTTGTGGAATAGTTTGAGAAGGATAGGTATTAACTCTTCTTTAAATGTTTGGAATTTGCTTTTGAAGCTGTCTGTTCCTGGAGTTTTGTTTGGGAGTTTTTCATTCGTGATTGAATCTCTTTGCTGGCTATCAGTCTTTTCAAACTTTCTATTTCTTCCTAATTCAGTTTTGATAGTTTATGTTTCTAGAAATTCATCAATTTCTTCCAGGTTGTCCAACTTGCTGGCATAGTTTTTTTTTTTTTTAAATAATATCCTCTTATAAGTGTATTTCTGTGGCGTTGGTTATTCTTACTCTTCTCATTTGTGATTTTATTGAGTCTTTTCTCTTTTTTTTCCTGGTAAGTCTGCCTAGAAGTTTTTCAATTTTATTGATCTGTTCTATTGTTTTGTTAGTTCCTGTATAACTTATTTCTACTCTAATCTTTATTATTTTCTCTTTTCTGTTCAGTTTAGTTGTTCTTTTCCTAGCTCCATTAGGTATATGGTTAGGTTGAGATTTTTCTTGCTTCTTGAGGTAGGCTTCTATTGCTATAAACTTCCCTCTTTGTACCACTTTCACTGCATCCCAAAGGTTTTGAATCATTTTTAAAAATTTTCATTTGTTTCCATGTACTTTATTTCTTCTGTTATTTCCCACTTGACCCATTGATCACTTAATAGCATTTATTTGTGGTCTTTACAGATTTTCTCATGTGGTTGAATTCTGTTTTCATAGCATTGTGGTCCGAAAAGATGGCCTATATAACTTCAGTCTTCCTGAATTTGTTGAGGGTTGTTTTGTGGGCTAATACGTGATCTATTCTGGAGGATATTCCCTGTGTACTTGAAAAGCCATTGTTTTCTTACTGATCTTCTGTTGAGATGATCTATTGATTTAAGTGGGGTGTTAATGTCCCCTACTATTACTGTGTTATTATCAATTTGCTCCTTCATTACCTGTTTTTATAATTTGAGTCCCTCCATGTTGGTGCATAAATATTTATAATTCTTATTATTATCTAATGTCCTTCTTTGTTTTTTGTTACAGTCATTGTTTCAAAGTCTGTTTTATCATCTGAAACTAATGATGTATTATCTGTTGGCTAATTGAATTTAAATTTAAAAATGATCACAAAAATAGTCTGTTTTGTCTGATGGAAGATTGGCTAGGCTGGCTTTCGTTTGACATCCATTTGCATGATAAATATTTCTCCATCCCTTCACTTTCAATATGTGGATGGGTTTAGGTCTAAAATGTGTCCCTTGTAGATAGCATATAGATGAGTTTTTAATTGTTTTTATCCCTCCTCTCACTTTTTGTCTTTTGATTGGAGGATTTACATTCAAAGTAATTTTTTTTAATCTTTCTTTTCTTAAAAAATTTTAAAAAATTTATTTATTTTCAGCATAACATTATCATTATTTTTTCATCACACCCAGTGCTCCATGCAATCCATGCCCTCTATAATACCCACCACCTGGTACCCTGACCTCCCAACCCCCGGCCACTTCAAACCCCTCAGATTGTTTTTCAGAGTCCATAGTCTCTCATGATTAACCTCCCCTTCCATTTACCCAAACCCCCTTCTCTCTAACTCCCCATGTCCTCCATGCTTTTTGTTATGCTCCACAAATAAGCGAAACCATATGATAATTGACTCTCTCTGCTTGACTTATTTCACTCAGCATAATCTCTTCCAGTCCCGTCCATGTTGCTACAAAAGTTGGGTATTCATCCTTTCTGATAGAGGCATAATATGTATTTATTTTTTTTAAGATTTTATTTATTTATTTGCAGAGAGATCACAAGTAGGCAGAGAGGTAGGTGGGTGGGGAGAGAGAAGGCTCCCTGCTCAGCAGAGGGCCTGACTCAGTCCCAGAACCCTGAGATCATGACCTGAGCTGAAGGCAGAGGCTTAAGCCACTGAGCCACCCAGACGCCCAAAAGATATGTATTTATAGCGATTACTTGTTTTGCAGTTATTTCTGAAGATTTTCTCTCATCCTTTCTTGTTTCGATTTTTTTTCTTATTTGTTACATATTTATTTGTGGTTTTTAAAAAAACATTTTGAGAGAGAGTGCTACCGGGGTAGGGGGGTAGTGCGAAGGGAAAGGGAGAGAGAGAGAATCTTAAGCAGATTCCCTGCTGAGTAAGGAGCCTGACTTGAGGTTTGATTTCAGAACCCTGAGATCATGACCTGAGCCAAAATCGTAATTTGGATGCTCAACCCACCCAGATGCCTCTTATTAGTGGTTTTTGGTTTGTGGTTGGGTTTTTATGTAACACTTTCTGTACATAGCAGTCTATATTAAGTTGAGGGTTGTTTACATTTGAACCCATTGTTTACTCCTCTCCATGTTTTTGGTATATGGCTTCATATTTAAAAATCTTTTATTTTGTGAGTTCCTTTATTTTTTACAGAAACACTCATTTTTTTCCCTCCTGGCTTTTGTGTTTCCTACCTTTATACTATCACTCCTGGATTTCCTTTCTACTCAAAGAATCCCCCTTAATATTTCTTCCAGGTCATGAACTCCTTTAGTTTTTGCTTGTCTAGAAAGCTCTTTATCTCTCCTTCTAGTCTGTGTAATATCCTTGCTGGAAAAGATATTCTTGACTGCAGTTTTTCCTATTCAGTACTTTGAATATATCATGCCACTCTCTTCTGCTTTGAAAGTTTCTGCTGCAAAGTCCCCTGCTAGCCTTAAGGGGTTTCTTTTGTGTATTAATGTCTTCCTTTGCTTCTTTTAATATTTTTTATCACTATATTTTGCCATTTTAATTACAATATGTTTTGGTATGGATCTGCCTTTGTTGATTTTGTTGGGGGTTCTGTGTGCCTCCTAGATTTGAATATCTGATTGTTTCCCCAGATAAGGGAAATTTCAGCTATTATTTCTTCAAATAAACTCTCTGGCTCCTTTTTTCTCTCTTCCTTGGGTACTCCTATAATGTGAATATTACTGCATTTGATGAAGTCAGTCATTGAGTTCCCTGAGTATTCTCATTTTGCATAATTTTCTCTCTTTCATTCAGCTTGATTACTTTCCATTACTCTGGTTTCTAGGTCATTATTTCTCTGCTTTGAAAGTTTCCAGCCTGCTGTTCTCTTCACCAAACATGTTTCTCATTTTGTTGATTAAGTCCTTTATCCCTGCTATGTTATTCATCTCTGTTTGTTGGTTTCAGTGATGCCTTCTACTCTTTTCTTAAGCCCTGTGACTATCTTCTTGATGATTACTTTAAATTCTCTATTAAGCATTTTACTCATATCTGTTTCACATATGTCTCTGGTTGTGGTCCTGTCCTGATGTTTCATTTGGGACAAATACCTCTGTCTTCTCACTTTGTCTAAGTCTCTGTGCCTGCTTCTTTGTCAGGAAAGTCAGCTAGATCTCCTGTTCATGAGGGTAATGGCTTTATGGAGAAATTCTGTCGTTCCCTGATATAGTGTTCCTTATTCCTCAGGGATTACCTTCAGGGAGTATCTCCAGTGTGTGCTGTGTGCACTGTGTTGTTTAGCACTTGCCCCTTTGTCTTTCAAGCCAGTCACCTGCAGAGGCTCTATTTGTGGGCAATGTTTTGTCCCTGGACTGAATGAGGCAATTTTTAACTAGCTATGTTCTGGCCTGCTAGTGAAATGACATTTGTCACCACCACTGTCAGAACTGATGTCCTGCAAAGTTCCTGGGTCAGGAAACATGGTGTGGGTAAGGGTTTGGGTTGATCTGGGGAATAGGGCCTGCCATGCTGGGACTAATGCAATCATGACTGGGAAGGCACTTCCACTGGAGTGGGTAGGGGGAAGTTTGGTGGAAGCAAAGTAGTCAGCCAGTGTCTGCACTACACTGATTCCTGCAGGTGGTCCTATGGTTATGCCATGGGACCAGGGAGGGAAATGGCATCTGCCAGTTCCTTTGTTCCCTGTGAGGGATGTCTCCATGAATGCTGCCTCTCTGGGATGTACTCAGAGAGGTACAAATAACCTCCCCACTGTGTTCCCAGATGCTCTTCAGATCAGTTTCCATGCTGTATATTGTGGGCTGTTTTCCCTGTCTTCACTCCAAGAGCAGCATCTGGGCTCTCTCAAAGCAAAGCCCGATGACCTTTAAAACTCCGGACTTTAAGCCCATGGGTTTCCAAAAATCAGAAAATTTGGCCTCTCTCGCTTTCTAAGCCACTTGCTGTGGGGATTAATTTCCCCTATGCACTCCTGCCTTTCACCCTTCTCTGTGTCCATGGTGATCACTATCTGTTTCTCTCTCCAAACCATGGCTCTGCACTTTCCATCTTCTTCAATGTGGCCTTTTCTCTACCTTTAGTTAAGGAGTTTGTTCTGCCAGTTTTCAGGCTTATTTCTGGGGTACATAGGATGATTTGATAATTATCTAATTGTATTCTTGGGGTGGGGCAAACTAAGGGTCCTCTGCCTGCTGTCATATTCCCTTCTCCTATAATATACTTTCATCTTTTGGCTGCTCAGCTTGATTACTTTCCATTACTCCATCTTCCAGTAAGTTGATCCATTCTTCGGCATCCTCTAATCTCTTGATTCCTTCTAGTATACTTTTCAATTCCATTAGCGTATTCTTTGGCTCTGTTTTATATTGTCCCATTGTAGAAGTTCTCACTGAGTTAATTTACTTTTCCCTCAAGTCCAGTGAGTATCAACCATATTACTTATCTGTTTCATTTTGCTCTTTTTTTTACTTTTTTTTTTTTGTGTTCCAGAATTCATTGTTTATGTACCACATCCAGTGCTGCATGCAACACATGCCCTCCACAATACCCACCATTAGGCTCACCCAACCTCCCATCCCACTCCCCTCCAAAACCCTCATTTAGTTCCTCAGAGTCTACAGTCTCTCATGGTTCATCTCCCCCTCTAATTCCCCCCAACTCCCTTCTCATCTCCATCTCCCCATGTCCTCCGTGTTATTCCTTATGCTTCATAAATAAGCATATGATAATTGACTCTCTCTGCTTGACTTGTTTCACTCAGCATAATCTCTTCCAGTCCCGTCCATGTTGATACAAAAGTTGGGTATTCATCCTTTCTGATGGAGGCATCATACTCCATAGTATATATAACAACATCTTCTTTATCTATTCGTCCATTGAAGGGCATCTTGGTCTTTTCCACAGTTTGGCAATTGTGGCCATTGCTGCTATGAACATTGGCACTTCTTTTCACTACATCTGTATCTTTGGGGTAAATACCCAGGAGTGCAATTGCAGGGTCATAGGGAAGCTCTATTTTTAATTTCTTGAGGAATCTCCACACTGTTCTCCAAAGAGGCTGCACCAACTTGCATTCCCACCAACAGTGTAAGAGGGTTCCCCTTTCTCCACATCCTCTCCAACACATGTTGTTTACTGTCTTGTTAATTTTGGCCATTCTAACTGGTGTAAGGTGGTATCTCAATGGCTGATATCCAATATCTATAAGGAACTCCTCAAATCAACACACACAAAAACAGATAATCATTTTGGTTTTTTACTGTGATTTTTTTTTTTTAATTTGAGATACATGTCTCTGTCTCCTCATTTTGTCTCTCTGTACTTCTTTTTATGTATTAGGTAGGCCAAATTAAGTTTTGAAAATAGTGGCTTTATGTATATGGGATCCTATAGTGCCCTGTGGTCTTGTTCCCTCAGGTCACTAGAACCAGGTGCCCCAGGGATGTCCCCTGTGTGGGCTGTATATGTGCTCTTGTTGTGGCTGAACTATGATTGATGGGAGCAAGCTCATAAGTGGAGTTGGCCCTCAGCTCAGCTGGCTGCAATGACCCACTTTACATGCTGTAGGCACACTAGTATATAGGTGTTCCTTCCTATGTGCAATTTAGAGGCTGGCTGGCTGGTGGGTGGGGTTGGTACTTAACCTGAGTTACCACTAGGTACTTACCACTAGGACTTAATACTAGGACAGCTGTGAGTATACTGAGGAGTAAGGCTTGCTCCCTGCACAGCCAGTGAGAGGCTTGGCTGCAGTAGCTGTGGGTATACTGGTGTGTGGTGTTAGCTAACCCCCACCTCAGGGCAGGAGTCACTTTGGAAAGGTGCCAGTCCCATCCAGGGCTGCCTGATGGGTGTGGTGGTGCAGGAGCCACTCTGGAGGACTGCCTGCTGGGGTGAGATTTGCAGTGCTAGCAAGGTAGATGTGACAGCCAGTGTTAACTCTCTCCAAGTGTCAGGCTGCCTAGGCTGGGGAAGGGCAGGAAAAATGGTACCTGTCAGCACTTTTGTTCCTGGAGGAATCTGCAGGTGGCTGCACTTCTGGCCCTCATCTTAAAATTAGTCAACATATTTTTTTTTACATATATCCTAGGTGCTTTTCAAACTGTTTGGGCTGAGTTAGTTGGAATGCTGGCTATCCTCGGGCTAATAATACATTATATGTTAATAAAAAATTAAAAATTAAAAAAAAAAAAAAACACTGACTTTCAATGCCAGACATTATGGGGATTTGTTTTCCTAGTGTGAGTCCCTAGGGCAGGGGATTAGTGCCCCATGTGGAGTGTGATACCCTCTCTTTTCCATGCTTGTGATATTCCCTAATTTTGTGGTTGGTTGCACCAGGGTTTTAGTTCCTGATTGCATTTCTACCCCTTCTTACCCCTTTCAGTATGGGCTTCTCGCTACAACTAACTGGAGGATCTGCTCTACCTGTTTTTCAGGGAGAGTTGCAATACATGTGCTTGTCTCTGTGTGTCTGTGGGGCAAGTTGAATTCAGGATCCTGGTACTCCACCATCTACCCAGTCTAGGAGGTTTATTCATTCGGTTCATGGTTCTTTTGCTGTACAGAAGCTTTTTAGTTTGATGGAGTCCCACTTGTTTACTTTTGATTTTGTTGCTTTTCTGTTTTGGTGTTAAATCCAAAAATTCATTGCCAAGACCAGTGCCTAGGAGCTTACCCTTTGTGTTCTTTCAGGAGTTTTTTATTTTCAGGTTTTTCATCTAAGTATTTTTATTAATTTTGAGTGAA
Source organism: Mustela nivalis (assembly GCF_964662115.1). Taxonomy (NCBI): domain Eukaryota; kingdom Metazoa; phylum Chordata; class Mammalia; order Carnivora; family Mustelidae; genus Mustela; species Mustela nivalis. The sequence goes on along the minus strand of NC_139026.1, from coordinate 122,175,749 downwards.
TTTTTGTGTATGGTATAAGATGGGGTTCCAGGTTTTCTCAGCATCCTTCATCAAAGAAACTGTCTTCTCCCTACTACTATATATTCCTCTCTCCCTGTTGTAAATTGATAGTATATGCATAGGTTTGTTTCTGGACTCTCTTCTATTGATCTGTGTGTCTTTTTATGCCAATATCATACTATTTGACTACTGGAGTTTTGTGGTACAGTTTGAAATTAGGAAATGTGTTGTTCCACCTTTGTTTAGAATTGTTTTGGTTATTCAGAGACTTTTTTTTTTTTAAGATTTTATTTATTTGACAGAGAGAGATCACAAGTAGGCAGAGAGGCAGGCAGAGAGAGAGAAAGAGGAGGAAGCAGGCTCCCTGCTGAGCAGAGAGCCCGATGCGGGACTCGATTCCAGGACCCTGAGATCATGACCTGAGCCGAAGGCAGCGGCTTAAGCCACTGAGCCACCCAGGCGTCCCTATTCAGAGACTTTTGTGGTTACATACAAACTTTATGATTATTCCATTTCTGTGAAAAAATTCATTAGAATTTATATAGGGACTGAATTTAATTTTACAGTGTTTTGGTGTACAGGCCTTTTACCTCCTTGGTTAAATTTATTCCTAGATTTTATATACCCTTTGGTGTGGTTGTAAATGGGTTTTCTTAATTTTACAGAACTTTTTTATTCTAACAGCTTGTGGCATTTCAGGGTTTTCTAAATGTAATTATTATGTCCCCTGTAAATAGACAGCTTTTTCTACTCCAATTTGAATGCGTTTTCTTTTTGTCTAATTGCTATAGTTAGGACTTAAAAGTGGTGAGAGTGGGCATCCCTGTCTTGTTGCTCATCTTGGGGAAAATCTTTTAGCATTTCAACACTGAGTGTGTTGTTAGCTGGGAGCTTCTCATGCATGGCCTTTATTATATTGAGGTATATTCCCTGTGTAACACTGAGAGTTTTTAATCATGAAGGGATGTTAAATCTTGTCAATTTCTAGTTCTATGTTGAGATGATCATATGGTTTTTATCCTTCATTTTATTAATGTATCACATTGATGGATTTACAGATGTTGAACCACCTTTGCATCCTTGCAATAAATCCTATTTGATTGTGATGTATGATCTTATGTTTAATTTCATTTGCTAGTAAGTTGAGGATTTTTTTCACAAATGTTCATCAGGGATATTGACCTGTAATTTGTTTTCTGTAGTGTCCTTGTCAGATTCAGTATCAAGGTTTGCACAAGGTGTGGTATTAATATTCCTTTAAATGTTTGGTAGAATTCATCACTGAGGCCATACGATTCTGGACTTCTGGAGGGGGTGATTAAAGATGACTGATTCAATCTCCTTGCCAGTAATCTGTTCAGATATTCTATTTACTCATGAATCACTCTTGGTAGGTTTTATGTTTCAAGGAATTTATCTATTTCTTTTCATTGTTCAGTTTCTGTGGTAAAAGTTGAAGCATCTCTTTGGTTACTGATCTATTCTGTTTGTTTCACTAATCTTTTTTTGTTGTCTTTTTATTCTCTAATTCATTTATTTCTGGTCTGATCTTTATTATTTCCTTCCTTTCACTAACTTTGTACTTTGTATTTTCTTCCTTTCTTAGTTCCTTGAGGTGGAAAGTTAGGTTGTTTATTTGAAGTTTCTTGTTTCTCAGATTTTACTGCATTCTGTAAGTTTTGGCATGTTTTTGTTTGGTTTGGTTTTGATTACCTTTGGTCAGCATGTTTACTTTTGTTTTGTCAGCAGCATGTTTATCTCCACATATTTGTGAATTTTCCAATTTTTTCTTGTAATTAATATCATTTTGGTTAGAAAAGCAGTTTAATCTGAACACTGAAAATAAATTTTAAAAAATAATCTTAATACAGGGTTGATCATGGAGAATGTTCTATGTGCATTTCAGAAGAATATATATTCTGTGGTTTCTGGATGAAATGGTCTATATATATTGCTTAAGTCCATCTGGTTTAACATGCAGTTTAAGTTGAGTGTTGCCTTCTTTTTCTGTCTGCATAGTCTACTCATTTTTGATGGAAGGATAATAAAGACCCCTATTATCATATGACTATTTATCTCTTTAGGTCTATTATTTCTGTTATATATTTGGGCGCTCCTCTGTAGGGTACATAAATATTTACGAATGTTATATCCCTTTGATGAATTGATTCCTTTATCATTATATCATGATCTCTGTTTATTATTGCCTTTCTCTTAAAGTCTATTTTTCTGATAACCATGTAGTTACCCATTTTTCCATTAGTTTCCATTTACATGGGTATCATTTCCCATCTTTTCACCTTCGTCTGTGTGATCTTGCTGCTGTCCCGCAGAACAATTTGTTACTTAAACTGTAACCCCTGGAGGATTTTACTAGTTGCCAAGCACATTTAGATATGGCCTTAAGAAAAACGTATACTAGCAACGGGTCTTTGGGGAGAAGGACGATATACGACCGTGAAGCTGGGCAGCTGGGGATGCCCGGCTCGCTCAGGGCGGAATGCCGCCCCTTCACAGAAGCCGGGCAGCGGCCTGGGCAGAACACCGCCTGCTTCAGGGAAGCCGAGCACCCGGGAGGAATGCCCGGTCAGCTCAAGGTGGAAGGAAAACCGCCTGCTTCCCTTTTCCCTTATCGCTCCTTTCTCTTCCCCAAAGCTAAGCGCCTGTTGTTAGTTAGATGAGTCCTTTGAATGTGCTTGTTTAACTATTAACTTTATCTTCCTCCTTGATTGTCTGCAAGACAGTCCCCTTTGACCTTCATCAGTCCTTCTGTTGGCTATTGTTTCCATCAAATAAAAGTGAGACTGTGGAGTTGCTCATGGCAGCAGTCCTTTTCGACTGGTGTCCCCTGCTCCCAATCTCTTGCAGCTGACTTATTTGTGCCTAATTCTTCTCCCGTCACCGACTGGAAGCAGCAGTTCTCAAAGCTGAAGTGAGTCTTTTGTAGGCAGCATAGCACATAGATGGGTTATGTATTTGATCCATTAAACCATTCCTTTTGATTAGAACATTTAGGCCATTTACATTTAATAATTGATAGATATGTACTTATTGCTATTTTGTTAATGGTTTGCTGGTTGTTTTGTAATTCCTCTATTCCTTTCTTTGTCTTTTTAAAATTTAATTATTTCACTGTTTTAAGATTCTTTGTTTATACACCACACCCAGTGCTCCATGCAATACATGCCCTCCTTAATACCCACCACCAGGCACATATTGCATGGAGCACTAGGTGTGGTGCATAAACAATGAACCTTAGAACACTGAAAAATAAAATTATAGTAAAAAACAAAAATCCCCACCACCAGTCTCACCCATCCTCCCACTACCCCCTTCTAAAACCCTCTGTTTGTTTTTCAGAGTCCACAGTCTCTCATGGCTCATCTCCCCCTCCAATTAACCCAATTCACTTTTCCTTTTCTTTTCCTAATGTCTCCCATGTTGTTCCTTATGCTTCACAAGTAAGTGAAACCATATGATAATTGACTTGCTCTTCTTGATTTCTTTCACTCAGCATAACCTCCTCCAGACCCGTCCATGTTGATACAAAAGTTGGGTATTCATCCTTTCTGATGGAGGTATAATATTCCATTGTCTATACGAACCATATCTCGTATATCCACTTGTCTGTTGAAGGGCATCTTGGCTCTTTCCTCAGTTTGGCGATTGTGGCCATTGCTGCTATGAACATTGGGGTACAGATGACCCTTCTTTTCACTGGATCTGTATCTTTGGGGTAAATACTCAGTAATGGAAATTGCAGGGTCATAGGGTAGCTCTATTTTTAATTTCTTAAGGAAGCTCCACACTGTTTTCCAAAGTGACTGTACCAACTTGCATTCCCACCAACAGTGTAAAAAGGTTCCCCTTTCTCCATGCCCTCTCCAACACATGTTGTTTCTTGTCTTGTTAATTTTGACCATTCTAACTGGTGTAAAGTGGTATCTCAATGTGGTTTTGATTTGAATTTCCCTGATGGCAAAGATGATGAACATTTTTTTCATTGTCTGTTAGCAATTTGTATGTCTTGATTGGAGAAGTGTCTGTTCATATCTTCTGCCCATTTTTTGATGTGATTATCTGTTTTATATGTTGAGTTTGAGGAGTTCTTTATAGATCTTGGATATCAGCCCTTTATCTGTAGTGTCATTTGCGAATATCTTCTCCCATTCTGTGGATTGCCTCTTTGTTTTGTTGACTCTTCCCTTTGCTGTGCTTATTTTGACAGTCCCAAAATTCATTTTTGCTTTTGTTTCCTTTGCCTTTGGAGACATGTCTTGAAAGAAGTTGCTGTGGCCGATGTTGAAGAGATTACTGCCTATGTTCTCCTCTAGGATTTTGATAGATTCCTGCCTCAAGTTGAGGTCTTTTATCCATTTCAAGTTTATCTTTGTGTATGGTGTAAGAGAATGGTCAAGTTTCATTCTTCTATACATAGCTGTCTGATTTTCCCAGCACCATTTATTGAAGAGACTGTCTTTTTTCCACTGTATATTTTTTCCTGCTTTGTCAAAGATTATTTGACCATAGAGTTGTGGGTCCATATCTGGACTCTTTACTGTGTTTTACTGATGTAGGTGTCTTTTTTTGTGCCAATACCATGTTGTCTTGGTGATCATAGCTTTGTAGTAAATAGAAGGGGAGAGTTAAAGTATAGAGATTTAGAATGCTTTCAACTAAAAACTGTTTTAAAGACCATAAGAACTAATTTTTGAAAGTATTCTAAATCTCTATACTTTAACTCTCCCCTTCTATTTTGTTTTTTTTTTTGTTGTTGTTGTTGTTGTTGTTTTTCATTTTTTATAAACATATATTTTTATCCCCAGGGGTACAGGTCTGTGAATCACCAGGTTTACACACTTCACAGCACTCACCAAAGCACATACCCTCCCCAATGTCCATAATCCCACCCCCTTCTCCCAAACCCCCTCCCCCCAGCAACCCTCAGTTTGTTTTGTGAGATTAAGAGTCACTTATGGTTTGTCTCCCTCCCAATCCCATCTTGTTTCATTTATTCTTCTCCTACCCACTTAAGCCTCCATGTTGCATCACCACTTTCTCATATCAGGGAGATCATATGATAGTTGTCTTTCTCTGCTTGACTTATTTCACTAAGCATGATACGCTCTAGTTCCATCCATGTTGTTGCAAATGGCAAGATTTCATTTCTTTTGATGGCTGCAGAATGGATCAAGAAGATGTGGTATATATACACAATGGAATACTATTTTGTTTTTGATATCACAATTTACAACATCATTTTAATCCATTAACAAATATGTGTATAGTTATCTTTACCATTTTTGTTTTTTAACCTTTATACAGGCTTTATAAGTGATTAACCCACTGCCAAACTTAATTGATTTTGAATTTTAGTTTATATTTATCTGTACTAGTGAGATTTATACTTTTATATATTTTTACCTGCCTTTTTTTTTTCCAGCTTAAAGAACAACATTTAATATTTCTTGAAAGTTGGGTCTAGTGGTGATGAATTCTTTGTGCTTTATACTTGTCTGGAAAATGTTCTCTTTCAATTCTGCATGGCAGTTTTGCTGGATAGGGTATTCTTGGTTGGCAGTTTTTTTTCTTTCCACTCATTATAGGTATACCTCTGAGATATTGTGGGTTCTGTTGCAGACTACCACAACAAAATGAATGTTGCAATAAAGGAAGTAAAATGAGGGTTTTTTTTTTTTTTGTTTCCCAGTATATATAAAAGTTATGTTTACATTATATTGTGGTCTGCTAAGTGCACAATAGTATTATATCTATATCTGTCTATCTGTATACCTTAATTTAAAAATACTTTGTTAAAAATTGCTAAACATCACCTGAACTTGCAGGGAGTAGTAATCACTAATGGCTACTAACTGATTACAGTGGTAGTTGTGAAAGGTTGAGGTGACTGGACAATTTCTTTAAGATGACAGTGAAGTTTGCCAGAGCAAGTGACTCTTCCTTTCATTCCTGTAGCATGTAATGCTGTTTGATAGTGTTTCACCTGTAGTAGAACCTCCTTGTCGAAATTGGAGTCAATCCTCTCAAACCCTGCTGCATATTAACTAAGTTTACATAATATTCTGAGTCATTTATTTTCATTTCAACAATCTTGATAATATCCTCATCAGGAGTAGATTTCATCTCAAGAAACCACTTCCTTTGTCCGTAAGAAGTAACTCCTCATCTGTTCAAGTTTTATCATGACTTTGCAACAATTCTGTCCAATCTTTAGGCTACAATTTTTTTTACATTTTTTATTGTATTATGTTAGTCACCATAAAAATAATTAGTTTTTGAAGCAGTGTTGTTCCAAAATTCATTGTTTCTAATTCTAGTTCTTTTCTACTTGCACCTCATCTGCAGGGACTTCCTCCACTGAAGTTTTGAACCCTTCAAAGTCATCCATGAGGTTTGGAATAATAAACTTTTTCCAAACTCTTGTTAATGTTGATTTATGACATTTTCCCATCAATGATGAATGTTCTTAATGGCATCTAGAATAGTTTTTATTTTGCCTAGATTATCAGAGGAATCACTGTCGGTGGCAACTATAGCCTTATAAAGTATAGTTTTTAGATAAGTAGACTTGAAATATGAAGTGACTCCTTGATCCATGGGCTGCAGATGGCTATTGTTTTAGTAAACATGAAAACATTAATCTCTTTGTACATCTCCATCAGAGCTCTTGGGTAACCAGCTACATTGTCAATGAGCAGTAATATCTTGAAAGAATTTTTTTTTTTCTGAGCAAGTCTCACAGTGGGCTTAAAATCTTCAGTAAACCATGTTATAAATGCAAGTGTGTTCAGCTTGCTTTTTTGTTTTATTTATAGAACACAGAGTAGATTTAACATAATATCTAAGAGCCATAAGATTTTCAGAATGGTAAATGAGCATTGGCTCCAACTGAAAGTCACCAGCTGCATTAGCCTTTAACAAAAGAGTCAGCCAGTCCTTTGAAGTTTTGAAGCCAGGTATTAACTTCTCCTTGCTATCAGTGAAAGCCCTAGATAGCATCTTTTTCCAATAAAAGACTATTTCATCCCCATTAAAAATCTCTTATTTAGTATAGCCACCTTTATTAATTATCTCAGATCTGGAGAACTTGCTGCACCTTCTACATCTTCACTTTGTGCTTCACCTTGCACTTTGATGTTATGGAGATGGTGTCATTCTTAAACCTCATGAACCAACCTCTGCTAAGTTCACACTTTTCTTCTGTAGCTTCCTCACCTCTCTAACTTCATGGAATTTAAGAGAGCTAGGACCCTGTTTTGGGTGAGGCTTTGGCTTAATCCTGTGGCTGGTTTGATTTTTTTTTTTTTCCTCCAGATGACTAAAACTTTCTCCACATCAGCCAAAAACCTGTTTTTTCTTCTCATTTGTGTTGACTGGAGTAGCACCTTTAATTTTCTTCAAGAACTTTCCCTTTGCATTCACAGCTTGGCTGACTATTGGATATAAGGGGTTTAGGTTTCAGCCTGTTTCAGATTTTTGCCATGCCTTCCTCACTGAGCTTAATTATTTCTAGCTTTTGATTTAAAGTGCGAGGTATATGACTCTTCCTTTCACTATCCACTTAGAAGCCATTGTAGGCTTATAAACTGGCCTAATTTCACTATTGTTTTTTCTCAGGGAACAGGGAGACCCAGAGTGAGGGAAAGAGATGGGGGGAATTGCCCCCCATTTGGTGGAGCAGCCAAAACACATACATTTAAATTTGCCTTCTTATGTGGATATGGAACAAATAAAAGTAATGTCAAAGATCCGAGGTCACCATGACATATAATAATGGAAAAGTTTGAAATAGTTCAAGAGTCACCAAACTGTGTCACAGAATTACCAAAGTGAAAAAATGTTGGAAAAATAGCACCAATAGACTTGCTTAGCAAATTGCCACAGATCTTCAATTGACAGAAAATGCAGTATTTATGAAGCACAACAAAACCAGGTATTCCTATATACATCATGCAAGTCTCTATGGGCCTGGAAAATTTCTGAAGAATCTGATAGTCTTGTGTGTGTGTAGGGGTCACCTCGTATGTAAGTTTTATTTTTTTTCCTGTTTTTAAGATCCTCTCCTGTCTTTGACAATTTGATCACAGTGTATCTCAGTGCTCATCTCTTTGGGTTCATCTTATTTCATATGCTGTTTAATATTCTGGCCATCCTAGATCTGCGTGCCTATTTCTCCAGGTTAAAGAAGTTTTCAGTCATTATTCTTTAAATACATTTTCTACCTCTTTCTCTATTCTTCTTAGGAGACAACATTAAGCAGACCAACATTCACATTATGGGGTCCCCAAAGTTCCATCAGCTATCTTCACTATTTTTTAATCTTTTTTTTCTTTTTGCTGTTCTGACTGGATAAGTTACACTGTCCTGTCCTTTGAACTCATGGATCATTTTTTTCTGTGTTTTCAAGTGTACTGTTTAACCCCTCTGTAGTATTTTTTCTCTTCAGTTATTGTGTTCTTCAGCTCTGTCCCTTTTATTAAGTACTTTCTTTTATATTTGTTGAATTTTTCACTTGGTTCATGTGTTACTCTCCTGAATTGAGTGGACATCTTTATCACTGTTATTTTGAACTCCTTGCCAGGTACATCACTCATCTCCATTTCATTAAGATCTTTTTCTGGGGTTTTCTCTTGTTCTTTTGTTTGGAACATATTCCTCTATTTCTTCATTTTGATCTATTCTCTGTATTGATTTCTATGCATTAGATAAAAGAGTCACATCTCCCATTCTTCTCTGGCTTATTAGCTCTTGGCTGTCTCTCAACCCCTGTGACTGTCCAAGCAGCCTACTTTATTTTTAGTGGCTTCGAGAAGTGGAGGTTGTGCCAAGACCTTTCACTGTCTCAAAGGGGAGGATCTCAGTCAGCATCTGGATTCATGCTGATTGGAAAGCAGAACTTCAGGTAGCAACTTTTATAATTTGCAAATGGAATTGATTCTCTAATTTCTCTTTCTACAGTTAAATTGTTAGTATATAAGAAAGCAACTGATTTCTGTGCATTGATTTTGTATCCTGCCATATTACTGAATTGCTTATTGTCACTATCTTGAACTGGAACCCTATCTTCTGTCTTTTTGATAATAGCCCTTCTAATAAGTAGGAAGTGATGATAATTGTGGTATGAATTTTCATTTCTCCAATGAGTAGTGATGTCTAGCACTGTTGCATATACCTATTGGCTGTATTTATGTCATCTTTGGAGAAATCTGTTGAGGTCTTCTGACTGAGAGTCCCTGGAACTGGTTCCTAGGTAGGAATGAGATCTCTCTGATACATGAGTAGCCCAGACTCCTCCTGAATCCCTTGGCATATGATGCTAGATCCCATAGGTCTCTCAAAGGCACTAACATTTAGTAATGGATGCTCATTTATTGTTGCGTTGAGGGACAAAAACGAGGGATATCTTAGGCTGCTGTGATGCTAATATCACTCTTCAACCTTAGGACAGTATTATTTGTTGTAGGTATATGTTGGTACAAGTGGGAATATTACAATGGGATGAAGTTCCAAAATGACTAGGTCATGGTGTATATGTAGTTTTAATTTTTGTAGATAAAGCCAAATCACTTTTTATAGAGGTTTATACTCTATCCACAGTATAAGAGTGCCTATTTCTCTAATTAACTTTTTGATTTTGTCAGTCTGAAAAATAGCAATTCATTATACCTCTCATTTGCATGTATCTTTATGCTTCCTTTCCAGTGAACTATCCCAATTCTTTGTGAATTTTTAAAATAAAGATATTTTTAAATTAATCTGTACACCCATGTGGTGCTCGAACCCACAACCCCAAGATCGAGAGTCACATGCTCTACCAGCTGAGCTAGCCAGATGCCCCACTTTGTATATTTTTGTTTGGGGGCCTGGCCTTTTGCTTATTGGTTTATTGGCATAACAAAATTTAGAACATCTTTGTTTTCTGTAAAAACAAAACAAAAACCATAAAACCACAACAACCAAAAGAACCAGGGTGGCTTTGTTAAGAAAGAAAGACTTTGTTTTAAAAAGTGCCTCTTCCTTCAAGCCGATCCTGCCATGACCAAAACAGTTTGCAGAGTGGGAGTATTTGATGCAGAGTACAGCAAAGCCCTATAAGTAGAAATACCTTGAAGGCCCTCTGTGGCTGATCCTCACCCTCCGGCTCCCCTGGAAAATGTTTTAAACTCAGGTTAGAATTCAATAGGCAAAATTGCTGAATCAGAGAAAAAAGTGAAGACTCACCAACCCCCTCAGGGAATCAGTAGTACACAAGTTGGTAAACATGTAAAAAGATAAACCATGCAATAGCTTTTAAAAATTAAACTATGGAAGTTCAGAGAGGGTCCTTTGTGTTTGCTGAGAGGGCAGGGTTCACAGGGTGAAAAAAGAAAGGCGCTTGAGGGTTGTCCTCTTCCTGGGGCTGGAGCCATTGGCTGTCAGAGTCTGTGTTGTTGGGTACTTGATAGCACCCAGGGAAATTGCTCTAGGGAAGTTTTATGAACCTCACCTACTTCTCCCATGGCATTTTCCCCCACAGCTCATGTGTTCATCAGTGCAGAAGGCTCTGTTTGAGGAGGAGGACCATGTCAAGAAGCTGCAGCAGAAGGTGGCCACTCTGGAGAAGCGGAACAAGCAACTTCGGGATCGGGTGAAGAAGGTCAAGAGGTCATTGAGGCAGGCACGAAAGAATGGTCGCCACCTGGAGCTGGTGAACCAGAAGCTCAGTGAGAAGTTAGCAGCTGCAGCAGGTGCCCTCCCACACATTAATGCCTTGGGGCAGGAGCCACCAGGTGCCACGTACCTGCGGGGGTAACAGCCCTTGAGTAGTGGTCTTGCCTGACTCTGCTGAAACATGTTGCCTCTTGCCAGTGATTGTAAATTAATGGTAGGTTTTAATGTGCACATAGGTCAAAAAGTCTTGTAGATGTTTTAAATATGCATTTGGTAGTGGCTAGTTAGTTGAAGGGGCAAGTCTTGTTATTTTCTTAGTTGCTGGGCTTCTTCTCCCTGCTTCACTCCCAGACTCAGTGCTTACAAGTCCAGAGGCAGCACGATCCTGGAATGTCATGTGCTCTCCTAGGGCCTGACTTCAGCTTTCAGGAGCACACTGGAAAGTCTGGGGAAAGAATATTTTAGAATCTTTAGATGTACAAGAATCAAGGGGCTCAGCCTTATTGCAAAAGAGGCTGTGAGATCTCCAGCTCTGAGCTCCAGGACCATCATAGGTTTTGAGAAGGGATCTGCAGCAAGTCTTGGAACTTTTGGAAGGTGGATGGCAACCTTGCAAAGCACCCAAGGATGTCTGTAAATAACCATGTGCATGGTGTCTCTACTCCAGCCAGCTGAAGCACAGCTTGTAACAGTGCAGTGGGGAGACAGGGGTAATTGAACAAGATGAATTATACCTGATTTCCAAGACCAGTTACCCAGAGTTAAAGAGGATACCTATGGGTCACTTTAATCTAAAGGGGAATTGTCTTTGTGGACTGGTCATGTTTTATCAAAGTGTGTTGCTGAGTTGGCAAGAGCCTGCACAATATCTCAGCCCCTGCTAAATGCAAACTTACTGTCGGCTCATTAATTCCTTCCAGCTGCTCTGAATTTGAGGTGAGTTGACCCAGTACACTGTTAACTTCTGCAAAGATACCTCCTTACCTATTGGAATCAAGTGACCTTGCCTCATTCCCATCCAGGCACCCAAAGAGTTTGTTCCAGGTGGTTCTACAGAGGCTTGATGCAAGCATTTTCACCACCTAACTAAACTGGCTGTAAGGTAGTTTTGTTCTCAGAGAGAAAATAACTGTCAATAGAGACATGAAAGCAAACTAAGTTTCATTTTTATATTACGTGAAGCTTAGCCCTCCTAGTAGTCTATGACCAGTCTACATAGTGGTTTTAAAACAGTGGATGATAACTCCGTATATCAATTTGATAGAAAATACAGTAACTGAGAGTGTGAAATAAGACTGGAAGGCCAGATTGCATACCATACTGTAATAGATATCAGTTATAAAAATAACTGAGATATATAAAAAAATAGATTATCAGTTATAAAAACTCAAATGCTTTACAGCTTTTTTGTCTGTCCCATAGAACTTCTGAATGTCTATCGCCAGACATGTATCATTATGCTAAGAATGAACAGTCATGTAGACATCTTTCATAATGTAATACAAAGCTCAGTTACAAACATGCATCCTAGGATTTTGGAAAACAGATACTTCTCTTAGAAAGGACATAATAAAGAAATTAATAAGGTCCCTCTTGTATTTTTTGTTAGTTTATCTTTTATGGCCAAATTGCCTTCTGCCCAATGAGTTATGCAGTGAAAATGCTTATGGTGGAAATACCAGACAGGGTTCCAGGCATTCCAGTCTCTGCTTCTGTATGCAAACACCTTCTACCCACCAGGACTGCCCACCCCTGGGAGTAATAATGTTTGCACATGAGCCCACCTGTCAGCATATCAGGTTTTGTACATGACCTCAGAGCACTTCCCCCTCTTTGGAAAGAACCTGTAAAGACAGTACTGCCAGTAAGAAGGGTATCCACATATAGAACAGCTGAGCCCTTAATTTAGGTACATTTCATCCAGTGGCAGTTGGGTTCTTAAGAAGGCAACCAAGTGGTCATCTTGTGACTACCTTCTGATGGACCTTCAGATCTCGAAGTCCCTCTTGCTTTTCCAGATATAACTTTCAGGTTCCTCCATCAGGAAATCTGCCCCCAGACCACTCCAGACCACTTCCACCACTGGAAATGGCAATTACATGGTCAGATTTCCCTTCCACTGCCTTTAGGAAAACCACATTTTTTGGCTCTGGCAGCTGGTTGGGAGGATGTACCTGTGTCACTTGAGGCTACTGCTTAAAGGGGGTTGTCTGCACTCTGGACTGGATAGAATGGCAGTTTTTGCTTCATTTCCAAGCTTCTACTACTCCTTTATTAGCTGTATCCTTCATAGTACAATAGTTTAGTCTTTCTGGGGCCATTTCATTAAATCATTTTGGCTTCCACCCAAGGGAATGACAAGCCTAAGGGTGATTTACAGCTAATGTTTTGAGAACTGTGGAACCTGGATCCCTACAGATGCATTATGTTCTGCCTTTTTAATAAATACGAGCAGTATTCCAGCCACAATGGTAAGGTGATGTGTGTTTCTTTGGGGTCAGGGAGATTCCAGCTTTGGCCTGGAAAAGTACTTTTTAGATCCTTCTGGGGAAGCATCTGTGAGTAACACCTGGGACACATAGAAGACTGAGCTCAAATCTCTTGATGTTCCTGTGGGGGGATATGGCTGAACCTCTCTGTCCCAGGGTTCCCACCTTTCAACCCACCTGCAGAAAAACAGTGGTATCTGCTCCTCATAGGGGAGAAGAAGCTTCATTAATCAATGTCTGCAAAAATATATTTGAATCTGTTGCCAAAGGAGGAAGCCCCCCAGGTCCCTGTTATCTGCTGCATTGTCATCTTACTGGAGCCCTTTCAACCTGTTTATTGTACCCACAGGAATTTTTTATGCAAGAAGAATCCAAGTACTTCAAAATTGATAATGCTACAACAGGTTGGTTGAGCATATCTCTGAGATGCAGACCACTGTTGAGCTCTACTTTGGAAAAGTCACTTGGCCTTCTCAAACCCCAAAGTCACAAACGAAATGAGGCAGACAGAATCTAGAATCTTTGTCAGAATCTAGAATCACAGGTCACCATGTGAGCTACAGCTAGCGTGGGGTAGTTCTTGGGCCTCCACTGTGTGTTTAAATATGAATGTCCAGACCACTGTTCCTACTGATTTTTTTTTTCTTTTGATGTCACACTTTTCCTGGTACCTGCCCAGTAATAGGGATTCTCACATCTGTGATGCAAGGCCCCATCTCTCTTAGGGGAGAGATAACCTAAATTGTTGATTCAGCAACAGTCCATATTCTAAAATAGTCTTAAAAATCAAGCACCTAGTGTGTATTAGGCTCCTTTACCATATTCTCATTTACTGTTTCTTATAACTTTATAAAATAGTTGTCATGTTCCCCGTGCTTAAAGAGGAATCTGGAGTTTCAAGAGATTAATTGCCCAATGAAACACAAGTAGTATAAAGTGGCCAAAGATTCAACCCCATCTTGATTTCCCTCTTTATACTTGTTCATGTAAAATGAGGCTAGTAAACACTTCTCCCTCAAAGGCTGTTCAGAAGATTGAATAAAATCATTCCTTTAAATGCTTAGCTTGGTTCTTGACACTCTCCAAGCACTCAAGATAGAAGTGTTGTTTCTACTATTACCCACAAAGACCCAATGCAGGTCATAAATGAGATGTTATTTGGTGGGATTCCATGTAATTTTCCTATTAACAAGAGGAGGGATAAAAACGTTGATCATCTCAATAGATACTGGAAAAGTGTTTGGCAAAATAAACATCTATTTATGATAAAAACTACAACAAAGTGCATCTGGAGGGAATATACCTCAACACAATGAAGGCCATATATGAAAAACCCAAAGCTAAAATCATACTCAATGGTGAAAAATGGAGAGCTTTTCCTCTAAGATCAATATTAAGACAAGGATATTCACTCTTACCACTTTCATTCAGTATAGTACTGGAAGTCCTAGCTCTGGCAATTAGACAAGAAAATGAAACGAAAGGCATCCAAATGAAAGACATCAGATTGGAAGATGCAAAATTGTCAATACTTGCAGATCAGATGCTGTTATATATAGAAAACACTAAAGAGGCCACTAAAAGCTATTAGAATAAACAAATAGCATGACACAGAATTGATAAGCAAAAATCTTTTTATATACTAATATAGAACTATGAAAAAAATTAAAACAATGCCTTTTATATTTGCATGAAAAAGAAAACCTAGAAATATATTTAACCAGAGTTAAAAGATCTGAACACTGACATTGCAAGACATTGGTGAAAGAAATTAAAGATTAGTATTATGCTAAGAAATAAGGCAGACAGAAAAGACAAATAGCATATGATCACTTATATGTAGAATTTTAGAAAACGAAGAAAAAACCAGAAATGGACCCAAGATACAGGAAATGAACTGTTGGCTATTTAAGGGGGAAGAGGATAAAGTTGAGTGAAAGAGGTAAACAGGATTAATATATCCAAATGTCCAGTTACAAAATAAATCATGGGGATGTAATATACAGTGTAGGAAATATAGTCAATAATATGGTAATATACTTATGGTGACAGATGGTAATTGGACATTGTGGGGATTTTGTAGTATATAAAAATATCAACCACTATTACATATGAAAATAATTCAATGCTGTATGTCGATATACTTCAATTTTTTAAGAAAGTCATCCAAATTGGAAAGGAAAAAGTAAAACTGTCACTACTTGCAGAATGACATGACACTATATATAGAAAACCTTAAATCCTACACCAAAAAACTATCACAACTAATAAGTGAGATAAATAAAAGTGCCAGATAGAAAATAAATATAGTAAATTCTGTGGCATTTACACACACTAATAAACTATCAGAAAGAGAAATTAAGAAAACAATTTCACTTACAACTGCATCAAAAATAATAAAATACTTAGAAGGGCCATATACACTCCAATGTTCATAGCAGCACTATCCACAATAACCAAACTGTGGAAAGAGCCAAGATGCCCTTCAACAGATGAATGGATAAAGACAATATGGTCCATATACACAATGGAATATTACTCAGCCATCAGAAAGGATGAATACCCAACTTTTGCATCAACATGGATGGGACTGGAGGAGATTATGCTGAGTCAAATAAGTCAAGCAGAGAAAGACAATTATCATATGGTTTTACTTATTTGTGGAACATAAGGAATAGGGTGGAGGACATTAGGAGAGGCAAGGGAAAAATGAAGGGGGAGAAGTCGGGAGGGGATGAAAAATGAGAGACTATGGACTCTGAGAAACTGAGGGTTTTAGAGGGGAGGAGGATGGGGGATGTGTTAGCCTGGTGATGGGTATTAAGGAGAACATGGATTGCATGAAGCACTGATTGTTATAAGCAAGCAATAAATCATGGAACACTACATCAAAAACTAATGATGTATGGTGTCTAACATAATAAAAATTTTAAAATGTTGAGTGAAATAAGCAGAGAGAGTCAGTTGTAGGGTTTCACTTATTGTGGAGCATAAGAAATAACATGGAGGACATGGGGAGATGGAGAGGAGATGGGAATTGGGGGAAATTGGAGGGAGAGATAAATCATGAGACACTCTCAGAAACAATCTGAGGGTTTTGGAGGGGTGGGGGTTGGGAGGTTGGGTGAACCTAGTGGTGGGTATTATGGAGAGCACATATTGTATGGAACAATGGGTGTGGTGCATAAAAAAATGAATTCTGGAACAATGAAAAATTAAAAAAATAAATAAACAAATACAAAATAAAATTAAAAAACAAAGAAAAATTTAACCAACAGAACAAAGACCCATAATCTGAAAAGTATAAAACCTCCTGGAGGAAAGATTCATGCATTGTTGGTAGGAATATAAATTATAGTAGCTACTATGGAAAACAGTATAGAGGTTCTTCAAAAAATTAGAAATACTGTATAATCCACCAATTCCACTTCTGGACATTTATCTTAAGAAAATAACACTAATTCAAAAAATTATATGAACTATGTTCATTGGAGCATTATTTAGAATAGCTAATACATGGAAGGAAACTAAATGTCCATCAATAGATGAAATGGACAAAGAAGATGTGTGTGCATGCACACACATGGAATATTGAATAATATTAAAGAATGAAATCTTGACATTTACAAAAACATGGATGGACCTAGAGGGTTTTGTCCTAAGGTCAATAAGAGAAATTAAAATATTGTGATTTCACTTATATGTAGAATCTACAAAACCAAACACAGAACAAACAAAGCAAAACAAAGACAGACTCATACAGAGAACAAACTGATGATTGCTGAAAGGGAGAGGTATGAAAGGATGGATGAAATAGGTGAAGGGGATTAATAGGTATCCTATTAACAGGTAGAATACTCCAATTATAAAATATATAAAACACAGTGATATAATGTATGGCATAAGGAATATAGTCAATAATATTGTAACAAGTTTCTATGGTGACAGGTGAGAACTAGATATATTGTGGTGCGTTACTAAAGTACATAAATATCAAACCACTACATTGTATACTTGAAAATAATACAATATTTTATATCAGTTACTCAATTAAATTGTTGCCTGAGAAGCAGTTTTTGGTTTAGTCTCCAGGGAGGAGCTGTGATCCTCCTCAAAGACCAAGGAAACCAGTAGACACAAACTCTGCTCTCTCACACTAGCCCTCTCCAAGTTACCAATATCCCTACAGAAAGAACTTCTATACACATCTAAGGCCCCGCTTCTGTGGCTGCTGCCAACAGACAGGTCTCTATGTCACCTGACTCTGAGAGCCAATGGGGCTACCATTCAGGAATCCCACAGAACTGTCAAGAAACAAAAAGGTAATTTTTAACCCCTTCCCCCTCAAACTCAGTATAGAGGAAGTAGACACACATGCCCATCTTCCAGTCTTTCCCTGAAAGGGGTCTATTTGCATAATTCAAAAGCTGCTGCCTGGGGGGCCAGACTTCTAATTTACTGTGCACCTAGAGGCTGACTGGAACTTCTTTGAAGACCAGGGATGCCAGCAGACATCTGGTATCTTGGCCTATCCTTCTACCTGCTCTAAGATCTCCCTAGAATGCACTTGTACATGCTTCTGGTCCAGCTTTTGTGTTTGCCACCTAACGGATGGGCTTCTCAATCACCAGGGTCTCATAGAGAATGAGGCTTGCATTCATGAGTCCTACTGTAGCATACAAAGCAGTTCTTAACAGGCTCAGGAATACGCTTACACACACAGCTATATTCCTAGGCCCAATGCAAAGAGAGCAGCAAAAACACCCACCTTCCATTTCTCCCTAAATTGAGCCCCCAAGTACATACTTTCCCAGGTGCTGCCTAAGGATCCAGTTTCCAACTTGCTTGCAAGTAGGTGCTGACTGCAATCCTTCCCTTTGGAACCCTGACAAGTTTTGGCAACCCTCAACTACTGGGAGCTAGTAGGAATAAAGATAGTGGCTTGAACACTTACAATGATTAAAAAAACAACCAGGAACATGGACTAGGATGATAGATGAATTTTGTCTCCTACAATGAGACCACTGTTAAGACTGATTTAGGTGGCTGTTTCATCTAATGCACAGGAACGAACACAGAGTGTCAAGGGAAATGATGAAACAAACTATATTCCCAACTAAAGAACAAGATGAATCTCCAGAAAGATCTTAATGAAACAGAGATAAGGGAATTAACTGATAGAGAAAGGAAATATAATAAAATACCTGACAGATTACAATGCTGATGGATATAATTACTGAACTTAAAAATTCAATAGAGGCATTGAACAGCAGACTAAACTATAAGAAAAAATCAGTGGACTTGAGACAGGGAAGTAGAACTCATCCAATCATAGGAGCAAAAGACAAACGATTAAAGATAGCTTAAGGGACTTAGGGGACATCATTAAACTGACCAACATACATATTTATAAGGGCCCAGGAAGCAAAGAGAGAAAGAAGGGGCAGAAAGTCTATTCAAAGAAATAACAGCTGAACACTTCCTTAACCTAAGAGACATGTAGATTCAAGAAATACAGATTTAAAAAAAGATGACTACAGAGTAAAACACATTATAATTAAATTGTCAAAAGTTAAAAACAAGGAGATAATCTAAAAAGCATCAAGAGAAAAACAACTTGTTATGTACAAAGGAGCCCACATACTATTTTCAGCAGGTTTATTAGCAGAAACTTCACAGGCCAGAAGGGATTGGGATGATGCATTCAAAGTGCTGAAAGCCATTCCAAAGCAACAGAATACGCATTCTTCTCTAGCACACATGAAACATTCTCCAGAATAGATCGCATCCTGGGTCACAAATCAGGTCTCAACTAGTCCCAAAAGATTGGGATCATTCCCTGCATATTTGTAGAACATAATGCTCTGAAGCTAGAACTCAATCACAAGAGGAAAGTTGGAAAGAACTCACATACATGGAGGCTACAGAGCATCCTACTAAAGAATGAATGGGTCGGGCACCTGGGTGGCTCAGTGGGTTAAGCCACTGCCTTTGGCTCAGGTCATGATCTCAGGGTCCTGGGATTGAGTCCCGAATCGGGCTCTCTGCTCAGCAGGGAGCCTGCTTTCTCCTCTCTCTCTCTCTCTGCCTGCCTACTTGTGATCTCTCTCTGTCAAATAAATAAAACCTTAAAAAAAAAAAAAAGAATGAATGGGTCAACCAGGAAATTAAAGAAGAATTGAAAAAAATTTATGGAAACAAATGGAAATGAAAATACAACTTTTCAAACTCTGGGACACAGCAAAGGCGGTCCTGAGAGGAAAGTATATAGTGATACAAGCCTTTCTCAAGAAACAAGAAAGGTCTCAAGTACACAACCTAACCCTCCACCTAAAGGAGCTGGAGAAAGAACAAGAAAGAAAGCCTAAACCCAGCAGGAGAAGAGAAATAATAAAGATCAGAGCAGAAATCAATGAAATAGAAACCAAAAAACAATAGAACAAATCAACAAAACTAGGAGCTGGTTCTTTGAAAGAATTAATAAGATTGATAAACCCCTGGCCAGACTTATCAAAAAGGAAAGAGAAAGGACCAAAATAAATAAAATCATGAATGAAAGAGGAAAGATCACAACCAACACCAAAGAAATACAAACAATTACAAGAACATATTATGAGCAACTATACACCAGCAAATTTGACAATCTGGAAGAAATGGGTGCATTCCTAGAGATGTATAAACTACCAAAACTGAACCAGGAAGAAATAGAAAACCCAAATGGACCCATAACCAGTAAGGAGATTGAAGCCGTCATCAAAAATCTCTCAACAAACAAGGACCCAGGGCCAGATGGCTTCACAGGGGAATTCTACCAAACATTTTAAGAAGAATTAATAGCTATTCTCCAGAAACTGTTCCAAAAATAAAAATGTAAGGAAAACTTCCAAACTCATTTTATGAGGCCAGCATTACCTTGATCCCAAAACCAGAAAAAGACCCCATCGAAAAGGAGAATTACAGACCAATATCCTTGGTGAATACAGATGCAAAAATTCTCACCAAAATACTAGCCAATAGGATCCAACAGTACATTAAAAGGATTATTCACCACAACCAAGTAGGATTTATTCCTGGGCTGCAAGTTTGGTTCAACATCTGCAAATCAATCAATGTGATACATTAATAAAAGAAAGAACAAGAACCATATGATACTCTCGATAGATGCTGAAAAAGCATTTGACAAAGTACAGCATCCTTTCTTGATCAAAACTCTTCAAAGTGTAGGGATAGAGGGTTCTTACCTTAATATCATCAAAGCCATCTATGAACAACCCACAGCAATGATCATTTTCAATGGGGAAAACAGAGCTTTTCCCCCTAAGGTCAGGAACACGGCAGGGCTGTTCACTATTACCACTGCTATTCAACATAGTACTAGAAGTCCTAGCATCAGCAAACAGACAACAAAAAGAAATAAAAGGCATCTGAATTGACAAAGAAGAAGTCAAAACCTCTCACTCTTGGCAGATGATATGATACTGTATGTGGAAAACCCAAAAGACTCCACCCCAAAACTTCTAGAACTCATACAGGAATAAAGTGAGGTGTCAGGATATAAAATCAATGCACAGGAGTGCCTGGGCAGCTCAGTGGTTAAAGCCTCTGCTTTCAGCTTGGGTGGTGATCCCAGGTTCCTGGATGGAGCCCCACATTGGACTCTTTCTGCTCAGTGGGGGACCTGCCTCCCCCTTCACCTGCCTCTCTGCCTAACTGTGATCTCTGTATGTCAAATAAATAAATAAAATCTTTAAAAAAATCAATGCACAGAAATCAGTTGCATATCTATATACCAACAGCAAGACAGAAGAAAGAGAAATTAAGAAGTCAATCCCGTTTACAATTGTACCCAAAACCATAAGATACCTAGGAATAAACCTAACCAAAGAAGCAAAGAATCTGTATTCAGAAAACTATAAAGTACTCCATGAAAGAAATTGAGGAAGACACAAAGAAATGGAAAAACGATCCATGCTCATGGACTAGAAAAATAAATATTGTGAAAATGTCTATGATACCTAAAGCAATCTACACATTTAATGCAATCCCTATCAAAATATCATCAATTTTTTTTCAAAGAAATGAAACAAATAATCTTAAAATTTATATGGAACCATAAAAGTCCCTGAATAGCCAGAGGAATGTTGAAAAAGAAAAACAAAGTTGGCAGCATCACAACTACAGACTTCAAGCTCTATTACAAAGCTGTAATCATCAAGACAGTATGGTACTGGCACAAAAACAGACACATAGATCAATGGAACAGAATAGAGAGCCCAGAAATAGACCCTCAACTCTATGGTCAACTAATCTTTGACAAAGCAGGAAAGAATGTCCAATGGAAAAAAGACAGTCTCTTCAACAAATGGTGTTGTAATTGGACAGCCACATGCAGAAGAATGAAACTGGACCATTTCCTTACACTATACACAAAAATAAACTCAAAATAGATGAAAGACCTCAATGTGAGACAGGAATCCATCAAAATCCTTGAGAAGAACACAGGCAGCAGCCTCTTTGACCTCTGCCACAGCAACTTCTTCCTAGAAACATCGCCAAAGGCAAGGGAAGCAAGGGCAAAAATGAACTATTGGGACTTCATAAAGATCAAAAGCTCTTGCACAACAAAGGAAACAGTTAACAAAACCAAAAGACAACTGACAGAATGGGAGAAGATATTCGCTAATGACATATCAGATAAAGGGCTAGTATCCAAAATCTATAAAGAACTTAGCAAACTCAACATTCAAAGAATAAATAACCCAATCAAGAAATGGGCAGAGGACATGAACAAACATTTCTGCAAAGAAGACATCCAGATGGCCAAAAGACATATGAAAAAGTGTTCCACATCACTCAGCATCTGGGAAATACAAATCAAAACCACAATGAGATACCACCTCACACCAGTCAGAATGGCTAAAATTAACAAGTCAGGAAATGACAGATGTTGGCGAGTATGCAGAGAAAGGGGAACCCTCCTACACTGTTGGTGGGAATGCAAACTAGTGCAGCCACTCTGGAAAACAGCATGGAGGTTCCTCAAAATGTTGAAAATAGAGCTACCCTATGACCCAGCAATCACACTACTGGGTATTTACCCTAAAGATACAAATGTAGTGATCCAAAGGGACAAGTGTACCCAAATATTTATAGCAGCAATGTCCACAATAGCCAAACTATGGAAAGAACCTAGGTGTCCATCAACAGATGAATGGATAAAGAAGATTTCGGATATATATATAGATATAGATATAGATATCTATATCTATATCTATATCTATATCTATATCTATATATATATATATATGATGGAATACTATGTAGCCATCAAAAGAAATGAAACCTTGCCATTTGCAATGACTTGGATGGAACTAGAGGGTATTACGCTGAAAGAAACAAGTCAATCAGAGAAAGATAATTATCATACGATCTCCCTGATATGAGGAATTTAAGAGACAGGGTGGGCTGCTTGGGAGGTAGGGAAGGAAAAAAATGAAACAAGAGGGCGCCTGGGTGGCTCAGTGGGTTAAGCCGCTGCCTTCCGCTCAGGTCATGATCTCGGAGTCCTGGGATCGAGTCCCGCATCGGGCTCTCTGCTCAGCAGAGAGCCTGCTTCCCTCTCTCTCTCTCTCTGCCTGCCTCTGCACAATCTACTTGTGATTTCTCTCTGTCAAATAAATAAATAAAATCTTTAAAAAAAAAAATGAAACAAGATTGGATTGGGAGGGAGACAAACCATAAGAGACTCATAATATCACAAAACAAACTGATGGTTGCTGTGGAGGGGGAGTAGGGAAAGGGTGGTTGGGTTATGGACATTGGGGAGGATATGTGATATGGTGAGTGCTGTGAAGTGTGGAAGTCCGACGATTCACAGACCTGTACCCCTGGGGCAAATAATACATTATATGTTAATAAAAATAATTTTTTTAAAAAGTGCTAAAAGGAAAATCTACTAGCCAAGAATACCCAGCAATGTTGTCTTTTAGAATTGAAGGAGAGGACAGTATTACATATTAAAATCCCTAAAGATCACACACACACACACACACACACACACAGAGTTATAGACAAATTCAGTAAAGTTGCAAGATACAAAATCTTCATATAAAAATTAGTTGAGTTTACATTATCCTTCATAATTGCAAGAGAGTTTGCCAGACAAACAAAAAGTGAGAGTTTCAGCAACACTAGACTGACCTTATAAGAAACGTTAAAAAGACTTTAAGCTGAAACATAAGGGCATGAATTCATAACAGAAACATATGAAAGGATAAATGGCACCGATAAAGATAAATATATAGTTAAATTCAGAATAGTCTAATGAGATTTTATTGGTGAGTTAAGTACTTATAAAACCAATAGGAAGATTACAAGGCAAAAGTATTAAAAATAACTGAAACTATGTCGCTCTCGCCAGCAAGAACGACCAGGAGACACGGAGTGACAAGCTTGCGAATCTTTATTGTTCTCTCCTTACCCAGATCTTTACCCCTATTTGTATCCCCTCTCCTCCCATCAGCAGACTGTACATGTGAAAGGAAGCCTGATAGCATGATAAAAAGCCCGCAGTGTCCTCGGGCTACCTGTTCTGGGCATAGCCAATCATCTTTCAGGTGGTGCGCAGGTCCTCTGTTTAGCCACAGGCGCAAGCACCATGTTGTCTGCTATGTACACAGCTGCCCCCGACAAAACTACATTGACTTGTTAATGGAGAATCAAGATAAAAAGTGTAAATTGTGACATCAAAAATAAAAATGTGAAGGGGGAAGCAAAAATAGCCTTAGAATACACTCAAACTTAAGTTGTTACCAGCTTAAAAGTGACTTTTATAACTTTTAGGAGTTTGAGATAAGCTTCATGGTAACCATAAAGCAAAACCCTACAGTAGATACACAAAAGATAAAGAAAAAGGAATCTAAGCATACCACTACAGAGGAATAATCTATTTACAGAGAAGAAGAGAAGAAAGGAACAGAAGAATTACAAAACAGCCATAAAACAATTAACATATGACAATAAGGTCAAATCTATTAATACTTACACTAAATGAAAATAGACTAAATTCTTAGACCAAAAGTCATAGAGCAGATGAGTGAATAAAAAAACAAGACCCATCTCTATGCTGACTATAAGAGACTCACTTTGGCTTTAAGAACACACATAGGCTAAAAATGAAGGGACGGAAAAAGATATTCCATACATATAGAAACCGAAAGAAAGCTCATGTAGCCATAGTTGCATTAGATAAAATAGGCCTTAAGACAAAGCCTGTAGTTAGAGAGAGAAGGCCATTATATAATCATAAAGGTATTAATCCAAGAAAAGAATACAATGTTTATAACTATTAATGCATTCAGCATAGAAGCATCTAAATATAAAAAAATCAACCAATATTAATAAACCTAAAAAGAGAAATATACAGCAATATAATAACAGTAAGGGGTTTCATACTCAACCTTCATCAATATATAGGTTATCCAGGAGAAAATCAGTAAGGGAATATTGGACTTTAATGACACATTTGATGGGATAGACTTCATGAACATTCAAAGAATATTCCATTCAATAGCATCAGAATACCCATTCTTCTCAAGCACACATGGAACACTCTCCAAGACAGACAACATGTTAGGCCACAAAACAAGTCTTAATAAAGATCTAAAATTACATCATTTTTTCTGGCCACAGTGATATGACTAGAAGTAAATTAGAAGAAGAAATAAATTAGAAGACAACACATAAATTAGAAGAAAAGCCACAAATATGTAGAGATAAAACAACATGGTACTAAACTATCAATTGGGTCTAAGAAGAAATCATGAGAGAAATTTTAAAATATCTTGAAACAAATGAAAATAGAAACACAACATACCAAAAAGTATGGGATGCAGCAAAAATGCTTTAAAAGGGAAGTTTAAATGGCAAATCCACACATTAAAAAACAAGATAAATGATTATCTCAAATAATCTAACTCTCCACCTCAAGGAACTAGAAATAGGTGAAAAAGTTAAGCCCAAAAATCTGCAGTATGCTGGTCAGCTTTTTAAGATGCTGAAAACTCCAGTGGGGAAGGAAATGTTCACAAACTCGCTGTGCTCCCTTCACACTCCTCAGGTCCTATATCAACTGGTTTAACACAGAGCAATACATCTGACTTTGTTATTTTTTTTAAAAGCCCAAGGGAGGGGCACCTGGGTGGCTCAGTGGGTTAAGCCGCTGCCTTCGGCTCCGATCATGATCTCAGGGTCCTGGGATCGAGTCCCGCATCGGGCTCTCTGCTCAGTGGGGAGCCTGCTTCCCTCTCTCTCTCTCTCTGCCTGCCTCTCCAACTACTTGTGATTTCTCTCTGTCAAATAAATAAATAAAATCTTTAAAAAAAAATAATAAAAATAAAAATAAAAGCCCAAGGGAGCACCTGGGTGGCCCAGTCAGTTGGGCCGCTGCCTTTGAATCAGGTCATGATTGCAGGGTCCTGGGATTGAGCCCCACATTGGACTATTTGCTCAGCAGAGATTCTACTTCTCCTTCTGCTCTGCCTCTCCCCACTGCACATGCCTCCTATCTCTCAAATAAATAAAATCTTAAAAAAAAAAAAAAAAAAGGACTAGATGGGTTTGCTTGGTTTATTCTTTCAAAGAATTTAAGAACGAATACCAATCCTTCTGAAACTCTTCCAAAAATAAGTAAAATAGCAAGATACAAAATCAATATACATGTGTCAGTTGTATTTATATGCACTAATATTGAACCATCAGAAGTAAAAGTAAGGAAAGCAATCACACTGACATTTGCATCAAGAGGAATAAAATACCTAGGGATATATTTCACCAAGGAGGTAAAAGGTTTGTATGCTGATCCTGTAAGACATTAATGAAAGAAACTGAAAAAGATACAAATAAATGGAAAGATATTCTTTATTCTTATATTGAAAGAATATTGTTGAATGTCCTTACTATCCAAAAGGATCTACAGGTTCTATGAAATTCCCATCAAAATTCCAATAGCGTTCTTCACAGAAATAAAACAAGTAATTGTAAAATTTGTATGGAACCATGAAAGACCCCAACTAGGTAAAGTGATCTTGATTAAAAAGAACAAAGCTGGAGTATCATGCTGCCTGATTAAAGCTATATCCTAAAGCTATAGTTATTAAAACAGTATGTATTAGCATAAAAACAGAAACAAAGAACAACGGAACAAAATAAAGAACCCAGAAATAAACCAACCTATTTATGGTCAATTAATTTATGACAAAGGGACGAAGCATATACAACTGGGAAAGCAGTCTCTTCAATAAATGATGACAGGAAAAGTAGACAGCCACATGCAAAGAATGAAATGGAACCACTGTCTTACACACCATACACAAAAATTGATTAAATACTCGAATGTTATTTGAAACCATGAAACTCCAGAAAAAAAAAATAATGGATAATCTCCTTGACATTGGTCTTGGCAAAGATTTTTTTGAATTTGTCCACAAAGGCAACAAAAGCAAATATAAACAAGTCAGACTACATCAATCTAAAAATCTTTTGTACAGCAAAGAAAACCACCAATGAGATGAAAAGGCAACCTATGGAATGGGAGAAGGGGTTAATATCCAAATCATATAAATGATAAGGGGTTAATATCCAAAATGCACTATGAAGTCATACAACTCAGTAGAAAAAGGGCAAACAATTGAATTATCAGGTAGTCAGAGAAACTGAACAGACATTTTTCCCAAGAAGACATACAAATGGCTAACAGGTACATGAAAAGGTGCTCAACATTACTAATCATTAGGGAAATAAAAATCAAAGCCGCAATGTATGATATCTCACACCTGTTAGAATGATTAATATCAAACAGACAAGAAATAGAGAAAATCCCAAGATGGTAACGTAGGAAGATCCTGAACTCACCTCCTCCCCAGACACACCAAATCTACACCTATTTATAGAGCAATTTCCCCTGAAGAAAAACTAAGGGATGACTGAACAGTTTCTGAACAACAAAAGATAGAATGGAAAGAGAGACAGTCACAGTAATGAAGATACCCTCCCCAATGCTGCTGCAAACCAGAGTGGGGAGGGATAACCCTGAGGGATGGGGAACAGATTTGTCTACTCCGGATCACACACATATAAAAGCCGTGATTTAAAAGAGCAACTAGTACATAAAAGAGTCAGCCTTTGCACTTCACCAAATGGTGGAAGAGCTGTTGGAATTCTCTCTAGGCTGGTGGGCACCACAGTTTACACTTTCCCTCTGCCTTGAAAGCATGAAAGGGAGAAGGGTCTCTTTGCCCTATGTGGGCTCCTGCCTCAGTGAGCCCTGGGCTCCTAGCCTGCACCAGCTCCTGTTGTCTGACAATGCGAGTCCCTAGGATGGTACACACTGGGATGCTCCTGGTCCCTGGTCAGCCTTCACTACAACTCCTGCTGATATGCCAAGGTAGTACAAGTGCAAAGAATCCTGGAACATGCCAGGTCTGCACCACTTCAGCTTCAGATGGCTTGGTAGAGCACCTCTTGCACAGAGTGCTCTGGAACCTCTTGCTGATTTCTGCCTTGGCTTTAGCCACCCTGCCAGGGCACTCCCTCTGTGGTGTGCCCTGGAACAACCCAGCCTATACCTAGTTCAGCTTCAGCTATCCCGCAATGAGACCATTTGTGTGGAAACCCCCAGGACCCCCCAGCTTAGACACTTCAACTTCAACTATCCTGCCAAAGTGACCTCTACACATAGAGCCTTAGGATGCCCCAACTCCCATCCACCTCAACTTCAGCTGTCCTGTCAGAATGGCCTCTGTGCACAGAGCCAGGGACCTCTTTGGCCTGCACTCACCTCATCTCAGCTATCCTGTTAGGCTATCCTCTTAATGTAGGGTCCCAGGACACCCCTGGTCTATACCTACTTCAGCTTTAGTTGTCCTGCCAGGATACCCTTTGGATGGAGAGCCCTGGGACCTCCCAGCACAGCATGTTTGGCTCTAGCTGGCCTGCCAGGGCACCCTCTGTGCATAGAGATCCAAGATCCACCTGGCCTACACCCACCTAGCCTCAGCTATCCTGCCAGGGTGCCCTCTGTATGCTGAGCCCTGGGGGTCATTAGGGCTTGCATCCACTTCAGTTGTCCTGCCAGCATATCCTCTATGTGTACCCCTCAGACTCCCAGGGCCTGCACCCATGTCAGCTTCAACTGTGTAGAGAGCCTCAGGACTGTCATGGCCTGCACTCACTTTAGCTTTGGACATCCTACCCAGGGAAGCCCTAGCATGGAGTGTGCCATGAGCCCCAGCACACACCAGCCATACCTCCATTCAGCCAGTGAAATTCATTAGGCACACACAGTCTACCCAGGGGATGGCCATACAGAAGACCATTCCTTCAAGTGCAGAAGTAGCAGTTCTACCTAATTCTTAGAAACAAAGAAAGTCAAGCAAAATGGGGAGACAGAGGAATATGTTTCAAACCAAAGAATAAGGAAAAAACTCAGAAAAAAGACCTAAGTGAAATGGACATAAGCAATATGCCTTAAGAGTTTTTGAAAATTTTTTTATTATGTTATGTTAGTCATCATACAGTACATCATTAGTTCTTGGTGTAGTGTTCCATGATTCATTGTTTGCATATAACACTCAGTGTTGCATGCAATCCATGTCCTCCTTAATACTTATCACTGGGCTAACACATCCCCACGCCCTCTCCCCTCTAAAACCCTCAGTTTGTTTCTCAGAGTCCATAGTCTCTCATGTTTCATCTCCTCCTCCAATTTCTACCCCCATCCTTTTCCCCTTCCTTCTTCTAATGTCCTCCATGCTATGCCTTATGTTCCACAAATAAGTGAAACCATAAGATAATTGACTTCCCTGCTTGGCTCATTTCACTTAGCATAATATCCTCAGTTCCCATCCATGCTGATGCAAAAATTGGGTATTCATCCTTTCTGATGGCTGAGTAGTATACCATTGTATCTATGGAGAGTTTAAAATAATGATTATAAAGATGTTTACTGGGTTAGAGAGAAGAGTGGAAGAACTCAGTGAGACCTTCAAAAAAGAGAAAATGTATAAGAGAACCAGTCAGAGTGGAAGAAGACAATAAATGAGATGAAAAATACACCAGAGAAAATTAATACTAGATTAATTAGATTAATTAATACTAGATTAATACTGATTATGGATCAGCACTTTGTAAGACAGTGTAATGAAGTACAAGCTGAACAGCAGCAAAAAAGCAAAAAAGAAAAGGATAGGCCAATCAATGGATCTCTTGGATAACATCACAAGGAAATGTATTTACATTATAGAGATCATCAAAGGAGAAAAAAGTATGTCCACACTGAAAACAGTGTGGAGGTTCCTCAAAAAATTAAAAATAGAGTTACCCTATGACCCAGCAATTGCATTACTGGCTATTTAGCCCAAAGATACAGATGTAGTGAAAAGACAGGCCATATTGTACCCCAATGTTCATAGCAGCAATGTCCACAATAGCCAAACCTTGGAAAGATCCAAGATGCCCTTCAACAGATGAATGGATAAAGAAGATGTGGTCCATAGAAACAATGGAATATTACTCAGCCATCAGAAAGGATGAATACCCAAAGTTTGCATCAACGTGTATGGGAGTGGAGATTATGCTAAGTGAAATAAGTCAAGCAGAGAAAGTAAATTATCCTATGTTTTCACTTTCTTGTGGAACATTAGGAATAGCATGGATGACATTAAGAGAAGGAAGAGAAAAATGAAGGGCGGGGGGAATCCAAGTGGGAGATGAACCATGAGAGACTGGACTCTGAGAAACAAATTGAGGGTTTTAGAGAGGAGGGGGTAGAGGTGGAGTGATAGGTTGGCCCAGTGATGGTTATTAAGGAGGGCACAGAGTGCATGGAGAACTGGGCATTATACATAAACAATGAATCTTGGAACATTACATCAAAAATAATGACTCTTAATCTCACAAAACATATATATATGGCTATATAATTCATTTATTTATTCCTGAATTCAAGAATGGTCCAATAGTCACAAGTCAATCAACTTCACATACTTAATCCCCCCTCTTGCTGGGGGGAGGAGGTTTGGGAGAAGGGGGTGGGATTATGGACATTGGGGAGGGTATGTGCTTTGGTGAGTGCTGTGAAGTGTGTAAACCTGGTGATTCACAGACCTGTACCCCTGGGGATAAAAATATATATTTATAAAAAATAAAAAATTTAAAAAAAATGACGCACTGTATGGTGATTAACATAACACAATAAAAAAGTAAGAAGCTCACATAAACAATTTAACATTACACCAAAAGGAACTAGAAAAAGGAGAACAAAGCCCAAAGTGAGTAAAAGAAAGGAAATAATAAAGATCAGAGCAGCAATAAGTGACACAGAAACTAAAGAAACAATAGAAAAAAATCAGTGAAAACAAGAGCTGGTTCTTGAAGAGATAAAATTCAGAAACCCTTAGTCAGACTCATTAAGGAAAAAAAAAAAGAAATGATCCAAATAAACACAATCAGAAACAAGAGAGAAGTACAACTGACATCACAAGATGTACAAAGGATTATAAGAAAATGCCATGAAAAATTATATGGCTATATAATTCATTTATTTATTCCTGAATTCAAGAATGGTCCAATAGTCACAAGTCAATCAACTTCACATACCCCATCAACAAAGTGATTCAAAACTTACATGATTTCAATAGATGCAGAAAAAGCATTTGACAAGATTCATTATCCATTTATGATAAAAAATCCCAAGAAAATGGGGTTAGAGGGAACATACCTCAACATAATAAAGGACATATATGACAAACATACAGCTAACCTCACATTCAATGGTGAAAAGTGGATAATTTCCTAAAGATTCTACAAAAAAATTAGACTAAATGCATTTAGTAAAGTCATAAGATACAAAATTAATATCCAGAAATTGGTAGAGAAAACTCCTAGACTCTTTCTATTAAGCCAGAATTACCCTGATCCCCAAACCAGGCAAAGATCCTACCAAAAAGGAGAATTTCATACCAATACCACTGATGAATGTGGATGCTAAGATTCTCAACAAGATCCTAGCAAATAGGATACAACAGCACATTAAAAAGATTATCCACCATGACCAGGTGGGATTCATCCCTGGGCTACAAGGATGGTTCAACATTCTCAAATCAATCAATATGATAGAACAAATTAATCAGAGAAGAGAGAAGAACCACATGGTCCTCTCAATTGATGCAGAAAAAGCATTTGATAAAATCCAGCAACCGTTCCTGATTAAAACGCTTCAAAGTATAGGGATAGAGGGAATATTCCTGAACTTCATCAAATCTATCTATGAAAGACCCACAGCAAATATCATCCTCAATGGGAAAAAGCTCACAGCCTTCCCATTGAGATCAGGAACACAATAAGGATGCCGACTCTCACCACTCCTGTTCAACATAGTATTAGAAGTCCTAGCAACAGCAATCAGACAACAAAGAGAAATAAAAGGTATCCAAATTGGCAATGAAGAAGTCAAACTCTCTCTCTTGGCAGATGACATGATTCTTTATATTGAAAACCCAAAAGACTCCACCCCCAAACTACTAGAACTCATACAGCAATTCAGCAACGTGGCAGGATACAAAGTCAATGTGCAGAAATCAGTGGCTTTCTTATACACTAACAATGAAAATACAGAAAGGGAAATTAGAGAATCAATTCCATTTACTATAGCACCAAGAACCATAAGATACCTGGGGATAAACCTAACCAAAGAGGTAAAGGATCTGTACTTGAGGAACTACAGAACACTCATGAAAGAAATTGAAGAAGACCCAAAAAGATAGAAGACCATTCCATGCTCTTGGATTGGTAGAGTATCTAAACACTAACAATGAAGTTGCAAAAGGAGAAATTAAAAAAAAAAAAAAATAGAAAAGTATATTGTCAAAATAATATACCTCAAAATATGGGCCTTTAGAAATGGAAAATGGAAAATATGAAAATAGAAATACGTATAGGAATTAGAAAAGTACATTTGACAGTACCATAGACACTGAAAAAATAAGCAGTTTATAAGAGAACATTACTTGTATTTTTTCTGAGGACCATACTTTATTGATAACTGGTTTTTTGCTTATTTTAATAATCTGGGCATATTTGCTTCAGCACTGTTCAGCAGACCCTCAATCCCCCTCTCAGTTGGTACTTCATTTTGTTCTGGCAACTTTCTTCATAATACTAAGGTACCCTCATTGTGTTACACTACTTTCATCTTTCAAACAGTACTGCTTTATATTTTTTATTTTTATTTTTTAGAGATTTTATTTATTTATTTGGCAGAGAGATAGATCACAACTAGGCGGAAAGGCAGGCAGAGAGAGAGATGGGTGGGGGGAAGCAGGCTCCCTGCTGAGCAGAGAGCTCAATTCGGGACATGATCCCAGGTCCCTGAGATCATGACCTGAGCCAAAGGCAAAGGCTTAACCCACTGAGCCACCCAGGCGCCCTAAAAGACTATTATAACTCATTGTTTCTGCTACTCAAGGTAAAGCCCACATTTTCTTTAAAACAGAGAAATACGGTCATGAATTTTAATACTTCTGTTTTGCAAGACACATGTCCACTGTATCTTATTTTGTGTTTTTTGTTTTTCTGTTCCTTTAGAGCATGAAATTAAAATAGCTACAGTAAAAACAAACAAACAAACAAAACAAAACAAAAACAAAAACACCACTTACAATGGCACCAAAAAGAATAAAATACCTAGGAATAAACATAACCAAGGAAGTAAAAGACCTGTACTCTGAAAACTACAGAACATTGATGAAAGAAATTGAAAATGACACAAATGGAAAGATAAGTTCATGCTCATGGATTGAAAGAATCTATATTCCCCAAACCAATCCACAAATTCAGTGCAATCCCTATCAAATTTCAACATTTTCCCAAAGCCAATAATAATACTAAAATTTATATATAACGACAGATGACCCTGAATAGCCAAAACAATCTTGAGAAAGAAGAACAAAGCTGGAGTTATCACAATTCCAAATTTCAAGATATACTACAAAGATGTAGTAATCTAAACAGTATGGTTCTGGAACAAAAATAGACATATCAGTGGAACAGAACACTGAGACCAGAAATAAACCCATGTTAAATACTCAATCTATGACATAAGAGGCAAAAATATACAATGGGGGAAAAGACAGTCTCCTTAATAAATGGTGCCGGGAAAACTAGACAGCTACATGCTTACATGTAGCTTCTTACATCATACATAAAGATAAATTAAAAATGGATTAAAGATCTAAATGTGAGACTTGAAATAATAAAACTCTTAAAAAAAAAAAACCGGCAGCATTCAGATTTGGCTGTAGCAACATTTTTCTAGATATGTCTCCCAGGCAAGGAAAACAAAAGCAAAAAATAAACTATTGGGATGATACCAAAATAAAAGCATCTACACAGCAAAGGAAACAAACACAAAATGAAAGGCAACTTACTGAATGGGAGAAGATGTTGGCAAATTATATAGCCAATAAAAGGTTAATATTTAAAATATATAAAGAACTTATACACCAATGCTAAAAAAGAACCTCTCCGATCTGATTTAAAAATGTACAGAAAACCTGAATATACATTTTCCCAAAGAAGACATAGAGATGGCCAAAAGACAGGTGAAAAGATGTTCAACATCATTAATCATCAGGGAAATGCAAATCAAAACCACTATGAGATATCACTTTATACATGTCAGAATGACTAGAATAAAAAAGACAAGAAGTAAGTGTTGTAAAGATGTGGAGAAAAAGGAACTCTTATACACTGCTGGTTGGAATGTAAATTGGTACAGCCTCTGTGGCAAACAATATGGAGAATCCTCAAAAAATTAAAAATAGAACTATCATATGACTCAGCCATTTCACCTTTGGCTATGTATCCAAAAACAAAATCACTATCTGAAAAAGGTATCTATATCTTTATGTTCATTTTGGAATTATTGACAATAGCAAAGACATGGAAATAACCAGAATTCATAGAGATAGAGAACAGAGGAAGGAAATATGCTGTGTACATATATGCAATGGAATATTATTCAGTCATAAAAAAGAAGGAAATCTTAGCCATAACATGTCTATGTCTAGCCATAGACAACATAGATGGACCTTGCAGGCATAATGCTGAATGAAATAAGTCAGACAGAAAAAGACAAATAACATATGATATCACTTATATGTAGAATCTAACAACAAACAAACTTATACAGTGAAGAGTTTGGTGGCTACCAGAAGCAGGGAGGAGATTAAATGGGTGAAGGTGGTAGAAAGACTCATGCTTCCAGTTAGTAAGAGCAATAAGTCCTGGGGATGTAAGGTACAACATGTTGACTATAATTAACAATATTTGTTCTGTATTTTTTTTGAGTTGCTAAGGGAGTAGTTCTTAAAAGTCCTTAACATACACACAAAAATTTCAACTTTTTTTTTTTTTGGTGTTGGATGTTTAACTTATGGTGGTAATCATTTTACAATAAATACATGTCAAATTATTATGTTGTAACCTAAACCTAATGCAATGCTATATGTCAAGTATATTTCCAATCAGTTGCCTTTCTATACACTAACAATGACTTATCAAAAATAGAGATTAAGAAAACAATCACATTCACCTTTGCATCAAAAACAGTGAAATACTTAGAATAGGTTTAATCAAGGAGGTAAAAAATCTGTACACTGAAAATTTACACTGGTAAAATGAAGTGAAGAAGAAACAATTAAATGGAAAGATATTCCATGCTCTTGGATTGGAAGAATATTGTTTAAATGTCTGCACTACCCAAAGTGATCTACACATTGAATGCAGTCAGAATTATAATAGCCTTTTTTCACAGAAATAGAACAAACAATGCTAAAACTTGCATGGACTCACAGAAGACCCAAAGAGCCAAAGCAATCTAGAGCAAGAACAGAAAGCTAAAGGGATTACACTCTATGATTTCAAAATATATTACAATCACTAGAATGAGGAGACAATCTACTAGATGGGAGAAATATTTGTGAATTGTGCCTCTGATAATAAGTATATAAGTATATAAAGTATATAAGTAACTCAGACAATTCAGTAGTTTAAAAAAAAAGAACATTTAAAAATGGGCAGAGGATCTGAATAGACATTTCTCCAAAGAACACATACAAGTGACCAACAGGTATATGAAAAGATGCTGAACATCACTAACCATAGGGAAATACAAATCAAAACCACAAGACATTACCTCACACCTGGGAGAATGGCTATCATCAAAAAGAGATAACAAGGGGTGGCAAAGGTTACCGCTGTGTATTTGTTGATAGGAATGTAAACTGTTGCAGGCTGTATGGAAAGCAGTATGATGGTTCCTTAAAAAATAAAAACTAGGGCGCCTGGGTGTTTCAGTTGGTTAGGCATCTACCTGTGGCTCAGGTCATGATCTCAAGGTCCTGAGATTGAACCCTGCATCAGGCTCCCTGCTCAGTGGGAAGTCTGCTTCTCCCTCTCTCTGCCTGGTTGTGCCCATTCTCTTTCTGAAATAAATAAATAAATAAATAAATAAATAAATAAATAAATAAAATCTTTAAAATAATTAAAAATAGAGTTACCATATGATCCAGCAATCCCACTTCTGGGTATATATTTAAAGGAAAAGAAAACAGCATTCAGAAAGACATCTGCACTCCCATGTTCAATATACACGATAGCCAAGATATGGAAACAACCTAAGCGTCTTTCTGTGAATGAATGAATGAATGAATGAATGAAGACGATGTGGGGGGGTGTATGTATGGTGGTTATTCAGCTGTAAAAAATGGAGAGGAAGAAATGGGGAGATATTGGTCAAAGATTACAAACTTACAGTTGTAAGATGACTAACTGATTTGGCACATTTGACACAGTGATTATAGATAATGTTAGTGTATTATATACATCAGAATTGCTAAGAGTATTTCTTTTTTACAATGAACTACCATATATCTTTTATTTAGATTTATCAATTTAACGTTTACCACATTTTCCTTTTTTAATAGAAGTACAGTTGACACACAATGTTACATTAATTTCAGGTATACAGCATAGTGATTTGACAACTTTGTTATATACTCCCCAAAGTGTAGCTACCATGTGTCACCATATGACACTATTACAATACTACTGACCATATTACCTGTGCTGTACCTTTCACCTGATTTATTCATTCTGTAACTGAAAGCCTGTATCTCCAATGTCCCCTGACTCATGTAGCTCATCCGCCAACCCCTTTTCTATGGCAACCATCAGTTTGTTCTATTTATAGATCTGATTCTGCTTTTTGGTGTTTGTTTTTAGATTCCACACTAAGTGAAATCATACACTATTTGTTGTTTTCTGTTTGACTTATTTCATTTAGCATCATACCGTAACACAGTAGATCTTAAATGTTTTTAACCACAAAAAAGCAATGGTATATATGTGAGGTGATGGAGCTGTGAACAAACACTATGGTGGTAATCATTTCTGCAATATATAAATGTATCAAGTCAACACAGTGTATACCTTCAACTTAATATTGTATGTCAATTATATTAATAAAGTCAAAAAAGATGAAAAATTAAAGTGTTGAGTGTTACTATGCTTAAAAGTGGAGGGGGCTATCTTCTGAAGGTGAGATGAAAGTGGGAGATGCTGCCTTGAAATGGGATCCTAGCAAACAGAAACCATGCGCTCATCTTCTGGAGACAGAGTGGGTATTCAGTTAACAGAAAGCATGACCAAGGAAGCCATCTAAATGATTGATCATGGAGTTCCCAGGACGAAAAATTTGATATATACATATATATGTGTGTGTGTGTATAAAATATGGAATATAATTTTATATACATACATATTATATATACTAAATATATAAGTATTTGATGTACATATTATATATATATATATATATATATATATATATATTTAATATATATCTCAAAAAGGGGCCCACCTTGAGTCTCTAATTGTGGGCTATTCAGTTTTTCAACAAATTCCAAGACCTGAAATACTTCACAGAGCCCCTGGATGAAATGAAAGATCAGAACCTTTGAAGAAAGAGACTGTGACAACATTATGGGATGCTATAAATCTTCCTAGTTGTCTACCAAGGACCTGCAGTTGCTCACCAGAATAAATATGAGCACCAGAGAAAAGAAAATCCTAAAACCTTTATGGGATTGAATAATGGTGTTAGCTATGCCTGAGCCAACAGAGGGGATTGCTTAAGGGGGTCATATCGTAAATGGTATTTTGGCCCAAGTCCATCTTACAGTAAATCTCATGAGGTTGTGGAGCTGTATTGTGGTTATTTACCCCAGCTTCTGAGTATATGATTGGGATAGATATTCCCAGCATCCGGGCGATGCCCATATTGGATCCCTGAACCATAGGGTTAAGAATATTATGGCAGGGAAGGTTTCAAGGGGAAACTCTAAAGCTTTTCCTCTTTAGTAATTCTAAAGGATGCAAATAGTGAACAAAAATATAGAATCAGTGAGAACACTCTTATTAAATAAGGAATATCAATAAGAGATACAAGTTATAAAAAAGAACAAAACAGAAAATCTGGAGTTAGTTCGCTAAAGGTACTCAACAGCAGATTTGAACAGACAGAATATATAATCACTGCACTTAAGATAGGTTGAGATTATCTGGTCTGATGAACAGAAATAAAAAAGAACAAAGAGAAATGAACAGAAATAACACCAAGCTTGCCAACACACAATAATGGGAATCCCAGAAAGAAAAGAGGGGGGAAAGGGGAAGCAGAAAATGGATTAGTGGTTGCCAGGCAATGGGGTGACTGGGGAATGAGTACAGGGTTTCTTCTGGAGTGATAAAAATGATTGGAATTAATGATGTTTGTGCAACATTGTGAATGTACTGTTTAATTATACACCATATGATTTTTTGTTATACAAACTTTATCTCAATAAAAAGAACATTGTTTCAGTTCCTTCTGCATTCCCTCCCTTATTATATCCCCTTGTTCTAAGCCACACTGGATGAAATTCAGTCTGCCCCAATGTCTTTGTTTATACTATTGCCCTGCCTTTTGTCTTGCTCTTTGTTCCCTTTATCTCAGAAAAGCTTATTCAAGTTTCAGAATCTGCTCCAAGCCTACCGTGAGTCTCATTCCCCATAGCAACAATTTTAATTCTTTAGCACTTTATAGTTTATAAGTGGGTAACTATTGAGAAACCTTGGGAGATTGTCTAATCTAAATTTTAAGTCCTTACTAAGGATCATTTCTTTTTAATTCAATAAAAAAAAAAAAAAAACGAAAACACTGAATGTAAAATTTCCTTAGCCATCTTTAAGTGTATAGTTCAGTAGTGTTAGTTATATTTCACTGCACAATGACTAAGACTCATTTAAAACCTGATTTGTGAAGCTTTCCCTAACCCCCTAATTGGAACCAATTACTCCCTCCTCTGTGATCCCAAAGCATTGGGGGCATACGTTTCATTCTGGTGTTGACTAGATTTCTTTCTGGTTAGTTTTGTTTGTTTCCCTAACTAATTTGTGGGCTCCTTCAGGGCAGGAGTTGTGGCTAAATCTGTTCTGAATTCTCAGTGGACAGCACAATTGAGCAACACTAACTGAATGCTCATCAAGCCAAAAATAAAGGGGTAAGGGATGCCTTCCAACGTATACTGAGCCTCCCAGAAGTGTGACAACAGGGACATGAAGGGAGAGAAGCAAATACAACTTCATCATTCAGGCTTTCTCCTCTTCCTGTGTATTAGCCTGACATCTTGCCTTAGCCTTGGCCAATCACAGGGGCCATGGGGATTACTCCATGGTTTCCAGAGTCCAGTCAGCTGCTAGCCTCAAGGAAAATCCTACCACTAGAGCAGTTTCTTCCATGGCTCATGTCCTAGAGCACGTGGACTACCATTATCCAAAGCTGTTTTGTGTATAAACATCTATCCTCTTTCTAGTTTCCAACTCTCCTGGACTATGGGACCATACGAAACCACCTTAAGTGGTCCCACTTGCTTGCTACCTTATACAGCCAACAAACAAGAAAATAACCAAATGGCAAACTCACTCTGGTTATTTAGACATTATCTCTCCAGGGAGGAAATTTAAAAGCCCCTTGCTCTTCTCTTCCTTCTCCATCCCTGGCTGCCACCCCCTTGGTGTCTACAGAGCTTGTTGTCTTTGACACTAAAGGCTAAACAGAGGGAAGGGGTAAAACCATAATTCTGCTGCTTTCTTCAGCTTTTGCTGAAGGCTCACAGAAGATGCCAAACAAAGGAACTAAAATGAAACTTTGATGATCTGTGGGTTTTTTTTTTTTCTCAAATTAATCCTGCTCCCCATTAAAGGGTCATGAATTAGCCACATCTTTCTGTCCCTCTGAGATGAATGCCCATGGGCCAGATGACTGGGCAAGAACTGGATGGCCTGGCATTTCATTTCTTCCTGTCTGCTAAAATGAGAAAATTCAAACCAGATACTGAATGTTCTTTTCTTTATTAAAAACATTTCCTAATGGGGTAGTTGGGTACTCTGAGTGAACCTCAATATTTCTAAATCTTTGAATGCTGGAAACAGAGATAAAACTGCCATTCTAAAAGTGCCAGACAGTTGCACAATGTGACTTTTAAACTGGTGACTCTCAACCCTGGCAGCCCTTAGGAATTGTAAATAAAATGATGCCTGCCCATCCACCCCCTCTCCTACCTGAATGGGGCTCTAGCATCAGGGCGTTTAAAAACAAAACTAATGAATCTTGGAACACTGAAAAAATAAAATAAAAAATAAAATAAATAAAAATATAAAGATATCTTAAAAAATAATCAAATCAAAAAGCAAAATAAAATACCTGCCATATGATGATAATATGCAGCAGGGACTGAGAAGTCTCTCTGTAGGTAAAATAAGGTTATTGATCTTTAGAATGGAGAATGGACACTTTATCCTAGGAGAAATTATTTTGGGGAAGCCCCTTGGTAAGAACATAAAAGTTCAGGTACTTGGAGCACCTCTGAATATTGGTGAACTGATCCGAATGCAAATACTTTAGACCAGTGTATATTCTATGTAACAAATTATCACAAGGTGAGTAATAACCATGTCATTACTAATAACTTAGTGAAGCTGTGAGATAATAATATGTATATTTTATTGGCTTAAAGACATCTCCATTTATCATCTCACAGTTTCCCAACTGGAGCTGGGTTCTTCGCTTCAGGGTCTGTCCCAAGGCTGCAGTGGAGGAGTTGGCCAGGGCTGGGGTCTTATCTGAGGGCTTGATTTGACTTCCAAGCTCCCATGGTTGTCAGCAGGCTTGGTTCCTTGCACTGCTCAACTGATGCCCTTAGTTCCTAGCTGGCTGTTTCTCGCTGGCTGTTGGCCACAGGCTGCCCTCAGATCCACAAGTGCTTCTCTAGCAAGGCTGTTTGGTTCATCAAAGCATACAAGCCAAGAAGGCAACATAGAAAGTCTGTAAGCAAGACGAAAATTACAGTAACATACCATCATCTTGGTAATATTCTGTTGCTTAGAAGCAAGTCACAGATCTCGACACACTCGAAGGGAGGGACAATATACAAGGATATGAATACCAGGAGCTGGAATCTGTGAGAGCCATCTGAGAGTTTGCCTGCCATAATTTGGCTTTAATAAATTTATGCTCTGGGTGCCTGGATGGCACCAGGCACTCAGTCGGTTAAGCTCAGGTCATGATCCCAGGTACTGGGATCGAGTCCCATATCAGGCTCCCTGATTAGCAGAGAGCCTGCTTCTCCTTCTCCCTCTGCCTGCTGCTCTGCCTACTTGTGCTTGGTCAAATAAATAAATAAAATCTTTTAAAAAATAATGTAATGCTCTAAAAACCTGTCCTTTGGTGAGGAGGGTATATCCCTACTGATATTTTGGAGGGTATAATTGACAAAAATTGTGCATATTTAAAGTGTACAACATGATGTTTTGATATATATTTAGTGAAAAATGTTTACTACGTGAAGCTAATTAATGTATTCATCACCTCAGAGTTACCTTTTTTGTTTGTAAGAGCAACGTCTACTCTCTTAGCAAATCTCAAGTATGTACACAGTATAGTAATGTTAACCATAGTCAACTTTCTGTACGTTAACTATCCAGAACTTACTCATCCTGCAGATATTAAACTTTGCACAGATCCAACGTTTCCCGACTTCCCCTCCAGCCCTGGGAATTCTACTGTTCACATCTCATGGTTTGACTCTTTCAGATTCTGTGTGTTAAGTGTTTTCATGAAGTATTTGACTTTCTGTGTCTGGCTCATTTTACCTCCAGGTTGAACCATGATGTCACAAATAACACGATTTCCTTTTCTTTAAGGCTGAATAATGTTCTGGTGTACTTACGTACCATATCTTTTTTATTTATTCATCCGCTGATGGACACTTAGGATGTTTGCATATCTTGGCTACTGTAGATGCTGCAATGAATGTGGGAACACAGGTATATTTGTAAGATGCTGATTTCATTTCCCAGGCGTGAAATGGGTGGATCATATGGTAGCTCTGTTTTTAGTTTTTTTGTTATATGAGTTTCGGGGTACAGCTTTATAATTTAACATCTGTGTATACTATAAACAGATCACCACCACAAGACTAGTTAGCACCTATCACCATACTTTCGAACTCATTCCCTTACTTCCCACACTTTCCAGCCCTTTCCCCTCTGGTAACTACTAGCCTGCTCTAGGAGTGTATTTATTTATTTATTTATTTATTTATTTATTTATTTATTCATTCATTTATTAGATTTCACATATGAGTGAAAATCGTATGGTATCTATCTTTCACAGTCTGACTTATTTTGCTTACCATAATATCTTCAAGGTGCATCCATGTTGTTGCAAATGGTATAGTTTATTTTTTCGTGGCTAATTGAATTGTATAAGTATAAGTATACTTATATAAGTATATCACATCTTCATCCATTCATCTGCTGACGGACTTCTGGATTGTTTCCATATCCTTGCTATTATAAATAATGGTGCAATCAACATAGAGGTATCTTTTTGAATGAATGTTTTGTATTCACCAGTTAAGTACCCAGAAGTGGAATAGCTACATCATATGGCTGTTCTAATTTGTAATTTTTTGAGGAACCCCCATACTAATTTCCACAGGGACTGCACCAGTTTATGATCCCACTAACAGTATACAAATGTACTCTTTTCTCCACATCCTATCCAACACTTATTTCTTGTCTTTTGATAATAATCGTTCTACCAGATATTAGGTGATATCTCATTGTGGTTTTGATTTCCGTTTCCCTAATAATCACTGATGTCTGGCATCTTTTCACATGCCCATTGGCCAGCTGTATGTCTTATTTGGAGAAATGTCTATTCAGATTTCCTGACCATTTTTAAGTTAAATTGTTTTATTTGTTGTTGAATTATAGGAGTTCTCTATATATTTTGGATATTATGCCTTACTAGATATATAGATTTCAATCTTCTCCCATTTAGTAGGTTGCCTTTTCATTTTGATGATGGTTTCCTCAAGGTAGGCCAC
Source organism: Mustela nivalis (assembly GCF_964662115.1). Classification (NCBI taxonomy): domain Eukaryota; kingdom Metazoa; phylum Chordata; class Mammalia; order Carnivora; family Mustelidae; genus Mustela; species Mustela nivalis. Next base: position 122,133,040 of record NC_139026.1, on the reverse strand, counting down.
TTCTCAAGGTAGGCCTTGCTTACTTTATTGCTATGAACCTCCCTCTTAAACCCACTTGTATTGCATCCCATATATTTTCATATATATTTCCATTTCTCTCTAGGTATTTATTTCTCCTTTGGGTTCTTTGATGACCCATAAGTTGTTCAGTAACATGTTGCTTTATCTTCACATTTTTGTTGTATCTCTCATTTTCTTCTTGTAATTAAATCTTCTTGCAATAAAAATTATACTTATTAATTTAATTAATTAATATTAATTAAACATCAAATGTTAATTTTAATTAAATATTGATTAAGTTAAATAATATTAATTAAATATTATTAATATTATAATATTATATTTATTAATTAAATTTTCTTCTTGTAATTAAATTTCTAATTTCAGACATGGTAGTCAGAAAAGATGCTTGATAGGACTCAGTATTCTTAAATTTACTGAGACTCATTTTGTGGCCCAGCATGTGATCCCAGAAAATGTTCCATGGGCACTTGAAAGGAATGTGTATTCTGCTGTCTTTGGATAGAATGTTCTATAGAAGTCTGTTAAGTCCATCTGGTTTAATATGTGGTTTAAAGCTAATGTTTCCTTATTAATTTTTTTTTTTTGTTTGGATGATCTCTCCATTGACGAAAGTAGGGTATTAAAAGTGTCCTTCTATTATTGTATTGCTATCAATTTCTCCCCTACGGTCTGCTAACATTTGCTGTTATCTATCAATATTTGCTGTATATATTGTGGTGCTCCTATGTTGGGTACATACATATTTGTAAAATATCTTCTTGCTGGATTGATCCTTTTATTATTATGTAATGCCCTTCTTTGTCTTTTACTATGTTCTTTGTCTTAAAGTGTATTTTGTCTGATATGAGTATACCACTCCAGCTTTCTCTTTATTTCCATTTGTATAGAACATATTTTTCCATCCTTTCACTTTCAGTCTGTTTGTGTCCTGCCTTTCTGAAGGGAGTATCTTGCAGGCAGCATATAGATGGGGTTTTATTTTTATCCATTTTACCACTTAATGTCTTTATATTGGTAAATTCAGTCTATTTACATTTAAAGTAATTATTGATATATACTTATGCCATGTTGTGAATATTTTTTACCTGATTTTCTAGTTCCTCTCTGTTCCTTTTTCTCTCTTTTCTCTCTTCCCTTGTGGTTTGAGGACTTCCTTTAGTGTTATGTTTACATTTCTTTCTCATTTCTGATTTCACTATAAATATTTTCCTTGTGGTTACCATGACGTTGACATCATATACAGTATCATTATGTAAATACCAATTTGTCTTAAGTGGATAACAAATGTGAGGCCCAGAAGCAAAATCTCCCTAGTCGCCAGATCTAAACACCTGAAGGTATGCCCTTTGTGGGTTGTGTAGCCTTCCTGTTGTGGCAGAAACACAATTGTGGCACATTGTTGGATGAGGTTGGTCCTTTGGCTGTGGGGTGTGGCTGTTACTGCTGCAATGCATTGGGGGGTGATGCTGTGTATCTGCTGCTCTTTCTCTTTTTGACGAGTTCTATTTTTTTAATCCTTTGTTGTGGAGGCTCTGTTTATTCAATTTTCAGGTCCATTTCAGAGGCAATTATTAATATGCATTCATAGATTTGTTTTGTCTATGGGGGAGGTGAGTTCAGGATCATGCTACACCACCATTTTGATCCCAACTCCTATTTTTAACTTTTTGAGGATCTTCCACAGAGTTTGTCCATACTGGTCATAGGAGTTTATATTCCCACCAACAGTGTTAAGGGTTCCCTTTTTCTCCACATCCTGGTCAACACCTTTTATCTTCTGTTTGATTACAGTCATTCTAGTAGGTGTGAGGTGGTACCTCATTGTGGTTTTCACTTGCATTTCCTGGTCATTAGTGATGTTGAATATCTTTTCATATACCTGTTGGTCATTTGTCTTCTTTTGAGCAATGTCTAATTCAGATCCTTGGCCTGTTTTTATTTTTATTTTATTTTATTTTAAAGATTTTATTTATTTATCAGAGAGAGAAAGGGGGAGAGAGTGAGCACAGGCAGACAGAATGGCAGGCAGAGGCAGAGGGAGAAGCAGGCTCCCTGCCGAGCAAGGAGCCCGATGTGGGACTCAATCCCAGGACGCTGGGATCATGACCTGAGCCGAAGGCAGCTGCTCAACCAACTGAGCCACCCAGGCGTCCCCCTTGGCCTGTTTTTAAAATGGATTGTTCTCTTGAGTTACTTGAGCAACTCAAGTTACTCAATTTATTTGAATTCCTTATCTCTTTTGAATTATTTGAATTCCTTATGTATTTTGCATATTAGCTCCTTATAGACATATGATTTTTAAATATTTTCTCCCATTCCATAGGTTGGTTCTTCACTCTATTCATTGTTTCTTTTACTGTGCAGAAGCCATTTATTTTGATCCAACCCCATTGCCCATTTTTCTTCTGTTGCCTGTGTTTTGGGGGTTATAGCTATCTAAAAAAAATCATTGCCCAGACCAATGTCAAGAAGACTTTTCCTTGTTTTCTAGTAGTTTTACAGTTTTAGGTCTTACATTTAAGTCTTTAATCTATTTTGAGTTAATTTTTAAAAAGATTTTGTTCAGAGAAAGAGCCTTTGAGTCCAAGTGAGTGGTGGGAGGAAGAGGGAGAAGTAGACTCCATTCTGAGTGTGGAACCCAGCACAGAGCTCAATCTCATGACCCTGAAATCACGATCTGAGCTGAAACTGAAAGTTAGATGCTTCACCAACTGAGCCACTCGGGTGAACCTTGAGTTAATTCCTGGATATGGTGGGAGATAAGGGTCCATCATCATTCTTCTGCATATAAATCCAGTTTACATCACACCATTTATTAAAGAGACTATCCTTTCTCCACTGCATGTTCTTGGCTTCTTTGTCAAAGATCAGTTAACCATAAATGTGTGCATATATCCCTGTGTCCTTGATTCTATTTCATTGGTCTAAATGTCTGTTTTTATGCCAGTGCTGCACTGTTTGGATTACTGTAGCTTTGTACTTTATTTTGAAGCCAGGCAGTGTGATGTTTCCTGCTCTGTTCTTGTTCAAGATTACTTTGGCTATTTGGGGGTCTCTTGTGGGTCCATAAAAATTTCAGTTTTTTTTTTTCTATTTCTGTGAAAAAGGACATTGAAATTTTGATAGGCATTGCACAGAGTCTGTAAATGGCTTTGGGTAATATGGACATTTTAACAATATTATTTCTTCTAATCCATGAATATGAGGCATATTTCCATTTACTTGTGCCTTTAGTTTTCTTCAATGTTTTATAATTCTCAGTATACTAATCTTTTACATCCTTGGTTAAATTTATTCTTAACTAATAGTTTTTGATGCTAATATAAAGAATTTTATTTTGGTTTCTTTTTTGGATAGTTAATGTATAGAAATGCAACTAATTTTTGTATGTTGATTTTGTGTTCTGTAACTTTACTGAATTCACTTATTAGTTCTAACAGTTCCTTTGTGGAGTCATTAGAGTTTTCTCTATATAGGATCATATTATCTACAAAAGATGATATTTTGCTTCATCTTTTCCTATTTGTATAACTTTTATTTATTTTTCCTAACTGTTCTGGCCAGGACTTCTAATACAATGTTGGATAGAGGTAGTGAGAGAGGACATCCTTATCTTGTTCCTGATGTCAGAGAAAAAACTCTTCTTAGCTTTTCACCATTGAGTATAATGTTGGCTGAGGGTTCCTAGAAACACATTTTTTTTTAAATCACTGTCTCTATCATTTCCATGGCTAGATATTTTTATGAAGGATAACTGGCAACATTAGAAGTTGCCAGGCTTAACAGAAGCACTGATAAATCATCTATTGTCTCCTTGATATATTCCAACAGCCAAAACCAAACCAAACCAAAACAACTGCAAGAGTCAATTAAAAGTACATAGATGAGCACTGGGTGTTATACACAACTAATGAATCATTGAACACTACAACAAAAATTTATGATGTACTGAACATAATAAGAATAAATGAAATAAAATAAAAATAAGTTGGAGAAATCCTGATTAAATAAACAACTTTCTAAAAAAAAAAAAAAAGGCACATAGAAATCCAGAATGAAAAGGAACTGAAGACTCTATAGGCCGGCTTTATATTCAAACTTTTTCTTACCCTCCCAACTTAGTTTGGGCAATTTGAGCAGAATACCATAGGTTGGGCAGCATAAACAGCAAAAAAAATTTTTTTAAACATTACTTTAACTTAAAAAGTCCAAAATCAAGTAGCCTGCAAATTTGGTATCTGGTGAGGGCCCTTTTCCTCATTTTTCAGCTGGCTGTCTTCTTCTAGCCACACATGGTAGAGAACAAAGACAGAAGAAACAAGCTCTCTGTATAACTTATCAGGGCACTAATCGCGGGTTCCACATTTGTGACCTAATCATTTCCCCAAGGCCCCATCCTCAACTACCATCACATTGGGGATTAGAATTTTAATATATGAATTTGGAGAGGGAGGAATGCCACAAACATTCAGTCTACAGCACTCTCTCTTTCTCTCTCTGCTGACTATTCAGGGCCCATGGGGAAACTTTCATTGATAAAAATAATGCTTCTCAAGCAGAATGTCATCATTATGAAAGGCAAACCACAGTGCTGAGTTTTATTCTTATTCCTTATAAATGTTTTCTCTATAATGTTGGGGAGGTGATTTAGCTTCTCTGTACTATCTTCCCCATTAATAAATTTTTAAAAATCAATTTATGTATCATCTCTCAATCTATAATTTGATTTCCAAGCTAGCTAAAAGTAGATGAAGAAGACTGAATTTTTTTTTACACTTGTTAAAGTACATGGATCTCTTCCAAAGAGCAGCTCTGCCTACACCTTGTTGTTTGTAGGCAATGTTTAAAGCTGGCTTACTCTGTGTTTGATTTTGCTTTGGATTCCCCAAGGCAGTTTTTTACCTGGAGTTAATAACTCAGACCCAAATGCTTAGTTTGGGAGGTGGAGGTTGTAGTCAATCTCTGGATTACCCAATCCAAGGCCAAGTGGAAAGTTTTTCTAAGCACCAATTGGAGGGGGAAATCTAACCAAGTCCTTCCATGGCTCTCCTCCACGTAACCCCTGTCAGTGTCCCAGAGTCATAAGCCTTTCACTTCCACCCAGTTTGCCTGATTGCCAAGAATTACACACCATGGAGAATTCTGAGAGCCACTCAACACATCAGTTTGAGAGACATGATTTTTTAAAATTTCCCTAGTTTTTGTTATTTGGTCATGAACATCAGTGATGATGGTAGTATCTGTCTTGCCATCACTACAGAATTTTCATCCCAGCCACCTTCCACTCCAGCAAGGAGTATGAGGCTGGGCTCTAGCAGTCATCCTTCCTCTGCATACCGTGACCAGTGGCCTACTAATGACATGCAGTGGCATCACTGACGGGTGTTGGGAGCTAAGAGGGATGGGGAAGCTAAACTGGCTTTCAGCTCAGGAAAAGTAGAAAAGAATGGGAAGATTCTCCAATAGTCCTAATTCCTATCACATAGAACCTATTTCTGCTTAAAAATCATATGGTGATCATGGTTATACATGTTTTCAACCCATGCTACTGAGTTATTTTTTCATTTTACTTTTGCACTGGGACTTTCATTTCAAAGACTGCATTATTGTCCTTTGTATTTTGGAAAGGGATAGTGATAAAAAGGAACATTAAGCTCCATAAATCAGGGGCTCCCGGGTGGCTCAGTTGGTTCAGCCCCCAATTCTTGACTTTGGCTCAAGTCATGACCTCAGGGTCCTGGGACTGCGCCCCATGACAGGCTCCGTGCTTGGCAGGGAGTCTGCTTGAGATTCTCTCCCTCTGCTTCTCCCCCTGCTCTCATGTGCTTGTACTCTCTCTCTCTAAAATAAATAAATGAATCTTTAAAAAAAAAAAGAACACAAGTCAGAGGACCCCAAAAGTAAGTACACAGCATTTCATAAAGAGCTATTCTCACATCTCTGTAGAAAAGCCTCTACTCTCAGTTTGTTTTCACCATTTTGGTGTCAAGTACCAATAAACCAGGTTGTACAAATCAAGCACTTTCTATTTTTTTGGATCTCAAATAATCCATTATCAGTTAGATCCTGGCTGGTAGAGTTACCAGTTCCTCCTTCCTGGAAACTTGGCCTGCAAAGATTTAATCCCTCCCTTTTCTGCTTTCTCCTTACAAAAATACCATGATGGATAAATACAGATGTTTCAACACTTTATCGTACTAACTGTTTAGTGAGAAAGAGACAGCTTTTCATCAAAGAGAGGCATAAACAATATTTCAAAAGAAAAACAAATGCTAACAACTTCCCGCATGCGTTATGATTTCTCGCAACCCATGAACTCTGACCTCCTCTAGAATGATGGAAGTTTTGCCAGGTTTGCTTTGCCTTTCTGCCTCCCTAATGGCTAGCTGACATGCATAAATAAATACTCTTCAGAATGGTATGAGTCCCTTTGTTCAGATTAGCAAAAGTCTTCACCATTTCAATACCCCTTTATAATTTTTCTGCCACTTCATGGTCTACTTTCTTGATTGGACTGTGTTCCATCTTGTTATCTTGCAGTAGATCTGGGAAAACAGACCTTTCTGAGAAACAGAGACCTCAGTGATATTTCCAGCCTCTTTGGGAGGAGAGCTAGCCCTTTGCTTCTCATTTCAGCCTCTCTCAAAGAAGTTGAATACATGCTGCATTCCCAGAACTCTCCAGTGTGTTGGCTTGGAACATAAAAATAGCCTTCTTCCCTGCAGGGGATAGATCCTGATTAGAAATCTTGAAATACTTTCTCAATTTCATTTTCCATAGAAGGGACTAGATTTTAAACCAGGCGGTTGGCAAACAGCCACATGGTTTTTCAGCTTGCTGGCCCAGACATCTCATGAGAACAACACAAAGTACATTTAAAACTCTTTTGTTTGAGAAGTTTAGCAGGGAGTTGGAGTAGATCCATCCATCTCTGGACCATGATCCTGCTAAAAAGGATGCATATGCCACGGTACTTAGCAATTGATGTAAACGGTGCCCAGTACCCGGAGGTCTTGGAAATCTGCCATATTGTTTGCCTCTCCATTCCCACATTATTATTCCCTATGCCATTCTTAAAAACCAGTTTGTTAGACTGTATTCATCTTATGTAACTCAAAGTTTGTAGCCACTGAACACCATCTCCTCCTTCTGCACTTTCTTTAGTTCCTGGTGACTACCATTCTACTCTCTGCTTCTATCGCTTTGACAATTTTGTGAAGAAGGTAAATCACATGTTAAACATTACCTCAATAAACGAAACAGAATCCGTTCCTTATCTTGGGCTGAGGACTCAGTGGTCTGAAAGAAGGCTACTCCAGTACATGGTTTGAAGCCTAATTAATTCACTCATACTATCTTAGTCAGGGGAAGTTCATTCACCTCATTAACAAATATTTATTGAGCACCTACTATGTGCCAGGCACTGTGCTAGTTCTGGCTGACAGTGGTGACCAAGACTGAGGCTCCCTCCCATTATGTAATTTAATTCTCTCTCCAATGGAGAGGAGAAACCAAAAACTGTAAATCATTGTAAATGAATAGTATGAATGACATCATATGCTGAATGAGAAAATGCTGTAGTGGAGGGTAGAAACCAAGAAAAGAGACATATTTTACATAGGATGTTTTGAAAATGTCTAAGAAGGTGACCTTGAATGTGAGATTTAGAGGAGTTAGGAGTCTGCCAATATATATGATCCCTCAGAAAAGGGAAATATTCATTAGAATGTGCTAACTTGGGGCACCTGGGTGGCTCAGCTGGTTAAGCATATGCCTTCAGCTCAGGTCATGATCCCAGGGTCCTGGGATCAAGCCCCATATTGGGCCCTCTGCTCAGCAGGGAGACTGCTTCTCCCTCTCTCTGCTGTTTGCCTACTTGTGTTCTCTCTCTCTCTCTCTCTCTCATTCTGTCAAATAATTTTTTAAAATCGTAAAAAAAAAAAAAAAAAAGACCGTGGTAACTGGTTATCAGTGCCTATCAAGAGCCACTTCTGTGCTTGCCTCCCCTTCCTGCCCCACACTTCTGCTCCCAGTAGGCATCCAGGGAGACTGAACTAGAGGGAGACAGGAGAAATGATGGCCCCTGCAATTTCACGAAGTAGTAACAATACACTTTACATTGCTACAGACATTTCCTTAGATTTTTAGCCTCAGTCTTGCCCCTGAGCTCCAGACTCTCATACAAAGCTGCCTGCTTAACACTTCCATATAGTTGTCTAATACACATTTCAAATTTAGCAGGTCTAAAACAGAACCCTTGATTTTCTGCCTGAGACTCTTTTACTCCAGCAAATGGCCCCAACATCTATCTAGCTGCCCAAGCTAAAAAGACTCAAGAGTCATTCTTTATTTTTTTGTCCTCATCCTCTTTATGTAATATATAAGCAAGACTTGCTAACTCTAACACCAAAACATATCCAGACTCCATCCACTTCTTTCCTTCTCCAAGGCCACCACCATGGCCCAAGGCCTGGTGCTTGTGCTGCTGCCACAGCTTCCTACAAACTTCCTGGCTTTTCTGTCTCTTCTACAACTAATTTCTTTCGATGTTACATCAGATCTTCTTAATCCCCTTTGTAAACCTTCCAACGGCTTCTCGTGACCTTCCTAATTCCTGAAAAGCATGGACCCATGCTCCCTGTAGACTTATTTCAGACCATTCCACTTGCTCTTGACTTGCAGTTTTGCTCACTCCACTCCAGGCATACTGGGCTTTTCACTCCTTCACTGTCCATGCTAATTCCAACCTAGGGCCTTTGCACATATTATTCCTTCTGCCTGGAGCCCTCAGCCTTCAGATCTTCGCAAGGTCTCCTCCTCCTTTAAGATGGACACCCCATTAGAAGACCTTTCCTTGAGCATACTCTCTAATACATTCCCTAGCTAATACCATTACTTTGTTTAATCTCATTTGTAGCATCTATTCCTATCTGCAAAAAAAAAAAAATTTTTCTTACTAGTCTATGGTCTCCCCCTCCCCCCATTAGAAAATTAGCACCATGGACATAGAAATACTGTTTTGTTTACTGCTACACTGCGCAGAATGGTGGGCTCTTTCTTCCTACTGAGGATGGAGCCTGGCACACAGTACATATTCCTTTTATATATTTTTGGAATAAATGATAAATGAATAAAATATAAAATGTTTTTAGAACAGTCTTAAAATATATATTAAGAAAATGTTCTTATCCCCATTTATACTTGAGGAACTAGAGATGGAGAGAACTAGAGAGATTAAATAACTTGATTAAAAAAAACCACAATTTATAATGAAGCTGGGATTCAGACCCAAGCAGTCTGATTCTAGTTATCTTTTTTCTTTTCAATAGCAAGATTCTGATTTTTCCTTTAAAAATTTTAGTCATTTTTATTGAATTATGAATTACCTATAATAAAGTATACTCATTTTAAGCATATAGTTAGAGGAGTTTCAACGAATAGATTCACCCATGAAACTGCTACCATGATACATAAGATATAGAATATTTCTTTGACCCCACAAAGGTTCCCCATGCCCCTTTGCAACCAGTCCCCACCAACTTGTCATTAGGCAACAACTAATCTTCTTTTCATTGGTGCCTTTTCATTCAGGGAGCAGCTGTACTGTGCCTCTGGGCTGCTGTCACAGTAGGTAGACACATGTAGCAGCTGTAATATATGTGATATATGTATATAATACTATATTTGTGTGTGTGTGTGTGTGTGTGTGTGTGCCTGAACTACTTTTCAGCATTGAGGTACATGACCTTTCTAAGCGTCCAGCTTCTTATTTCTATTATGCAGATGATAGTATATTATCTTCTTCATAGGTATATGGCTGACCCTTGAATAACACAGGTTTGAGTTATAGAGATTTTTTTTAAGGTTAAAAGCAAAAGACACATGACATTTATTTACAATTGCTAACCTGACTTCAGAGACCCAAATTGAAGGTGACTGTCACAGAGGATTGACCTGTTCCCTGCTGAGTACCTGAGGAAGGCCAGCAAAGCAATCAGAAGCCCCCAGGGATCCTGGGGCTGGAGAACTGCAGGCTGCCCCAGGTGCTGAAAGAGTGATTGGGAGGATGGCCTGGGGGTGGCAGGCATGTGGCTAGCTGGAGGGGAGGGTGTGTCCAAAGGGCAGTGCCATATGGTAAATCCTGCTTCTTTGTACCCAGAATTCTGTGTACTGAGCTCTGGGGCTGCACTGGGTCAGCCAACTGCTTCAGGTCTCCACTGGCCCAGACACACTCTTCCTCACCATAGCCCCCCAGCTCTGTGGCCTCCCAGAGGCCAGTACATTCATGTGTGGTCACAGTTGCCAATGGCCACAGCCTATTAATATACCTACAAGAAGAGGGAGCAGCTGTACTGTGCCTCTGGGCTGCTGTCACAGTAGGTAGACACATGTAGCAGCTGTAATATATGTGATATATGTATATAATACATATATCACACAAAATATGAGCTAATCAAGTTTATGTTATTGGTAAGGTTTTGGTCAATGGTAGGTTATTGGTAGTTAGGTTCTCAGGAAGTCCAAAGTTATACATGAATTTTTGACTGTGTGTAGGAGCTGCCACCCCAATCCCTCCGTTTTTCAAGAACCAGCCTATACATCAGACCAGTTGATGTACACGAAATGCTTCTAATGCTGTCAGCTACCGCATTAGTCAGCTTGGGCTGACAAAACAAAATACCACAGACTGGGTGACTTAAACTACAGAAATTTATTTTCTCACAATTATGGAGGGTTGAAGTCCCAAATTAAGGCATGAAAAGGTTCGTTTTCTGGTAAGGGCTTTCTTCTTGGCTTGTAGAAGCTTACTTTCTCTCTGCGTCCTCACATGGACTTTCCTCTGCACAGGCATGGAGAAGAGAATGAACTAAGCATCTACTTCTCTTCTAAGGACACCAATCCCATTGGATCAAGGGTCATCCTTATGACCCCATGTGATTCTAATGACCTCCCAAAGACCCCCATCTACAAAGATGATTATGTTGGGAAATTGGAGCTTCAAAATATAAATTTGAAGATAATATAATTCAGTTCACAACATTCTGCCCCCGCCCCCCATAATTTATATCTTTATCACATGCAAAATGCATTTATTCCATTCTAACAGTGCCAAAAGTCTTCATTTGTTCTAGCTTTCACTCCAAGTCCAAAGTTTCACCTAAGTATCATCTAAATGAGTTATGGAAGAGACCAGAGGTAGGTTCATCCTGAAGCAAAATTCTTCTCCAGTTATGAATCTATGAAACCAAACAAGCGATATGCTTCCAAAATACAATAGTGGGACAGTTATAGGGACATTCCTATTCTAAAAGGGAGACATTGGGGAAAAAAGGAGGGGAGACAGGCTGCAAGAAAGTTCAGAATCCAGCAAGACAAGTTCCACTGAATCTTTTTTTTTATTTTTTTCAAATTATTTTTAAAAAATTTTTCAATTTATTTATTTTCAGAAAAACAGTATTCATTATTTTTTCACCACACCACTGACTCTTAAGGATAGGGAATAATCCTTTTTTGCTAGATGCTGTGCCCACTGGGGTGGCTGAATCACCCCCCAGGGCTTTAGGCAGCAGGCTTGTCCCTCTCTCTTTGTGGCAGCCTCACTCCTACAAGTCTCTGTGGTGGCCCCACCCCTGAGGTCCTGGGTGGGAAAAGCTGACAGGCAGAAACTGAGGAGGGGAGACCTATCTCCTAAAATCTTTGAGACTAAGAAAGGGGAAACCTCCTTGCACCCTGTGCCTGCAGCCAGAGTGACGCCTGTGATCTCTGGACCTGTGACCCATTTGGGGTCATTCTTCTCTTTTGGTGTAGTATAAAAATGTTCCCAGCCAAATAGACCCTTTGGTCTAAGCTGGCAATGTCTGCTGGTATAATCCCATCTCTATCTCTGCTTCTGCTGAGATTGCTGATTAAATGCAGGGCTCACCTCCATGACCTCTTTATCAAATGACTTCCCACTCACATCCTGGGTGTTCTCTTCAGAGTGTATGTTCTCATTTTTTTGCAATAAAGATAGGCTGGCAATTTTCCAAGCCTTCAAGTTCTGGTTCATTTTTGCTTAATAATTCCTGCAGTTTCTCTCTCTCCTCTCACACTTTCCTATAAGTGATAAGGAGAGGCTAAGCCACTCCTTTAACACTTGGCTTAAAAACCTCCACAGCTGTGTCCATTATACCTCAATAAGGCTGCCATTGTAAAATCTACTCAGGTAAATATCCCATTTCATCACTCACAAGTTCCACCTTCCACAGAACACTAGAACACAATTCAGCCAAATTATTTGTTATGTTATAATGAGATGTCCCTCACATAATAAAAGTTGTACATACCAAGTAACATCCAATCAATGGTAAAAAGCTGAAATTTCCTACAAGATCAGGAACACCTTTTTGCCCCTTTTATTCAAAATGGTACTGGAAGTCCTTCTTTTTTTAATGTTTTCATTTTTTTAATAAACATATAATGTATTATTAGCCCCAGGGGTACAGGTCTGTGAATCACCAGGTTTACACAATTCACAGCACTCATTATAGCACCTACCCTCCCCAGTGCCCATAACTGCATCACCCTCTCCCTCCCCCACCCCCAGCAGCCCTCAGTTTGTTTTGTGACATTAAGAGTCTCTTATTGTTTGTCTCCCTCCCGATCCCATCTTGCTTCATTTATTCTTTTCCTACCCCCAAACCTCTCACATTGCATCTCCACTTCCTCATATCAGGGAGATCATATGATAGTTGTCTTTCTCCTATTGACTTATTTCACTAAGCATAATACCCTCTAGTTCCACAAAATGGTACTGGAAGTCCTAACCAGAGCAACTAGGCAGGAAAAGATAAAAGTTATTCAAATAGGAAAAAATGAAGTAAAATGGTCTCCAGTTGCAGATGACATTATCATATATAAAATCATAAAGGATCTACAAAAAAATATTAAATAAATTCAATAAAGTTGGGGCATCTGGGTGACTCAGTCAGTTAAGCATCTGCCTTTATCTCAGGTCATGATCTCGGAGCCCTGAGATGGAGTCCCAAGTTGGGCTCCCTGCTCAGTGGGGAGAATGCTTCTCCCTCTCCCTGTCCTGTTCATGCTCTTTCTAGCTCTAGTTCTCTTAAATAAAATTCTAAAAAATTCAGTAAAGTTGCAAGATATATAATTAAGAGTAAAAATTAGTTGCACATCAATACACTAACAACAAACTCTAAAGGAGAAATTTTTAAAAAAAGATCCCATTTGCAATAGCATCAAAACCGATTAAATATTTAGGAACAAACTTAATCAAGGAGATAGAAGACCTGTTCACTGAAAACTACAAAACACTGATAAAAGAAACTGAAGACTCAAATACATGAAATGATAATCTGTGCTTATGGATTAGAAAAATTAATATTGTTAAAATGTTCATTCTATCCACAGGGACATCCAGATTCAATGCAATCCCTATCAAAAATTCAATGGCATTTCTCATAGTAACAAAAAAAATCATACAATTTGTATGGATCTACAAAAAAAATAAAAACAATCTTAAGAAAGAACAAAGCTTAAGCAATGAATTCTGTAACACTGAAAAGATTTTTTTTTTAAAAAAGGAACAAAACTAGAGGCATCAGACTTACTGATTTCAAACCATATTACAAATCTACAGGAATCACAACAGTTTGGTACTGACACAAATCAGACATGTGGATCAATGGAACACAATAAAGGTCTCAGAAATAACCACACCACACACACACACACACACACACACACAGAGTCAATTAATTTACAACAAAAGAGACAAAAATATATGATATGTAAAAGATAGCACCTTCAATAAATGGTGCTAGGAAAACTTGATAACCAAATGCAAGATAATGATCCAGTTTCATTCTCAGAATGAAACTGGATCATTATCTTGCATTCATAGATAAAAATCAACTCAAAATTGAAGACTTGAACATAAGACTTGAAATTGTGAAACTTCTAGAAAAAAATATACAGAGTAAGCTCCTTGACAGTCTTGGCAATGATTTTTTTTTTTTTGTATTTGACACCAAAAACAAACACAGCAAAAGCAAATATACCAGTACAATCAAACTAAAAAGCTTCTATACAGCAAAGGTTATTATACAGAACAAAAAGGCAACCTATTGAAATGGAGAAAATCTTTACAAATTGTGACATGTGAGTGAGAATGTAAATTGGTACAGCCACTATGAAAACCAGTATGGAGCATCCTCAGAAAGTAAAAATAACGCTGCCATATGATCCAGCAATTGTACTTTTGGGTATTTATCCAAAGGAAGTGAGATCACTATTTCAAAAAGTTACCTGTACCCCTGTGATCATTATAGCGTTATTTACAGTAGCTAAGACACGTGTCCATTTGTGGTCAAATGAATAGCAGAAATATGCTGTATGCACTCGTGGAATATCATTTAGCCATAAAAAAGGAAATCCTACCATTTGTGACAACAGGGATTTCACTCAGCATAATCTTAGGGTCCCTAAGTCAGACAGGGAAAGACGAATACTGTAAGATCCAACTTACATGCAGAATCTTAAAAAAAAAATCCTAAACTTATAAGTAGTGAAATAGATGAATAAATAAGGTCCATCTTCATGCTACTACAAGACACTCACCTTGGATCTAAATACACATATAGACTGAAAGTAAAAGGATAAGAAAAGATATTCCATGCAAATGCAAGTAAAAAAAGAGCTGAGGTACCAATACTCACATGAAACAAAACTGACTTTAAAATAAAGCCCAACAAAAGACAAAGGACATTAAATAAATAAAGTGTTCAATTCAATAAAAAGAAATATCTATGCACTCAATTCTGACGTACCTAAACACATAAAGCAAAGTTTTGTTTATGTATCAGTGTTGCTATTAAACTGTTGCTATTAAACTGTTTATATTAACAGATAAAAAGGGGAGAAATTGACAGTAATACCATCATAGTAGGGAACTATAACACCTCTCTTAAATTTTTAGATAGACCATTCAGGCAGAAAATGGTCTTTAAGCTTTCTGCTCATGGCTTGGTTGTGCTCTTTTATGCCTTAAATTATCTTTGCAGCATTTTTTACTCCTCTGCTGAAAAAAAATAAAAATCCCTCAAGAAAACTTCCAACAGCAACTCACAGCAAACTAAGCAGACAAAATTGGGGAAAAGAAATCTCTCCAGTGGAAATACTTGCTTCCCCCAACTTTAACTCTGGAAGAGACTGCTGTAGGGCCTCTGGAGCCAGGGCTCCTGCCGGCGGCCGCGACCATCCTGCCTTCTGCCCAGCAGGGGGCGTGCTGCGGGCCCACCGGGCCTCCTCTTGCCCGGCACTTATGTTGTGTCCTCAAGCAGAAAGGTTGCTGTGGTGGGTTTCTCCCCCATTTTGTGGCTTCCTCACTATCCTACCCAGCTGTTTTCCTACACGGCAGATGGCCTGACCTCTAACACTTTTCCTAAAGGCATGCGTGAGAGAATAGAACTGTTCTAATAAGTGTATGTTTGATCGCTTTATAAATTTTTAAATACATTTCCCTAAAAGGGTCTGTGTCTCTCTTTATGAAAACAAATCTGGCTTTTGCATGTCTCTCTAATTTTCTCTGGACTTCTGTTAATGCCCTGTTTGGGTTGATGTGGCCTTCTCTTTTCTTCCTATTTGTTACATATTTCAACAAGGTGTGTTTGAATGACACATTAGATCAGATATATACGGAACAGATATACATGAACATTCCATCCAAAAGCGGAAAACACATTCAAGTGCTTGTGGAACATTCTCCAGGATAGATCACACATTAGGCCACAAATTAAGTCCCAATACATTTAAGATTAAAATCACATCATGCATCTTTTGTGACCACAATGGTAAGAAATTACAAAGCCATCACAAGAAAATGATGAAAACCACAAAATATGGGGTAGCTAAGCAATGTGCTACTATACAACCTGTGGACCAATGAAGAAATTAAAAAACAATTTTTAATACATGGAGAAAAATGAAAATGAAAACACAATGGTCTAAAATCTTTGGGACACAGCAAAAGCAGTCCTAAGAGGGAAATGTATAGTGACACAGGTCTAACTCAAGAAACAAGATAAATCTCAATCTAACCCTACACCTAAAGAAACTAGAAAAAGAACAAACCAAGCCCAAGATTAGAAGAAGGAAATAAAGATCAGAGCAGAAATAAAAGAAACAGAGACTAAAAAAAATGTAAAAGATCAATGAAACCAAGAGCTGGCTCTTTGAAAAGATTAACAAAATTAATAAAGACATTAATTACTAATTAATTAAAATAATTAATAATTAATTAATTGATTAAATGAATAAAGATAAAATTAATAAACCTTTAGTAAGATTTATTAAGAAAAAGAGAAAGCTGGGGGAGAGGAGTTAAGATGGCAGAGGAAGAGGAGACCCTAAGTTCATCTGGTCCCTGGAATTTAGCTAGGTAGTTATCAAACCATTCTGAACACCTGTGAAGTCAATCAGAGACTTCGGAAAAGAATTGTTACAATTCTACAAAGAGAAAAGTGACCACTTTTTGGAAAGTAGGAGGGGCAGAAATGTGAATCTGGGGTGATGCATTGGAGGATACAGTGGAGGGGAGGGAGCCTGCTTAAAAGAGGCTACTGCAAAGTACTATAACTAGTGGAATGCAAAATCACAACTTTTAGAAATCTGCAACAGAGGAGGACTTCCCTTTGATTAAAGGTGCTCAGGTGGCAGAAGGAAGTAGAATCCCAGATAGAATGGCATGGTCTCAGGATCCCCGGAGTCACAAGAAGAATGGGGGTGTTTGAGTGCAGCAGAGTCCCAGGCATTGGAGTGAGGGAGCCCACTGAACACAAGTCTAGTTGTGGACATTCTGCTCAGTGTTGCTATTAAACTGTGAACCCCTGTGCAGTTGGGTGACCACTCTCTGGGCAGGGCTGAGCCGAAGGCAGAAGCAAAGTGGGACACACACCCCTCCCCAGGAAGGGGGAACAGCGTGATTCTGTGCCCTAGGAATCCATAAAATTTGGAGACTCAAAACTGTGTCAGGTATCTGAGACAAAAACACTTGGTCACAGGCTGGGTGAACACAGAGTTTGGACAGAAACCAGGGAGACAAGAGTGATTGACTGCTTTTCTGTGAGGGCTCACTCAAGAGTGAGGGGAGCAAACTTTCAGCTCTCGGGCTAGAGATCCAGAGGCCCCATTTTTCCTCCCAATATCGGTGCTGAAAGCCTTCAGGGAGCAAAACAGCGCCACATAGTGGAATCCAGAGCCACTTACACTGAGCCTGGACCCCTGACAAGGGTGGTGCATTTCCACCTGAACAGTGACAACTGAGAATCAGCACAACCCGGCCTCTCCCCCAGAAGACTAGAAGGAACAACCAGCTAGCACCAAGCTTACTGATCATAAAGAACTTCAAAATTTCAGCTCTTGGGAAAACAGTATATAGCATTTGTAGGATTTTTAAAATTATTCTTTAAGTTTTCAAATTTTTATCAGCTATTTTATTTTTTCAATTTTTAAAACTCTTAAAATTTCTATTTTTTATTTTTTTTATTTTTTAAAGATTTTATTTATTTATTTATTTATTTATTTATTTGACACAGAGAGAATGAGAGAGGAAACACAATCAGGGGCAGTGGGAGATGGAGAAGCAGACTTCTGGCTGAGCAGGGAGCCCGATGCAGGGCTCCAGGATCATGACCTGAGCTGAAGGCAGATACTTAACAGACTGAGCTACCCAGGTGATTCCTGTTATTTTACTTTTTTAAAAATTTTATTTTATTTTTTCAGTGTTCCAAAATTCATTGTTTATGCACCACACCCAGTGCTCCATGCAATATGTGCCCTCCTTAATAACCACCACTAGACTCACCAACCCTCCACCCCCATAGCCTCCAAAATCCTCAGTTTGTTTCTCAGAGTCCAATTTTTGTTTGATTTTTTTCTTATTTTGTTTTTGTTTTCATCTTTTCCCCCTGGTGTTGTTGTTATTTTGTCTTTTCTCTCTTTCCTCTGTTCTTTTCTGGGCATAATGGCAAG
The DNA here is from genome assembly GCF_964662115.1 of Mustela nivalis. NCBI lineage: Eukaryota > Metazoa > Chordata > Mammalia > Carnivora > Mustelidae > Mustela > Mustela nivalis. Next base: position 122,114,986 of record NC_139026.1, on the reverse strand, counting down.
ATGGAGAAATTCACCCCAAAAGAAAGAACAAGAGGTAGTACCCACTGCCAGGGATTTGATCAATATGAATACAGGTAGGAATTCAAAACTAGAATTCAAAAAAAGGATTATAAAGACCCTAGCTGGGCTTGAGAAAAACCATAGAAGACACTGGAGAATCCCTGACTGGAGAAATGAAATAAATAAAATCTAATCAGGCCAAAATAAAAAATGCCATTACTTAGATGCAGTTACAAATGGAGACTCTAACAGCGAGGATAAGAGGCAGAAGAGAGAGTCAGTGATACGAAGACAAAATGATGGAAAATAAGGAACCTGAGAAAAGAGAGTAAATAACTACTGGACCATGAAGGGAGAACTTAAGAAATCAGCTCTACCTTCAAGTAAAATGATGTCCAGATAATAGGGGTCCCAGAGGATGGAGAGAGAGAGGGGAAGAAGGTTTATTTGAACAAATTATAGCTGATACCTTCCCTAATTTGGGGAAGGAAAGAGTCATTCAAGTCCAGGAGGCAATGAGAACCCCTCTCAACATCAGTAAAAATAGGTCAACATTATGACATATAATAGTGAAGCTTGTAAACTTCACAGATAAAGAGAAAATCTTAAAAGATGCTCAGGACAAGAGGGATTTACTCTACAAGGGTAGAAACATAAGGCTAGCAGCAGACTTGTCCAGGGACTTGGCAGGCCCAAAAGGACTGGCATGAGATATTCAGTGTGCTAAATGGTAAAAATATGCAGCCAAGAATAGTTTATCCAGCAAGGCTGTCATTCAGAATAGAAAGAGATAAAGAGTTTCCAGGACAAACAAAAACTAAAGGAATTTCTGAACAGCAAATGAGCCCTGCAAGAAATATTAAAGGGGATACTTTGAGCAAAGAGAGAGCCCAGAAGTAACAAAGACTAGAAAGGAACTGAGACAATGTATAGAAACAGTGGTTTTACAGGTAATACAATGGCACCAAATTAATAGCTTTCAGTAATTACTCTAAATGTAAATGGACTAAATGCTCCAATCAAAAGACATAGGTTATCATATTGGATTTAACAGTATATTAAAAGGATTATTAACCACCACCAAGTGGGATTTATTCCTGGGTTGCCAGGGTGGTTCAACAACCACTAATCAATCAGTGTGATACACCTCATTAGTAAAAGAAAGGACAAAAACCAAAAGACACACTGATATGCTGTCTACAAGAGACTAATTTTAGACATGAAGTCACCTCCAGATTGAAAGTGAGGGGGTGGAGAACAATTTATCATGCTAATGGACATCAAAAGAAAGCTGGGGTAACAATCCTTATACAAAACAAACTAGATTTTTAAAATAGATTTCATTATTTATTTATTTATTTATGAGAGAGAGAGAGAGAGAGCAAGCACACAAGGAGGGAAAAGCAGGTTCCCTGTTGAGGAGAAGCCCAATGTGGGACTCAATCTCAGGATCCTGGAATCATGACCTTAGCTGAAGACAGATGCTTAACTGTCTGAGTCTCCCAAGATAAACTAGATTTTAAACCAAAGGCTGTGATAAGAGATGAAGGACACTATATAATAATAAAAGGGTCTATCCAACAAGAAGATTTAAGAATTGTAAATATTTATCCCCTAACTTGGGAGTAGCCAACTATATAAATGAATTAAAAGCAAAATTTAAGAAACATATTGATAGTGGTACAATAATAGTAGGGGACTTTAACATCCCACTCATAGCAATGGACAGATCATCTAAGCAGAGGAGCAACAAGGAAACAAATGCTTTGAAAGACACACTGGACCAGGTGGGCTTCACAGATATAGTCAGAGCATTTCACCTAGAGCAACAGAACACATTCTTCTCGAGTGTACATGGAATATTCTCCAGAATAGATCACATACTCGGTCACAAATCAGGTCTCAACCGGTACAAAAAAAACTGAGATTATTCCCTGCATATTTTCAGACCACAATGCTTTAAAACTTGAACTCAATCACAAGAAGAAATTTGGAAGGAACACTAGTACATGGAGGTTAAAGAGCATCCTACTAAAGAATGAATGGGTCAACCAGGAAATTAAAGAACTAAAAAAAACACATGGAAGCAAATGAAAATTAAAACATGACAGTTTGGAACCTTTGGGTTGCAGCAAAGGCAATCCTAAGAGGGAAACATACAGCAATACAGGTCTTTCTCAAGACACAGGAAAAGTCTCAAATAAACAACTTAAACTTGCATGTAAAGTAGGTAAAAAAAGAACAGCAAATACAGCCTAAATCTAGCAGGAGAAGAGAAATAATAAAGATTCGAGTAGAAATCAATGAAATAGAAATCAAACAGTAGAGCAGAAACTAGGAGCTTGTTCTTTGAAAGAATTAATGAAATCAATTAGCCCCTAGCCAGATCTATCAAAAAGAGAAAGGACCTAAATTAATAAAATCATGAATGAAGGAGAGATCACAACCAACACTGAAGAAATACAAACAATTATAAGAGAATATTATGAACAATTATATGTCGATGAATTAGGCAATCTGGAAGAAATGGATGCATTCTTAGAGATGTATAAACTACCAAAACTGAAATGGGAAGAAAAAGAAAACCTGAACAGACCCATATCAACAAACAGTAAGCAGTAATTAAGAATCTTCCAACAAACAAGACTCCAGGGCAGGATGGCCTCCCAGCAGAATTCTACCAAACATTTAAAGAAGAATACCTATTCTCAAACTATTTTAAACAAATAGAAATGGAAGGAAAATCTCCAAACTCACTATTTGAGGCCAGCATTACCTTGATCCCAAAATCAGACAAAGACCCCACGAAAAGGAGAATTACAGAGCAATATCCTGAAGAACATGGATGCAAAAGTTCTCTCCAAGATATTAGCAAATAAGATGCAACAGTATATTAAAAGGATTATTCACCACCACCAAGTGGGATTTATTCCTGGGTTGCCAGGGTGGTTCAACAACCACTAATCAATCAGTGTGATACACCTCATCAATAAGAGAAAGGACAAAAACCATATGATCCTCTCAATAGATGCAGAAAAAGTATTTGACCAAATATAGCATTTTTCTTGATAAAAACTCTCTGCAGTGCAGTGATAGAAGGAACATAGCTCAATATCATAAAAGCCATACAAAAAAAAAAAAAAAAAACCATAGCGAATATCATCCTTAACAGGGAAAAACAGAGCTTTTCCCCAAAGGTCAGGAACACAACAGGGATGCCCTTTCTCACCACTGTTGTTCAACATAGAACTGGAAATCCTAGCCTCAGCAATCAGACATAAAGAAAAGGCATCTAAACTGGCAAAGAAGAGGCTAAACTTTCACTCTTCACAGATTATGTGATCCTCTATGTAGAAAAGCCAAAAAACTTTACCCCAAAATTGCTAGAACTGATAAAGGAATTCAGTAAAGTTATAGGATATAAAACCAAAGCACAGAAGTCAGTTGCATTTCTATACACTAACATGAGGTAGAAGAAAAATCTATCAAGGAACCAATCCCATTTCAACTGCCCCACAAACCATAAGATACCTAGGAATAAAACCAACCAAAGAGGTAAAGGATGTGTAATCCAAAAACCACAGAACATTCATGAAAGAAATTAGGGAAGATACAAAGAAATGGAAAAACATTCTGCACTCATGGATTAGAAGAACAAAGATTTCTTAAAATGTCTGTGCAACAGAAAGCAGTATACACATTCAGTGCAATCCCTATCAAAATGCAATCAGCATTTTTCACAGAGCTGCAACAAAAAATCCTAAAATTTGTATGGAACCAGAAAAGATCCCAAATAGCCAAAGGAATGTTAAAGAGAAAACCAATGCTGGGGCATCGCAATTCTGGACTTCAAGCTGTATTACAAAGCTATAATCATCAAGATAGTATGGTACTGGCACAAAAACAGATATACAGACCCGAGTAACAGAATAGAGAACCCAGAAATGGAACCTCAACTCTGGTCAACTAGTCTTCAACAAAGCAGAAAAGAATATCCAGTGGAAAAAAGATGGTCTCTTCAACAAATGGCAGGGGGAAAATTGGACAGCCACATGTAGAAGAGTGAAACTATACCATTTTCTTATACCATACACAAAGACAATCTCAAAATGGCTTACAGACCGAAATATGAGATGGGAATCCATCAAAATCCTAGAGGAGAACATAGGCAGCAAGAATAATACAAGGATGTCCAATGTCACCAATTGTATTTAACATAGACTGGAAAGTCTCAGCCTTTCAATGAGAAAAAACAAATAAGTGGCATTCAAATTCGTCGCTATTTGCAGATGACATGATATATATGTTGAAAACCCTAGGGCAGCCTGGGTGGCTCAGTTGTTAAGCATCTGCTTTCCGCTCAGGTCATGATTCCCAGGGTCTTAGGTTTGAGCCCTGCATTAACTTTCCTGCTCAGCAAGAAGCCTGCTTCTCCCTCTCCCATTCCCCTTGCTTGTGTTCCCTCCCTTGCTTTGTCTCTGTCAAACAAATAAATAAAATCTTTTTAAAAATCTTATAGAGGGGCGCCTGGGTGACTCAGTGGGTTAAGCCACTGCCTTCGGCTCAGGTCATGATCTCAGGGTCCTGAGATCGAGTCCCGCTTCGGGCTCTCTGCTCAGCAGGGAGCCTGCTTCCCTCTCTCTCTCTCTCTGCCTGCCTCTCTGCCTACTTGTGATCTCTGTCTGTCAAATAAATAAATAAAATCTTTAAAAAAAAAATCTTATAGAAAACCCTAAAGACCCCACCAAAAAACCATTAGATGTATAAATGAATTCAGTGAAGCTGTAGGATATAATATTAATGCACAGAAGTTGTTTGCATTTCTAAACACTAATTACAAAGTAGCAGAAAAAGAAATTAAGTAAACAATTCCATTTGTAACAGCACCAAAAAGAATAAAATACTTAGGAATAAACCTAATCAAGGAGGTAAACAACCTGTACTTTGGAAACTATGCAATACTGATGAAAGAAATTAAATAGCACACACACAAATGGAAAGATATTCCATAGTCATGAATTGGAGGATTTAATATTAAAATATTGTACTACTGAATGCAAACTACAGATTCCATGCAATCCCTAACAAAATAACAACAGCATTTTTGTAACTGTAACAAATAATCAAATAAATAAAAAACAAACAAAAAACTGTAACAAATAATCCTAAAATTTGTATGGAACCACACAAGCCTGGAGCAGGCAAAGCATCTTGAGAAAGAAGAACAAAGTTAGAGGTAACACAATTCCACATTTCAAGATACACTACAAAGCTGTAGAAATCAAACAGTATGGTACATGACACAAACATAGACCTAGATCAATGGAACCGAATTGAGAGGCCAGAAATAAATCCATGCTTATGTGGTCAATTCATTAATGACTTTGGAGAAAAGAATATACAACGGGGAAAAGACAGTCTCTTCAAAAAATGGTGCTGGGAAAACTGGGCAACTAAGTTAAAAGAATGAAACTGGACCATTTTCTCACATCATACACAAAAATGAACTGGATTAATGGATTAAATGGATTTGGATTAAAACATTCAAATGGATTAAAATGGATTAAAGACCTAATTGTATGGCTACAAACTGTAAAACTCCTCAAGAAAACAATGGCAGTAATTGACATCAATCATAACATTTTCTAGATATGTATCATCAGAAAAAGGAAACAAAAGCAAAATAAACTGTCAGGAGTACATTGAAATAAAAAGCTTTTGCACAGTGAAGAAAACCATCAATAAAATGAAAAGGCAACCAGTTAAATGGGAAAGGATATTGGCAAGTGATATATCCCACAAGCACTTAATATCCACAACATATAAAGAATATGTACAACTCAACACGAATAAAACCAATCCAATTAAAAAACAGGCAGATGACTTGAATATAGACATTTCTCCAAAGATGACATATAGATGGCCAACAGACACATGAAAAAATGCTCATCATCTCTAATCATCAGGAAAATGCAAATCAAAACCATAGGAAATATTACCTTACACCTGTTAGAATGCTAGTATCAAAAAGAAGAAATACAAAGGGTTGGCAAGGATATGGAGAAAAGGGAACCCTTATGCACTGCTGGAATGAATGTAAATTAGTGCAGGCACTATGAAAAACAGTATGCAGTTTCCTCAAATAATTAAAAACAGGGGTGCCTGGGTGGCTCAGTGTGTTAAAGCCTCTGCCATCGGCTTGGGTCATGATCCCAGGGTCCTGGGATTGAGTCCCGCATCGGGCTCCCTGCTCAGCAGGGAACCTGCTTTCTCCTCTCTCTCTCTCTGCCTGCCTCTCTGCCTACTTGTGATCTCTATCTGTCAAATAAATAAATAAAATCTTTAAAAAAAATTAAAGTACCATACCAGCAAGTAATTCCACTACTGGGTATCTACTCAAAGAAAACAAAAACACTAATTTGAAAACTATACATACTCCTGTGTTTGTTGCAGCATTATTTAGAAGCCAAGATATGGGAGTAACCTAAGTGTCTATCAACAGGTGACATAACATAATAAAAAATAATAATAATTTAAAAACCTGGAAAATAAACGTTCAAATAAATGTTAAAAAAAAAAAAGATGTGGTTACACACACACACACACACACACACACACACACACACACACTGGAGTATTTCCCATAAAAAAGGATGAGATCTTGCCATTTGCTTCAACATGGATGGATCTAGAGGGTATTATGCTAAGTGAAGTCAGACTGAAAAATACAAATAATATATATATAATTTCACTTACTATGCAATCCAAAAAGCCAATGAACAAACTAACAAACCAAATACAAATACAGATGCATAAATACAGAGAATAATCTGATGGTTGCCAGAGGGGAGGGTGTTGGTGGGATGGCAAAGTAGATGGGAGTGGGAGTGGGAGATACAGGATTTGGGTCATGGAATAAATAAGTCACAGGGGTAAAAAGTACAGCACAGGAAATATAGTCAGTGGTACTGTGATAGCACTGTATGGTGACAGATGGTAGCTACAGATGGTAGCTACAGGGGAGGAGAGTACAGCATTATATATATATATATATACCTGTAGAATCACTGTACTTTATACATGAAACTACTGTAACATTGTGTATCAACTATACTTCTATTATGAGATCCCAAACTTACAGTTACACAGATCAGACTTTTCATAGTCAGAGGCTAGGTATAGAGGGTGGGCAAAATGGGTGAAGATGGACAAAAGGTACAGTCTTCCAGTTATATGATACATAAGCTCTGGGAATATAACATACAGCATGATGACTGTTGTTAACGAAGCTGTATTGTACACTTTAGAGTTACTAATTGAGTAGATCTTAAAAGTCTTACCATAATAGAAAAATTATACCTATGTGTCTTTTGGATATTAACTAAGATAATTGTGGCAAACATTTTGCAGTATATACATAACTGAGTAATTGTGTTATACACCTAAAACTAATACAATGCCATAATGTCAATTATATCTCAGTAAAGAAAAAAAAAAAGGTGTAGGAAGCCCTTCTTGTTTTAACATTGAGATAGAGCCTAAGTTTAATTGTCAAATCCAAAAATATAATTCTTGCTGAATAGCCAACCTAAGGACACCAAGAGAACAAAGTGGTGTAATTAAAAAAATAAAAATTCTCAGGTCTCTTGGGAGACATTTGGTCCTTTTCAAAGCAGAATGACATTAAATGCTTAAAAACTTATTTTAGGGCAGATGGCCTTGTTTGATATCACCAAGTAGCTCTTTCTTAAAACATATATTCTGAGATGGAGAAAGTGAAGGCTAGAGTAAAGGCAGGATGCTTGTAAAAATATGTTTGGCACCTCTGAAGGGCTGCCCTCTGTTTGGCCCTTGGCTGTTCTTGAATACACAGTGGTGGCTAATGGCTCATGGTCCACAGGAAGAGGCCTCATCGTATGAGGGCTGGGCTATTACTGACTCTGCAGCTGGTTCTGGGCTAAGTGCTTTCCAAACTCTGTTAGCTCATTAAATCCACACAACCGTCCTGCATCAAGTATTTTATAAAAATAAAATGGAGCCTCATTTTACAGATGGGGGGGAACCCTAGAAAGGCTAAGTTCTTCCCACCCACATAGGTAGTAGGTAATGGAACTAGGCTTGTTAACTTTGAGCTACCTCATTCCCAAGGACTCTCTTGGCCAAAAAGCTAATTGCAGAGAAGTAATACTACGGAGAGCTTCTGTGTTGGGAGCCCTTGCTAGATGGTAAGTTATTGAAGTACACACTCTAGGTAAGCGAACAGTCCCATAAGGTGGGTGATTATAGAGATGAAGTACTTTGGGAAATGGGCAGGAGCTGGAGTATGCTATTAAGGGGATCTCCCGGGAATGCTTCAATTTTAACTACTTTCCTTTTAGACTTGGAGGAAAGTCATATTTAGCATACAATTATATAAGTTCTCCCTACCCCCATGAAGAAATTACATTTAAGTACCCAAACTCTTTAGTAAAAGGCACCAGGGAGCAGGTGGAAACACGGAGAGGTCCACACAGAACTTGCTGAGGCAGCAGAAAGAACTAAGTTAATCATGAGAATTTCATATCTGAGAAGCAGACATTTGCCTCATGGATGGAAACAAACTAAATATTTATATATATATAGCAGTAAAGATATTTCAGTCCAGATTCCTTGGTGGCAAATGACAAAAAACCCAACTCAAACTATGTTAAATAGAAACTGAGAATTTCACTTTTAATTGTTGATTTGGTAATACATTCACATGATTCCAAATCCAAAAGGTAGCTAAGGATATATATGGAGAGGTCCTACCTGAATCTCCCAGCCAGTCTGGAAACAGCCCAAACTACCAGTTTCTTGTGTATTCTTTCACACAGACACTCATATAATGTATTACTCCGCACTTTGACTTTTTACTTAAAAATCTGTATTAGAGACTGCTCCATATCACTACATGAATAAATACCTTATTCTCGAAGCAGGTAATTTATTGTCCACAGAGGATTAAATTCTGGGCAACTTTTTCTGTCAACTACGAGGGTAGTCTTATTTGGTGGTTCTCTCTCACATTATCGTGTCAAACCTAATGAGATGTTGTGTGGAGACTTCAGCTTTGTATGGTACTTGTATGGACCCTAATGTGAGGGACAGGGAGGGGAACTGTGGTGGGCTCCACATCCCTCCTTCCGCTGGTACCCAGGAGCAGGGAATGGCATCCTATTACAGGCAGCAGGAAAGTGGGGTCCTGAAGGAACAGGAGAGCTTTCGGACTCCAGGAGCTTGGCCTCAAGTACTCTCAGGAGAAACTACACCTTCAGCATATGTACCAGGAGGAGGGGAGACTTGAAATGGAGGGAGGCTGATGCTTGAGTTTCACAAGAAACTAAAAGTTCGTTCTACCTTAGCTCTAGTCTCCACTTGGGAGTGTCCAACATAAAAGCATTTGCACAGGGGAATGCCAGCATCACTCCACTGTAGCCCATTGTAGAAGTTAACGTAGGAGCCCCCGCACAACCCATGCAAGCCCCCTTTCCACACAGTTCTCAGGAAGGTCTACAAATATGAATTCTGTTCCTAGGAGATGGTCAGAGTGGTACTGAGTTCAGTGGCTGGGGACAGGAAACACTTCTCAGGGGACTATCTCCCTAAGGGGCAAGTGTGCTGTTAGTGTTTTAAAAAACAGAAGCAAAAGGGTGAGTGGGAGGGCTGTAGGGAGGGACCCTTCTCCTGCCCTCAGGATTCCTGGTTCCCAGATCAGCAGGTTTCGACTGGAATCTATCCCATTGGCTCTCTGGCCTTGGAACTACACCACTGGTTCTCCTGGGTCTCCAGTTACACAAGACAGCATGGGCTTTTCTGCTTCCTTAATAGCATGAACCAATAACTTATAACAACTCTCTCTCTGAATAGACATACAAAGATATAGCCAATATCTTACAGTAAATCTTCTTTTAGACCCATTTATCTATGTACCTACCCATCTATCCCATCGGGTCCATTTCTCTGGAGAACTCTGGGTAATACCTTCATAAAAACCACAACGCCCACTTCTTTCCTCCTCATCCCCTAGTAGAATCCATATTGCTAAGAAAAGTAAGATTTTGCCAATTTTTGAGTTTTTTTCTACCAAAGGCAACTTAAATAAAATCCAAAAGAAAAATATCAGGGGGAAAACAAAAGCAAAGAATACTAAATTCCTAAGTCTGTGGTCTAATTCTGAAAAAAAGTCCTGATTTTTCTAAAACTCGGGCCGCAAAGTGCTTTCCCCTGGGATCATATCTCCACAAACTAAAAAAGCTTTCACTCCAGACCCAAATTTCTGCCTCAGATCCCTCAGAGTTTCACCACAGCCTCATGTTCCATTAAATCAGCTTTGTGTCTCCCTCGAATTGCAAAATTTAGATGAAGACTCATGGCTCTCTTCCACCACAAAGCTTATCTGATGCTTTGTTCCTTTGGGTAAACAGATTTCTAGCTGGGCCTGCCAGTAGCACGGAGTGCTAGCCAAGTTTGGCAGACGTTAAGGGCTTGGGGCTCCTCTCCATGTTCTGTGCTCCAAGCTGGCCACAAAATCTCTCTACTTCCCAAAGCCCACCAGGCACGCAGCCATTCCTGCCATGCTCCTGGGCCTGCTGATCCACCGTCTTCCCTGCTCTAAGCTCTGTGCCCACCTTGCACCTGTGTGCCCTGTTTGGAGTCAGGGCATCATTTATGTCAGTCTTCTGAATGTTCTCATGGCTCCTTTCAAGCCCTGCTTCCCACATGTTGCTCAAGTGGGGAAAGCCTTGATTCCCCAGTTCAGTTGCTAGAAATAATGGCAATTGGGGGGGATTAGAGAGATTGAAGTTCAGTGTCAAGAAGAGTTCATGGAGACTTTTCCAGCCCCAGAATTTCAGTTAAAGGCCAAAAATGGGAGAAAACAAACAACCCCCCCCCCAAAAAAAACTATGCTAGGTACCCCGCATACTAAAAAGAGCCATCCATGGTTGAACGTCATGTATTGGGGTTAGCCATTCTTTAGTATGATTAACTAAAATATGTCCTCCCCTGGGAAGGGACACCAGCTGGCAGGTATCCAAACCAAGGCTCAACTAGAGAATAGAAATGATAGCCTCTTTCTTGCTCATTGCCTAATCTTTGCCACTTGGCCTTTGTGAAGGGAAGACACACCTCTTCACCCCTACAAAGCGGTCACCACCATGAACAGGTATGGCCCACCAAGGCAACCACAACTTCCACTTTCCCCCCTTTCATCTCTTTCTTGATGGTGACAAGACAGAGGTAAAGGGGGGTGGAAAGGTATATTGTATCAAAGCCTCAAGCATTAAAGGTTTCCTTGGCAACCCTCTGTTGAAGGTAGGGGCACTTATTTAGAATCTTTTTGTTTTAACTTTAGCTGAACTTCTCAGAGAGCAGCACAGTTGCCCTTGGCATTCTCCCACACACAGTAACCTCAGGCCAATGGTGGACCAAATTATGCAGTCAAATGCTCTACCCTTGAGCTATACCCCCAATGGGCCAAATTATGGAGTAGAGATGATGCACCCTCACTTTCTCTCTTTGTGCCCAATGGCCTCCTAACCACATTAGCGGATGCCCTGGTCCTGCCTACGTCAACAAATGTTCTGTTGCCATGTTCTTTGACTTGCATCTTTTTAAAAATCTCCATTCTCCCAAGGCTCTGAGCCCTGGCACTGAGGTATTCTTGGGGTTTAGTGTGCTACATTATGGTATTTTCATTTAAACAGATATCTGCTCTCAAACTTAACAGAAAGAATAGCCCTGAAGGTAAGACAAAAGGCTAAGGGTAGATAAGTTTGTAGGCAAGTTGGATTTCCAGGGCCTTCCCAATGACACTGTCTAAGCAGTAACTACAGGTCGGAAAACACCTGTCAACTCAGAGTGAAAGAAAGCAACACCCTTTTCCATCTCCTTGCATCCTGTGAATTCTCATGACATCAAGCTTCTTATTGAGTAAGGCTCTTTAAACTCATTGAAGGGATTTCTCAGTGATGATTGGTATATAATTCACAAGACACAAAGACCTTACAAAGACAATAACACTGGATTAGATTCCGGTGTTAAAAATGTATTTGAATTGGATGAAAATTTTCTCCAACGTCTCCTGAAATCACTGCGGTTGCTTATTATGAAAATTAGGGTGAGGAGTGGGCATGCATTTCAGACAGGGATCAAGTAGGGTGACCATATAAGTACCCAAACTGGGATGCTGAGTGTGAAAGGGGCATTCTAATATACACTCCTGCTGAGACACTAGTTTTAAACTGGTATTGTCCCAGACAAACCAAGACCCAGGTCATCCTACATCACGTGAGTTGCAATTATAATGTAGTAAGAACTTGCATGCTACGTGGGCAATCATTCTCCCCATACTGCTTTAGCAACATCAGGACCCACTTTAGCAACTGGAAGGCAGCTCGTAATGGGAAAGAACATGCAAAGCCCAAAAAATCCACCTGGATTTTGCTAAAACCTTTCTAGAGGTTTGCACCCTCTTTCTGTATTTTTCTCTTGTGATCCCTTCTCAAACCAAACTTTGAAGTCTGCATGTGGTGTATTTGAGAGTCCTTGATATGCGAAGAAGAGGTGAAATCTCTCCTTAGTAGAGATTGTAACTGGGAGAAGAGGCACAAGAGGAGAGCTGTTCTGGTCTCTTTGGTGTGAAGTGAGACAGGCAGAGTCAGATACACTGCTTTCAGAATGATAGAAGGATGAATAAGAACAAAGTCTCAGAAACTGAACACTGAGATGATTTTTATTGGTCATACAAGTCAAAGGAGACATGGAGCTGACATGGAAAGAATAAAGAGAAATCCAAAATGTCAAGGGGGAAAAAAAGCTAGATGTTCGGGGTAGGGAGGTTCAGTGGAGGTAGGGTCTGTGAAGGTCCCCCCCTTCTCAATACACCTATCTCCCTCCAAAGATGACTGCCATCATGTAGGATTATTCACTTTATAAAGGAGGGACACAAAAGAGAACATTTAGATTTCAAGCTTTACTACAAAGCTGTGATGACCAAGATGGCATGGTACTGGCATAAAAACAGACACATAGACCAGTGGAACAGAGTAGAGAGCCCAGATATGGACCCTCAACTCTATGGTCAAATAATCTTCGACACAACAGGAAAAAATATACAGTGGAAAAAAGACAGTCTCTTCAATAAATGGTGCTGGGAAAACTGGACAGCTCTATGTAGAAGAATGAAACTCGACCATTCTCTTACACCGTACACAAAGATAAACTTGAAATGGATAAAAGACCTCAACATGAGACAGGAATCCATCAGAATTCTAGAGGAGAACATAGGCAGTAACCTCTTCGATATCAGCCACAGCAACTTCTTTCAAGATATGTCTCCAAAGGCAAAGGAAACAAAAGTGAAAATAAACTTTTGGGACTTCATCAAAATCAAAAGCTTCTGCACAGCAAAGGAAACAGTCAAGAAAACAAAAAGGCAACCCACGGAATGGGAGAAGATATTTGCAAATGACAGTACAGACAAAAGGTTGATATCCAGGATCTATAAAGAACTCCTCAAACTCAACACACACAAAACAGATAATCACATCAAAAAATGGGCAGAAGATATGAACAGACACTTCTCTAATGAAGACATACAAATGGCTATCAGACACATGAAAAAATGTTCATCATCACTAGACATCAGGGAGATTCAAATTAAAACTACATTGAGATACCACCTTACACCAGTTAGAATGGCCAAAATTAGCAAGACAGGAAACAACATGTGTTGGAGGGGATGTGGAGAAAGGGGAACCCTCTTACACTGTTGGTGGGAATGCAAGTTGGTGCAGCCTCTTTGGAGAACAGTGTGGAGATTCCTCAAGAAATTAAAAATAGTGCTTCCCTATGACCCTGCAATTGCACTCCTGGGTATTTACCCCAAAGATACAGATGTAGTGAAAAGAAGGGCCATCTGTACCCCAATGTTTATAGCAGCAATGGCCATGGTCGCCAAACTGTGGAAAGAACCAAGATGCCCTTCAATAGACTAATGGATAAGGAAGATGTGGTCCATATACACTATGGAGTATTATGCCTCCATCAGAAAGGATGAATACCCAACTTTTGTAGCAACATGGACGGGACTGGAAGAGATTATGCTGATTGAAATAAGTCAAGCAGAGAGAGTCAAGTGTCATATGGTTTCACTTATTTGTGGAGCATAACAAATATCATGGAGGACATGGGGAGTTAGAGAGGAGAAGGAAGTTGGGGGAAATTGGAAGGGGAGGTGAACCATGAGAGACTATGGACTCTGAAAAATAATCTGAGGTTTGTTTGAAGTGGTGTGGGGGTGGGAGGTTGGGAGAACCAGGTGGTGGGTATTAGAGAGGGCACAGATTGCATGGAGCACTGGGTGTGGTGCAAAAATAATGAATACTGTTATGCTGAAAATAAAAAAATAAATAAATAAATTTAAAAACAAACAAAAAAAGAGAACATTTAGAAATGGGAACTACTCCAGGTTGTTCAAGTCCCTCTATAAAGCATCCCCTAATTCTCCATCTGTCCTCTTGTCCACTACTATTGGCAACAATTTCAGGGCATTTGATATGGCCCTGGGGACAAGAGAAGCTGCTCAGAAGAGAGAGCAGAGGGAAAGCTGACAGATATAGCTACGGAAATAAGAATTCAATTCACTGTTGTGTTTTTCATTCCCAGGTAACTGGATTATTACAGGATTCTGGTTTCTATCTCATACCTGAGTGGTCTTTTAGGGTGCACAAACTTTTATAGAAAGCTTCTAGGTCAAGGTGATATTGTTCTACGCTGTCAGAATTGAGATATAGTCTCTGACAAGTCAAAGGGACCCTTGTCATCTCTACTGAGCAGCTTAACAGTCAAATTTGCAAACTGGAGATGTATGCTCCCTGTATACAACTTAGGTCAGTGGTTTTTAGCCGTGGTGGTAACTTGAATCTCCCTGGGTGACCATAACCTTAGAACTGGTGACAACACCTTCTCTTATATGTTAGCCAACCCCACTCTCTAGTCTCTCTTCCCTTTCCTCACACAGCTTATCTTCCCTGACCAAACCCCAAATATGAGGAAAATGAAAGTGAGCATTTTTATCACCCACCAAATCAAAGGACTAAGGTCACAGAACACTGTAGTAAAACTTGCATCAAGATAACCTTTAGGTTTTCCTTAGTTCCTACTTTAGAGAGCCTGGCAGGCTCTGAAAGAATTTATCTAAACTACTAATGAAGGCCGGATACCTCAAAGGGGCAGAAGAACCAGAGAAGAGAATTAGAGCAGAAACAGGAAGGGGAGAAAAGTTCTTATCAGGGAAAGTGAGACCAGAGGTAGAGACTGAGGTAAGTCACTTCCCTAGTGATCTCAGAATGTTGTCACCAGGCAGCCTGATTGAGAACCTGTGGAAAAGACACTTGCCTCTCCTCAGACCTTCTTCCTTCATTACTAGAATGCCTCAAGTTTTGGCTTCTCAAATAAAGACTACAATTCCCAGACTTCCTTGCAATTAGACATAACCGTATGTCTAAGTCCTGTCCAATTAAGTGAGTGGAAGTGATATATACAATTCTGCTTGGACACTGAAATGGGAGCCAATTGCCGATCACTACTTCTCTCTTCTCATTGGCTGCAGCAGGTGAATGCTCTTAGAAACACCAGAGAGCTCTCTTGCCCTTTCTACAATATAAAGCCATAGGGAGAAGACAACTCTCTATGTAATGGGTTCTCACTAGACACCACCTGCTGGTGCCTTGATTTTGGACTTCCCAGCCTCCAGAACTGCAAAAAAGTGTTGGTTTGTTCAGTTGTTTGTTTTCAGCTTACTGAAAGTCAGCTAGACTGACTGGACCCAAGACAGTCAAAAGTATTTGAGGTGGGAGAGTAGAGCACAGGATCCCAAACAGAATTTTCCCTCCCTTCTCCCTGCCTCTTTGAGCCTCAAAGAAACAATCTCTCTACTCCACCTTTGGATTATAGCTCAGGATCAAGAGAAATGAGGTGATTCCAGAGCGTTGAAGTTTGTCAGGCAAAATTCATGCACATATCACTGTAAATAAAAAGTCTGTTTTAATGTGCCTGTATTAACCATAAACAAGTTGCTTTTGTTAATGGCACAGCAACTAGGTTAACAAACATCAAGGAGAGATCAAAAAGAAAGAGGGAAATTTATAGAATTAGAAACTTATACTAGTATATCCAGAATATATAGAGAAATGTGAAAATTATTAACAGAAAGAGTAAGAAACTTGTCAAGAAGAAACATTCAACTGGACAAAATAACTTAAGGAAAGGTATTCAACTTTATCAGAAATCAGGAAAATGCAACCTAAAGCCATGATGATATATAAGTATACAACAACTACTTTGACAAAAGTTTAAAAGTCTGGCAATACCAGGAGATGGCAAGGATATGAAGTAATATCTCAACAAAGCTCCTAGAGTTCTATGTAAATTGGCACAAACATTTTGGAAATTTATTTGGCATTATTAGCTAAAATTGAACCTGTGCATATCCTATGATATCCTTAATTTCCCCCCAAGAGCCTATCTTAACCTTTGGAAATGTATCTACCAGTACATGTGTAAGAGACTGTTCATAGGCAAAAACTAGAAACTAACCAAATGTCTATTTACTGGTGAATGGATAAATAACTTTATAGCACATGCAGTAGCATGCTGACAGATGTTTAACAACAGGGGGAGAAAGCCCTGATCTGTAGCATTTGTCAGTTTCCAGGATATAAATATTCTTACCATAGCCAATTTCAGGCTACCAACAGGATATCAACTGGCTTGCAAAATACCTTATCATTTAATAATCAAACGTACACACCAGTTCATCACTGAGTAGACTCACACTTTGGAATACTATTCAGCAATAAAAATCAATGAACTATGGCTACAGGCATCAACATGGATCAACCTCACAAATGTAATGTTGAGCAAAATAAACCACCAAAAAAATACATAAATCATGATTCAACTTACACTCAAAATAGGCCAGGTCAGGTCAAAATATTTAGGCATACATACAAAAGTGGTAAACAGCATCAAGATTAGCAGGGGAGAGAGCACCATGACAATGAGGATATGGTGAACTCTAAGGGGGAAGAAAGGTATCATAGATGGGAAAGAACATGTGGTGGATTTTTGGGGTGCTGGTCATGTTCTATTTCCTGACCCTGGTGGAAGGTATTATAGGTATTTGTTAAATTGTGTCTTGAGGCACTATACATCTTTATGGTGTACTGGAGACAACTTGTGAGGGCCTGTTGTGTGGGCTATCCACCTCCACACTCAGTGAAGCATGTTGATAGCTTGAAATCGGCCTTAGAGGGAATATTTACACCACTGTAACTGGCCAATACAACAATCCAGGATTTTTTTTCCTTTCCCAGAGAACTGGTTTAACAGCACACCACTGCTTAAAAGTAACAATACTTTTTTAAAAAATATGATCCCAGATTGACTTCTTTAGGCAGATGATTTTCAAGTTGGAATACATTTGAGGACCTCAAGGCAAAGCCACATTTAGGAACAACTTAATGTGACAAGATCCCTGCAATTGAAAAAAGGCTTGGGAGTTAGAAGAAGAGAATGGGTTGAAAGAGCTACTGTTGTTCATTGATTGGGACTTTTAATTGTTGTGTAACAAAAGTCATTGCATTGATGGTAAAATTAATGACTCTAAGGACCCATCATCTTTCCTTACAGATTTTTTTTTTTTTTTAGGGATTTATTTATTTATTGGCCCAGGCCTGAGGAATTGGAGGGGGGGGGGCTCAACTGGTGACATGTATGAGGGGACACA
Source organism: Mustela nivalis (assembly GCF_964662115.1). Lineage (NCBI taxonomy): Eukaryota > Metazoa > Chordata > Mammalia > Carnivora > Mustelidae > Mustela > Mustela nivalis. The sequence continues at coordinate 122,097,174 of NC_139026.1, read as the reverse complement.
AGCCCCCACATGGCAGAAAATGTTCTTGATGAAAGCTTTCTGGGGCACCTGGGTGACTCATGGGGGCACTGGGTGGCTCGGTCAGCTAAGCACCTGACTCTTGATTTCAGCTCAAGTCTTTTTTTCTTTTTTGAGGATTTTTTAAAAATTTTATTTTCTCAGGGTTCCAAGATTCATTGTTTATGCAGCTCAGGTCTTGATATGAAGATTGGGTCATGAGTTCAAGCCTCACATTGAGCTCCACAGGGGGCATGGAGCCTGTATAATTAATTAATAAAAGACTTCACAAGATGGTAAAAGATATAATGGATCAGGTATTTTTCAGTCTAGCATCAACTTCATGGGAAACCATTAAAATTTACATCAAAAATGTCCCCAAGCATAACATACCAACTCTTTAGCAATATTCTGGGCAGCTTTCTTAGTAACTAATTGTTGTAACTTATAAGGCAGTGAAAAAACTATATTTTCATATGAGTCTCTGTTCTTTAATTTTATAATCTTAACATAGGCCTATATATGGTTATCACCTATGTCTAATTCAACTTTACCAATAAATAAAGTATTATTTTACATTGAAGTAATCCCAGAGCTATTATAATATAGAAAAAGAAGAATTTCAGAGGTTTTGAAGGTATATCTTAAGACTTCAGACAAGTTTCAGGCCTGTGAGTGACTCTTTAGACAGTAAACGGATATCCCATTGAAGGGTGTAGGAAGGCACAGAGCCCTAGCTCAGTGGAAAACTTTCCACCACTGGAGAAGAAAGTCAGTGGGAATTTTTTTTTAAATTTTAAGTATAATTATTTCAGTTAAAATACAAATCTGAAAATAGTTTGGGTAGGATATTAATATCCTCATATATAAACCTGCAATGTGGAAACTTTGACTGGAAAATAGTGCTTTTGTTTAACAGAGGATAAAATGAAGAGTTGGGGAAGGAGAGGTCCCTTTGTTAATGGTTTTAAGACCTAAGGACTAGGCCATTAAAGGATCCATACCATATAGCCATGGAGTTTTGTAATTTTTCTACTGGCTTTTGAGAAGAGTAGGTTTACTTGGAGTTTAGTGGGATGGGGGGCATGCAAGAGACTTGTATCTGGGAAAGCTCTTCTGTGGTGGCTGGTCATGAGGACCCTGGAGTTCAAGAGTGGCATCTACATCACAGGTGAGCCAGAGCCTCTGATTGTGGGAGGGTCTCTAAGTTCTCACCCACTTTTTCTTATTTTAATAGTCTAGCAATCCATACTGCTGTTACTCAGACTTCTGCTTCTCAGCTCCCCCATTTCTTTTGGCTTCACTGGGCAGGATCTAATTCTTATTCATTGTAACAGGAGATAAAACAATGACAGCACTCATTCACCACATTTAATATCTGTGTTGCCAACGGCAGTTCCACCCCATAATCAGGAGGATCACTGTCACAACATGTTTTCCAAGAGTTAGGATAGAAATAGATGGGAATTCTACCACCAAGCTGTGTTGGAACTACACCTAAGCCGTCTGAAGAGGAACCACCTCCCCTAATTAAGGAACATTTTTTTCCAAAAATCTTGTTGTGTGCTTTCATGAAAGTAGTTCTAAATATAAAACTAGAATTGGTTAGTAGCATGCAACTTTAGGTTGGCTCACATCTCTGTTAAATTATTTCCATCACAATTGCGGTAGACCGTAGTGTAAGGATATGTTGAAATCAAACCACAGGCATTGTTGCTCTAGACTAAGTTCAGATTATTCCAAGCAATTGAAGAGAATTAATTTCAAACTATTTTCAATTGAAGTTGGTTTGTGGGAAGAAGAGAGCTTATCAGACTTACCAATAGAACTCTTCGAAGACCAAAATATACATTTTAATCCAAACCTACATTGAATCATCTCAACCAGAATTTCTGGAAATATGCATTAGGTGGTTTCATTTTATTTTTATTTAAAATTTTTTATGTTATGTTAGTCACCATACAGTACATTATTAGTTTTTGATGCAGTGTTCCAGGATTCGTTGTTTACATATGACACCCAGCCCTCCATGCAATATGTGTGATTTTGTTTTAAAAAGTTGATACAGATATGCACCTCTTGATGGAGAGGTATGTTAACTGGAATGCTGATTTACAAAAACTGGGGACAAGAGGATAAAGGAGCCTCTTCCCCATCCTTCCAGTAACTTCAAACATTCAGCAGAGCCCCATTGTGAACTCTGTGGAGCTTACCCTCCAGCAGCCTATGCACTCTGGTGGAATAGTTGAAAACTCAAACATGAGACTCATGAACAGAAACTTCATAACACAGAGCAGAATGGAGCCACTCCTGCCAATTTTTTGCTCCCTCAGAAGCCTAAGTACCCCATGCCCCATGGAGCCAGTGAATTTTCAGGTGTCACCGTGGTTAGCATCAAGAGCATATGGATGAGTCATTCAGGCATCAGAAGCCAATGTCTTCAACCACAGCAGATTGAAAGGTTTCTCCCCACTTTCATAGCCTGAGAGTTGCACAGAGATGGAAGAAGGAGGCTTCCTTTGAGCACAGCACTGACCCTCCAGCCCCTTAAAGGATACACTAATGACCTTCATCATCTCTTCTTCATGTGGAAGTTCTTGCTGGATGGCAGAAAAGGAGGTGTTGGGTGTGCTCCTGCTAGACCTACTGAGCATCTACACAGTTCATTTAGAGACCCTTAGCAGGAATTGCCTACTCTCTGACCTCACAGCCAACATAATTTAGGTTCTCCCTTCCCTAGGCCATCATGTTCACAAGTTTGGGATGAACAAGAAATGCATTTCCTCTTTGGATGGTATACACATATGTTAGCTCAAATCCTTTCCCTTGGAAAACCACCCATACCCGGTGTAGCATAAAGCTGATCATCCCCTGTGATGGCAGCGGGGGGGAGGGAGGGTGGCCCCTCTTCTGGCCCTGGACATGGGCATGTGATCAACACCAGAGGAAACCAAGTACTCAACTTCCTTGGCCACAGTGACTCAATGACAGGCCTGTGGCTCAGCCAGAACCAGCCTTGCCTGTTTCTGAAGCTCTCAGAGAAACTTTGTTCCAGTGGGATCATAAGCCATTAGGGGGCCTTCTTTCCTTCCACTTAAGAAAAACTGGATGGAGCAGAAGAGCAGAAGAGCTAAGAAACAGAGAGAGGTCCCTGGATATATCTGAATAGAGCCCAAATGCCCAAATCATGGACTTCTTAGCGATATAAACTCATTGCCTTTTTTTTTTTTTTTTTTGCTTCAATTACTTGGAGTTAGTTTTTGTCATCTGTAAGAAAAAGTTCTGAATAATCTTATATAGTCGCCAGATTTATCAAGTAAAAATACAGGATGCCCAGTTGAAATAGGCTCATTTCTTAGTCTAAGGATATCCTAGATGTTGCATAGGATAGATTTATACTTAAAAAAAATCATTGTTTTCTGAAACTCAGATTTAACTGAGTGTTCCGTATTTTATCTGTCAACATTATCTGGACTTTTTAATTTGTGTCAAAACAAAAGGGAAGAGATCTGTCACTTGGTGGATTTGCCCTTAAAGAACTAAGGAGAAGAAAAGAAGCATTCCTATAGAAGCCACAGACAGAAGCATCCTCATTGAGTCTTGGTTCTCTAAGTTATCCCTGCTTAGTAGAAGCCAGCCAAGGGCAGTAAGGAGTTTCAGAGTCAGGCTGTTAATCGTCAACATACAGAAATGCTTCAGCTGAGCCAGTGAGTCCCACTTTCCTTTACATGAGCAGCATCTGAGGAAGATTTACAAATTCCCATGGCAGAGGTCACAGCCCGGACCAGTTATATCAGAACTAGTGAAGACTCCCACAGGTGATTTCAGCATGGAGTGAGGCCCCTCAGAACAGTCAGGCAAATTGCAAAGATTCAAGCAAGTGAGAAGAGTCATCCTCAAGCTGCCTACCTGCCCTCTGAGGAGTTACCAGGAGGGAGCAAATCACCTCAATGGGAGTTCGTTGAGAGGCAGCCTCCCTGCTTGGACAGCATGGCGTCACCCCTGCCACAGGGCGTTGGGCCCTCATTTCAGGTTTGCATGTCCACGGAGGTGTCTGGGCAGGTGTTTGGACCACAGGGAAGCAGAGAGGGAGGCCTATCCTTGACTATAGTCTGCTCTAGAACAAAGAAAGCATCTGACAGAGAACCTGAGTTTCCTGCCTACACACCCCCAGTGCAAGCACCTGGAGTCAAGATAAGTCCCACTATCAAGATGAGGGATGGGAAAGGCCCGCGAGGCAGGGTGGGGACAACGCACCCTCAAGGAATTTCTGTGATAACCAAGAAAAGCATATCTTTCTGGCTCTTTCCCTCAGCAATAGGTCTGCAGAAGACCAGCCCTGCCAGCTCCAGGTTCAAAACTCATGGCCTTCTGCTCCTGTACCTCCTCTCAGAGGAGCAGACTTTCCTCAGAGCCTTAGGATCACCAACAAGGCATCTAGGGAAGGGGCTCCTGCACCAGTCCCCAAGCCTGTCTCAACCACTCTTCAGCCTGCCAAAAGTCTCTGTCCCATCACACCCTTCTGCCCCTGAGGGAGGAAATCATGTTTATTCTCTAAGACTTTATTTTCTAGAGCAGTTTTAAGTTCACAGCAAAATGAAGAGGAAGGTACAGAGAGTTGCCATCTCTCTCCGCCCCAATACACGCACAGTCTCCATTAGCAACAGACAGGGACATTCGTTCGAACCGATGAACCCCCACAGATCCATCATCATCACCCAAAGTCCAGAATGGATATTAGGGTCACTCTTGGTGCTGCACACCCTATGGGTTTGGACAAATATATAATCCCACGTATCCCTCACTATAGGATCACAAAATATTTTCATTGCCCTGAAAATACCCTCCGCTCTCCACCTGCTCACCCCTTCCTCCCAGCTAACCCTTGGCCATCACTGCCTAACCAGGTCTACCCTTGATTAGGTGCTCGAAGCTCCTGGCATTCTCCTCAGCATCCTGAATGCCTCAAACACACATAATTGGCCAACTGAAAGGAAACAGCTGGAACTGATGAAAATGACTGGGAACATGGTCCCTTCCTACGGTCATGAGTACCAGCAGCAGGCCGGGCATGGCTAAGCCGAATACAGTGTCCATCACCAGCAGCAGACTGGTGGACTCATGTCCCTAGTGGCTCTTAGTGGGTTCAGGCCACTTCCCAGTAGCCAGGAGGGCATGCCCAGTTCTCAAACAACACCTTTCCAGTTTTAAAGCCCTTCTGTCTCAACACCAGAGGAAAGACAAACAGGGGAAGGCAGGAGGAGGAGGGTTTTGAGCTCTGTCCCTAGTGGGATCTCAAGGTGAATGTGGCAAAGTCCTGCCTTCCAGAAACCCCACCTCTTGCTGCGCCCACAACCAGGTTAGCAGAGACAAGGGGCCGGGGATGCATGCCTGGCGAAGGATGGGTGACAAGGCTCCTTCTACCTGTCCACTCTAACCAGGGAAGCAGAGCGAATGGCCGGGAAGTTCCTAAGAGGACCCTAAATCTAGCAGGCTACTGAACAGCCCAAGGGAGAGCAGAGTGTGGACAGAGGGCAATGAGCAGCAAAAGCAGAGACAGACAGTGCCCAGAATAGGCGCGTTCCCGGAAGGAGCACCCCATAGTGGGAGGCACCATGGGACCCGGTGCCCTCACGCAGCACACATAAATGGCAGAAGCTGACCAGCTATGAGACCCAGAAGCCACTCCATTTGCCGGCTCAGCCATTTGGTGATTCATGAACTCATCTAACAGCTGTTCAGTGTGTACTGGGGAGAAGAAGGGGAGCCACACCGTCCTTGCCCTGGTTCACGCACAGCCACACTCCACTCTTCTCGGTTCAACAAAGTAGACGGAGGTGAGGAACAATGAGGGGCTCCTGCAGCTCACCCCCAATGCGGAGAAGAACCTAGTAGCTTCCTGAAATGCTTCACAGGCAAGTCTGCTCCTAGTGCGAATCTGTGGGCGGATGTTGTTAAGAGCACTGCAAGCTAATTCACAGTTGCCTGAGGAAACTTACAAAACCATCTCACTTCCTCTGAGAAAAAGAGGATAGCACTGGTTTCCCTGGGTGGGGGGGATGGTTGGGGTGTTCTGATTCCCTTTTATCAAGTCTAACAGCTTTGGAGGCTGTAGAGGGGAGACCCTGCCCGAGCACAGATTAACCTTCCATCTCCTCTCTTTTTAAAGATAATACAAGTTTCCAGTCACTTCACAGTAGTGTGGGGGTCAGGGTGTCATCTTGGAATCACAGAGGGTAGCTTCCCTCAGGAAAGGAGACGACGGGAAGGGCCACGTGGTCCGGAGACAGATGTGGATGCCCTCCCCCCCAGCGTTCTCCCCACCCCCCACCCGCATTCCCCTACCCCTGCCGCCCCGCTGGCCTCTGAGGCTTCCCTTCAAGGTGTGGGGTGCTGGAAATCAGTCCTGGCCTGCCCTCCAGAGCCGGCTTATTCCTCCTGGGGCTGTAGCGCTGGTAATTCAGATCCCCGAGGACTTTCTAGGACAAGCAGCCATGGACGGCTTCTGTGCTAACACCCAAGGGCTTCACCGGTCTTTAGCCTTCACCTTCAGCGCCTAAGCCGCTGCCTCCTCCCTAACGCAGGGCTGGCTTCCTGCTTAGGGTTCCCACCAGCTGGCCAGGCTCATCCTTGGCTCCACTGCTATGTCTGCTCTTCGAAGGGGATGGACTTTGAATTTAAGGAGGTTTCACCCAAAGGTGCCATCTGACTTGGCCGGAGGCAACACCGAAGTGCTGGGACTCCGGCGTGGGAGGCCACCGTCCTGATGATGACGTGGCACTTACAGCTTCTGTGCTTTATAGACGGCACCCCAGGGCGGGCTCCCCTGGGTTCCCACCTGCTGGTTGCTGCCAGCGAATGGAGAGAAGCCCATGAAAGACTGGGCCGTGCTGTTAAAGACACACAGCTGTGAGGGCCTGGCTCCTCAGGGTGTGGTTTTGAACCAGGAGCACCTGCCCCTCTTGGGACCTGTTGCACCCAAACCTGCAGCACCACAGAATGCCAGGTGTTTGGCGGGACCGTTCCAGTTCCAGTTCCAGTCCCTGCTGTGCAAGGGGACGTCTTGGCATCTCAGTTATGCGTGGATGGTTCTTTTCCTGTGTAAGGGTTTCATCTGTATCCCTCTCTCTCTCATTTTACTTTTTGCTTCACCAGCTCACACGTGCCAATGAGCACAATGGCTGCTTTACCATAAGGTCCTTCGACTGGCAGAAGGTTTGTCACCGTGTACTAGGGTGGAGTTTTCTGGACAAACACTCAGAGGGCTTGATGTTTATTCCCAAGTACTTGCCCTCCCACGAGGGAATGCAATCAAGGGGTCTTGGCTGTGGTCAAGGGTAGCAGACTGGTTGCAAGTGTTGCCCAGTTTCTTCTGGTGCCACACTTTGCCTGTGGACTGATGAAATAGGTCACATGCATTTCCTACTGCTCCACAGACATAGATGCCCCTTTGGGTAACTAAAAAAAAATTCATATTTTTATAACTTTGCTGGAGTATGATTGATATACAAAAGATAACATGTATTTATTTTAAATATTTGTTTATTTGGGGTGGGGAAGGGCAGAAGGTGAGGGACAGAGAGTCCCAAGCACTGCCCTAGGCATGGAGCCCGACATGGGGCTCCAGCTCATGACCCTGAGATCACGACCTGAGCCGAAACCAAGAGCTGTGACACTCCACCAACTGTGCCACCGAGGCTTCCCCAAGGATGGCATAGATTTAGCTTGTATGACTGTTGAGTCTGGACTTCTGTAAACACCTGCAATACTACCATCACAGTCAAACTGTCAAAGTTAACAGACATTCAACACCTCCCAGAGTTTTCTTGTGTCCCTTTGGGTTTTTTGTTTGTTTGTTATTTTAGTTTTGTTTTGGTGACAAGACTTAACACGAGATCTACTCTCGTAACCAATTTTAACCTGCCCAAGATCTTACTGTAAACAGCAACAGACTCTAGAATATATTCATTTTGCTTGACTTCAAGTTTATGAATAACTAAATCTCCATCTCCCCACCCCCCAAGCCCTGACAACCAGTACTGTGTTCTCTGCTTCTGTGGATCTGACTATTGTGGATACCTCGTATGGGTGAAATCATGTGGTATCTGTCCCTCTGTCACTGCCTCATTTCACTTAGTAAAATGTCCGAGGTCCTCCATGCTGTCACGAATGGCAGGATTTCCTTCTGTTTTTAAGGCTGGGTAATATTTCATCAAATATATATACCATCCTTTCTTTACAAATACAGATATGTAAGGTTTTTGCACTTTACCTTTTCTTTGGCCAATTCTATTTGCTAGTGTGCTGAGTTCCGTGAAAAGAGGCCACGTTCTTCAAGAGTTGAGGGGGCCACGGCTCTAAGCACTCTGAAGCTCCATGCTCCCTGGAGTGCCTTAATCAAGAGAGAAGCTTTAGGACATATTTGTATTCAGTTGTGAGTTTTCAAAAGATTTAAGTGTTCATTAAAGCTAAAATATAAACACTGACCTCTCATTTTACAGAGAAATATACTTTTCGCACCTGGATTATAGTGATGCTTATGTAACATGACTTAGAGGGACCCAAGGGTCCTTGACGGGAGAGGTAGAAGGAGACTGCGCTATGATTACCTGTGGGCAGGTGAGTTTCCTGTTTGAATTCGGTCATGACCCCAATTACAAGCATCCCATCAATCAATGGTTTCTTCCATTTAGGTCTACATATTTTTGCACTGCAACTTTTCCATTATAGCAATGCTTAGAAACCAAGAATTTAGAAAAGCTAGACTCAAAAATCAGATTTTCAAACTCTGTTACAAAAATAGCAGCCCATCAAGTCACGTTATTCTAAAGAAGATGAAAACTTTCTTCTGTTGAATGATGTAACTTTCGATTTGATCTTGTCTTTCTGATTTGTCCCTTTTGTGGGTGTTTCAGATGTTCATAGGTAGGCAGAACACTATATGCCTTTAGTTTCCAAATATGTAAATATCCGTATGTTTGGAGTGCTTGCACACTCAAAAACATTTTATTTTTAAGGGTGGACAATCAAACACTCTAGAGATCACTGAATGAGATCAATGATCTCTTGCTGTCTTTTGTCAACAAATGGGTAAGAAAAATTCTTTTGTGGCCATGACTTAAAGCCAACATCATGCTACCACATTCTTTAGGCCGGAGTCATCCTTGTTAACATTCATATTTGAGATTGTTAATTTAACACCAGACTTGGAAAGAAATGACAGGAAAGATGGGTTTCATAAATACTAGAACAATCCTACCTCAAGCTCTTCCTTGCCTCTGGGCTGGGATCCAAGTCTGAAAAGCCTGAAATTCACAGGTTCATCTTGAGACCCTTCTCCATGTTTCCCAGGAAGCAAATGGGGTCTGCTTGACGTGGCAACATCCTTTTCCAGGCATAGAGCAAAACGCAAAGAGAGGCACCAGAATCCAGTGCAGTCGTGCTGTGGGAATTCAGAAGTGTCTGAAGGTCAGAGAGTTCTTGAACTTGAAGCCATCTTTGGGATCTATCATTGTATAAGAGAAGACACAGAAGGCTAAAACTGGAGTGATTCACCCAAGAATATACAGCTTATTAGTTGGCACGTCTGAGACTGTGACCCAGTCTTGGGGCTCCCTCCACTCAAGCTCTCAAACCCTCCGATGGCCTCTCAGGGCTGAAGTGGGGCAGGGGCACCGTGAGGCTAATGGGGGAGTTGTTGGCTTATGATGCCAAATAATGTCTGGTGCTCAGTGAGCCTGGTGAGTGTTTCAAACAGAATCTCCCTGCACACTGGCTCAGGGCACCTATGTGAGGTCATTATGAGGGAATCAAGGCCTTGCCTCTGGAGAACAGAAAGCTTCCTTGCTGCTGCTTCTGCAGTGAGTGACAGACACTCCCTTTGGACCTCTGATCCTGCCTGGGGGGCCCACACACAAAACCAAAACCAAAACCAAGAGTTAAAGCCTTAACCCACTAAGCCACCCCCCTCGAACTCACTAGTTCTTTAAACAAGAACTTGTTGACTTCATTTGGTAGATAGGGGGCACCTGGTGATTTGAGGCATCTGGCAAACTTACTCTGTCTCTGAGAGTGAAAAGGTCCTTCTCAGCCCGTGTAGGAAATGCTGTGTCTGGTAGTTGGAGCTTGCTAATGCTTTGGTATTTGTCCTGCATTTTTACAACAAATAAAAGACTTTAAAGACTTACCTGTAGGCATATAGTTTGGAGGAAACCATGGCTCTTTCCAACACTGAGTGGTTTTATCCCCACACTGCCTCTTTGCCCATAATTGTACCCCAAATCAGAGTCCAGGCCCCAACTCGTCTGCTGGTCAGCCAGGGTGACTGAGCAGCTATGAACAGACCCAGAGGAGGATGGTTTGGCAGACACCCTTCTAGAGGGTCCCAGGGATCTCCACATCTTGGCACTCACACCCTTGGGTAATCCTTGCTTCTAATGAATGGAATATGGCAGACGCAGTGGGGAATCAGGTCCAAGAATAGGTTAAACAAAGACTGATTTCCTTTCTGGGGACTTGCTCTCTCTCTCTCTCTCTCTCTGTCCTCCTCAGATCCCCGACCCCATGGATGACCCTGTGAAGAGGTGCACACGGTATGGTTAGGAGCGAGGCCCTCAACCCAACAGTCGGTGAGGCACCGAGCCTCCCAGGACAATGTGAGTGAGCTTATAAGCGGATCCTGAGATGTCCCAGTTCCAGCCAACAGCAGCTGGACTGTACCTCATGAGCAAGCCGGAGCCAGAGCTCCCAGCCAGGCCGCACCCCAGCTCCTCACACACAGGACGCTGGGAGATAGCCAGAGTTTGTTGTCGGAAGTCTCCATTGGCACTATTTTATTGCAAAGCCAATAGCTAACAAACATGCGTGGAAAGGATTACTAGCAGAAATGGTAGAGCTGGAGAAAGTAAAGGGAAGAAGGAGAGAAAGGACTGAAGGAAGAGAGAGGAAGAGTAGATATGTCTCTGCAGGAGAGAACGTCCCTAAGGGCGGCCATGCCAAGTGCTAAGGGCCTGGGTCCTGGCACCAAGTGACCTGCATTTAAATTCGGGCTCTGTCACCAGAGGAGGGTCCTTGGGCTGCAGTAACAAAGTCCCCCACACCGGGAGGCTTCAACCAGAGGTGGACTGTCTCACATCTTCTTGGAGGCAAGAAGCCTGAGATGAAGGTGTTGGTTCTCTGTGAGGGCTGTGAGGTCAGCAACCTGTTCACGCCTCTCCCTGAACTTCTGGTGGTTTTCTGGCAATCCTTGGCATCCATGCCTTGTTTGGCTCTATCCACATGGCATGCCCCCTATGTGTCTGTCTGTCCCTACTCAAATTTCCCTTTTAAAAAGATAAGGACACCAGTCTTAGCCAGATTGGGACTCACCCCAAAGACCCTATTTCGAAATCAGGGCCTGTTTTGAAGTACTGAGGGTTAGTATTTCAATATATGAATTTTCAGGGGACACAGTTCAACCCACAAGAGCCCCTTGCTAGTGGCATGGCTGGGAGAAGCCTCGGTATCCTCATCTATAAAACTGAGGTAATACTCGTACCCATACAATAGAGTTGTTATAAGGACTGAACAAGTTAAAACAGTGGCCTGCACGCAGCCCTATACATGTTTGTTTTATGAGTTAATCAATCTCTTCTCTCTCAGCGGCCAGGTCTGTGGGTCTCTTCCCACTGCGGGCTCCTCATCCTTTTCCACCTACACATAGAAGATAGGTGATTTTGCTGATGAGAGATGGTGAGTTCCAGAAAGCATGGTGGGAGCGATGGGAAGAACAGAGGTTAGTTCAGACAAGAGGAGACACCACATGCTTGTTGAAGCTAGACCTGGAAGGCCTGGGCTAGAGTCCTCCCTGGGCCCTCAGAGGAGGTGGGTGATCACTTACTGTCCAGTTGTGTTTCACTGCAAGCTAGGGAGTTTCTCAGCTGAAGGGGGCTTGATGACCAGGCTGCCTTGGTTCTGCCCTTGAGAATCACCCAGGCTACCTTACCTGGTTCAGTTGGCCTGAGCATTAGGTAGTATTTTCAAAATGTCCTCAGGATGACTGGAACACACAGGCAGGCATGAGAACCAGAGGAAGAGGCTTCTTGAAGTCCTTCTCTCCTTAAAGTAGGGTCCAGCAACTGGGAACTTGTCAGGAAGGCAGAAGCTCGGGCCCCAGCCTAGATCTGCTGAATCTGAGCCCAGGAGAAGGTGGGAGACTGAGCATGGGCAGGGATCTGCAGCCAGGAGCACAGCTCAGGAGGCTGGGCTCTCCTCACCCGAGCTAGAGGCAATGCCCAGTGGTCCCCACTTGCTGTGCCCTTGAGTCATTCCTTCCATGGGTGATTACTGTCCAGATACTGGACAATTAGTTGTAAAGACTTACTCCCTGAGTAAGCTTTCTTTTCTCCCCCAGGGGTGCCATGGGACAAGCACCTCGGGCTAGGTGAGTTTGAGAGTCAGCTGTTTCCCAGCTCCGTGCTGGGGAGCAGCTGGCCCTCATTGAGGCAGGGGAGGGGGGGTGGCGGGTGTGCTCATCTTTGAGTTCATAGCCGGGTTGGCCCGGCGGCTCAGCATCCCAAGTGAATTTCTCCATGAGCTGACATCAATAGCCAGGCACACATGAATAGATCTTGATGCACTGAAGAACGAAAATATCATGTTGAAGCTAAGGGACTATTATAGAGGGGGAGGGGCAAAGAGGTAGCAAGAGGACAGGGGTTAATAAATTGGCCACAAGTTGCATTTTCCTGGCCCACTGTATTTCTGGAAAGAGTCCTCTTGCAGATGGAAACATTCTAGGTGGATGAGCTCATGCTAGATACGGTTCCTCTTGAGGGAGGCTGGAAGAAAACAAGACATCTGAGATACTTTTCTTGAAAATAAATCAGCAGCTTTGAAGAAGATCTGCAGGAGAATAGCAGATGACAGGGAAGTCTGCGTGTTAGGAATGAAACTGTGTATACGGACAGAACTTTCCGGAGAAACAAATCCGAGCAAGAGAACAGACTAATTAAAAAAAAAAAAATCCAGCAGTATTATCTGCATCTCTGATTCTATATTAAATCCAGCTTCTATGACATTTGTGTTTGGGAGATGGAACAACGGTACAGTAGAAAACACATGGGCTGTTGGCATAGCAACGCCTATGCCCTCCCTGGGGGTCCTCGTCACTGGATGACCCAAGCTGAGCTACCAAAGAAGACAAATATCTCTTGGAGATGCAGACTGGATCCTAGGAGCAGTGCAGTTCTGAAAAGTTAACTGATCTGATTGTGTCCATCCTCCATCATTGTCAGCGGTCCCCACTTACTTACTAAATAGAGTCTAAATTTCATGCTTTCGAATTCGGTGACCTGGACAAAGTCTTGAGAGAAGACTGGGCAGAATGGCCTTCGGTGGCAGTCCCTGCAGAGTCAAATTGGCTCACCTCCCATCAATCACCGAAACTTTCTGAACCCATTTGTGCATGGAAGTCACCTTCCTTTTCTGGATTATGGGCTGATGAGCTGATGAGATGTGGAATGGGCTGCACTTAAAGGATCTAGAACTCAGTATGTGATCCAGACACGACATCATCATTACTATGAGTTCTCGCTGGCCCTACTAACAAGGATCCTCCAGCTGGCCTTTCTCTCCCGGTGGTTTGCCCACACTCTTGGGCACATGCACTATTCCGTCTGCATCCATGCTCTTGCTCACACTGTTCCTACTCACGCCTTCCCGCCCAACTCCACCCTTCCTTCCAGCCTCATTCTGGAATTCCCTTTCTTATACAGCCTTTGAGGGGAGTGTCCAAGTCAGATTTATCTTGTTTTTGGAATACAGGAGGTGCTCAGATGTTGAATGAATGAATAAAAGCTTATCCCAGGGTCCACCTGAAAGGCCTTGATGGGACTCAGTGGGGGATGGATAAGGGAGGGTTTAAGGGTTCTATGGGCCCTGCAGTCTAATATTTTTATTGCCAAAGGACCTGAAGTTAAAATAAACTCTCCTTGGGCCCCTTGCATGTGCCAGTAGCTCTCCTCTCCTCCTCTCACATCCCTGGAGGAGCTCTCCCTGGAACTTGCGCTGGCTCCCATGCTCTCGGCTGACAGCTCTCTCCAGCCTTGAAAACCTGATAAAAGCTCTGGTCGTCCCACCACTCAATCTGATGCTCCACAATCTGCTGGGCACACACAAGGCAGCTGGCCCCTGGATGGCACCTTCATGGGAATTGGGTTGAAAAACAAGCCCCTCCCCCCCGAACCAGGGAACAGGGCCTGGCATGGAGGGTGTGGATTGGCAATCGGCCCCCACTACTTACTCCCTCAACTGGAAGCCCCTCTGTATGGAGGGTCCAAGAGCCTGTGTGCATACACACACACACACACACACACACACACACACTCTTTTTTTATGATGCGCTAATGTAACAGGGGTGCTTTTTGGAAATAACACACTCTGGGGGCTCCACACATTTTGTAACCAAATATGTTTAAAAAAAAAAAAAAGAGCTAATTTTAGCTTCTCTTCCTTGGTCTTTCTCAAATAGAGAGTACTGGCATAGCCAAGTAGGTACACATCCCTGAGACCACAACTAGCACAGCCAAAAGTCTCGGCACGTGTGTGACCTGAAGACATTCTGTTTCCAGAACCTTCCTCCATTAGATGGTTTTGTTGTAGTTGTCCTCCTTGGAGACACAGATGGCCAGGAGAATCTGGGTAGACACGATTCATACACCCTTTTGCCATTAAGTTCTGTGTCTTCTGTGATCAAGCACAGCTCTCTTCTGGATGGACAGTCCTGCAACTATGCGAGAAATCTTTCCTTCTTGTACTGTTGGCCCCTAAGTGCCTATGATCAGTGATAGATATTCACAAGAGAATGTGTAAGACCAAGTGTTATCTGGAAAATATAGGAAATTCTGGGTGAATTTCAGTGCCCCCACAGAGGCTTGAGTGCCAGAGAGGCTGAGCAAATCTAGGAAGGACAGAGATTGGCCTGGCCAGTGTATCTGGAGCCAAGCCACAAAAAAAGTCTGACCTCAAACACTTTGACTCAAAGGCACTAATAAATACCAGCTTTCTATCAGGGTATGTTTTATACTTCAGTGCATTTGCTTTGGCTAAATTTTCGGTCACACTTGGAGAGTCCTAGCTTTAATAAATCCTTACAAAGTTTTCAAAAGCGGTTAGGTCACCAAAGTCCTTTCATTCCATAAAATTTGCATCAACAATGTCACCCAGGAACCCACTGAAGGATCCATTTGCTTTGAGATACTTCATAACTAGGGTCTGGGTGAAGAGAAGCTTCTGAATTCAGAAAATACGAAATGTCCAATGGTGTGCGCCATACTTTTTCGGGGTTCCCTTATTTCCACCAAGGCCATTTTCATCTGATACTGGCTGCACAGGACAGCATTAATTCCATGTTTCTCTAACACACTTCTGGTTCATTTCCCTCCACAAACAGCCACTTACCATTTGGATTGGAGGTACCGTCTGGTCATCAGATCTACTCCCCACAATTTAGTTGATGACCTATGAAATGCTGGTCTCCCCCACCCAAGAGAAAGAAAGACAGCAGGCAGGCTTCTGCTCAGAATGAATCTTTCTTTGGGCATGGAGAGCTCCAAAGTTGTGCTGAGCAAAACAGATGGGTGCAGGGATGAACCTGCTGACCCCCTACTCAGATAGGGGTTCCCTGAAACTGGCTTTCCCTCTAAGCAACTCCTGAAAATCCAGTTAGTGCAATTTGAGTTAATGGGCCCACCTCCAGCCACTTTCTGAGCAGCTGTGGAAAGGGGGAACTTTCCTGTCCAGCAGTATGGTAGAGCAGAGCCCCCCCCCTACAGACCCCAAAGCCAAGAGGTGCTCACCCCTTCCTCTCCTGGCACTTCCGGCTCGTTGGGCAGGTGACATAAAATATTTAGGGAACCTCATGAGTTTCCAGGGGCTCAGTTCCAACTCCTTGACTTCAAATCCAAACCTCAGAAAGAGGAGGAAAGGGAGAGATCTTGGAACACCCCTCTCATTATTTAAGGAGGAAACAAACCTCAGACATCTGAAGGTGATTAATTGTCTTTATTGGAGGAAAACAAGAAGTCATCAATCTCATTATCATGATGATAGAAATCTTGATATGTGTACATGATTGTCAAGGCAGAGAATCAGTTGCTACATAGGCCCATGAACAATTTTGCAGTGCCGCAAACCTATGTGAGTTAAACTTCTTACAGTTTGTCACATGCATGGAATAAATGCACAGTTTCCCTTCTTGGGGACAAACGTGTTTTTATGGGAAAATTGAACCAATCACAAGCCTCGTAATAATAGACGCGGGGACATTCCTGGCTTCGCCAGTTGTAAGCTTTTGGAAAACATGCTCGCTCGCTGGTGGGAAGGCTCGGAGAAGTGATGAAGGCCAATTAAGAAATCGTTCCAAATTTTCTTCTGGACAGAACATGCCTTTTATGTCGTCCAACCTGAAAGTGGCCCCAAGCTAAATGTTCTCTGAAACACGCCACCCATCTTTGGAAACAGAGAATCTCTGCAGCCTCTTTGCTGTCACTGGGTGGCTCGTCAGACCGTCTGATGCTGGGGCCCTGGAAGAAGGGCAGCAGGCTTCTGTGTGACTGACGTCCAAGCGAGCGATGCTCCTGTTGCTTCTTTCTCCCTCCAGAAAACCCGGCTGCCAACCCTGCCCCAGGCCCTGCCCCAGAGATACAGGGCTCCTACGAGGGCCCGGCAATCTCCATCTGTCCAGATTAAGGTTTTCCTTTGAGGACAAATTTTATTCGTGTTTGGGGCTTTGGAATCCCTGGTGATGACTTATTTCTAGGACTGAAGCCTCAAACACTCCTCTCAATTTTTTTTTTCCTGTCCATAAGAAAATAAAATCACCTCTAAGTAAAATAATTCAGTAAATGATCAGAAGACAGAATCACCGTATGAGAAGTTCCCTGGGGACCAGAAGGTTAAAAATAGGGCAAATGCAGAAGCGGGCATTCGTACAAAGGGTGAATGCAATGGTTTATCCCTTTGGTGTAGAGAGAGAGAAACAGACACCAAGAAGCCATTCCACACTTTGCTTTTGTCCACAAAACCAGACCTGGCAGCCGCATGCTGCGGGGTTGGCTGCCAAATGCACAGCCTTTGGGTTTGCAGAAGTAGAGCGCACCCCCCTCTCCCCCCAGCCACAACACCTGGGCTGCTCCAGCCGCAGGTGGCAGGGAAGGCCCGGGAAGGGCTACAGCTCCCTCCGGTCTGAGGGTCTGAGTCAGAGTGGAGCAGGAGCGGGCCAGGCCTTGGCCAGCATGCGGGGCCGGCTTCACAGTGGGGCTGGGCTCCCGGGCCCTTGGCCAGGCTGCAGACCCGTGATGCGCTGGGACCACAAGTGGGGTGTGGGCAGAAGGGGGCGTGCGCTTCTGTCTTCCTTCCCCCTCCCTGCCTGCTGTCCACGGTGGATGCCTTGGAGCCAGCTCACCGGCAGACGGGGTTTCTTGGTGTCTTCAGGAAATAAGCCCCCGCTGGAGGACTCTGTCCAGTTCACCTTTTCTATTTCAACACTTTCAACTCTGAGAACCAAAGGGTTAGAACCCTTGTTTGCAAATGTCAGGTACGCCAAGGACCAGTTGTCCCCCAAGAGAGTGGTGGGTTACATACAGGTATACATTTTTGGAAACAAACTGAACAGTGTTTGGTCTGGAATGTGTTTAAGGAAAAGGCCAACTCTTTTGTGGAGTGTGGGTGGACAGGACGCAGAAAGAGTGCTGTTTTGAGAAGAACATGCAAAGGTTTCGTGCATTGGTTGAAACAGAGGACCTTCATTTTGTTGGCCAGAAGGGAGTGTGTGACCCTGGGAAAGAGTATGTATTATTTCTGTTTATGAAATGGAGAGAGCTGCCCTTTGCCGGCTCTGGCTTTCCCTTCACACAGCCAAAGGAAACCCTGCGAATCACATGGGGTGGGGAGTGTCACAGCAATCCTAGCTCTCCCATCATGAGCCTTGGAACCGGGGCTCTCGCTGGGCCGCAGAGCCTTCAACTACTGAGTTCTCTCCCCTGGATATAGTCTTTTCGGTTTAAAATTCCTCATCAAATATCACATCCCATGGGTTAAACAGATAAAGCAGTCACTCCTAGGGAGAGAAGAGGGTCCCTGGGGTTCCCTCCTCTTTGCCCTGGTGTTGTTGACCTTCACTCTAAAGGGGAGTTACTCTCTCCCACCCACATCCCATCCAGGATATGATGGACACCAAGGCAGAGAAATGAACAGGATGAGGTCAGTGCTGGGCAGGTAAACTGAGTCTGAGAGTCCTATGCCCAATCCTGGTCAATAGATGGCCCTTGCTTCCTAAGCGCCGGAGTCCTGCTTGTTTAGCCAAAGCCATCTAGTTTGCCTCACGCTGGCCTGCTGTGCTCCTTGAACATCAGGCTAACTGCTGGCTGGACAGTGGGACTCTCTCTAAGGTCACAGGCTCCTATGCAGGGAGGTGAAGCTGCTCCCTGCTCTTGAGGTGGGATTTCAGAAGTGATCAGAGTCATTGCCATAGTCAAGAACACTAAACCCTACTGGCCCCCCCTGGCTAAGAGCCATCAGCCGCTGGTCGGGGTCGGGGAGGCCCGCATGTGTGTGCACACTTGCTGCTTGTCTGCTGCCTCACAGAGGAAGTGAAAAGTGGGACATGAGGGAGGGGCGGACGGATAGGCAGCTGAGAGAGAGGCCATTTGTGGACATGATATCAACATGTCCTATTCAAGTAGGAAAAATTATCTACTTGCTCTGAGAAGCTTAGGAGACTGGTTGGGAGCTTGGGTTGAAAGGAACCCACAATGGGGCCGGTGGCCATCCCTGAGCCTGGGCCACACACTGGCTTCCATGGGGAGCGGAAGCCTGGGGCACATAGGAGATGCTTAGCTCCTACGGGTGGGATCGGACATTGGCGAGGGGCCTGGGACTCAGCCGCCTGGCTCAGCAGGTCTTCACCAAAGATACATTCTGGGTTCTCTTGCTGTGTGATACGATGATAAAGCGTAAATAATACCCAGTGCAATTGAAAGAGAACCTTTCTCCTGCCACAGAGGCTCTCCCAAAGAGCAAAAGTTCTTCCATGTGTTATTTCTTTTTCTCCTTTTCCTAAACAATAGGAAATGACCCGAGTCTGGTGGTGTTGAAACGGTCTTGATTTGCCTGTGTCAAGTTCAACGGAGTTCACTTTGGGGGCTGAAAGCAGTCGCTGTTCCCTCGCAGTATGTTGTGGGGACCTGAAATGTTACAGGCCAAGCATGGCCAGAGGCTGGCCCAAACCACAGAGGGGATACTTGCGACAGACCCCACCTTTCACCTCCTCTGCACTTGTCAAGTAAGACATACCTTCAAACTAAGAGAACAGAACAGGCACCTGCATATCAGCTCTAGGAAATAATGGATTCATCCATCAGAGAACGTGGCTTCAAAAGTTGCTCTCCAAGTGCTATGGATTGCATGGAGCACACAGGCCAAAGGACCGACAACCACTCAGGTACACATTACAGGAACCACATCTGGGCAAAGGATCACCCTCCCGTAACTTCAGATTACTTGTTTTCTGACACTGTGGCAACACGAATGCTCCCCAATGCTTGTTCCTAAGCCACACCCTAGTAAAGCCCCTGGAGAGAAACCCCATTTTCTCAGATACTCTTTCTAATCCTCATGCCATTTTCTTCTGCCAGTAAAGCTGTTGGACCATCGGGCAGTTCTCCAGGGACACGCAGCGGGCTTGAGGCTGACAGCAAGAAATGCAGACACACGGTGTCGCATGGACAGGAGGGCCAAGGGCAGCAGGCCTCTGCAGAAGAGTGCCTCAGTAGCCCCCTGGAGAAGGGTTTGCCTGAGTCCCACGCTGCGCTCCATTCCACACACCTACACACCACATGGACCGACAATGGGGCCAGTTTGCCCAGGACACTGCCAGGTTTGGCAATGAAAGTCCTACATCCCAAGAAACTCTTCAGGCCCAGGCAGCCTGGGCCCTTTGATGACCCCGCCATCACAGGTCTTTGGTTTTTCAGCTTGCCCTGGTCAGAGGGAAGGCTTCCAGCGCCAGCTGGGCCTGGTGGACGCCATCTCTGGCCATCCCTGCGGCGGCCAGTGTCCCCTGCATGGCAGACCACCTCTCCTTACCACCCCCAGGTCCACGGACTCCTTTCCAAAGCCACTTCCCTCTCTGCTCACCCGGGTAACATTCACAGAAGGACCGGGTAAAAATCTGCAGAAAAGACTTCTAGGAGTCGGAGGCCATTTGAAGTGTTAAGATTAGAAATGCGTTTTTTAAAAACAGAGATTAACTCGAAAACTGCATAGCTGAGAGCGGAGCTTTCTGTGTTACCCTCGAGAGAAATGGGAGCCGGGCGGCGAGTTCCCGTTGGATAAAATGGCGACTGGTTCCTTGTGGGAGGGAGGCGCTTCGTCTTTGCTGGGCATCTC
The DNA here is from genome assembly GCF_964662115.1 of Mustela nivalis. Taxonomy (NCBI): domain Eukaryota; kingdom Metazoa; phylum Chordata; class Mammalia; order Carnivora; family Mustelidae; genus Mustela; species Mustela nivalis. The sequence goes on along the minus strand of NC_139026.1, from coordinate 122,076,750 downwards.
CTTCACAGCGCGTGGAGCCTCTGAGGTGTAGCTTTAGTCTTGGGAGAACAGGCTTCTTTATTTCTGACCGCTGACAGTGAAGGCCCCTGGGGTCTCCGGACGGCCACAGGTAGGCTGGAGGGGGGGGGGGGCTGGAAAAGGTTTTCTGCAGATTCCATCCCCCCTCACCCCTGCCCAAGGCGTCCCTGGAGACGACACCCCGAGCATCTGCAGAGTTGTCTTCTCAGAGAGCTGCCCCTCCAGGGAAGGGGGGAGAGAGGAGAAATAGAAGTAAAGTGCACTCTTCACCTTGGAGAGAGATTCTTGATCCTCTTATTAGAATTTTAAAAAATACCTTTACATTCCCCATGGTGGGGGGGGGGGGTAAAAAAACAACGAAAAACATCTCTTGAAGGTTAACATAAAACTCTACCACGGACAAGCAAAAGATACAGGTCCTGGGACTCAGAAGTATAGATCAGAAGGGAGCATTTCATAAAAGGTAAAAAATAAAACCCTAAATGCGCACTATTTACCGATACTTAAATAATCCAGTTGAAACCTTTTTCTTTTTTTTTCTTTTTCTTTTTTTTTTTTTTGGTCATGAAAGAAAAAAAATACAACAGAGACGGTTACCCATACCGAGAAAAGCGGAAACGACGGGGCTTGGGGGAGAGGACGCGGGAGGTCCGTTTCGTCAGAGCTTCTGCAAGATTCTTATGTACAGCACCAGATCCTGTGACGTCAGCTCCCTTTGAGTCAGTACAGTTTGTGAGAAATGAACACTTCAGAATTGCAGTATAAAATATGGCCATAAAAAACTTCTGTCTTCCAGTCCTGTGCAGGAAGGCGCACCATGCAAGGTGGGATCGCTCTGGAGGGGCTGGGGGCGCCGGAGGCCCCCTTCCCTGGCCCCGCCCCCCAGGGCCCCGCCTCCAGAGCCAGTCACTTGCTTCCGGAGTGCACTGTGGTCACAGTGGTGGGCCTCGGTCTCCGCTCTGCCCCCACTCCAGGGACCCCCGATGAAGAAGAAACGAGACTACAGAGTGTGGAGGGTGCCAGACCTGCAGGGGGACAGCGGACACAGGGGGTCAAAGCTCAGAAGAAAATACTCGCTCTCCTTTCCCATAGCAGGGTTTGGGGTGGGGGCCAACTTTTTACACACTTGACTAAATTTTTACCTACCTGTAGGCAAACTCTGGCAATGGGTCCTTAAAATGCTTTCTTCTTGGGCCCAACTCTTCCCTCCCACTCTCATCATCATGATTTTAAGTGTTTTGTAGTTGAAGACCACACGGTTGAGCACCCTCCTAAGATCGGTGCTGCTTACTGAGGGAGCACTTACTATGTACTAGGCTGCAGGGCAGGTGTTGAGCACGTGCTTTCATTATAAGAACTGTTGTCACCACAGCTCCGTGAGTAGAGATGTGAAAAATAAAGAAAGACTATGATCCCCCATCCACCCTGTTTGTGGGTGGTCTCTACTCCTGGCTAAGATGTATCTGTGACCCAGAGAGATCGTCATGGGATGTCATCTCTTCCTCATATACCAGAAGCCCTGCCCTAGAAAAATACCTCCCAGGCTGCACCACCAAGCTCCAAGTGCATAAGTCAGCAGCAGACAATCCTGATGTCGGATTGCTCCCCTACAGCTCAGCTCCCAGCAGTGCGTTTGTCTGTGACCTTCACAGGCTCCAAAAGAGGAAGATTCATTATCTGTGGGTCTACCACAGTGTGTGGTTGGGGCAAGGGATGCTGATGGAGATTTCTGGGGGAAATTTAAGGGCTCACATTACCAGATAAGATGGAAAGACTATTATAGGTGGAGGGAATGCTTTTCTGAGGGTAATGAGGTAGAAACATGATGCCCAGAGTGAGACCAAATGGAAGGGCTTCATGATCAAGGAGAAGAAGGCCAATGGGCACCATCAAGGCAACTGCTCTGAAGGGGGCAGGAGCCACTGGGATGGCCTACTATAGAATTAAGATAAATACACCAGAGGGTGGTGGGGACAGGGAGAGAGAAATAGACAATTGCAAGCATGTCCCCAGCGATGTGACCGTCCATGCAAAGGTGAAGGACAGTGCAATATTCTTATTATGACTCAGACTGCAAGGCCAATGCACAGCATAAACTTCAGCTCCAAATATCATCATCCTCATCAAAAAACAGATACTAAAAACCAATGACATCAGGCTGTCACGAGTCTCCGCTGTCCCTTCCTCAACCCCTAAGAATGGCACACGATGACAAGCAAACCTCACGGGAAGGAGACAGATGGGACAGTGTCCGGACTTTCATCCATACAGCCACAGCCACGTGGGACTTGAGCCATGGATTTATCACCTCAAACTGGGAATAACAATACCACTGTTGTGTGAACATCCAACAATGGGACATGTAGAAAATATCCTTCTAAATTAAATAAGGTCCCAGGGTTACTGGGGACATTCAAGGAGATGAGGTATCAAACACCAGGTGTTCACGGACGCCAGTCCCTCCCCCCAACCCCAGAGGGGTCTGCATGCCGGTTGGAAAGTTCCGTCTTTGGGGCATACGCACAATCTTTTTGGCTGGCCAAGCTGAGGCTGCTGGAAACACCTGCGTTTGAACTGTCCAGGCTGCTGCCAAGATGAAGCTTCCTCATATGCCTCACGACGGCCGTGGCATTGAATGCTTGCTGAAATTTAAGAAAGGGAAAAAGCAGACACAAGAGTCCGGCTAATTAGAAAAGACTCAGACTGCGTCCGTTCGTTTCTCCTGTTACCCCGAGCATTTGAGATGTCTTAGAACATTCTCATGATACTTGAGAAAGGAAGCTCATCTTGACCCTTCTTCCAAAATGATGTGGATTTATTGCGTCCCCCAGCCCCCACCCCTCAAGATGTATTTTGGAGATTTAAACAAATAGTCTTCTTCTGACATACTAAACATCTAGAATGAATGTATATCAATTCTCTCCATAATGTTAGAGAAGTGACTTTTAGAATCAAAGTCCTATTATTATAATACAGTATCTTAAATGACAGTTTATAATGAAGTTTTAAGGTAGGTTTTATTTTCCTGTTATTGGCGCTCATGTCCTAATGAATAGCATTTCCTCCAAATGAAGTAGGTCAATAGAATTCATTTCATTTCTGTACAGTCTTTCAGGGCGGAACAGACAGCTCTTAATTTATGCACACTGATCAGGTGTTTAGGCTTTCCTAAATAGGGTTTCCTCCCCTGTTCTCATATAATTTTAAGAGAAGTCAACTCTTCAAGGTTCCAGCAATGGAAAGGCAGACAACAGCAATTACAGTCTTAAGAAACAGCAACGGAGTAACGAACCAACACTGTTGCTGGGGAATATGAAATCGTGTACCTTATCCCTCCCATACCATAACACCCCCTTTGAGTCTTAAACCTCATTGGTTAAAATTAGCAAGATTTTTCTGGGGGAGATTCTGGGGATTTTCATCCAACTCCAGTGATAGCAACCTTTAGAAATAATAAATGCACCAACCGCAGGGCAATTTTCGTGGGAGTTATTGGGTTCATCGGGACCGAATAAAGCAGGCGACTTACTCTCCATTTGCTTTTTGCGAAGTTCTTCCGGATCTGGGCACTGACAGACTCATGGATGTTTTTGTTGAGGGCTGTGTCCCCAGCGATCCTGAAACAAAGGCAAAGATGCTTCTTTAAAAGTATTTCTTGGGTGGGGGGGCAGGGGGTGGTGCTGTGACCTGGGTCCATGCTGGTTTCCCAGGAAAGCATCAGTCCTGTGTCCGTCCCAAGGTTCCCTAAGAGGGTGGCTTGTTGCTGCCCTTCCAGGCACCACTGTGTTCCAAGTCCTGTCCCTCTTCTAGACTCTGCACCCTCCAGGGGATTTGTGGACCTTTCTGCCTGATTTCCACTTCTTCCCTTTTGGCCGCAGTTCCGACAACTGCAGAAGCCATGAGGCAACCTGAATCTGGTTTCCCCTCCTCCTCCCTCCGACTCCCTGTCCGTCAGCCCTCTACCCTGCAGCCCTTCCCCTCAGAGGTCCTGATGAGTTTCCTGCCTGGTCTGACCACCAGATCCCTACCCAGGGCCATCTTCCAAGCTTCTTCCTGCTTGAGGCTCCTTCTTTGTACCCTTCTCCAGGCCCGCCGTTCCATGGACCCACTCACACCCTGGGGCCAAAGCATCCTTCTGGCTCCATTCCAGCAGAAAGAAGCTCAGCCACATTCTCCTTGCCTACACCGGGCGTTCCCCCACCTTGTCTGCCCTCAGTGCGGGGTGCCCAGCCTCAGCTGACCCCTGCTTGGCAAATCTTTCCTTGCATTTCCTGGAAAAGTTCTCTAAACACTCAGCTGGGTTGCTGATTTCACTAGGCATTAGCTTGTTCTATAGCCTTCTATTAGCAGAGAAGAAGGGGGGTTTGCTCTTCACCTCTGTCCTTAGAAACTACCTAGGAATTACCCCCCCCACCCAAGTCCTTTACCACCTTTACCTGCTTTACCACCTCTCCTTCCCCCACCCTCCTGCCACTCTCCTTGGTCTCACACCACCCTGCCCTCTTCAATTGGCTCAACAATTCTCCAGTCTCACTGGTCACCCGGAGGTCACTTGTTTCTTCCCCCACACATTCCTCGCAACCTCAGCACCGTCCCCCCCTACAGTTAATCATCTGGCCTTCTCTCCAGTTTCAGAGGAAACTGTGTTTTGCTCTCATTTCACTTCTGCACTTTGAACCTTCCCTATCTTCCCTTTCATTTAGCAACTATTAAATTCTAGCTTGGCATCTGATACCTATGAAATAATCTTTTGCATTTTAAAGGTTCAGGGGCATATAGATGCCAGGAACACTGACCATCCTTTCTGGCTGGAAGGTGGCTGGTTAGTGAGGAAACCTGTCATCTCCCAGACCCAGATGGCCCTGGACCCAAAAACAGCCCAGACGCCACCCACTGTGATGTCCAGCCATTTGGAACATGAGGGGAATAAGCTTAGGACTTACACAGACTAGAAATCCTCCCTGAGTAAAAAAAAATATGTCCCTACCCACACGGCCTTTCACTTTAGAATTGAAAACATGGCTGCAGGATTGGACCCTTAGTCTGTGCCAGGCTGGGCCTAGGTCTGGAATGCAGTCCGATTATTCCCAGGTATGAGTGACCCCCGCCCCTCCCAGCAGAGACTCTGTCTTTTTCCCAGCAGGGCTGGAAAGACTTAGCAAAGGGGACACTCTGAAATGAACTCAAGAGAATCAGGCTTCCATTTCCAACAGCTGCCAGTTGCCTCCTGCCCACCCCCACTCCCCACACTAGTGAAACAGAATAGTGGGCAAATTCATCCGAAACAAGAGGAACAAGGTTAGGGGACGGTGGACATCTTTATTAAGCTTCTCCTTCTAGATAATTCATGTGACTGTTTCCTCCTGCCCTGTTTTTTTTTTTTTTTTTTTAAGATTTTATTATTTATTTGACAGAGAGCGAGAGAGAGAGAGAGAGAGAGAGATCACAAGTAGGAGAGAGGCAGGCAGAGAGAGAGGGGGAAGCAGGCTCCCTGCTGAGCAGAGAGCCCGATGTGGGGCTCGATCCCAGGACCCTGAGATCATGACCTGAGCTGAAGGCAGATGCATTAGCCCACTGAGCCACCCAGGCATCCCTCCTGCCCCGTTTTTAAAAGCTACATCCTCAGGGCTCCTGGGTGGCTCAGACAGTTGGGTGTCTGCTTTTGGCTCAAGTCAGGATCCTGGGGTCCTGGGATTGAGCCCCGCATCGGGCTCCCTACTCAGCAGGGTGCCTGCTTCTCAGGGTGCCTGCCTCCCTTCTCAGCAGGGTGCCTGCTTCACCCCAGCAGGGTGCCTGGGCCTCCCTGCCCCAATCCCGTTCTCTCGCGTGTGCATATAAATAAATAAAATCTTTAAAAAAAAAACCAAAAAACCATGTCTTCAGAAAAGGGGCCAATTCCAACTTATCGGTGGCCAGCGCTTTCTTGGAAACGAGCAGGCAGAAGGGGTGGGAGTACGGGGTGTCTCAGGCTGAGGACCGCCGCAGGGCAGAGCCGTGCTCCAAACCAAACAGACCAGCGAGAGGGTCAGGGAGCCTCCCTTCTCTGTGGGTTAGCATGGGCTGAGATGTAAGGAAAATGCAAACTTCTAATTATTTCAGGAATGTTCCGTGCTCACTTCCCTCTGTCTTGGGGCATGCTGTGGCTGGTAAGACCCAGCAGGGCAGATGTGACCCAGAGGTTCCCATAAGGTCCTCTCCTTGGGGCCCTTGGCCCATGACAGCACACAGTCTTCCTCAAATGGACCCCATCCTGGAAATGCCTTCTCCAATCCCGAGCCAGGGGGTTCACAATGACGACATATGACACTCGCCATGCTCAGTGCTACCACCTTCAGCGTTATTCATCGACGACTCTGGAGGCATGGAACGTTAAGATCGGAAGAGACTCTGGTTGTACCTCGATGGTCCTAGGAACTGAACAATGCCTCCGACCCAGGAAAATTTCCTTATAAAGCCGTGTACGCACACACATTTAAAGCTATGGACACCCACATTCCATTCATGTCTCTTTTGCTTCCCAGTTTTTTTTAATAGCTTATTTTTAAGTATCTCTATACCCAATAGAGGGCTTGAACTCACAACACAAGATCCAAGAGTTGCACGTTCTACCGACTGAGCCAGCCAGGAGCCACACTTTGGTTTCCAGTTTTAACCCCGTGCGAACAAAGCAGATAGCATTCACATAAATAACCCTTCATGAGGTCTGTCTGGCACTCCTTCTCCACACACAAATCATCAAACTCATCTCTCCCTGCCTTCTGGGTTTTGTGCTTTATACCTCGTCTGCTGTACTTCCACAGCTCTGATTTCACATTTTTCTAGCCGCTTGCTTAAGATAGTCTTGGTGATGCCTGTGTGTACCCCAGACAGGGGTTTTCCAGAGCTCTGGGCTGCTTCTTGCTTCCTGCTTCCTACAGGTCAACCACAGCTCGCTGGACTGGAGCCCAGAAGAGGGGAGGGGTCTCCGTGAACACTGAGGGGAGGGCTGCAGGTGCCCCCACCCCGGCCTGGCCGACACACGATGTGCCCCCCGGGGTGGAGGGCCCTCTGCCAAGTGTTGCCTGGGGCATGGATGCCCAGGAATCATCACTTTGGTTTCCATGTCGATGTAACTAGAGAGGGAGGTCCAGAACAACCTGAAGCAGACAAACAAACCCCATTGAGGTGCTTCCCTGTAAAGGAGGGATGGGTTCCCATCTGGTCCCCTGCCAGTCCCTCCTCCTTGGCCAGCAGCCAGCGGGCTGGAGCCTCCTTAACCATGCACTGCCACGAAAAGGCAAAGCTATAGCTCCCTGCCAGCCTCAAGTGACACAGGCACCAAAAAATCTGGCAGGAGAGGCTGAGGGCCCTTGACACACACACAGCTTTGAAAGGAGCCCTGTCCTGTCCCAAGTGGGTGTTTGGGGCCAAGGGATGGTGTCTGTGACTGCCAGAGGCCCTTCTGGTGCCAAGGGGCCTTGATTAAGTTGGAAGAGCAAATGCAGAAGAACAGATATGTTCTCCGGATAGAACCATGTGCCAAGAACACAGCTTCCAGAACGGGGTGTGGAGAAAGCCATCCTTCCCTGGAATCATGACTACACTCTCTGCCAGCTCTCTGTTGAACCTGTGCTCTTCGCCCAGGAACTTTTACATAAAAGAAACAAGGATATCCGAAATACAGACAGTGGCAGGGGGTGGGGGGCGCATTTCAATGATGTTTGAGTCAAATGCCTTCATTTTTACCATTTTCTAATATTTTACCATTTTCCTGGAACTTGGGACACGCACGGGAGCAATGATACAGCACTGGCAGAAACCCAGCTCTGGAGTAAAGAGGCATCAATTTGTGCAGCTCGCAAGCTACTGAATCTCCAGCCTGACCTCTTCCCTTGTCTCTAGACTCACTCCGGATCCTCCCTCCTGCTCCTCTCAGTGGAGGCATCCTTTCAGCTGTAACCTGGCCGTAACCTCAGCCTCCTGTCCCACCAGTGCCCTCCCCCAAGCTGTGGCCCCTGTCCCTGGCGTGTCCCTTGTGCTCTCCATCTGCCCCATCCTTGTGGTTCCAGACAGGCCCCCTGCCCCTACTCTGGGCCAGCCTCCCCTCCAGTCTATAGCTCCCTGCCAGCCTCCCTTGGCCCAGCACCAGCAATTCGTCTCCATTCTCCCATCCTGCAGCAGGCTAAGCTTTCTGAGATGCAAATCAGATCACCCGCTTAAAACCTGTCAGAGGCCCCCAGTGTCCGAAGGGAAAAGTACAAATTGCTTAGTATGACAATAAATTAATGGCAACTTGTACAGATGGGAGAAGATGTATTAGGTACTGGGTCCTCTTCTTATTTGTATGTAATGTCTCATTTCATCCTTGGAAAAGCCCTATAAGGATAAAGACTGCCATTATTTATGATCTCAGTTCGGCACAGGGGCCCCAGGGCTCAGGAGGTCGCCCACGCAGTAACAAAGGGTGAAGCAGGGAACGGGACTCAAAGCATGTACTACCCCGAGCTCGCGCCTGAATCTGCTTGTCGTGCCTTCCTTTCTGGTATCCTCATGCCTTACTCCTGTGTCCACTCCCCTGCCCCCAGCAATACCTGCTGTGGCTCCAGGATAGAGATGCAGGCCCTGATCGTGGCCCAGGCTGCTCGCCCTGCCGAGAACGCCTCTCCTCTCCTGATAGCCTAGTGACGACCTCACGGCGTGGGGCTCACCCCCTCTGGGAAGTCCTCTGCCAGGCCCCTCAGGGAACTGACCTCCCCCTTCTTTGGTTTTTCAAAAATGTCTGGTGAAGCAGAGACTAGGTATCAGCTGGCTTCCTGTCTCCCACAGAGCGAGGCTGGATGCGTGAACACGTCCAAGAAAGTAAGTTGCTTCCCTTTCTTAGAGGTCACTTTCCTCCTCTGTTAGATCACCCCCACAGCCTCAAACTTTTAGTCTCATAGAAGATAAATACGTGCTGGGTCGTAAAGTCCAACACGATGGTCCACACTGCTCTAACATATATCTGGAAGCTGCTGGAGAGTAAATCCTTAAAGGTCCACCCCAAGGAAACAACTGTTTCCACTACCTACAGAAGGGGGTGGATGTTAATTATACTTCATTTTGCAATATATACACAGGTGAAGTCATGTAGCTCTACACCTTAAACTTACACAGTGTGCGTCAACCACACCTCGACAAAACCGGAAGAAGTCAAGGTCTCCTACAGCCCGGAAGGCCAATTGCTGGTAAAGTAAGAAAAGCTTCACTAACTTTATCATCACATACTTTGACCTACTGTCCAATGTAACTTGTTACAAAATAAAATGTCATTTATTTTAAATTTATTTAAAATATATATGAATGGGCGCCTGGGTGGCTCAGTTGCTAAGCAAGTGCCTTCGGCTCAGGTCACAATCCGAGTCCAGGGATCGAGCCCCACATCGGGCTCCCTGCTCAGCAGAAAGCCTGTTTCTCCCTCTCCTGCTCCCCACTGCTTCTGTTCCCTCTCTCTCTCACTGTCTGTCTCCCTCTGCCAAATAAATAAACAAAATCTTAAAATACATACATATATAAGACCAAATCTGCCTCCTTATTCAGAAGTATCTTTCCCTCCCCTTCAGCCATTCCTGTCTTCCTTTTACTTCTTACAGGGTGGTGCTGAAGAACATTTATTTTGGAATCAGTTCTGGCCGGAAACAAGTGTGGCTTCACCATCACGTAGTGCTTCTGCAGTCTTGGCTCAGGCTAAGTTATTTTCTTTCTAAATCAATTTTCTTATTTCTGAAATGGAGACAAAACCTACCTCACAGGGTTATTATAAAAAAAAAACCTGAGATGATGTTTTAACACAATTAGAAGAGAATCTAAAATAATTAGTGCCCTGTAAGTGACAGCTGTGGTCATAGATTAAAATACAACTCTTCCTCAACTTACAATGGAGTTCCGTCCCAATAAACCCATCGTAAGTGGAAACTATCATACGTCGAAAATGCATTCAATACACCAAACCTGTCAAACATAGCTTAGCCTTGTCTACCCTAACCGTGCTCAGAACACCCATGGTAGCCTACAGTTGGGCAAAATCATCTAACACAAAACTCCTTGTATGATCAAGTGTTGAGTAGCTCCTGGAATTTCCTAAATACAGCACTGAAGGTGAAGAACAGAAGGGCTGTATGGGGACAGAACGGGTGTCAGCAATTGGATGTCAACCCGTAATGATTGCGTGGCTGATGGGCACTGTGGCTGCCAGCACCCGACCTCACAAGAAGATCATCCCTGGTGCAGCTAGCCCAAGACAAGGTCACAATTTAAAACCGGAAGTACAGTTGCTACTGAATGGGTATAATTTTGGGACCATGGTAAAGTCAAAAAAATCATGAAGTCGGGGACTTCAATGAAACCAGCTCACGGCACTCCCCTGAGTAGATGCCCTTTGGAAGACCAACCAGCATGTGACGCTCGGGAGGAAATGTTACAGGTGGTGGTGGAACAAACATGGGGCAGTTTCCCAGAGCACTTTTTAGGGGCATTTCTCCTTCAGTCAAAGGCTGTTTGTTGCCATCATACCACATGTTCTACGGTTCCTGGTCTTTGTTTCCAAATGGATGATCTCGGTGGTTTAATGTGAGCCTAATGAAGCATTTCCTATGTCCCAGACCCTGTGCTAAACCCTTAACAGGCATGATCTCCATGATATCTTACATCAGCTCTGTAAAGTAGGTATCCTTGTTCTCATTTTAAAGATAAGAAAATTGGGGGCGTCTGGTTGGCACAGTTGGGTTCAGACTTAGTAAATGGCTCAAAACAAGGGGGCTTCAAGGGCACTGCTGACAATGTATTATAGAATGGCACGAACTATCAGGGAATGCCTCTGGGGTTGAAGACACATGAACTTGAATAACATTTTCTTTCTTTTTTCTTTCTCTCTCTTTTTTAGGTAGGCTGGAGCCCAACTTGGAACTTGAATTCATGACCCTGAAATCACAACCTGAACCAAGATTTAAGAGTCAGATGCTTAACCGACTGAGCCACCCAGGTGTCCCCAAAAGCATTTTAAAAGGAAAAGAACATATAACCTCAATTCACTTACTTATTGAATGATAAGCTCAAGGACTAAAACTCCCATCTTCATGCCTCCCTGGAGAATTACCTTCAATAAAAATGATCCCAACATACTACCTGTAGAATGAAAAGCCTACAGCTATCTTTTGCACACTGAACTTGTCATCTGCGCATTCAGGAGGCTGTGTCCCGAGGGAAGAGAAGAGTTCAAGTGTAGCCTTGGGGGCAGGATGAAAGCCAGTGGTCAGAATGAGATACAATCCTTCCTCAGTCACAAACAGCTGAGAGGGGGTTCAATCTGCGAAGGTGTCAGTGCGCTCTTCCCCATGGGTGACTTTTCTTACCATGGGTGCCGAGCGGCTTGCTCACAAGTGTATCTTTTATTTGGATCTTTCTCCATCAGGTTCCGGATGAAGTCTTTCGCTGTTTAGAAAGAAAGCACAGAGGAATCAGGGTATGGCTGGACGTGTGACAATTGGATGCTGCTGGGTCTTTGGAAAAGGGCATGGAGCATGAAAAACAGCCCAGCCTCACTATTGACCCTATGGTACTTTGAACACAAAAGGTGGGTGGGAACTGGCATTTGGGAGAAAGGGAAGCCGAGACTTGGCACCATGAGAGGGGACAGTGAATGGGGAGGAAGTCATGCCAGGCCTGGGACCCTGGCTGCCCAGCTCAACGCCCTTCCCTTGGCAGTTAGTGACATCTTTGGTTCAGAGATCAAACATCTTTGTCACCATGTGCCTCTCGCTGAGCTCACGGCTGCCTTAAGAAGCTGCTTTGTTTAAAAAAAAAAAAAAAAAAGAAGCTGCTTTGTTGATGTCCTCTCTGCGTGTTAGACACCGCTGAGTCACCAAAATCCCCTTAACTTCTGCTAAGGCCACCAGGTCCTGGGCAGGTTCTGTGGAGACACAGCCTTGAGAAGCCCCCCACAGCCCACTCAGCCACCTGTGATGAGTGCGAAGTCAAGATGCAACAAGATATGCCCCAGAGTGGGGGCGGGGGGAACACTAGGAGGCCCAGACGGGGTAAGACCCGGAAGCGGGATCCTGAGAACATGAGCAACTGGGTCACAGAACCAGAGGCCGACACCTGTGTGCCAGGCCAGAGACCCATGGCTTCACAGTGCCCAGCAGCTCTCTGCCCACAGGACTAGGCTCTTAGAGGAGAAGGCGGTATCCTCCTGAGCTAGGAAATAAAATATTCCCCATGCCACTTTTCCCTGCAAGGCTTGGACAACTGTACTCAGGTCTCAGGTTCTGGAAGACTGAGGAATAAAGCAAGTTGTCTCCAGTGAGGAGAAAATAACAGATAACAAAATGCAGTATTTAAACAGCTCACCGGGAGGGGCAGGACTCTGCCTCATTTATTATTTTATTTGATCCTCTCTGGTAGGGAGGACTGTTGTTAACATCCAGATCTTGAGGCTCGAGGACTCGTCAGTCTACCTGAGCCTTGGTTTTGACCTTTATCCCTGAGGAGGAAATGGTGAATGTTTCTGGGGACGTTTCAGTGTGGCACAGAAAGTGGTTGAGACGTGGGTGCTGGAGTGAGGGGCTGGGTTCAAATCCCAGCTTGGCCACTTACTAGCTGTGTGGCTTCTGTCAAGGTATATTGACACTGAGGGGGCCTCAGTTTCCTTACCTGTCCAGTAGCGATACTAGTAATAGCCATCTGATAGGTTGTCCTGAGGACTGAGTGAATTAGCATGTGTGCAGACCTTATGGTGGTCAGCACACAGTAAGAACTCAATAAATGTTAGCCAACATTGTTTCAGTCCTGGAGCCCCCAGATCAGGGCATGGCTAAGAATAGTGGAGGGGTCAGTCCCGTCCCTCAGTGTAGCTCTGGTCAGATGTCCCAAACCTGCCTTCCGCTTTGCAAGTCAAGTCCAAGTACATAGCTCAAGGAACTTCCTTGGGAGCCTCAGGACCACCCTGAAACCCCCAGGTCAGTCAAGGTCAAGAGGTCTGGATGTGAGCGTCCCGCCCCTGGGGAGCCAAGAGACCTACCAGAGTCGGAGATGTCATCCCAGTAGGGGGAGTCGAACTCATATTCTGCCTTGAGGATCTGTTCGAAGAGCTTGGAGTCATTTTCATCATAAAAAGGAGGGTAGCCACAGAGCCTGGAAGACAAGACAGTGTGAGGATCTGTAACGGCTGTCTATCTGCTGTGGTCACTGGACATTTGGCCTGGAAGGGAAGAGCTGTCTTCACCAAGTGAAGAAAACGGCACTGTGTGTGTTGCAAATACAACCAGAGCAAAGAAATCACGCCTCCTAGGGGTAGAGATGGCATAGAACTAAAGCTGTGATTAGATAAATCACAAAAAGGAGATGACCTAAAGCAAACACAAACCCAAGCCCACCTTTCTTTCCACGTTATTGATCAGATCCCATGCACTCCCAAACCGACCCCTACACCTTCTGTGTGTACAAACTACTGACCTTATCGTCTGTAATGTTGTCCCCAATAGTGGATGGGTTGGTAACCAAAGTTGCTACAAGTTGCCCTAAAATACACATTATCAACCAACCCATGCCCAAATAGGGTGTTAGGACTGTTACAGTTTGGGCCATTAATATACAATAAATATAAAAGCAGAACACGCATCATGATACTATCACCCCTTTGCCAGTGAACCCTTTCAAGGTCAATTTTTGGAAGATTGTATTGCGACGCTGGCGCAAGTAACATGGAGTTCTAGGGGTATGGACAGCCATCTGACCAACATAACGGGAGGAGATATTTTCCTTAAATGGCCCCAATACAATTTATTCCACAAGACTCTGGGTTCTCACTTCATTTCTGCTTTCTGCTCTGTTGTCACCTGTACCCATTGTAGGTCACTGGTATATGTTCCGGACCAAGGTTTCCTCATTTGAACGAGGAGGCCGCACTAGGAAATTGCTAATATTCTTTCTGGCTTGAACACACCGTGGCTCTATGATCCCCTCTTTCAGTTTGTTTGCATGGCTATGAAACCTTGGGAGGGATCTAGTACATGCTGAGGCCCCTGTGGGGCAGGGCATCTGAGAAGGGGTAGGATTTAGGCTGTAGCTCTAAGGGACGGGCAGAGCAGAGGCAAGCCTGCATTTTTTCTGCAAGACTCGGTGCAAAGCTGCATCATGTGGAACATGGTTCTGGGCCCTCTGAGCTACTGTGGGCAGCCCCGCCATGGGAACTCTGCCCCCAAAAGAGCTCTGAATCTCCCCAGAGCACAAAACTTTGTTCAAAACACAGCTCCAGCCTAGAGATGTGTCGAATGAGAATGCATGAACGGGAATCCACGGGCCTGTGAAGGATGAGGCGGCTGGCAAATAGGAAACCCAATAAAGGTTCAAAACGCAGACTTGGCACATTCATTCTTCAGCTGCTCCTGCTGTGACACTTGGTGTCACCGGTCATGCTGCCCAGGGAGAAAGTTGATGACATTTTTAAAGGCTATGAGACATTGTACGGGCCGATAAGATTCAAAATCATCTATTCCCACAAGGTTGGTTTAGGGGCTAAGTGCCTGGAAAATTTCATTTTTTAAAGATTTGCTGCTTTTGGCAAGATGAATATGAGCCCAGTGCTTCTGAAACCACTGAGGGCACATTTTACTGCCCAGGAAACCCTGGAGCCAGGAGATGGATATGTAAATGTTTCCCATAATGAGGATTTGGGCTCAATGAAATGTGCATATTAGGAAAAGCAGACAGAGCAAAATGTTAGTTCGCCTTGGAAAATAACTAAATTTTAGATATGTGAGGTTTTTGTTTATTAACAACTGAATGTGTTTTATTTTACAGTCTGGCTTTCTTTTCAAGGGGAAAAAAAATCTTTAAGGAAATTCCAAGAAAGATGTATTCTTCCTGTGCCAATTTTCTTAACGTATATCCCAATTTCTTCTGGTTTTTCAGCTCTGCTGGAAGGGGGATAGGATACTGTTTATGTGGCTGCATGGAGGATGGGAGAAAAGGACATGGATCTAGCCTGGAGAGTAAGTTAATGTTAGGAAAGAGGATTTTAAAATGAGGATTGGAAAAGAAGAGAAAGGCAATTAAAAGATGCAGAATCTTCCCGGGATCTAGAAATTTCACAAGAGCTCCCTGGACAGGCTATTCCATTAGTAGGAAAACAAACAACTTTGAGCTATCAAGTGGAAACTCTATGTTCTTATTTTACATATCAAAGCATTTAAATAATGTACAAATGATCTCACCAAGCATACCCAAAGGTGATAAAGCCGTTCTCAACTGTTCTAGATCTAAAAGTCTGTGGTTCGGAACAACAACTCAACTAGCCAACCTAACGACTGAGGGTTGCACCCAATTATAGGCAATACATCCCCAGGGCTCTTGGATAGCCTCCATCCCAGCCTTGGGATGGTCATCCAAGGAGAACCCATATACCTTCAGGCCTTCCCACTTTGCCATCTTATCTCCCTGTGGCACACTCTCGCAGATGTACTGCTAGATTCTAGTTTAGCCTTGACCGAGCACTTGTTTTGGGTCAAAAATGCACCAAGAGCTTTGCGATATTATCTCACTAAAACTCCACTCCCCCAGGAGGTGGGTGTCCCTGACACCTTCTGTTCATCCTTTAGAGCCAATTTCCACTCATTCTGTGTCCTAGGAGATTGACCTGTAGGGATACCTGAATGAAGGGTAAACTCCATGCCCTCTGGCAGGCGTTGGCCAATGGGGTCCCCAGTGGAGATGGTAAAGGAAGGGGGCTATCAGGGCCAGGGTATACGCAGGCTGGCTCTACCCCACTGCTCCTCTAGGGAGAGACCCTCCCAGGAACTCGTCTTTGGATTGTGCTAACTGCTCCCTGCTTCCCTTCACTACCTTGGGTCTAGGGGTGTTTATGGCTCACCTGCTATGAAGCTCAGGGTCACAGTCCCTTCTCCAATTCTTATTTTGAAGGCAAAGAAACAATATGGATCAAAGTCAGGACTCAAGGCCCATCCATCTGATTTCAGGTTTGTGTTCTTGACTATTTTGCTTATTCACTCAAGGGAAGGAGGCTTGAGAATTGAACCTGATGTTTCAGTCTTGACTTTGAATGCTCTCTGTAGGTCATTTAGCTTGCCTACCTGCCCTTTCATCTGCTAAGTAGAACTTGGTGATTGGACCCTACTTATCCAACCCCATTTCCCACATTCTGCATCTTGTAGGCTAAGATGCTCAGAGTTCACTCCCCACTGGGCACTTATTATTTCTGGACCCAGGTAAACGTATATACTTGACGTGGGCTGCCCTTCCCCGATCACTCGCCTCTGGCACACCCTTGAAGACCAGCTGGAGTGTTACTAGGAAGACCCAGCCCCTTTCTACCAAGTAGGGTAGGTGCTCTGCTCTGTGGTCCGCAGGGCAGTGGGCAGAACTCCCCAGTGACACTACTTGCTTCTGTGAGCTGTTCTTGAGCTCCTTAAGGCAGGTCCTTAAGACAGATCAATGTCTTAGGTCTTACCTGAGATAAGGCAGGACCATGTCTTAGATCTTAATCTCATCTCTAAATTCTCAGTGGCCAGGCCCAAGGTCTGCCCATAGCAGATGGTGAGTAAATGCTTGGATGAACAAACATACTCTTCAAGAAGAGGCTTCACTGATGGCTGTGAAGCCCCCTGGCTAGGCTCTGAAATAGAGACAAGGATTTATGGTGTAGGAGAGCCCACCACTACCCCAGCCCAGGGAGCCCTCAGAGATCCCACCTACCCTCCTGTATAGTACGTACCCCCACCAGGAGGCAGTATGACCTGAATTGTTGATAGACGTTCCAGAAGAACTCAATGTGTAAGGCCCAGTGATGGGAGCAACCCAGCCTATCTTTGTGGAGAGAAAGCAACGTGGTTTGGATGATCTAAAATGTCCCTTTTGGGCATGGACATATCTCATGAAGGAGAAGGCTTTCCACATAAATGAATAAAAAAATCGACAACGGCCAACCATGGCTGATTCAGCAGTGCACAATTTTTCTTGGAAACTGAAATACTCTAGTAGATTAAGAGCTCCAGATGAGAGGCTCTGCAAGTTTACTGGGGGTAATTATGCTACATATATTCTTCTTGCTTGTTTGCCCTTGGCCACGTATCTGTGTCCCTCTGGAAACAGATGCCTGCTAACAGGATCACAGGTACAGTGTAGAACTATAGTTAATAATACTGTACTGAACACCAGACATTGGTTAAGACAGTAGCTCTCAGGTGCTCTCAAAACAAGAAAATACAGTAACAATATCAGATTATATGTTAATTAGCTTGACTGTAGTAATCATTTCACTATGTATATTAAATCATCATGTTATAACTTCAAATATATACAATTTTTATTGAAAAATGAAGTCATGGTAGAGAAAGTACCAGCCATGCTTAACATCAGGCAGTAAGTTTTTTAAAAAGTGTTATTAAGGGGGCATCTGGGTGTCTCAGTTGGTTAAGCATCTGACTTCTGCTCAGGTCATAGTCTCAGGGTTCTGGGATTGAACCCACTTCTGGCTCCGCACTCAGCAGGGAGTCTGCTTGTCCCTCTCCCTCTGCCCCTCTCCACCCTCATGCTCTTTCTCTCTCTTAAATACATAAAACCCTTAAAAAATGTTATTATGGTAAAAAAAAAAAAAAGTCTTAACATGAGATCAACCATTTTAACAAATTCTAAATGTCTGGTATAGTACTGTTGACTCCAGGCACAATATCATACAGCCCATCTCTAGAGCTTACTCATTTGGCGTAACTGAAGTGTTATGCCTGTTGCTTCCCCATTTCCCCCTCTCTCTAGCCCCTGTCAACCACCATTCCAGTCTCTGATTCTATGAATTTGACTATTTTAGAAACTTCATGTAAGCAGAATCATGCAGCATTGGTCTTCCTGTGACTGATTTACTTCATTTAGTCTAATGTCCTAAAGGTTCAATCCAATATTCTACCATATGTGTAGACCACATTTTCTTTATCTGTTCATCTATCAATGGACATTTACATTGTCACCACATCCTCAGTACTGTGAATAATGCTGTGATGAACATGGGTGTGCTAATAGCTCTTTGAGATCCTTATTCCAATACTTTTGGATATATACCTAGAACTGGGATTGCTGATCATATAATAAGTTCTAATTTTTTTAAGGTTTATTTGAGAGAGAGAGGGGAGGGAGGGTAGGGATGGAAGGGGTGGGGCAGAGGGAGAGGGAGAGACTCTCCACACTGAGCACTCAATGTGAGGCTAAATCCCACGACCCTGAGATCATGACCTGAGCCACCAGGAGGCAGTATGAGCCAAAATCAAGAGCCAGTCACTTAACCGACTGAGCCACCCAGGCACTCCTATTGCTAATTTTTTGAGGCACCTCCATTTTGTTTTCCACAGTGGCTGTGCCATTTTGCATCCCCCCAACAGTGTGTGAGAGTTCCCTTTCTCCCACGTTCCCACCAACACTTTCTCTTGTTTTTTGGATTTCTCCAAAGAAGACATACACATCGCTAACAGGTTCATGAAAGGCACACGTGTATAGGTCTGGGGTACCAGGATTCAGACTACCCAAAGTATGGTATAGACTGGACAGCTCTGTAAGAATAGCTGGCTTATTTCTTTGTATGGGCCAGCAAGCACTTAGTGTGAACACAAATGGTCCCTCTTTGTGGGGAACGCACTTGACTTTCCCCTGTTGGGTTTCCATCAACTCTTAGCTGGCTGGCTTTCATGCCTTCTGCCCTGGATGTGAGCACAGACCTGTGGCAGCTGTTCCTATCCCTCCCAAAGTCACATGTACCTTCCCTGAGTGGTTCCTTCAGGTTCCCACTGAGGACAAAGGATGAAAAACCACCCATCAGGTAGTCCTCCTTGGGGGTCCCCAGATGCTAACTGGGCTTTGACTTTGTCCCAGGCCTGGGGATTTAGTGTGGAAGGAGACCGTGAGTCCCACTCTCACGGCTTTCACATTCTATGTAGGGGGAAGGGGGAGGACAGACACTCAACACTGAGCTCCAGAATAAACAGGAAACTGAAAAAATAAACAAGAAATAGAAAAGTAGACAGGAGAGATAATGGGAAGGTGGCCATAGGAAGCCACAGTATTTCATTCTGATTTGACAGTATTTCCTTCCATACACTGTTCCTTATGCCTGGAATGCTCTTCCTCCCATGTCTACCACTGAGGCTCCTCTTTGCTCCTAGGGCCCCACGTGACTGGCCTTAACCCATGATGCCTCTTCTGACCCCCACCCTTCCTCTGAGCTCCCCAGCCTCTTAGGCACGGCCAAGATGGCACATATGTGGTTTGATATCTGTGTCCCACCATCTCCTGTTACAGTCTGAGCTCCCTAAGGTGGGGGACAGGCCTCATTCATCTTCACCATCCCCAGCACCCAGACCAGGATGTTGTCCGCAAAAATCTACTGGATGAATGAGCCCGTCAACATCTCAGTGTTTCAGGGACTGCCACCCACCCCCTCAAACACACTCAACCCCTCTCTGAACACTTTACATTCTTCACACTCTACCTCAATCCCATCTCCTTCTCGGGTCCTCTCAAAAAATTTAAAAAGGATTACTTCATGGTTATTCTATGTGTCTTCCCACCTTGGCTGTGGGTTCTTGCATGAGGGAGAGGTTGTCATATATTGCATTTCCTTTGTATCTTTCATCAGCACTCTATAATAATCAATATTTGTCAACTGACTATTCTTTCATAAACAGGAAATAGCTACACAAAAATTGCTTGTGTGTGTTTGTGCATACAACAGCACAGTCAAGTTGACTTACAAAGTAGGGTTGAACTCCCTAAAATGGATGTTTACTCTGGGGGAAATAATTTAACTAAAGTTTCTCAGGTGTTACAATTTCTCGGTTATTTTTGCAGTGAAACCTGCTAATGCCCTCCAAAGTGGAATGGAATGAGCACAACCATTCGTCAACAATTCTCTGCGCTCACATCTTCCCTGTGCCCTGATGGTTTCCTCCACGTATCAATCTCCCTGGTCGGTTTTCCATTCAACCAGGAGATGCCTATGAGATGACATGATTCATAGATCGTACCCCCTGTACCCAGTCTGAATCCTCAAACCTGAAGCTGAAATATATGTCTGAGGAAGGGCTCTGCCTAGGAGAGGGATTTGTACAGAATCACAGAATTTTATTCTGGGGTCCAGGAGTCCTCTTCAGGCACTGGCCAACCCCTCACTTAGGAGGCTGGGAAAGTGGGTCCCAGTGGGATGAAAGGGGTGGCTTCAACTAGAACAAGTGGCAGGCCTATGCATCTATCTGCCCAGGGTTCTGGCTTAGAGAAACAAAAACCACTTTAGCCCAATTCCACAAAGATTCATGGAGGACTGACACTTGCGCCAAATGCTGTTCATTATCATAGTGAAGAAGTCTGTCCCAGCTGCTCAGAGTTTAAAGTCTCGCTGTATGTCCATAGCAAAGGGAGGATGCTGACTTCTCTGTAAAGGAGAAACTAAGCTGTGTGCTTCCGGTCAACTTAATAACAATACTCACCACCATGTGGTGAGTATTTATTGTGTGCCTGGCCCTGAGCTGTGCCACTTTCACATTTGCTCATTTACGAGACATGTGTACTTATGACATAAGCACGTCCATCTTGCATTTCCAGATGAGGGTCTACATGAAGAGACGAGGCAACTTTCCCACATCGAAGGGGCAGAACAGAATTTTAATTTTACTCATCCAATTCCAGATCCAAGTTGATTAACCTTTAATACGAGCGCCGCGGTCAGCTAGGTTATAGCAAAGACAAGGAAATGAAAGCACGCTCTCTTCCTAGACCTGTCTCTGAAGTCAGGGGGCTGTGTTTTTGTATGGGGTGTAGGAAGCACAGCCAGGACCGAGGCTGGAAGACCTGCCAAAGAAATAAGACCAGCTGAGTCCTTGCACTCAGAAAGTCAACACCTAACCTTTCTAACTGGAAAGACACAGAGGAGGAGGAGAATATCAGGGACTGTTGGGGTCTGTCCACGGGAGAGAGGGATCAGAGAAAAATGGACCTGAGTTTATACTGAACCAAATTCCATTACGATCACATCCAGTAGCCTCGCTGAGCTCCCATATGGAGCCTTGAGGGGATGTGAAGGATAGAAATCCTTCTGCCAAGACTCTGTGGAACTCCGCAGGACTGGGCAGGAGTTCAGGTGTGCCTCACCAACCCAGAGTAGTTGGGAAATCAAATAACATACATAAGTGAAATGTACCTGAAATGTGCTTAAGTGCCAAACTGATTTTCAGAATTTTAAAGAGTTTTTTTTTGGGGGGGGGGGCGGTTGAAAGAGAGAGAGCGCACATGCACAAGTGTGAGGCAGGGGTGGGGCAGATGGAGAGGGAGAGAATCTTCAGCAGGCTCTATGCCCAGCGTGGAGCCCAACACAGAGCTCTGTCTCATGACCCCGAGATTGTGACCTCAGCCAAAATCAAGAGTCAGATGCTTAACTGACTGAACCACCCACTTGCTCCAGTTATTTTCAGTATTTTATACAAAAAGCATTTGGGTGCAACAGTCCACCCTGACAATGGAAAAATCGCAGAAAAAGGCAACCCAGAATCTGCTGTTGAATCTAACTGGATAAAAGAGCTCTCAAGGAGAACAGAGATGTGACTTTTCAAGGAAAGGTTTGCTGTTGTCCTCTGAGGGCTGACTGTCACTCTGTTTTCAGAGAGGTTTCCTGGTGTGGTTTCCTCAGCCTGGGATTTCAAGAAACAAAGCCACAGATTCCAATCTCGGCTCCAACAAGTGCAGGTTCAGTGACCTTGAGGAAATGACATATCCTCTTTAAGGCTCAGTTTCTTTTGTGAAATGAGGATAATAATGTCCACCTTATAGGGAGATATAATATATATAACACATACCATATAATAATGTACATTACATATAAAACACACACATTGATGGATAGATGGATGCAGACACATATATATAGATATACGCAGAACCTTGCTCTGTAATCCTGTTCCAGTCCTTCAGCTGAAGCACTCAAGTGGGACCCTGCTCACACCAGGAAGAACAGCGGGAGGGGGACAGAGGAGCAGACAAACCCCAAGGGACTCAGTCCAGTGGCCACAACATGGAAATGAAGCATTATATTTTTAAACTTTGTGCAAAGTCTCAGACTCGTCCACAAATGCCCATCCACCCTGACCTACATCTCTAAGCTTGCTCGAGAAAGGACCAAATTATGATCCTAACATTGTGCACCATGTTGTGAATATGAGGTGTCCCGGAGACTAGCTTATTGTTACTCTTTAGAGACCAGTCTTTCCAAGCATTTAGCCTGGGAGCCCTTGATTCCAGGAAGAGCTCCAGATCTCCTGAGAACATGTATTCAAAGGCATATTTGTGAAGGAAAAATATTTTTATGCAATTAGACCAGGGTGCCATAGAAATGACCAAAACAACAAACCTCTATGTATATTATTGCAAACTAAGTACACCACGTAAGGCCAACGCCAAGGCCAAAGAATCTCTGAAAAACATTCACAAAGCCCATCAATCTGGGTGTCTCTCCTTTGGAAATGAGAGTCTGCCGGATACGCAACAACTCCAGGAAGCCCCCAGTTGCCTTTTTGTTTTGGCACTCAGTGGGTATTTATGGACGTCTGGGGCCTGTGGGAAAGGATCTGAACTTTTATCTAGCCTTACTCCGGATAATATAACAGACTAATAAACTAAAGCAAAGCTTTTTAAGCTGATAAACCTCTTGTACATTAACTGCAAGATCCACTTAGTGTACAAAACAGGTTCCAGCATATTACTCGGATTTATAAAATAGAATGACCAATGAGACCCGAATCATTACCAAGACGTAATCCAATCACTTTAGCAACCATATGTTTGATTATGCACGCTCCAGAACTTTCTCCATGCAAACTTGGAAGAGATCAGGCGGGAGAAACCAGGAATGGTTCGTATATTAAAACCATGTGCAGGCTGACTTCAGGAAAGCAGGATTACTGAAAATACAGTGGATAAAGGTCCCATGTCACCCGCGGAGATTTGGAACCTGCCTTGAAAGCTGAGAATGAGTAAGCAGATCAGGGAAAGATCTAGGGGACAAAGGAAACACATTTCGTGGAAAGTTTATACGCAACTGGAGCTGAAGATTGGGAGCCGGGTAGGGCGGGGGTGGGGGGAGGCAGAAAGGAGACTCAGTACTTCCCCAAGTGTGAGAACGAGTAGCATCTTCCGTTTGGAGTAAAGCAGGCTTCAGGGGCTGGGCTGGAAAATGCAGTGTCTATAGCTGTTGCGTCATGATCCATGGTCTCATTGCAGGTGTCCAACTTTTTGATCGTTGCATTAGCTAGATGGATGGCACCTTGAGGATGTCTGGTAGACTCGCGCTCTCCCTAACAGTGGAAGGGAGGGCAGGCGGGGGGCAGGGGTAATGAGCAGGGAGAGCTTCAAACAGCTGGGAGTGTTGTGTTGGGAAAAACCCAGCGAAACTTCCAGCAGCTAAAATTAGTTCTCACGAGTCATGGATTTCATCCCAAAGCATGGAGGGGTGTAGACAACCCATTTGGAGGTGATTAACACCAGCGCTAACTGATGATTCTGAAACCCAGGCGGATTTCCAATTTGACTTTTTGCATTGAGACTTTTTTTTTTCTTGGTTGCGGGGCCCTTGCTTCCTCCCTCCCAGCTTGCTTCCTTCTTCCTCCCTCTCCCACCCGCTGTCTCCCATGTTCTGATCCGTGAGCAGCTGTGATGGTTTGCAGAGGGACGCCTGGCATTTGGGAAATGTCTCGGTACCGCCACACCACGGGCTTTGGCCTTTGGTCACGCTGTGCCCTTGGCCTCTGCTTACTCTCTTACAGAGCACTGCTGAGGATGGCAAGACAGTGAGCCCTCAGGGCACAGCGAGGGAACCCCTTGGCAGGATCTTGCCAACACATGCTGCACTGCTGGGTGCAGAGTCACCGGCTTCTGGTCTGTCCTTTGCCTGGGTCCTCTGACCACCTCCATGAGAATTTCCTGACTTGCTCCTGGAATTTAGGGTCTCCCCCCTCCCCACCCCCGTTGTCTGCACCTCCTGGTCACGCACGCAGCACGGAGTAAGGGGCCCAAGCTCACGACTTGCCATGGCATCCCCGATATGCTTTCTGCTTTTTTGTGTGATCTACACACCGCCTCTCTCCTGACTCTGGGCTGCTGCGTTTGGTACCAGATGGTAAATAAGGTAAAATACCATCAGGGCCTCTTTGCACTATGCTGAGAGGTGGATTAAAAATCCTGATAATTCTAAGATGCTAACTAAGTGTTAGACATCAGAAGGTCAGAGCTGAATCAGATCTTTCAAGATCTATTTGAAAAATTATGTTTCAGATTGAGTGGTCCATCTCATCTCAAACACAGTCAGCACATCGTATCTTCAAATAATTGGTCTTGAAGGATAAACCATCCATCTCCCTGCACGGCAGCCAGCATTTGAAGATAGCCCGTCCAGGGACAGATCACCATCACCTCTGTTGTGGGGTCAGCTCTCGCCTCTCAAGTAGGTGACAGCTGACAAGACTGGATTTTAATTGATCTGTTTACTGTCTGTCGCCTCCAGCAGGCAGTAAGCCCCTCCAAGGCCGGTTGGTGATTCCATCTCTGCAACCCCATCATTTTGCCTGACACGTACTGGGCTCAATAAATGTTTGTTAAGTGAGCAAATGTCAATCCTCTGCCTTCCGTTTTCCAGGCTACATCTCCTGAAACGTTTAGCTGCTGCTAAAATGATGGTTTTTAAGAGATGATGATGACATGAACATAAGAGAGCAGAGGAAGTGACATGTTTTTCTATCTGGCCTGAAGCCATGCCATTGAGTGTAAAGGTGACATAGGTGAGACATTCCCTTCCTGCTTCTCCCTCCAGTGTCCTCTCTACTCCAGGGCCTTTGTGCAACAAAGACACTGGTGGATTCCAACTGGCAGGAAGTTGCCCCTACAACCTAAAGTGAAGAATTGCTTTACCTTGATTGCCCTGCTTGTCAAATTCCCTCAGAGCTGTGCACACCTGTCCACCCACTTTCTGAAACCAGACAGTATTTGTTTGACTATGTCCTGAGGGGTCAGAGGTGAACCAAATTCTTTCTCCAGAAGCAGCAGGGACAGCATGGTCAAGCGGTACCTGTGTCTGAGATTAAAGCTAACCAGAAGGCATTTAGCCACACATGGGATCCACTCAGCGGAGACCACAGAGGGGAGAGGCGGCACCCTTCTGGAAGTCCTCGGAAAGTGCCACACTGAAACGCAGCCGGTGGAATAAAATCAGTGAGCCTGAGAGTGACAACCACCAAAGCCCACGGCAATACAGGTGATGGAGGGATGAAAGAGCGGGCAGGATGGAGGCTGCCATGTAGGGCAGAAGGCAGGAGAGGGAGGCGTGTGCACGGACCAGCCGCCAGAGACAGCCGTGCCGCAGGGGGACCGAGACTCTCCAGTAGAGAAAGCCCCGGAGACGACTGTAGGCTTTGTGAAAACACATCAGACCATCCAGCTCCAGGGTTCTGATTCCTTGTTCGTAAAGGAAACTTCTGCTTTTAATTTGCTTTTTCGTGGAGCATTTCCTCTTGGAGGGAGAACATGCTAGTTTGATGACATACGTATCCAATTACCCCGTGAGGCACACATCTCATGATTTAGTAAACAGACACTCCAGGTTTTTTTGTTGTTGTTTTTGTGTTTTTAAATCTCTTTTGGGTCTGGCTAGTGTGACTCAGTTCACTGGGATCGTCTGAGCAAGACGAATCAACAGAGTAATTTAGTTTCTGAACTTCTGAAGCCCAAGTCCAGACCATGAACCCAAGGTAGCCTACATAAGGCAATGTGTCCATCCCACAAAACTTAGGAGCATAACAAGATGATCGCTGCTCGCTGGCAATGCTGGTCAATTATTCCTATTAGTGTTAACAGTATTCCTCCTGAGGGGAGTAACCACTGTCATAAATATGCCAGGCTTGGTTCTTTCCCAGGGGCTGGTTATACTACATTCGCTCCTATTGGAGCTCAGGTTCCTGCTCTCTCCCTGGGACATGTGTATCCATAAAGAAGCAGCTGTCAGTGGTTTAAAATCATGATGACCACCTTGGCAAGGAGCATCCTTTGTCTCAGAAAATGGGCCTACCATGCAGCTAACGCATTCTTAGCAGCACTCTCACAAAGCCTGTTGGGCGGTGTATATTGGGCGAGACCTAGTTCTAAAGACCGAACAATGCTGGAGGCCAGTCTAAAGGGATACTGTAAGTACTTGGCCTGGAGGATCTGGTAGGCAGGGAGGTCAGAGGTAACAGCATGGCTAGGGGCCCTCCCCAGGCAGGTGAGACCTGCCCTCCCCATCCAGCCTGCCCTAAGGCTCTGATGTCTCAACTTCTTAAGACCTCAGCCCAGTTCTGATGCTGGCAAACATCTCCTGTGTTTCTCCATAGCATTCTGTATCCCTGAGCATAATTTAGGCAAACCTTTATTAACTCATCTCCTTGAAGTTTCTAGAAGAAAGGCAGTGTGTGTATGATCACAAAATTCAGTCTGGTCAGTGAAATGCTAATTCTGTGTCCTTGGAACTCGTTCTTTCTTGGCTGATCCACAGCCCCAGCCTGGACACCAGCATGCTCATCGGGAGTGCCAAAAATTTCTGTCCTCCAGCCTTCTCAGTAGCTTAAGTGATGCCAGCAAAGATGGTTGTTTGTAAGCCCTGAACCCCAAAGACAGATTCCCTGACATGATAAGGACCCATTTGATGTATTTTTAGAAATGAGTATCGCTGATAGGGGAAAAAAACATTTCTTCTTCTAAATGATGGATGACATAGATAAGAGCGCAGAGATAAAAAGAGAAACAATCCGTCAAGTATGTGCACTGACGAAATGCAGATGGTGCCTGGTGCACAGAGAGGAGATCCTTTGGTACATGGCCTGTCACAGGTGCTTTTGCTGTGATTGGGTATCTCTGTGTGACAGGTTGATCTAATGAAAATAATGCTGCCCCCAAAAAACTGCAGAGGCTAACCTCTTCTCCATCGCAAGTGATGCGAAGAACGGGAGTTAAGTGCAGAGCCCTGCGACAGAGCTTGCTTCCCGTGTGTGCTGTCTGTGGGTCAGCATGGTGTCTCTAGCACCTAGCACAGTGCCTGGGACACAGAAGGCACTCAAGGAGTGCTAGGTGCTGATACCGATGATGACAAATTTGAAGCTAGCGGTTCTCCAAATATAGCCAGATTATGTAGAGGAATTCTATCTAGGGGCACCTGGGTGGCTCAGTGGATGAAGCATCTGCCATCGGCTCAGGTCAGGATCCCGGAGTCCTGGGATCGAGTCCCACATTGGGCTCCCTGCTCCCTGTTCTGCTTCTCCTTTACCTCCCCTCTCGTGCTCTCTCTTGCTATCTCTGTCTCTCTCTCTCTCTCTGAAATAAATAAATAAAATCTTTAAAAAATTTTTATTTAGAATTTGGCCTATCACTCATAAGGATCTGAACGTCTTGGAAGGAATATAACTGAGACGTCCAAAGTCCATTCATTCTCTGCTTGAGACTCAGGGCTCTGGAACGCATCCAGGGAAACAGAAGCCCTGCCCGCCATTTTGGAGTCTGACCCAGTTGTTAAACCAGCCTGAGACTAATCTCTAGGACAAAGGTAGTGGTGACCAGGGAACCACCACATTAACATTCATGAAGTTTTTACTTAAAATATAAATAAAGACATATAGTATTGCTTTACTTAATACTGTATTTTAACCCTGCCAATTATTGTCTTCTATATTGTCGGGATAAGGATTTGAATGTACTATGGTCAAACTATACCCACATACATTATGCCTGGATCTCTCCCCCAGACTTCTGACTTCCCCATGTGCATACACTATTCCATGGATATCTCAAAGCGGTCTCAAGTTCAATACGCCCCAAACGAAATTCTTAATCTTACTGATCCCCCTAAACTGGTGCCCCCGCCACCCCATAATTCTTTTTTTCTTAGCCATTTACATGATCGTTTAAGCCAAAGGCTTGGCCTTACACTTGAAACTTCCGTCTCCTTTATCTCCTGCATCCAAAATACATCCACCACCTGAACCCCATCACAGCCTTCCTGGTAGAAGCAACTCTGACTGCTCATCTGACAGCGCCTCCCAGTGGTCTCGACCCTCCACTGTAGCCCCGTCCAACCCCTGTTCCCAGAGTAGCCCGAGTAATCCTTGAGTGAAAATCAGGTCAGTTCACAGCTCTGGCCCAGAGCCTTCTTTGGCTTCCCACTAACCTCTGTTAACCCTAAACTTTCTGCCAAGTCTCTCCTTCCCCAGGCTCTTGCTTACCCCTTGGAATATAACTTTGCTGATATCCTGCCTTGACATCATACTGTCCCCAGGCTCGCCTTTTTGACAGTGCCCTACCTATGGGCCATGATAGAAACGTTCTTTACCGACTGCAGATCTGTTTCCTGCTTTCTTCGTCCCCAGCACGACTGGGATTTGCCCCTCCCCACATGGTCACCTGCTTTACCCGACTGGCTGTGATTGTGCCATTTTCTCTTCCAGGACCGCTTTAGAGATGAGCAGGGGAGACATTTCTGGCCAAGGAGATATGAGGGAATGCTGGCTGAGGGACTTCTTGGAAAGACAGTCTGGCTCTTATGGGCACACAGCGGGTAAACACTACCTCTTCTTCCACAAGTTGATGCTGTGTCTGCCCATGAGGACTGCAGCTGTGGCAGCCATCATGCTTGATTGGGGAGGACACAAGGGAAAACCAATGCGCTAAGGATGGCAGAGAGCGAGGGTGGCTAAGACCTGAGGTTCTGACATCGGCTCTCGTGGGGCCTTCCCACCTATGCACTTGTTATTATGTGAGGTAGGACTTCTCCTAAATGCAGATGCCAGCCCAGACTGGTTTTTCTGGTTTACTTGCAGCTGAAAGCATCTTCCGCTCGGGCCATTCAGTCTGCCTGGAACACACTGCCTCCTCACACCTTATCTGCCTGATCTACTCATCATTTAGGTTTGCTTTTATTGGGTCCTCTGCTCAGAGAAGACTTCCCCAGCCACCCGCTAGAAACAGGGAAGCTCTGTCCCACTGTGCCAGGGCCCCTTGTGCTCTTCCTTTAAAGCTATATAATCAAACCTATAAATAGAGAGAACAAACTGATGGTTGCCAGAGGGAAGGGGCATTTTAAAATTAAAATTAAAATGAACTAAAATTAAATTATTTAAATTAAATTTAAATTTAAATTATTAAAATTAAAATTCCACATTCACTTATGAGGTTTCTTCGAAACCTGCCTCTTTCACGAGACTGTGAGCCGGATTCACAAACACAGGGGCTGCGTATATGCTGTTGAGTGTTCCTTCCCAGTCCCTAGCAAAGTGACAGGTGCACGGCACATATTCAGTAAATATTTGCAGAAAGAAATAAACAAACGCAAGCTGGATAAAACATGGAAAGAAACATCCTCTCTCCTCTCAGTGGGGTGACCCATCTGCACATGAGGGCACATGTTAGCACAAAGAGCCGGACTGGAAGTCGGAGTGGGACTGGGGTTCAAATGTCGATTCTGATACCAAGTTACATTATTTGGTCTCCCTGAAGTTTTATCTTCTCTCACCGAGTTTAATAAAAACTGCCTCTACCTTGTAGGGTTGTAAGGGAGGGTGAAGGGAGATAAAACTTGGGACTACATTTATATTTCTCCACTGTTATACAGATGTTTGATGTTAGAATTATTAAAAAAGCGATGATCTGTCCATCTTGAAATGTCCATGTTTTAAGGGGATTCCCCTGTAATAATTCCACTGTGCACAGTACAACCAAATCATTTACTATGAACTGAAGAGTGTCCCTCTCAAATCCATAGGCTGAAGCCCTAACCCCCAGTGTGATGGTTTTTGGAAATGGGCCTTTGAGAGGTAATTAGGTTCAGCTGAGGTCATGAGGATGGGGTCTCCATAATGCGATCAGTGCCTTTGTAAGAAGAGACACCAGAGAACTTGCATGCTCTGTTTCTGCCTTGCGAGGGCACAACAAGAAGATGGCAGTCAGCAAGGTAGAACAGAATCAGTAGGCACCTAGATCTTGGACTTCCCAGCCTTCCAAAATATAAGAAACAAACCTGCTGATGAAGTCATCTGGTCTACCGTGTTTTGCTCTAGCAGCCAGAGCTGTCTAAGACACGAGTGCTTATCCCAGTAAAGCCATCTGTACCTCCTCATAGCTGTGTAGACACCCTACCACCATGCCAAGACTTCAGGGAGACAATCTCAAATACAGTTATAGATACCAAGGGAATCTATCGACTTTAGTCTAGACCAGAGTGGTGGTTCAAAATTCAGAACAGATGTGAAGAAACAAGCAAGCAGAAGCCCAGATGAAGGGGTGCTTTTTACCAAGCTCCAGATTTCTCTAGAGGACACCAGCCTTAGTCCTCTGGGGAAGGGCCCATCATTCATTTCTTTCAATCTTCCATGTCAAGTTTAGCAAGATAGGACCTCTGACAAGAATTTCAGTAGGGGGTTTAAGGAGCCAGAGTAAAGAACACATGGCCTATGTCTGCTTTCTGCTTACCCAGGAAGCTCCCTAATGCTGCATATCCCTAATGAGATATGCAGAAGTGTGGTGTGTGTGTGTGTGTGTGTGTGTGTGTGTGTGTGTGTGGTGTGTATGAATTTATTAAGGGAGAGGGTCCACAGCTTTCACCAGACTCTCAAACAGTCTGTAACTTCCCCATCCCCCCCAAAATGATGAAATTATCATAGAAGACAGTCAATGTGCTTTGAAAGTGAGAGCACTATATAAGTGCAATAAGGCCGTTTTACAGCTCAGATGCACCTGGCCTTTACCTGTTTTCATAAGTGGGAGCCACAGAGGCCAAGGGCATTATAATAGATAATTCCTGTGATAATGGCAGGAATCTACAGGAGCTGTCAACTAAATCCACACTAAACTACAAAAGCTGCCCAGTTGAATGTACACTGTAGAAAGACTGCTTGCCTTCCAGATAATGAGACAAAGCCAACACAGGGGGGATGTTTCCAGCAATCCCTGAGGATGCCACATATTGCCAGAACTTTCTTTGATCACAATCCCCCATGGTCTTGCATTGTGTGTAGTGGGCTCTATGTGCTAGAAAGCCTTCCCTTCCTCAGGATGAAATTCATTTGCTATCCATTACAGACGCCAGTTGGCACAAACCCACCCTAGGAATATGTTCCGTAGTAAGTGTTTGAGAGTACCACTGAAAAAAGAAATTGTAATAAAAAACTAACTTTACAGAGGACTTAAGAAAAATAAAAAACAATAATAAAACCCAAAATTGATCACCTTGAAATAACCGCAACAACCCTATGCTTATGATGGCCTTTTCTCGGTTGTAGAGATGAGGTGCTTGAGAAGAAATGGGGACTCCACTGGCTCAATTTTGGTTTTCATCACACTGTTTCTCATTTTGATCTCTTTGGGAGATTTCTTAGTAATTTCATAGTGCTTTGTAGCCCCAGGAAATCCAAGGTAGCACATGAAAAGATGCTCAACATCTTTAGCCAAAAGAGAAATGTATTGGAGAATAATTTATAATAGCCAAGGTAGAGAAGCAGCCCAAGTGTCCACTGATACACATACACACAGAGGAATATTACTCAGCCCTAAAAAATTTTCATTTGCAACAATATGGATTAACCTATAGAGTATGATGCTAAGTGAATTAAGTCAGACCGAGGAAGACAAATATCGTATGATTTCACTCGTGTGTGGGATCTAAAAAATGAAACAAATAAATACATAAGCAAATAAAAAGCAGAATCAAACCTATAAATAGAGAGAACAAACTGATGGTTGCCAGAGAGAAGGAGGTTGGGGGATAGGCCACATGGGTGCAGGGGAGTGGGAGGTCCGGGCCTCTAGTGATTGAATGAACATGTCATGGGGATGAAAGGGGCAGCCCAGGGAACATGGCCGATGGTACTGTGACAGCCTTGTAAGGTGACAGCGGGCAGCTACACTTGTGGAGAGCACAACATAACCAACAGAGTTGTCAAATCAACTATGTTTTACACCTGAAACTAGTGTTAACCCCATGTGTCAACTCTACTCAAACAAATACATTACAAGTAAATTTTAAAAAACGAGGACTGCAAATCAAACCCACAACGATAGCACTTCTTACCGATCAGGATGGCCATTGTAAAACATGGGAACTCAGTGTCAGGAAATGTGTAGAGAAACAGGAACCATTGTGCGTTGCTGTTGGGAATGTCAAGTGAGGGTGCTGCCTTACAAAGGAGTGTGAAGACTCCTCAAAAAGTTAAATGGAAGCACCATCCGATCCAGCAACCCCACTTCCAGTATAGACCCAAAGGCAGACGTCTGTACACCTGTGCTCATAATAGCACTATGCACAATAGCCATGAGGTGGAAACCACCCCATGTTCACTGAAGGCTGAATGGAAAAACAATGTATTATAGGCATATAACGGACAATTACTCAGCCTAAAAAGAAGGAAATTCTGACACCTGCTACAACACTGATGAATCTTGAAGACATTATGATAAATGAAAAAGCCAGTTGCAAAAGGACAAAGGCTATATGATCCCACTGGCTTGAGGGACCTAGAATAGTTGAGTTCATGGAGACAGAAAATAGGAAGGGGGCTGCCCAGGACTTCAGGAAGTTAGTGTTTAACAGGGACAGAGATTCCCTTTGGGAAGATGAGAAAGTTCCAGAGATGGCCGGTGGTGATGGTTGCACAACACTGGGAAGGTACCTGATGCCACTGAACTTGTACATTAAAAAATGCTTAAAAGGGTAAATTTTGTTATGTATATTTTGACACAATAAAAAAGAAAAAAAGAAAGAAAGAAAAAAGGAGCCAAGGTGGCCAGCGGTACTTACAAAATATAGGCAATCACTCCAATGGACCAGCAGTCAACAGCCTTGCTGTATGGTTTCTGGGCCAGGACCTCGGGAGCTGTGGAGTGACAAAGGAGAGACACAAGCATGACAAATTAAATGCCCAAGACATAAAACAATTTTTAGATTTTTCTTCTCTTTTTCTGTCTGCCTCTCAAGCTGAACTTTCCATCATGCTAAAAACTGAGTAGAGATATAGAACTTAATTTACATATAGGCTTTTCTAACTAGAAAAAAATACAAGAACACTGTGTGTGCGTACATGTGTGCGCGCACACGTGTGTGTGTGTGTGTGTGTGTGTAACAAGATTAACAAAAAAGTTCAACCAACCAATCAATCAATCAGTTAGAGTAGGTGACACTTTCATATTGGGACTGGGCTAGGTACCGCAGCTCAGGCAAGACTGAGTCAGAGAAAGATACCCTCCACTTACAGCCTAGGGTGTGACTTCCCCTAAAATTAATTTGGGGAAGCATTTCTGGCCCCAGGGCAGAGTGGAGTGGCAAGGCAGAGTGGAATGGAAGGCAGGGCCTTCCTGGGTGCCGTGGGGCGTGAAGGTGAGGCCCCCTCTTAATACTTTCATGGATGCCACAATCCAGGGGAGGAGAGACCTGAAATCTGGTCCTAGGAAACCTGCCTTAGGCCTGCTTTCAGCTCACTCTGGAAGGTTTTGGGCAGGTGACCTCCTCAGTACTAACATTTCATTTTCTCACCCAAGAAATAGCAAAAAGGCTCCTGACTCCCAATTCCTCAGTTCTAACCCAAGAGCCCTCCATCCCGGGGGTCTCAGCTTGTTTTGTCCTGGAGCCTTGCTTTCTGTTCCTGGCCTTGCAGCTTGAGCCTCTGCTGGATACCCACACCCAGTGTCTCCCGACCGGCAGTGGCTGGCACACATCTTTGTGCAAAGAGTAAATAAATACAAGAAAAAACAGTGCAACTTCATAAACAAAATCTCCTTTTTACCCAAATACACTTGACAGACGTGTCTTTAGCATAGACCTTCCAGAAAACCTAAGCGAGTAGACAAAGTAAGACAAGCTGTCTGCTGGATTGTGTGTTCTATGGCTTTGGGATGAATTAGCTCATTTACACTAATTGGCCTTGCGGGGGGGGGGCAAGGGCTTAATTATTATTATCATGACTCCCAAGTCACAGGACCCAGAGGGACTGATGGGTCAAGGAACCTGCCCAAAGTGATCCAGCGAGAAAGTAGTCTCTACACTGACTTCCTCCCCAACTGGACTAACAGGGAATGATGTCCCTGCCGTGATCTGGGTCATTCATAAGTATTTTCTACTATAACCCTTTCAACAACCCTCGCAATGATCATTCTCTGCCCCTGATCTAAGGGAAATGAGCCTCAGAGAAGTTCTTTTTCTGATGCTACCCAGTAGAAATGGACCAGCTGGGATCTGAACCTGGTCAATTTCATCCTCATCCCAGTTCCATCCATGGGAATATATTTACTGTTAAGTTGAGTGCTACCTGTAAGAAAAGTCCTGTGGCAGAAAAACTAACAGGGAAATCCTCTCTTATCTTTGTTACAATGAATTTTCTTAAGCAGGACTAGGGATGTATACAAACTTCTGCTGATTATTTCTGGTTATGATGGTAAGAAATACAATCCACAGATAAACCCCAAATCTACTTCTCAATTTCAGCTCCCATTCCTCCACATTTGAACTGGACTTTTTGTCTTTTTTATCAAAAGCAAAATAAATATGTCTGTATGTCCTTTCTTTGCTCCGTTC
The DNA here is from genome assembly GCF_964662115.1 of Mustela nivalis. Lineage (NCBI taxonomy): Eukaryota > Metazoa > Chordata > Mammalia > Carnivora > Mustelidae > Mustela > Mustela nivalis. Next base: position 122,042,099 of record NC_139026.1, on the reverse strand, counting down.
ACCCTCCATGCAGTAGTAAAAGGGGAAGCAGAACCAAAAAGCCAGGAAACTCACAAACTGAAGTAGCCCTTGGATAATGGGGGGCTGGACCCATCAATACCTCCTTTTCCCTATAACTGCTACAAACATATTTCTCAGACACTTCTATTATGGCAACTGACAAAAGGGAGACGTTTGTCACATTAATGTCCTGCTGATTTAGGACATATGCTCTCTCTGAGCTGATGTTCTGGTCCGAGCGAACACAAGGGCCCAGATGGTGGGAGGTGACTGCATCAGCAAGGAGCTAATTTCTAGCCCCCAGAGCCATCCGTGTGGCCTGATAGAAAGTTCAAAGCAGGCACAGAAGGCTCACTGGTGATGTCTGACCCAGTGTCACTTCCCAGCAGGACAGACAGCAGATATTCTGAGCACAGAGCCAGGCTGGTGGGTAGGAGCCTTGGCTTCCACATCATGGGATCTGCTGAACCCTTTACAGAGAGGGCAAGCCAGCCAGTCTCAGCCACCCCAGGGTACCAGGTGTCAAACAGTGGTGCAGGGGCAGCAAGAGTTCAGTGCGGGATATGGGGCAAAGCTCATGTCACACACCAGGTGTGACACAGCGACAGCCGTGGGGAAGGAGCCCTGAGAAGGAAGAGGTTGGCACTTCCAATAGTTAATGCCACAGTTTATAAGCAAAGATTGAACTTATCCCCTGAGCCATGATGTGTAGAGGGGTAAGAGTCCCAGTCCCTGAAAAGCAGCTTTCACTCTGAGGAAGAGCTGACCCTGTGTTCTTCGGAGCTTCCCAGACTCAGGTCCCCAGCACTCTGGGGGTGAGAGGGAGGGCCCCTTAAAAGAACATCTTCTTCCTCTTCTCCTCCCCCTCGTTCCCTGTGTTTTAGATAGAGGGAAATTCTGGCCACCATCCATTATCCTGAAGACGAAAGCATAAAGAACACAGCGTCCCTCCAGAAGTCTGTATACCCAGGGGCAAGTGCACACTCAGCATCTCACCTTGGTGAGGGGCTGGTAGGGTGACCCGCATTCTGGCGAATAGTGCAAGGCCCTCCGTGCCCTTGAAAAGGAACTGACTGATTTGTATGCGACACGGAACAGGAAGATTGCTTGAGATGTTGAGATTCTTTTTTTTTTTTTTAAAGATTTTATTTATTTATTTGACAGAGAGAGATCACAAGTAGGCAGAGAGGCAGGCAGAGAGAGAGAGAGAGGAGGAAGCAGGCTCCCCGCTGAGCAGAGAGCCTGATGCGGGACTCGATCCCAGGACCCTGAGATCATGACCTGAGCCGAAGGCAGCGGCTTAACCCACTGAGCCACCCAGGCACCCCGAGATGTTTAGATTCTTGAAGCCACAGATGGCACATGTAATTTATAAAATATGAGATTCTGGGGCACCTGTGTGGCTCAGCCATTAAGCATCTGCCTTCGGCTCAGGTCATGATCCCAGGGTCCTAGGATCGAGCCCCGCATCGGGCTCCCTGTTCAGCAGGAAGCCTGCTTCTCTGTCTTCCAGTCCCCCTGCTTGTGTTCTTTCTCACTCTCTCTCTCTCTCTCTCTCTCTGTCAAATAAATAAATAAATCTTAAAATAAAATATGAGATTTTGTGTAAATGGTAAAATTTATAACATCAAGTATACGGCTTTGTGGGGTTTTTTGTCTTTTTAAAAAAGGGATCTGTATCTTTCTCAGATGCTTCTAGACTCACAACTGACAGAAGACAGCCACGGACAGAAAGATGCCAGGATTAGTAGCACGGGTGTTGGAGGGGAGATTTCTAAATGATTAACAAGCAAACATCAAGGGAACAATATGGGGAGTGGAAGTCTCCGTACATGTGCCAAACATTTCTTGTTCTTTCTGGTGTTGTGTCCTATCTAGGTTCTGTCAACAACAACACAATAAAAACACTTTTTAACCAGTGGCAGGTGAACCACTGGCCTTCTGGCAAGGGTGAGATCACTGCACTTGAGACAAATGGGGAGAGTGAAGTCTTCCAACATGTAATGTAACAATGAGAAAAGAGAAAGCTGAGAAAGGGTATTCTCACCAACCAAAGACATTTTTTAAAAAATGAATCACAGCAATGTGTAAACCTGGTGATTCACAGACCCGTACTCCTGGGGATAAAAATACATTATATGTTTATAAACAAATAAATAAATAAATAAAATTTTTTAAAAAATGGATCACAGCAACAGACACCAATGGGCTTCATTCCAATTCCACTTTTGATTTGATCCTTGAAACCAAACGGTCACAGCGCACCTGGGTTAAGCTCCTGACTCTGGATTTCAGCTCAGGTGATGCTCTCAGGGTCGTGAGATCGAGCCCTGCATTGGGCTCGGTGCTCATGAAGTCTGTTTAAGATTCTCTCCCTCTCCCACTGGGTGGGTGGGTGAGTAAAAACAAATAAAATCTTAAAAGACAAAAAATAAATATTGTCTGGGACAGTGTTTGAACAAGCCTACCTACATCCTGTTAGCTACTTTTCATCTAGGAGTGATTCTTGGAAAGCAACAATTCTCAGGCAATATTCAAAACCCTCCTGACGATTTTCTATGACCATGAAATCATGCTGAATCCCTGGGATCCGCTGAGGTATTTCCCCCCTGCTCTCCTCTGGGTCCTGCAGTTGGTTCCCTTTGTTTCCCAACCTGTTGAATTCTCCTGGTTTGGGGCCCCCCTCCTACCCTCTCCCTCGCCCTTCTGGCATGCAGCCTGTGCTCTGCGAGGGTCCACCTCTGGATGGGATCTTTTGAGAGACCAGCTGTCACTTTGAGAAGCAGCCACACTCCCTTATACCATACGGTCCTTGGCAAGAATTCGGCTGTCATTCTAAAAAGCCACAGCATCCAGTTTACCAACACTCAGACAACAAATGAGCTTCCAGGCAGAGGAGGCCCAGAGATAGTCAAACAGGGGCCTTGCAAAGCAGGAGGAGTTTTCTGAGCCATGCCCCCCACAAATCCACTGCCCGACAATGTCAGATACCAAAGAACTTCTTCATCAAGCCGAAACATTTTTTTCTTCTGATTGTAACCAGTGCAACTCACGTACTTCATATGTAGTGGGAGGGTGACAGTGACTCTCATCACCGCCACACCTCCTCAGAGAGCAAGGCTTTGAACTAAAAGAACTGAATTGATATGACTGATGCTTGACAAAGAGAGCTGTCTTGAAAAGTCATCGCAGCCAGTTTGTGATGCCATCAGCCCCCAGGCAGAGCAGGAAAGGGCTGAGTCTCCTGGTACAGCCTAGACTGAAGGAAAGGACTCAGGCAAGAGAACCCTGGCGTTTCTCTGGTGCATCTCAAATCCCAGTCCCTGGAGGCTGTCAGGGGCTGTCAGGTTATGACAGGAGGTGCCGAAAAGGGCATTTGCAAGATGGCTAGTGGTTGAGTGGGAGCAGCTCTGCCTGGGTGACATGTGTTGGGTTTCCTGGTCCACCCACCAAAATCCTGTAACACGCCAGCCTCCCGGGCCTCCCATCATACCTTCGGCATCTCTTCCCCCCTGCGTGAATCACACTGTCAACCGCCAGGCTTCATGCCCCTTGACCACAGGCACATAGCTCAGGTCTGTATTTTTAAGGCTTAGCACACTCTGCGTGGTTAGCAAATGGCTATTCTTGACATGAATTTGGGGGATAAAACAGGCAGAAGCAGCCCCAATTCTCTGCATGGGGCCCATTGTCCTGTGTGTCACTCTCCTTGGGAAACCTTTTTTCAAAGGGATTTCAAAATGACTACTTTTAGATCTAAAGGGCAGAAAAATATATTCTATTAAGTGATCTCTCGGAACTTCCTTCCTGGTCTGAGCTTGAGGTTAACAATTCTGTGTTCTTAGAAAGAGCATCCCCTTGGCTGGCTTCATTTACTCCAGCAAATACAAGTTCTGATACCACGTAAAGGAGGCAGCTTTAGCAGAGCACCCGTGAGCTACTGGAGAGATCTTTGGACCAACAGATGTGGTCCTCCTGTCTGAGGCTTTTCTCTTGCTTTTTAGTGAAACAGTTGGTTCAAAATGTAAAATAATTGAATTTACTGCTGTGAGACTCACTACCAACCCACTGTGGAAAATTCCACTGGGTGGGAAACGTCCTAAAACCCAAGCTGTTTTATTTTGGTTGAGAGCAAGGTTTCCGGGTAAAGGGAAGGACTCCAAAGGTTTCAAAAGGGAAGAAAAAAAGTTCAGAAACCTTTCATCTTGTTTTTAAAACAATTAAACTTCCCATTTTCTTTACTGAAAGAGAAGACTGGAAGTGGGAAGAGCAGCCATCTAATGGCGTGGGGGTGGCACTCAGTCCCCAGGCTCTAAAAAAACAGAAAAGGAATTTTCCCTTTTCCTGCGCTTTCAGGGATGTGCTGAAGAGCACTTTCTGCAGAGAAAGGAGGAGATGGAGAAGATCTCACCCTGTTACCAAGTTCATGTCTAAGGCTGTTTGTCTTCCTGTATGGAAGTTGAGTACCACTGCCTTGGGTACCTCAAAGTTGACTGTCTCCAGTAGGTGGAGGACAGGGACACATCAGGAAGGGGTTGCCTAGGGTGGGAAGAGTAGCCCTCAATGCCAGAAAAGGAAAGCCCATGTCCCAGAACCATGGGACCAAGGCAGTGTTTCTGGCATTCATCAATTGCGTGATAGCTTGGGTTCCATTTCAGGCACTGGCTTTATGGTATGAAGGAAGCAGCCTTGGGCTCTGCCCCCCGCGGCACCCTTGTTCTCCTGGGTGCTGAGTGTGGACACAAACCACAGAAGTCATGCCAGCCGCGGCTCCCTTCTTAAAGAAGGTGATCAGACTACTTCAGACAAGATCGTGGCCAGATGGGAGGCATGTTGATTTGAAACTCTGAATAAAGCTCTGAGAAATACTGCACTTACTGTAAGTTAAACTTAAAAATATCTAAGAAAGGATATATTACCTCTAATAGTCAAATGGTGGGGAAGAAAGGCTGTGGCTAGAGTGTTGTGAGACTATGCCTTGCTTTGTGCTCTAAGTTAACCGGTTTAGCGCTGAGGAGTAGGAAAGGTACAGAGGCTTATTTTATCATTAAATGGGACTGGAAGATGTGAAATAGTTGCCTGGATGTAGGTGGTTTTAACTCAAAACAACTTTAGTTGTCTGGATGCAAGAAGCTTTAAATAGACACACTTGCTCTTTAGTGAAAGAAATCTGGGATTCCCCACTTACTACACCTGTGGACTTGGGCTAGTCATTAGATCTCTGTAAGCCTCCAGATGGTTCATCTGTAAAATGGGTACATTCACAGAGCCCAACCCTCCAGACTGGAATGAGGCTTCATGAAAACAATTACATAGTAAGTTAGAGCTAGAACTAGCAGTAGTTTACTATGTAAGGGTGAAGGGCTGAGAGAACCACAGGAACAAAACCAGAATGGAGGTTTTATTATTTTTTAGAATTAAGGATGGACAGATCCTTGATAATGTTTGGTACTTTGTCTTGATTCTAGCTTTGCATCATGGAAATGATTCATCAATAGAGATTTCCACCCAATGCAAAATTAGAACCTTCAGAAATCAGAACTGAACTGGGACCACACGTGATGCAAGGGCATGTTTGAGGACTTGAATCTTTGACTTGGAGGGAGCCTTCAAACGCCCTATACCAACCTCCTATCTAGTTGGTCTCTCTGTCTGTCGAGTTACAGATCTTTTTGTTCATTTATTCTTCAAAATACTTCTCCAGTCCCCTGTCGGTCCAGGCATGGTTCTAGAGACGGCAACCCAGGAACTGCCCATTCATCACTGCTGACAGCACCATAGGCATGAGAATAGTCTGTCATGGCCGCAAGGGGGCGATGCCCAGCTCCAGGAGATTCTTCTCTTCATTGGCCCCAATTAGAATTCTTTCTTAAAAGGAGATTAGAAAAATTTGTTCCGGAAAACTACTTATAAATATGAGCACACCCTAATTCTTTCCCTCATTCTTTGGAGTTTGCAAAGCTTTTGCCATTTCCCTTACTTGCAGAGAAGAGCTGACCAGACACTAAGATTAGCAGCCCTCTACTTTTCCTTGAATGAGCTCCTGTCTTTGGGTATGGGTTGGAAATGTCTAACGTGCTTGCGATGTCAGCAGGAAGAGGTGAGCAGACAGGCCGCTTGCCATCCTATGACCTAGTCCAAGGTCCATTTGTGTCTCTTGCTAGCTGGCTTCACCTCCCTGAAGCGGCCAAGGAGAAAGACCCTTGACTTGAACTTTGTGTAGGTTACAGAGGGGAAGAAGAGTCCCTAAAACGTGAGCGTCCATCTTGGGCAGAGGTAGCAGAGACTTCTTTTAATATCATGGCTCATGAACATGGATCATGGGGCCTGGGGGGTCAGGGGGACTAGATCCAAGTTCCACTCTACTAGCTGGGTTAGGCAATGTGATTGCACCTTTACAGGGAGGAGCCTAACCAAGAAGTAGGGAGAGGGGAGCTTTTCTAGTAGAGCGCTTTCAAAATGATACGACTGACTGACCAGTCTTACAGAGTGATAGATCATAGGGAGAAAAATGAAGGGGGCTTCTCGGGACAACATTTTTAATACAACAGAGAAGAGACTGTAGTAGGGTCTTTCTCTTTCTTTTAAACATTCCAGGTATATTCATTTGCAAAGTTAAAATGTTCATATCTTATTTCAAGAGGGATTCTGGAAAGACATTTTGGTTCTCCTGCAATAAACTTACCAATTATCATGAATAGGGCAGACTACTGATGAGGAATCTTGGAACTTGCTCAGAAATCTTCAGTGGCTCCTTGTTTCTTAAAGAATTATGTTCCAACTCCTTGAGTTGAAATACAAAGATATCAAGATGCTGGTCTTGGTGCTACATGCGGCCCGAGATTATGACTCTCCCGTTCTCAGACTATAAGGACTCTGTTAATCATTCTGTCCTCCAAATTTGTTATCTGTAATGCTGGAAATCATGAAATTATAGTGAAGATTTTTAAAAAAATGATGCGATGGTACACACAGAGAGTCGCACTAGCATCTCTCCATGATCTGGCCATGGATCAGAAGACAGAATTACAGCCTGGGCCCAGGGCTGGTGTATCTTGGAGAATTTGTTAACTTTCTATGCCTCAGTTTCCTGTCTCAAAGGGCACCTGCTGCTTCGTCCTGAAGTTATGTCTTCACGGTAAAGAATCTGAGCCTCAGTGAGGTGTTCCATGGGGCCCTTTACGTTAAGGAATATGGTTAGGAATTTGTGTCCGGGGCTGGCCATTTGGATCCCTGTCTTCCTGTTTTTGAGGAATTTCCACAGGTAGTGAGAAGAAACAGCTCCCTTGTTGGTGAATGAGTAAACAGGGCCTTAAATCAAATCGTAATCCAGCCCCAAAGAGTCAGTGATAGCACTTGTCTGAGAAGTGGTGAGGGGGATTTCTTTAAAACGCTGGGAGAGAAACAGGACATTTCTACCCAGCGGCTGCCTGTCCAGGGATGACAAGTAGAATTCCACAGATGAAGGGAAATAAAATTCAGGCATCCATTTCAGGGAAAAATTTGGCCTCGGGAGGAACTGATGACAACACAGAGCAGGACTGATGACGCAGCATCCGAACCCTTTCTGTCGGTGGAACATCCAGCAGCAGGGGGATTAAAAAGAAAAAAAGGGGCGCCTGGGTGGCTCAGTGGGTTAAGCCACTGCCTTCGGCTCAGGTCATGATCTCAGGGTCCTGGGATCGAGTCCCACATCGGGCTCTCTGCTCAGCAGGGAGCCTGCTTCCTCCCCTCTCTCTCTGCCTACTTGTGATCTCTCTTTGTCAAATAAATAAATAAAATCTTTAAAAAAAAAAAAAAAAGAAAGAAAGAAAAAAAAAAAACCTGGGTAACGAAGGGCGTTACCGTGAGTGCCCTCATAAATGGTGTTGTGTCACCAAGAGTTAGAGTAGCCATCTGGATTTGCCGGCACATCAAAATACAACTGAAATATGGACTCATTCTTCGCCTGTGGTTTGCCTTCCCTCCAAAGTCACGGCAGGTCAGAGTCGTCGCGTGCTCTTGGGACAACTCTGTCCTTCTGCTGATACAAGTCCCTTTGCCCTTTCTTGTCCTTCCCTTAGAGTTGTAATTGCCTAAAAATGCATCACAAAGCGGCAGTTTGCTCAGATTTTCCTAGTAGCCTTTGAATTTTACCACAGGCATGAAAAGTCCCCTCGGAAGCACTGTCCCGGTTTTATAATTACCATCTACCATCGATCGGAGCTGGGTTACTATTCAAATGCTACCAAAGCCAGAATGTGGCCGGTAGGAGGAAGGGCAAGGCTAAGGAATGGGAAGGGAGTGGAAAATGGTGTGGGGTGGGGGCAGCTGTGTGTTTGAAAATGTGGGAGAGATCTGGAATTCAGTGGGAGGGAGGAAGGGAAATGTTCGGAGTGAGGCAATTCAGAGCAACGTGGCAAGAAATAAGCCTGTGATGTGTTCCTTTAGAGGTTGTCCCAAGATCCAGGGCAATGGGATGGCTACTTTGTTGCTTCTGAAATCTGACAAGTTTGGCTTGAAGATTAAGAGGAAATGTACATGGCCAACAGACACATGAAACAGTGCTCCACATCATTCGCAGTCAGGGAAATACAAATCAAAACCACAGTGAGATACCACCTCACAGCAGTCAGAATGGCTAAAATTAACCAGTCAGGAAATGACTGGTGTTGGCAAGGATGCAGAGAAAGGGGAACCCTCCCACACTGTTGGTGGGAATGCAAGCTGGTGAAGCCACTCTGGAAAACAGCATGGAGGTTCCTCAAATAGTTGAAAATAGAGTTACCCTATGACCCAGCAATCTCACTATTGGGTATTTACTCTAAAGATACAAAAGTAGTGATCTAAAGGGCCACACACAGCCAGTGTTTAAAGCAGCAATGTCTATAATAGCCACACTATGGAAAGAGCCTAGATGTCCATCAAAAGATGAATGGATAAAGAAGATGTGGTGTATATATACAACGGAATACTATGCAGCCATCAAAAAACAAAATCTTGCCATTTGTAACAACATGGATGAAACTAAAGGGTATTATGCTGAGCAATAAAAAAGTTAATCAGAGAAAGACAATTATCATATGATCTCTCTGATATGAGCAATTTGTGAGGAAGGGTAGGGAATCGTGGGGAGGAAGGGAGGGAAAAAAGGAAACAAGATGGGATCAGGGAGGGAGACAAACCATAAGAGACTCCTAATCTCAGGGAACAAACTGAGGATTGCTGCAGGGGTGAGAGGGGAGGGAAAGGGTGGCTGGGTGATGGACATTGGGGAGAGTATGTGCTATGGTGAGTCTGTGAATTGTGTAAGCCTGATGATTCACAGACCTGTACCCCTGGGGCAAATAATACATTACATGTTAATAAAAAATAATAATAAGAGGAACTTTACAGGCATTCCTTGTGTTTTAGTTTTTAATCATTAAAAGAAAAAAAAAGGAGTAAGTTCCCCAAATGCCGCAAGGCTTCTTTCCCTCCTCACCACCACAGCAAAGTGGAAGCAATTTAGAAACTATGCCACCCCATCCCAGTGTGACATAGAGAGGAGCCATCCGGAAATTACAGAAGGGTGAAAAGTGCTATACACACAGTTAGCGGACTGAGTTGGGGGGCTGGGCATGTGGAGTGGGGGCTCCTCCAAGACGTGGCTAGGGGTCCTCTGCCCACATGCTGACAAGCAGCTTCTGTCCCTATCAGGCTAATAGAAGGAGCAGCCTCCCCACTCAGGGGGCCCTGATCTCTCTAACAAATGGGGTCTGGTTGCAACACCTGGGGTGATGAAACCCTCGCTGCTAGTTGCCACTGACTAACTGCTGAGAGAGAAGGAAGGAGAAAATTCTTATCCAGGTCCTCTGTCTACCCATCTGTGCCCTGCATGGCCATTTCCAAGTTCTATAAACCTTGTTTCACCACCAGTGGTCTGAGAGGATGAGAAGAAAGTGATGCTTATAGCTGTATACTGAAGTGTGATATTTAAGGGAGAAAATATAAAATCAAGCTCTGTGGGAGAAATGGCGAAAGAGAAGAGTGAGGACGAAGGGATTGGAGCCGAGGGCACAGGGAAAGATGCGAGGAATCACCGTGACAGGCTGCAGACAAGGACAAAAACAGGTGATGGCAACTTATTCTATTTTTTTCTTATCTGTTCTGAGTGAAGATGGGGGGGAAATGGTGTCAATATCCTCGACACATGGATATTTACACACTTAAATGATAGTGAGTCACATGTCTCTAGAGATAAAGGACGGCAGAACCAGAGAATATCACGGAGGTCAGTTAGTCCATCCAAGAAACTGAGAACCCAAGAGTTTAATGAAGGGTTCAGGCCTCCCATGTTTCTAACCAATGGCAGAGATATGCAGGTTACAGGCATTCAAGTCTCAGGGCTGTGACTGCCACCAACTAGGGGCTGGGTGGCTTGGAGAACAGAGGTTCTCGTCCCAACACCATGCTAGCTGCTACTGAAAGACCCCCTCTCCCCTTGCTAAAGGCTTGTTTAAGTAACCTGATGTCCCCACAGCACCCCCCTCCCCTTGCTGAAGGCTTGATTGTTCCCATAGCTGAATGACAACATATATCCTGCACAAGCAGGATGTCTGTGATCACCCGGTCCGTCAAAAGAAAAGACAAATGAAAAGTAAAATGTAACTGGGACTTTCCAGAGTGCTGATCCAAGGAACCACCAGAACGCCCTGACCCCAACGCCCAATCATGCCTGAATCAAATTAATCAATTAGACTCCTGTAACCATGCATATCTGCTTCTGTAGGATCGCTTCCCGCCACCGCCTCCCGCCAGAACAAACCATTATGTCCTTGCCTTGAACACAGTGCCTGACAATGCTTGATTTAAGTTAACCAATCAGATCCCTGTAACCAAGCATCTGCTTCTGAAAGCTCACTTCCCGCCACCCCAACCCTGCCCTATATAATCTGCTCCCCAACTTAGCCCGGCGCGCTCAGCCCACAAAGGCTGATGCGTCCGCAGGCGCCTGTGTAACCAATAAACCTCTTGCAACTTGCAACTGGATAGTGGAGGCTTGGTGTCTGCTTCTTGGGTGCGGATCGAGGCTCCTTCACTACCACGGCTTTCCAAGATCTCACCAGAGCCGCACGTCCCAAATCAAGCTCTAAAAATATCACGGTCTCATGAATGAAGGGCATTCCTGTAACTCTGTCAGAAAATATGCTGAGAATATCGACCCACCTTTCTTCATTTCCATTCACAAGAGAAGACGATGAAACTTGTTTCAACTATTTTAGCCAGGGCTAGCCCAAAGATTTGGGCTGGTAACATTCCATGTAAATTACGGAAGGAAAGCAGGACTCCTTTCCCGCACCATTAGTACCAGGAGGATCGCATGACAATCAGCCACCACATGAAGGACCGTGGTGTGGTTCTGCCGGTGAACAAGCGGTGGACTGGATGTAAGGGCGCCTTCCTCTTGAGTAACGTCCCACAAGGAAACACTGTGGTTGCTGGCGTGCACACCAGACGAAAAGCCTGGGCACAGTGGCAGACCATTACTCTAGTACCGCTTGATGTAAAAGAAAAGTCTTACGTAGCTCAGAAACATCACAAAGCAATTCAGGTCTCTACCATCCTGCCTTCTTTTCCTTCTAAAGCGAAGTTTGGGATTCCTAAGTCCCCCTGCTAGCAAGAGAGCCCGTTCTTGCCCTCCTCTGGCAAGGCATGCTGTTGCTTAATCTACAGAACATGGTTTGAAGGTCTTCGAAACTGCTTACTTTTCTTTCTGAAATCAGGAGAACGAGACCCACAGAATTGGATAAATCACAGTAGCACAGAAACAGTGACGTCAAGAAATCAAACAGGAGACTTTCCTGCACCAAGAGGCATCCCTGTGTCGTCTTTGGTTTATCAGTTACACAACTAGAATGGGTGCTTCCTGTGATTTGCTGCTTCTATTCAGAGTCAAGAGAGACCATTTGGATATATAGTTAACACAGAAGAACAAGTAACGTAAGTAATTTACTAACTTTCCTAGCTCAGACTTTTCCCTTATTGGTGACACCTGGGGGGAATGTCACACCTGGCTCAATTAAATGGATTCCAAAGCCAGGCCAATACCATACTGATGGCTCCTATGTTACCCTGAGAAGCCGATTGCCACCAGACAGCCCCATCAGTTCTTCTACATTATCTCCACGTACCTGTATGTGCGAGGCCCCCCTGAGTCAGATGAGTCTATTCATTTCTTCCATACCTGCTAAGAAGCAGTTCTGAACTCTGGGCCTTGTTCTTCTGCTTACTCACATCTGGAACTCTCCCAATCTTGGCCCAGAATTCTACTCTTCATATTGTAAGCCTCTTCCCCGAGTTTTTCCCTGGTCATTCCAGACCTTGCTGATCCCAATCTCTCCTGTATTTGTAACGTTGCTTCTGAAATATGTCAGTCACAGCACGCTGCAAACACGCTACCTTATGTGCGTCTGTATTGCCCACTAGCTCAACTCCATTGGAGGGGACTTAACACTTAGTGCAAGCTCTAGGAGCTGTCGGCAGTGGGAACCCCATATGCAGTGATGTTGAAATGCCCGGAGTCTCCTGCCATCAGTGACGCAACAGTCTGCAAGCATCCTGGTTCCTTATAAACGACATGTAATATCTGGACAGCTGTTAAGGGTAAAGGATGAAGTTCAAGGCACTCAGATCCCTTTGCCTTCTCAGGCACCATGTGCACTGGGATACTTGGGATAAACACCCCTTCTTTTCATCACTTCTTCATTATGAGTGAGCTCATTTAAATTGAAGCAATCTTGACATTGCCAAAATTCACTATTTAGCTGAATAGACATTTAGGCAATAGCAGTAAGAACAAACACAACCAAACAATAGCTTTCACAGATTGAAACAGATATATCTACCTAGAAGCGTGAACCAGAGCTGAAAGCAGACAGTAGCCCTCGGCGTCTGGCTTGGGCTCCTGGACAGCACAGCCCCCAGATTCGGGAGTGCTGACTGGGACTGGGCTCTGCTGTGTTCAAATTGAAAATGCCCAGTAGAGGTGGGGCTGTGGCTTCTTTGTTTAGGATCCCAAATTCCAAGGCCTTGCAGAGATAAGTCAGTGGCCTGGGGCAGGTGGGAGTGGCGGTGTCCAGCCCCAGGGTTGACAGCATGCTTGGTTCCTCTTTACAAAGACTTGCTTCACTTTCTACCCACTGGCTTTCAGGCTCCCACTGACTTAATCAACCAATTGTTCAATTGATCCATAATGCAAGGCCCCCAAAGTGAAGGTCAATACCCAGTCTTCTTCTTACTTGATTTAATAGCAACGATTGACACAAGTACTTTCTCTAACCCAAAGCACTTCCCAAGATACCACAGGGCCCTGGTTCTCTTCCTGCTTCACACGCTGTCCCCGCACAGTCCCAGGGTCTCCAGGACTCAGCCCTGGGATCTTTCTTCTCCTCCATTTTCCCCTGTTCCCACCTTGGCCATTTCATCCAAGTTCACAGCTTCAAAATACATCTGGAGGCTGTCAGCCCCCAAATACAGTCCATCCTCATGACACATGGGTTCCATACTTGTAAATTTGCCTACTTGCTAAAATTTGTAGCCCCCAAATCAATACTTGCCATGCCTTTGAGGTCATGTGTGGACATGAGCAGAGAGACTCAGGCTGAGTATCCAAGGTGCATGTCCCCAGCCAAGGTCGAACAAGGGGACACTCTGCCCTCCTGTTTCGACTCTCATGCTATAAAACAAGTATCATTTTTATGGTCCAGTTAGTGTGTTTTTCATTTCCACGCATTTTGTAGATTCATGGGTTAAAATGGTCCCCAAGTGCAGTGATGAGTGCCGTTTAGTGTTCCCAGCACAAGAAAGCAGAGACGTGCTTATAGAGAAAACATGGGCTAGATAAGCTTCATTTAGGCATAAGTTATGGGGTGTAGACCGTGAGTTCAACGTTCATGAATCAAAACTATATATTAAATAAGGTGTCACCGAGCAGAAATACAGGATAAAACAAGGTCATGCATCGATCAATAGATGAAAATGCGGGGACCAGAGGCTCATGAGGAACATGACCCTGGATCTCCCCTGGAAACAGTGGGTCAGTATTTACTAGTTCAGGGTCGAGTTGATGTCACAGAATGTCACTACTGTGCATAATGAGAATGGACTGTATCTTACTGCAGACCAGATCTCTCTCCAGAACTCCAGACTCGTGTTCCAACTTGCCTTCTCAACCTTGCAAACTTTAACAAATCAGAATCTGAGCCCCTGGTAATATTTCTGCAACCTGCTCTTTCCACAGACTTTTACTTCTCAAGTAAGGGAAACTGTATTCTTCCTGGGGCTCAGGCTAAAAAAAAAAACAACAACAAAAAACTCTTAGAATGATCATTGATTTATGTCTCTCAAACCCTACTTTTAGTTTTCCAGAAAATCTCCAGAACATTACCTTCAAATTTTACCTAGAATCTGACAACATCTCACCATGTCCACTCTGCCCAACCTAGGCTAGATCCACTTATTTTCTCACATAATTCCAGAGCCTTCTAACTGGTCTCCCTTCTTCCATCCTGGCCCTGCACCCTGGCATCTCTCCTAATCCCACCTGTCACCAAGAAGGATCCTGGTAGAAGTCAGATCATGCTATGCCTTTCCTCAGAACCCTCCCGGGGCTTCCCACCACCCTAAGGAAAAACCATAGTCCTGATAATGACTTCTAAGTCCTTGTCTGCACATGCTCTGCCTGTTCCTTCTCTGACTTGGTACCTTCTACTGCTCTCCTCTTTGTTCACCCCACCCCTGTTGCTCCCCCACATACCCCTGCCTCAGGGCCTTTGCACCTTCCTTGGAATGCTCTTCCTCCAAATAACAAATGGCCAGCATCTTCACTTCACTTCTGTCAAGTCTTGACCTCACTGTCACCCTCTTTGTGAGGGCTGCCTTGATTACTTTATATAAAATTGTAACCCCCTACAAATGCGCACACACACACCCTATTCTCTTTCCTGTTTTATTTCTCTCCATAGCACTTATCAATCTAAGATATTAAGAGACTTAGCTGTTTGCATACAGTCTGTTTCCCTCTCACTCAAATGTAAGCACCTTGATCGAGGGCAAAGACTTTTATCTGTTTTTTTCTTTTCCTTTCTACTGATGCAGCCCCAGTACCTAGAACAGCAGGTAGGCACTAAATAAATAATCCTTAAGTGATGAATAATGTAGCACTTACCAGACATTATTCAATTTGTCTGTTTTCCCTCTGTCTCTCACAATACTGTGAGCATTTTGAAGTCAGAAACTCCATTCCTTCATATTCATATTCCCAACACTGAACCTCTGAGGCCGGCGCATAACAGGAATTTAATAAAAGCATACTAAATGACTAGAAGAAGAGACGAGAGAGAAAAACGCTATTTTTCATGAACATTGGGGCTTTTTAAAATCAATTTAACAAGCATCTGTGCAGAGATGGATAAGATAATCCCCACTGTGGAAAAACCCGCAGTGCGCTGGGAAAGAGCTACCAATACATATGGACACTGCTGCAATATAGTCAGAGCGATGTGAAAAAATGATCAGGAAAAGAACTGGGATGACAAAAGAGAGAGTGGGTATTGGGAAAGCAGCCAAAAGGGGGCGACATGTAAAGTGGGCTTTGACGGCTGAATAGAAGTTGGCATGAGCCTGGGTGGGGATGGGGGTGAGGAGGAAACAGCCCAAACTCTGCTGCTCACAGTTCAAGGCATATAGGTGTCAACAAGTTATGGGCTCCGCAGTGAAGCCCCTTCCTTGCTCTAAGAGGAAGGCATCTCATCTGCATCCCCAGGCATCTCAGTGCTTAACAAACATGAATGATTGGAACTATTACATTCCCACAGGGCTCCTCTTCCTCTTCATTCAAAGAAAATTCCATATCTGACAATGGGATTACTTGCTACCACTTAGGGGAGTAACATCAAGTAACATCAAGGGCCACATCTACACATTGTCCCCAGTTCCCAGACTCATCAGCATCTCACATCTAAACAGAACGAGACCACTCAGATGACAGGTGCTTAGAAACCCAGAGTGCCGTTCCTGGGTTCTGCCAAGGCACAAAGAAGCAAAAGCCCATTTGGAAAGTGCTAGCGCTTTCTGACATCAGAGCCAAATAGGAGAACAGTGTGATGCACATGGAAATATGGACGCTTGTGTCAGAACCTCTGACCTGCAGCCTGAGGGTCAGCTTCCCGCAGGCGGAAGCTGGCGAGCATGGTGTCCTCAGCAGCTCCTCAGCCCGTGATGCCAAGTGCCGCCCCTCCCCCTCCCACGCCGAGTCGGGGTCCCAACGGGTCCCACTGCACCACTTCAGCAGCTCCAAAACCGAGAAGGCGCAGGGCGCCATGAATCTCACCCAGGCCTGGGCTGCGCTGGCTTTTCTGTGAGCAGAACAACCTCCCCACTCTGTCCGGCGCACACACCAACCGGGGACACAAGCCCCGCCTGTCAGCTCCTTTATCTCCTCCTGAGTCTGGTGCTTCCCTTCATGTTATTCTCTGTTCCCCTCAGCCCTGCTCTTCTCTCTTGTCCTTCGGGCCCTTTATAGACGAGGCGGCTGTGACCTAACACCCATGTCATGCCAGCACCCAAAGGGACGAGAAGGGCCCCAGAGGTCATTTGGAGTTTCCCACAGTGCCCTGGGCCCCAGGCTCGTGAGGCCTGAGGCCTGCTTGCCTCCACCTGGCCTGGGGAGGTCTTGTCGCCGTACCTAAAACCAGACAGGAATGGCAGTCATAGAACGTTCCCTCCTCTCTTTCAGGACGGGCTTCCTGTTCTTATTAGGAAAAGCTATCACAGTGTGTACCATGAGAATTCAGCCTTGGTCTCCATTTTCCAAACCGCATTTCTGCCTGCTCTCAGACATTTCCGGCTTGTACCCTCTCCACAGGCTTTTCCCACTCCAGGCTTTGGCACCAAGCAGACGCCTCTCCCCAGGACACTCTGCCTCCTCACAGGCCCAAGGGTGGCTGCTTGTCCACATGTAGGCGAATACCCAACTCTCGTTCCTGTGCCCTTAGCCATCCTAATCCCCCCAAGCGCCTTGCAGCTCTATTGCAAGCTTCCATTTTATTTTCGGCCTAAAACAATCCCATTCTTCGCGTCTTTGTCAGTTACCTGTCTCTCCCAGCTACAAGGTAAATCCCACGAGGGCAGGAGCCCCGTGTGTCTCATGCACTGCCTTCACCCCAGTGCCTAGGACAGCAGCTGGCACATAGTAGGCACCTCAGTATACATTTGCTGCACGAGTGAATACATTTGTATATATCAAAGTCTCGAAAACTTCACCAAGAGCGCCCATGGCCTTTCTCCAGGTCCCCCAAAGAGAGAAGATGCTTCTCAGCATGCCTTTTCTGCATTCTGAATGTTTGGTACAAAGAATGTGGGGGTCTGATTTTAGGAAGGACCTTAATTCTTGGCTTTTCCAGTAGCGACTGGGACTGGCAGGCGACTCCTAAGTGACTTCGTCAAGGCACGAAGCAGATTCTTCCTATCGATGTCCTCTTTCTGGCTGCTGCTATTGCAACATTTCACTTGTTTTATTTGTGTCTGTACCTCATCATTATCTCACTGCCTCACTGGAAGCCCCTTGAAAACACGGACATGTATGTGATATTTCTTGCATCAAAACCCTGGGAATTCATCCAAATCAACTCAGGCCCACACCCAATTCAGACAGGATTTCTCCCCAACTATTAAAAGGTTTCAGGGGAAACTGCTTCTCTTCTAACTCGTTCCAATGTCTCTCAACAATTTAATTCTCCCCTCAAGGGGAATGAAGGCAGCTGTGATCCTGCTCCAGGCTCCAGCTCTGAAGACAGACACAGGGGACCTGGACACACACACACACACGCTTCTTACCAACGTAGCCCGGGGTCCCACAGGCTGTGGACATCACATCTCCTTTGCCCTCCATTTTTGACAACCCGAAGTCACTGATCATTATTTTGGATTCCTCATCTTGACTGTAGTACAACAGATTTTCAGGCTGGAAAAAAAAGAACAAAATGGGTGAAGTGTGTTTAAAGCTGACTTCACTGTGGGAGACTTGCCAAGCCACAAAATCTTTTTTAATTTAAATTCAATTAGCCAACATATATAGTACATCACTAGTTTCAGATGTTGTGTTCAATAATTCATCAGTTGCATGTAACACCCAGTGCTCATCATATCACGTGCCCTCCTTAATGGCCATCACCCAGGTACCCCTTCCCCCCCACCTCCCCTCCAGCAACCCCCAGTTTGTTCCCCATAGTTAAGAGTCTCTCATGCTTTGTCTCCCTCTCTGATGACTCCCCATTGAGTTTTCCACTAAGATTCCCTATACTATTTCTTATGTTCCACATATGAGTCAAACTGTATGATAATTGTCTTTCTCCGACTGACTTATTTCACTTATTGGCATAACATCCTCTAGTTCCACCACGCTGATGCAGATTTTAAGCATTTATCCTTTCTGATCAAGCCACACAACCTAATCACAGTTTAAGAACAGCTTGACCTTCGTATTCATAAATGCATAAAGAAAAGCAGTGTTTAGTAAGAGCGATGTACAGAACCCACAAAATACTGGACACTTAGAGGTATTCAAGAAAGGTAAATCCTTTTCCCTTATCAGTACTTTGTCTATTTCAAACAAACAAACAAACAAACAAAAAGTGAACCTTACATTGGGGCAGCCTCGAAAACCTCTCAGACTTGACAGCTTATTTCTTGGGTTGAGACAG
Source organism: Mustela nivalis (assembly GCF_964662115.1). Classification (NCBI taxonomy): domain Eukaryota; kingdom Metazoa; phylum Chordata; class Mammalia; order Carnivora; family Mustelidae; genus Mustela; species Mustela nivalis. The sequence continues at coordinate 122,023,377 of NC_139026.1, read as the reverse complement.
AGGGGATCCCCAGAAACAAAATGACTTCTGCAGGGGCTCCCCTGTTCTCTTTTTCTGACCCTTGTTAGCAACCTCACTCTAATCCAAGGGCCTCTCTCCCCGCCTTTGGTAACACCCCATGGCCTGCTGTTCCTGCTGCTGCATCCTGCTTTCCATTTCCTGAGCCCGCTGATGCCCGCTCACTCTGCTTCCTGGGAGATAGAGGGACGTCATCACAGAAGATGCAGCACTTTGTAGTCAGGTGCCCTTAAGCACCCTGAGCTTCTGTTTGCCTTTCTGGAAAACATGGGTTGCGGTGGTCTTTGTTTGCTTCCCTGAACTCTCCACATGACAGAGCTCAGGTGGTAGTAACGCTCGACACATGGCAGAGGTGCGATTACGGTTTCCGTCCCCACTGCCATTCTGCACGTCAGGGGCCATCTCCATGGCGGCTCCATAGGTAGAGGAGAGGGGAGACAACGCAGGGGTGCAGAGGGGAGACAATGATGCGAAGAAAGCTTCACTGCACAGTGTTTGTGAAAAATTGGGGTATCATTTTTAGCCAAAAAACAAAAAAAAGAGATAAAGAGAGGAGCTCAGGGAAACTGAGGGAGATGTCCTGCCTGGGAAGAGCTTGAACACAGAAATGCTGCCTCAATCAATGGCATTGTCTGTGAGGGAGATAATGTTGAAGACTCACACCTCTCCTGTCCTCCAACTAGGAAAATTCCAAAGATCGACCCAGTGAATAAGCAAAATCACGTCTCTCCTTTACATTAAACCTGAAGGGAAACACAACAGGAAGAATCGGACGGAGCTGGGAAGCCACTTCCCTCACTGTTTCTGGTCTGGCTCTTCTCCCATCCCCAAGAGTGAAGCAAGACCATCTCTTGTCAGTGGTTTGTGGTGACTCTTTGGTTCCTGAGTATTAAATTTGAGGAGCTATTCTCTCCTAGAGTGACTCAGCCTCTTTTCTTGGCCTGCCTGTTGAGCAGAATCACCTGTGACAGCCCCAAACGTCTCCATATCTTCTTCAGTGGATTTGAGATGGGCCCGTGCCTCTGGAGGTTAGAATCCATGGGTGGATTCTGATATACAACCACGGCTCTGGGGAAATTCTGAGAACTGCTCAAGACCCCCTCCTTGACCAAACCGTAGTCGGCCTCCTCTGAGCCCTCTTCTTGACAAGGTCTTGACCTTGGCATCCTGTGTCCTTCCGGTTTTGCCGGACCTGCAAAGTCCAGTCTTAGCAAGAATCCTGCTGAGTCAGCATAGAGAGAATTCCCTCACCCTTGATATCTGGCCAAGTTCTTTACCTCCTACCTTGAATGTTATTTAAAAAAATGTCTTTAGACACTTGGTAAAGACAGTAAGGAAAACTATTTGGGAGGACCACTGCAATGGGGTTCTACAGTCGGAGACAAAGAGTGGACTCAAGTCCTAATACAACAAGGACAAGTGGACATTTATACCCAGGAGCAGGGGGATGGTCAGTGGATGGAAAATCACTAAGAGGGGATAACAAGGGTGGGGGGATCCCTCCCGAAGGCAGGCCAGGGTGGGCAGATAGGGAGGGTGGAGGATGAGGAATCAGATCAGGTGCAAGGGTGGGGGATGTTCACCAAAGTGACTCAGTGGGATTTTTGCTCAGCCTGGACTACATGGCAGAGCCAATGGACTCATAACAGAGCAAAGGCTGGAGCCTGGTCAGAAAGAAGACTCAGAAGGGGCTGAACTCAAGTTTGGTCAAGGAAGAGAGTCTGTCAATGTCTAATGGGTTCTTGGCCAGCCTTTAGCAAGAGTTCCCACATCCTCAGTACCCCCTCTTAGCAATTTCCCATCCACGACCCTCATCCTGCTCAAAGGCTCTAAATCCCCACATGCCCTTGATGAACTTGGGGTTGAACCCAATTCTCTCCCCTACTGTGATTTTCTTACAGTAGCCTCAAGTGAAGTCTTCTTTAGTTTAACAAGGGTTGGAATAATTTTTTTAACAGAACCCAAAAGGAAAAAAATACAATCCTTCATCCAAAAATCACAGCCCAAGAAGGAATGGCACTAACATTCAAAGTGACATTAATTCTGCGGATGAAGCATGGGATTAGGAGAAAATTAAATGCATACTTGAGGATGCTTTCAAGGAGTTTGGAGGGAGAATAAAAAAGGCTGATCAACAGAAAGGATGAACACCCAACTTTTGTATCAACATGGACAGGACTGGAAGAGATTATGCTGAGTGAAATAAGTCTCTCAAGAGAGTCAATTATCATATGGTTTCACTTATTTGAGGAGCATAACAAATAACATGGAGGACATGGGGAGATGGAGAGGAGAAGGGAGTTGAGGGAAATTGGAAGGGAAGATAAACCATGAGAGGCTATGGACTCTGAAAAACAATCTGAGGGTTTTGAAGGGGTGGGGGGGTGGAAGGTTGGGGGCGCCAGGTGGTAGGTATTATGGAGGGCACGTATTGCATGGAGCACTGGGTGTGGTGCATAAACAATGAATTCTGTTACGCTGAAAAGAAATTAAAAAAAAAAAGGCCGATCAATAATCAAAATACGAGTAATGCTTAAAAAATGGGGTGAAATAATCTCATCAAAAGTTGCACATGGTTCATGATGAACAGTATGGAGCTGATCATGGGGCAGCGAGGACTTTTTTTAAGTTTCTGATTTTTAATCTTCCTGTCCTAGTACTTCTGCAGCTGAATGGCTAAGCCAGGAGTGGGAAGCCAGGGACCTCAGGCTCCTCAACAGGGCTGCATCTAGGCAAGAGATTGCCATGGAGCCAAATATCCCTCCTTACCCATTCTTTCTCTAGGGGATACATCTGGGTCAATCATGGGGTCAAGCAACTGGTCATTCACAGCCTAGATCACTACTTGTCCACAAGCATCTCCTGACTTGGTAAAGATGGTGGGGATTTTTCTTGATGGGAGAGGGGAAAAGGAAAGTGGGAGAGAAGACAGGTTCAGGGGTAATCCTAATGGAGGCCCCCAGTTGGCTATAGGGGGGGTTTTGGTCAGGCAAGAGGCCAGTCAGGTGGGGAGCCAAGTGGGCTTAGCTGTCTAAAGGGCCACTAGGTCCTAAGGATTAACCAATTGTGCTCACAGCCCATTTCAGTTGTCAAAGAGCCTGCAAAAGTCAAAGGCTGTAAGGACTCCATCAACATTCCCAAATTCCCTTGTCCAGCAGTTCCCCTAGAATATTCCCAGGGTAACATCAGGCTCATTTGTAAACCCCTTAGAAATGCCAGTTCCCAGGCCCCACAGCAGACCCACAGAATCAGAGCCTCTGGGGTGGGGCCAGACAATCCTGATGTATGCTAACACCTGGGAGCCACTACCCTAGTTGCTGGGAAATACACGGAGAAGAAGAGGGGCAAACTTGACAGTGAGACCTTATGAAAAGAAGAGTTATACCATTTATTCACATCCAGTACTAGCTAATGGGCAAACATTGAAATTCTGTTTTAAACAAGGTTTCTGTTTTGTTCTTTAAATTGGTTTAGATTTCACAAAGTCATGCAGAGCGTGGCTTCAGTGCAATATCATCCCTTTTTTTATGCGGTGAGTGGCACATATGTGGGCTGGAGTGGAGTTTCTATCTTGACTGGTGCAGTGGGCTCTGGGGCCAGGACCCGTGGCCACTATAGAATGAAGCCTCACAATAGCCTTCCTTGCTTTTTGATGTTCCTCTAATCAATATGTTCGTTATCTACCCTGGATGGCTTATGTTTGATATCTACCCTTCGGGATCTATGCTGCCAGGGGAGGGATGCAATGCCAAGGTGCCCAACCTCCAGTGCTATTGGGTGAAGGGTCAGTATGCCAACCCTTCACCAAAAAAACATAAGACGGTACCCTATAGGACACAGGGGAAGGCTGTGTTTACAGGTTGCTCAACCCGTCTTTATGGATAACCTTTCATTTCTCTTCTTCTGTCATGCCCTCTAGGTATTCACTCCCATTCTTTTACTCAGGGTGCTGTGCTGAAATGGGGTCCAAAATGGGGGGAGACTGTTGAGAACTGCACTGGGAGAAGGATTTTCATGGCCCATATGTCCTGAACAAAATTACCTTTCAGGTAGGCTTGAAGCAGGATACAACCCACCTTCCTGGGGCCCTTTGGCTGCACGGTGGCTATAAAATCTCCCAAATGATGGTCAGTTTCATTGATCTTCATCATCTTTTTGGGGGGCCCAAAGGCCCTGACAACTAACGGTACACAAATGTTCACTACTCAGCCAAGCATATCGCCATCAAGGTAACCTCATCCATTTTCTGGAGCCGGTCCTCTTGGACAGGTACACTGGGGGTGGGAGAGAGGCCGGAGGATGTTGCTAAGTGACAGCCTTACCTTGAGGTCCCTGTGGACAATGCCCATTCTATGGAGATAGTAGACAGCATCCAACACCTGGCGGATCAGAGTGCTGGCATCCTTCTCTGTGTAAAATCCTTTCTCCACTATCCGATCAAACAGCTCTCCACCAGATACACTGTTTAAAAAAAAAAAAAAAAAAGAAAAACAACAAATGGGAAATTTGAGGAGAACTGTGAAATTGTTCAGGGAAAGCCATCAATAAGAGATTTCAATATGACAAAAGAACCAAATTTTATTTCCAAAATAAACTCATTTTCAGATTTAAGTTTTGCCCCATCTGTTTCCCAGAAGCTATCCCAGGAAAGTGTTTCTATGTCATGACGGTATGAGTATCTGGAATGAAATAAAGGGAATACAAATAAACCAGGACTCAAGGACTAGCCAGGCTTGAGAAGTCTCTTCTGGTCATTTCTTCCATCCTGCTACAACAACTTACATCAGAACAACTTTCCAGAATACTGGCATCATCAGATACTGGGAGATGATGGATGGGATGCCTCCTTCACATAAGAAAGTATCCTTAAAAGTCTGGACGGTAGGGAGAATGGGGGTCAGTATTGTGGGCAAAGCCATGCGTAGCTAACAGGATGTTTGGGTTCTTTTTTTTTTATTTTATTTATTTATTTGTAAGAGAGAGAGTGAGAGCGAGCACAGGCAGACAGAGTGGAAGGCAGAGTCAGAGGGAGAAGCAGGCTCCCTGCAGAGCAAGGAGCCGGATGTGGGACTCGATCCCAGGACGCTGGGATCATGACCTGAGCCGAAGGCAGCTGCTTAACCAACTAAGCCACCCAGGCGTCCCAATGTTTGGATTCTTGATCAAGTTCTGTTCCTAACAGGGTCAAAGCAAGGCCATTCTTTGGATCTTTGGACCTCAGTATTTTTATCTATAAAATAAGGGGTTTATCTAGGCGATGATATCCAGAAGGTAGGGGCATGCCCTCAGAGGTATCAGAACCTGAAAGCCAATTGTGATTTCCAAAAAAAGAAAGAAGAATGACACCCCACTACCTTGTTTAACACTGATTTTTGGTGACAATATTTACTTTTAACTTGTTTTGAATTTCATGCTTCACTAAATGTTTTCTTTGTGTTTATTATGTTTGTTATTGTGTTTTTGGCCTAGGTTGGCAAAGGTCAAAAAGCCCTTGTGGACAACCTTAGAGCCCCTTTCAGCTCCAGTATTTGCTGTGCTTTGAGTTTAACAAATTAACAAAGTAACAGAGAACTGCACACGTTTTATGAGGAACAATTCAACACCCTAGCCTTCAAATTTGTAGAATATATATTTCTTGAAGAAAAACAGTCCTGCTTTCAAATAATTAAGCCATCTTGGAAACTTGATTTGGGGATAGATTAACACTATTCTCTTGTGTAAAAGGTGATTTATTTGGAATACTAAAATCATAAAAGAGTTTCCAAACAACTTTACAGCTTTAATAGATATAATAAAAGATAGATATAGTTACATGCCCTTACAGTAACACACATGCGCGTACACACACACACACACACACACACACACACATACACACAGAGCTCAGATTCATTGTCTGCAAGTCATGGCAATTAACATGCAATATCTCATCCACCAAAACCTTCCTTTTGTAAAAAACCAATAAAGAAAACCAACTGTGGCTCTAAAAGGCCTAGGTGTTCAGGTGTCTCCCATTACTGAGAGTCATTCTAAGCGATGTTGTGCTTGGATACTGTCTCGTTTCCAAAGCAAACTGAGCAATCAAGATAAGAAAAGGAAAGATGCTGGGGTTAAATAAGCAATTCAGACAGTGGAAAGAAATGGAAACAGCAAGAAACTATCTTTTGATGATCAGGTTGTCTAAATGGTCCATCCCTAAGTAAATCAAAATCCTAAGTCACTCAGTTGGTCATCTCTTCAAGCATTCATTGAAGATTCACTGGGTGCCCATTAGGGTCCAGGTACCGTGCTCAGCTGGTACCGGTCCTGGAGGCATTAGCTCTGAAGGAGGAAAGGTCTGCTTTGATTGGGCTCCTCCTTCTCCTCTACCACCCCCTCACATTCTAATCACGTCACCTCTTTAAGGGCTCCTGAGCTTTCCTATCGCTGGTCTGCCTGCCCCTCCCATCCTCTGCTCTGTGGGCTACTGGAAGAGCCCAGGCAGGAATGCTCACCCTTCCCACCACCCCCATCTCCCACCCTGAGTACTCTACCACCCACCTTTGCCAGATTCTCTCCCTCTTTCAAAACTGATCTCTCATGCTTCCCCTTCTCTCAGAGTCCTCCCTTCTCCTATGTGATGCATCAAGCATGAATAGATGTACTGAGCCCAATATTTGCCCTCTGTTGGGAGAGCAATGCAGTAAGAATTGAAGTAGCGGGTCAAAGTGTAATTGTAACCGTAGCATGTCCTCCCATGGTCTCCGTACTCTGCACATTTGATATTTAATTTCTGAAATTTCAAATTGCACCAGGGCTTTCTTCTTCTGAACAGTGCTCAGAAAGTATTTGGTTTCCTTAGAAACCAAAGCCCAGGGGAGAAGTCAAAAAACCTTGCCAATAAAAAGAATGTAATGATACTCACAAAAATGCTTTAAAATTGGCAAATCACTGTATACTTTTCAAAAATCTCCTTAAGCATACATTTCAAATGGCTACTGTTATGTACTAAACACTGTTTATGCCCCCTCCCATACTGATGCTGCAGCCCTAACTCCCAGTGTGATGGCATTTGGAGATGGGGCCACGGGCAGAAATTTAGGTTGAGGTGAGGTCAGGGTCCACATGGTGGAATTAGTGTCTTTATAACACAGAGTCCAGACCAGCTGTCTCCTTTCCTCTCCCTTCCTCTCTCTCCTTCTCTGCCATGTGAGGACACAGCAAGGAAAAGGCCAACCATAAGTCGGGAAGAGTCCTTAAAAGGAACCAAATCAGTTGGCACCTTAATTTTGGATATGCCAGACTTCAGAACTGTGAGAAATAAATGGCTGTCCTGTTTCTGGTATTTTGTTATGGCAGCCTGAGCTAAGATACCCACTTCTATTGAAAACCATTTGTGAACAACCAGAATCCCAGAATGACTGATGGGGGAAATAACTTTAGAATCCTCGTGAGGGGTGTGTCTTGTTTTCAGGCCCGCAGATCCTGAGGAGGTCGGGTGACTGGCTGCTTTCTTCAGTCAATATCCTCCTACAGCACGTGTCCCCTGTGCATGGTTTATACTCCACGTTAGAAATGGAGCTCCCAATGAGAACATGCCAAACATCAGAATGGAGTTAGGAGGGTTGGGGCAGGGGAGGTCCGGTGACTGGGGAAGAGGAGAAGAGCAATCATGACAGATCAGCAAATAAAATTAAATAGTGGTGGCTGTGGGAGAGAGGTGCACTGAGGGGGGCGGGGTGTAGATGTAGAAAGAAACGGCAGTTGGGCTTCCTTTTTGGGTGGCTCAATGGAATAAGCATCTTGTTCTTAGTTTCAGCTCAGGTGGTGATCTCATGGCCATGGCTCAGGGCGGAGTCTGCTTTAAATTCCCTCTCCCTCTGCCCCTCCCCTCCTCTCTCAAATAAATAAATTAAATTAAATCTTACTTAAAAAAAGAAAGGAAGAAACTGGTTATTAAAGATTAAGGGATAGGACAGACATCATTCAAAAATTCTCTATTCTTCTTAAACTTTGCTATTACTTTAGAACAACCTGTCTTTGCCCTGAATTGGGTTTGCTCAGTCTCTGACCTTTCTTGTCTATTATATCCCCTGCCATTATATTCACTGCCATCTCCCCGCATGTGAATTTCAAATATGCACTTATGAAATCTCAACAAAATTTCAATTTACTTGTAAAATTTTAAGTAGTGCAAATCTCTTCAAATTCAAAAATCATTGTCAAGAAACATAATTTCAGTGTTGCTGGATCAAGTACATGGTCAGTTCAGATAGCCATGGCATACTGCAACATAACCAAGTCGGCGTACTGTGCACCCACTCTTAGTACTGGGGAGACCAAGTCATTCTTTAGGTGCACTTGCACTTCTCCATGTGGTTTTCTTAGATGTTATCCTCTGTTTTAAAAGTCACTGCTAATTATAATTTAAAATGTTTTTTTAATCTTATAACAATATCCACATATTCATTAAAATACAGTACTTGTGCTACTGCTGACAAATGGGCTCCAAAAACTTGCTTCTCTAGAAGTTAGGTATAATAAAGTATGAAGAAGGCTGCAGGAAACCAGAACATGTACCCCCAGAATATGCCTCCTTGACATAAAATTTATTTTGAGCTGCAAGCAATTAAGAAGCAGTAAATACAGGGGGAAAAAATTCCCCCACTTTTGTCTAAAGGCAAGGAAAAACAAAAACAAAAACAAAAAACGTTCCTTTTACTGGAGAGACTCTATCAGCCCAGGCTGCACCAGGAAATGTGCACACAAACCTCATTCAACTAACATTTTAACTCTCTAGATTCCCTGCTCAAATGCCTCTGCACTGTCAATTCTTCACAAATTTATTGTTTAAAGATATAAAATTTCCAGCTCTGATCACTGCCCCCTGGTCTTGGTTCTCTGGGGAAGGAACCTAAGTAACCTCCAAGCTTCATTAACATGTGCATGTTTTCCTCCCGCTACTTTGTCTTTGTGGGTTTCATCTTCAGAGCTAGCCAGGGACCCAATGAGGGTCAAGGAAAACTTTTTCTTTCCCTCAAAAGCCAAACAGTATAGGGTGCACTGTTAATTTTAGGGAGCAGTCTGAAAAACACTAGCAGTAACGCCGAGATAATAAAAAAGCAGTGTATGTCTCGAAATTGACAAAGACCGTTGTCACCCAACTAGACAGTGAGAAGTAACCATGGGAAAGAACAGGGGACATGGTTATGGAGCAAGGTGGCCTTTATGTGCCCCACAGCAATACTGGTTCTAAATAGGTTTTTCCAGAACCATCTCCCCCATTCACATGTAGTCCTAGGAGGAAGGCCCTCTTGAAATAGGCAGGATGTGATTGAGAGAGGCTGAAAGTGAACCATTTTTCAGCTGTGAGACCCCAGCCCCAGGGGACAGAGGGGTGTATTTTTTCACCCAGCCTGGAGAAAGAAAGGGCCTATCTTCCCAGTTCTTTTTTCGATGAAGTCCCGACTCAGCGGTGTCTCCTACAGAGAAGAGCCGCCCAGCTCCCAGCCTGAGCTCTTAATCCTCACAGCTCTCCCTGGCTTCAGCACCCACGCAGACTGCTCCTGGGGGGACCCTCTCACCGGCTCTGGGAAGATTAGGGGTTTATTCCTTGCCACCTCTAGCCTCAATATTTCCTCCTTCGACAAATCCCATTTTATTAATAAAAATATCTTTTTTCTTAGAATTCAGCTTCACAATATCTTTCTGGCTCAATCTGTTCATAAAATTCCAAAACACAAACGCAGGGTTCTCCACCCCCATGCACCTGGTCAGTGTAACTCCTGGTGTTTCGTTATACTATGACTCTGGCTGTTTGGCCTTCTTGATGCCGGGGTGTTACGGACCAACTGGTATTCTGCCCACCGATTTCAGATGTGGAGGTCCTTACCCTCCTGCACATCTCAGAATGTGACCGTATTGGATGTGTGGTCTTTAAGGAGAAACTGTGGTTAAATAAGGTCAGATGGATCCAATATGACAGGTGTCCATAGAAGAGAGAAAGAGAGAGAGAGAGACCAGCATGTGAGCACCCAGAGACAAGACTGCGGGAACACATGGTGAGAAGGCAGCCTCCTATAAAGCTAAGGACATGGGCCTCAGGAAAAACCAAATCAGCCAATACCCTGAACTCGGACTTTCAGCCTCCAGACCTGTGAGAAAATTACTTTCTGTTGTTGAAGCCCCCCAGTCGGTGGTATTTTTGTTATAGCTTCCCTAGCAAATGAATAGACTGGGCAATATAAAGTATACCCCGTAATTTTATAGGGGGTCTTGAATTATATTTTCTTCTTGGTTTTTTTCCCAAGATTTATTGGGGGAGAAGAAAATACAGTTTCTCCTACTGCATTTGCATTCTTTGCTTTGTTTATTCACCAAATCATCAAATAATCTGTATTAAGCCTGATGTGTTTTCTCTGTTTCCAAGGGGCACATTGTCCACTGTGGCAGGGTTGGGTTGGGGACTAAGATACACAGACAAGTAAGCAGTGTAGACAGTTCTGATATTGGAGGGTGGGGGGGTTTATGAAGGTGCTTTGGAAAATCCCAGAAAGACACCTAGAAGGGTCCCAGGGACCCAGGCAGGAGAAGGAGAGTCTGAGCCGTCACAAAGGATGAGTGATATTTAGTCAAGTGGAGAAAAGCCCAGGGGACAGGCAGACCTCAGTAATTTGGATTGTCATGAAAGGAGTCTCTAGTGAACTAAATAGTCTTCAGGGGAATATGGTCAGTGAAAGAAATGTCAACAGAGCACCTTCTCTATAAGCCCAGCCCTTGGCACTCAGTGTTGTTATGTATTTAGAGAGCTTCAAAAGAAGCCCAAGGTGACCACTCAGACCCCCAGCCAGCAAGGACCTGCCATGCCATGACCCCTGCTGGATGGCCACAGGATATCACAGGGGAAGGATCTGTGATGAGAGGATGCAGCCTGCAGGACCTGTCTTAATTTCCCTTCTGCCTCCAGTCCGGCACAATGCTGACTGCCTTGCAGAAAGAGGATTCTTGAAGGTGGGGAAGACTTGAGAAAGAACTGAATTAAGAGAAGGGCATGCGGGGGAGGGGGGGCAGAGAAGAGGGTGGAGGCAAGAAGGAACAATGTACGTACAATAGGCTGACTTATCTCCAAACTGCGCCTGGTGAGGACGAAGTCACCTCATGAATGATTCTGCGAAGACAGAAAATTCTAGCCTATCTGGGATCTAAGGTGACCCACTTTGGAAAGGGATGCTACTGAGGGAGTTACTGTGTGTGGGTGTGGGTTTGGGGTGAGGGGCATCCTGGGACAAGGGCCCTTTCTGAGGCATGCACGCTATCTTCCAACAAAAGTCTGCTGTTGCCAACCTGGAGGCCCTCTGCTTTTAGATTCTCAGCTCTGGAGCCTTCTTGCCACCCTCATATCTGCTCACAGGAACAAACCCATTCCTCCAAATCCATGTTGGACCACGCTGTGGTGTGCACAGATTTTCCACCCACCCAGGCAACAACTTCTGTTGATTTCCATGGGGCCTCAGGGATTCCTTGGAATCATCTTCCCTCTCAGTTTCTGACTACACCCCTTCAATTCCCAGCCAGCTGCCCCTTGAGGTGGGCCAGGGAAAGTGCAGTTATGGCCAAAACCACAGATAAAGAAATGACTAAAGACATTTTGATTGTGTATGGGAAACTTGCTTGCTGAGATCCCAATAAAGAAATTCTACTTTTGTACTACTTGTAAGGAAAGAACCAGAAAATTTGTTGAGAAATTATTAGCATGTTCAAGCTTCCAAGAAAAAATAACTCTTCTGTTCTAACTCAAAGCACCTATTCACATTAAAAAAAAAAAAAAAAAGATAATTAGAAATCATTTTTAGGTTTTTGTATTCCAAGAGGGCAAAGCATAACTTATTCCTCCTGAATCCCCAGTATATCTATGGCTATCATATTCCAGTGGGAAAGGAAGAGAAAGAAAATAAAGAAATCAACAAATAAAGAAATGTAAAACATTCAGAGAGTCCAAAATACTGTGCAGAGAACCAAAAGATGAGTGGAATAACCACTTCTGAGTGGGCTCCAGTATCCCTCCTTCCCTCTGGATGACAGGAGGAAGAGTGTCTGGGTGAGCCAGTTCTAAGATCCTGAAGACAGCAAAGGTTTTACAGAATTTGGGGACCAAAAAGAAGGTGAGCAGTAACTGCAGGCTGGTGGGCAATGGGTGAAATGGCAGAGAATGAGGAAGGCTCAGATCACATGAAGCCACATGTTACCGACTGAATGTTTGTGCCCCACCCCCCCCCCTTGATTCTTAGGTTGAAAACCTAATTCTCAATGTGATGGTTTTGGAGGGCAGGGTCTGTGGGAGGTCATTAGTCCATGAGGGCTCTCACTAGCACCTGACTCTCCTGGTGTTCTGATCTGAGACTCCCACTCTGGGAGACGTAAATTTCTACTGTTTATAACCCACCTGTCTGTAGTATTTTGTAATGGCGGCCCAAACAGACTAAGGCACCATGAAAACAAATGTTCAAACAGGGTGTGTTTATTCTACATTTGGTAAGAAATTATCAGAAGGTTTTCAGGTGAGAGACAGGTGAAGTTATATTTTTTTATGATCATGCTGGCTGCTACATGGAGAACGGGTTCATGCTGGCTGCTACATGGAGAACAGGTTCTAGAGGTGAGAGTGACAGCAGGCAGATCACTGAGGAGCTACTGAAGCCACATCTGGGTGAGAGATGAGGGCGGCTCAGCCTTGGCAACACTGGAAGTAGAGAGAAGTGGACACACATGGGGTATGTTTTGGAGACTCAGTAGACAAGACTCACTGATGAGGCTGACATGGCATTCAGGAATGGGGAGAATCAAGAATGCCTCCCAGATTTTTGGCTTGAGACACAACCAGGTGGTAACGCCATTATTTGAAATGGCAGACCCTGGAGAAAGAACAGATTTGGAAGGGTAAGAACAGCTAGGGGAGCACTGACCACCAGAACTTCCTACAATGATGGAATGCTCTTTATCTACAATGTCCAATATGGTAGCCAGTAGTCACAGGAGGCTATTGTGCATTGAAAAATGCCAGCACACCTGAAGAGCTGCCTTTTGCATTTAACTTTAATTAATGTAAATAACCACATGGCCCTATCATAGTGGATTGCTTACACCTAGAGTGTTCTTGGGTATTAAGGAAAGCACATATTGCATGGAGCACTGGGTTTGGTGCATAAACAATGAATTCTGGACACTGAAAAGAAATTTATAAAATAATAAATAAAGGGGGGGGGGTATGTGAAATCTCAGGTGCCTTTTGGATGGAGATGTCAAGCAACAGCTGTGGGTTAAAAGTCTGAAGTTCAAGAACCAGATCAGAGCTAGACTTTAAAATCAGCAAGTCCTCTCATGGGGATGGTCCCCAAAGTAGAGAAGCTAGACATGATTAATCACTGAGAGAGTACTGCTGCATAAGAGAAGGGCATCTGAGCACTGGGAGCACCAACAACCAGATAAGAAGAGCCAGCAAAGGACCAGGCCGAGAGGTAGGAAGTGAAGGAGTCTTGGCAACATATTGTTGTGTTCTAATTTTTCTAATATTAGAACAGCTTTGCATTCCTTGAGCAGATAACAACTGGAAGGGGCAGGAGATGGCTCTGGAATAGGTCTAGGAATATGGCTTGGATACAGACAGTCCATAAATTGTAACTCCCATGTGGTGTCATGGAAACCAAGGAGGTGGGTGTGAGAGGTCAAGTCCCATGAGGACAGAGAAATATCTATTGTGTTGGGCAAGATGAAGGCCAGGGCAGGAGGCAGAGGGTTGGGAGTCACTGGCATATGAGACAGCTTCTGGACTGTGGGACTGGAGATGTCTGAGGACACAGAGAAGAGACGGATCCCCAAGACTGAGCTCTCTGAGCGTCACTCTTCTCCTCTGTAAAAGGGGTAATTACACTTACTTTAAGAATAGAATGAGACAATGCAAGGGAAATCCCTAGACAGACTCCTGGCATGCCTCTCTGTTCTGTAAAGGTCATTGCCTTCTCCTCTCCTGCTGAGGATCTTGGGAAAGTGCACAGACAAGGCATCTGTGAGGGGGCTCTAGGAACAGAGCTGCCACAGAGGAAGGTGGCACAGGACCTCTAGTTCTCCAGGTGGGAGAGCCCCTGTGCTTCTCTGCTCCCCACAGACAGGCTGGGGATTTGGGGAAATTTCCGTGTCCTTGATTAGGATGGAGCCTTATGAAAATTTCAGCCTTCTTACATGATTTCACAGTTTAGTATTGTGACTTCTTCTGCATTAATTAGTTATCTTTCCATAAACTTATATAATGAGGATTTGGAAGGGGAGGGTCAGAAGCCTATCACTCTAGCATGCCATATTTCCTGAAATGTTCTAGGTTCATCAAATACTAACTGACATTCCAGAGCCCCACACAACGACCTTCTGATAGAAACATGGCACAGGCTTTGTGTGAACAGACACTCTTGGATGTTTTAAATACGATTTGGGGGAAAAGTTCTGCAAAGAACTGTTTGATTATTACACACTGGTTTTCCAGAATTAGTTCCAAATGGGAAAATTTTACTTGGCAACATATTGTTGTGTTCTAATTTTTCTAATATTAGAACAGCTTTGCATTCCTTGAGCAGATAACAACTGGAAGGGGCAGGAGATGGCTCTGGAATAGGTCTAGGAATATGGCTTGGATACAGACAGTCCATAAATTGTAACTCCCATGTGAGGGAGTTGCCATTGGGCAACAAGCACATCTTTGTCTATCTTGGGTAAGGGACCATGTTCAAAGCTGATAGAGACCAAGTGAGCCCTCCCATGCATGCTCAGAGAGTCAGACTCTGAAGACAACTGGCCAAGGCTCCAACTTTATGACAACCCTAAAAACTGCACTTTGAATTCTTTTTTGTTTGTCCAGTTTTAATGAAGTTTCTTGTATGTACTTATATGAGTTCCATTGTTTCTCAGCCTATGGCAATCTCTACTAAAAATCTTACAGGGAATGTGTGGGAAAGCATACGCATTTAGGTAACATGAGAAAGATCTAATGATGCTTTCAGAAGAGAGAAACGAAATAAAAAGTGCCTGTCTACTGTTCAGCCTTGCAATATGCTCAATGCCTTTGTGGATGAAGTCTGTGGACTCCCCAAGTTTGCTTCCTATCACTAATGCCAACAAAGGTCATGGTCACAGCTGCCCACTGCAGGGTTCCTGGCTCCAGGCCCCCCGTGTACCCGTTGAACCCTCACATAGCTTCTTAATCTGATTCCTACTCATTGTTGGGCTCTTAGCTTGAATGTCACTACTTCAGAAAAGCCTTTCCTGACCCCCAGACCAGATTAGGTTCCCGACCCACACACACTATGTTCTTTTAACTCCTGTATTTCTACACAGCACTCAGCCGGTATATTCATCCGTGTCATGCTTTGTCCTCCTACCCTGCTCCCACCTATCCCAGAAGGTGAACGTCATGCAGGCAGAAGCAATGTTAGCCTCTATGTTGTTTTTACCCAGGGCCTAGCAGGGCCCAGAGGAAACACTAACTAAATATTTGCTGAATAAAGACAGCCGTTGCATTGGAAATGCAGTGATTGGGGTCTGGGTCTGTCTAGGCATGGCATCCTTTGGCATTCAGGCACATCCTCAAAGCATTTGCTCCAGAGTGCCAGACAGAAGGGCGCTGAAGCCTACTCCATTTAGCGGACCAGCAGCCGAGCCAATTTTCTCTCGGTCTCCACCACATCTTTTCCCTCCCTTATTCATTCATTGATTCCTGCTATCCCAGCCTCCTAAATCTGCTGCTAGTTTGAAGGCTATACCTCTGTCTCACCAGTCTTGTCTTCCCGTGGCCTCTTCTGCTCCAGGTCATGACTTTTTGCCTGGAGTAGGCACCCACACTCTGAAGAATGTCCTGACTTTGCTCAGGGACGCTGGACAGACTAGATCTTGTGGCTTCCCCTTAATAGAAGGTCATATCTACAAGCATCTACATAATAGAACCCCTTCCTCATATATTTATAACAATTCGTCTAAAAAATTATGCCAACAACAGATACCTGAAAAGATGCTCAACATCACTCGTCATCAGGGAAATGCAAATCAGAACCACAATGAGATATCATTTTATGCCTGTCTGAATGGCTAAAATAAAAAACACAAGAAACAACAAATGTTGGTGAGGATGTGAAGAAAAAGGAACCCCTGTGCACTGCTGGTGGGAACACAAACTGGCACAGCCACTGTGGAAACCAATATGGCGGGCTCCTCAAAAAATTAAAAATAGAACTACCCTATGATCCAGTAATGGCACTATTAGATATTTATTCAAAGAATACAAAAACACAAATTCAAAGGGATACATGCACCCTTCTGTTTATCACAGAATTATTTATAATAGCCAAGTTACAGAAGAAGCCCAAGTGTCCATTGAAAGGTGAGTGAGTAAAGATGTGGCATACCCATATACAATGGAATACTCTTAGGATATAAAGAAGAATGAAATCTTGCCATTTGCAACAATGTGGGTGGAGCTAGAGTATAATGCTAAGGGAAATATGTCCATCAGGGAAAGACAAATACCATATGATCTCACTCGTATGTGGATTTAAGAAACAAAAAAGCAAAGGGGGAAAGGGGAGATAAACAAACAAAACAAAACAAAGAACCAGACTCTTAACTACAGAGAACTGATGGTTACCGAGAAGAGGTGGGCAGGGGCATGGGTGACACAGGAGACGGGGGGAAGGAGTGCACGTGCCGTGATGAGCACCAGTGACATATGGAAGGGCTAAATCCCTATATTGCACACCTGAAACTAATATGACTGTATGTCAACTAACTGGAATTAAAATTTTTTAAAAATGCAGAAACAAAGATAAAAACAAATAAATAAGAAAATGATGTCCAAAACCCATTCCAGAGGATCTGCCAAAGGGTGAGTTAGTGAGCACTAGAGAGGAGTGTGTGGGGACAGAAGGGGAGGAACTGGCTGGCAATGATTTGGCCCAGTCTGTGCCATATGGATGGGACGGGGCTGATCACAAGAGACCCAAACAGGCTGCAGAACAAAAACTCTATGGTAAGCCACAGAGTTGTCATTTGTATATTTGATGGCTGAGTACTGTAAAGCATTCCCTGGTAAATGCACACATACACGTTGTATGTGTACTGAAATGTTTTCTTCAATTAATGTGCTCTTTTAAGAGGAAGGTAATAAAACAGAACCAGGTGCCAGACATTCCAGGTCAAACAGCCGCTCTCTTGCTCTTTCACTCAGCTCAAACCGCTGCAAGGCTGAGGCTATAACAAAACCTCTCTCTCATGACTATGTGGCCAGCAGCTTCTACAACATGTTTCCTATGTGTCCTAGCCCCCCAACTGGGCAAAATCATGCTTACTGGTGGATTTCTTTTTTTCTTTCTGGCAGTCACACATTGAGCTTCCACACTTAGCACAGAGGGAACTAAGATGCCACATGACCTTGAATGTGATCGTTGCATCATGTTTAAAGACAACATGTCACAACCTATAGAACCATATTATGTTTGTGTCTAGTGTGAGTCTTCACATAAAAAATCACAGCAAAAGTTTCGTCCCAGTTGATAAGGTCCATTAAGAAGGCATGCCACTCACCCCAAATTACCATCCTGAAATTTGACTGATAACTTTAAATTACTGTCTCCTCAAAGCCATGCCTGAAACTTAGGGGTAACCTTTGGGCAAAGACTGTTGGTCAAGGTATGGACCACTGGTAAGACCTCTAGTTTGTACTTTTACAAGGAAACTGTCTCTCTGTAAACACACATCACTAAAATAAGAGTGTAAAGCCTCTTGAGTGACAATCAAACTCAACAGAGAAAGAGAAGTCATGGAAAGAGTCCGAACCTCTGCAGCTCACACTTGGCTTGTTATCAGTTACTGCTAAGGAACATTCTAGGCCTTGTTTGGCCATGCCCCTCACCAGCAGGAGTTCTGGGACATGGCACCGTGGAGAGGCCCTCCTGATGGGCTGTGTAAGTAACTGCTGACCTTACTGACAGGAAGCCACTCTGGTCTGCCACTGATCCCCAGATCAGAAGCTTGGAGTGGTTCTTAGTGGTTTCTCAGATTCCAAAGGAAGCTCTTGCCAAAAATGCTGCTCTTTCCCTCCTCAGGTTTTAAAATTGTCCTAAAGGAGACTCAGAGCACTGCCCACCTGGTTACTCTTCCAACACCAAGCATGTCTCCAGCGCTCAAGGCCCAGGGCCCACATGAGCTTCATGCATCATTTTCCTGCTTTCTTCCTGATGTTCTAAACACAGAATGGTTCTGCACTACCTCAGGGCCACAAGAGGACTTCTGCACTCAAGATTTTTCTGAAAGGCACATGACGTATGCTTGCTTTTGAACCATTTTTAAATATATACATATTTATATATATTTTTGTATATTTGTAATATAAGCTAAATATATCATAAATTATAGTATACACATATATTTTTAACAAATAAAATAATTTTTAAATATATATTTAAATCTATTTTGTATATTTATAATATAGATATATTATAAATTATAAATTATGAAATGTATGTGTGTGTATATACACACACACATACAAACACACATATATATTTTAACAAATAACAACTAGAAAAGTTTAAATATCATGAGCTGTGAGGGGTGAAGAGTGAAGTACTCCCAGACAAACTAGACACCAGGATAATTCCTTACCTTCTCTTTGGTGTGTATCTGGCTGGGGCAGAGATGGTTAATTTTGTGTTTCAATTTGACAGAAACAAATGAAGCCCTATTCTGTGTGTGTCTGTGAGGGTGGGTTGTTTTGTTTTGTTTTGTTTTCCTTTGGAAAGATTAACATATGAATAGGTAGACTGAGTAAAGCACAGTGTTCTCCCCACTGTGGGTGGGCCCCGTCCAATCAGTTGAAGATCCAGATAGAACAAAAAGGCTGATACAGTGGGAACTCCTTCTGTCTGAGTGCCTTGAAGCAGAGTCATCTGTTTTCTCTTGCCTTTGAACTTGAGCCAAAACATCAGCTCCTTCTGGGTCTTGAGCCTATCAGTCTTTAGATGAAAACTACACCATCAGCAGTCCTGGGTCTCCAGCTTGCTGACTCACCCTGCAGATCTTGGTACTTGTCAGCCTCTCTGAAACTGTAAGCCAATGCCTTACAATAAATCTCTTTATATATATATATATGTTTTATATCTATATACTTAAAGAAATAAAACATCATGTGTACACATACCCTATTGGCTCTGTTTCTCTGGAGAACCCTGACTAATACATGACTAATACAGGCACTCTCAGCTTCCAGGTTTCAGAAGCTTCTAGAACTCCTTGGCTCAACCCCAACCCCGAGTAACGCATCATCCATGGTATTCAGAAAAATAAATGTCTGGCCTCCAAAGCACAGGCACCTGCAAGGCCATCTGCTGAAGCCTGTCGTTCTGCTGATGAGGAGGAAAGGGGCGCCTGGCTGCAGTGTGACTTACCTATGGTCACACGGTTCTCGAAGGCGGGGTCTCCTGGTATTGCCTCCTGTTGCCTCCTTTGAAAAGATGCTTTTCTAGCAACCCTAGTCACTATTCTAGAAGAGAAACCAGAGAGCAGAGAAAGCAATGTAGCAAAGGAAGAGGCGATGAAGAAGAGGGGAACGGAAGAGGCACCAAGGACCAGGAAAAGAGGAAGTGTTTTCAGGAGCTGACTGTCTGTTCAGAGACCTCTGCACTCCCCGCACCCAAAACATTCTCCGGAATGGAATGGGAGCATTCAACACGGAAAATTCACATCTGTAAATACTTCCTCTACTGCTCCAAATCCCCCCATGATGTCTGGCAAGCTCTTCTAAAGTACTGGCGCCCCAAGCAGATAGACCTAAGATTATGTAACTTCTGTTTTTAACTTTTACAGTTAATTGTAGGCATCGAGACAAATACTAAATGTACCTGTGATGACAAAGACCCTTCAAGGCCAAATGCAGCCTAACACACTGTCCAAGGGCCAAAGGAGCCCCAGGACATACTTTCAACAAAGTTGCTGTCCTTGATTCATAGTTTTCTAGAAAAAAGTTCCTTCACCACCCTCCCTTCTATTTGGACAAACAAAAACACAAAAACCCATATATAGCAATACTTAAAAAACTCACAAAAACCACCTTAGGCAGAGATACCCTTCCTTGAGTGTGACCAGAATTATTTACGTTTCTTACTCTCTTCAGCACATTCTGTTTCTAGTGTTTTAACCTGGCACGTGTGCTTACATAGACATTTATTTGAAAATAGCCATGAGCTCTGATCATTCTGGTTGTTATAAAACAGAGCAGGCTCTGTTTAATGAGCGAAGCCAGAATGGACATCCTCACAGCCCTTCAAGTGACAGGGTTCTCAGCACCAATGGCCACCAAACTCACTCACTGTGAGTGAGGGCTCTATGCTTTAAGCATAGGGCTTGTGTTCCTGGCATTCACCTTTCTTTGCTGCCAGAGTCTTTAAAAATGTGCCTTTTCCCCTCTCATATACTGGGATGGCTATCATTAAAGAACAAAGCAAATCAAGAAAGCAGAAATGACAAGTGGTGGTGAGAATGTGATTACATTGGAATCCTCCCACATTGCTGGTAGGAATGAAAGATGATGCAGCCCCCTCTGGGGAAAACAGGATAGCGGTTCTTCAAAATGTAGACAGAGAGTTACAGTAGGACCCAGCAACAATTTCATTGTTAGGTGAGTTAAACCTATCTATGCCTATAAAAATTTGTCCCCAGAGTTCACTGCAAAATTACTCACAATAGCCAAAAAGGGGAAACAACCCAGTGGCCATTAATTGATGAATGGATTAACCATATGTGATATATCCATATTCATACAGGAATATTATCCAGCCATAAAAAGGAATTCAGTGCTGACATCTCGTATACAACACTGCAAACATATTGAAAATATTATGCTGAGGGAAAGAAATGAGACATAAGGGTACACATTGTGATTCCATTTATAGGAAATGTCCAGAATAGGCAAATCTAGAGAGGTGGAAAAATGATTAGTGGTTACCAAAGTCTGGAGTGAAGGTGGGGTGCATGGAAGGAGAGGTAACCACTGATGGGTACAGAGTTTATTTTGGGGGCAATGAAAAGTTTCTGGAATTATATGGTGGTGATATTTCCATAATCCAGTGAATATACTAAAAACCACTGGATTTTATACCTTAAAAGGGTTAATTTATGGTAGTGAATTATATCTTATCTTAAAAATCATTCCTTTTGCTTTTCTAGACCCCTTATTTATCAACAAGATGAAATATGTGCAAAGGCTTTTACACAAACCTTGGAAAATACCTTGGTTTTTTTTGGCCTGGGACACTTAACACATGGAATTTTCACCCTTTGTCTTTTATTATTTCCTTTCCATCTTTGCCCTACCTAGTGCTTCTCCTCTTTCTGATGCCATACAAAGGTGGTCTCTCATTGGAGCTACTATTTCCTTTTTTAGAAAGCCCTCCCTTACCGCCTGCTGTCATGAACACACGAATACTTGAACAGTTCACTGTCTCTGACACAAGTTCTCTTGAGGAATGGGGTAGAACTATAATGAACAGAGCCGTCTGTCAGATGTGGTATTCTTAGATGACCTCTGGGAATAACTCACTTAAGGGGAGTGAGCGTCATTCTCTCTGGAAAGAACATGCCTTATATCTCCCAAGCTCTTACATGCCGTGACCTTAGATCATAGGTAAATGGCTCCCACTCATAAAAACTGTGAATCCTGTCTTTTTTCTATCAATAGATCCTTTCAGTTAAGAACTTAATTGCATTAAAACTTCACTGAAGTGATTTGCTTCAAAATGTACCAGGAATAATTTTTTGAAAAGAAAGTGTGAGCTGTTAAGAGTGATAAAGAGAGTCTAAAACTGGATTGGGGATATGGTTACATAACTTGGTGAAATTGACTGAAAAATCATCGAGTTGTACATTTCAGATGAGTGAATTTTATAGTATATAAATTATAAAGATTTTATTTATTTATTTGACAGAGAGAAATCACAAGTAAATGGAGAGGCAGGCAGAGAGAGAGAGGGAAGCAGGCTCCCTGCAGAGCTGCAGAGCAAAGAGCCCCATGCAGGGCTAGATCCCAGGACCCTGAGATCATGACCTGAGCTGAAGGCAGCGGCTTAACCCACTGAGCCACCCAGGCGCCCCATAGTATATAAATTATAACTCAGTAAGTTGTCAAAAAAATAAACAGACCATGGGGCTGGAAGGGGGAGAAGTGCGTGAAGGTGGACAAAGGAAGATGGGCTCTAGGCGAACAATATGGAAGCCGAGTGATGGGTCAATGTACGGACTGTTGGTCAGTGCCTAATGCTCCCCTTGAGGCCACCCTAGAGGAGGGACTGATGGCCGAGGAAGGCTCTTGGCTGAGTCCCTCCAAAGCATTCGCCTTAGTGGAAGAATGCTGCTTGTCTAAGGTGGTATCTCCCTCACTGGGCAGAGCCCACGTACAAACACCGGATACTTGTTTCAAGGAAGGAGAGAACCTTGAAGGGCCATGCCCAGTCAGAGATCCCAGAGCTGTCTGAGGCTCTTGTTGAGACTTGCAGCTCAGCATCTCTCCTTGGCCTGGCCTGCTTCCTTTCCTCCCTCCTGATGCTGATCACAACAGTTCTCCCTAGAAAACCACCTGCACCTAGACCCCTGCTTCAGAGTCTGTCTCCAGGGAACCCGATCTGAGACTAAGGTTCATTCTATATTCTTTCTATGTTTGCAAGCGTTTACAGTTTTTCATGATAAGGAATAAAAAAACCACCCCAATTCCCCAAACTAAAAGACTACAAACTCCAGGAACACTGTATCTGATGCTTCACAGACTGTGTAGCCAATACTAAATTTGTCTTTGGATAAATTCTACATCAGAACCCTGGCTCATCTTTATCAGCATTTTTCTGGCTCTTTCTTAAGGACTGGATGCATTTACCCATCTGTGTAGATGGAGTCAGTGAGCTCAGGTCTCTTCTTGCCCTGATTGTCTGCAATCGCTTTAAGAGTATACAGTCTCTGCCAAGCCTGAAGAAAGGAAAACAAGGAATCTGAGAGGAATGAGACTTTCAGAAAGGCAATGAGATGCCAAGTAAGTCTGTACCCACACTTGAATTTAGAGTCCATTTGTTTCCTACATTTAATATAATTGCACTCTCTGCTAGAAAGCCCACAGGCAGGAGGATAATAAGATTTTGGTGATTAAATTATTTAAAGTCACTGATACTATAACATTTTAGAGAGCATTCCACATATTCTGTCTGTTACATCAAAAGGATGATCTGGAAAATCCCCTTTCCTTAGGGAGCCCAGGAACCAATTACCTGAAATTGCCTTGCTTAGAGAAAAATCCCAAATGTTATTAGAAATCTCTGGTTATCTTACTACCATTAGCTCCCATTGGCCCATTCTATGAATTTTGGTACTATATGAAATGTCTTCAACCAAGGAGATATAAATTATTGATTTTGTTATGCTAGATCCAACTCAGTACCCAGTACTATGGAATGTGTTGTCCTATGTGAAAACATTTCTCTCCAGAGGAGGCACTGCCTTCCAAATTCTTATAAATGCTGCAGAACTACCTTGGTTTACCTATTTCTGTCTTGTTCATTCTCTTAGCTTCTACAGCTGTTAGCCCACCTGTGTTGATTCATCTATCCTGCCCACCTTTCTGATTCAAACTCCTACTCTGATCTTGTCTCTCTCCCTTGATGTGGTACTTTCAAGAATGAATCACTTATAACACAAAGTCCTCTCTGACTTGTAAATTTCCCCATAGGCCATTCTCCATGCACACCTTTCTAAAGGCACAAACCCTTTTGGGGAATGTGACCAAAAGGAGAACAGGGGAGGGACCAGGGGATTTCTTGGGCACAGGCAGAGAAGCACAGGAAAATTAAACCACAAATGAGGGGATAAAATAGTAAAACATCACTATTCCTTTACCATGTTATTTTTAAAATTGTTGGTATTTATCTTACTTTATTTTATATGTACCTTTTGATCCCCTTCACTCATTTTCCACCTCCCACCCCCTGCCCCTGGCAACCACCAATCTATTCCCTGCATCTATGAGCTTCGTTTTTTTTCAATTAATTAACTGGGGTGCCTGGGTAGCTCAGTCAGTTAAGTGTCTGTGTTCAGCTCAGGTCATGCTCCCAGGGTCCTGGGACTGAGCCCCACATTGTACTCCCTTGCTCAGCAGGGAACCTGCTTCTCCCTCTGCTTGTGCTCTCTCTCAAATAAATAAATAAAATATTTTCTTAAAAATAAAATGAATTGGGGCACCTGGGTGGCTCAGTGGGTTTAAGCCTCTGCCTTTGGCTCAGGTCATGATCTCAGGGTCCTGGGATCGAGCCCCACATTGGGCTCTCTGCTCACAGAGAGCCTGCTTCCCCCTCTCTCTCTGCCTGCCTCTCTGCCTACTTGTGATCTCTGCCTGTCAAATAAATAAATAAAATCTTTTAAAAATTTTTAAAAAAATAAGAAAATAAAATGAATTAATTATTTTTATATTCTACATAGAAGAGAAAGCGTATGGAATTTGTCTCTTTCTGACATGCTATTACATAATATTTTTACAAGTTAGGAAACATTTGACAGAAATAGTACCATATTTCAATTCATAACTGCTATCAATCTTTTACATTTTGAAAATATCTGTGAGAGCAAAATGGCAAAATAGTCATCTTCTATTATCTTTTTCTAAAGAACACATATTTTGATAATCGCCCACCATGAGAATGCCTTTGTGAAAGTCTAACAGTCCAGAGAAGATGTTTCAGCATACCTCTGGAGCCTAAAATGAATCTGAGATTGGACTCATTAGGGTAAGAGGAACAGTTTAGCTTTACCTGCGTCATTCTTCTTCCAAGGTGGCACAGCTCAGGGCCAAGAAAGAACTTCTTGACCCATGATTTCTCCCACTTGGGGAAATGAAAACATAGGAGTAAAAATCTGACTTCCCTAGATGTACAGGACACCACCAAAGAGACCCACTTCTTTCTCACCCTTCCAGAAAACCGTGATACATTGCAAAGCTAGAAGACAGGAAGATGCTGGTAGACCAGTAGCCAGGTCTCTTTGATGCCCTCCAAAGCACACAGATACTACTAATTGCTTTGGCGACTCTTATCAGGAAGCCCACAGTGAGCCTTTGGATGCCCTACCTGCAGATCCTCCCAACTGGTCCACAGGCACCCCTAATGCTCTGTGTACCTGAACCCCTCACCCTGTGGCCATTTCCCTATACACATCTCAAATGGTGGCATGAGTGAGCCCTTGCAGATTGCTAGTGAGCACATGCAAAAAAAACTGGGCAAGCTCTATGACACTGAGATGGAGGACACAAACTCGAGCATTTCAGTACTGCCTGAGAGAAAAGGAGAAAACAGGAGGTTGTCAGTACCTGGTATGACTTTGCAGAATTGAGAGAAGGCATATAATCTTAAGACTTTCTTCTCAAGAAGCGTGTAGCCAGAGTATCCATAGAAAGGTCTGAGGAAGCCTCAGAATCCCTAGCAGAGCTAATGGAAGGTACTTCTCTCCTGAAGCCAGTCAGTGAAGAGCGGACAATGTGACTTCACTTCAAACATGATGACAGCAAAAGCAAGACTTTAAGGAATATGAAAAATCAAGGATGACACCAGCACAAGAATACAATAAATTTCTAGTAACTGACCCCAAAGAAATGAAGATCTGTGATTTGCCTGATGAAGAATTCAAAATAGTTGTTTTAAGGAAGCTCAGTGAGCTATAAGAAAACATAGAAGGACAATTCAACAGAATTAGAAAAACAATATGCAACTAAAATGAGAAGTTTAACAAAGAGACAGAAATCATAAAAAAGAAACAATTTCTGGAGTCAAGGAATATGATGAATGAAATTTAAAAATGCAATAGAAAGTATCAACAGCAGATTGAATCAAGCTGAAGAAAGAATCTGTGAAGTAGATGGCAGTTCATTTAAAATGATCCAGTCAGAGGAGAGCAAAAGAAAAAAAGAACAAAAAACAATGAAGAAAGTCTCTGTGAAGTTTTGAACAGCATTAAGAGAAATAACATATATGTATCATCACAGTGCCACAAAAAGAAGAGAAGAAGAAAGGGGCAGAAAGTTTATTTGAAGAAACAATGTTGGAGACCTTCCCAAATCTAGAGAGGCATTTGGACATCCAAGTTCATGAAGCATATGAGCCTTCCCAAAATTTCAACCCAAAATGATAGTCTCTAAGACCCCATTTATAATAAAATTATCTAAAATCAAAGACAAAGTGAGAATTTTAAAAGCAGCAAGAGGGGAAAAAAATCCTCTCACAGAAGCAAACTCCCATATGGCTGTCAGGGGGTTTCTCAGCAAAGATCTTACAGGCAGGAGAGAGTAGAATGACAGGTTCAAAGTGGAGAAAGAACAAAAAAAAAGCAGTCAAACAAGAACTCTTTAGTGGCCAAGGTGTCCTTCAATAAGGAAAGTGAGATAAAAACTTTACCATCAGGTGATGGGTATTAAGGAGGGTATGTGTTGTGGTGAGCACTGGGTGTTACAAGCAACTAATGAATCGTTGAGCACTACATCAAAAACTAATGATGTACTATATGCTGGCTAATTGAACATAATAATAATAAAAATAAAAATTTCCTCAAACAAAAAAGCCTGAGGAAGTTAATCGCCATTTAGAATTACCCTGCAAGAAAGGCTTAAAGGTAATTTTCAAGCTGAAATGAAAGGATTCTAATTTTAACATGAAAACAAATGAAAATACAAAACACACTGGTAAAGGCAAAATATAGTCAAATTCAGAGTACTCTAATACTGTAATGTGCTGGGGTGTTAATCAACTCTAGTACAAAGGCTAAAGGACAAAAGTTCTTAAAATATGGCTACAATGGAATACTATGCAGCCATCAAAAGAAATGAAATCTTGCCATTTGCGACAACATGGATGGAACTAGAGCATATCATGCTTAGCGAAATAAGTCAAGCGGAGAAAGACAACTATTATATGATCTCCCTGATATGAGGAAGTGATGCAACATGGGGGCTTAAGTGGGTAGGAGAAGAATCATGAAACAAGATGGGATTGGGAAGGAGACAAACCATAAGTGACTCTTAATCCCACAAAACAAACTGAGGGTTCCTGGGGGGAGGGGGGTTGGGAGAAGGGGCTGGGGTTATGGACATTGGGGAGGGTATGTGCTTTGGTGAGTGCTGTGAAGTGTGTAAACCTGGCGATTCACAGACCTGTACACCTGGGGATAAAAATATATGTTTATAAAAAATTAAAAAATTTATTTAAAAAAAATATGGCTATGCTAATATGTCAGTGGATATACAATATAAAAAAGGGGTAAACTGTGACATCAAAAACATGATCTGTACAGGGAGAGGACAAAAGGGTAGAGGTTTTGTGTGTGATTGAAATTAAGTAATTATTCGCTTAAAATAGACTGTTATAAGATGTTTTCTGTAAGCTTCGTGGTAACCACAAAGTAAAAAAACCTACCGTAGATACACCAAATGTAAAAAGAAGGGAATCAAAGCATATCACTACGGAAAATCAATTCACAAAGGATAGCTGTAAGAGAGGAAGCAAGAAATACAGGAAATACAAGCCAGAAAACAGTACAATTGCATTAGTAAGTCCTTACTTATCAATAATTACTTTAAAGGTAAATTAATTAAATTCTCCAATCAAAAGGCATGAAGTAACTAAGTATATAAAAAAACAAGACCCAACTATATGCTGCCTACAAAGGCTCACTTCAGCTAAAAGGAAATATATAGGCTCAAAGTAAAGGCATGGAAAAAGATATTCATACAATGGAAAACAAAAGAGAGTAAGGGTAACCACACTTATCAGACAAAATAGACTTTTTAAGCCAAAAACTATAACAAGAGACCCAAAAGTTTATAATATAATAATGAGGATCAAATCGTCTTGAAAATACAACAATTATAAACATATAGGCACCTAACATTGGAGCATTAATTAACTTACTTGAAGGGAGAAATAGACAATAATACAATAATAGTAGAAGACTTTAATAACCCACTTTCAACAAAGGATTGATCATCTAGATAGAAAATCAACAAGGAAACACCGGACTTAAACATTAGACCAAATGAACCTAACAGACATATATGGACATTCTATCCAACAGTAGCAGAACATACATTCTTCTCAAGTGCACATGAAATATTCCTCAGGATAGATTATATATTGGGTCACAAAGCAAATATTAGATTTAAGAAGACTGAAATCATACCAAGTATCTTTTCCAATTACAGTGATGTGAAATTAGAATAACAGAAGGAAAACTGGAATATCCACAAATTACTAGATATTAAACAAACTACAACTGAACAACCAATGGGTCAAATTATTATTATTATTTAGATTTTATTTATTTATTTGACAGAGAGAGAGACAGCAAGAACAGGAACACAAGCAGGGGGAAGGGATAAGGAGAAGCAGGCTTTCCCAAAGCAGGGAGCCCAATGCAGGGCTTAATCCCAGGACCCTGGGATCATGACCCGAGCCGAAGGCAGACGCTTAACAACAGAGCCACCTAGGCACCCCTCAATGCGTCAAATTAAAGGCCAAACCAGAAATGTTTTTAAAAAATTGAAACAAATGGAAATACAATATACCAAAATTTATGGAACACTGTAAAAACAGTTCTATAGGGAAGTTTGAGAAATATAGAGATAAATGCTTATATTAAGAAAAAAAAATATGGCAAACAACAAGTGTTGGTGAGGATGTGGAGAAAGGGGAAACCTTTTACACTGTTGCTGGGAATGCAAGCTGGTGCAGCCACTCTGGAAAACAGTATGGAATTTCCTCAAAAAGTTAAAAATAGAACTATCCTACAATCCATTAATTGCACTACTAGTTATTTACCCAAAGGTTACTAAATACAAATTGAAAGGGAGACATGTACTCTGATGTTTATATAGCAGCTTTAACAATAATAGCCAAATTATGGAAGGAGCCCAAATGTCCATTAACTGATGAATAGATAAGGAAGAGGTGATACACACACACACACACACACACACACACACATACACACATACAGATAGATAGATAGATATAGATACAGATGGATAAAGATTGATATGGAATACTACTCAGCCATAAAAAAGGAATGAAATCTTGCCATTTACAATGATATGGATAGAGCTACAGAGTATAATGCTAAGTGAAATAAGTTAGTCAGAGAAAGACAAATACTATGTGATTTCACTCCCATGTGGAATTTAAGAAACAAAACATTAAGATGGAGCAGAAGAAGACTTAACTATAGAGAACAAACTAAGGATTGTTGGAGTGGAGGCAGGTGGGACATGAGCTAGATGGTGATGGGTATTAAGGAGGGCACTTACGATAAGCATTAGATGTTGTATATAAATGATGAATCACAAAATTCTACTACTGAAACTAGTGTTACACAACATGTTAACTAACTGGAATTTTTTTAAAAAATTAAAAAATTAAAAGAAAAGAAAAAATGGGAAAACTTTACGCTTCAAGGAACAAGGGAAAAAACTGCCAAATTAACAGAAGGGAGGACAAAGATGATAGCAGAAATAACTGAAATAGAGATCAGAAAACAATAAAAAAGACGAATGGAAACATGAGCTGTTTTTTGAAAATTGATAAACCTTTAACTATACTAACTATAAAATAGGAAAAAATTAAACAAAATCAGAAACAAAAAGAGGAGACATTATCATTGAGAAAAAGATCTTAAGAGACTACTATTAATGGTTACACACAAACTTAAAAGAAACGGATAAATTCCTTAAACATACAGGCTACCAAGACTGATTTAAGAAGAAACAGAAAATCTGAACAGACAAATAACAAATAAGGAAATTAAATTAGTATTGAAAAGATACCAACCAAGAGAAGCCCATAGCAGATGGTTTCTCTGGTGAATTCTACCAAATGTTTAAAGAAGAATTAATGTCAATCCTTCTCAAACTCTTCCAAAATAATTGACGAGGAGAGGACACTACCAAACTTGGGTTATGTGGCCAGACTTACCCTGATACCAGTGCCAGGAAAGAACACAATAAGAAAATTACAGGCCAACCTGATGAACATAGAAGCAAAAATCCTCAACAAAATACTAGCAAACTGAATTCAACAGCACATTAAAAATCACATACACCATGATCAAGGAGAATTTATTCACGGCACATAAGCATGGTTCAACAAAAACTAATCAATGTAACATACCACATTGACACAATGGTAGATAAAAATCATATGATCTTCTCAATAGATGGTATAAAATCACCTGACAATTTTAGCTTCTTTTCATGACAAAAACTTTCAACAAATTGAGCTTAGAAGGAACATACATGAACACAATAAAATCTATATTTGACAAGCCTGCAGAAATCATATACTTTATAGGGAAAGGCTGTAAGTTTTCCTTTAAGATGAGGATCAAGACTGAGGTGTCTACTCCGACCACTTGCATTCAACCTAGTACTGGGGGGCACCTGGGTGTCTCAGTGGGTTAAAGCCTCTGCCTTCAGCTCAGGTCCTGATCCCAGGGTGCTGGGATTGAGCCCCGTATCAGGGTCTCTGCTCAGCGAGGAGCCTGCTTCCACCTCTGTCTCTATCTGCCTACCTCTCTGCCTACTTGTGATCTCTGCCTGTCAAATAAATAAATAAAATCTTAAAAAAAAAAAAAAAGAAAGAAAGAAACCTAGTACTGGGCATCCTAGCAAGAGCAGTTAGGCAAGAAAAAGAAATAAAAGGTATTCAAATAGGTAGGGAAGAAGGAAAATTATCTCTGTTTACAGATAATATGACGTTATGTAAAGAAAACCCTAAGAACTTCACAGAAAAACTACTACAACTAATAAAATAATGCAGTTGAGTCACAGGATAAAGAAATCAACATCAAAAAGTCCATTGTATTTCTATACACTAACAAGGAGTTATCTAAAAGGAAATTAATCAAATATCCTCATTTAAAATAATATCCAAAAAAATGAAATAAAATACGAGGAGGCAATATGGCATTGATAAAAGAAATCGAAGATGACATGAATAAATGGGAAGATATCCCATGTTCATGAATCAAAAGAATTAATGTTGTTAAATGGTGTGAAAATAATTGAATAGATTATTCAATAATTGAATAGATTCAATTCAATAATTGAATAGATTCAATTGAATTGAATAATTGAATAGATTCAATACAATTCCTATCAAAATTCCAACTGAGTTTTTCATAGAAATAGCAAAAGTAATCTTAAAACTCTTATGAAACCACAACAGACCCCATATAACCAAAGTAATCCTTGGAAGGAGAAACAATTCTGTAGGCATCACACTTCCTAACTTTGTAGCAAGGCTATGGTAATCCAAATGGCACGGTATTGGCATAAAAACAGACACACTGGTCAATGGAACAGCCTTAAGCCCAGAAAAAAACCCATGACTATATGGTCAACTAATATTTGACAAGAAAACCAAGAATGCCCAATGGGAAAATGACAGTCTTTTGAATAAATGTTGCTGGGGAAACTGAATATTCAAAGTAAAAGAATGAAATTGAACCTTTATCTTACACCACTCATGATACTTCACTGAATATGGATTAAAGACTTAAATGAAAGTCCTGAACCTACAAAATTCTAGAAGAAAATGCAAGAGAAAAACTTTGAGACACTGGTTTTGCATTGAATTTGTGGATATGATATCAAAAGCACAGATGACAAAAGCAAAAATAAACAAGTGGGACATCAAACTTAAAAGCTTCTGGACAGCAATGAAAAAAAAAAAACAAAATAAAATGAAAAGGCAACCTACAAAATACAGAAAAAAAAATCTGCAAACCATATATCTGATAAGGTATATCCAAAATATATAAGGAACTCTTACAACTCAATAACAAAAACCCCATAAGTAATCCAATTAATAGATGGCCAGAGGACCTGAATAAACATTTTTCCAAAATATATAAGGAACTCCTACAACCCAATAGCAAAAACCCCATAAGTAATCTGATTAATAGATGGCCAGAGGACCTAAATGAACATTTTCCAAAGTAAACATACAGAGGGCCAACAGGTACATTAAAAAAATGTTCAACATCAATGAATGCTGGAACACTGAAAAAATAAAATAAAATTTTAAAAAATGTTCAACATCACTAATCATCAGGGAAATGGAAATCAAAACCACATTGAGATATCATCAGAACGATAAGAGGTAACAAGCATTGGTGAGGATGTGAGGGAAGGGGACCCTGGAAATTAAATTGGTGTAGCCACTGTGGAATACAGTGGTTCCTCCAAAAACTAAAAATAGACATACGCTATTATCCAGGAATCCCTGAATACTACTGGATATATATCTGAAGGAAATGAAATCACTTTCTCCAAGTGATATCAGCACCCCCACGTTCGGTGCAGCCTTATTCACAATAGCCAAGGCATGAAAACAACCCAAGGGCCCATGGAGAAATGGAGAGATAAAGAAAATGTGGTATATCTATATAATGGGGTATTATTCAAGCACAGAGAAAAAGGAATCTTGCCATTCATGACATTATGGATGGTCCTTGAAGGCATTATGCTGAGTGAAACAAGTCAGACAGAGAAAGACAAGTACTATATGTTCTCACACATGTCACCTAAAAAGGTCAAACTCACAGAAAGAAGAGGGTAGAATGGTGGTTTTCAGATGCTGAGGTGTGAGGGAAACATGCAAATGGTGGTCAAAGGGTACAAATTTCCGATGATAAGATGAACAAGTTCTGGGGATTAAATGTATAGTGTGGTATTACAGTTAATACTATTACAGTATATATTTGGAAGTTTCTCAGAGAGTAGATCTTAAATGTTCTCACCACACTCAAGAAGAAATGATATATGCGAGGTGAAGAATGTGTTGACTAATGTTATTATAATCACTTGACAATTCATTCATGCATCAAGTCACACTGTACACCTTAAATTTATATAATATCATGTGTCCATTATATCTCAATAAAGCTGGGAAAAAGCATTTGTGCAAACATATAAATTTCATTTGCTTCTCATAAGGCATGCTATGACCAGTGTTGTTCTAAGGTTGAAGGAGCAGAATTACAGAAAGAATAAATTAGCAGCTGAGCTGAAGTGAACCCAAAGTCAGAGAATAACATACAGTTAGAGGACTTCCAAATCTCTGACTGCAAATGATAAATGTCAATTGGAGACAATATGGAATGCACGCAAAGCATACAGAACTTTGAAATAACACCCAAAACTATCCCCAGGGGCAGCCACCATTAACACTTTGCTTTTGACCTCTCAATCTGTTATTATTTAAGTTATATTGAGACCAAATTACATATATATACATATACATTTTTGTGTGTGGAGCTTTTCAAGTCATATTATATAACAAGTATTTCTTAACATTAATAAAGATACTTTATAAAATAATGTTTGAGGTTTTCACAATACTAAGAATGATTAAAGATAATTTAGAGGTGCCTGGGTGGCTCAGTTGTTAAGCGTCTGTCTTCGGCTCAGGTCATGATTCCAGGATCCTGGGATGGAGCCCTGCATCAGGCTTCTTGCTCTGTGGGAAGCCTGCTTCTCCCTCTCCCACTCCCCCTGCCTGCTTGTGTTCCTGCTCTCATTGTCTCTCTCTCTGTGTCAAATAAATAAATAAAATCTTTTAATAAAAAGATAATTCAACAATATACTCCTTGGGGATATTTTGGTTATTATAAATAAAAAGGAGAAAAACTTGGTGTAAATATCTTTGTGTATATTTTGGATGATGTTTTTGGGGTCCATTCCTAGAAAGAACTATAGCCCCTGGACAAGACACTAGGAAGAAAGAAAGTGCTCATTTTCACTCATACTGAGTCAACTGCCTGGCCCCTTACCAAATTAACTGTTTTGGTTTTTGTTTTTTTTTTTTCATTTTCTAGGTCACACACATACATTGCTGTAATTCACATGCCTTTAATTACTAGTGAGTTGTAACATTTTACATGTTTATTTGCCATCCGTTATACATCTATGCAATTTATTCTTTTTACTCATTTCACTAGGTTAAGCCTTTTATGGTAGGATTTGGTATGAACTTTAAGTATGGTAAGGATACTAATCCTGGAGTCTATCAACTCTGGAAATATTTTTCACAGTTCAATATTTGACTTTCAGTGTTACCCTCATGCTTTGTCACCTACAGTTGCTTTCAATTTTATTAAGTCATTACATCTAGCCACATATTCTTTATTTCTTTTTTAAAGATTTTATTTATTTGAGAGATTGAGATTTTATTTATTTGAGAGATTTTATTTATTTGAGAGCATGAGTGCGGGATGAGGCAGAAGGAGAGGGAGAAACAGAGTCCAAGCTGAGCAGGGAGACTGATGTGGGGCTCCATCCCAGAACCCTAAGATCATGACCTGAGTCAAAAGCAGACCCCTCACCAACTGAGCAACATATGTGCCCTTAATTTTTACTTTTTTCATTGAAGAAAGGTCTTCCTTCTTTCAAAGATCTCAAAACTACTTCTTCCCAGAGATTGTGTGACTTGATTTGCTATTTTATATTATTTAATCCATCTGTAATTTGTTTTGGTGTGGTATCTTAGTCTTGTCTGTTATAACTGGAACATAGGTCAATAAATCTCAAGTGATAGTATTTTTTGTTTAAGTATGATAAACCCTTTCTTAGAGTGTTTCTTACTAACCTGTGCTGATCTTGCCGTAGTTTTCCTTAAAAACGAGTAGAAAACTATGGGATCAAGGATGTGGTAATAAGTGACAATAATGGAAATTTTCAATATACTATACTCAGTACTCAGTACCTGTATAAATAAACATTTACAACACAAAGCACTGATGACAGAAATATTATCTGTTATCATAGATATTAGTGGAGTGTCCAAATCATGGAGAGCAGTCTTGGGACAAATCATGGAGAGAAGGTCTTGCTGAGGACTGAAGTCTCGTGTAGAAATCTCACGTGTAGGACAGAAATCTTATGTCCTAGGATGAGCATTCCATAGCTGAGACTAACCCAGGGGGGGAATTAATGAAGGCACGGAAGTCATCGAAAGGCTAACGCAACCGGCCAGAAGCATGAGGGAAGTTGCCCAAAAGGAGCAACAGGGAGGGGAAGGAAGAAAATTTGAGAGATCGCTGGGGAAAAGAACTGTCAGAACTCGGTGGTTAATTAGCTGTCTGGGGGAGGGAAGGATGGGACTGGGGAGAAGGTTTGAGAGAGTGGGGCTTGTGTCTAGCAGTCTTTCCACCAATAAGAGAACACTGTAAGCTCGTGTAATTTGTGAGCGAGAGATACAAAGAGTCACATAGATGACTTAGAAATGCCTATAAACACTTTAAATGTTTATATATTTGTCAACTCGCAACTTGTACAACACTGGTTAAAGCTTGGTGAGTGTCCTTCTGTGACTTAGGCTTGGGTAGGGAATCCTCCTCAGACCTGCATCCCCTGAACTCCCTCCGGGAGGCTCGCTGGTCTCCTGGGTTGGTAAGCCAGCACGAGTCCAACCTGCAGCCACAGTCCCCACTGCATGGGCAAAGCTTCTCCATGGCAGCAAAAATGAACCAACATGCAGAGGGAAGGTGAGAGAAGAAAGGCCGGGAGTAGCCAGGAGCAGGAATGAATGAGCAGGAAAGAATCCACACCAGCTAGAATGAAGCAAGGAGCAAAAATGAATGAACAGGAAAGAATCCACACCAGCTAAAGGAGCTGCATTCTGGAACTCAGTTCTACCTGTGGTTGTTCTTGTTTGCAACCAAAGGAGACTTTTTTTTTTTTTTTTTGAGATTAAATTTATTTACTCAGAGAGATGGGTGGAGGGGCAGGGGGAGAGGGGAAGAGAGAATCCCAAACAGACTCCACTCTGAGCCCAACGCAGGGCTCGATCACACAACTGAGATCAAAATCAGATCGCACCTGAGCTGAAAATCCAGAGTCAGGCGCTCCACCAACTGAGCCACCTAGGTGCCCCAACCAAAGAGAGTCTTGACTAAATACAAATGTCATGCTGACTTCTGACTTGGGCAAGTTGGTAGATGATGGGGCCATTCATCTATTCTCTAGGTGAGAAGAAAATGGGTGGAAGAAAATGAAGGGAATATAAACTAGATATAAATTAGATATAGCCAAGTGAATGCATACAGCATTTGCTTTGCTTATATACAAGCATATAGACTTGGCTTTCTTATTATTCATTTGTCATATAGTTTTTGAGTTCTGTATTGACATGTTTTTTCAAAGTTATAAAATATGAATCCAGTGTTGCCTGGGTGGCTCAGTTGTCTAAACGTCTGCCTTTGGCTCAGGTCATGATCCCAGGGTCAAGGACTCCACATCAGTCTCCTTGCTCAGTGGGGAGCCTGCTTCTCCCTCTGCCTGCCACTCTCCCTGCTTGTGCTCTCTCTCTCTCTCTGACAAACAAATAAATAAATTAAACCTTTAAGAAAATAAAACATAAAATAAAATACGAATTTGTATTTAAGAACTACCAGAAAACGTGTAATGATAGAAATTGTTTTGTTTCTAAAAACTTGAATAGTTTAAAAAAATTTTTTTAACTTGTCACTATTACTTTGACAAGAATTTGGAAGTAAATGAGTAAAGCTACCAGGTCTAACACAATGTTTCTCTCTCCAACAGTTAGAGACCTGGGTCTCTTGGGTCGAGGTCAATGGCAGCCTGTGCCTTCTTGTACACTCCATGGGGACATCGAGGGGAGGGGTGGCCAGTGACAGGACAAAGAAACTGGGCTGGGGCTTTCACCAAGAAGAGAAAGGGAAGGAAAGGAGGCGAGGAGAAAAGAGAGAGCATATCTTTTCTTCTCCCCATCGAGGAAGAAACATGGGCGCTGCTTGGGGCAATACAGACTCTGCAGAAGTTTTGCCTCCTGGCACCATGACTGAAATCCTTGGATGAAAAAAGGGCCCACATTTCAGGACTTGCTGCAGATCTGGCCCTCCTCCACATGGGCTTGCTCTGGCGGCACAGCCTTCCAGCCGGTGCCAAATCTAAACAAAAGGATCCCACAGCATTCACTGGCTCAGAGATTCTTTAAAATTCCTCAAGGTGCCTCCAGTGGAATTTCAATCAAAATCAGCTTATCCTTCTTCTCCCTTGCAATCTGAGCATCTGCCAGCCACCCAGCAACCCTACAGCAATGGACTACAGGGGGTCAAGGGTAGAAGGAGGACAGCTTTTTTTTTTTTTAAGAGACTTTATTTTTTAGAGCACTTCAGAGCCACAGAAAAACCTAGAGGAAGGTAAGAGGATTTCCCACATATCCCTTGCCCCCACGTGTGGAGAGCATCCTCCATATCAACATCCCCCTCCCCCGTCATCATCATTCAAAGTCCACAGTTTCCAGGGCTCCTGGGAGGCTCAGTTGGTTAAAGGACTGCCTTCAGGTCCGGTCATGATCCCGGAGTCCCAGATCAAGTCCTGCATCAGGCTCCCTGCTCAGCAGGGAGTCTGCTTTTCCCTCTGATCCTCTTCCCTCTCATGCTCTCTCTCTCTCTTTCTAATAAATAAAATCTTAAAGGGAAAAAAAAAAAAAAAAACTAAGTCCACAATTTCCAAGACTCACTCTTGGTGTTGGACATTCTGTGGGTTTGGATAAATGTGTAATATCTACCATTTTAGTATCATACAGAGTAGTTTCATTGCCCTAAAAATCTTTGCTGCATTCCACCTGTTCATTCCTCCCTCCTCAGTAACCCCTGGCAACCACTGTTCCTTTTATTATCTTCATAATTTTGCCTTTTCCAGAATATCATGTAGTTGGAATCAGACAGCATGCAACATTTTCACATGGTTTCTTCCCCTTGCTGATACGCATTTAAGTTTCCTTCAAATCTTTCCATGGTAAATGAAGCTTTTTTTCATGTCTTTTTTTCTTAAAAAAAAAAAAAATTAAAAAAAATCACTGATTGACTCTGCCACCCCATAATTCTCCTGGGATTAGAACTTGCTAGGGTGTCAGTCCCACACCTCAGACTGCTACTCCTGGCTCCAGGGTCAGAGCAGGGCAATCAATATGGAATTTGGTGACCCAGATCGAAGGGCACTTTGAGAGGGCTGGTGCCACAGTCCGGTGAGTGTCCAGCCTTATGATAGGTTTCTCCCATACCACCAAGCAATTCTCAGACCCCAGCTGGAGGTTCTACAATTTAACTCAGTTCTGCCACTGGCTACCTAGAGATGGGTCCACTACAGAGGAAGGGCTCCATGCTACAAGATTGTCCCCTTCCCCACTTCAGATGCCTATCACAAGTCCCAATTGTCACCTGTGCTGACAACCCCCTGGCTATAAAGTAGAGAGTCCCATGACCCCCTTCTCTGGTTGCTGTGGCTCAAAGAACTCAGAGAAATGTTTTCCTTACTAGATCACTGGTTTATTAGAAAAGGATAAGGACTCAGAGATGACCATATGGACGAGAGGATAGGGCAAGCTAGAGGGAAAGGTCACGGAGCTTCCAGGCTCTCGGGAGTGCACCACTCTCCCGCAATCTCCCCATGTTCGCCAAACTGGAAACTCTCTGAGCCTCATCCTTCTGGGGTTTTCTGGAGGCTTCACTACACAGGCATGATTGATTCAATCACTGGCTGTTGGTGACTGAAAGTCTCCAGCCCTCTTCCCTTCCAGAAGGTCTGGCAGGTATAACTGCCAAGTTCCACAGCTCTAATCACCTGGTTGGTTCTCCCAGAGCTTTCCAAATGTTGCCTCATTAACATAACAAAGACAACTTTGTGGCTGCTCTTGTTACTTAGAAAATTCCAACAGTTTTAGGAGCTCCGTGCCAGGAATGGGACAAAAGCCAAACATATATTTCCTGTCTCCTATTATAAATTATAGCATTACAAGTTCCTTCTAGGGAGACATGCTTCTGCCGGTTTATCACATGGATGGTGTACTGAAGGGTAGTGGTATGATGCCAGGTGCTGGAGGTTCAATCCTCACTCCTTGACTTCTAGCTCCCTGAATTTGGATAAGATACTTTCTGCTCCAGAACTCACACCTGTAAAATGGGCATAAATATTGTGCTTATCTAACAGGACCATTAGGATGAAGATATTGCATGAAAAACAATTAGACACAGAACAAGCCCTCTGTAAATATTAGTCATTATTATTACTACTATTATTATTTTGAGGCACTTCAAGCTAGGCTAATGGTTGAGATCGTATCTCCCTCACACTCATGGAATCGAGTAAAGTCTCACTGATTTAGCAAATATTTACTAAATGCATATTCTGGGACAACTATTCTGCTAGGGGTCGGGAAGAACCTGCCCAAATGCTCCCATCCATCAAAACCAACACTTTTTATGCCAAACCCCATTCCATAGAACAGGCTGGGAAGGATGCAGGCAATAAAGAAAGAGAAAGCATAGGTACCATAAGAAAACTAAAGTTAAGGAAGAGAATAAAGCTCAGATAGGGTGAAAGAGACGCGAGCATGCAAAGCCATGATGTTCTCTGTACTGGGTAGAAATAGGTCACAATGTGGCTCTAAGATTCTTCTACAGCCAAGTGCAAGAGGTCTGTGTCTATAAATTAACACAGATCAATCGCTCGTGGGAAGCACAAGAGATAAGGATCTGAATGGAGGCCACTGCAGGAGGCTTAATCACACAGTCTTGGCAGAGTTCAAGATTTTATCTTCTCACCTTTGAACCTCTCGCCTTTCAAAAACCTTAAAACAACTGAGAAATTGGGATGCCTAGTGGCTCAGTCTGTTAAGCATCCAACTCTTGATTTTGGCTCAGGTCACAGTCTCAGGGTCATGAGATGGAGTCCCACCATGGGCTCTGTGCCCAGCAGGGAGTCAGATGGAGATTCTCTCGCTGTCCCTCTGCCCCTCCCCGTGCTCTCTCTCTCTCTCAAAATAAATAAGTAAATCTTTTAAAAAAAAGAAAAAAAAAAAGAAAAGAAAAGAAAAAGATTTGTTGAATGAAAAAGACACACAGAACCGCCCTGTCCCATTATGCGGGGAATTCTATTATAACCAATCACAATGACATGAAGGCATAAAGGATGGCATCAATCAAAATACTGAACTTTAGTAAGAAAGTTAAGAATTATTTCAGTTACTTTTTGGTTGTCTCACGGGTTGGAGGATATTTTAATTTTTTTTTTCCTTTGTGGTAGTTACAGTCACTTCTTTTTCAGGAGAGCTACTACATATTACCATCTCCAGGACTACAATCTCTTCTAGAATTTCCTATAAGCAGGCACCTGACCGAAGAGCACATGAGGGCAGAAACACAGACACATACCCCTAAAGCCAAACAACAGTGGCAGCCTCCATGGAATCATTGACTTTGGCAGCCCAGGTCTGCAGCTCTGCGGTGTGGGTCAGGGAGGGGAGCAAGGGGAGGTTGGAAAGGGCAGGTAGAGAGACCAGGCTGCCTCATCTCAGGCAGCTGTCAAGAGCATCTCCCTTATAGTGACTGTCAAAGTCTCCAGCTCGGTCTCGTTATTATACCAACAATGCAGGACTGGTGCGTTTCTTCCAACTGAGGCCACTCATAGCCTATGGTTTTTATTTTTTTTATTTTTTTTTTTTTTAAAGATTTATTTATTTATTTATTTGACAGAGAGAGAGATCACAAGTAGGCAGAGAGGCAGGCAGAGATAGAGAGGAGGAAGCAGGCTCCCTGCTGAGCAGAGAGCCCGATGCGGGACTCGATCCCAGGACCCTGAGATCATGACCTGAGCCGAAGGCAGCGGCTCAACCCACTGAGCCACCCAGGCGCCCCATAGCCTATGGTTTTTAAAACGTGGGTCACGTCAAGGCCACTTATCGCTGCTTGGATGCCAATTCTCACTCACACTCTTCCAGCCCTGCAGGGGCCACTCCCCTCAGACAGTAGCCCTGCTGCCGGACTAAAATTGGAACACGTTTCAGATGCTTCCACAGGCAGAACCCGTCCTGCCCCGGGACCCATATAAGTAGCCAGCCGGGATCACGGAGTGGGCAGGGCTGTCCCTACAAGATGTCAGCACAAAATGGTTGCTAGAAAAACATGCAGTATTGCCTTCGATCTTTAACTGTAAGCAGAATCTCTGCTTTACTCATAAGGAGGCATCTGAGCACACTTTCCAGACTAAATGACCACCATGATCTACTTAGAAATATGCTACGTTTGTAAAGGTCTATGGCTCCTGGATGAATCCTAGGATGTACAGTGATGCACCAGAATCGAACTTGAGCATAATCAATTTTTTCTTTAAAAAAAAAAAGCCTAATTCCTTTAATGTTGGAAGTGGCATCTAAGGCTGTATATCAGAGGTCACCACCTGGTAGGGAAAAGCCCCCAAAAGACAGCCCCATCCCAGTGTATGTAATTATACACCTAAAATATGTCTTTATTATCTTGACACAGTGCATATAATCACAGTACAAACTTCAAAACACAAATTGCTTAGGAATTCACATGACCTGTCAGTGAAAGTGTGACTGGAAGCAAGACGTTAAGAAATACTATAAATAGGCATAGACCCATGATGACTTAACCCCCGATCACAAATATATCTGGGCTTGATGTTTCTGAGACATCATCTCTCTAATATTTGTGGACTTGAAAGGGAGTATTGAAAGTCTGCAGAAGAGCTTGAAGTTATAGCCTACTGTAATCAAAATGAGCCTTAATTTTGCTTCCTTGACTTGGGTAATGAGTTTTCCCAAAGCAGCAAAGCCTCAGCTGCAGGTTCTTTGGTCCCATCACCCACAAGCCCCCCACACACTGTGGGCGCCTGGGCAGGGCAGCCGGGGGACGGCACAGGAGGGTCAGCCTGTGGT
Source organism: Mustela nivalis (assembly GCF_964662115.1). Lineage (NCBI taxonomy): Eukaryota > Metazoa > Chordata > Mammalia > Carnivora > Mustelidae > Mustela > Mustela nivalis. The sequence continues at coordinate 121,981,516 of NC_139026.1, read as the reverse complement.
CTTGGGCGCAGCTACTGGAGGGGCGGGGTTAGTGCCAGGGGCCTGCGTGCACAACTCAGGAAATTTGCTCCCAATGAACATTTACCCAGATGCACAAAGAAGTGCAAAGAATTTGAGAGACAGAGAGAGAGGGTGCACGTGCCCACAAGCAAAGAAGAAGAGCTCTTCTGGTTTAAACAAAGGTGGGGACTCAAAACCCTGCCTTATGTTTGACAAGCACAGTTGTGGTAGGTACAGCTTGGAAACTGGAAGACGGAACAACAAACCCAAGCTGTATCGCTTTGGCAAGTCAGTTCTTTGTCTAACTCTCTGCTCTTCAGCACCACAGAGTGTGTGTGAGGACGTAATAAATAAGTAATATAAAGTGTTCAGCAAGGTTTGCTCCACGAACTGGAGGTCTGAAATGACCAACAGTAACATGCTCTGATGGTAGCTTCCAGAGAACTCTTTTCTGGAACATGGCTTTCCTAGTTCTAGGGCAGAAAAGGATCTAATTAAAGTCGACAAGATGCAAGTCTGTTTTTTATTTGAATTCAGTATTCTCTTCATAATATTAAATGTCATCGGTTCTATTTTGTAAGCTCAGTAAGAATCCTGATGAAGTATGCATTAGCTAGCAAAAGCACTTGGTGTGTGCACAGTGGTGAAACACTGGAAAGTTCTGCCACTAAATCCTTTTCCAATGCACTTATAATGTATGGCGAGAGAGACAGAGAAAGAGAGAGAGAAATTAGTATTAGGTTTATTTTGAAAAATTTTAAGTCTGCCTGTAAATCTATTACGTAAACAATAGGATTTAAAGAAAAACAAATGATAAAATGTTTTCTGCAGGGTGGGGGATATCAATTTTAAATATATGCTATACCCAATATCAAAATTTCATCTGTGATGGTCATTCACATAGAACAAAATTGGAAATCATTCACAGCAGATGTTATTTTGGGTATCTCTCTGATATTGAAAGTACTCAGAAGTACATTAAAATGGTTTGGGCCTTAAATAAAACAGAAAAAAGAAAAACCAACAACCTTGTTTTGACCTTCAATTTAGGAATATTCCCTAAAAAGACAATCTATACAAGGCAACACCATACTATTCCTCAGCATCTAATCTCCCAGGAACACATGACCCACTTTTGAATCTTTTCCATTCCTTCCTTCTCGGGAATATGTGCAGACATGCCTCATGGTATAGAGCTCATCTGCCAGATTCCAAGATGAGAGATGAACGCTGAAAAATAAAGCATCAGTTGTCATGGCCAGTGGGTACTCAGAACTTCTTAAGGGAGCGGTTAAGGTTGTATGATTCGTAATGATTCTTTCTGGCTGAAAAAGCATTCTCTGAAAGAATATTTTAAAAATCCGGTTTAGACTAATATGTCTGAATTGAGCTTACGTTTTACTTTCTCTTTAAAAGGACTGTTTTCATGTCTTTTTCGTTTAGGAAAAAAATACCTTATTTTTGAGTTTAGATGTAAAGGAGCTTCAAAAACCATTCACACGTAGAAACATACTAAGCCTGACGGTCGTGAGGATTTCCAAAGTTGTGACCACTTAGTGCTTTCCCATGCGTTTTCTTTTTCTCTTTTTTTTTTTTTTAAAGATTTTATTTTTTTATTTGACAGACAGAGATCACAAGTAGGCAAAGAGGCAGGCTGAGAGAGAGGAGGAAGCAGGCTCCCCGCTGAGCAGAGAGCCTGATGTGGGGCTCAATCCCAGGACCCTGAGATCATGACCTGAACCGAAGGCAGAGGCTTTAACCCACTGAGCCACCCTTATTCAGGCCTGCGGTGACCTGGTGGGGAGCTGGGACAGGCATCTGCACGCTGATTTCAGAGACAGAAGATCGTGGGTCTGTTGTGGATCTGGGGGTGCTCCCCAGATCCCCCCCCCACAAGTCTGAAGAGAAAGTGGAAGAAAATGTACCTTCAACACTTCCACAGTTCCATCAAACATCTCTAGTGACAGAAATTTGGACACTGATGGTGCATGTTAAGTTACCTGGTTAGACCTAAAGGAAGATCCAGAGAAGTAAGGCCAGGCAGGGCTTTATTTCAAGATAGAAGGAGCATCTCCTTCCATTTAGATCTCAGGCACCTGGCCATCTGCCCCCAAGTGGGGGCATAAAATATGCCCCCATAAAATTCATAAAATATGAAAGTTCACTAAATATGAACACTTCCCCAAATAGCCTTCTAAATGCAAAGACTCCTCAGCATTCACAACAACACTATGCAACTGTGTTCTCCAAAGAAGATTTACAAAATTTTGGTTTTGTCCAACAGCGACATTCCACTCTTACCCAGAAGACACAGTGACAGCTGTAATGAACCTGAAGAAGGGACAAGCCCAGGCACTGAGGTGACTCCTACCCTTAGTTAACTATAGGACACGCTCAGGGAAATAAAAGCCCCAGAGTATAAACTTGGAACCTTCTCCATTTGTATGAATGCCATTTTCCTTATACTTCTAAGATAAAAGACAACCAAAGATAAAAAGATGCAAATCCAGAAATGCATTTTAAAAAAAAAACAAACCCGGCTCATGTTTATTAAAACTACTGCAGAGGGGCACCTGGGTGGCTCAGTCAGTTAAGGGTCTGCCTTTAGCTCAGGTCATGATCCTGGAGTCCTGGGATTGAGCCCTGCATTGGTCTCCTTGCTCAGCGGGGAGTCTGCTTCTCCCTCACCCTCTGCTCTTTCTCTCCCTCTGTCAAATAAATAAACAAAATCTTAAAAAAAAAAAAACACAAAACTATGACATGCACATGATAATATACAGTGTATTTTAATCTGAAACAAATTACTTTTGGTTCACAGAGAAACTGCTGCCTTGTGGAGGCCTTGTTCTCATTCAATCTACAGGCTGATCACTGAGGATAACAAGAGCAGAAGACGCATGTTCACGTGTGCCAGGCTGCAGTCCAGCATGCTTTTACATAACGGATTCTTCTATGGCATTTTTAATAATTTGTTTCCGTAAGTAGAAATCCTTCCCCTTCTTTCTCAGATGAGATGCCCTGTAAATGATGCCAGGAAAGGCAGGTTTGTTTTATCTGGGTCTGTCACTGACCAGTTGTGTTAGGTTAAGAAAAGTTACTTAACCTCTCTGAGCTGTACATACTTCACCTTTTTCCTTTTTGAGATATAATTCTCCAATTCTCCTGCTTGAGAATTCAAGTGTTCAAAAAGCAAACAAATCTCCATCCTCCCCAACTGTAGACTGTCTCTTTCCAAATAATTGTAAGTTCTAAATTAGTAAAGTGTGACTCCAAGAGATTGCTTGATTAAGATGTGTGGGCCCACACCCGTGCCCACCCACAGCGCAACAATCCAGAGGCTTTAGTCTCTTCCTATATGCATTTATTCTTGTCTCCATGGCTGTGCGTATAGTGTAGGCCATCCTTCTTCCCTCTACACTCTACACAAGTTCCAGCCCACACCGCTTTCCATGTATTGCCGTTAGAGGTAGGCTGATTAACACTTTCAGCATCCTGTCACTTGTTTCTTAAATAGTATTTGTTAACCGTTTACTGTGTTTTTCTAGTTTTTTTATTCTTCTTTCAAGTGGTCCCAGTTACACAGTATGCATTTCAATGACTGTGTTTTTCTTGTTCCTGCCATAATACTAGAAACTCAATAAGAATGGAGATTTTGATCCTTTGTCACATTGAAATGGTAAGGCCCTTCGAGGTCTCAGGGTCCAAATGCCCAGGTAGGCTGTGGGAGAGGAGATCCACATTGGTTGAATGGATTGGCTATTGTCTTAGTTCAGGCTGCCACAGCAGGTCACCATAAATCAGGTGGCTTTAACAAACACTTATTTCTCACTGTTCTTTTCTTTTTCTTTTCAATTTATTTTTTTTAATTTTTTCAATTTATTTATTTTCAGAAAAACAGTATTCATTATTTTTTCACCACACCCAGTGCTCCATGCAATCTGTGCCCTCTATAATACCCACCACCTGGTATCCCAACCTCCCACCCCCACCCCCCCACTTCAAACCCCTCACTGTTCTTGAAGTCCAGTGTCACCATGCTGACAGCTCTGGGTCTAGGGAGAGCTGGGTTCCCACTTTTCAAATACTGCTATGCCCTCCTGCAGGGGAGAGCAGAGAGGAAGAGTTTGCTCTTGCCTCTTCTTATAAGGGCACTACCTAACTAATCCCACCCTCAGGACCTAACTCTCTCCGAAGGGGCCACCTTCTAATACTGTCATGTTAGAGGTTAGGATTTCAACATGAATTTGGGGGACACATGTTCAGTCCATAATAGCTAAAACGTGCCATGAACTTGGCTACATATTCTTCACAATACCCCCATAAAGAATAATTCTTTCAACCTTCCATACGAGGTGTCCATATGAGGATACTGATGGACACATTCCTCGTACTTCTAAGGGATGACTTTACAATCAGTGCTAATCTCAGACCTCTCTGGAATTCAAGTGCAAACTCTCTGGAATTCAAGTGTGTTGGTTCTTCTTGCTGGTCTTTCCATGTCCCCTGATTGGACTTTGCTATTCACCACATCAGCCTGGACACCCAACTCAGCCCTGCTTTGAATTCACCAAAGAGGGTCCAGCCACAGAATAGCATTGATGACTGATGCAGATCCAGCTGAGGCTCAAAGGCAGCATGGAGGAAGGTCCCCTCTCGCTCTGCCCAGACGACAGCAGAGACACACATCAAGACAAGACAGCCCTGTTCTTGCTCCAAAGTCCTTCCTTGTCCAAGCTCTCAGCAGAGGCTTTGTTTTCCCCTAGCCCTGCCTACTCTTGACATGTCCAGATCCAGGTTCCTCTTTCCCAGACCTCTCCCATTTCTCACTCCCTCCATGTACAGAAATTCACTCCACCCTGCAGCAGCGTCTCTACTTACACTCCCCAAGGCACCCTGGTGATCGGTAAAATGGGGGTCCCCCAGTTACAGACCCTGCTGTGCTTAGAAACCAGCAAGGGCTTTAAACAACTCCTGCAAAAACTTCTGTTGGAAAATGTTACCAGTAATTCTGACCCCTAGGGACTGGCACTGTATCCATAACCCGTACTTGTCTGCAGGATAGAAAGCAGCCAAACATGACTCCCACCACTGATTTCCCATCAGTGAGCTCTGTTTCCCTCCAGTGATTCTCCATCAGATCTTCACAGCGCTCCCTTACCCGTAAGTACCGATCATTTAATGGGTTTGCCTATTACTATGGGTTTCCCTCTCCTAGGTAATGAACTCTGTGAGTACACAATCCTGTTCAATTCTGTACTTCTGATGCTTAGAAAGGGCCTGTCACCTAGGATATGCTCAGTAAATATTGTTTGAATGAGTGAACAAATATATGAACGAATGGTGGCCAGAGAAACCAACATGGAATTTGGAAGCTCTGAGCTATCGAACACCAGAATCCCAGATTTTGACCTGCAGTGCGAAATTGAGTGATAAATGACCTCCCTAACACATCTCTTCTAGAGGAATTCCATTCTTTCTTACATGGAGTTCTGTAAAGTGTTTTATTAAGCTGAATGTGGAAGGAGCCAGACACAGACAAGTTGCTAGCTCTCTTCAAAACTGTCCACCCCATAAAAAAAAAAAAAAAGGTATTGCACTCAGTCTCAAAATACTTATGTGGTGAGTGAAATGCCCCAGAACTAGGAATAGGCAATGAGACTATACAAGTTGCAACATGGTCCATATGTCCCAGTGGCCATGCTTTTCCAGAGTCTAGTCCCTTGGCCTTGAAACCCTTCTGTCTGGCAAATCCTTCCTCAACCCTGTAACCACCTGCATGACACCAAGCCAGTCTTTCCACCCCTGATGCTGCCCCAGCACACTAGAGATGGCTCATTGTCTGCTATGATATGATGTAAATTAACCAGTCTAATTATTTGCATATGTACATTGACACCTCACCCAATGGCACCAAGTCCATGAGTCAGGACTTGTGTTATATCATCTCACACAGAGTCTTGCCAAAGGTCTCTGTTGAATGAATTCAAAAATTCCAGAAATAGGTGCCCTATTGTTGGCTTCTCAGAACTACTCACATGCATGGTTTGATGTATGTCCTTGAGTTGCAATTAATTCTAAGGCTGAAAAAGCTAATGGATGATAGCACACACAACAGGTCCTTGGTATCATCTGCCAAGAGCAGACATCTTTCCATGGATGAGAAAAGCCTTAGATATGAATCCTTATTGATTCTGCAGGGCCATTCAAGAGATAAAAATATTTTTCTCCAAGGTAGAGGTATCATTCTCAAAAAATGCTTGCAAGTCTCCTATTTCATGTCTAAACTCTGTCAAGAAAATCAGGGCTTTGTGCCAGCCACTGGCTTGGGACAATGGATCTCTGTTTACTTTAGTTGAGATTAGAGAATCCTTCAACAGTCATCTTATCTAAGATGTCACCTCTGGGTCTCATTGCCTGGAAGCAATGGCTGGGTTGAAAGATCGGTCAGAATGCCTTGCAGTGACTTGTTGGAGGAGGCTGGTCACAGACTTGCCACATTTTTCCTCACTTGTCATGTATCCTCATGTTCAACAGCAGACATCAATTCCTCTGTGTTATTAATGGGAGAATGTCTTGAGATATATTGCAATCATCTCCTCTAAATGTAACTGAAGACATAAAACCAAGTAGGAACATCCTTTGGGTAATGTTCCAACATCTTTCCTCTTCTTGCCTTGATACTCCCAAGGTTCTCTTTGCTAGGAATTCTGGAGATGGACCAAATTAGGTTTCTTTACACCCTAATGAAAGTCATGAGTCCCAAGACACATAAAATCATGTGTGCTTTGGACTTGCAGATGGTTTGATGTGGCTGCACCCTGTTGTTTACCTACAAAAAATTCCTCCCTACAGGTGACAAAAACTGAGTGTTAAAACTATGTTTTCAAAGGTCTTACTGCTTGAAGGCTAGTCCATGGGCCACCAGCATCAGCATCACCAGCATCACAAGGGAACTCATCTGAAATGCAAATTCATATCCCTTTTTCCACCCAGATCTCTGAAGATGGGGTCCAGAAATCTTTGCTTTAACAAAATGTCTAGGTGAGTCTTATGTGTGTTAAAATCTGAGATCTACTGCTCTTAAATTTTTCCCATGTAGATTTCTCAGCCACACTTCCTGGAGGACTGCAATCTAAAGGTTCCATTGAGCAATTATCTGGGGGCCCCAACAGCTTCTAACAGTTATTCACAGGTTTTGCTCTAGGATAACCGCAAAACAAACTTGCTACATAAAAACTGATTGAAGGAGGAGGAGTAGGGTTGATAAGGAGACACAGGATCACTGTTAGGAGTGAGTACTTATTGAGTTCCTAGAGTTTTCTGGTGAGTGGTTTTGAGTAAAGTCAACACAAAGTGGTTCTAACCCTAAAAAGAGAAGAGGATTATTGGTGAAAGTCTGCTAAGTTCAGCCTGCCTACTCCCTGTTGTCTCATATCTGGTGATCTCAAGGACAATGGGTGAATTTCTCCTTGCATATTTCTTTCATCATTATGATAACCTGTACCATGAGACCTACAGTGGTGCATTTGTGAAATGAGTGAGACTCAACAGTTCCTCAGGTGAAGCTTTAATGAGAAACTTCAGAGGAGAAATTACAATTGATGCCACAGAAATACAAAAGGTTGTAAGAGACTGCTATGAACAATTACACACCAAAAAAACTGAATAACCAAAAGAATTGGATAAATTCCTAGAAACATACAACCTACCAGGACTGAATCATGAAGAAACAGAAAATCTGAACCGACCATGAACAAATAAGGAGATTGAATTAGCAATCAAAAACTTCCCAACAAAGAAAAGCGCAGGACCAGATGCTTTCCCTTGTGAATTTTACCAACCAGCTAAAGAAGAATTTATGCCAATCCTTCTGAAGCTCTTCCAAAAAACTGAAGACAAGGGAACACTTCCAGACTCATTCTACAAGGCAAGCATTACATTGATACCAAAGCCACATAAGGACACTACAAGAAAAGAAACCTACAGGCCAATATCCCTAATGAACACAGAGGCAAAAAATCCCCACAAAATATTAGCAAACCTAATTCAGCCACACATTAAAAGGATCATATACCATGGCCAAGTGCAGATGAATCTTGAGATCCAAGAACAGTTCAAACACATGTAAAATGATTAATATGCTACACCACATGAACAGAATAGAGAATTTAACACACACACACACACACAACCACGATCCTCCTGATAGGTGAAAAAAAAATCATTTGACAAAATTCACATCCTTTCATGAAAAAAACCATCAAGAAAGTAGGTATAGAAGGAATTTACTCAATACAATAAAGGCCATATCTGACAAGCACACAGTTAACAACATACTCCATGTTGAAAAACTGAACACTTTCCCTCTAAGATCAGGACAAAGCAAGAGTGCCCATTCTCATCACTTCTATTCAACATAGTACAAGAAGTCCTAAAAAAGAGCAAAGAAATAAAAGGCATCCAAATAAAAAAGAAGAAGTAAAATTGTCTGTGCACATGACACAATATTCTATGTAAAGAACCCTACAGATTCCACAAAACAGCTATTTGTAAACAAATATAGTAAGGTTATAGAATATACAATCAACTTACAAAAATCAGTTGCACTTCTATACACTAACAGTGAACTATCCAGGAGGAAATTAAAAAAACAATCCCATTTCAAAGCATCAAAAAGAATAAAATAAACTAAACCAAGGAGGTGAAAGGATTGCACACTGAAAACGATAAAAAACTGATGAAAGAAATTAAAGAAGATTCAAGTAAATAGAACATCCTGGGTTCATGGATTGGAAACACTTAATATTGTTAAAATGTCCATACTACCCAAAGCTATCTATATAATTCACAGAATTCCTATCAAAATCACAATGACATTTTAAAAACAAATAGAAAGAGCAATCCTTAAATTTACAAGGAACCACAATCAATTCTAAATAACAAATCTTGAGAAAGATGAATATAGCTGGAGGCATCACAGTTCCTGATTTCAAAATATATTACAAGGCGATGGTAATTAAAGCAGTATGCAACTGGTATAAAGATAGAAATATAAACCAGGGGAACAGAGTTGAGACCCCAAAAATAAATGAACACATATATGGTCAACTGATCAACAGCAAGGTTGCCACGAATGCAAAATGGGAAACGCATAGTCTCTTTGACAAATGGTGCTGGGAAAACTGGTTATACACATGCAAAAGAATGAAATCGGACCCCTCTCTTATACCATACACAAAAATCAACTTGAAATGGATAAGGCTTAAACATAAGACTTGAACCTGGAACACACAGGGGTAAGCTCCTTGACGTGGGTATTGGCGATGATTTCTTGGATATGAGCCAAAGCACAGCTCAACAAAAGCAAAAATAGACAAACGGAAGGACATCAAACTAAAAAGTTTCTGCACAGAAAAGAGAACAATCAACAGAATGTAAAGGCAACCTAAGGAATGGGAGAAAGTATTTGTAAATCATGTATCTGATAAGGAGTCAATGTCCACAATTTATAAGGAACTCTTACAACTCAAAAGAAAAAAAAGAAATCAAAGAACCAGATTGTGGAAAAGGGCAAAGGACTTGAATCAGCATTTCTTCAAATGGCCAGCAAGTATATGAAATGGTGTTCAATGTCACTAAACCTCAGGGAGATGCATGCAAAGCAAAACCACAAAGGGATCTCATCTCATATCTGTTAGAACGGCTGACACCAAAAAAAGTTAGAACTTCTTCAGCCGAAGATCTACTGACCACGTTGTGCCTACAGTTAGTGATACTGTACTTGCACTTAAAAATTAAAGACATTATATCTCATGTTGTGTTCTTAGCACAATGAAAAAACACACCCATAATCCCTTGCTTCTGTTTCTTTTTGGTTACAGAATCTCTCCCATTGTGTCTTAGAGTACTCTACAGACTGGAAAGTGCCCAATAGTGAGAACTATGAGAAGCAAGTACCCAAGATGAGCAGAGAATACTGATGTCAGACAAGCAACAACACAATTTGTCCATTCTGCTCTGGCTGTGAACTCCCAACCCTGTCTTTTGATGGGTTAGGCCCAGTTATGAGACTCCTAATGCACAGCATATGCACTAAAGAAAGGCTAGATGAAAGAAAAAGAAAGGAGATATGAGGCATTTCAACACTGAGTAACACACACAGACACACAAACACACCAGTTAAAAAGTAAGTCAAGCAGAGAAAGACAACTATCATATGATCTCCCTGATATGAGGAAGTAGTGATGCAACATGGGGGCTTAAGTGGGTAGGAAAAGAATAAATGAAACAAGATGGGATTGGGAGGGAAACAAACCATAAGTGACTCTTAATCTCACAAAACAAACTGAGGGTTGCTGGGGGGAGGGGGGTTGGGAGAAGGGGGGTTGGGTTATGGACATTGGGGAGGGTATGTGCTTTGGTGAGTGCTGTGAAGTGTGTAAACCCGGCGATTCACAGACCTGTATCCCTGGGGATAAAAATATATGTTTATAAAAAATAAAAAAATTTAAAAAAAAAAGTAAGCCAACGAAGATGGTAAGTCATGATGTGTGTAATAGAACCATCCCGACAATCTTGTATGATAACCCTCCACCAGCTCTAAACCTTCATCTGAAATGATGAAGATCTGCTCACATTACCACATTAGGGCATTATTCAAAATTTACTCAAGTAATTTCTTCAGAGAAAGCCAACTTCCTTATCCAATTGGAGATTCAAAAAACTAAGGGAGCCATCTGGTGGCTCGTATGCCTACTAACCAACATTTCTTCCCTTGGGCACAAGATGACAGTCCTATGAGCACTGTCCCGGGAACAAATGGGCCAAGCCAACCCAGAGCTGACAGAATGCATTCTGATGCTGTAGGAAAACTGAACAGTGCAATTTAGACACAATCAAACCAAAATCAAAGTTGGATATGATTAAGAGTAATCTGATATTATTCTCCCTACGCTCCAAAAGAGAGACCAAATAATGGCTCTGAGTAACAAAAAGTTGTGTTTTGCACCCCATTTCAGATTGCATTTTTCACAAAGAATACAAAGAGAATTACCTTAATAATTACAAAACTAGAAATCCAATAAAAAAAAAAAAACATGAAGCAAGACTTGCTGAAATGATGCACAGGTTTACTTGGCTTTATATCTTGCTTCTAGTTTGTAAGAGAAGCAGTAGAGTAAGGTGGAAAGATACAGTTCCCGCTCAGAAAAATAAAATAAATTCAGATTCTGAACATTGTAATTAAAAGTACCTTAAGGACTCCTAGATGGCTCAGTAGGTTAAGGGTCTGTCTTCAGCTCAGGTCATGATCCCAGGGTATTGGGATTGAGCCCCACATTAGGCTCCTTGCTCAGCGGAGAGTCTGCTTCTACCCCTCCCTCTGCCCCTCCCACCTGCTTATGCTCTCTCTCTCTCAAATAAATAGATAAAATATTTTTAAAATAATAATAATAAATTTAAGATAAATAATAAAAACATCTTAGCATTTAATGCATATTTCCTTTCAAGTCTTCAATATCACACTAAAATTGTTAATGATTTCAGTACAATGTCTGTTTCTTCAAATATTCTTTCTCTATGGTACATTTTTCTCATGTTGAAAGATATACGTGTATCACTCTTTCTATGGAGGGAAGATGACTTCAAAATTTCAGATAATTGCCTTGAGTTAATGATGGCTCTTCTGCAACAATACATTTCATAAACTTTTCTTCTAAACTTTATATCACTCCAATGTGCCCAGTCCCAATTAAGTTACTGGAAATGATTTTCTTCTTGCATGAGCAAAAACCCTGTTCCTTACATGAAAGCCTAATTATACCAATTTCACTGGCAGCCATGAAGAACAAGCAGTTTAGAGTTCCTCATTACTGCCTTTATACCTCATCATTAAAGTATAAATTGGCCATAAAAATGTACTAGAAAGTTGGCGTAAACATTAAAAGCCAAAATGCAATTTTCCAAATTACTTACAAAACCAATACAAAGACTACTTTAAAAGAGCACAAGTCGGGGGAGAAACAGAGGGAGAGCGGCAAGCAGATTCCATGCTGAGCACAGAACTCAACCTGGGCCTCAATCCCATGACCCTGAAACCATGACCTGAGCCAAAACTAAGAGTAGGATGCTAAACTCACTGAGCAACCCAGATGCCTCTAAACTATAGGTTAAACCAAATATAATATGTATCAGTGAAGTGTACTATGAAATGTACATTGTCACCGGACTATTCCTAAATTGATGGAATTCTGAGTTCTTTTTTAATTGCTTAACATCTTTTGTTTATTATTGTGGTTGTCTTTGATAAACTAAACATTTTCTGAGGTTCATAACCAGAAATATGTAAGTTATGTATCTATTAGTTCAAAACACTCTAACTACATTAACTGTATGTTCCACGTTTTATTGAATTGTTTTCTTTAAATCAGTTTTACCTCAAATTGCTACTGCAATATTTATTTCCTAAGGGTGTTAATGTATAAGTTGTCTCAACTTTCATTCTTAGTTTATATTCACCTTTCTGTTGTATTCAATATGAAGCTTCGTTTGATTTTTTGAAACACAAATGATTCCTTCATATTTAAAGCACAAATTCATTACTTTAAGTTTAATGAAATCCAGCCATTTTTGCTATAATACTTGCTTTGAAAATGTGAACTTGTTCCATCATGACTGATATATATTCGGGAATAATATATCACAAAATTTCATTTCTCCTTACATGCAACTTTGTCTGTCAGAAACACTAGATCAGTTCCCAATCGCAGTGTTTTTGCCCCTTCAGAGGACCATCTGATAATGTCTAGAGACATTTGCGTCACGACCGAGGGATTTGCTACCAGCATCTAGTGGGCAGAGGCCAAGGACAATGACGAACATCCCACAATGAGCAAGACAGCCCCCACAACACAAAATCATGTAGTACAAAATGTCAGCCATGAAAAGGGTGCAAAACATGGCTCTGGGTGGACACAGAGAACCGAGCTGTACAACAGGAATGTACAACATACTCACACAAATCCTTCAAGCATCTACCAGCCACCTTGGCTGACCCCAGCCTAGTCGGGCTGCTATCTCAACTTCTTGGAGTTCAGGTAACCTTCCTTCCACCATTTTACAATAACTCCCAAGCTCCATTTGCAAATTTCAGACAGTTTTTAAGGGACCTGTTCACTTCTTAATCATTTAATGTGCATAAAACTGGGCTGTTTTCACTGGGTCCCTAACTTCCCACTTTAACATATCACTGATGAGTTTACTGAGTGCGGTGTGCCTAACACATTCTTTGCATGAGCTCTGTGGTTTCTGCATCACGCCATGAATCTTAGAAACACACACAATGTATTACAGCAGAACCAAATGCATGGTTTTGTTTCTGCATTAAATACACTTCTTCTCTGATTGAATTCTTCACTTTTCAACTGTTTTCAGAAAAGACTTGAAAAGCCTTCACTGTTTATTACTTGCATTTTCAGGAGATGCAAAATCTTGCAGAAAACGCGTTAACGGGCATTGGAGGATTTACTGCCAACTGAACAAATTTAACATTTTTCTTCAGATTTCCTTCTAATGATATAAATAGAACGTGACAGAGGACACTCAAGTCCCGCTGTCCCTCTCTTCAGTCCTGTTCTTATGTTCATCTCATTCTCTTTTTTCCCAGGAAATAAACACGATGAATGGGGTAACTTTTCAGTTCATGCTTTTAATTTTCTACTACCTGTAGGTATGTGTGGTACTGCTTCATCTTTTATGGACAAGGGCTTTCTTAAGCTGCAGCTTGAAATTTTCATTTGACATCTTCAGATGTGTATACTTTGAGATGTACGGAACTGATTTATTTTAATTTTGCAGAGCGTTCCCTTCTCTGAACAGATCAGTCTTCTTTTTTTTAATCATGTTGCGTTACTCAGCACACAGTTCATCACTAGTTTTTGATGTAGTGTTCCATGATTCATTTTTTGTGTGTGAACAGATCAGTCTTTAACTCATTTTTATTCACTGACCATTTGTTTTCAGTTCCGTGAAGTGCCCATAGTTTTTATGGAGTCACTTAACCTTTCATTTTTAGGATTTCTTTAAATAATTTGTATATTGATTGTTTGTGGACTACATAAGGTTATGAATACTTTCTCCTAGTCTGTGGCATCTTTCATTTTATCTGTGGTGTCTTCTACTGTACAAGAGTTTTAAATTTTCTTTTCATTGTAATTTTAATTTTTTTAAGTAGTCTCCACACCCAGCATGGAGCCCGACATGGGGCCCGAACCCACCACCCTGAGATCAAGACTTAAGCTGAGATCAAGAGTCTGACACTCAACCCACTGAGACACCCAAGCATCTGAGAAGCTCTCAGTTTTGATGCAAATATATCAATCTTTTCTTAGGTTCATTTGCTTTTTGCATTTTAAGAAATTCTTTTATGTACTGAGGCTATAAAGATTTTCTACATTTTATTCCAAGAGGCAGAAGGGTTGTTTTTCATGCTTGGATTTTTAGTTTAGCAAGAATGTGGTTTTTGATAGCAGACAGAAGTGATCTACCTTTATGGATTTTTTCCAAGTGGAAAAGTCAATGGTCTCAACACAGGTTTGGAGGCCTGTATGTTAGTTTCCTGGGGCTGCTGTCACAAGGGGCCCCGTGGGGTGGCTTAAGACAGTGCAAATGTGTTATCAGCCAGTTCTGGTGGCCAGAAGTCTAAAATTCAGATGTCAGCAGGGCTCTTCTGAAGCCTGGAGGTGAGGATCTGTGCCAGGCCTTTGTCTTGGCTGCTGGTAGTGGCTGTCAATCCTGGTGGTTCCCTGGCTTGTGCTGAGTACCTCTCACCTTGACCTCTGCTGTCACATGGATTCTCCCCTCATGTGTCTGGGTCTTTCTGTCTCTCTGCTTCGGAATTGGCTCAGCTGTTGACCCTTCAAGGTCTCTCCTGACCCTTTTTCAGTGACACTGAGCATCCCCAGTGGCTCTCCAGCACCTTCCCTGCCGCCCGCTTCCCACACCCTCAGGCCAAACCCAACTGCCCCAACCCCAATGGCATTCTTTATTTTTTTTTTTAAGATTTTATTTATTTGATAGAGATCACAAGTAGGCAGAAAGGCGGGCAGAGAGAGAGAGGAAGGTAAGCAGGCTCCCTGCTGAGCAGAGAGCCTGATGTGGGGTTTGATCCCAGAACCCTGGGATCATGACCTGAGCCGAAGGCAGAGGCTTTAACCCACTGAGCCACCCAGGCGCCCTCCCAATGGCATTCTTTATTTTAGAATGTGTATTTTCTTTTCTAAAAAAATGGAAGTATCATAAACAGTGTTATGTTAATTTGAGGTACAATATAATAACCCAATAACTTCGTGCATTATTCAGTGCTCACAATAAGTACACTCTCAGTCCCCTTTTTCTACTCCACCTATCTCCCCAACTCCCCTCAGCTTATCCTCTGTATTTAAAAATCTGGGGGTCTTTTTGTCTTTTTTTTTTTCCTTTGTTCATTTATTTCTTAAGTTTCATATGAGTGAAATTATATGGTGTTATTATATGGTGTTTGTCTTTGACATTTCTCTTAGCATAATACCTTCTAGGCCAACCCATATTGTTGCAAATGGCAAGACCTTGTTCTCTGTTATGGCTGAGTCATATTCCCGTGCGTGTGTGCATGTATGTGCATGTATGTATGCATGCATGTCTGTGCGATTATCCATTCATCTAAGGATGGACACTTGGGTTGCCCCTACATCTTCGCTATTGCAAATAACACTACAACAAACATGGGGGGTGCGTGTATCTTTCCAATGTTTTCATTTTCTTTGGGTAAATACCCAGTAATGGAATTACTGGATTACATAGTCATTCTAGTTTAAATTTTTTAAGGAACTTCCATACTTGTGTCTGCGGGCCATCTAGATATCTTCTTTGGCAAAATGTCTATTCAGTTCCTCTGACCATTGGATTATTAGTCTTTTGGGTTTGGGGTTTTTTTGTTTGTTTGTTTTTGTTTTGTTTGTTTGTTTTGGTGTTGAGTTTTATGAATTCTTTATATATTTTGGGTATTAACCCCTTATTAAATATATCATTTGCTAATATCTTTCCCCATTCAGTTGGTTGCTTTGTTGTTTTGTTGATGATTCCCCTTCCTATACAAAAGCTATTTATCTTAGTGTCATCCCAAAAGTATGATTTGGCTTTGGTTTCCTTTGCCTTAGGAGACATTACCTGGAAAAATATTTCTACAGCTGATGTGAAAGAAATTACTGCCCAGGGTTTTTTCGCTAGGGCTTTTATGGTTTCAGGTCTCACAGTTAGGTCTTTAATCAGTTTTGAGTTTATTTTTGTGTATGGTGTAAGAAGTGGTCCAGTTTCATTCTTTTGCATGTGGCCATCCAGTTATCCTGGCACCATTTAGAGACTGTCTTCTCCCTATTGTATGTTCTTGCTTCCTTTGTCATAAATTAATTGACCATATAATTGTGGGTTTATTTCTGGGCTCTTTATTCTGTTCCATTCATATGTCTATTTTTGTGATTGGCATTTTAAAAAAAATGTTAACCAATACCCTTAAAATGAGAAATTATCAGGGTAGTCCCAGTGAATATCTACTCTGACTACATCTGTGGTCAGCAGTGCTGTGGACACTGAAGATCACCGCCACTCTGCTCTCCTTTGTACCCTGCTCTCCTCCTTGCTCAGTAAGAGAGTCCCAACAGCTGGGTTGAGGACGACGGGGGTGGCCTGCCCTCTAATCTGTCTTGACTTGCAGCTCCCTGCTGTCATTCCTTATGTTTGAGGGGACAAGGCACCAAGACACCAGTTCAGTTCCAGAAGCTGAGTTCACACAGCATCACACCAGCTTTCTAGGCATGCTGTCTGCATAATAGCACACTGTGAGTGGGGCTGAGTTGTTCAAGTTGACATTGAGTAGACACAGCCCTCATCTTGTGCAACGGGGAACAGTTCAAGGAGGTGGGGGTGTTGGGTGCGTAGAGGTGAGTGTGTGCAACAAGACTCATCATTAAGTGGCACGTGTTCGTCATCACAAGCCGAACATGAACCCTCCTGTTTCCCATGCCCAGCTCTGAAAGCTGTGTCAGCAAACAGACTGAAGAAGTAAAACCCTTCACTAGAACAGCAGGGAAACCCAAAGCAAATTACTCTGTGGGGTCAACAAAGTTGGAGTGTCTCATGCAGTGGTTCTCAACTGGGGCCATTTTGTTCCCAGGGAACAAATGTCAATATCTGGAGACATTTTTTATTTCCTGACTGGGGAGTGCCACTGGCATGGAGTAGGTAGAAGCTAAGGATGATACTAAGAATCCTATAATATACAGGACGGCCTCCCAGAGCAAACAAGTATCCAGTCCAAAAGGTCTACAGTGCAGAGGGTAAGAATCTGTGTTCTAAAGGGATATGCAGACAACTTCAAAAAGATGATCTGGAAGCATACAAAAGGACAAAAGAGAGGTGTTTCCCTCATTCTACCACTACCTGTAACTTAAAAGTAGATGCCTAGAACAGTGCCTGATATACTGTAGGCATTCAATAACTATTGACTGAATAAGGAAATAAGGAAAGATTCAATTATAATCTGACTGCCGGTAAGAACGTCCCTAACTTTTATACATTGAACTTTTTAAAAAATAACATGCTATCATAAGCACGTGGTGACATTGCCTTTTGCATGAATAAGCTGAGCTTTGCATCGGAGGAATGACTTCTAGCTAAACATTCGGTTTCAATGGAATCACTGTTTTTGTTTACAGTGCTGTATTTGTTCATTTGATTATATTTTAGCATTTTCCTATTACTATTTGTCAAAATAAATGGAAAATGAAAAAATGCAAGCAAAGCAACTAGAAGTAAAAAGTGGAGAACTTACAATAGTAATGCAATAGAGAGAAAACGAAGCTGGAATTCCCTAAGTGGAACAAAAGTGGCCCGTCGGGTGCTCGCTAGACTCTAGCTCGCGTAGTTTGCATTGAGTTACTAAAAACCTAAAATCAAAGAACTATATGGGATGCTGGAACTACAAAATCAAAACCATGGCTAAAGGACTAGAGGTAATAAGGGACCATCTGTATTTTTTATGTGCTCATTTGTATAAATATTAATGTATTTTTTAATCTTCCTGGCATAGAAACATGTCCACTCAATCTTTAAGTTTTGCAGAATAGTGCACGTTTTGGGAAATATGTTATACAAGCAGGCAGAGGGTTGTCTGTATTGGTCTTCTAAAGCAGGGACATGCCTCTGGGGTTCTGGGAAGGGCGGGGATCAGCCTACAAGGGAAGACTATGGAAGAGAGCCAGAGAGGTCCTCCCTGCCCAGGGCAGCAGTGCCTCCCCACTCCGTGGGCAGATTGCCACAGGATTTGCCAGCAGTGGAGGGGAAGACTTCATAGTATCACTGTCTAATGGCAGCATCATTAAAATAATCTCCCTCCCACCTCTTGTGCTGATTCTATGCATCCAAGCAACCTTCTGACTCTACTCTGCGTTCCCAGGTATTTTTGCCTAAAGGGAAATGGTATGTTGCTTTTAGCAAATATAAGCTCACTGGTTAATTACATATTTCATTAGAACTTAATAAAACTGGCAATGTCCCACTGTTCGTTAATGGGATGCTATTCTAACCAAAATACCTGGTCTTGGGATGTTGACATGTTGGCTGAAGTCTACACCTCAGATTACGGGAATTAACTGTTCTAGTAAATGCCACTCCTTGGGGGCTGCTTATGCTTGTGCTGATGTTCCCAGGTCTTCCCCAGTCCTAATGACCATTTGCAGCTGGATGAACTTCAAGCTTGGGGATGGCCTGGCCAAACAGCAGGTCAGTGAGTATCTACTGGGCCACTTCATGTGTTAATGTCACAGCTGCAAAAAACTCATTAGTGCTGAGTACCCTGGGAAATCTTGAGAGCCACCCTTCCACCAACCTCTGGGTCAAAGGCAATTCACAGAGACCCCCCAAAGCCAAAACAAGACCTACAATAAATCTGGGTAGGGGCTCCCACAAGCCTCCTGTGGTTTGATTTCTTAAAGGAGGCATCTACTTAGCTGAAGCCCTAAAAAGATCTGAAATAGGCCCACTGCCTCCAGGAATCTCAAAAGGATCTTTTCTGCACAGAAATGTATTTTTCCACATGATGATGCTTTGCTCCTTTCACAGTGAGGGGTCTTTGAAGCTCCTCAAAGTGTCAGATCGACAATGTAGCCTGCTGTTGCTAAGCTCTGTGCCCTTGTACTTCCTCTTCTTATCAGTAAAAGGATGGGTGCGGGTATGCACACACACATGCACTGAGGGGCAGGAAGGGATATTAGATTCCAATAACCCCACGCTGAACCTTCCCCTCCTCAGCCCTGTGGCACCTCTCTCCATGGCACATCATGAGGTTGGCTTTGACTGATATGTACGTACATGACTTTCCTAGCCCCCAACCTCCACTGGACTGCAAGCTCTCTAGAAAGAAGGGCAGCATCTTAACCTCCCAGAATTCTCCACAAGGACCACTATGCAGCAATGCTTCAAAAAACGTCAGTTCCTGGGTTGCCTGAGTGGCACGGTTGGTTAAAGCATCTGACTCTTGGTTTTGGCGAGGGTCATGATCTACGGATCCTGAGATCAAGCCCTGCACTGGGCTCTGTGCTCAGCATAGAATCTGTTTGAGTTTCTTTCTCCCTCTGCCCCTCCCACTCATGCACACTCTTTCTCTCTCTCTCAAATAAATCTTTTAAAACAAAACAAGTCATAGTTCCTCTTGACTGTTTTTCCTACCGATGGTTCTGAGGAGTTTCAGGTGAAGAAGAGTGGGTGTCCCATAGAGGCACCGAAAGTCTGACTCTTGAGCTTCTTGGGATACTCTTCAAGGTACTTTCTGTATCTGCTGGGTCTCCTGTTCTTGGCAGAAAAGCAGATGTTCCACAGACAGATACTGACAAGATGTATAATCTGCGAATAAACCCCACTTTGCCCCCTGGAAAGCAGCATGAAACATAACTAAAAGAAGAATAGCTGATATGTGGCTGAGCATGTGGGAAACACTACCAGATTGCATAGTACACAGAATATTTGAAATCCAGTCTGTCCATAAAAAAAAAAAAAAATGTTCCCTTAATGGACGTATATATTCCAACAGAAGAATTCTGGTAGAAATTCATTTTGGACTGACTGACTTTTTCATGGCATACAGAAATAAACGAATGTTAGATCATCTTCATTACCAATGTTCCCTTAATTCTAGACTGGCACTGTTGTTTCTCCAAAGCAGGTGGGTGGGAGCGGGTGGACTAGATACTAGGAGCTGTTGGAAAGGACAGACACCAAAATGGTGTGGGGAAGGTGGTTGAGGCTGAATCTCCTTTCCAAACACGTACTAACAGAATTTGTAATAGCATCTGCTTTGTCTTATCAAAACAAAGAATGCTTTGCATGGTGTTGCTTTTTATTAAAACATCAGCCCACAGTAGCATTTAGTAGCAAGTTCTCTGAAAGACGCCTTAGTGTCTCCCTACTCTAAAAATGGAAAAAAAAAAAAAAAAAAAAAAATGAAGAAAGAAACTACAGGAACAAAGGGAATTTGTCAGAACGCTTGCAAGGCTGTGTTGTCACACATATTTATCTGCAAGGGATCCTCCTGAGCTCTCTGCTCTCTTTGCCTTCTTTGTCTTTCCTTATACTTTTCCTGCCTTTTCTGTAAAGCAGGGTTAGTGAGTTTTTCACTATGTTTTTCTCCGTTGGCCCTGCAGGTGGCGCAAGCGTCCCAGTGCGCTCACACCGCCTGACTATAAATAAATCCTGATTCTTCAGAAGCAAGGACTTGCCATATCACCTTATGTAACTAAAACAGGCAGTTTTCTGTTTTGCTTTCAGCCAGAAACCAACTGTTCTGGGAATCACAGGGCCATTAGACCTTATAAAGCTGAAATTAATATAAAGAGGCAGAAGAAGAAAAAGAACAGGCATCCATGACTGGGAGTTTGAGGCAACAGGTTTAAGTGGGGGGCGGGAGGGTGGATTTTGACTTCGTAAGAATGAGCCCAGCAAAATACACAAACACATATTCTGCCAAACAAAAATCCCTATTACAGCCTGAACAAGATGAAAATTCCAGGTATGACTGATCAAATGGCAAACCCAACAGGGATTTGTGTAGTGATGTCCAGTGTCCACTTGGGGGGCCATGTCTGTGACAGGGTTCTGTTCATCCCAAGTTTCTGGGTTGTACTGAAAATCTGCTCTTCATGGGATATAGTTTGTTCTTTACAAAATCTCCCTCTGCCTGGGTCCTGTGTCTTAAACCCACTGGTTAAGGTTCATAGGGTTCTGGGCTGCAGCAGGTGGACTAATTCAAGCCTTGCTGGCCACACATCCGTCCGTCCTCCACCCCACAACGTGCAGGACCTGAGCCCTAAAGAAGTCACGGCCCTGGTCTCCCCAGGTTGTCCCAAGTGTTGATACGATCATGTGCAAAATCAAGAGCTGTGAACACTATAGCAGAAGCAGTCCTTCGCTTTTTTGTCTCTCCCACTAATCTGGAAGCTCTTTATTTTTCATCTAGGTATCTTCCATAGCTGGTGGTGTTCCTACTCCAGAATGCATGCTCAACAAATAGGCACAATGACAGGGTACAGCCCAACTCCCAAAAGCCGTCAATGGATTGTCCAAAGGGTTCTGGTGGACGCGACATGGCACTTACTTATAAGCCAATGTCGTTCCAGCCGGACCCAGCTACTGCACCTATTTGTAGAAATATGTCTTGGGTTCTAGGTGGGAAAACTAAGGAAGAATCTGGGTGTCTTTGAATCAGTTAGCTACAGGTCGTAACAGTCAATATTTCTTTGAAAAATAACACGACACTGTTTAAGCACTGATATAATCTCTCATTAAATGTTCATAACAATCCGTAAGATCAGGTTTTATGATCACATTTTATTTTTTTTAAAAGATTTGATTTACTTGTTTGACAGAGATCTCAAGTAGGTGGGGAGGCAGGCAGAGAAAGAGAGAGAGAGAAGAGGAAGCAGGCTTCCCGCTGAGCAGAGAGTGGATGCAGGGCTCGATCCCATGACCCTGGGACCATGACCCAAGCCGAAGGCAGAGGCCTTAACCAGCTGAGCCACCCAGGCACCCCTTATGATCACATTTTAAAGAGAGGAAACCAAGTACCAGGGAAGTTGAGTGATTTGCTTAAAGGTACACCGTAAGTTGCAGAGTCAGGGTGCGAACCCATGTGGTATGCCTTGCGAGCTGTTTCTCTGCATCACTACCTGTCCTCCCTCCCTGTGCTGCGCGGGTGTCTCCAGTTCCATCAATGGAAAGTCTTAGGCAGCACCCACGCTAATACCAGTAACTTCCTCCTGGGAGGTGGGGGGGATGGAGGAGGAAGGGCTTTGAAATCTGACCTGACTCAACCTTATCAGTCTCTGTCATCCATGTTGCTCCCACGCATACATCGTCATCCACTAAGGGAAGCTTCTAGAACTTCAGTTCAGAATTTCTGTTCTTCTTGGAACTTTCAAGTGCTTCCTGGAGATCCTATTTTCTAATCAAGATGAATGAAATTAGCCAATGCAATTAGGATGACAAACTCTATTGGGACAAACAAACCTCAAAACCTACAATGGCTCCAATGCAGGAGAAATTTACTTCTTGCACACACAAGCTCACACGTTCACGATCATTGCTCTCCTCCCCTGAGTGATTCCAGGACCTGAGCTCCTTCTTTTGAATTGTTCTGTCTTCAACAAGAACAGCATGCATCCCCGTCAATTCAGCAGAAGGAGAAACAGTACAAAGAATTTTGAACAGGTGGTTTGGATGGGCCAGGCCCAGAAAGCACCCATTACTTCCGCTTACATATGATTGGGCAGAACACGCTCATGGTGCTGAATCTAGGTGCAGGGTTAACTGGAAAAATACAGCACTGTGCCCCGGAAGAAAAGGAAACGGGTTTGATAAATAGCTGGCCAGTTTCGGCCACACAAGCTAATCTTAGAATTAGCAAGAGGTGCAATCAATAAAAGAATTTCAAACCCTGACGTCACTACAGTCCATCAAGTTTTGGGTTTTTGTTTTGTTTTGCTTTGCTTTTGGTAAGGGAGAACACCATGACATTGCAACTTCCAGGTTCTTCATTTTATGCAAGTAATTCAATGGCACAAGGAGACCCATTGCTTATCAGTCATGGCTGCACCGGCACAAGGAGGCTGCAGCCAGCAGTCATGGACCTCTGTTTTGGCGTTGATGTTTTACTGAACATAACCAGTATTTCATACCATCCTGTGAAGATAGCGTCACCCATAGTGAGAGATGGCAGAGGCAAAACTGCTGATGACATCAGAAATCACAAAAAGGCGAATTTATTCAGAAAACGTGGCGGGGCTGGTGCTATCCACTGGGCTCCTCCCTCACTCCTTTCTCTACCCCAGGCTCCCCGCATACCTTGGGACTCCCAGAGACAAGTTTGCACACTTGTGTTCTGAAGCTCTATCAGTGACTGTGAAGAGCTGTGGACAGATTGATGGATAAATACTCTGTGCCATTATCCCAGGAAAGACTATTTCTACAACTACCTCCACAGCTCTGCTTTCCTAATTACCATCAACCATATGATACTCAGGTGCCCCTTTTCTAAGGATTTAAATGCCTGTAGAATAAAAATGATGGATGGGCCCCCGACTGCTCCTGGAATCAGATCACCTTCGTCTGTAGCACAGGAGCCTTTCAGGACTCATACTCAGAGAAGCTCACAACCCTGGGGACCAAACAGCGGGTGCCCAACTGCTGAGCGACTTTCCACTGCAGGAAATGGATGGTATCACACCCCCTCTAGCAGAATCTTGAGATTAGGATCATCTTCTTGCCCCTACTCTATCCCTTTCTAACTGACCAAATCCTAATTAAGTAGAATCACAAATTAGTTCCTGTCACAAACTGAGTACAGAGTGACTGGTGACTGGTCATATAAGGAAGCAAAGACATTTGACTAGAACATTTCAATCATAAGCCTTGATAATGAGCTAGCTACCCTAAAGGATTTATCTTTTAGAGGACACATATTCTAATTCCAGAAGATGGAACACCATTGCACAAATTTGGTTCATTCTACCCCTTTCATATTATAAGAAGGACAATGATGCTATCATGCTTATATAATATATATACTTTATGACATATTTATAAAATTATAAATCATATATAATATATAATTATTTATAACATATATTTATTATCTATTATATAAGATATATAATATATATAAAATTATATATAATATAGTATAGTGTGATATACTTTATATGTTATTATAGTAATGCAATATTATATATAATACAGTGTGTATATAGATATAGATACAGACATTTTGTCTTCAGCACCTTTCACAGTGGTGGCAGAGGTATTTAAGAAATAGCTGGGAAAGGAAGGAAGCAACTAATGAACGAATTTACAAATAAGGAAGGAAGGGAGAGATACAATCTGATGTACTGCTAAAGCCCTGTTAGATTTTTCACAAGAAGTTACTGCACTCAAATGAGGAGATATGCCTTTGCCCTTAACTCACTGATAAAATGAAAAGGAAGCCAAGCCCTGAAGACAGTAGGTTCCCAGGCCTGGTTTAACGGCCTAAAGCCCCGATGAAGAACCCAGAGATCTGGCACTGGAATTTGTCTTCTTTGCTAAATAGCTGAGAAGTTGTAATTTGGAAGGAATAATTTGCATCTCTTCTGGGCCTCATTTTCAATATTTTAAAATGCGAACACTTCCTGGTCTTTGGGTGGGGCATGGGGAGGATAGGCAGGCGGAGAGGGACTGTGAGTGGGCTGTGGGATAACAGAAGGGTAAACTATTGGGGGAAGATACAAGGACTCCAGAGAAGCAAAGTGTTATTGATGTCAATTCAGAATTTAGAAGACAGCACCAGTTACATATTCATCTGTAATTTTCAAAATGCATTCTCCTGCATGTTCCAATGTTAATGCAAACACATAATAAAGGCGTCTGCTTTTGCATCTGGGACAAGACCTCAGAAATCATCAAAGCTGAGACAGGGAAACTGAAGGCCTCCACAAAAATCTGCTTTTTGCTCCTCTTCATGCTTCTATTCTTGCGAGGACCTGTTGTGCCTCAGAAGGCAAATAGTGTCTGTCTTCCTTGTCAGAGACAAGGAGTGAATGATTTCTGTAGAAAAGATAACACCTAGAAGGGCCAGGTGAAAATGACTGGACAAAGCCATATTCTGGACCATCGGTGCTAGACTTATCAACACCAAGAGTTGCTGGCTCCAAGGGCTATCGTGTTTGTTCCAGCCAGTTCCCGGATACCTGAGAGGACACATACACCAGACCACAATCCTCAATGAAAACCCCAGACCCAGAGCCAAGAAAAGACTCCCTCCTTTCCTTTCCTCGTCTGTACCTGCACTCTCTCTCTACCTTTAATAAACTCTGTTTTCACCTCCCGCTGGCTTAAGTTTAATTTCCACCCTACTCCCTTGGCTGGTCCTGCAGAACCCCCTCTGGGTCCTTGGACCAGGACTGTCTACATCAAAAGCACTGATGAGCCTGTATGGTTTCCCGGGTGGAGGGCAGGGGGCAGCAAAACCAAACATTTGGCTGGCCTGACAAATGAAGTAAACAGCTCTGGAGAATAATGAAAATCCCCGCCACCATGCAAGCAGTACCCATCAGATAGCATTTTTTTTTAAAAGCAAGTAATGAGGAAAAGGCATTTGTGTAGACACAATGACTAATGAATGAGCAGTCTCTGAAAAGCCCAGTTGGTGTCAACCAGTTCTTACCTCACACCTGAGTCACTGTGAGGTACTTTCCTTAATTCTACAAAACAGGCCATCCGTGCTTTTGTTTTATTTTTTTGGAAGTGCCCTAAGTGGTCTCTGTGTGTGAGGAGCTTAAAAACAAAGACAAACCCCCCCCCCCCAAATATAACTATGGGCAACAGTATCTAGAGTAAGAAATTCCAGGCAGCTAGTCCACTGTCTTTAATTTCTTTCCTATTGGCTTCCTATCAAAAATAACCTTTGCTTAGAAATGTTCCTCCTGTTAAATATGCCTGAAGTCCAACAGCTATTAAACAAAGTGACAAATTAAATTAAACAAAGTGACAAAACATGACAGAACTATTTTGAAATTGACTGAATCATAAATTCTTCTCATGTCCTCCCAAGGCAGTGGGTAACAGATATTCTCTTGGATGCTGGTCTGGGGAGGACACCGAATGGCCCAATCCTGCAGCTACTGAAGAAAATCTTACTCTGAGTTAGCAGACGCTTAGCCTCCAATCTGGATATTTTTATTCCCTGAAGATTTAGGAATGCATTCAATTCTTTATATTTCCTATTCTTTCACTTTGCCTCCCCAGACTCTTAATTGCATTGCAAAGTCTTTTTTTCCCACTTGTCTGTTTGTTTTTCCACAATGGCAAAGGGGTGGGACCAGCTCTCCCCTTTCTAGGCCAGCAACAACAAAATCCCTCCAACAAAGGCCTGAGTGCTCACCCCACACTTTCTCAGCCAAGAATTTTCTTCGCTACAATGTACTCCATCTTTACAAACCCTCACTTTTTTTTTTTTTCTTCGTTTTACTTTCCATTTATATCATTGTGGAGGCTCCAGGCTTGACGTGGGCTTTCCCCGGCCTCCACAATCAGGTTCTCGCCCGCCCCAGACATGGTGACTCACCCAGGAAGAAGGTCTAACAATGTGCTGGGCTGCCACCAGCTCCCAATATAGCCCTCCCCTGCCCCGCCACAACTCAAGCACTCCCCCCACCCCACCCCTGGAGACTCAGGGCCACTCCCTTGGCAATGCAGCACCAGGGGGGGCTGCTGAGAGGGGATACAGCCCCTGACATCTCTCAAGATCAGGCCAGTTTCTAGTAGAGCTTTCCCACTCTCTTACAGACCCTTTTGTCCTCTAAGGCTCCCAGCTTCCAAATCTCTAAATGACTCGTAGACCTGGACTTGAATCTGAGTTCGGTTCTAATCTCCAGACACCCAGGTCTTAGGCATCACCTCCCCCACTACCCACACACAGAATGCTAAATTAGACACTTCTGATAACAAACTTCCCTTCAGTTCCCGAAGCCTCCATCCCTACCTGAGCTTATCCAATTGTTCCGTGGTGCCTGGTACAAAGGAGGCTGTCAGAGGGGTTGCTGACTCCAGTGCCCAGGTATTCGAGTACATTAGGAGGCCGGGTTAGGACACTTGAGCAAGGCAAAGCAGGTGCTAAGGAGTTGACAGAGCTGGAAACCTGTGCTCAGGAGCTGGGTAAAGTGCACAAGGGCCCACAGCTAGGAACTGGCTTTCGAACACCCTGAATTCTATATATTTTCCTACAGTCTAGGGTTTGTATGGATAGCTTCAATCATCCCTTAGTTCCTCTTTTTCTTTTCTTTTTTTTTTTTTTTTTCATCCCTCAGCTTTTCTTATCAGCCCACATGCTCCTGAATGACAACAAAAGAAATGGCACTGGGCAGCCAGAAAAGCCCTTCACAGGATGCCCTTGGTGCAGCCAGTAGGGGGCCCCAGTGAGGCCATGGAGAGAGGCCCAACCACCTCTGGCCTTTGGGTACTTTTTCCAACTGTAATACTCTGAGCTAATTATGTGACACAAGTTGTCACTCACCCTCTGCCTCGGAGAGTTTGGTTTACTTCAGGACTTAAGGGAGGACAGGAATTCATTTTAAGTATTTCACAGAATCCTAGAGCCATGAACACGGGTTGCACTTCTCCCCCTGCAATTAACAAGCTTTCCCCCAAATCAGCATCTTCACTGGACATCAAGGGCCAAGTCTAACTTTACAAAGCAGGGTTCTGAAAGGATTAGTATCTGTATGTAGTTGTATAAAGAATGTAGTTGTCTGTGTCATATATTTCCACATAGCAAATATCCGGCCGCTAATGTTGCCTTGGAAACTCCCATAGGAAGGGGCAGGAACGGGGCACCTGGGTGGCTCAGTCATTAAGTGTTTGCCCTCAGCTCAGGTCATGATCCCAGCGTCCTGGGATCAGGCTCCCTGCTCAGCAGGAAGTCTGCTTCTCCCACTGCTCCTCCCCCTGCCCATGCTCGTTCTCTCTCTCTCAAATAAATAAATAACATCTTAAAAAAAAAATGCTCCTGTACATCAAGCAAGTCACCCATATTTAATACCTGATAACACCCTAGATCAGTAAAATTACACAGAGTCTCACTATATAACAAAAATGAAAAGAAGGAAACAGCCTACCTGTCTGCCAGGCCGTAATCACTGAACTGTCTTGGGAGTC
This sequence comes from Mustela nivalis, assembly GCF_964662115.1. Lineage (NCBI taxonomy): Eukaryota > Metazoa > Chordata > Mammalia > Carnivora > Mustelidae > Mustela > Mustela nivalis. The sequence goes on along the minus strand of NC_139026.1, from coordinate 121,953,247 downwards.
GATATGTATAAAATGAGACAAAGAAATCCATGCTATTAAAGAACACAGAGACATGCAAGATATTTTTATGTTATGGGCAAAGGAAAAGATCCCCAATTCTTTTGCTGAGGTCATTCAGCGATTTTAGAGAAACACGTAATGAAAGTGTATCACCAAGTTTAACAAAAAACCGATTTGCATTGATGTTACCTTGACCACCGTTATGCTAAGCTGAGGTCTGAGTGGGATCAGCAATCAGGCAGAAGAGAAGGGAGATAAATATATAGGGTGCATTGGTCATCCTTCCTTCTCTTTTTCAGTCTCTAAATGGAGTTACTTAAATTCCTTCTTCTTACCCCTTACCTCCTTATCCACCCCCAAGGCCCTATCTTCCAACAACAGAGTATGAAAGCACATCCAAAGCCCCTACCCCCGCACCTGAACCTCCAAGCTTCCCCAGGGGCGTGGGGGGTGCCCTGTCAGCTTGACTATGAGTGGGCAGAAGGCAGACTGTCACACATGCAACCGTGCGGTGGGTCTAGAAGGCTGAAGCTAAAATGACTGTGTTCTGTGCTACTCTGAAATTTACTGTTGTAGAAACACACTCTGCATGTGTAAACTAAATAAATGTGTGCTCTGGTCATTGCAGTGAGGAAGTCACCTTGATGAGTCTTAAAGAGGCTAACATAGGATTATGTGTGAGGTGAGGGGTAGGGGGAGGGAAACCATTGAAGAAGCACCTCCAATGCCCCAGGCTTTATGCTAAGCACATACAAATCCTTAGGAATCGCCACCAAACAATGGCTTGAAGGGAGTTGGTTTAGGGCTGATTTTACAGCTCAGGACATAGGTTTGAAGAGGTTCTAGTCCCAGCCTTTGAAAGCTGGTCTTCTAGAACCCAGGCCTTTTCTGGGAGGCGACAATCCTCTGAACCTTAACTGTCCTCATCAGACTCAAAGAACAGGGAATCTGTAAGGGGTGAGAGGCAGGAAACTGAAGGCAGAGGCAACTGTAACAACCTTTGCCCTCTAGGTTCTGGAATTCCCCTGATGCTGTCCCCACCTCTTGTCATCTCTTTTTTTAACCACGCCCAGCAGACATGTCTGCTTCCTCCCGACTTTGGCCACCTTCCCTGCTACCTATGCTCTTTCTGGTTTTCTAGCTCACATCCCTTGTCAAGAAACACTACATTCAGGATGTCTGGGTGGCTCAGTTGGTTGGGCACCTCCCTATGGCTCAGGTCATGATCTCAGGGTCTTGGGATCGAGCCCTGCATCAGGCTCCCTACTCAGCAGTGAGTCTGCTTCTCCCCCTCTCTCTGTGGTCTCTTTCACCTTCAATCTCTCAAAAAAATAAATAAAATCTCTTAAAAAAAAAAAAAAAGAAACAATAAATTCTTGTTGGGAAGAACATATGAGATGACAAATTGGATTTGTAAGGGAGAACTCAAAATCAAAATTTCACACATTGATTTCTACCCAAGGCAAAATAAACAAACCAAAAAACAACAATTAAAAAAAAAAAAAAACAACTCTAGGGTGCCTGGGTGGCTCAGTCGGTTAAGCGCCTCAAGTCACAATCCCAGGGTCCTGGGATCGAGTCCCACATTGAGCTCTCTGCTCAGCAGGGAGCCTGCTTCTCCCTCTCCCTCTGTCTGCCGCTCTGCCTACTTGTGCTCTCTCTCTCCCTGTCAAATAAATAAATAAAATCTTTAAAAAAAAAAAAAACCTCTAGATAGATACAACTTTAAAAAATGCATTATTATAATCCTGCTTCCTGATACACTGACATTACAGTGAAACCGTAACTAGTCAGACTTCTACTAACTGGTACTCTGAATAACTAGAATTCCTTTTTTTCTGAATTCAAAGTTGAAGAGCAAGAGAATCGATACTCAAATCTCACCAAGTGCTAACTAAGCAAAACAGATTTGGGACTGTGCTCTGGAGTCAGGGTATATGTCCCACCCCTCCCTAAGTCCTATCTTTCTCCAGCTGGAAAATTCTTACTTGCCTGTTGGGTTTTATTTTGATGACTTTGTCCTGGGTAAGGTCTTCCCAAACTGCAGGTAGTTCTTCTTCCTTTAAAATCCCAGATAACTTCACACATCTCTCTCTCTCTCTCTGTCTGTGTGTGTGTCTCTCTCGACTCTGGCACTTAACCACCCTGAATTGCCACTATCAGTCTACACATATGGTTCTGAATCCAGACAAAGGGCCAAGGCGATCATCTGTGTGTTCCCAAAGCACAGTGCATAAAAAGCACATGTTCCCCCAAAATACTTGTATTAAAGAATAAAAGCAAATGAACTAAAAAGAGACCTTTTCCACTTTCTATCTTCGCATCTACATTGCCACACTATTGGTCCCTCATTTCAGAACAATGATGCGTAACTTCCTGAATCAATAGGTTATGAAATGGCTTTTGGATAAGTAAGTGCTAAATAAGAAGTCAGCATATGATAATGTATCTCATAAAGACAATCAACCACTGCCAACATCACAAAAGCAAGCCTTTCTAGTTTACGATCACTTTTACTCAATCCTACTATTCGATTCATAAAAGCATTCCTGCCCTCCAGGCAGAAGAGCTTAGGGGGTGATGGCTGTTCTTAGAGCAGGACACACCATACATCACACTTCGGTGAGATTGACAGGAAATATATCTCTGCCCTTGGCATGAGAACTGAAGAGAGGTAGTGATCCAAATGGAAATGGACCTCCATGCTCACAACTGAAGACCAGAGTGGTCTTCGTAACATAGCATATATTATACACACACACCCATGTCCATGTAAGTGAAACAAAAGGTGCAAAAACCAGTATTTTCTTATCCTCACTACCTATGTATGGTACATATTATTGCCTAGTCTATTCTGTTTTCTATCTTCAAAACCAGTTGCAATCCACCAAAGTGGTTTCAGGATCCAGTGGTGCGTCAAGACCTGAGTATAAGGAAATCTCCACTGTATCCAAAAACCACCAATCAAACAGAGCACAAGTCAGCTGCCTTAACTTAGCCCTGATCCGCACTGGTCAGCAAAAACGGCTCTGAGGGACAGCATACCCACTATCTCTGTATTTTAATTCTGTCCAATAACTGTTACCAGGTCTTACTTCATGCTTCTGAAACCCAAATTACTACCAACACCACCACTGCAAGGGAGTAATTTACTAGAACAAGAAGAGAAAGAAGTGATATTTAACTCCTGTTATAAATATACACTAACAAGTAGACGTTCCATGGGAGATGCATAGAAGGAATGCCATTGGACGTGAAGGAAAGGAATGACACAAACAGTGCTTCCATCTAATCATCGCCATGTCCTCCCTCACTCCCAGTTCACAACGTTTGACAGAAGCCGTTTTATTCCCAGGGGTCATTTCCTAAATTGACAATCACCCAGAATATGCACTTCACCTCAGTTTCAATGCTTGATGACTCATTCTTGGGGAAGTGTCTCTTTTTTTTGAGTGTTAGTTCCTTAGATACAGAAAACGAGAGGCTCTTGGAAATGTGACATCTGGGAGGACTGTCTGTGGCAGACAAAGATCTTAACTCAAAACCCTAACGGCTGGATGCAGGGTCTATGGACGGCACCGTGCCCACATTTTCATCGGTCCCTTGCCATTATCACTTGATAGTTCATTCGAGACTAAGATGATGATAAGGGGATGGTGAGAATGAGCTCGTGTTTGTAATCCAGCAATAGTGGGGGACTGCTGACTGTAATCAGCTACATTTATACGAAATCCTGACACCAGCGAGGGGTTTTACATAAATAATGTTCTATTTTTTAACCTCGCCTAATGAGTCTACTTCTTAAACTTATACTTAAAGGATGGAAAGGGAATGAATGCAGCACAGATGTGGACATGCCTGCTGTAGGAGCTCATTAATATCACTAATTGGAGGGACAGTTAGAGTACTCACCAGTACACATCTATGCACACACATATACTCTTTCTCTCTCTCCAAAAAAGCTGGGAAATAATTCAGGGAACAATATTGGTTTATTTTTGGCTCACAGAGAAGTGTGAATCAAGTACCAAACGTTAGATGACTTGTCTATGAAATGTATGCCTTTGGATAAATAGGAGAGCTCACGTGGTGACAGCGGTTCCCTCTACTGAACTTGAACTCAGCTGAAAATGGATCTGGGTGATGTATAAAAGGCTGCTGTTGGACAAAGCAGCTAAATATTTATTATTTCCTGGTTGGTGCTACAGAAGTGTCTTTCACAGCGTAATCAGTTGACTTAAGTCACCAGGAGAGAAGACAACCTGGGTACCCGATGCCCACCACCCAGGGGTCCAGGTCTTCCACACCGGCAGTTCCTACGCTTGCCAGTGGGACCCTCTGAGCCTCAGCCACTCACAGCATGTAAAACCTCGACTCTGGGCAGCACATCTCTCACCTGGCCTGACTTGGGGGCTGAACACATTAGTCCAAAAGGGTTAGCGTCCTATTTGTGTCCCAGCTCTGGAAAAATCGAGGTAGTGGTATTGATTAAAATTGTTTATGAGACAAACAGCTATTTACCAAATGACAGATTTATTTTTTTAAATGGCTAAACTTGGGGCTGGGGGTGCCGTTGTCATGATGACCCCTGAGTGATATATGGAATTGTTGAAACACTATATTGTACACCTGAAACTCATATTACACTATGTGTTACAAAGAATTTTTTTTTTTTAAATAAAAATATCTAGGGGCACTTGGGTGGCTCTATCTATTAAGCACTGGTCTCTTGATTTCAGCTCAGGTCATGGTTTCAGGGTCACGAGATCGAGCTCTGCCTCTGGCTCTTTGCTAAGCAGGGAGCCTGCTTAATACTCCCTCTCTCTCCTTCTGCCCCCCATATGTGTGCGTGCTGGCTCTAAAAATAAAAATAAAATAATAAATAAAAATGGCTAAACTACAGGAAAAATTTGGGTTTATATCACAACTGGTTATCTTCTTGATGGTGATAAGCTATTGCTTAGAAGGAACTCCAGAAATCAAATTAACTTTTTGAGAGACAACTCTAATCTACAATGTAAGCTCTGTTTCTCTGTCCTTAAAGTAACGACTATATAACTGTTAACATTACTGTTAGTCCTAGTCTCTGGCCTCATGATATGGAAGGAAGAACAGTGTCTCCCTGGTAGGGATCTTCTGTCACTGTGGAGCACGCTATGGGAAGCCTTGCAGAAGCACCAAAGAGGGACACCATGTCACTCTCATTCATTCCCAATGCTCTGCATTTCCTTCACCCATCCCCCACTCCGCGGGGGGCAGGGGGGAGCAGGGGAGGGCCGGCGCGGGGAGACACCATGTCGCTCTCATTCATTCCCAACGCTGTCGGAGCTCAAACCTAACTCTGCTATTTCTAGGCTATGTGCTGTGAGCAAGTTACGTGCCTTAGTGCACACGACTTCCTCTGCTCTAAAATCAGGGTCATACTAATAGAATAGCTGCCTTGTCATGGTGATTTAGAGGTTCAGTGAGATAAGAGATGGGAAGAGCTCAGCACAGGCTCTGCCCACAGTGGGGCCAGGGACACATTAGCCAGCCTTATGTGTGCTCCCCTTGCACGTACTGAGCTCTTCTTTCATAGGAGTCTCAGAGGGAGCCTATCTTCCAGGAGCTCCAGTGAGCGTCCAAACCAGATTCCCACGCCCTGTGGCGAATTTGCCTGAAACAGACAAGCTTCTCTACCTTGGAGGAGGCGGGCACTAATCGGGGCTCAGCTTGAGCCTGGGTACAATTTGACAGAAACACGGCCAACAAGCTCACCTCCTCAATGTTGGCATGGGCTCTCCTATCATCTTACCAGGCTGCACCAAGGGTGGCACCCCCCCTACCCTGCCCCCCCACCCCCGTCCAGTCCCGCAGCTTTCTGCTGTGCACCAGGGACAGCGAGCTGTGAGTGAACACTTCGTGCTCCCCTCCCACGGTGCACAGCACTGCAGCCAGGAAGAGGCTGCCTGGCCCCACGATTCCAGCCCCCACCTTGTCATATCTATGGGGAGCCACAGGAATGAGTCCCAGAAAGAATGTGGGGAGAAGTGATGTGCATTGCTTCTAGTCTTCATAAAAACTTCCCGTTTATTGGCCTATCTGTTTTCTTTTCCCTGCTACTGGCTGCATATCCACATCTATGAGTGTCTGCCTGCCTGGGAGTGTGAATGACAGGTGGAAGAGAACCCCTGGCCCCCAGCCAGTCTCCCAATTGTGTATCATAGGAGTGAGAAATGTGCCTCTCTCCTATGTAGCCCCTAAGATCTGGGATTTATCCACTCTAGCAGTAAAGACCTCAATATTTCCTTTCTAGGAGCAAGTGAGCATGCACCATGTGTTTTGGAGAAAAACAAAACTGCCTTAATTTATACAAAGCTCCTAGAGTAAATACTGGGGAATGACCTGAGGTTTGCAGGAGGAGGAAGATTTAAGAAACATTTTACAGTGTAAAGCACAGGTGGTTTATCACAGAGATGTCACTTAAGAAGCACACTACCTTAAACAAAATGGGACTGACACAGAAGAGGCCATCTAAGCAGCCAGAAAGAATCCACACAGCCTCTGTCCCTCTCCTGATCCACGACCCAGCTCATAATGGAAGAAGCCTGATGCCTGCTACATGTGCACTTAAAAAGAGGGAAATGATGACAATTAATTGCAATTAATTAATTTTTTTAGTTAAAAACTTTGTGCACTTTTTTAAAATTTTTGGTGGGAGTTTGTTTGTTTTGGGGTTTTTTGGTTTTTTTTTTTCCTTTTGCAAATCACTTTGGTTTTTCTAATTCTAGTGAATAAGCTATCGGAAGTAAAAATTCTTTGCTCACTAAAGAATAAGCTACAGCCACTACAGACGAAAATGTCAGCTTTTAAATAAAAGCACATTTTCAATCATACCCAAGGTAAGTAACAATACTGAACCCAATATAATTTATAGTTTTAAAAAAAAGGCTAACGTAGGGGCACTGTAAGGTAAAGCCCGCAGCAGCCTATAGAAAAAATACACAGATTCACCCAGATTTTAGAAAAACAGATTGAAATCAGATTTGAGTTAAATTTCCTGAAAACTCTCAAAATGGTTCTTACTTTCATATGTTCAAGAACCAGAGGAGTTATGGACATTGGGGAGGGTATGTGCTTTGGTGAGTGCTGTGAAGTCTGTAAACCTGGCGATTCACAGACCTGTACCCCTGGGGATAAAAATATATGTTTATAAAAAAATAAAAAATGAAAAAAAAAAAAGAATCAGAACTAGAAGCAGAGTTAGAATTTAGTTGAGTCTCTAGGCACTATAAAATATTTCTCTACTTTTACCTGCTAGCTGGAGACCCTGATGCTAAATGGAAAACAGGGAACAGAAGAACAGGAATCTGGGTTCAGTTTCTGCAGCGCTACTAAGTTTCAGGAGAATGCAATGGATGGTTTTAAAAATCAAAGACAGGGGAAAGGCCCTTGACACAGAAGCACTTCCTGTGTTTCCACTGCCCTTACTAGCCTCTAGCTCTGGTCTGGATTTGGGCCACTATCAGAAGGGGAAATGCCTAATTTTTATGCTTTACAAATTTGATGAGAAATATAGGTAGTAAACTAAATGAAAATGTGAGTACAGTCAGTCCTCATTATTTGTGGATTCCAAATCTGCAAATTCCCCTACTTGCTAAAATTTCTTTGTAACAGCAAAATCAGTGCTGGTGGCACTTTCGTGGTCATTGGGGGACATAAACAGAGCGGAGGACATTTGAATCCCAACTCACAGGAGTCCAGCATGGGTCACATAAGCCGACACTTTGCCTTCCTTTTCAGTTCTTGCACTGTAAGTAAGTTTCTTTGTGAAGTCTATTTTGTGCCAATGCTTTCTTTAGTGATTTTGTTGTTTAAAACAGCTCCCAGGGGCACCTGGGTGGCTCAGTTGGTTAAGCGTCTGTCTTCAGCTCAGATCATGATCCAGGCGTCCTGAGATCGAGTCCTGCATTGGGCTCCCCATGCTTTGCTGGGAGTCTGCTTTGCCCTCTCCCTGCCACTTGCCCTGCTTGCTCGCTCTCTCTCTCTCTCTCTCTCTCTGTCAAATAAATAAATAGAATTTTTATTTATAAATAAATAAATAAATAAATAAACAAACCATTTCCTGGTCACAGTATGGAAATGCTGCCTAGTGTTCCCGATTGCGGGAAGACTGGGATGTTTTCCATCAAAAATACGCATGCTAGATAAGCTTTGTTCAGGTGTGAGCTGTGGTCTACACTGGCTGTGAGTTCAAAGGCAATGAATCAATAATACATATTAAACTGAAACACAAATAAATGTTACGTACTGATGGGCTAATGACGAAGTTGTGACCTGAGGCTTACAGGTATCTAACCCTATTTCCTCCCTAAGAGCAATGGTCAGGATGTTCTAGTCCTGTGTTTGTGGTGACCTCTGAAGTCTGAGAATTCCAGTAGGTAAACTGCAAAAGCATTTACTACGCATCACACATCATGCTAAACGTTTTCACAAACATGTTCTTGCAATTTAAGCATACTTAAAAACTGTATCAGGCCTGACAATAGAGTGGTATTTACAGAGTAAATACCTTGAGAAAACTAGTATAACGATTTAAATAAATAGCAGTTATCCCAAGGCCATACAAGCTTTGCTGTCAAACAAATAACCCTTGCTAAGTAAACTGAACAGACTTCATGAAATTTAGTAGTTTGGGAAACTACCAAAGCCACTTCCTGTAGACTGCCTACACAGACCACTGTCCTTTCACGTCTCATGGCCATTAAAAGGCACACAGCCCACCGCCTCTATTCCAAACGCTGAGCAAGGCCTGGCCCAAATCCAGACCGGAGTCAGAGAGGCTCAGTAAACATAAATGGAGACACAGGAAGTACGTCCGGGTCAAGGGTCTTTTTTACCTTGTCCTTGATTTTTATAAAACCATCATTGCACTCTCAAAAAACTTGGCAACACTGCAAAAGTTGAACATGGATTCTCAATCTTCCCTGCTTTGCATTTAACAACAGAGTAACAAGCCAGGAGCTCCCAGCAGAGAAACATTTTCTGGTGTTTTGGGAATCCCAATCTCTAATTCTGGTTCTAGATGGAGGCCAGGTTAAGAACCATTTTGAAACTTTTTAGGACAATTTAACTCAAATCTCAATCAAGTGTTTCCTCTAAATGCTGGGTGAATTTGGGAATTATTCCTACTGCCCCCTCTGGGTTTTATCTCACAGTGCCCCTGAGGTAACCTGCTTTTTAACTATAAATTATATTGAATTCAGTATCATTTCTTTTTCCTAAGGTTGGTGACAAATCCCATTAGTACAACACCAAACAAACAGCTTAGCTGGGAACTCTGATCTACTTTAGAAGGGTCTAGGTGGATAAACATCCTGGAACATCAAACAAGACTGCCAAAATCCAACCCCAACCCGTATATTTACATAAAACTGACACAGCTTCATAAACTATTTTCTTTGAAAGTCCCATTTTCCTAGGAAGGTGAGAAATTTGAAACTGATTACTAGAACTACTTGTCCTACTGCGTAGAAAATTCTTATGTTTCCGAACATAATGAAGAACATCAAGAATTATAAGTAGAATTTAGTCAGTAAACGACAGCTTTTAGAGAATGACATTTTCATCTATTAAGACAATTACTGTTGAACATGAATACAAATGAATAACTTAAGTGGATGGATATTTCTGCAGGCATTCAGACTCCTGGGATGATTTTAAAGCAGTAATTTTCAAGCTTCTTCACCCCAGGACAATTATTGAAAGAAAGAAAAAAAAAAAAAACCTGGAGAACATTCCAGCTCCTCATGTCTCTTCTTCTAAATCAAAGGTACTGCAGGACTTCCAAAGGGATAAAATATTCCTTTATTTTTCAGTCGACTGCATTGTTACATGGATTGCATGGTAACACCGTTGCATTTTGGAGCCTGGCATGAATTCAGTGCCTCTACTGGGGGCCACAGGAGGAATGGAAACCAGCGCAAGGCACTCTGTCTCAGAGTCTTATTGGAGAGGGTGGCCCAGGGGCCATCAGGCAGCCACTGCCTATCCTGCTTTCTGCTGGAACTTTTGGGGACAAAAGAAGAGTTCTTTCTACAGGGTAAAGGGGCTGTCAGCTGGAAAAACCACCTAAAAATAAAGAACCCAAGAGGATGCAGAACTAAAAGAGGAAAACAGGTTTGGACTGGACTCCGACTGTGTCAGAAGCAAGTTTTACCCCGGTTGACATTCAACTGTGAAGCAATACTTTTTTGCTCAAGCCAGGGTGAACTGGGTTGCTAATACTGTAACTGAATGAGCCCAGAATCACGCACAGTCATTGGAAAACTTCTCTTTCTTCTTCAAATCAAAAAACCTCGTTCTCTGACATTTTAAAGAAGGCAAAGAAATTTGGGGGTGGCCGGGGGTGTAAGGAGAGAAGAAGAAAGTCCAGGACAGACTAGCCATGTCCTTAGTTCAGCCAGCCCTACACTTTCATAACTCTCTGAAATATTTTTTTAAAAATTAAACAAATAAAGCATGGTAACTATATAAAACTACAGATACAGAGAGAAGAAAATGAATCACCTATTATCCCACTATCATAAGACCACCTCTGCGGATGCTTTGATTTATATACTTTTAAGCTTTGAAGGAGGTGTGTTTTTAAAATAAATCTAAAAAAAAAGATTTATTTATTTATTCATTTATTTATTTATTTGAGAAAGTAGAAGGGTGGGGACAGAGAGAGAATCTCAAGCAGACTCCTTGCAAGTGCAGAGCCTGACTCGGGCCTCCATCCCACGACCCTGAGATCATGACCTGAGCTGAAATTAAGGGTTGGACACTTAACCTCCCAGGTGCCTTTAAAATACTTTTTCATTGAGAAATTTCAGATTTCCAGGAAAACTGCAAAGACAGGTCAGTCAATTCCCATATCTCTCACCAGGAGTTTCCCCTAATATTCATAACTGCAGATCATTCAGAGATGTTGCTCCCATCTCCATCCCACTCTCTATCATTAGCCAAAGATGTTTCTTGTGTTATGGGGTTTTTTTTTTTTTAGATTTTATTTATTGATTTATTTATTGAAGAGGGAGAGAATGCTTGTACACAGGGTGCAGCGGGGGAAAGAGAAGGAGAGGGAGAGGATCCCAAGCAGATTCGGCACAGAGTCCAACATGGGGACAGATCCCATGATCTTGAGATCATGACCTGAGCAAAAACCAAGAGTCAGACGCTTAAGCAAATGAGCCACCCAGGTGCACCTTGTGTCTTTTTTAAAATTAGCCATGTATCCGTCCTATACAATTGATTGTGATGTACAAAATATACATAATATCTCCTCTTTCCCCTAAAAAGTGTACATATATGTGTAAGTCTCTGTGGATCATATGACTAATAAATATATATTTAAATAAATATTGCATTTGAGTAATAAAGGTAAACAATTTTTCATATCAGCACATATCCATCTGTGTACTGCTATGCTGTATTAACATCCCATACTTTCTTTAACTAGTTTCTTATTAACAGATTGTTTCCACTTCTGTTTCTTTTGTTTTGTGATCACAAACAAGGCAATAAATCGATTTGTTGGACAATTTTCCAGACATGGAATTACTGGGTTCATGGAATTACTGGGTTCAAGGGTATGTGCATTTATATATGAAGAACTGATATAACTCAACACCAAAAAGCAAACACTCCAATTCTAAAATGGGCAGGGGAAATGAACAGACATTTCTCCTAAGAAGATGTCCAGATGGCCAGCAGGTACAGGCAAAGATGCTCAGTCTCACTCATCATCAGAGAAATGCAAATCAGAACCACAGTGAGGTATCACCTTACACCAGTCAGAATGAGCAGTACCAAACAGAGAAGAAATACTCAGTGTTGGTGAGGATTTGGAGAAAAGGGAACCCTCCTACACTGTTGGTAGGAATGTAAACTGGTGCAGCCACTGTGGAAAACAGCATGGAGGTTCCGCAACAAATTAAAAATAGAACTACCATATGACCCAATTATTTACCCCCCAAACCCCAAAAGACTAAATTGAAAAGATGTATCCACCCCTGCATTTACTATAGCATTATTTACAATGGCCAAGATATGGAAGTGACCTAGGTGCCCATCAATAGATGAACAGATGAAGAGGATGTGAGCTAGATATCTCATATATGTATGTATGTGTATATATATATGAAAAAAGGATGAGATCTTGCCATTTGCAACAATATGGATGGACCTAGAGGGTATTAGGGTATTATGTCAAGTAAAATAAGACTGGCAAACACTGTATGATTTCACTTCTATATGGAATCTAAACAGCAAAGCAAATGAGTAAGCAAACAAAAAGCAGAATCAGACCTATAAATAGAGAGAACAAACTATTGGTTGCCCTAGGGAAAGGGGTTGGGAGATGGGCCACATGGGTGAAGGGGAGTGGGAGGTCCAGGCCTGTGGTGATGGAATGAACAAGTCGTGGGGATGAAAGGGGCAGCCCAGGGAACATGGCTGATGGTACTGTGACAGCCTTGTAAGGTGACAGCAGGCAGCTATACTTGTGGCGAGCACAACGTAACCAACAGAGTTGTCAAATCACTGTGTTGTACACCTGAAACTAATGAACCATCATGTGTCAGTTGTACTTGAGTCAGAAGATTTTTTTTTTAAGATTTTATTTATTTATTTGCCAGAGAGTGAGACAGAGGGAGAGAGAGAGCGCAAGCAAGGGAACACAGGCGGACAGAGTGGCAGCAGAGGCAGAGGGAGAAGCAGGCTCCCTGCCGAGCAAGGAGCCTGATGTGGGACTCGATCCCAGGACGCTGGGATCATGACCTGAGCCGAAGGCAGCTGCTTAACCAACTGAGCCACCCAGGCGACCCGAGTCAGAAGATTTTTAAGAAGAGTATGTGCGTTTAAAATCTTGAGCAATATGGCCACACTGTCCTCCATAAAGATTGAACAAATGTCCCACTGCACAAACAGTACACAGGAATGCTTATTACCCTGCACTCTGCGCTCCGTGGGTATTATCAGCCTTTAACATCTTCGCCGTGTGATCATTTCTTCCTTTTTTAAAGCAATGTTGTTGATTTTGTCCGCCAGGCCTGGCCGGCCTCTCTGACTTTCCAGCTTACATTCACTCCAACTCCAATTCTACTCCAGCCATAAGGCATTTTTTCTATTTGTTGTTTACATCAAACATACCTCACACTGGACCTCTGCAAGAGTTACTTCCTCTGCCTGGAATGCTTTCCCCAGTTCTTTGCCCAGAAGCCCTCTCCTTGTCTTAAAGATCTTTACATAAATGGCACCTCTTCTGAGAAGCCTTCTTTGATTAGCAAACATAAGGAAACTCCAAGTCACTTTTCGTTTTATTTATTATTATTTTTAAAGATTTTATCTATTTATTTGAGAGAGGGAAAGAGAGTGAGGGAGCACCAGCAGGGGCAGGGGCAGAGGAAGAGGGAGAAGCAGACTCCCCACCGAGCAGGGAGTCTGACGCAGGACTCGGTCCCAGGACCCCAAGATCACGACCTGAGCCAAAGGCAGATGCTTAACCAACCGAGCCACCCAGGTTACCCCAAGCCACTCTTTGCTTTAAAATGCACGTTTTCATTTTATTCAGTAAAAATGAGGCCAACAGATCAGGGAACGACTGGTACTGAAAAGACAGATCGCTACTGAGGGTTTCCAGGCTATCAAGTCCCAGAGATGTCAAAGTATCAGGGACACATGGTTAATACACTGTCATAAGTGCTGTTTCCTTGCAGATGTAGTCACATACTGTTTGCTGTCGGTTAACTCCATTAGAATGTAAGCGCTTTAGGGCAGAATCACTGTCATGTTCACTGCTAATCCCCAGCCCTACTAAAACCTACAGCAATAGAAGACACTCAATCCATGTGTATTGAAAGAATGAAAGACCATCTCTTCTTGGAATTGCTTATGTATGTCTTTTGCCTATTTATTTATTTATTTATTTAGCGACTTAACACAAATTTATTATCTTAGAGCTCTAGGAGTCAGAAGAGCCCATTTTTCTACAAATGGCTTGTACTTTTCTTATCGATTCACATTTTAATTAACACAAAAATTAAAGCTCGGTCAGTTCCCTGTTTTGCAAATATTTTGCTTGTTTCTTTTTACTTTTTAAATGGCTTTTAGCTATAAAGGAGTTTTCATTTTTATTTTCCTGTCATCAAACTCTCAATATTATTTGTTGTGGCTTCTTAGGTTTATGTCAAGCTTGGGATTTTCTTGCAACCCAACATGATAAAAAGATAGTATGAAAATCTGTATTTTGTTATTTCAACATTTTACAATTATATGCTGGTACAACTGGAGTTTATTTTGTATGAGTTAGTAAGGCAGAGATAAATTTTTCCCTAAATTACTGGCGTGATTATATTAGACAATCTACCTTTCCCACTGGTCTGATATATTTTCTTCAACATCTACCAAATTGTGTGTGTGTTTGTAATCGTGGGGGGGGGGGTCTATTTTCTGAACTCTCCTCTGTCCCTTTGTCTGTCTTGCAACATCCCACATTATATCAATCACTCAGTACCAACGACCTCTGCTCTATCAGTAAGAAATAGGCCACGTACTATGATCCAATTGTTGAATGGGCTTGTTTTGCAGCTCAGTTGAAAAGCTGTATCAAAATACAGAAATACCTGTGAAGGAGAAATAAAATTAACCATGTGTGAAATAAAACAGCTGCTTTGTTCATACAGCTCTTTGTGACAGAGGAAAATAGTTCAACCGCGTGGTTTACATAACTTGGCCTTTTAAAGCAAAGCGAGCAAAATAGGAACTGCCAGGTCTGTCCCATCTCTCTTTGGCATCAAAAGTGACACTACGAAAAACTATGTCAGTTACAGGAGCCGTAGTGACCTGGGCTGGAAGGCCAGAGGTGGTCTCACAGCTGCAGGGGATCCAGGCGCCCTTTCCCTCGTTGATGCTGGCAATCTCAACGTCTCTAGGCACGGAATGTAAGTGTTGGTTTGGTTCTGCAAGGCCTCCCTCTCCTTTCATTTTAGTCACAGAAGAGATGTGCTACATAGGCCGCAGATCACAGTCCTGAGGAACTGGGCCCAGGCCAGGTCTCCCACCTCTTTCGTCCACAGTCCTCCCCCGCACTCATGCCAGCTCGTACTGTAACTAAACTGCCTTCCAATCTGTTCCACTGCTCTGGGTCCAACCCCCAACCGATCATGCCTCAGTCCAATTTCTGGAAGGCCCTGCCTACGCTTGGCTCTTCTTCCATCTCAAGCACCACCTCAGAGACGGTCTTCAAGAATCGGGGGAGAAGGAAGAGGAAGTCTATCGAGAGCCTCTTTGTTATCTTGGGGACCAGGGGTGCAGCCATAGGTATGTGATGGCTTGCATGGTGAAACAATGGTATCAACCTGTGGTTAGCAGAGAGTATGACTGGAGCTGACTTCAAGAGGCACTAAAATAGTAAGAGGCAAGGCACAAACAGTGCACAGACAGCAGCTAGCCCAGTAAGTGCTCAGTACGGGGTACCTCCCGTGTCCATCTGCCAATTCTCCCTGACTCTCAGCAAGTCTATGGCCACGTAGCCTTTGAGGTCATTGCAAAGACAGAGCGAAGCTCACAGGTCCATACGGAGAGCAGAGAACTGACCAGTCCCCAGCCACACAGGACAGTGTTCAGATGAGAGGGCGGGGCTTCCACCAAGACCAAATCCTAAAACAGTAACAGTATCTATCACATCCATGATCTCTGCACATTGGAGTGATCTCTGTATGTTAATGTGTCTTGTTCACTTTGTATATTTTCAATGAAATTGTGAATCAGAATAAACCATCAAAAGAAATGACCAGGGACGGCTGGATGGCTCAGTAGGTTAAGTATCTGCTTTTGGTTAAGCATCTGCTTTCAGCTCAGGTCACGATCCTAGGATCCTGGGATCAAGTCCGACATCAGGCTCCCTGCTCAGGGAGCCTGCCCCTCCCTCTCCTTCTGCTTTTCCCTGCTGCTTGTGCTCTCTCACTCTCTCTCTGTCAAATAAATAAAATCTTTTTTAAAAAATGAAATGACCAAATATCAACCTTATTTTGTTTTCTACTTAATGATAAATGAATGTAAGTAGAAGCTGAATATAACTTTCTAAGTTATAAATAGTAGGCTCAACTCAGTTCAAGCCAATTCCTAATATCCACACTTTTGTGAGAAAAACTACTTTATATATGCATTTTAGTGGGTTTTCTGTTCAAATGGATTTCAAATTTTTGATGAAGGGCAAGAGAAGCCAAATCTCTTTATGAAGTAGGATGTCAAGCTGCCAAAAGGAGAAATACAGTATTAGAGGGTATACTTTATTTAGTTAATGAGTATATTTAACCAATTAATAGAGATTAAGTGGTGTTTGAAAGGGGAAGGAATGGTAGGAAGACAGAAGCAAGTAAGTTATTCAAGTAGTTGCTAGGGAACCCTTCTAAGTGAAAATATGCAGTCACATAAGGTGGTCATAACCTCCTTCTTGCTGCACACTCCGAGGTGTACACAAGAGGAAGGCAAAGGGGGACGTCCCTCTCCCCCTTGTCGAGTGTATGTAGGGCCACTAAGAAGGGTCCTCCATGCTCCCTTTTTCAGAAGCATTAACCTGAAACCCAAAAAAACCTGAAAGAAGAAACCCACTACAAAGACACCTGAGGATAAACAGAAGCTGTGAGCATTCCAGAAATTAAAGGAATTCTGGGCCCTTGAAAGACCTACACCCCTTCACTGACCTGTGGATCTCAAGGACTCTGGATGAGTTTTCTACTCAAACCCGGCAGGGAAAAACTGCCAACATTATAACAAAACTGTAATATTAAGGCGCCAAATGCTACTGAGTTGTTCGTACTCCTTTCGATCTCTCTCCTCACGATTCATCTTTGAGAATAGAAGTTTTTTTATTAGTGACTAGGTTGTATCTGTTTTTCTCTCAATAAATTATTTACTTTTTTAGGAGACGCCATGACACCATGATTCAATCATTCACGCCAAATGGAGCTTTGCCAACTGACCCCCACAGGCATCACCATAAGCCACTTGTTCCAGGAGAGATGTGGGCCCTGGAAGGAACCACACGGCCCTGAAGAGATCTCACGGAAAACAACAGCACTCAGATCTCTAACCTTGGGAAACGAAACCCGAGAACTTGGGAGCACTTTCTGAGCAGGGCCTGTATGAAACCCTTCTGTCATTTACCTTATTCCCCGGCTGCTTTTCGTCACGTCCATTTCTGGCAAGCGGGGATTCTTTGTTTTTCAACTCATTTTTACAGTTCAGTTGAAGGACCTACACGGAGGTAGGTCATTCATCAACCGTATTTACGGCCAGTCTCAAAGTCAGTCGATCACACAAACTGAAACACAGTGTTCTGGAGCTTACAGGCTGTGATGTTCCTGAAAAATTGTGAGGGAAGAACATGGGATCATTGGCAGGGAAGCAGAACTCGTTAGAGTCGTAGAGCTCTTTGCTGGGGAAGCCAAGCTTCCCTGCTATTGCCGCTCTTGGCAGCTGTTCACCTCCGTGATCCCTCTTCTCATTGCTCTCCAGAATTGGGAGAAGGAGCCTTCATCCCAGACAAAGGCTCTCTTGCATGCACTACGACAAATGTCGCTTCCTATCCCTAGCCTGCTGCCTCTGTGCCCTTGAGCTCAGACACACCTATGCCACATACCCAGGGGCCTTTGGTTTAGTTGAGGGATTTGGTCACAAGAAAATATCATCATGATCGGGTTTAGCTACCCTTCCCGATCAGAAGCTCATAAACTCACAGAGGTTCCACAGTCATATATTAAAGTCGTAATAAAAATTAAACTGCAACTTTAATCTATTACGAGCGTAAAACCCAGTAGGGAGAGAGCAGATGTAAAGTTTCCTGGCACAGAGTCGTTGGGGCACAGCACACAGGAGGCATTGTATTAAAAGGCTCTTTGTCAAAACATACTGTGAAATTTTTTTTTTCGGAGCACAGAATCAATAAATCAGAGAGAATGGCTGATCTTGAATCAACATGAATTGCTCAGTGAGATAATTAAAGACCCAAATCATTAAGGGCTCAGAGCAAAGGCTGATATTAAAAATGAATCTGTTCTGGAAATGCACCACATCAGACTTTTTTGCATTTCGAGCCTGATAGGACCCAACCATCCCTCTCCCCTGCTCTCTCCATCACATCCTCGAAGACTCGGGCTCTGATTATGCCAGCACAATGAAATGGTTTGTCATCCTGAACACCGGCTCTCATCGTGAGAATTACTGGTGGCAGCGAAATCATTACCATTCAAAATTGGCCATGAAAGGTGCAGTCTGCTTTTGTAACCAGAGGCTCTTAAAGACCCCGTAAGCAATTTTCACAGGACAGTCTTAGAGCCCTGGGAATAAGTACAGGTGGGGGCTCTTTAAAGGCATTTTTTAAAAACACAGCAAAATAAGAAATTTTATTTGGACAAAATGGTATTGAGTAAAAACAGGTTTTCTTCCTATTCTAAACACCTCATCTTTCCTCCAAGAATTGACCCGTAGCAATTTTCTAAACAAGCCTCTGGACAATTCCTATGTATATAAGTGTATATGTGTCTATATTACCTTATTTTAAAAACATAAATAAGAGCATACACTCCACATTGTTAACGTATAGTGGTCATTCACTAACATCACATCTTCACAACCATCCCGTATCAGTACATACAAAGTAATCTCACTCAGGACATAATATTTCCACGTATGAACGTGGCACCAATGATGGAACGTTCAAAGTGTAAATAATGTTTATTTCCAAATAGGCGGAATCAAGCCCCAAAGAATCTCAGAAACACACTGTCCCATGGAGCTACTGCCATTCTAACTTGCGGTCGCCCCTTGACAGGACTCGTGGCTGCCTCTATTACTCCAATCTGAAAAAAACGGGGTCTGTTCCTCAGCTCTCTGGCCAGCGGTCCAGTTGGGGGATGATGGGACAGCCTGAGATACACCTGAAGCAGGTGAGGCAGGGTCCTACCCGAACCTCATCTCCTCCTGCAAAAGTGGACAAGTCTAAAGTTCCCACTATCACCCACTCACCTGTTCTCCCGGCACCTGTCTCTCCATCCCCAGGCACTCCCCAATCCTCAACCCTCTATGACTTTCCACCAATTGAAATGGCCACCCCTCTCTCTCCCTATCAAGCCCAGGATGATTGAGAACAAGGAGAGAGTGAATCACTGTCCAGAGGAGCCCGGAGTGACTTTTCTGAATAAAAATATGCATAATTCAGTGGCTGAAGAACTATTCCTGGAGGTGATGAACAACGCAGTCTTTTCAAAAGGGGCCCCAGTCAAGCCGCCAAAGAAGCTTCCCGGTCTGTGGGAAGGCAGGTGGCTGAGCAAAGGGAATCCTGTACTTATTACTGGCTTCTGGTGGCTCTTCCAGCATGGGAGGGACAGTCCCTCAGCACTGAGTCCTCGTAAAAGATGCTAAAACTCAGGCATGTCTCTTGGTTCTAACGTGTCTACACTCAAGGTCACAGTTCTTGTACTGCGGCATTAGAAATGACTATTTTTAGATCACCTTTGGAAGACAAGGCTTAGCCCTTTAGAAGCTCCTGGAAAATATCCTTCCATTACAGACCTTGCTGGGATCTCAGGAGGCAGCTACTCTGTTCCCATTTCTCTCTGGAGTCTTTCCTATGAGCCACTCTATATAAAGGCTTGTCCGTTTCTACAGTGAAAGAAAACCTGTTCCAGGTTAACTCTATTTCCTGAGTTTAGAAATCTTAACACCAAAAAAAAATCAATGAAAAGCATAATGATGGAAAGGGATTTTGTCCAAATCCCAATATCTTCTGGGTATTCTCTCTCTCTCTCTCTCTAAATCATTCTAGGGATTACTAAGGGTATGTATAATATATATTTACACTAGAAACTGACAGACCATCCCAGTGGTCTTTACATTTCTTGGGTATATGAAGCTCTTTGATCCATACAGTGATTTGATTTTTTTAAATAAGCAGTTATTTTAAAAATATTTTAGGAGCACCTGGGTGACTCAATCGGTTAAGCATCTGCCTTGGACTCAGGTCATTATCCCAGGGTCCTGGGACCAAGCCCTACATCGGGCTCCCTGCTCAGCAGGGAGTCCGCTTCTCCCTCTCCCTTTGCCCCTCCCCCCATACACATGCACTCTCTCTCTCTCTCTCTCTAATAAATAAATTAAATCTTCAAAAAATATATTTTAGAACAATCCCATCATTTACATCTTTTATTTAGACAAATGAATCAATGATCTCCTACTATACTTAGAGATGTCTTTAAAAATTCAGTCACCTCCCTCAAGGACACTTACCAAGGATTCATAATCTGAATGGGCTGGAGTCCTATCTTCCAAAGAACCTGGCATCAATCAGTGGGAAATACCCTGGCTGGAACTGCTTCTGAGATACTTACTTCTCTAAGGCACTGACACCATGTCTGACCCAAGACAGTTTCTCTGAGTCCCCCCAGCCCATCTGACCTCCCAGAAAGGCAGTGGGAGATCACTGATCCACTGAAAACCCCTGCAAACTCAAAGTACTCCACTCTCCTAGGAGGAACAACAGCTTCTTAAAATACCAACATGTCACAAACTTCCTGCTGTGGCTGAGTCCCTCCCCAGGGCTCTCTGACTTGCCAGAAGCCATACCCATGGGCCCCTATGCTCCGCAGTGTGTGTACTAAGGGCATCGGTGCCCATCATTCCCATCACAGACCAGAAATTGCCCATCCTTAATATCCTGTCCTCCTTATGGTTTATTTTACTTGTTTTAAAGGCATCAGATGCCACATCTGTATGCAAATCAACCTCACTCCTATGACAGCTCACCAGTGCACCCTTTATGAGTGAAATAATCGGGTTTAGTTGCCCTGAAATACCTCCGACTCATTTGGTTCATCACTAGGGGTCTAAATAAATGGTTATCCCAGATGTGATGAAAAGAAAGGTGTAATGTTGAATACAAATATTTACTGATAGGTTAATTAGGAAGTGCTACAAAAAATACAAAAACAAAAACAAAAACAAAAACAAAAACACCCCTCGAGCCCTAAATTGATTTACTTAATAATCACGATGACAGATCTATTATGTTCCAGGCTGGACCTTGAGGATGCAAAAATAGTAAGACAACGATCCTGTTCTCGAGGAGCTTAATCAGATGAGACACATATGAGCAAATAGGAGCAGAAAGAACATTATACAGTCATGAGTGGGCACGGGAGGAGCAGCCAGGAAGACGGGCTTCACTCCCAGAGAGACAGCAGGTTAGAAAGAGCATCACAGATTCAACTGCTGTATAATCCAGTATCCAACTTCTTAAGAGTGAATAAAACCGTATGATGTCTGAAATTTTCACTTGTGGGCTGACAAACTCACTTATCAAGTGGGTAAGGCCCATAGAGGAATTCTGTTTTACAACAGTTTTTTTTTCTGTTTTTTTTTTTTTAAAGCAGAATTATCTCCAAAGAAATCAAAGTAACCTATATCTATGTATATTAAAACAAAAAAATTTTAACTTCTTTCTGTTCATTGTCTGAATATCAGAAAATAATCATAGCATAATAATTAGTCTTGGCACATATTCATATACTTAATTAATCTTTATTCACATCTGTCCCTACATGCATATCTGAAGAATGCACTTCGTTTCAAAGTAGATTTACAATTTTTCATAAGATTTGCTTATAATCATCTTACAATCATTTTCACAGTTGTATTTTATGATCACTAAGTTTGAACCCGTCAACAACCTTAATGAATTCTTCTCTAATGACTGTAATGTTTTTAACCTGGAAAATACTTCAAGTGCTCTAAGACCTGTAAACTTGTTAAATAGACACATTCGAACGGCACATTTTTAGTCAAAATGTATAAATACTCTAGCCCCAATTTTTTTTTCCACAGGTATTGTCATTTTGCTACCTTCCTTCAACAAATGATACCTTTCTTGGATTAATATTCTTAGAAGATAAACCTTGTCAAAGAAACTGTCCCTATTAATGGTTCTTTAAGTGCTGCTCCAAATTTGGACACTACAAAATAATCAGCCTTCCCAATCTCATTCCTTGCAGTACAGATATAAAATTATCCAATTAAAAATAGGAGCGCCAACCAAGACACTTCCCACAGATTGAGTTATTCCAAAGCACAATTCTAGAATTTCAAACCTAACTCTTAGACACTATCAAGCTCTCCTCACCTCACTTGTACAACTTTCTTTCTTTCACAGCAATGTCTTTCAAGTGTTGTTTTCAATAACTGCAATTTACTAAAAACTTCAAAAGTTGCTGTTTTTCACACTTCGCTCATGGAATACTTTGAGTCAAAATTTCCAACTCTCTTTGAATCAATGCCGCCAACCTATGGGGGATTTATATACAAAGAAGTGTGATACTATTTAGTATACTTACATTGATTTATAAAATACATCCCTCAAAGGCTCACACAGTTCGAACATGCAATTGATGGAGCAGGTAGTTTAGGAAGAATAATCAATTCCTGTATCTGGAATACATGAAATATAAGAGAACGGAGGAAGTGGCATGGGATAGGAGAGCCCAGTGGCGCTGAGGCCTGAGATAAGTGGTTATTACAGAGGGACTACAATGAGACACTCTTTCTGGGAGGAGCACCATCTAATTTTCAGAGGCTACAAGCCTGTGGACCCCGCAGCCATGCATAGGAGCAGAGGACACAGGCAGCCATCCTGACGTCCTATTTTGCATCGGCAGGGTGAATGCAGTGGGCGCAGGGGGAAGGATGCTGGTGGGGAGTGCCAGTGACCATCGGAGGGGTGAGCCTGGGTCAGGAAGCCCTCCCTGGGGTTGGGGGCTCCCAGCAATGTCCAAGAACCGGCAAGAAAGACAACACTAGGAGTTGTTGTCATCCAGGCTGAAGGCAGGCATTGGAGTGGTGGGGACTAAGACAACAGAGTGGCAGCAGCTCTGGGAATACCATTCTAGAGCACAGCCATGAGCAGGAGAGGAACAAGGGAGGCTGGACGGAGCAGAGTATGAGAGCCTGGGCTACAAAGGAAGCCAGGATTTTTTACTTCCAGATGTAGAGTTAAACATCCAGACGTGGCATCAGGGGATCCAGCAGGATTCTAAATGCTTGCTTCAAAAAAGGAACCAGAGAGTCTCTCTACAACCCAGCCATTCTGGGGCCAGCCCCCCCTGCCACCATGTGAGAGAGAACATTGTGTCCATTCATCAGGGCTGCCAAGCCAGCTTCAGCAGCAACATGTCTTATTTATAAAGCCATGGATTCAGAGAGATAAGACGTGGTTTTAGAAACATCATCTTGGGAAATGGAGAGACTTAGCCAGCAAACACAGAAAACCCAACAGATTTCTAACATCTGTGCTCGTGCCATGGGGATTTCCACTGAGAAAATGCGGAGCAGCAAAAGAAACATGAAACCATGGGATTTCAGACCAGAGGCCATATGCTCGTCTTCAATAAATGAACGAACACCAGTAGGCCCAGGGAGACCACACACGGAGCTATCACAGAGCCCATCACAGGCAGAAAGGAGCCTGGAACTCACAGATTGTGATCCTTGTCCAGTGCTCTTCCCCTTGTACTGTACAGCATTCCCAAATAAACTTCTTAACTAATCCCCTCAAGATCTCCTTCAAATTTCCTTCTAGATGCCTGACATCATGTCCCACATGGGAACATGAAGAGGTTTACACCTAATAATCCCACCTTTCCTGGTGACACAGTCTGAAAAATCATGGAATTTGCATTTCCATGATTCTAATGAAGGGGCAGGGATTTCCTCAAAAGGACAGAAGTTGAGTTTGGATTAGGTGATTTCCATGCTCCTGGACTGGAAAAACAAATATTAAAATGCCTACCTACCTAAAGTCATCTACACATATAATGCAATCTCCATCAAAATACCAACAGCATTTTTCATAGAAATAGAATGAAGAACCCTAAAAGTTGTATGGAAGCACAAAAGACCCTGAAGAGTGAAAGCAATCTTGATAAAGCAAAGCAAAGCTCGAGACTCCATAATTCTGGACTTCAAAACTGTAGTAATCAAAACAGTATGGTACTAGCACAAAAATAGACACAAAGGTCAGTAACTCAGAATAGAAAACCCAGACATGAGCCCAAAATTATATGGTCAATTAATCTTTGACAAAGCCAGAAAGAATATACAATGGGAAAAAGATAGTCTCTTCAACAAATGGTGCTGGGAAAACTGGACCACTTTCTGACCCTATACACAAAAATAAATTCAGAATGGATTAAAGGCCTCAGTGTGAGACCAGAAACCACAAAAATCCTAAAAGAGAACACAGAGAACACAGGCAGTACCCTCTTTGAAATCAGCCATAGCAACTTCTTTCTAGATCCGTCTCCTGAGACAAGGCAAACAAAGCAAAAAATAAACTTGGGACTCATCAAAATAAAAATTTTAAAAAGATTCACAGTGAAGGAAACAATCAATAAAACTAAAAGGCAACCTGTGGAGTAGGAGAAGATATTTGCAAATGACATGGCAGATAGAGGGTTAGTATTCAAAATATATAAAGAACTTCTACAACTCCAAACTCCAAAACCAGATAATCCAATTTAAAAATGGAACAGATAATTCTCCAAAGCAGACATCCAGATGGCCAATAGAAATATGAAAAGATGGTCATCACCACTCATCATCAGGGAAATGCAAATCATAACCACAATGAGATATCGCTTCATATCTGTCAGATATGGCTAAAATCACCAACCCAAGAAACAGCAGGTGTTGGTGAAGATGTGGAGAATAAGAAACCCTGGTATATTTTTGGTGAGAATGCAAACTGGTATAACCATTGTGGCAAACAGTATGAAGGTTCCTCAAAATGTTAAAAACAGAACAACCTTATGATCTAGGAATCACACAACTAAGTATTTATCCAATGGATACAAAAACACTAATTCAAAGGGATACATGGCTCCCCCGATGTTTATAGCAGCATTATTTACAATAGCAAGATGCGGAAGCATCCCAAGTGTCCATGGATTGATGAATGGATAAAGAAGAAGTGGGATGCATACACAACGGAATATTACTGAGCTATAAAAAGAGTGAAATCTTGCCTTTTGCAAGGACGTGGATGGTGCTAGAAAGTACTGTGCTAAGTGAAATAAGTCAGTCAGAGAAAGACAAATATGATCTCACTCATGTGTAGAATTTAAGAAACAACCACCATTTCTCCTCCTGAACTTGGGTCCCACTCATGCAGCCCTCCTCCCCTCTGAGAGCCCTTCTGTTATACCTACTCCCTGGTCCCTTGGGGACCCCCATCTTCCTTCAGCACAGTGGTGTGGGGGCTCACACCCATCCTGCACCTGCCATTCCATGACCCAGAGATGTTTTCCTGACAGTCACATACAGGGCTGGCCACACAGTCTGTTGGTCCCAGCGCAGAATAATAGCATGCATTCCTTACACAAAGAAAACAGGAAAAAAAAAATGTTTCCTTTTTGTACTATGTCTCATTCAACCTGTCATGGTGTTTTTTAATCTGTTGTTTCAGGTCATGCCCCGATTTTATCTACTTGGGAAATTAGAAGCAATGAAGTTGCTTCTGGATTTTTAATTTTACAAGGCTCAGCTTGCTGGCTTTAGTGCATTACATGTTTCTTTAAATCAAATTAATATTTGTACAACATATAAGTTAATAAATGGATAATTTCTGAAATTAATGCTTTATTTTCTACATGATTCTATTCTTTTTAAAAAGATTTTATTTATTTATTTGAGAGAGAGAGAGCACAAAGATGGGGAGTAAAAGAGGGAGAGAAAGAAGCAGGCTCCTTGCTGAGCAGGGAGCCAGACCTGGGACTCAGTCCCAGGACCCTGAGATCATGACCTGAGCCAAAGGCAGCCATTAAACCAACTGAACCACCCAGGAGCCCCAGATGACTCTACTCTTTATGAACTTCTATGGATTCTCAAATTTGAGTGCTAATAACCAGTTGTTACTTATCAAAATTATTACAGTCGTAGGGGAGGTAGATGTGAGAATGGATGAAACAGGTGAAGGGAATTAAGTGTACGCTTATCACAATGAACACTGAGCACTGTAAGGAATTACTGAATCCACCTGAAACTAATATAACACTGTATGGTAACTCCACTGAAATCAAAAATTTTTTAAAAACTATTTAAAAAAAAACAAAACAATCAAAAAAATGTTTACAGTTGTTCTATACTGTATGGGATATTTAAATTGCACATATTTTAAAGAACTCATTAGGAATTTAATGAAATGTTAAATTTCCTCTAAATTGGAGAGAATGGACAAGATGATGTTTAGAAAGGTACTGGGAAAATCTTTAAGTCAAAAGTGATTGTATTAAAAACATAGTTATAAAAGTAAAAACTGGGGACACCTGGTGGCTCAGTTGCTAAGTGTCTGACTCTTGGATTTGAAAAGGGAAATCTGTGTTCTAACGTGGCTGAACAATCCATCAGGGGAATCCCAGTCTCAGGCCCAGGGCCATTTCAACTCCCCCCCTCCCCTGCCGCCCTAGCTTCTGCCCCACCAGCCACAGCTGCAAGACTTGCACAAATACAGAAGTAAAAGTGTATAAACTACCCCCTTTGTTTGTGCGTGGGGTTCAGATCTTGGGAGATTACTCTCCTCCAAGCCGGCCAGCATTAAATAAACCTCTAATCCTCCAAAGTCTCCAAGTGCCACTTGGTTGTTTGGCCAGGATCCAGTCCAGGTTCCCTATCAGTTTTAGCCCAGATCATGATCTCAGGGTTATGAGATTGAGCTCCTTATCAAACTGCTCAAGATTCTCCCTCTCCCTCTCTGGTCTGTCACTCTCTTTCTCTCAATAAATAAATAAATAAAAACTATTACGAGAAACAAAGGAGAATATTATACAATGATAAGACAGTCAGTTCACCAAGAAGATATAAACACCACACATGGACAGAACAGCAGAGTTTCAAAATACATGAAGCAAATATTGATAGAACTGCAGGGAGAAAAAGGCAGCTCTGTGAAAACAGTAGGAGACTTCCATACTCTAATCTCCATAGCAGACAGAACAACCAGACAGAATATCAGTTAGGAAAATGGAGGACGTGAGCAACACCAAAAACCAGTTGGACCTTATACACACACATAGAATGCAATCCAACAAGTGCAAAAGACACATTTTTCCCAAGTTCACTTGGAACATTTGCCACCATAGGTTATGCAAAACAAACAAACAAACAACAACAGCAAAAATAAGGCTTAATAATTCTTAAAAGGCTGAAATTCATATAGAGTATCTTTACCAAGCATAATGGAAGAAAACTAGAAAATCAATCACAGAAAGAAAACTGGAAAATTCATCAAAACATAGAAATCAAACAACACTTTCTTAAACAAAGAAGAAATCACAGGGAAATGAGAAAATATCTGGAGACAAACAAAAATGAAAACACACCATACCAAAACCTATGGGATGCAGCAAAAGCAGTACTACGAGGAAAGTTTATAGTAAATGTTTACATTAAAAGAGAAGAAAGTTCTCAGAAAACATGATTATATATTAGAAATTTCATAGACTTGAACCTGGTAAAAGTGGTTCATGTTTATAATGGACCTGGTTTTCTTTTTTCTTTACCTTCTTAGCTCTCTAAAGCCCTTTGTATCTCAATGGATTTTCCAGTGGCAGGAGGGGAAAAAATAACAATATGTATTAAATTATTGACCTGGAGGATGACAAAGCAGCAGCAGCAGAACCCAAAGTACTGACTCCCTCCTCCAAGATTGGACCCAACAGACTAAACCCTCATAGACTACACACACACACACACCCGAGAGATTGGACCCCTTACATTTTGGAGTCCCATAAACTGAACTCCTCACAGACTGGACCCCCTCAGACACCAGACCCCTCACAGAATAGACCCCCTCTCAGACTAAACCCCCTCATAAACAGGACCCCTTAGAGTCCAGACCCTTCACAGACAAGACCCCTTCAAATACTGGGCCCCCACACAGGCTAAGCCCCTCATGTCCTACCCAAGCTCCTTAATACTTCTCCCTGTATCAGCTCTTCAGCCTGGAACATACCCCACACCCCACCTACAACCAGCATAACCATCTGGCTTGTCCTAATCATCCTCTACCCAAGGTTATCTCCTCCACACAGCTTTCCCTGTGACCCAGAGTCCCTGCACAATCCCCAAGGGTGCAGCAATTGTGTCATGATGGCTCCTCCACAAAGAAAACCACTTGAGAGACCAGCCGTGCCTCCAACCCATTCCCACCCTCCCAATACTAAACAGAAGTCACTAGTCCCTAGGTTCTCAATTAGTGTCTGATATGAACAAAGAGAAGATTTTGTAAATTTATATGTAAATAAATTAAGGTGGCATAGGCAGAATCACTTTTGTCTTCATTATTATGCTTGGCTACTTAAAAGACTTCTATTGGGAGTAATAATTTGTGTTCTAAGTACAAGTGTTTCTGGGAACACACTGTATGAATTATGAATACAATATCCACATGAAGCTAACACTGGCAACCCCCACAAACAGGGAATGGTACAAACAGCCTCACACAGACTCCAATGGAGTAGATTAACCATATTTTTCTCTTGGAAGCTACATACATTTCCATGTCTTAGACTACGCATGAATCTAAAATTTTTTATAGAAAGTGTATTGAATTATTAGTGTTTCAAACTCAGCAAGTAAATTCTAGATTCTTTAATACTATCATGAAATAAAATATTAGAAATATTTGTATCTTATGTGGAATATACATAATGAAACATATAATATTGGGTAAAACATGCTCATCTATTCCTTCATTAATCAACAAAATTATTTAAGAAAGAAACATGATCCTTGCTGTGTATGTTGAGATTAGTTTAGTGATTTCCTGTGATATTATTTAGTAAACTTCTTCCCCTCGCAAACCATAACAAAATACAGGGTACTTTCTAGTTATCTCTGTTTTTAAAATAATTCTTGAATCATAAATAATAATTTTTTTCTAGTAAACCAAAACTATTCACATTAGTATTAACTACAAGATATTTTTCCTAGAAAATATCAGCAGTGGATGGTATTATGTTGGCTAAGTGCATTTTCTAGGTCACTTGCTGGCTTGAGTAAAAGATCCAATCTCTCTGCTCAACTCCTTCTTGTAAATTTGGGATAAAAGTGGCTCCTGGGAGGTCTGGGGGACACAGTTGGTTAAGTGCCTTCAGTTCAACTCATGAACCCAGGGTCCTGGGATGGAGCCCTGCATTGGGCTCCCTGCTCAGCAAGGAGTCTGCTTTTCCCTTTCCTTCTGCTCCCTCCTCACATGTGCTCTCTCTCTCTCTCACTCTCTCGCTCTCTCAGATAAATAAATAAAATATTTTTTAAGTGTCATCCTAAGTTTTTTGTAAGGATTAAATGAGTGAATACATGTTAATCATTATCCCTTTTTACATGTAATTATATTTCATTAATATAATTATATTATGTTATATATATAATATAATATAGATTTGTTCCATTACAAATACGTATTAAATGCCTACCATACCATGCAAGCACTGTTCTAGCAGAGAACAAAAAGATGAGAGAAGTTTTCGAGGGTGACAAGTGCTATAGAGAAAGATCAAGTTGGGGAGGGGGACAGGGAATGAGTGTGAGCATGGTGAGAGGTGGTGGGGGTAGCTATCTCATACAGGGGATCTGGGGGAAATCTCAATGAGAAGGTGCTTCCTGGCAAAACTTTGATTATTTCCCTCATTCCAGGCAAGGATGAAGTTCTCAAAGGGAAAGCATTCCACACAGAGAGTACACAAGGACAAAGGCCCACAGTGGTGCAGGCTTCACATCTTTGAGGACCAGCAAGGAGGCCAACATGGCTGCAGGTGAATGAGGTCACAAGAGGGAAGGGGAAGATGAGGTCAGAGGGGTGACCTGGGGTGCAGGACACACAGTGCCCTGAAGGTTGTTCTAAGGACATGGTCTTTTACCCTGAGATGGGGAGCAAATGGGAGTTTCCAAAGTCTGGCTGATCTGCTAAGAAAGAATGGTGCGGTGGTAAAGGTTGTGGGGAGAGAGCTAAGTTTTACAGACGATGGTGGCTTGAATCAGGGTGGTAGCTGTGGAGGTGACAGGACAGTGGTTAGATTGTCAATGGTCCTAAGCAGGGACCATGGGATTTGTCCATGGTTAAGGTTTGTGGGACAGAAATGCTAAAGATGAGTCAAGGCTGACTATGGCTTTTGGCCTGAGCGACTTATAAGAGAGTTGCCATTTGCTAAGATGAGCTAAACAGCAGGAGAAGCAGATTTTGTGTAAAATTCAGGAGTTTATTTTGGATCTGGTAAGTGAGTGATGCTTATTACACAGCCAAGTGGGACTCTTGAGCAGAAAGTTAGATATACATGCATGGTTTCAGGGGAAGAGTCCAGGCTGATGATAGAAATTCAGGAGTGACCCATATATAGAAATTTAAGTCTTACTTTAAATATGACATAACTCAATAGAGAATATAATATTTTTTAGAAAAAATTAGTCATTCTGATCTATCCTTTCAATTATACCAGCCTGAAGTATATCTTACATCCTATGCTGGTATAGACATCAGAGGGGAGGGATTGAGGGGTGTCCTTTATCATCTCTAAATATATGGGCTGATATTCCATAACCAAAGTCAAGTGAGGAATAAAATGTAAACAAACGGACTTTTTATCTGTAATTTATCTCAATGTCATCCTGACCTCATACTATCTAAAGAAGAATGGTCCAAAAATTAGTGTTCTAGAAAAGAAGATCATTTTCCAAAAACCCAAATAAAATCATAAATATAGACACCATAAACAATCAAGTGTCTTCTGCCGTAGCAGCAAAGGAACAAATATGCCACAGTACTCAGAATTGAAATAGCAATTAGCTAAGTAATAAAATTAGGGTGTTGAGCATCTCCTGTTCCATCTAAGCATCAGTGCCCAAGATGATGTTTCCTAGGAAACCAAAAACCTCCCCAGCACAAATGTTGTGAAATAAGTCCCCCCCAAATGTTGCATTCTAGACACTCCCCAAGGACTTAGAAACAAAATCAATCAGATCAAGTCAGTTAAAAAAAGACAGAATACATTAAACAAAGAAATAGAAGACTTAGACCCTGAAACTATGGAACGTTTAAAAAAAATGAGAGATCTAAGTAAATAAGGGTTTGACCATGTTTATGGGTTGAAATGTTTGATTTTTTTTAAGTTGTCAGTTGGCTGCAAACTAATACACAGATCCAATGCAATCCTAAACAAATTCCCAGAAGCCTTTCTGCCAGATAGATAGATAAACTGATTCTGACGTTCATATGAAAATGCAAACAATCTAGAATACCCAAAGCAATTTTTTTAAAAAGATTTATTGATTTCAGAGAAAGACACAGAAAGAGAAGCAGACTCCCCACTGAGCACAGAGCCTGGGGCTCTATCCCATGACCCTGAAATCATGACCTGAGCTGAAATCAAGTCAGATGCTTAACTGCCTAAGCCACCCAGGCACCCCTAGAATACCCAAAGCAATTTAAAGAAAATAATAACAAAGTTAGAGGATTATGATACCTGATTCAAGACCTATTGAGAAAGCTACCATACATGAGATGGTATGGTATTGACAAAAGACAGATATATAGAGTAACGGAACAGAATGAGTTCAGAAATTAAATCAGCCTTATATGGTCAACTGGTTTTTGACACAGGTACCAAGGCAAGGAATTGAGAAAAGAAAAGTCTTTTTAAGGAATGGTGCTGAATATTGGATAACCCAATGGAAAAATACAAGAATGTCATCCTTATCTCATACCATATATTAAAATTAACTTGAAGTTTATCTCACAATAGACCTAAATGGAAAAACTAAAACTACACAACTTCTAGAAGAAAAGAACATTTGCAAACTTAAGAGTAGGCAAAGACTTCTCATACAGGACTTTAAAAGCACAAACCATAAGAGAAAATAAACAAAGTGATGAGTTGAACTTTATCACCACTAAAACTTTTCTTATTCAAAAGGCGCCATGAAGAATTAGGTGTTGGTTTCTTGGGTATGACACCAAAAGCATAAGTGACAAAAGAAAAAATGAGCTGATCTACATCAAGATTAAAAACTTTGAGAACACCACTGAGAAAGTAAAAGGACAACCCACAGAAAAAGAGAAAATATTCTAATGTATCTCTAAGAAGGGACTTATACTAGAATATATATAGAAGTCTTACAGCTCAAAAAAAAAAAAAAAAAGGCAAACAACCCAATTTACAAATGCATAAGGTATTTGAATAGATATTTCTTTGAACAGATACACAAGTGTCCAATAAGCATGTGAAAAGATGATGTACATTAGTCAACAGGGAAAGGTAAGTCAAAACTGAGATGAGACATCGCTTCACACCCACAAGAATGGCTATCAACAGAAAGACAAATAATAAACGAGTCCTGGAGAGGGTGTGGAGACACTGTGATCCTGATATACTGCTCGTGAGATCGTAAAATGGGGCAGCCTCTTTGGAACACAGATCAGAAGTTCCTCAAAATGTTCAACATCAAGTTAACCTTTGACCCAACTGTTCCACTCCTCGGTATACACCCAAAGGAAATGAAAACATATGGTCACACAAAACTTTGCACATGGAAATGTCTAACATTCTTATCATTAATAGCTGAAAAGTAAAAACTACCTAAATGCCCATCAACCAATGAATGGATAAGTAAAATGGGATATATCCATATAATGGGGTATTATTTGGCCCTAAGAAGGAATGCAGTATCAACACATGCTACAACATGGGTAAATCCTGAAAACACTGAGCCACATGAAAGAAGACAGTCACCAAAGACCACACATCATATGATCGAGAACAGACAAATGCATGGGAACAGAAAGTAAGAGGGCGGGGAGGGAAGAACTGCGAGTCACTGCTGATGGGTATGGATCTCTTTCGGTTGTCCTCTTTTAGAACATAAAGTGTTCTAAAATTAGATTGTGTGATCACTGTTCAACCCCGTGACTAAAACAAAAACCACTGAACTGTACACTTTAACTGCATGAATTGTATGGCATGTGGATTACATTTCAGGAAAGCTAGTTTTGTTTTTTTTTTAAAAAGCTCTATGAAGAAAACAAAAAAAGCAATGGGAGAAAAATTCATATTACATGTATCTGACAAAACATAGAATAAAGAACACTAATGACCCAATAATATGATGATAAACAATCCAATAAAAAGCGAGCAAAAGATCTGAAGAGACACTTTACCAAAGATATGCCAAAAGCCCATCAGGATATAAAAAGGTAATGACCATCAATTATCAGCAGGGAAATGCAAATTAAAACAACTGTGAGATACAAGTATATACCCATTAAAATGGGTAAAATTGAAAACACAAGTCTGAAGTGTTGATAGGAATGTACAGTAAGAAGAACTTGCATACACTGTAGACAAAAACGTAAAATGGTAAAACCACTTCGGAAAACTAACAGTTTCTTAGAAAGTTCAACCTAATCCCTACTCCATGGCCCACTCATTCTGCTCCAAGCTCTTCATCCACAGCAAGGCTCTCCATGAATGTTCATAGCAGCTTTGTTCATAATGGCCCCCGAACTGGAAATAATCCAAATGTCCAGCAACAGCACATGGATAAAATGTGGACTAGTTGTAACAATGGAATACTACTCAGCAGTGAAAAAGAATGAACTACTGATTGTACCATCACACAAATTAACGTCAGGAAATATGATGAGTGAAATAAGCCAGAGACATGAAGTGTACCACTGTATAATTCCATTTACATCATATTTTAGAAAATGCAAAATCATCTCTAATGCCTCTGAGTAGTTGCCTCCAGGGTCAGGGGTAAGGAAGGGAGCACATCAAAGGACAAAAGGGATCTCTGGGGTGATGGAAATTTTCTGGTTTTGATCATGGTGGTGGTGATTTGGCCAGTATGATTCGCTCTCACATTCATCACTGAACTGTTTACTTCAAATAGGGGCATTTAATTGGATGTAAATTATACCTCGACAAAGCTGATTTAAAAAAAAAAAAAAAGGAATGAGAACTAATGGAGAAAGAATTTATACACAAGTTAACAGCTGGAAATTAGCAAATCCAATGTTTGTGTAAATAGTGCCCCTAAACTTCTCAAGGGTACATGTAAATCGTGTTCTCCTTAAACATTTTAAATGTTCCTTGCCTCTAGATATGGATTCTGTAACTAACTTGCCTCACAAACCTCATATGGTAACCCAAGAGTTAATTCTAGCCCAACTCTTCTGGATTATTACAAATTCTGAGCGAATGTGAGGACATTTCAGGATAACTGTGAAAAAGAAATAAATCTCTGATACAAAAACTCAGGAAAGGGATGGGGACAGCTGTGCCCCAAGAAGACTTCCAGACTTTGTCCCCAGGTTCGTTCCATTCCGGACACTTTTATGTTCTCATGCTGACCTTACTTTATATAAACTGCTTCTGGTAAGGACACAATCAAGTTGCTTAGAAAGTTAGAATTTAAATCTACTTGAACTTCATCTCACAAAACGAAAGACCATCTGCAGAGACACTAATGAAATGAGACAGATGTCCATAAAGAAACAGTCTGTATTGAGAACCTGCTATTTATGGCACTCTTCAGTTTGAATGCATTTTTATTTTTTATACATTTTTCCCATTCAGAACTCACTATAACCTTCTAATGTAAATATTATGATGATGAAGATGTCAATATTATTCTTTCTTTCCATTAAGGAAACTGATACTCAGAGAGGCCTAGTTACATGCCCAAATTCACCCAGCTCGTAAGAGGCAAGAGCTGAGATTTACGTAACGGGGGTGATTTCAACTGACTTATTTAGCGACACATCCATAAACAGAGAACTTAAAGCAAGTGAATACGGACAGCCTGAATTCCAATACTAAGGCTTTTTTTTTTTTACATCACCAATAAAAACACATATTTAAATATTCAACTGACATTCCGTGAGGCTTTTTCTTGTCATTAAAATGTCATATTGTTCCTACAGGGAAGTCAGCATTTGCTGAGAAAGTGGTTCAGCTGCTTCTTGGAGAGGAGACTCTATTGTTAAAAGGAAAACCACAACCCCCAAATAGCACCACCTAGATTAAGGCCCCAAGTCAATAAACCAAGACTTAATAAATAACCTAATGGCAGTTTCAATCCCCCAGGAATATAATTTTTAATCAGTCAATATAGAATTTCCTGGTCAATACGAGGAAATTTACCGATAAACCCCTTCTTTTCCCTTTAGGAGGGCAATCCTGACTAAACAATGCATTTCTTGCTAATAAATTGCTTTTTTTTTCCCTTTTTCAATTTTCTCTCTTTGCCTTTAAAAACCTTTCTTTCTTGTTAGCTCTGCAGAGCTCTCTGCTTGCTAGATGGGAGGCCCGCCCAACTCATGAATCATTTAATAAAGCCAACTAGATCTTCATATTTACTTGGTTGAATTTTGTTTTTTTAACACTGTATAAAACAAAGTCATGTGAGCTTCTAGGGAGCATCCCAAATTTTAGGGAGAACTACTGCTCTCAGGAGGAACCAGAGTGTGACAAATTATTAAACAGTATAGCAAGAAATCAGGAAAGATGGCATTTAGGTAATCAATGAGAACCAGCAGTCTAATCTTCTTAAACCATCAGTCTTACGGGGGACACTGACACTCAAAGCTATAAAACTGGTCACTGATGTAGGAAACAAAGGCAAAAGAAAAAAAATATTATACTTCCTTACTACGTCTAGCCCACTGACGCGTCCTTAGAACAGAGAGTGACCTTCCTCCAGGAACTCGGCTGCCTGAATCTTAATATTTTGCTTAGGCCAAGGGGTAATCTTAGCCCGACCCCCCAGAATCCTGGAAGTCTACTTTAACATATAAAAATTCCTTTGGAAACTTCCTTGTGTCTACCATCTCCCGACCAAGGTACATGTTGGCAATCATTCTCCAAGCCTATGAGACCCCAATATACATCTGAAGAGTCTCATGACTGAGTTTCTACTAAACAGTCATAAACGAGCTTTTTCTAACAATACCCGGCCCCATCAGGGTCCTGGAACCCTTGTTTCCAAAATAACCTGGAGGCTTGTGAGGTCCCTAATCCCTCCTCCCAGCTTAAAAGTATATAATGGGTCACCTATCACAACCCAGGCAGCTCTGGGTCTGCCCAGGGGTCCTATCCAGTGCTTTAATAAAACCACATCTCTGCCCTGAAGACATCTCCAGAATTCCTTCTTGGCTGTTGTCTTTGAACCCCAACATTTTCCTACATTGGTCACTACCTGGGATGGTCACTTGACAGAGAAAAATCATCCACATGCTTCTAGTCTGGATACTTTTTTTAAATGTTTGTACAAAAATGTTCTATAATGTCCTACAAAAAAGCTCATGAAAAGCAAAAACAAAAACCTACTAGTGGGGAGGGCAGGCTCGTTTCATTTACCAGTTTATGTGTTAACATTTACATGTGTCTTACATGTTCGGGTCAAGGTTCCACCTGAATATTCAGCTTATTTCCTCCCTCTTCTGGTAACCTCTGGTGTTACTGGAATGCAGAAGTCATCTGCTGGGGGAGACGGTGTCATGGTCTGACCCAACTAGACTTGTCTCACGCCTGGCACGAGTTCTAGTTCAGTGCCATGTGCGTTTCTGTGCCGACAGAGCAGCTGGAAGGACAGAGCCCACAGCCACCATCTGCTGCCCTCCCCCAGCATCCCTCGAAATGAAGACAAGGTGGGTGTTTCTCCTAGAGACGGGAAGGCTGTGTCCCTCGCAGTGGGCCCACGGAAGTGTTTTCAGGAAGCAACATTTGGAGCTCGAGCGTGAAAAAGCGAAAGAGACCTCCGAGGGGAGGCGCCCTGCAGTGGCAGCAGGGAGCTCTATGGTGGGGACGAGCGATCATTGGTCCAGAGCAGCAGCTACAGAAACAGACCCGACGAGGCCCACAGACTCCCGTGGCTGGCCCGCCAACAGGAAGGGCAACCGCATCTCCCGGGTCACTGCTCCCACTCCCACCGCTCACCTGGCCTGCTACCTCAGCTTCCTTCACCAGCCGGCACCCTCTTCTTTGAGTTTTCGATCGCCACCCCCCAGACCCCCTCCACACTCCTCAGGCAAAGGGGGTACTTACAGCTGCATGACCAAGTACAAGTGATTGGGGCTTTCGTAAATGTCCTCCAGGGCGACAATGTTTTCATGCTTAATCCTGAAAGAGAAAAAAGCACACACAAACAGAAGAGTGAGTATAATGAGGCATGAAAACTTCTTTAAAATGTCCTTAGAGCAGAAAGTTCTAAGACAGAATCCAAACTCCTTAAAATGACCTTTGAGACTCTGCACAAGCTTGTCCCCAAATTGCCTTCTAGACCTATGACCCAACATGGCTCTCCGGCTCTTCCTGAGGTGCCATACATCCCCCCATGGCATCCCCAGGTTAGCTGTTGTCCCTGCATTCATTCAGGTGGATCCTAGCCATGGGCCAACTCGGTAAAAATCCTCTTAGACTTTTCAGGGCCCAACTCAACTGCCGAGCCCCATGGACAATGTCATCGCTCCCTCCTTTGGAGTACCACAGTGGCCCTCCCAGTGAACAGGCAAGGTCACCATCTGCTCACCAAGCCCAGCCCCCTTGCAGACTGGGCCTTCCAGGGAATAGCTTCCTTGTCACGTCCATGACTCCAGTCCAGGCAGAGGAAGACCAGACTGACCCCCCACATTGGGGTTCTAGTTACCACCACCGCCAAAGGTCAACCCAAGACCCCAAGCCAACTAGACTGATTCCAATCAAAGTGTGGTTCCCAGACACAGCACCAGCACCTCCTGGGAGCTTGTTAGAAATGCAGATTCTCAGGCCCTACCCTGGTCAAACAGATCCAGAATCCCTGGGGGGCAGAGCCCCGGAGCTGGTTCAGTAAGATCCTGAGATGATCTGTATGCACAATCTGGTAGTCACAATCCGGTAGTCAACCCGTGCTTTTTAAGCTTCAGTGTTCATGCACGTTGACATGGATTCTGGGCTGCTCTCCCCATTTGGATCCAGTGGGGGCTGGGGCAGGCCTGAGCGTTTGTATTTCTAACGAGTTCTCAGGGGATGCTGATACTTCTGGTCTGAGTCAAGTGGCAAAGTCCTGACTCCAGAGCTAAGAGAGAGGGAAACAGCCTAACACCAGGCCCTGGGAATTAGCCATTAAGAGTAGCTTTTGTTCAGAATATAAGGCACACTATTTATTTTAAAGCACTTGCAAGAAGAATCATTTCATTACTCTAGGAGCTAATGAACTCTTACCACCAGCCTCTCATGGACATAACCGATGAACCATACAAAAGCAAGCATTTCATATGCAGATTCCCTTGCCCCCTCCCCCATCCCTGGAAAGCAGGGACTATGTCTTATTTCATTTCCCCTCATTCCTAGCATCTATCTGCTTAATA
Source organism: Mustela nivalis (assembly GCF_964662115.1). Classification (NCBI taxonomy): domain Eukaryota; kingdom Metazoa; phylum Chordata; class Mammalia; order Carnivora; family Mustelidae; genus Mustela; species Mustela nivalis. The sequence continues at coordinate 121,914,783 of NC_139026.1, read as the reverse complement.
AATATTGGCTCAATGAATGGATGATATTTAAAGGCTGTCCCTACTCAAGAGCAAGAATCATTGGGGCACCTGGGTGGCTCAGTGGGTTGAAGCCTCTGCCTTCGGCTCGGGTCATGGTCTCAGGGTCCTGGGATGGAGCCCAGCATCGGGTTCTCTCTGCTCAGCAGGGAGCCTGCTTCCCCCTCTCTCTCTGCCTGCCTCTCTACTTGTGATCTCTCTCTGTCAAATAAATAAATAAAATATTTTAAAAAAAGAAAAAAAAAGAATCATTATTTACTTAAGGGGGAAATGGCAATTTTTCAAGTGTGAGCTGTCTTTCCCTCAAACAGAAGTTTATAAGGTAGAACAAATCAGAATATGATCTTCCCTCCTAGCTGATGAGAAAAGCGAACAAAAGATGTAACTGAGGGCGGCAGTGTTTTATTCTGATTTCTACAGCTCTGATTAGTCAGAGGTGTTCTGATTAGTGGGAGTTCGTAGGAGCAGAGATGACAGATGACATGAAATTCACTTTTCATCTGACTCCCGTCCACGGAGCTACAGCCTAATATTTACTTGTTAGTTGTGGTTACTTTGCTACCTGAGCAAAACAATATCCAAACTATATAAATAATTTCCATAATAATATTATACAGATAATATAATAATAGTATATCAGAGGAACCAAGTAAACTATGCTACCAAGGAAACCATGACAAATTAAGTTAGGACTGCTGAGATCCTAGAGGTTTCTGGAATGATCATTATTGGATATCCTGAAAGAATTATGACCACAAAAAGTATACAGCATATGGAAATCCCCAGTTTTTTAATTTTTAAAAATTTTCACTTAGTATCATTCCCAGGGGCACAAACATTTTCTTTCAGTGAGGTTAATTTGGGGGTTCACGAAAAGCTTAGACTTATGGGGTGATAAGAAAGAGTGGGGTTTACGTGAAGGGTTGCCAGATACAATGCAGGGCACCTAGTTATGTTTAATTCTAGATAAACAAATACTTTTCTCAGTGTAAGTACATCCTGAATATTGCAGGGAATTTCTCTGACATTCAAACGTGTCTGAGCACCCCGCACTTTCATGCGCTAAATCTGGCCATGCTGGGTACATGAATCACAGTCAATGGCCTCTAGACAGAGCTTTGAGATTTGTACCTACCTTCCCCCCCCCCCCGCCCACCCCCAGAGATTGAGCCAAGAAGGTTATTCCAGCCCTGGAGTACAGCCATTACCACAGATTCAACTATATACAAATCATTTCTGTGCAAAGCACTTGCCCCACCAAAGTAGGAGGCTCTAATAAATTAGGAACATAATCCCTTCTTTGGATGCAAGGGATAGAGAAATTAAAGGCTACTTAACCTGCCATTCTTACATGAGTCCTTGCAATGGCCGGAAAGATACTGCTTCTGACTCTCCCCCTCAACTAATAAATCAAGCAGTCATTCAAATGTCATTTACTGAGTTTCAGCTCTGTTTGTGGAAGAATATTAGAAACATACAAAATAAGATTTTGCCTTCCAAAGATGGAGAGACCCATGCAGAATTTAGGAAAATATTAAATGCTAAACTCCTGTAGCATTGCTGTGAAGTTCAGAAAAAAACAAGACCCACGATGAGCCAAAAGTACAAGCAAAGGTTCTCAGAATATGATGGGCATCGTGCTGGATGAATGATGCCTGAACAAGCAGACTGCAGAAACCACAGAGAAATCCTCACATGGCCTCTGCAATGTGTCTTAAGAAAAGTGGTTTAACTAACTTGTGGATGTTAAAACGCCATAGAAGAAAACATTCTGGCCCCCAACAGCTGTTCCTAGGTACATTATTCCACCCTCACACTCTTTTAAGATATACAAAAACTGAGTTTCAAGTTTTAGCAGAGGGTACCTAGGTTGTTTCCACAAGCGTCAGAGGAACATCCCCCCACACACGTCTGGGCACTCCCCGCGTACCCACTGCACCAGGAGTCCCAAGAGCACTAGGTCAGCCCTCGTGGAGCTCACACAGGTGGCCTTCCAGCTACAGCAAGGACACCGCCCAGCCAAAGCCAGCCTTTCGCATATGTACCAGGAATCAGCCTCCCTGTAATGAGTGGTGACTCCTGGGAGTGACATGCTGACAGCCTCTTCTCCTACTCCCGCAAACACTGGAGGAATACAGCGTCAGCTTAGCGTTTGCTCCTTCTGGTCGACCAGTCCTCCTCCACTGGGGTTTCTATTCCTCTCATTCCACTATTGCCACTAATGAGTGGTCCAGAACTGAGAGGAGTGATCCTGGTGTAAATTATAGCACCAAGAATAGGGTATTAAATAAGAGAGGTGAATTATTCACCATCGTGAACTGATGTTATACTTTTGCAAATAAAGCCTAATATTAGGTTCATTTTATTTTTTTTTTTAATTTTTTTTTTTAAAGATTTTATTTACTTATTTGACAGAGAGAGATCACAAGTAGGCAGAGAGGCAGGCAGAGAGAGAGAGGAGGAAGCAGGCTCCCTGCTGAGCAGAGATCCCGATGCGGGACTCGATCCCAGGACCCTGAGATCATGACCTGAGCCGAAGGCAGAGGCTTAACCCACTCAGCCACCCAGGCGCCCGGTTCATTTTATTTTAAACGCAGTTGCTCAACTGTAGGCATCTAAAGAATGTAAGTTACATGGAGGTGGGGATTTTTAACTCTTTTGTTCACTACCATTCCCTTGATGCCAAGAAAAGTGCAAAGGTGGTAAATACTTGCAATACACATTTGTTGAATGAAGGGATGGATGGATGGATGGATGATGGATGGATGGATGAATATCAAGTGTTGGGTCAATTAAATGACCAGATCAGTTTTACCTGAACTTCTACTGTAAAGATCTCCTTTCTTATCCAGTCTTGAGCTTTTGAGCTTCAAGTCTTCACCTTTAGCTTCACTAAATTCAATTTTCTGGGGTTCCATGTGGTGCTTCAGATGATTAAGACTATTTTGAATTTTTATTCTCCCATCTATTATATTTACTGTCTCTCCCAACTTTGGGCCCTTTACATATTTTGTTGGTATACATCCATCCCATATGTCTTTTTTTTTTTTTTTTGAGAGAGAGAGAGAGCAAGAGAGTGCGCATGTGCAAGTGGAGAAGGGCAGAGAGGGAGGGAGAGAAAGAGTCTTAAAGCAGGCTCCACATCCAGCAGAGCTTGATATAGAACTAGCCCTCACAACCTTGAGATCATTACTTGAGCTAAAATCAAGAGTCGGAGACTTAACTGACTGAGGCACCTGAGTGCCCCTCAACCCATAAGTCTTCATCCAAATTCCTCAAGTGTGAAATGGGAAGGTTACTCATCAGAGCTGCCCCCTGGTGTTATACCAGAGACCCCCATCAAGATAACCACGACACGAGTCAGCTGGCTTCCACTACTTTCAAGCTGTGAACCCAGCAGGACCATCCTCGAGCCCATATTTTACCGTCTTATCCATAAGGAGACAATTAGATTCCTTGCTGAAATGGCACTCCTCAGTTTTACACACTACATAATACTATTTAAAAGGGAAATGGAACGTTTGGGAAGATTTGTTCTTAGTAAACCCATGGTGGCTCCTAGCAACCACTACAGTCTTTACTAAAGGATCACAAACCATCTGCTTAATTTACAGTTCCAGAATTGTGTTACGCAATGAAGTCAAACTTCCTGATCTATACATCTCACACCCTACCTGTTTTACGTTTGGAAAATTTGCCAACATCTCTTATATTCTTTTCTCAAGCATTTCAACTGTGACTCTTTTGTGATAAATGCAATTTCCTTAGTCTTCAGGGGTGTGAGACATTGAACTCTAGGGACGAATTAATATTACAATTTCTGGAGGCCCTATTTAGATCACTATTTTATATGTACCATTTACTGAATGTTAACGATAGGCACACCACAGACACATTGCTGGTTCAGTTCCAGACCGCCATGACATAGTGAATATCACAACAAAAAAAGTCAAATGAATTTTTTTGGTTTCCCAATACACATAAAAGTTAAGTTGATACTATATTACAGTTCAGTAAGTATGCAATAGCATTATGTCTAAAAAAACAATGTACATACATTAGTTTAAAAAATATATACTTTATTGCTGGGGTGCCTGGCTGGCTCAGTCAGTAAAGCGTGCAAATTTTACCTTAGGGTGGTGAGTTCAAGCCCCATGTTGGGCCTAGAGTTTACTTAAAAAACACGTGATTGCTAAATAATGCTAACCATAGTCTGAGCTTTCAGCAAGTCATAAACTTTTTGCTGGTCCAGGGTCTCAACTCAATGTTAATGGCTGCTGACTGATCAGGGTGGAGTTTACTGAAGGCTGGGTTCACGGTAGTAATTTCTTAAAATAAAACAACAAAGAAGCTTGCTGTGATTGACTCTTCCTTTCATGGACAATTTCTCCGTAGCATGTGAAGCTGTTTGATAGCATTTTACCCAGGGCAGAACTTCTTTTCAAAGTGGAATCAGTCTTCTCAAACCTTGCTGTTGCTGTTGCTTTACCAACTAGGTTCATAGAATATTCTCAATCCTTTGTCCTCATTTCAATAATCCTCACAGCATGTTCACTAGGAGTCGATTCCAACTCAAGGAACAAGTATTTTCTTTGCTCACCCATGAGAAGCAAATCCTCATCCGTGAAAATTTTATCTTAAAATTGATGTGATTCAGGCACATCTTCAGGTTTCACTTCAGATTCTGGTTCTCTTGCTATTTCCACCATATCTGCAGTGACCTCTTCCACCAATGTCTTGAGCCCCTCAAAATTACTCAAGACAGTTAAAATCACTTCTGCCAAACTCCTGTTCATGTTGATACTTCGACCTCTTCCCACAATCAGGAATGTTCTTCATGGCCTTTAGAATGGTGAATCCTTTCCAGAAGGTTTCCCATTTACTTTGTCCAAATCATCAGAGGAATCACTATTTATGGCAGCTATAGCCTTAAAAATTTTTTTCTTAAATAACAAGACTTCAAAGTCAAAATGACTCCTTGATCCCAGGACTGCAGGAAGGATGTTACATTAACAAGCATGAAAACACCATTCATCTCATCGTGACCAGGAGCACAGTCTGGGGTGACCAGGAGCACAGTCCATGGGCAGTCACATTTTGAAAGGAATCCTTTGGGCAGGTCGTAAGAGCAGGATTAAAATATTTCATACACCATGTTATAAACAAATATGCTGTCATCCAGGCTTTGGTGTTCCACCGAAAGAACACAGAGTAGATTCAGGGTACTTCTTAAAGGCTCTAGATTTTCGGAATGGTAAAGGAGTGCTGGCTTCATGCTAAAGTCACAAGTTGCACTGGCCCCTAACAAGAGAGTTAGCCTGTCCTTTGAAGCTTTGAAGCTGGGCACTGATTTGTCCTCTCTAGCTATGACTGTCCTAGATGGTATCTTCTTCCAATAGAAGGCTACTTCATCCCCATTGAAAATCTATTGTGTAGTATAACCTCCTTCATTAATTATCTCAGTGGGATCTTCTGGAGAATTGCTGTGGCTTCTACACCTGCTCTTGTGGCTTCCCCTTGTGCTTTGATGTTATGGAGATGACCTCTCTCATTAAGTGTCATGACACAACTTCTACTAACCTCAGACTTTTCTTCTGCAGGTTCCTCACCTCTCCCGGCCTTCCCAGAATTGAAGAGAGTCAGGACCCTGCTCTGCATGAGGCTTTGGCTTAAGGGAATGTTGTGGCTGGCTTGGCTGGCTTATTCTTCTATCCAAACCACTAAACCTCTCCCCACATCAACAATTAGTCTCTTTTGCTTTCTTAGCAGTTACGTGTTCACTGGAGTAGCACCTTTAATTTCATTCGGGAACTTTTACTTTCCATTTGCAACTTGCCTAATTGTTTGGCCCAAGAGACCTAGCTTTCAGACTATCTCGGCTTCTGGCTTCACTTCCTGACTGAGTTTAATCATTTCTAGCTTTTGATTTACAGTGAGACATGTGTGATTCTTCTTTTCATTTGAAACCTTAGAGGCCATTCTATGATTATTAATTGACCTAACTTCTATACTACTGTGTCTCATGGGATAGGAAGGCCCAAGGAGAAGGAGAGAGGTGGGGGAAGGGCAAGTCAAGAGCAAAGCTGTCAGAACAAGCACAACGATGAAGTTTGCTGTCTTGTTTGGTGTGATTTGTGGTGCCGAAACAATTACAATAGTAACAACAAAGAGCACTGATCACAGATCACCATAACAAATAAAATAATAATGAAAAAGATCGAAATACTGCAGAATTACCAAAATATGACACAGAGACATGAAGTGAGCAGATGCTGTTGGAAAAAATTATACTGGTAGACTTTCTCAATACACAGTTGCCATAAGCCTTCAATTTTGTTAACAAGAAACAAACAGAAAACACAATAATTGAAAAAGTAATAAAATGAGGTATGCCCTGGGACACCATGGTGGCTTAGTCCATTGAGTATGTCACTTCTGACCCAGAGTTGTGAGTTCAAGCCCTGTGTTGGGCTCCATGAAAAATGAGATGTGCCTGTATGTATCAAGACCATACTAAGTATTTTTCATTATGTTGTTATGTTGTTTTCATTATTTTTCAATCCTATGAAGCAGCTCTCCATGAGATAATAGAAAATATATATTGGTCTCTGCCCCTGGTTACTGGCAGAGCTCCTGAAATCCTTGTAATTTCCTAAGTGATAAGAACACTAGAAGCATCTCTTGTTCTAATATTTGGTCTTTGACCCCATCCCTGACACAGGGTTTCTAAAACTTATAAATTTCTGGGTGATAAGAGTGCCTATTATTTGTTCTAATGAAACTATCTGAGTGGGTTCCTGGATGGGTCCTTGGTAAGGGCTGGTCACTGGAAAACCCAAGTCATGATTAGAATTTTCATCCTGACCCCCACTTTTCTGGAGAGGGGAGAAGGGCTTAAAAACATTTAGTGATCCATAGTACCTACATGACGAAACTTTCATGATACCTCCAAAGTACAGGGTTCAGAGAGCTTCCAGGTGGGCAAACATAGCCATACCAGGAGGGGGACACCCCCAAACCCATAAAGACAGAAGGTTCTATGCTTGGGCTACTCCCAGACCTTACCCTGTGTATCTCTTCATCTGGCTGTTCATCTGTGTCCTTTCCCATATCCCTTAATAAACTGGTAAACTGCTCTCTGAGTTCTGTGAACCACTCTAGCAAATTAATCGAACTTGAGGAGGAAGTCATTGAAACCTCCACTCTCAAGCTGGTTGGTCAGAAACACAAATGACAACCTGGGCTTGCAACTGGCATCTCAAGTGTGTTGGTGTGCTGGAGGCAGCGCTGAGGGACTGAGCCCTTAGCCTGTGGGATCTCACTCTACCTCTGGAAGATGGGGTTAGAACTGAGTTAAACTGTAGGACACCCGGATGGTGTCCAAGAATTGCTTGATGGGGACAGGGGGGAACCCACACATACTTAGCGGCCAGGAGTGGACTTCTGCAGTATTCTGTGTAAGTAAAATAAGAAGATGCATAGGGAGGAAACACACAATAGGGAAGAACTGGGGTTTTCCCTACACAGAAGAGAGTTAAATGGAAAAACTTAGTTCAGTCTATTATTCCTCCCACTTATAAAAGAGGAAAAGTAAGACTCTAAGACACGAAGTATGTATTCCAAGGTCACACAACTGGGAATTAGAATTGCTAAGAATCTAACTCCCAAGCCCATGTTAAAGTATTTATACTATTACTTTCTGTTAACTGGGTTATAATGAGAATATAGAGGAGTGCACATAAATTCAGTTATTTGTATGAAATCATGACTCCAAAAGTCAGGATGTTAAATTTCACAGCTAACGATATAATATCTATGTCTGGGAGTGCAGAGATTTGAACTATCCTGAAATCTAGTGGAAGTTCTCAAGATACTTTGTTATAAATATTCTGACAGATGAAATCCCAGTGGGTCAAAGTGAACCAGAGGAAGAGATATTCAGAAGCAGAAGAAGTAGTTAGGAGCCCAGACATCACAGTTAGAAAGGGCCTAGGGGCGCCTGGATGTCCCAGTCATTGAGTGACTGACCCTTGGTTTTGGTTCAAGTCATGATCTCATGGGTCGTGGGATGAAGCCCCGTTGGGCTCTGCACCCAGTAGGGAATCTGCTTAAAGATTCTCTTCCTCTGCCCCTCCCCCAACTCACATGCTTGTATTCTCTCTGTCTCTCTCTAATAAATACATAAATATTTTTTAAAAAGAAAGAAAGGGCCTTTCATCAGCTGCAATCTGCCAGTGTCATCAAAAGGAAGAATGAAATGGACAGAGAGAAGAGGCAGGGACGTCAGCTACAAGCAAATGGAAAACCAAGGTGCCATTAACCTTGCATAGCTTATATAGCTAAATCCTGTAGTTCAGCATTCAGTCTTTCTAAAATATGGCCAAGAGGACCTTCATGCATAAGGAATGTTTATCCCCAAGCAACGGAACTCTCTAAAATGTTCATATTTCAAAGGAACAATGTCACTAAAAACAACTTTAGATGATGAAAATAACTTCTCTTAATTTTTTTTCACTTACCATCTACAAAAACCAAAGTAAACTTCAGCTGATACATCTGTGTACAGAAGGTAGATGGTTTACACAGGAATCTATGCTAAAGTCTCCATAATTCCCAATAAAAGACGGATGAGCTGAATAGAGGAAAGTGGGCTCAGGCTGGGGCAGAGGGGAAGGAGAGAGAGAGGCTGAACGGGAACATAGCATATATGGCACTGATGCAGACGCCAGTGTGCCTGGTAACTGACAGCCAAGCAAGAAATCCCCAGAAAGAGCCAGGAAAACGTTTTAAAGTTAATTCATGCAACAAATCGTACCAAGCACACAAGTCGGCCCCGTTCCAAAGCCCCCAAGCTGGAGGGAACATCAGGACCCAGAGAACAGGCACTCTATTGAACACACATGCCTCTTTGAAACAGCCATGCCGTTTCTCCCTCCAGTTAATTCTCCACCGTTCAAGGATCCCCAAATTCTGAACTCCATGTAAAACAAGGAATGTTAGAAAAAAAAAAAAAACGGAAGAGGAAAGAAAGAGGCGTTCAGCATATTTCACTTTCTCTCAGCCTATCATGGCTCATTGATCTGGAGGGGGAGATTGTGGAGATTATGAGTATTACGAGAATTATCAGAAGAAGGAAAAGGAAACAAAACATCTTTCCTTTGTGTGGTCATTGGAAATGTCGCTTACCTATTTAGATGAAACTGGAGGATAAGAGATGAACAGGAGACAAGGTGATGACCCAGGACTACAGAGGGGAAGATGGGAGGACCTGATCTCCCTGCAAGGACTCGAGACAGAAGTTACATCAATGAGCTGGGACTGACTTCCTGCCCTCCTCTCTCAACACTTCCCCGTTAATTGACCAGTCAGGAAAAGGCACTACTCAGGTGAAATCCAATCCCCTCTTTCAGACAAAGATGGCAAAGGACTAGCTCTTTCACTATCTGCCACATTGTTCTTAACCGTCTGGAAAATTTAATTGTTATTCACAAAAAAAGATGCTATGGTTCTCTGGCATGGCAAATTGCCTCAAAAACATTCATATATTCTGAGGAGAGGCAAACACTCTTGTTTGTCTAAGCAAACACTATGCGTTTGGGAAATAAAGCAAACCATTTCCTCCTTTCCTGGGTCAGATGATCTCCAGCCCTCCCCCAGTTTTAAGTGGTACAGGAAATAATGCTGAGAAAATCAGGATCCAGTCAGTCACAAGGGAAAGTGGTATAGTTGAAATATTTGCCAGATGGTATTAAAAAATAATACCTTTCCTTTTTATAACTTAACAGGCACATTCACAGATGTTACCTCATTTCCTTCTCACAACAACTCCATGAAGTTGGCATTATTATTCCTATTTTATAGATGATCACTCCTAGTTTATAACTACTTAATTGTTCTCCCTCCCTCCCTTGCTCTTGCATGCTGTCTCCTGAGCCATCAGTCCACAAAACAGAAGTGATCAAACTTCTTGGCTTGAAATCCTTCCAAAGCTCCTCGCAGGCCACGATAAATTCCAAATGACTTGACATGACTTGAAGGTCCCCATTGCTTGGTCCTCACCTGCCCCTCCCATCTTCAGCCATTGCCCCGCATCAAAACTTTCCTGGCCCCCAGGCAGCTCTCGCACACCTGTTCACACCTTCTTCTCTGACCACATAGGTATGCTCACCCGTCTCGTATCTTCTCACCAAATCACACATCCTCCAAGACTCTGATCATCCCTGAGAACCCTTTTCTATTCGTCACCTCTTATAGGACGGATCCCCTCTCTTCTGGGCCAACCCGGTTCTTTTGTCACTTAGTTGTTGCACTCCATTGTATCCATCCATTCGCATGTGCATGCGTGCACATATTTAGATGGTTTTATATGCAGAGAAAGAAAGTTTGGAAGGATACATGTTAAACCAGTAATTAATACCTCAAAAAGTGTGCTGGTGGGGGGAGGATTTTCACCTTGCAGTTTTTCTGAAATGGAGTTCTTCATCTGAACCCAAAAAAAAAAACCAGAGAAAAATGATTCAAGTGACTATTTTCTCAGTTCTCCCAAGGAAGGGACCATGCCAGTTGCATAGGACAGAAAGTTAGCTCAGTATACAGCACGAATGCCTTAGGGCATTAGGGCTCGCTCCTCTCAAGGAACCCAAGCAGAGAAAGGGTTGCCATACTGCTCTACTGCCAGATTTTTACAAAGAGGTGCTTTTTAAAAAGTTGTTGATCAAAATCATTAACACCTGGTGCACCAAAATATATCCAAAATGCTGGACACAAAGAAATAGATATGAATTAGTCTAACACTCAAGAAATCAAGAGAATGGGTTGGGTTTCAGTTCTGAAACATCTAACTGCAGGATTGTAGACAGGTCATTAGATACTTTCCAACTTGATTTCCTCATCTGTTAAATGAATATTAAAGTATGTGGTCTCATTATCTATCAATAGAAACACACGCCTGCTTAGAGGTAAAATATGATATATATACACAAGTACATATACTATATACAGAGAGAGATGTTGCCTATTAAGAATATAGGTCGGGGCACCTGAATGGCTCAGTTGGCTGAGTGGCGGATCCTCAGTTTTGGCTCAGGTCATGATCTTGGGGTCCTGGGATGGAGCCCAGCGTCGGGCTCCACATTCACCTCGGAGTCTACCAGGGATTTTCTCCCTCTGCTCATCCCCCACACTCGTGTGCACGCTCTCTCTCTCTCTCGAATAAAATAAATAAATAAATCATTTAAAAAAAAAAAAAAAAAAAAAAAAACAAGAAAAGAAAATAGAAAAGAATACAGGCCCCGTCAGTAAAGACCAAAACCCAAAGCTTCAAATCATCTCCATTTGCTGCCAGCAGATGGTGCTGTAATCAATGGGAGACTAAGGAGCAAAGACTAGTAAGGAAATCAACTACATCTTAAGCATGCAAGGCAGTTTTGTTGTTGTTCTTGTTAAGGAGTAAGTACCACATGTGATAAGTCTCATTGTGAACTAAGTTTTGCTTTGAATTCTTAAAAACAAACAAACAGATAAACAAACAACAATTAAAACCCTTGTGTGCAGCTGATGATGTTTTTTTAAAAAATGCATCTTAGGAGGCCTTAGCACAATGTAGAATACACAGGGTAGGGGGGCCCGGCCAGCATTCCCTGACACCTGGCAGGGTGGGAGTCTGTAATGGCACCCTGTCTGGGAGGGTGGCTCTGTTCCTAGGGGATGCAACACTGGTCATGTCACTTTCCAGAGTCTCAGCTTTCTCATCTAGAAGTTAGCTTGTCAAACAGGATCCTCTCTGAGGTCCTCTCTATCAATGAATTTAAAATTACAATGAGGCAGAGTGTACTGAAGTATGTAGGGGGCCCCAAAGCTTGAATTTAAACCAATATTCGGGGTTCTCTAGGAGAGTGTTAGCAGCTCAGAAGCATGGATGACAACACATGCTTCAACAGCCTTTTCTGCATGGATTAAGCTTGTCAGTTAGACCTGGAATCGAATGTCTCGAGATAGGAAGCCACTTCCATGGAGAAGACCTCCTTTCCCTGCTTCCATAGCCAGCCTCTACAATGCCACAGAGCAAGAAAGAAATGGCCAACTAATTTGCTTGTGTCTAGAATAGCTCCAGAAGACCTGGTTGAGGTCTGGTGTCCTTTAATCCAAAAGAGAAATAAGTTAGGTCCATCCAAATCAGTGTGCAAAGCCCAGTGCTTGGCATATACTAGCATTCCATAAATGTTCTGAAGAATGAATAAATGAATGAATAGAATTAGGAATCCTGGCCTTCCTAAAGTCTTACACACCAAAGACACTCAAAAGCTGGATACCTGACTGGAAAGAAAGAAAGAAAGAAAGAAAGAAAGAAAGAAAGAAAGATAGATAGGTAGGTTAAAAGGATTGACTTTATGCTTCTTTCCTACTCCTATTAGCAGCCAGGAGAAGTTACATTGGGTCTCAAAATCGGCTGTATGTTCAAATTACCTGAGAAGTTTGAAAACATACTGACCCCCAGGTCCACACCCAGGTCCACCCCCAGAGACCTAGGACATGGATCAGGATTTTGTAAGCCTCCCAAGAGATTCGGATGCAAAATTTGAGACCCAATGGCAAATTACCGAGTTAGCAATAAAAACCTTGGCGTGCTATACAAGAATTACCCACTACATATCTGGGAGATGCTCATACCACAGTCTTCGTGTCCATTTCAGATTTTCTGGGCTGAATACATTTACTTCACAATGGGTCCAATTTAAAGGCAAGGTGTCCTGAGGATAAAGGTTCAAGTCTACTTGGCCAACACATTGTTAGCACTCTTGGGAAAAGAATACAAAAAACAAGCAAATCACCCAGTTAACTGTAACATTGGTTTCTGATATTTCTCAATCACTAACACTAAGACATTTAAGGGAATGTTGTCATTTCTTTCTCCTGATTTTTGGGAACCTTTTGTCAAAGGGAAATCTGTATTTTCTAGATGTTTCAACATGAGACTGGGGGTCTGGAGTCTTGAAGAATGTCAAGGGGCTCTCCTGTCTCAGAACAGAGATGAGACTGTGTAACTTTGATTTACTAGGTCCGCTGATGTGAAAAATGCAGCGTGCCAAGGTGTTCCGAGGTCACTGCCGATGATAATGCAAATTCAGAAGCCACACCCATACGCAATTCTTCTGACATGTAAGCAAGCTTCTCGGGCCTGGACACCTCTCTGCAGCTTCATGACACACAGTCTGCATCCCAGACGGAAGACTCTGGGCTGGGATTCAAGAGGCATTTTAGATGCTTACGGCTCTGAACCTTAGGATTTATATGAGCAAAAATGAACAAGGACCAAAACGATGTGCTGGAATCTTGGGGGAATGCATCATTCCCTTTTTTCTTACCTAGCATGAAAGCCCCATGCTTTCCCCAAGCCGATCCCCACAGTGAGGATCCTGGATCTCTCCACTCGAACCCAGGACCATGCCGAGACCGTAGGTGCCCTACCTAGCAGGCTCCAAGGCATGGTCCCAACACAGGCACAGACCTTCTTGCTGACATGGGGACCCAGGGGTGCCACCCATTGCACCTCTGCCTCTGCCTGCTCCAGATAACAAAGCATCTGAGGCCCGGTGAGCATCTCACTAAGCCTGCTAGCATACCATGCTATTTAATCACATGGTGAGAAGCAAACTGGAAAAGAAAAAGATGGGGTGGGAAAGAGGAAGAAGCAAAATAGAAAAGGAGGGAAGTCTTCCATGCATACTAGATACATACATACATACATACAAACATACTAGATACAACCATCTAGTATCCATACTCAGACTTCTGAAGGGTTGAACGTGTACAGTAAAGCATTCCTTGCTCTTCTATGAAAGTACCCATGTTCAGAGATAATAGTGAATTGAGCATTCGTCAGTTTTTTCCCATCAGTAATTAATGCTGTCACATAATCTCTTCATATCAGACCCTGGCTTCACAAAATCAGGTGCATTCAAATAGAAAACACCACTTTCTCCAAATACTCACACTTTGGAAATTCCTAAAAGTGTCTGTGGTTGGTTGTGTACAATATACACATTTTGTTTTTTACTTTTTTAAAGATTTACCTTATTTTAGAGAGAGAGCATGCACGCAAGTGGGGGAAGAGGCAGAAGGAGAGAATTTTCAGGCAGACTCCCTGCTGAGCACAGAGCCCCACGTGGGGCTTGATCCTATGACTTGAGATCATGACCTGAGCCAAAACCAAGAGTTGGAAGCTCAACAGACTAAGCCACCCAGGTGCCCCATCATATGCATTTTAAAAACACAGAGATCATCTCTGTGAGTGTAGCTAGTAAAGGCGACTCTGCCTTCTTCCTCGAAAAAGCAAGAGCCGTCTCTTCATCACTAAAATTGGAGTCACAATTAGGAAGAACAGCATGTTTTGCTTTGTCGATGGTTTTTTAAAAGGTCTATGATATACACATCACCTTTCCAGCTTACAGTTTTATGGGAGATGGATGTTAAATGCTGAGGCAGTTCAGAATTTATAGTTTTATTATGTCCTACTCATAAAAGATTATAAAAACCCAAGGGACGTTAGTTCCTAAGAAACTTCCCAGGGTGAGCTCCAGGGCTATGTGCAAATTCTCAGGAATGATAGTCCTAATTGATGATCGTGAATAAACCAGTTGCCAGATCACCCAGCTGTCTCTTCCTGTAATTGCCAAGGGAATTAAGGACAGCAATTGCACCATGAGGGATGGGGGCGGGGGATGGGAGAGATACAGCCACGTGGATTATCCTTGCAGATGACACCAAGGTAGCCAGTAAGGGGAGGATGGCAGTGGCCACACAGCAGAGCAGCCAATGTGTTCACAGCTGGTGAACCACAGAGCAGGGAGGGCTGGGCCAAGCTCGGATCATTCACAAGCCGCCGGGGGCATCTGAGGTGATCCTGCTTTTATTTTCTGATCAAGGCACAGAGAGATTTTACCTCCAAGCACCAGAGTGTATTAATGCAACGGATAGACTTCACTGAGGTCACTTTTGGCTGGTGCTTTTCAATCTGGTTTCCCCTGGAGCCTCCAGGTTCTCAATAAACATTTTAGAAACTGCAGTGAAACAGCACTAACTGCACAGGCCCAGGGGTAACAGATACCAGATGTGAAACCGCAGCAGAGAGCTGAGAACAGAGAACGCTGCCATGTTCGCACGTGTCCTCGCTGACAGGATTCGTAGTGAGGTTATTCCAAAACTAAACTAAGAAATTCACTCGGATAAAATACAACACCTCTGACCTGTTTATGTTTGGGGGTTCTAAGTAAGAATTTACTTTTTAAAAGGGTTGTGCTACGAACAAATGAAGATGGAAAGAAAACAAAACAGGGGGGAAAAGGGAAGGAGACAGGAAACCAATCTAGTAAACAATGGGGAAGTGAAGCGAATCACTTCATCCCAAAAGAATACTATGAATATACTTTCAGACACAAAAGGAAGTCCTGCCGCTCAGAAAGTCATTCCTGAAGATACTAATGTATTTTTTCTTCCACAATCTTTGGCCTCTTTAGAGTTGGGTTTTTTTTTTTAATCAGGAAGAAACTGCCCTCTTGTTTTTCTTTTTAAGATAATTTGTTTATTTGAGAGAGAGAGAGAGAGCGCGCGCACAAGCAGCAGGAGAGGCAGAGGGAGAGGGAGAAGCAGACACCCCATAGAGCAAGGAGCCCAATGACATGGGGCTCAATCCCTGGACCCTGGGATCATGACCAGAACCAAAGGTCGATGCTTACCCAACTGAGCCATCCAGGTGCCCGCTGTCATACCCTATGAATGGCATACCATGTGCTTCCCCAGGGAGGAACAAATAAATACAATTTTTTTTTTTTTTTTAAAGAAATGAGGGAGAAACTAGCAATGCAATAGTAGGGACAGGTAGGATGGTAAGGGGAGAAATCATTACACACATGCACACACACAGGCACACGCACATGCATATGCAAACATACACATACACAGTTTGGAGGCCACTGTCCTCAAGCTCACAGGATTGGGTCTACAGGATTGGAGGTCCTCACAGAGGCTGGGGAACACTGCGTAATCCACTCTGCAGGCAGAGAACCTGGCAGAATGATTTATCACAGGGAAAGGGTGCCAAGAACACTTGAGGGGCAAAGAGACAGAAAGAATAAGGGCGTGTGTGGAGGAAGGAGCAAAGCGTGTGCCTCCTGAAAAGCACACACAAGCCTGAGTCAGGATTACTTCCCAGTCTGCTGGTGCAAAAGCAGAAGGTAGTCGAAGGCCCTGCGTGGATGGGTGCTGCTAGATTTCAGGAGCGTTAGGGGGTGGCAGGCTCTACTTGAGGGAATGAAGACTGGCAGTTCTAGGATCTTGCAGTAAGGAGGTGGAGTTAGAAGAACCATCTGGTGGTTTTTCCTCTTTTCTGTGCGTGTGTTGTTTTTTTTTTTTCTCTCTCTCTCTTTTTTTTTCTTTCTTGGGAAGGTGAGGAATGGGGCTGCTGGTGGATGTCGCATGTGGAGGTCTAACATGGTTTGATGATGAATAAACATGGAGAAGATCTGCTTCATAAGACAGCCCACCCGATGTCATGAGGGCCACTATTGCACGATGGTGGAAGCATGCGGAGGGAGAAGGGGAAGGGAGGGAGAAACACGACTTCTCACTAGCACCACGGTCCTTTCCCAAGCTCACTACATTCCTTGGTGGAGAATCCTGGCACATTATTTGCAGAAAGCTTGGATAAAATTCACAGTCCTAGATTTCATAAAACATTGAGAGAGTACCTACAAGAGCCAGACGTGAGGCTAAGGGACTGGGGGACATAAAGACAAATAAAACACAGCCCCTGAAACCCAGCAGCTCTCAGGCCAGTGCGGGAAAACAGATGTGCTTCTAAACATCACAATACAGCACAACCAATGTCCTTTCAGGAAGCTGGCCGTGGGCTACGGAAACACAGCCTGGGTCTGGGCACTCTGGCAAGGCTACATCCCAGGAGCCAACAGTACTCTGGGTTTCAGCAAGTTTGAAAAGGGGAAGACAAAGAAAAGAGCATTCCAGAGGGAAGGAACAGCATTTTCAAAGACATTAAAGGTTGAGGTAAGCTGTGCTGGGACATAAGAGTCCTCAGGTAGGTGGGGTTCAGGGGAGATGTGTCGAGGAGGGTCCACTGGGGACGTGACGAGGGGCTTTGGTGCCGAGTTCAACATTATGGGTTTTATGCAAAAGGAACTAAGAAGCAGTTTGCAAGTGTCAAGATCCAGCTCTGAAAAAAAGGAAATAAGAATGTTTTGTTTTGCAGGCATATTTAGAGTGAGCAATGTCAAAGAGTTCCTTAGAAACCATGCTTAATGCCCTACCCCAACTCTCGTACAAATGGCCTAACTTTAAACAGGAAATTCGCTCCACTTTTGATTTCCCAAGTGAAAAGTTCATCTGCACATTTCTTTCGTCATGAACAAGCATAAGAAGTCAATTTGACCATAGTGTAAATGTCTAGATATCTTTGGGGACTGAGGCTAATTCAGGAGCTCTTAATAGGTAGTAATGGAAAGACTAGAGTCTCACGAAATGTCAAGTTCATGACTCTTTCCACTGATACTTTTTTTCCCTCTAAAGGAAAAGGGGACTGTGAAAAAGAAAACATATCTGTGATTATCTGGGGTTTTGTTCCTCAGAGTTTCCCTACATCTCCAGAATTGGAATACCACGACTGCTGTTGTCTCCCGGAAAAAACGAAAAAACGCACTGCACATATTGGAAAAGACTTTATCTCTGTCAACCACAAACACTTCGAATACAGAAAACACCAGTTACTTAATGGAATTTCTGATAATCCAGAAACCCACGTAATATTCCTTGGGCTCCTATCACACAGCCTCTGGCCATTTATCAGTCTGGCCTCTCTTTCCTTTCAGAGATATATCTACCTGCTCTTTTTCTCCTTAACTGTCATTCAAATTCCATACCTAATAAGCAGAGATGGAGAGTCAAGGCCACCAACCTCACGGCTGCCTTTCTGTACTGGCGTGTGTTCAAACTCAGGCCAAGCACAGATCTTAAGAGATACCAAATAGAACACGGTCTCCCAGTGAACACATGGCCCCTGATCGTCACATATATTGGGAAAGAATCTTTGAAGTGGAGAATAAATAAAGCAAACAGAATAACCCTAAAGTCTGTCTACTGGATGGGTGGTAAGGGCCATCTGTTCACCAAGCTCCCCCCGTAATATATAAAGCACAAATATTTCCAGCTCTACGCAATTCTACTCAAACACCTTTGCTAGGCCAGTGGAACCTGGGAATCACGTATATTTTTTAAAAGTCCTCAGCCATTCTAAAATTCAGCCAGGGGCGCCTGGGTAGCTCAGTAGGTTAAAGCCTCTGCCTTCTGCTCAGGTCATGATCCCGGGGTCCTGGGATTGAGCCCAGGGTTGGTCTCTCTGCTCAGCAGGGAGCCTGCTTCCTCCCCTCTCTCTCTGCCTGCCTCTCTGCCTGCTTGTGTCAAATAAATAAAATAAAATCTTTAAAAAAAAAAAAAATCTGTTCTAGCCTGCCCTCCATTTACAGATGGAAAAATGAGGTGACTATCCAATAAACTCTGAGCTCGTTTTGATGACAATATGTCCCAGTAGATCATTTCTTTATTTTCTATGAAGAAACAATTCTTTTATATAGATGAAGTGATAAATCAAGACAACAAAATATTAAGTGAGATACGTTCTAACTCTTACCAGGTCTGTATTTTGGATTCTCAGATTCCTTTCAAGGTGGTGGCGTGGAGAAAATCTCTGGGGTCAAAGGCGAGGGCATACACACTGCATGGAGCATCTCCTTGGCCCTGTGTCCTTGACCCTTATAGACGCCACATCCAGGAGAATGGCACAGCATGGCACCAGCTGGAAGGAACCCATGAACCAGGGCTCCTCTTTCCTGGAATCAGGATAGAACCTGCCCCAGGGAAAGCCAGCCTCTTTCCTTCCCCGTGTATATTCACTTATATAGCGATGTCTACAGATTTCCACGATGATACCTTCTCTACTAAGTATCAGCATACAGAACATTTTGAAGGAACTTGTAACGTTTCTAAAGAAAACGAATCCAATATGACAAAGGACGGAGAATTTCTAAAGTTCTAAAGTATAAGAATAATTTCCTACAATTAGTTGGATAATGGCATTTGTTTTCTTGTTCAGTCTCTTATTTTTTGAAATCACTATCGTGTGCGTAGAGCTTTCTCCAAGCAGGCCCCTGGGTTAATCACCTTTAAATATCTTACTAGAACAACAGAAAATGCTAGGAAAGGCCCATTACCCTTGTTTTACAAGGAAGGAAACAGATTTCAGGGGATTTGGTAATTGGCCAAGGTTACTTAGATGGTACATCTTGGATTCAAAACTCTGAGTTTAACCTCTTTCTATACAGGAATTACCTTTGAAATGAAAATATGGATATATTTCTTCATATTTCTTTCAGAAAAGTTAATTTCCCCAGAGAAACGGAGTTTTACTACTTCTGTAAGACCATACCAATATTATTTACATGAGGTTTTTTTTTTTTCATGTTTCTACTTCATCTGTAATTGTGGTTAGAGAGGGTTCTTTCAAGCTACACAAGTCAGGGAGAAGCTATGAGCTATTAAAATGAAAGAATATTAAAGAGTCTCACTGACATTTCAGGAAATTACTATCCTAACATCCTTGAAAAAACTATTTTAAAATCGATTACAAAAATGCTTTACTTCAGAAATCACCTCTTATACTAAGATTCAAGGTTTCATCCAGTTTCTGGATTAAAATACACAGCAGAATGAAAAAGAAAAGGAAGTAATTCTTCTCATAGAAATTTATCTTCTGTCCAGTGGAAGATTCTAAACAAAAGCTATTTGTGATGTTTTAATTACTTTAAAGAGAACTAAGCATGTGTGAGAAATTACAGAAATTCTTCAAATAATATGCAAGTAACTGAAATACAGTCGGATAGCCTCATAATAAAAACGGGACAGATTAAATTGTAACGTTTCCTTGGTCCTATTTACAAGACAGATTTTTAGATGAACTTCCTACAGACAGTGTGGTGGATGCTAGGTTGCCCCTTACCAGCTATGTACCCCTTCCTTCATTAAATTCTTAATTTTTCACTGGGTCCACATTGCTGCCTCACAACTTGGGCCTTGGGGAAAAAGAACTCTATCCCTGGCAGTAAGACTGGGGCATCTGGCTCAGGCCTGGAGCAAGGACACAATTGCTCTAGAAGCGGCTGGCTGCCATCTTGTGAGCAAAGAAGAAACTCTAGAACGATGCTGTAGACAGAAAAGCAAAGAAATGGATGGAAGCCAAGGTCTTGATCTCAGTATTGTTTTACTGAATCAAACCAAATATGACCCATCCTGTCTTTGGGGGATCAAATGCATCAACCAAATTCCCCTCTTGGTTATTTGTGCCAACTTGAACTTTGTTTTCTATTGCTTACACTAAATGCGTCCCAGCTGATACAGATGGTCCAACAGGTCAAGAAGTTTGTATATTTCTAAGTTGTTTCATATGTGCAAACAAAAATAGTGGTGTATTTCTAGGTTTAAAAATCCAGTTGGGGAGGCAGGCACCTGGGTGGCTCAGTTAGTTAAGTGTCTGACTCTTGATTTTGACTTAGGTCATAATCTTAGGGTTCTGAGACGAAGCCCCATGTACGGCTCTGAGCTCACCAGGGAATCTGTGTGAGATTCTCTGTTTCTGCCTTTCCCTCTGCCACTCCCCCTACTTGCCTGTGTGTATGCACACGCACACATGTGCCCATAGGCACATGCTCACTCTCTTTCAAATAAACAAATAAATCTTAAAAAAAAACAAAAACAAACAAACAAAAAAAAACAAAAAAAGAAATCCAATTGAAAAGCACAGTGGTAGTGCAGGAATGACTATGTCATTACTACTGATACTGGCTAAAAACAGCAGGGAGTAAATGGCTGCTAGCGACAAAGAGGACGTGTGGGAAAGTGTTCGTAGCCCCTCACACACTTGAAGAAAATGGTCAGCCACTTAAACACATGAAAAGAACAAGACAGAAGAGGACGTGAACTTTGGAACGATTTCTGAGAGACCTGAGACATATAGTAAAGGTCAGGTGCTATGCAAAGTCAGCTCTGCAGAACAAAGAAGTTGATTTAAACCATTTGCGAAGATTATGTAACCTTTAAACAATTCCACTTGGATTTCTGGATATCAGAAATCTCCTCTTAACATAGAAGACTTCTATGTGAGCAATCTGACATGCATTTCCACTTTCTTCAGAAATAAAGAAAAGAGCTACGGAAGGCAGCCTTTCGGAATATTAACATGAAATTAATATTAATTTGTAATGACTTATGAAAAAATAACGTAGAAAGTTATTTCTCTGTGGGATGACAGGAGACACGAATCAGAGCTTGCACTGCCGGTAAGGAAAATGTATAATTTAGTATGAAAGGCCTAGAGCCCCTTCAGAATCAGAAGAAAGCCTCTACATTTGAGGTTACTGAAATTCCAGGGGAAGCTCCTAAGCCCAGATGGCTGAGAAGAGCCAGGAATTCTGAGGAAAGGGTGAAGACAAGCCAAGCGCGGAGGCAGGAGCAAACCACCAAGAAGGGGAATGAAGACAAGCCAGCTTCTGAGGAAAAGGGTCATAGAGGTTTCCAGTGATGAGTCAAAAGCTTTAGGTAAGGAAATATTAAATTTGATGGTGTATTAAGATGTTGAGTTATCTGATTTGTCACAAACATGAAAGGAACTGAATTTCAGTGTTAAATGTGTAGTCACTTGGCATGATCCCTGGGTTTAGCTTGTGTTTATTTTGTTGACTCATGCTAATGGAAAAAGAGACATTTATTTTTGTTTAGACATTCCAAGAGGTAACTCTGTCCTGTTTGTTTTATTTGGGCAGCTCTAGTGGAAGGGGCAATTGGGTAAGAGGCCTGGTAGGGGAGGAAGCCCTTACACCCCCAAAGAGGCCTAGCTCGCACCGACCACATGAGAAGAATGTGTCATTTGCCAAGGAGAGTAAGTAAGTTATCCCTAGTTTTTACAGTCATTTGGAAAAGGGAAAGTTATGCAACCCACTCTTCCAAGACTACTTTTGACTCATCATTTTTTTTTAACCTTGAATATACTAGGAAAAACTTTGAAGTTTTTTTTCATAGAATATTCCCCTACACTCCCTGGAAATGACTACAGAGCATTCTTCTGTGTTCTTCCCTATTGTCAAGATCCAATCAAAACTAGAAACCCTAAAATAAACTTAAGAGAGTGGGTGGAAAATCAAATTAAAAGTATAAAAAACATGGAAAAAAAAAAGAAACCGGTATTAGGGTAAATTTAATTTATTGTGTCATCTATTATTGGTAGGATTGTTTTTGAATCCAGCTTCTGGCCATATGTAAATTTACTAAGTATGCTTTCCATGCCTTCTTCTAAACTATTTCTTTTTACAGAATTGGGGGGGAAAATGTGTTCTAAGCCAGCCCTGGGGAAAATCCCTAGAAATTTCCTTTCAGGTCCTACTGTCCACTGATGCACAGCTTTGGGGCATGACTGCTCGACCATCCATTTAAGTGTGATATTACTTTTCTATCTCACCCACAAGGATATTCATTAATTCATTCACAATCATTTATAGAAACCTCTAATGCTGCAGGCCGTGCCCAGGCTACACCTGGTGACTCTCAGCCCTGGCCTCAGGGAGATCACAGTCTCATCCGTTGATGGGCCAATTAATAATCACAACACACTGTGACAGGTATGGCATCTCTGGTTTGTGAGATTTCATCTGGGTCAAAATTTTGCTGAAAACTCAATGCTGGCTCTATTCCTACTTCCTTTTCTTAAGGTGCTCATGGCCCATTTCTTCCACGATGTGTGTTACAGTCAATATAGAATCAACTTACTCCTTAGAGTCACGGATTTAAATGTTTCTATTATTTAAATATTTACTTATTTTTATATCAAAATAGTAAATGAAAGCTGTATTTTAAGACAAAGGATATCTATGATGACTGATAAAGTACTCTTCCTTTTTTAAAAATTTTTATTTATTCATTTTAAGTCAGCTCTATACCCAACACAGGGCTCGAACTCACGACCCCCACAAAGGTAAAGAGTCACAGACTCTAGTGCCTGAGCAAGTCAGGCGCCCCTGAGAGCACATTCTTGAAAATTAACTCAAAAGAAAGAATTTACCTAGGATATGCAGTTTAGAGAGAGATTCCCAGTCTTTTACATGTTCATGCTCCTGTCCACATTCACAGGCTGAAAAAAGACCCAATTTGCCAAGCGTTGCAGTAAAAACAGAGCTAGGCCACGTCCGGCCAAGTCAGTCACAGCACAGTCACAGGAGAGCTTCAGTCAGGAATATTCTCGGAGAATGTGTAAAAAAGTGTGCTTAATCTTCTCTTGAACGGGGGCGCCTGGGTGGCTCAGTGGGTTAAGCCGCTGCCTTCGGCTCAGATCATGATCTCAGGGTCCTAGGATCGAGTCCCGCATCGGGCTCTCTGCTCAGCAGGGAGCCTGCTTCCTTCTCTCTCTCTCTGCCTGCCTCTCAGTGTACTTGTAATTTCTCTCTGTCAAATAAATAAATAAAATCTTAAAAAAAAAGGACAACCAACAGGATGCCCCGTTTCTACAGTAAGGGGGCCTGGGAACGGAGGGGCTCCTTCGCCTGCTGCATACCTTGGGGACAGGCTTTCTCAATCTGATATCCTTTTACTTCCCTCCCCCTCCCCCCCGGCAAAACCTGTAACTTACACAAAGCCTAGCCTAACTGAATGGGATGAAGGCAAGCTGACAGCAAACAAAATCCCAAATCAGGAGAAACATTCTTAAGAGCAGAGTGAATGGAAAGAGTTTTCTAGGAGCAGAAATCACTGGGTCTAGGAACACAGATTCTCCTCAGTGAGAGGAAGGAGCTGTTCCGTGGAATAATAATAAGGACATCTGTCGGTTTCTATTATCCAATACAGTTTTTTCCCCCCCTCTCATTAAAGTCAAAGAATTTGAGGGACTAGTGCTATCAGAAATCACCAATGATTCCTGCAGATCTAGGGAGGGAGTTTCCATGTAAAATTTTAGGTGCATAGAAGTCTCCAGTTGAACACCAGGGATGCAGATAGAATCTCCAATTAAGGAATATATATCCACGAGTCATTGGATTGTTACATAATAACCCTTTTCCACAGAGCACTGTGATGAGAAATACCTAGGGGCTTAAATGATCTAGTAATGAATGCAGTAATATGCAAAACCATGTAACTAAACACATAATAAACAGATGGACAGTGAAAAACAAAATGTTAATTAAAAAGTAAATAAACAGTACATCTCCTTTAGAATACGTTTTCACAGGAGTGTGGCCTAGAGCAAATGGAGTTGAACATTTTCCTGGGGTTTCCTGGGAGTAGGGGATCAGCTGAATGGTCTAAGCCCTAAAGCCCTTTCTGGGTCTGATCCCATTTCTTGAAAAACTTTTTCTTTTTCTCTCTATCTGTAAAGCAAATAAAAGGAAAGTGGTCTTTTTCCTTCTGATGCTGAAAGCCCTGTACATCGCTGCCATCTGAATTAATGAATGTATACATGTGGCGCACAGATACTGAACACCTTGTGTGTTGCAGGAGAAAGGGACAAGGCCCTGGCCACAGGAGGATGACAGACAGATGAGATGGCTCCTGGTTGTCCTAAACATTGAGAGGTAAGTGGTGGTGAAAGGGACAGTTGTGGTGACAAGGCGGCCACAGAATGTGTCTCTAAGAGGCTTCCCCCACGACGGTGGAGGGAGGGGAGAGTCTTACCTTTCCCCTCCTACACTTGTTCCACATTTACAGATCCGATGACACAAAACACGGGGCTGGGAGGAAGGTCCAGAAAGGCAGTGCCCAAGGGAGTGCACTCATTGCTTCCGCAGACATTCACTGAGCCTGAGGACAGAGTTCAGAGCAAACGCTCTGGCCCAGGCTGTCTGAGGGAGACCCCAGTGGGGAGCCTACTCTGCGCTGTGGGTTTACATGTCAAATCAAGGTTGTGGGATCATGCGAGAGGGGAGCCTGACTGGTTGCAGACTTCCAGATGGAAATGAAGGATACAGATGAAAGCCCAGGAGGCTTTACCCAAGCAAAGGGGGGATGAGGTGGGGAATAAGGCAGACAGTGGCCTCCAGAGAGAGAAGAGCCTTGGCAGAAGGTGGGGGGCGGCAGAGAGCGTGGTGCATGGTGAACAGCATGGAGTAGTTGGATTATAAAAGGCCGGGGGGTGGGGATGGGGAAAGCTGGTGGAGGCAAACGGATGAGGCCATGAACAAGGGCTTGATTATGGACGGCAGCCAGGCCGGGAGTTTGGACCTCATCCAGATGGCCACACAGAGCCATTAAAAGTCAATCCGAAGGGGGTCACATGACAAAAACTATAGATCTGCAAATGAAAAAAAAACTGAAAAAATCAGCTGGGAGCTTGGCCTCTGTCAATCCCTAGCCCTTCACATTGACCTTTGGGTCAGTCAATGAGGGTGGTGCTACTGTGTGTGTGTGTGTGTGTGTGTGTGTGGTAGGGGGAGGCAGAGATGGGGGTAGAGAGGGGGGAGGTGGGGGCCCCTGCAAATAGGGCAGGCACCACTGCCTTCGCTTCCCTGAGGGCCTTCTCACCACAAGGATTTCAGGGAGCTCCGCCCGCTTTCACCATCATTCTGCTGCCTGTGGTCTCTGGATGCACCAGCCAGCAGGAAGGGTGACAATGGGGAGGTGGGGAGGAGTGTCCCGGCTTGGGACATTGGGCAGTCATCCCCTCTCTTTAATATTAGAAGCCAGCTTCTGCCTTTGCAGTGTTTTCCCTCTTATTTGCATGTCAAACTAGAGAAAGAACATGTTTCTTCATTCTTTTACCATATGTTTGATGTTACCATCTGAGTGATAGGCCTTAATATAGCACCGCAGCCTCATAAAGGGAAGGAGCCGAGGATGCTTTAACTGCTAATTCCTAACCATGTTCTCTAACAGACTGTTTCTTCCAAGAATAAAAAAGATTGCTAACATTTGCACGATTTTATGCAACTGACTTATGCGTGCCCCTACCCCCCACATCAAAATGAGGGCACCTGTATACTGGCAAGTCCAGGAACACCAACACTGGGATCTTCCCCGGACCTTCTCTAGTATTAACATTTCCACCACCCTCCTCCGCATGCATCCTGGCCAATAATGAGATTCAGAAGGAAATTTATGTCCTATCGCAGATGGCACTGTCAATGGGCAGAAAGGTACATGTAACAGTGAGGACATTCACAGCCTCGCGTTAGTTAAAAACACAAACAAACAAACAAACAAATGAAAAAACAAAAGCATGGTTTTTAGAAGGGGAATATTCTCAACAGACGTACCCAGTCATCGCATTTTGGGAGTGTATTTCCATGCTGGCTTTAAAAAGAAAATATGGTTTTTATTTTCAGGTGTTTTTTAAAGGTGCCTGTTGTGTTGGTACTCACATTTATTGATTAGGAAAATCTGAGCACAAAGGAAACATGCTTTGCATTCTGAGACAAAGTGAGCCGTGCTCTGATCTGTGCTGAAGACAGTGACTGAGAGAAGGCAAGATGCCAGAAACCGAATTTCAAGCTGAAAATCACCAGTGAACAAGGAGGGGAAAATCCCATGGCTTTGGAGGCAGTTGAGTTCAAATTCCCATCCCCACGCGTGCTAGCTGGGGAATTTTAAGCGGTTAACCTCTCTTTGTCTGTTTTCATGGGCAAAAATAGTGTGTATCATGTCCCCTGCTGGGATCAGGGTGACAATTAAATCAGATAATGTGTAAAATACCTGGTGTCTTGGCAAAATAAAACATGCCTATTAGCAAGGGAAGCTATACCAAGTCCAAGGCCTTTGAGCAAGACAAAAGAATGTGGCAGGACGTGGGGGATGGGTGTATGTGATGTATTTCATGCCACTGAACCGTATACTTAAAAATGGTTAAGATAGTAAATTTTATGTGTATTTTACTGCAATTTAAAAAAAAAAAAAAAAAAGGCGCCTGAGTGGCTCAGTGGGTTAAAGCCTCTGCCTTCAGCTCAGGTCATGATCCCAGGGTCCTGGGATCTAGCCCCACATTGAGCTCTCTGCTCATCAGGGAGCCTGCTTCCCTTCCTCTCTCTGCCTGCCTCTGCCTACTTGTGATCTCTGTGTGTCAAATTAAAAAAAAAAAAAAAAAAAAAAAAAAACCAAGGACAATATGGAAAGTATTTAAAACGTGTGGATGGAGAAACTCAGAGCAATCAAGGGGGGATTTCTTCCACTGTAAATAGGCTGGGTTTCTTTCCAGCCTAGTGAATTGTTTCTCATTACTGAAATATGCATTTTAAGTAGTGAATGGGTAGTAATAAAATGTTCAATGGAGCATCATTTAAATCTAACGTGAAAATGCTGGGTTTTTATCAGGAATCACCTATTTTAGGAGCGAGAGAAGAAAAGAATTAATCATTATAAGATAAAAGCCTTAGTTCTCCAGATCATTGCTCTTGCTCTGAACATAGGTTTAGTGTTTATAAATAAAACCAGTTTTCCTGCATGAAAACATGTAGGCCTCATTTCTACTGGCCATGGACGTTTGCAGGACAGTGTACCAATAGACCTGAATCGTAGACAGGCCTCTTCCATCCCTGGGAAGGTCCGCTGGGCCCTCCTGTCTCTCAGCAGTGTGTTTGGAGCTCCTGAGGGCAGGAATACCCCCAACCATGCTCCCGCAGGAGGCCGTGGGCTCAGAGGGCACTCGGTAAACTGGTGAGTGAATACAGCATTATATTTACTCCAAATGGTGAAGTCTGAACAGTGTTGCACTCACTCAGATGTTCCAGTGATTGTATTCATTAGAACAAACCAACAACCGCGAGAATCTATAAGGAGCTAGGGAAGGGAGGAAGCAAACACTTGCCGGGCTGAAGTCACAGGAGAAGGCAGTCATCTGTGCTGCTGTCCCTACCACCAGATCAGGTCCTTCCCCGCACAGTCATGGTGCTGGGCTCTGCGGCTCTCAGTGCACAGTCCACAAAGAGGCCTCCCAGCCCCCAAGCCTCTCACCACCATGGCATCCTCTCCAGATCCTTCACAGCACACATCAACTTCTGCAATTATCTGGCTTACTGTCTACCTCCCCCTGCCATATTAACTCCACCAAAATTAAGACTTTGTCTTGGTTTCTATTGAATCTTGTCTCCTAGCTTGGTACTGGCACATGCTGAATGAATGAATGAACAGATAGAAGATTGAACAAAACAAATCCTAATCTCCTCCTATGCTGTCACCCAAGCCCCACTGGATACAGTTACCATCATGACCTCCAAATGCCTTGTTTATGCTACGATGAGGTTCCCTCCCTCCCCTGGGAACCCTGAGATGCCAGCTATCAAATGGCAGGGAAAGGGACAGGAAATGAGCTGTTAGGAAGAACAGCTGCACCAGACTCTAGTTGCAAGGACACGGGACATCGGTATCTCAAAAAAGTCAAGAATCATGCTGACACTCAGTGGAGAAGGTAGATCAGGCAGCTCCAGGGGCCTAGGCATGGTGTCTCCTGAACAGAACGTACAGAGAAGAAGGATGTTCCACACCAGCTGGACAGGAGACGAGAGTTCATTGGTCTCCATGCCACCCAGCCATGTGATGAGCCTCAGGCCCCCCATCCCCCGACTTTCCCAGTAGACCCAGAACCTGAAGGGCAATTGGTAGAAGGACAGGACTGTCAGGTGGGGGGTGTCTTATGGCCTCAAGCAGCTGCCTGTTATCCACAGCGCCCCCATGAGGCCACAGGGGATCGGATCCTCTGTCCAAGGGCAGGTTGGGCTAAATCTGAAAACATTTCTTTGCGTGTGAATGTTAGACTTACGGAATCCCAGCCTCAGAGAGTCAAGTAATCGTAAAAGGTCAGAGCATCCCTGATGAAAGCCTGTGCCTAACAGCCTCCAGAAAAAGAGCTCTGTGACTTCCTCGGGACCAGGTTTCTACAACTGCACAGCATGGGCCGTGTGGGTATCTAACAACGCTTATTGCTAAGAAGCTCTCTGTGCCTCATTGCTCTTGAAGTTGACCTTCTCCAGTTTCATCTTCGGCGGAGACAGAAGTAACAGGACAGAAACCTCAGTTATTAGAAGGCCGTTGTTGCTTCTCAGGGGAGAAAAAATTGCAAACCCCTCCATTCCATGAACCCTCTCCTATAATACATCCTTTTGTCTACTTTTCCTGCTCCCCCTGGTGTCTCTCCCACTTCCCCACTTTCTCCAAAAGTGGGGCAGCCAAAAGAGAAAACACCACCCCATTGATGGGGCCAAGAGAAAGGAGGGGCTTCTCTCTGTCCCTGCTCTGCACTTACATCACTATCAAACCAGGACATGACTAACTCACTGTGGTCAGCTTCCTGGGGCCCCGCAAGGAGAGGCCACAATCTGGAAGGTCACTCCAACTTTTAGGCCAGGCACGAGGCAGCAAACAGCGAGAACTCCTATGGCCCATCAGAGGGTCAGAGTTCCAGCCTCTGACCTTCTCAAAGTCCCATTTCCTTCATCTCTACAATGGGCGTAACTACACCAAATGGCCTTGGTCCGGGTTGCTGTGAATTTCAAATACATGTGGAGACACTTATAGCAGGTACTAACCTGCAGGAGCCTCCCCATACCATTAGGATACAGGATACATCCAGTCTCTCCAGGATGTCCCATAAGGCCCACCATAGGATGGTCTCTCCAGGATGTCCCATAAGGTCCCACAAGCCCTTCTGACCATTCAATTTGCTGTCACCCACCACGTGGGTCTTCCTGCTGTCCGCCAACACTCAAGTCATCCCTCTCCCTTTCCAGGCTTTCACATCTGTATTTCCCTGCCTGGAATTCTCATCCCCAGATTCTCCATGGCTGGCGCCTCACACTCTCTGTTGGTGCAGGAAACCATGACCTCCTCTGATCCCCCACCCAAAATAGTCCCATGTGAAATGGGAAAGGGATCAGGGTGGGGAAGGGAGGCAAATCTTAGCTACAAAGTCTGTAAACCACAGAGAAGTCTGAAATAGAGTTCGGTGGAGCCATAATCAAATAGAGACCTCATCCATCAGCCAGGGAGGGAGCGGGGGGTGAGGGGTGGGGGGGGGTGGGGGGCTTCGTTCCAGCCAGAGACAGATCAGTTCTGCTAGACTGGCAACCACCAAACTTGGCATCATGCTTTAGAGTTTTTATTCATTTATTCATTCATTGGACAAATATTTATGAGCACCTCCTGCATGCCAGGGTCAGGATAGAGACAGAAAGAATTTCTGCTCTCATGGTGTTTGTATCCCACTGGATAAACTTCCTGAGAGCGGCCATTGCATATCCTCAAGCCACTCCCTGCCTTCACGTCCTTGTATTTTCTTCATAGCATATGATCTGAACCATTCCCTGTTCTGAAAAATAGCTCCTGAACAATGATGGATATGGTCTTCATTTTTTTTGTCCACATGCAATAGATTGAAACTAGGATTCACCCCTGCCCTTAAAGTACCTACTCAAAGATTCTTTACTGACAAATATCTTACACATACAAAAGTCACCACGAGAACAGCAAAACAGAGATCTACTGACCTGCACCCTAAAGAAAAATTTATTAAGGGCTGGATATTGTGTTATACAGGAAGTAGGTACAATTGGGTCTCCAAGAAGGGGGATTTGGAGGGTTGCTTAGGTCTGGAGCGAAAGCTGACTGGCACGATGAAGAAAGGAAATCTCACAAGGCAGAACGTAGATAAGGAAAGAAGAAAAGCAGGGTCCTACCCACGGTCACAGTGGGGGGGGGGTGGATAGGGAGGGATGGGGGTTCACGAGGAAAAGCAAGACAGAAGTTCCAGAGGCAGAAGTGAGCCTGGCAGCAAGGAAAAGATGTAGGGAAGAAGGGGGTGGGCACTGGGGGGGTTGGTATGGCAATGACGCAACAGATAACCAAGTGATAAATGGTTTCTAGAAGCAAGGGGAGGAAGGTGGGCTTAATTGTTCAAATCCTACATCCTTAGGGTTAGAAAGGACTTTGGCGGTCATTCACCAAAACTATACCCACAAGCCCACTTTGGGAGCTGCCCTGACATCCCTCTGAGCTCACTAAGGAGTAAGAGATCAGTTCAAAGTGAGGCCCTGTCTTCTGCCGTCCACGCGGTGGTGGGTGAGTGGGTGTCCAGCCCCTTCTGTACCCGGAGCTCCTTGCTTAGATGATGCTACCAAGCAACACCTGTCCCAGCCCAGAGAAATGGAACATCACAACAAAATCAGGAATTCCACTGTTCACATATTGTAAGCATTACCGTTAGGCACTTTTCTGCAAGAGATTGTGGAGGTTGAAACAAAACCAGAGGTAGAGAATATGTCCCCATCCATAATGACTATAATCAAGGTACTCCCACACAATGAGCTCTTCACTTCTCAGCCACACAGAAGGCCTCTAACTTTGCTCCGTGTGATGTTCTGACAACCTCGACGTGGGAACACCATACAAGAGAGCTAGAAGAAAGGACAAGCCTTTAGTTCTGTTTCTCTACTCGTTTTGCTTTATATATAAATGTGTTTATTGTCATCCTGGGCTTTCAGTGACTTGGAACAAGATGTTTCCATGGCATCAAGTGGAGTGCAAAGTTTATTGCATAAAAGTCACAGATTGTGGGCGCCTGGGTTGCTCAGTGGGTTAAGCCTCTGCCTTCCGGCTCAGGTCATGATCTCAGGGTCCTCCTGGGATCGAGGCCCGCATCGGGCTCTCTGCTCAGCAGGGAGCCTGCTTCCCTCTCTCTCTCTCTCTGCCTGCCTCTCCATCTACTTGTGATTTCTCTCTGTCAAATAAATAAATAAAATCTTAAAAAAAAAAAAAAAGTCACAGATTGTGAAATCACAACGAAATAAGCCCCCTGGTAAATTAGATGGAAAAGTAATACTTGTTGTATGCTTTTTTGTTAACTAACAAATAAGAACTCAGCATTTTAAGTGAAGACGTTATTGCTCTGTGTTTTATCTTTCTTCCAGAGTTCCATAACACTTGCTAGGACAACTGAGTTATTCCAAGACCAAGAAAGTCTGTTGGACTCCTGAAGAGGATGCTTAACATTTTACCTCTTCCAAGGTTCAAGTGCCTTTCAGCACAACATCCTAACACCAGTGGTGCTCACATGGGCGAACACATCAGAACCAAGCAGAGAGAGCTTTTATCAATATGAATTCCAGGACCCCACCTCAGGCTTAATGAGTCAGAATCTCTGAAGGGAAGCCCACAGGTTTTGTTCAATTACACCTATGATTAAGAAGTTTTCTCAAGACAAATAATTTTCTGTCAATTTTAGCCTTTAATAAGCTAAATGAAGAAAATGCAAGATATGGAAACATTTTAGTATTCCTGGAAAGAAACCAGCATAGGTTTTTGTACCATGAAGCTCTCATTGATGAACAGAAAAGTTCCATCGGTTCACTCCCAACAAGGAAGAAAGGTCCCAGACTCTCAGAAAGGAGACAGGAGACCAGTACAGTAAGGGGCTTTCCACAAGGGTCTAGATGAATCCACACTAGCTAAATGTGTTCATTTCTCCCAACAAAGGCAGCTCAGGGCTATGCCTCAGTCTAGTTCTCTAACAGCAGGCAGTGAAAACAGGTCCTCAGAACGTCCTGGAAAATCCCCTGTGCGTGCCCTAAACCAAATGTGCAGGAGGAACATTGAGCTGCCGGAGCCCCTACTCTGTAATAAGGTTCGAGGGACAGACAAGGAGCTAAAAGGACAGCGATTAAGGCTATTTCCCAGATGTAAGGCAGGATCGAGTAAACTGGAGAGCAATTCTGAAGGGCTCGGAAGGCTGGGGCAAAGGATCTGAACCGCTTTCAATGAACAAGCATGTAGCTACCAAAGATTGTTGCTTGTGCAGAAGCTGCTATCAAGTGACAAAACTATCATGAGGAAAATGGACTCTGGAGCCAGGCCGCCTGGATGTGACTAGCAGCTCTATAAATTCCAGCTGTGGGCTCTCAGGCAAGTGGCTTGCCCTCTCTGTGCCTGGACTTCTCCCTTTGTGAAGTGGGGACAATAGTAGTTCCAACCCCACTGGGCTGCTCTGATGACCAGGTGAGCTTGTCGATATGAAGCATCTGGGACACAGTAATACAGCAGGATCTTGAAACTGCATTGGGTTTGATAAGTCAACTGCCATTTTCCTAATACACTAGAGCCAGGCGAAGCCTCTCAGGGGACTGCGATGATCTCGTGATGTGACCCTGAGGGACAGGAGGCAAGGACAGCACAGGCCAAGAGAACAAGGACCCGCCGGGGGTGCGGGTGAGGGGGTCAGCTCGGCAGCCAGGAGCCTGGGTTTGAATCCCAGCTGAGGCATGCTGGGCTTTCCTTAAGCTCTCTCTGTTCTGTTTTCCTCCACTGTCAAAATGGGGAATCTTTCAGGACATGTCTTGCAGAGCTGCTATGAGGATTAAAGAAATACTATATAAAACACAAGGATACGTAACATAATAAAATTAGATCATGATAACACAACATATATTGTTGTCCATAGCATAGCAATGTCAAGGGCTTAGAAGGGTTTCTGGCAGGGAGTGAACAGTCAGTAACACTAAGGTCATTGTTATGATGATGAAAGTCAGGTGTTCTGGTAGTTTTTAAAAAGTCACAGAGGGTGAGAGGGAGCAAGCTGCTTGTATTTTAATTTACTCACTCATTCACTCAGGAAATGCTAGGGACCCAGTGGCAGGCAGAGGGCAGCCCCTCTTTGCCCGAGGGAGACATGAGTGGTGCCCTGCTGACCACAGCAGGAAGAGAATCGTGGTCACCAATCTGGGGAGAAGCTGCGGAGGAAGGTCACAGGGAGAATGGTATAGGGCTCCGAGTCAGCACGTGGGTTCACTATTACAGACATCATTTGGCGTCCTCCCTCCCACCTGGTGGAGAAGACAGGCGAGATGTCACCTCTGCTCTATGGATGACCCATCCAATGCTTGAGAAGCTGGGCTGCCCTTGGCCATGATGCCGGAAAGCTCTGCGCTATGCCTAGAACCTGGTTCTTCCAGTACTCAGCCCTGCTGCTCCTCCGCTCCCACCCCCGCCCCCAGCAGGCTAATGAGGCCGCTGTGCCCCCACCCCAATGCCCTCCTTCAGCTTCCAACTCTGGGGGACACACTGTCCCTGGGAGCAGTCCCCACGTGCACCTCATGCTGGGGGCCTGAGACCACGCAGCAACTGCTTCCCACAAAGGCAGGGATTCCACTGTCTACACACGGGACTCGTGAGGAGCAGGAAGGTTAAAATCAGAACAGTGAAAAAGGAGCTGGAGGGGGTCGCAATGCCTTACTAGGACCAGGCTGGGCACTTTCTCCATAGCCCAGAGAAGGAAGAAATGCTTGGAGCCTCTAAGGGCCACAAGAACAGAATGTTTTGTTCCTAAAAGAAAAAGCTACCTGGAATCAGTTAGGTGAGCATCCAAAGCCCTCCTTTTCGGTAGAGGGGGCAGTGTCCCTGCCAGGGCGCCTGCAGGGCACACAAGACTGTCCACGGCCCCTCAATGGGGAAACAATGACCTCCTCAAGCAGAAGGGGTCTGGAGACTGTCCATTCAAGCTCCAGCTGAAGCTGCTACTGTTGCCATGTGGGATATCGGAGAGGGAATGTTCCTTTGCCAACCTGAGAAGCCTTTGCTTTTCCCCCTTACTTTAAAAATTATTCAGCATTAATTATCAAAAGTTACTGTTGGGAAAAAAAAAAAAAAAGCAATCATCTAATTGCAAATACATTGCTTAAAATAATGCTGTGTGCTCAACTCCCCTAGGACCCTAATTTTCTCACTTGGAAAGTGAAAGGGACTCCAGTGCTGATGGGAGTGTAAATTGCAACCAACTTTCGGAAAATTAATCTGACAATATCTATTAAAATGTAAAACAGACACACCTCTGATCCTACAATCCCACGCAGAGGAATCTTTCTACAGAAATAAAAGAACCCAGTAAGAAAGGATACATGCAGGAGGATGTCTATCCGAGCATTATGTGTAGAGGCAATAATAATAGTAATAATAATACAAAAACCAAGCTAGAAGCCCATCAACAATGAAATGGTTGAATAAATGATGGTACGTTCAAATTACAGCATACAATAAAGATCTTATTAAGAAGAACGTGTTGGGGGCTTTCATTAGGCATAGCAAACGAGAGAGGAAGGGAAGAAATGACTCATCAAAATAGGTCAACAAAACTGTGGCAGTAGAAGAAGATGGAGAAGTTGCAATGGACTTGACAAAGACCCAAACCTAAGCCCAAGGGTGGGATGGGGATGGGGTCGTGGAAATTAAACAGAATCAGGGCCGGTTTGCATCACTGAAGGCTCAGAAGGCTCAGAAAGTGAATGCAACAGATACCTTGGAAGATTAGTTTAAAAACAAGGGGCTGGATCGATCTTCCGAAATACCATAGAGACCCCCCAGATTGTCTCTTCTACCCTCAAGCAAGCCCAGAGGGGAGCTGGGATTTTGCTCTCCAGAGAAGCTGACTCAGGCCAGCTGCAATGTGGCTGGGAGGGGACAGAAGCACTTCAGGGAAGACAGGGCCCTGAACAAAAGTCCCCGCCAGAAAGCTCAGTTCCCAGATGCTGGCAGCCAACCTCCATCTCCACCAAGAAAGACACGTGGATACTTACAGCAGCTTCCTTCACTGCTGCCAAAATCAGAAAGCAAACACGGTGTTCTTCAGCAGGCGAATGGATTAATGAACTTGGGTCCATCCAGACAATACAACTTGATTCAGCACTAACGAGAAATGAGCTATCGAGCCACAAAAAAGACACGGAGGACTGCACATTGCTCAGTGAAGGAAGTTAGTCTGGAAAGGCTACACACTGGGTGATTCCAACTACAGGACTTTCTGGAAAAGGCAAAATTCTGGAGGCAAGAAAAGGGTCAGCGATTGGGGGATGGGTAGGGAAGGAGAGGAAGGGAGAGGGAGAGATAAAAAGGTGCAGGATGGGATTTTTAAGACAGCACAACTATTCTATAAGATATTGTGACAGCAGATACATATCATCACACATTTTGGAAAAATTCATAAAATACAACACAAAGAGTTAACCCCATTGTAAATTATAGATTTTAGCTAATAACAATGTATCAATATTGACTTATCAATTGTAACAAATGTATCACACTGATGTAAGACAATGGTTACTAAAATGTAAAACACACCTGTGATCCTACAATCCTATTAATAACAGGAAATAGTGTCACCTGAAACTAATGTAACATTGTCAACTATACTCAAATAAAAATTTAAGGGGCACCTGGGTAACTCAGTTGGTTAAGCATCTGCCTTTGGCTCAGGTGATGATCCCAGGGTCCTGGGATCGAGCTCTACATCGGGCTCCTTATCTCAGTGGGGAGCCTGCTTCTCCTTCTCCCTCTGCCTGTTGCTCCCTCTGTTGTGCTCTCTCTCTCTCTCTCTGTGTCAAATAAATAAATAAAATCTTTACACAATTTTTTTTTAAATAGAGAAAATGGAGGGTGACGGTTTATAGAATCTTTCTGTATTTTGCACTCAATTTTTCTGAAAATGGGAAACTGCTTATACAAACAAAGTCTACAAACTTTTTTTTTTTTAAAAACTCCACAATGAGTCATGACTACATACACACTCAAATGGCTAAAATTAAAAACACCGACAGAACCAACTATTAATGAGCAACCAGAATTCTCTCTGTTACTAGAGGGAATGAAAATGGTGCGACCACCTTGGAAAACAAACACACCACCCACCAAGTTACCCAGTTGTGCCCCTCCTAAAGATTTACCCAGAGAAGTGAAAACACAACTACACAAAGACTTGAATACGAATGTTTATAAGGTTTTAATACAATATCCCCAAACTGGAAAGAATCCAAATGATCATTAACAAGTGAAGGGATAAACACTGCGTGATATGTTTATACAGTAGAAGACTAGCCGGCAGTAAAGAACAAATACAGTAGCATGAATGAAGCTCAATAACATTACGCTGAGGGAGAGACCAGACCAAAAAGTACATGCTGTATGATTTCATTTATATGAAGTTCTAAAACAAGCAAAAGTAATTTATAGTGGAGGTGCCTAGCTGGCTCAGTCAATAGAGCTTGCCATCTTGGGGTCCTAAGTTTGAGCCCCCCATTGGACATAGAGACTACTTTTTTTTTTTTTTAAGATTTTATTTGTTTATTTGAGAGAGAGAGAACATAAGCAGGGAAGAGGGGCAGAGGGAGACCGAGAAGCAGAGTCCCCACTGAGCAGGGAGCTCATTGTAGGGGCCGAACCCAGGACCCTGGGATCATGACCTGAGCTGAAGGCAGACACTTAACCGACTGAGCCACCTAGGCACCCTGAGGGCATAGAGCCTACTTTTTAAAAAAGTAATAGTAATTTACAGTAACAAATTAAAAGGAAAATCAACTCAGATCAGCAGTTGCCTGAGACATACAGTGAAGGGGATTAACTGTGATGGAACAAAGGGCATTTTTTTTTTTTTGAGGCTATGGAAATAGTCTCTATTTTGATTGGGCTGGTGGGTGTATATACAAGTCAATAACTCATAGAACCATATATTTTTAAGGGATTAATTTCATTGTATATAAATTAAGACCCGATGGAGGTCCTTAAAATTAAAAAGATAAAGTATTATTAAGTTCAAGGGAAACAAAAAAGGTACAAGAAAGAGAACACTTATTTGTGGAGCATAACAAATATCATGGAGGACAAGGGGTGTTAGAGAGGAGAAGGGAGTTGGGGTAAATTGGAGGGGGAGGTGAATCATGAGAGACTATGGACTCTGAAAAACAATCTGAGGGGTTTGAAGTGGCGGGGGTGTGTGGGAGGTTGGGGTACCAGGTGGTGGGTATTAGAGAGGGCACGGATTGCATGGAGCACTGGGTGTGGTGCAAAAATAATGAATACTGGTTTTCTGAAAATAAATAAATTGAAAAAATTTTTAAAAAGAGAACAAAATCCCAATACAGTTTTACGATTTTGCTGTGACTATTACTTACCTAGTTACATAATGTAAAAACTGATCTTTGATGTAAATACTGATCACTTAAGACACATGCGTGTGTCTGCAGGTGTTTGAGCGTATCTGTTTTGTGCTGTTAGATAAAAAAGCTAAGTCCTCTTGTTTGTACGATGTGACTGGATGTTTTAAAACGGAAGAATCATGGAACAGTAGTAGAAACATGT
Organism: Mustela nivalis; assembly: GCF_964662115.1. Lineage (NCBI taxonomy): Eukaryota > Metazoa > Chordata > Mammalia > Carnivora > Mustelidae > Mustela > Mustela nivalis. The sequence goes on along the minus strand of NC_139026.1, from coordinate 121,876,566 downwards.
TGTTTAGAAATTTGGAGGTTAATGACAGAAGAAACAGTTTAAGGAGTTCAAAGTGTGTCTCTTTGTGAAGAGAGACTCCAAGGGTAGGGAGGATGGGGGCAAATGGCTGCTATTGATTTTTAAGACTATGTACAAGTATCTTGCTTTGCCAAACATAAAGTTAAATTTTAAGATAACATTAAGACCCACAAGAATGCTCATTAAGGGCAGAAAGCTGATTTTGGCATCATGGGACTATGAAAGAGCCTTCATTTAAAAACAAAAACTAATGATAGAGGTAAAGGAAAGTATAGAAAGAAGAGTAAAGAATGCTGAACAACAGAATGTTAACATTAGCTACTTCAGAGGAGAGGAAGGAAAGATTCCAGAGCTGGGGCAATAGATTATTAACTTTTTCCACACAGACTTCTGAGTCACTTATATGTTATACTAAATGTATGCTAGTTTTCCTATTCATCTGCGCTATTTAGCTGTAGTCAAGCTACAGAGTCAAACTCAACAACTGCAAAAATTGGATTAAAAGGATTAAATTGGATGATCTAAGATGGCTACAGATCTAATATAAAAATACGGGACCCCAGCCTAATCTCTTCAAAAAGTCCAGACTTACTGTAATGTGACTTTTATCCCAGACATGCCCGCATATAATCATGGCAAATCGTTAAAACCTCAAGCAAAGACATCTGCAGATTCTCCTATAATTTGATGTACTGAATCCAAGCAATTGGAAAGCTACTCCTTCATGGATTTCCAGGAGGTGAGAGAGAGAGAGAGTTGAAGCAGAGTGCATGCCATCACGCAGGGAGTCATGAGTGAAGGGAAGGAAGGTTCTGGCAACCAGGGTCATGTGGATACTTCACCTGATATGCCATTTAATTCTTAAAACAACCATAAAAGGAGTATGATGAAGAAATTAAGGCTTAGGGGGTTCCAGGTAAATGGAACCTCTCAGCAGAAATGACCACCAGCTAAACTGGCCTTTCCTGGACCAAGAGACTTGTTTTTCTAAATAAGACGGGCCCTCCTGTATAAAAGGAGGGAAGGGCCAGTGGGGGCCCTTGGGTGGATCAGTTGGTCAAGTGTCTGCTTTCAGCTCGGGTCATGATCCTGAAGTCCTGGGATCAAGCCCTAATTGGGCTCCCTGATCAGCAGGAACGTCTGCTTCTCCCTTTGCCTCTGCTCCTCCGCCTTCTTGTGCGCGCTCTCTCTCTCTCTCTCACTCACTCACTCTCTGTCTCTCTCAAATGCATAAATCTTAAAAACAAAAAAAAAAAACAGGGGGGAGGGGGCAAGAGGGAGGAAACACGTTTTTGCTACTGCCATCTTGTCTTTATCATCCCTGAAGCAAGGACATTTCTGCCTAATGGAGCTTTCTGATGGTGCCTGTCCCCACACAGCCCTCACTGCTGTGGGCCAGGTTCTTTCCTGCTCTTTCAAACACACCTTACTCCTTCCTCCCCTCTACTTGGTCTATTTCTGGAAGAAAAATGGCCTTCTACTTTAGCTTCTACAAAATCCAAGTTTTTTACCAACTCAAATATATCCCTGACCATTTTAGCCATGCTTCTCTCTCCTTTACCTGGAGTAGACTGTTTAGGCAGAAGGGCCCAGGTGCCAAACTGATGGAGTTCAAAATCCAGCTGTCCACCCCCACTTTCAGGAGAAAGGAATAGAGTACTTTTCCTATCCTTACTGCTAGGTACAAGGAAACCCTAGGCATTAGACTTAAAACAAACATAAAAAGATTCTGGGGGGGGGGGGGGAATGCCACAAGGTGGAGGGAAAAGACAAACTGGCAAGATGCCTTGGGATCCGGGTCACAGCATGGTGGTGAACTCCCTGGGTTTTCTCTATGCCTCATATATACCAGATGTGGGGCTGGGAAAAGTGGCATCCCAGAAACACCAACGAGTACAGACCCAAAAAAGCCCCAACAACAACTGTCTTTTCTCTAGCCAAAAGACCAGGTTGGAGCAAGCTAGAAGGACAAAACTTTTAGATAATAACCACTTGACTATAGCTAAATAGCACAGATGAAACTTGTGGCCCATCATCGTTCATACCAGCAAAGGCCTAGACTGGTAATCTTATGAGGCTATACCAAGGTGCCCCAACACCTTCACCAAGTTTTGTCAAAGAAGGCCAGGTAAGGAGCTGAGAGCTTCATCTCCGCTGGCCAGTAATAATGGCTGCTCCCATCTCTTATCCCCATCTTCCCTGCAGTGTCAATGGAAACCACAGAGGTAGGCTACACTTCTGTCCTTACCGACAGTAATGGTAACCACCCCGTCCCCACCCCTCCTAGGAACTGTTGGAAGGATAGAAACCTAGTGGTGAACCTGGACCCCATCTCCCTCCACCTGGCAGTAACCAGGGGGCACCCACCCCCTCCACCTGCTAGAGGAGTGTCAACAAAGCCATCTAAAATAGAAGGTTTGAGTGGTGCCTGGGTGACTTAGTTGGTTAAGTATCTGTCTTTGGCTCAGGTCATGCTCTTGGGGTCCTGGATTGAGCACCGTATAAGGGCTCCATGCTCAACGGGGAGCCTGTTTCTCCCTTTAACTCTGCCCATCCACACTCCCACTAGTGGCTCTTTCTCTCTCTCAACTAAATAAAAAATCATTTAAAAAATAAAATAGAAGGCTTGAATAATATCTAAAGTCACGTAAGGTAATACAAAAAATGTGCAGTAACAGCAACAACAACTTTCAGAACTAATAAATGAGTTCAGCAAGATCTCAGGATATGAGAAAAACCTGCAAAAGTCAATTGTACTCTCGTATACTAGCAGTGAACACATGAACACCAATATTTAAAATACTATACCATCTATAATCCCTCAAAAAAAAAGTACTTTGATAAAAATCTAACCAAACATGAGCAGGACTGGTATAATAAAAAGTACACAGTCCTGATTAAAGAAATGGAGAGACATATCACATTCATAGACTGGCAAACTCAACATGGCAAAGATGTCAATTCTTCCCAAGTCACTATACCAAGTTACGCCTCTCAAAATCACAGCTTGATTTTTTGTGAATGTAAACAAGATTGTTCTAATATTTCTATGTAAAACAGAACAACAACAACAATGAGGATACAGCGGAAGTAATTCTAAAAAAGGAGAATTCTAAAAAAGCAGTGGAAGGAGTAACACCACTTGAAAGACTTATTATCTAGCTACAGTAATCAAAAGTGTGGTAATGAAAGGGCAGCAGATGTGTAGACCAAGGGAATAGAACAGAGAATGCAGAAATAAACCCAACTATATATACCCAGCTGATTTTTGGTAAAGGTGGGAAAGCAATTCAATGAAGAAAGCCTTTTTAACATGTGGCACTGGAGCAATTAGAGCAAGAGGCAAAAATATTGAGGCAATAGGCAGCAACAACAAAAACTCCGATCTAAGTCTCACACCTTATATAAAAATTAACCCCAAATGATCATGAGGTTAACAGCAAAAGTTAAAACTATAGAACTTTTAGGAGGAAAAGAGATAGGAGAAAATTTTTAGAATCTAAGTCTAGGCAAAGACTTTGTAGGCTTGACACCAAAACCATGACAGATTTAGGGGGGAAAATGAGATAAATTAGACTTCATCAAAATGAAAAACTTTTGCTTTGCATAATATAAAAAAAGGAAAAAAATAAATAAATACAGTTAATTCAAGCAAATTATCAATAATTCAAAAGAACACAAACTAGATGACACCATAAGATATTCTCTAGGTATAAATACACATTGTATTTTGAAGACTTCATACCAACAAAGAATGTAAAATACCCCATTAATATTTTGATATTGATCAGAATTGCATGATGATGTATTTTTATGTACATTGAGTTAAAACACATGAATAAAAGTATTTTCACTCTAAAAAAAAACCAAACTTTTGCTTTGCTGGGGTGCCTGGGTGGCTCAGTTGTTAAGTATCTGCCTTCAGCTAGGGTCATGATCCCAGGGTCCTGGGATTGAGCACAGTTTTGGCTCCCTGCTCAGTGGGAAGCCTGCTTCTCCCTCTCTCACTTCCCCTGCTTATATTCCTTCTGTCTTTCCCATGCAGTCTCTCTCCCTCTGTGCCAAATAAACAAAATATTTAAAAATAAATTAACAAATTAATTTAATTACAAAAAAACTTTTGTTTTGTAAAAGATCCTGTTAGGATGAAAAGACAAGTTACAGAGTGGAGAAACTATTTGCAAACCACATATCCAACAAAGGACTACCATACTCAGACTATATATTATACACTCAGATCATATAAGGAACTTTCAAAACTCAACACTAAAAAAGCAACCAATCCAAATAGAATATGGGCACAAAGTAACATTTCACAAAAGTAAACAGATGGTGAAAATACACACGAAAAGATGCTTGACATTATTGGTCACTAGAGAAATACAGATTAAAACCATAACACGATACCATTACACACCTATCAGGATGGCTAAAATAAAAAACCATGATGCCACCGAATGCTGGCAACACAAAGATACTGAATCACTCATACATTGCTGGTGGGAATGTGAAATGGTGCACATACTCTGGGAAACAGTTTGGCAATTTCTTAAAAACCAAACATGCAACCACTACATAACCCAGCAATTGAACTTCTGGGCATTTATCCCAGAGAAATAAAAATTTATGTTCACTCAAAAACCTGTACACAGAAGTTTATAGCAGCTTTATTTTTAATAGCTTAAGAAATGGAAACAAGCCAGATGTCCTTCAACTGGTGAGTAGTTAAATAAACCGTGGTTTACCCTTTCCATGTAACACTTCTCAGCGATAAAATGGAATCAACTCTATTAATACATTTGACAGCTTGAAAGAATCCGAGAGAAAGGTGAGTGACAAAGAAATCCCTAGTTTACATATGTATGCATAATTTTATAATGTTAATTTATGTATATAAATACATGTTAAGCACATGTATAATTTCACAATGTTATTTTTTTAAATGAAGCTGTAAAAACAGGGAAAAGGGGCGCCTGGATGGCTCAGTCAGTTAAGCATGTGCCTTGGGCTCAGGTTATGATCTCTTTGGGTCCTGGGATTGAGCCCAGCGTCAGGCTCCCTGCTCAGTGGGGAATCTGCTTCTCCCTTTCCTCTTCACTCCCCTGGCTCATACTCTCTCTTTCTGTCTCAAATAAATAAATAAAATCTGGAAGGAAGAAGGACGGAAGGAAGGAAGGGAGAGAGAAAGAAGAGGTTGCCAGGAGTTAAGGAGGGGGTGGGAACAGAAAAACATGGGTGTTACAAAAGCGCATGATGAGGGACGCTGGAACCTTCTGTATCTGGACTGTATCCATGTCAACATCCTGATTATGACACTGTACTTCAGTTTTGCAAGATGTTACCACTGGTGGAAACTGGGTAAAGGATTCATGAGATCACTCGATGTTATTTCTTGCAATTGCATTTGAATCTATAATCATCTCAAATAAAATGTTTGAGTTTAAAAAAAAAAAAAAATCCAGCTCTGTGCAGATTTGGTCAAGTTATTCTATGCCTCTCTATGCCTCAGTTTCCTCAGGAATAAAACAGAGATAATAGTAATAACACCAACCTCATAAAATTATTGTGATATTGAAGGGTTTGTTAGACATTAAATATCTAAACAGAGTTTAGCAAATATTACTCAAAAAATAAGAGCCACTATTATTTCAATCAATAATTCAAAAGCATTTATTGAGCACCTGTTACAGGCCAAGACTCAATAATTTCTTTAAAAGTCAGCATGTCATCTTGGGAGGTACTACTATGTAGTAGTGAAAGCATAGACTTTGGGATGAGCAAGAGACCTGGACGGATTGATTGATTGATTGATTTTTTAAAGATTTTATTTATTTTTTCATTTATTTATTTATTTGACAGAGAGAGGGAGACAGCAAGAGAGGGAACACAAGCAGGGGGAGTGGGAGAGGAAGAAGCAGACTTTACACTGAGCTGGGAACCCCATGCGGGGCTCCATCTCAGGACCCTGGGATCATGACCTGAACCAAAGGCAGATGCCCAATAACTGAGCCACCACGCAGGTGCCCCAAGAGACCTGGATTTAGAAGCCCAGCACCATCATCATTCTTGCTGTGCATCCTTGGGCAACTTACTAAACCACTCTGAACTGCTTTTTCTTTAATGGTAAAATGGAGTGAACAATACACACTCATAAGGTTATGAGGACTGAAATGTTGCATGTAAATACCTGTCACATAGAAAATTGTCGATAAATGATAACTATCTGTAGGGCGCCTGGGTGGTTCAATCAGCTAAGCGTCTGATTCTTGGTCTCAGCTCATGTCTTGATCTCAGGGTTGTGAGTTCAAGCCCTGCAGTGTGCTCCATGTTGGGTGTGGAGCTTACTTAATAAAAAAAGAAGGGTAACTATTTGTATGATGACTTAAATATTCTCTTTATTGTTATTTTCTTTCCACATGAGTTTTAAGCTTCTTGGGCTTGTTTTTTTCTCATGAATCCCTCCTGACACCAAAGATAATGTGATACACACATGAAGTGTCCGGTTAGTACTTACTACAAAATAGAATAATCTGGCAATCCTTACCAAAATGCCCTCTCTTGAATATAAGGCCCAAGAAAAGTCCCCCACAAGTCCACGAAGGGTCTTGTACAAGGGTGAGTATTACAATACTCTTCACAGATGCAGTGGGGCAGGGCAACCCACACATCCGTCTCTAAGGAGATGGATAGTAGAACTGAGCGAAAGCTGCCAAAATCAATGAACGGGAGGGAAATAGAGTCACGTGGTCAGATGTTAGAAACAGAGTGAACTAAAAATAATAAGACACAGAAGGGAGTTTAAGAACACCACTCATGAAAATAAAAAACACAAACTCAGTGCACCTGGCTGGCTCAGTCAGAAGAGCGTGAGTTCGAGCCCCACATTAGATGCTGAGTTTACTAAATGAATAAATAATAAATGAATAAGACAGACAATAAAAACAAATTCATTCACACACACTTACACCCACAAAATGACGAATGTGAGGAGGATGCTCCTGTTCTAAAGAAATATATGAAGTCCATCATGGTGGGTACCAGTAGGCAGGAAGAAGAGAGGTCAAAGATGATGAAGATTTTTCAAAAACAGAAAAACAAGGAAGAGCCTGGCATCCGCTGTTGCTGACAAGCTACAGACTTAGACTTAAGTCACCCCTCAATACTTGGGTCCAAAACAAATACAAATTGACGCAAAATAAGTAAGTAATTATGTACCTAGTGACAGCGTTCCATCCCAGCCCTTGTGGGAGAGGCAGGAGCTAAAGAGACAACTGTGAATTGTCATTTCAACATAAATATAAACTGCTCTATTCCAATGACGGATGTTATGCAACAAAATCAATAGTTTGAAAAACGCATATTGCTTCCACTTCCCTTTTGAAAATCCACTAGGAGGATTTCAAGAATGTCACCGGTGGAAACAGCATTTCAGTGCCCTGGTATGTGCTTCTCATTTCTGTGTCTCCTGAACGTTCAATATACTTTTATCGCTGGTTAATCAGAGACACATGACCTGGAAGACTGAAAATTAAGCAGCAGGAATCTCAACTTCTGGAAAAGCTGAAAGACGGGTGTGCATACCACTCAGGGTCCTTTGCATTTGGTCCCCAGGGTCAGAACCCAGAGGCAGGTGGGACAGAAAATTACTTTTTTCCTTGAAGTTAATGAATAGCTCTCTCACAAGTAGGAAATACAAGTTGCCATGCCACAGGCTTCCTCCTTTCCCAGACATAAGAGCCCCCATACCTGCGTATCACACTGCGGCTCATTCTCCCACTCCAAGGAAAGGCTGAGGCTAATTCCTATATTCTGGTGGAGAAAAAATGGTGATTGGTAATCCCTAATATTAACGATGCCAATGTGAACAGCGGGGATTTCTGGAATGTGGGATTCTGAATGTTCTTCCTCTTTCTGCTGATACACTTTTCCTGATTAGTCCACTATGAACACACATTGCTTTGGTCACTATGGGAAAAAGAATTTTCAAAATGAATTAAAAGCACAGTTAATCAGTTGCTTCAAAATCATGTTTTCTTTAGTGTACTAGTAACTGTATTGCAAAGCATGAAAGCATTTGCAACTAGTAAACTATTCTAAATCCCATTGGCCACATGTGTGTTTGAGGGGAAATAATCTACCACTCTCCTTGGATATGAGATGCTCATGGTGTAAAGTGTTTGGATGCTTATGTCTTCAGCTCCTGTGAGTGAACATGGCCAAACACTGAGAAAGCAATCGCAAACACTGAGAAAGCAATCGCAGAGCTAAATCTCCTGCCACAGCTTCTCCCGGTCATGCCCACAAATTTACTTAAAAAATACCACCAAGTGGGTGTCATATGACTTAGTGGCTAAGGGTGTGGACTCAGGGTACGTATTTGCCTGTGTCCCACCCTGGTTCTTCCACTCCCTGTCAAGCTTCAGTCAAGATACTTTCCCTTGGGTTTTTCTGTAACAGGTGGGTAAAAACAGATCTACCTGAGGGGCTGATCTGAGAATTAACAAGCTAATTCATAGAAAGGATGTCAATAGTGTGGAGAACCAGAAGCGTCACTAAATGTTAACTTCTATAGTTATTAGTCAAGATAACTAAAAGCTCTGTTGGTCACTCAGTTTTGAAGCATTCTATAAGAGATACAATATTTGTTCCCTAACATGAAAACTAATTGTGTTTCTTTGTACTTCCTTACCAATTTTTAACTATATATTAAACACACAAACACACACACACACACACACACACACACACACACATGCACACACAAAGATATTCCTTTCCTCAGTTCCATTTCCAAAGGGGGGCAAAGAACTTGAACAATTCTCTTCTAGAAACTACACTTGATAGAATTAATTACTCAAATATATTTCCATATTTAGGTTGAAATAGAACACAAAACCCAAAGAACCCCATCAAGAGTCAAAAGCAGTGAGTCGAGTTTCTTCTGCTTGTCTCGACGGCTCTCCATCACCCGAGGACATCTTGCCCGGTCCCATTCTGCCTCCTGCCTCCCACCCTCCAGTCACAGACTCCTGGCTCCCCCCCGCAAATGCCCTTCCAGGCTCTCAGGCTTTCTACACGCCACTCTTTCTCAGTCCTCCTTCTCAGCTGCTTCTACCAACCCTGAAAACTCACCTCAAGTGCTGCGTCCCCTGAGGACCCCCAGGTCCGGGTGCCCGCGGAATGGATGATGAGTCGGGAATGTGTTTCCCTCACCATGCTGTGTTGTAATTATTTGGACACGTGGACATTTTGAGATTCTTTTAATTTGTGCTGATTCTTCCTGGTCAGCAGTTCCTAAGACAATGGTGGTCTGGCCGCCGCTCAAAGAATCAGAGGACATGAGACACAGCGGTCTTCCTGTATTTTTAACAGCGGGTTAGCCTGGGGGGACTTGCATGTGGGTTTCTGCAAGGCAAACGGGCTCTATGAGGCAGGAAGAGGGCGCAAGTGGGTGACAAGTCACCTTCAGGAAGGCAGGGTGGAGGGTCCCAGTGGTTTATCACAGACCTCTCCATAAGTTAGTCTAAAATCAGCCAGAAAGGCAAAAAATCATGTATACAGCATTTCTGCCTTGAAAATTTTTTACATTGCCCACAAAGTAAGGTACACACATTTTTATACATTTAGCCCAATACACCAATGCTTATTTAGAACTTAGTAATTAATAAAACTATAGGGATTGCATAATAGAGAGCACTCACTACGTGCAAAAACTAACTTTACAGTATTTTTTAAAAGATTTTATTTATTTATTTGAGAAAGAATGAGCACGGGGTGGGAGGGTTGCTGAGAACAAGAGAGAAGCAGACTCCCCACTGACCCACAGAGCCATCATCAGGGTGTCCCATTTGACAGTATTTTTAATCACATAAAAGAGAGGTGCATACAAATGAATTTGCTCTTGCTGAATGTGTATGTAATGTAAATCCACAGTTTGATATTTTCATCATGGATCTGAGAGCAACAGTTTGGATATAACAAGAATAATGGTATTATTGCTACATGCCAAGCTCTGTGATAAGGACCTACCGGTATTAGTTAATTCAATTTTCACAACCTCATGAGCTAATAAGCACTATCATGATGCCACATTACAGAGGAGGGAACTGAGACACAGAAAGGTCAAGCCATGGCTCAAGGGGACAGGGCTACTAAGTGGTATGAGAACTGAGGCAGCCCAGCCCGCTCACTATGCCCTACACTTTCCACCTCCCTTAGCTGTACATGGACATAGATGTGCGTGCAGTGGGGGAGATCCTGTGGATTTCAGTTAAAAACAAACTCGAGAAGGGCAAAAATGTGATGTGGCTGCCAAAAAAGTGTGATTCTTGGACCACTCTAACCCTTGTTCCAGAAATGCCAAGGACAGGTCCCATCATACGTTTGCTGCAAAAATCAGCTCACATCTGAAGTCCTGGGAGTGAACTCCTGTGATGTTTCTAAACCAAACACATTAGGAGGCGGGCAGGGGTGTGGAATAATATATTTGATGGGGGGACGAAGGGACGAATGGAGTGGGTGCGAGAGGTGGGAGAGAAACCGAAGGTGGAAAAGAACCTGGAGTTCCAGCTCGGATTCTGGAATCAGCCTCCTGCGCCTACTGGGCAAGACACATTTTCCTTTTTATGTCTCGGTTTTCTTCCCGGTAAAATAGGGATTTAATGGTTTACCTAGAAAAATTCTTACTAAGATTAAATAAGCTGGTACACTAAGTCCCACACAGAGTACCTGACCCACAGTTAGGATTCAACAAAACAATCCATCACTGTCAGATTATTACACTGTAGCAATGGAGGAGCCTACAGACCCAGAGATTCAAACACAAGAATCAATTTCCTAATGGGTAAATTATCCCGAAATAAAGGGCACTGCCTTGCAAGGTAGTAACCTCTCCACCACTGGCCGTCCTGCCCATGACTTGACAGATAACATCCCGACACTAGAGAGTGTTACCCAGATGGTGGTCTAGGAGCTTTTCATCTGATATATTTATGAACTAGTGATTCCATAACATCACAAGTAGGGTCCCATATCCAAACCGAAAACAGAAGTAACAGAAGAATAAAGTAAGTAAAATTTATACCTTAAGCTTCAGTTTAAGTTTAGATAAATGGCCTTAAATCTTTCCATGCTTCTAACGGCTTTTCACTTTATTTACTTTTTATCCTTAAAAAAGGAATGAGAGCTAGCCAGTTGGTTTAAAAGAAAGAGAGTTAACAAAGCTAAGTGGTCATTATGCCTGGGTGACACAGTCACTTAAGCACCTGACTCTTGGTTTCAGTTCAGGTCACGATCTCAGGGTCCTCGGATCCAGCCCACATCGGGCTCGCCGCGTGGCAAGGAGTCTGATTAAGTTTCTCTCTCCCTCTCCCTCCGCTCCAACCCCCTAGTTGCACACACTCTCTCTCCAAAAAAAAAAAAAATAAATAAATCTTTTTAAAAAAGAAGAAGAAGAAGAAAATTCCCTTTGACTCTCCTCAACCGTACAGTTGAAAGTGCTGACATGGATTCTAAAGTTTCAAAATAGAGTAAGTTCACAGTTTCCAAGGCCACTTCACACATTTCAGATGATGAAAATGCAGATGAGGATTCTGATCAACACTGCCCTGGGTTCTCTATGGCTTCCCATCGTCTCGTACGATGGCCATGGCTGTGACATTCCCACCAAGCAGGCTGCTGTCAGGAACACCGGCCAGCCAGGCTTGGGAACCACCTATCACACTTAGAGACCAGTTTGGAAGGGAGAATTTTCTCCATATGGATCCCCAAACTCTTGTCTATGGAAAGAGCTTTTTAAAAGTTTCCCAAAGCCTTGAGGTTGTTAGAGGAAGGGCTTAAGGAGATGTTGAAAACTGAGTTCTCGGAGAAGGCTGGCATGAATCATGCATGAACTGTAGGGGGAAAGTGGGTGTTCAGCCACTGGCTTTACCTACCCTGAATCCTGCCATCAAGGACACAGGCACCATGCCACACCATTTAGCCAGGCCTTGAGGTGGAAGTAGGGATATTCATTCTATTTAGTATTCATAGTCCCTACAGATACTGTCTCCAAAATAAACTGCTCTCATGCATTTGCCTTAGAGGACCCATGCGCCATGACTAGACTGATCTGAATTTTTTTTTTTTTTAAAGATTTTATTTATTTATTTGACAGACAGAGATTGTAAGTAGGCAGAGAGGCAGGCAGAGAGAGAGGAGAAGCAGGCTCCCTGCTGAGCAGAGAGCCCGATGCGGGACTCGATCCCAGGACCCTGAGATCATGACCTGAGCCGAAGGCAGCGGCTTAACCACTGAGCCACCCAGGCGCCCTGAATTTTTTTTAAGTACAACAATCCTCACGATAAAAGTCTCTATAAGAATTTTCCACTGTCAATAAAATCATGAAAATTCTCAGTGTATTGGAGTTTTGGAAGCACAGGGTTCAGCCTTTCATTGTAGAGGCGACGACACCAAATGCTCAAAGAACAACACAGACCTGCTCAGGCCCCTCCAGGAGAGGGATACGTATACGACCTCTCTCTGCAAAGGTCTTCTCCCTCCACTAGGACCGCTGGGGAAAGCTCCAGCTGTCTCTTCCTCCTGATCCAGGAACTTCCGGCTACAGCCAAGGCCACCATTAAAGCCGCATTATTAAAACTAGCCCCGAGATCACAGACAGAAAAAGGACGGCGATCCTTCCCTCTGCCTCCAGAGTTACTCAGTTCTTCAGGGAGGCCATTCCAAAACCCTTGTTATCTCTCCTCCAGCTCAGAGTTTGGAAGCTTAGGTTTGTGGGGGCACCTGTCAGAGGCCCAAGGAGGAGGGAACGAGGAAGGAAAATGCCTCCCATCTTCTCGGAAGATATTGAAGAACCAAGGAGAGTTTTAGGAGGAATAACCTTTTATTTTAACTACTGCATTCCAGTTCCCTTTTCTTTAGCCTCTCAGTGGTCTAGCTTCAGACACAAAATGCCCACTGAAGTGGGGGAAATAAGGCATTATCAGGATAAAGTGAGGCAAAGAGAAACTTGGGTGACATTCTCCCCATGCATCCAGGGAATTAGGAACATAGGAAGGGGAGGGTCCATTAGTCGGGCAGGTAGCTAGAGGTGTGATCCAGGGCTGGGGTTGAGCCTTCTCACCAGGAAGCAGACACCTGGGGCCAGAATGATCACAGGGTACTTTCTGGAAACCAAAGGACCCAGATGAGGGCAATGCAGCTGCAGGAGCGGAGACAATAGAGCTTCTGTGCTGGAAGGAGGCTCTTACTGACCTGGGGATGGTCTCTGCTGCAGCCCTTCCAGGGACAAGCAGACAGCTTGTGTTGTGCAGTGTACATGGAATCTTCCAGTTCTCTGCATTTGGATGGGGGCCAACAGTTCAGGGTCTCATTCCCAGTTCTAGAACTCACCAGTTAGGAGCCAGCATATGGTAGTAGTTAAGACGCTGGGAACCAAAGGTCTACATTTCACATCCTGGTTCCGATACTTATGTGTCCCTGAGCAAATGACTAAATGTATCTATGCCTCAGGTTCCTAATCAGTAAAATGGAGAATGCATAGGGCATTTGGATTTACATATAAAGTACTATAAGAGTGCCTTATATGTAGTAATTGCTTTATAAGTATTATAAGTATTTGCTGTTATTTTCCTTACCCCCATGGGCTTTTCAGGTCTTGAATCTTATTAACCAAACCCATAGGAAACTGATGTATTAGCCAGCAAGTCTAGCGTCATTTTGAATGTAGACTTATAACCACCAAGTAGATAGAAAAAGTCAGGTCATTTTGAGAGCATATTTTCATTCAAGTAAGCGAAGTCTACTTGAGAAACCAGATTAAGATCAAAAGACTGCTTTCTGAGCCCGAAGTCAGATCATCCTTCTGGGCTGCCAGAAAAACTTCTGGGCTACACAAAGAAAGACTGAGTCATCTTTTCACTGCTGATCATCCCTGCCAGGTGGACCTGAAGGCTTGTGTCGGTGGATCAGGACACGCTCTGCCTTAAAATGTGTTAGAGACAGACGGACCAACTCTTATGCTCAAGCTCTTCCATTTTCAATGTTATGTTTGATATTTGGGAGAGACAGCAAGCTTTTCTGAGAGGCGGATGACAGGAGGGGGTCTGCTGAGAACATGGGGAGAAGGCACCATAGAATCCAGGGTGTGCCCAGAGAGAAGGGATCAGGGCCACATGCTGGCCCTGAGATTCACCAAAGGCAGCTGCTCTGTATCCATTCTATAGAAAACTTAGGAACTTGAAACTGAAAGCCACCTGCGACCCATCTCTGCCTTGTCACCTGCTATGATGTTGAGGTTAAGATCACGAGCACCTCTTTCTGGTCTGGATCCAGTGACCTCAAGCTTTAAATCAACCATGCTGGGAGTCTTTAAGAGACCCCCTGGTTAAGCATTTACCAGCACACCACTGGACTTCTTTCCTCACCTCTTCTCTGAAATGGTTCTTATGGGGGCCAAATGACACCACTGTCCCTAAATTCAACAGACACTGTCTAGTTTTAATTTTTCTCGAACTCTCTGGAGCATCTGATAGTGATCCTGTCCTCCCTCTTGAACCTCTTCTGGGACTCTGTGTTGCTTTTCTTTTATTTCTGAACACATTTACTCGGGATGTACGAGATTTGCCTCTCCTACCAGGCCCTGAAATGTTGGTGCGCCCCATGGCTCTCTCCCTGATCACTGCAACATGTCCTTTAAGACATAGCTGGGTTTCTTCCTCCAGGAAGACTCCCTGGACACTTCTGGTCTGGTCTTCCCTGACACACCCATTTCTAGAACACTCCTGACCTTAACTCCATCACAGATGAACGTCTGTCTACTGGTGCAGTCCCCCGGCTAGAGGGCAAGGACCTGGAACGTCAGGCCTTGGAAGGAGAGCCACAATAATAAAAATAATAATGATGAACATCTGCTCCTGGCACTTAACGCACTACCAGGCGTTGTCCCAAGAGCCTTGCAGAGATTATTCCATTTTACTCTTTACATCAACCCTGTGATTTCTCCCACGAGATGCTTCACACTAGCAGAGCTGAAATAACTTGCCCAAGATTACACATTGATATGAACTCCAAAGGGCAGATGCTGAAGCCAACATGTGTAATCATTGCTGAGCAATGATTACAGTGGGCGTGACTCCAAAACTTGACTTATCCTATGTTTGAGGGGGAAAGAGAGGGACGGAGGGAGAGTGGCATCTTATAAAAATAAATGTTCTGCAATCTCAACACACGATCTCGTGTATAACATTGTTAAATAAATGGAATAGTTCCTAACTCTGACTTCTTTGGCTCTTTACAGTGGTCATTTTTCAGGTCCCATGGGGCTAGATTTTCGCTGTAAAACACAACCTATGGTTCCCTCTTATCACCAGCTTAGTGAAAATACTAATGCAGCACGGAAGAAGAGAAAATGCTACTTAAAACCTGATGATCTTGAATCTCTCCAAACAAACAGCAAAACCCTTGAAGTTATGTAAATATGCTATGAGTTCCAAGGGTCCCATGGATTCATGGGTTATCAATGTGTTACTTCTAGTAAATCTGTTTTGTTTTGTTATGAAATCTCAGGTTCCCCCAAAAAATAAAATAAAAGTGTCCTCTCGGTTTGAGCTGGGAAAGCAAAGGTACATTCAAGCAACCTGCAAAGCTGTGATTTGCTCCGAATCCTTAGGGTAATTACAGAATGCCGGACATTTGCTGGAAGGTTTATGCTTTTGCGTCTATGGGGGAAGTATGTGCTCAGGGAGCTCAGTGAACATGAACAGGGCAGGGGAGATATTCTGGAAAATTAACATGTCACTAAACAGCCTAGAGGTTTTCTGAACTCCTCTTGTTATAAAACCCACAATTCCCGAAGAGCTGTTTCCCCTTTCCAGTGAAGCTCTGAGATAGTTTCTTAGAAGGTTCTTGAACCTTCAGCCCTGATGTAGCCTCTCTAATGAGGGAAGGGACCGTGCAGGGCATAAATTTGTACCTGGCTTTAAAGCCCAGTAGGAAAGAAAGAGAATAAGGGAGGGAAGAAGGGAAGGAAGGAAGAGAGAAAGACAGAGTCACAGGGATGGAGAGAAGGGAGGAAAAGAAAAAAGGAGGGAAGAAAGAAAAGACGGGAGAAAGGGTGTGAGGGAGGGAAGAAAAATGAAAAATGAAAAAAAAAAAAAAAAAAAAAAAAGGCTGTTCATTAGAAATCTGTTCTGGCCCGTCTGAAAACATTTCCGCACCCATGTGGTGTTGAGGGCCCAGGAATGGGGCCCCTGATATGACCTGCAAAGTACAATTCACTGTAGGTTTGACTCCATTCCATTCTTTTAAAAGAGAATGACCACATCCTCACTTTCTCATTCCATACCACTCATTGGATGAAATCAGTTCCTGGGCTGCACGTTCACCGAGAGTCCGGATTCGTCTGTTCCCCCATCTAATTAGGAAAACACAGCTCATGGGGACCACAACCAAGGCAGATGAGAAATACTGGTCCTGGTGTCATGTCTGTGCCAGGAAGGAGAATGCCCCTTGTACGGACAGCACCTCTAAGAACCAGACGCTCTGACTCCCAAGTTCGGTTCTCCAGCACCACCTGAATGTCAGCCACTGGATGCCAAGCCCCGCCCAGATCCTCCTGGGTTTGAGGGCACCTGTACATAACGTCCCTTTCTTCTGCTGAGTTTAGAAATGACAGAAAACTGAGTCGGTGAAGCCACACATTGAGGATGGAGATGAAAATGTGAGCTTCAATCCTGAGAAGCCAACTGGGGAACTTGGCTTTATCCGGACCCCTGAACTCCTTTGGTTTTGTTTATTCTTGTCTTCTTTTTTATTTTAATTCCAGTGTAATTAACATACACTATCATGTTAGTTTCAGGTGTGCAGTATAGCGGTTCAACACTTCTAGATGCTACTCAGCGCTCACCAAGGTAAGCATACTCTTAATCCCCTTCATCCATTGCAGTCAGCCCCCCCAGCCCCGCCCTCTGGTAACCATCAGTTTGTTCTCTAGAGTTACAAGTCTGTTTCTTGGTTTGTCTCCTTTTTTCCCCCACTCTGTCCATTTGTTTCTTAAATTCCTCATGAGCGAGATATTTGTTTTTCTCTGACTGCTTTCATGTAGCATTACTCTCTAGATCCATCCATGTTGTTGTAAATGGCAAGATTTAAATCTTTTTTTAAAGACTGGTTTTATTTTTTTTTTATTTATTTATAAGAGAGAAAGAGCAGGGGGAGAGGCAAAGACAGAGGGAGAGAACCTCAAGCAGACTCCATGCGTAGTGTGGAGCCCAACATAGGGCTTGATCTCACAACCCTGAGATCATGACCTGAGCCCAAATCAAGAATTGGAAACTTAACCTAATGAGAAACCCAGGTGTCCCAAGATTTAATTCCTTTTTATGGCTGAATAATATTCCATTGTGTATATATACCACTTCTCTATCTACTCATCTATTCATAGACATTTGGACTGCTTCCATTAATTTGGCTATTGTAAATAATGCTGCAATCAACACACAAGTGCATATATCCTTATAAATCAGTGTTTTCACATTCTTTGGGTAAATACCCCATAGTGCAAGTATGAGACTGTAGAATAGTTTTATTTTTAAATTTTGGGGGAAACCCCATACTGTTTTCCACAATGGCTGAACCAGTTTACATTCCCATCAACATTGCAGGAGGGTTCCTTTTTCTCCACGTCCTTGAAACACCTGTTGTTTCTTATGTTGTTGATTTTAGCCATTCTGAAAGGTGTGAGGTTGATATCTCATTGTGGCTTTGATTTGCATTTCCCTGGTGATGAGTGATGATGAACATCTTTTCATGTGTCTGTTGGCCATCTGGATGTCTGCTTTGGAGAAATGTCTGTTCCATTTTTTTAATTGGATTATTTAGCTTTTGGGTGTTGAGTTGTAGAAGTTCTTTACATATTTTGGATACAGACCCTTTATCAGATATATCCTTTGCAAATATCTTACCCCATTCAGTAGGATGTCTGTTAGTGTTGCTGATTATTTCCTTCACTGTGCAGAAGCTTTTTATTTTGATGTAGTCCCAAGTTTATTTTTGCTTTTGTGTTCCTTGCCTCAGGAGACATATCTAGAAAAATGTTGCTTTGGTCCATGTCAAAGAAGTTACTGCCTGTGTTCTCTTCTAGGATTTTTATGGTTTCAGGTCTCAGATTTATGTCCTTAATACACTTTGAGTTAACTCTTGCATATGGTGTCAGAAAGTGGTCCAGTTTCACTCTTCCACGTAACTGTACAGTTTTCCCAGCACTCTTCGTTGAAGAGACTTTTTCCTAATGCTTATTCTTGCCCCGTTTGTTGAAGATTAATTGATTATGTAATTGTGGGTTTGTTTCTATGCTCTCTATTCAGTTCCATTGATCAATGTGTCTTTGTGCCAGTACCATACTGTTTTGATTACTACAGCTTTGTAGTATAACTTGAAATCAGAATTGTGATGCCTCCAGCTTTGCTTTTCTCTTTCAAAACTGCTTTGACTCTTCAGGGTCTTTGTGGTTCCATACAAAATTTAGGATTGTTTGTTCTAGTTCTGTGAAAAATGCTGTAGATATCTCAATTGAGATTGCATTAAATGTGTAGATTGCTTTGGGTAGTGTACACATTATAACAATATTTGTTTTTCCAATCCATGATCATGGAATGTCTTTCCATTTCTTCGTGTCTACTTCAATTTCTTTCATCATTTGCAGTTCTCAGTGTACAAGTCTTATGCCACCTCCGTTGCAATTGTAAATGAGACTTTTCTTTTTTTTTTTTTTAAGATTTTATTTATTTATTTGACAGAGAGAAATCACAAGTAGATGGAGAGGCAGGCAGAGAGAGAGAGGGAAGCAGGCTCTCTGCTGAGCAGAGAGCCCGATGCGGGACTCGATCCCAGGACTCTGAGATCATGACCTGTGCCGAAGGCAGCGGCTTAACCCACTGAGCCACCCAAGCGCCCCTGAGACTTTTCTTAATTTTTTTTCTGCTGCTTCATTATCAGTGTATAGAAATGCAACAAACTTCTGTACATTGATTTTGTGTTCCGCAATCTTAATGAATTCATTTATCTGCTCTAGACGTTTTTTGGTTGACCCCTGAATTCTATAGCCCAACCCAGAACCCTGGCCCTAAAGGACACTGCAGGTCTCTGCTGCAGGAGGATTAGAATGCACTTGACAAGGAAACAAGAGGGCACTCTGGGGCTAAGCTGTGCACTCAGGTCCATCTTCCAGGATCTCTGTTGCTGCATGGCTGCTCCCCTCCCTGGCAAGAGAAACCAATGGAGATCCTCTGCTGAATGAGCCCCTGGACGTCTGAAGCCAAGAGAATGCAGGTTTCATGCTGAGTGCATGTTCTCACATCAGTCTCACAGCATCTCTGGGGCAGGACTCCCAGATCTCCACTCTACTACTGATAGGAAAACGAGACTGGGCAAGGTGGGGACAAGGATCCAAGGTTGCCCAGGCAGGAAGGACAGCAGGATGAGCACCAATCCTTCCAGGCACTCAAGCCTGTGATGTCAGCCTTGACCCAGCACATAACTGGGAACCCAGTAGGTGATTTGGCCAAGCACCACACATGCAAGTGGACAGGAGAGACTAACTAGGATATTGTTTTCTGATCAATCACATAGACCAAGAGTAATAGCTTCATGTCTCTAACCCACTCTCTTTCAAGGAGAAAGTTGAAACCCGATTATAATATCACTGAAGATTTCATTTGCAAAATGATCCTGCTGACGTTAGAGATCATTGCAAAAACCTGTGTGTGACCTCTAGGCACATCCTCTGCCCCAGAGGTCAGAGGTTAGAGTTGTCAAGGCTGTGAAATAGTGTAAGAGTTCCCACATGTCCAACCACAGAACAGAGCTTTTGGATTCCTCAATTCTTCTACACGAATGGGGTCCCTGCTTGGCTCAGTCATGATCTTAGGGTTGTGAGATCAAGCCCCGTGTCAGGCTTCACACCCAGTAAGGGGTATGCTTGAGAGTCTCTCTGTCCTCTCCCTTTGTCCATCCCCCACTTGCACTCTCTCTCTCTCTCTCTCTCTCTGTTTCTAAAAAAATAAAATGAATAATAAAATAAACTCCCTCTCCCCAAAGATCATCCATTCATAAGACTGCATGCTGCTGGCTCTATTGGTACAGGATGTTAGCAGAAGAACTAGTGATTTTCTAGAACTATTTAAAGACGTATTGGAGCATAGAAACATGGAAGGATAAAAACAACAACAAAGAATAATACACAGAAAACGCCAACTCACACAAATAGATAACACTTATTGAGCACACACAAGGCAAGCCCTGTTCTTGGTGTTTCACGGGTTTCAGTTCATTTAACCTCACACTCACCATCAAGATAAGCACAAACACTAGCCTCTTTGTACAGATGGAGAAACTGAAGCACAGAGATGAGAACTAACCTGATCTCTCAGTTTGTGTACCCAAACTCAGGCAGACCTGAGACCCTCACCTTGACCACCATGTTATGTCACCTGACGGCGAAAAATGGGCACCACACCAGGCTTTAAAGGAGAAAACAACCTCCCCACTCAACCATTCCTCCCTTTCATTTCAAGGGAAGGAAAACAATTGAATTCGCCTCTCCTAGTCGAGAAGTACACAGCAAGGCTCTATGTTATTGCTGACTTTCAGGTATTTCTTCTCCCCTTCTCAGTGGTCAGCTGGATAATGAAGATATGGCCCAGCCAAGAGGTACAGAACACGATGCTAAACATCACTGATGATCAGGGAAATGCAAATCCAAACCACACTGAGTACTGCCGTGCATCAGAAAGAATGGCTGTGGAGAAAAGGGAACCTTCATGTGCTACTGATGGTAATGGAAACTGGACAGCCATTATGGAACAGTATGGAGGTTCCTCAAAACACTGAAACTAGAACTACCATATGACCCAGCCATCCTATTTCCGAATATATATCCAAAGAAAACGATGTCAGGAGCCTGAAGAGCTACCTCTAGTCCCATGTTCACTGCAGCTTTATTCACAATAGCCCAGACATGGAAACAACCTCAGTGTCCACCAATGGGTGAATGGATAAGAAGAAAATGTGGCACGTGTGTACCGTGGAATATTTTTCAGCCACAAAAAAAGGTAAAGAAATGTTGCCATTTGCAACAACATGGATGAAACTCGAGGCCATTACGCTAAGTGACATAAGTTAGTCAGAGAAAAACAAATATGATCTCACTTACATGTGGAATCCAAAAGACCCAAATTCATAAAAACAGAGAGTAGAATGGTGATTGCCAGGGGCTGGAGGGTGGGAGAAATGGAAAGATGTTGGTCAGAGCACACACACTTCTGGTTATAAGATGACCCGGTCCTGGGAATGTAATCTTCAGCAGGGTGACTACAGCTAACAATACTGCACTGTATCTTGAAAGCTGCTTAGAGAGTACTTTTTTTTTTTTAAGATTTTATTTATTTATCTGACAGACAGAGATCACAAGTAGGCAGAGAGACAGGCAGAGAGAGAGGAAAGGAAGCAGGCTCCCCACTGAGCAGAGAGCCCGACGTGGGACTTGATCCCAGGACCTGATCATGACCTGAGCCGAAGGCAGAGGCTTTAACCCACTGAGCCACCCAGGCACCTTAGAGAGTACTTCTTGAATGTTCTTACCACCACCACCACCACCACAACATGGTAACTACAGGAGGTGAGAGAGGGATTAGTCTTACTGTAGTGATCATTTCACAATATATACGTGTGTCAGACCATCATGTCACACACCTTCAACTTGTTATATGCCGCTTACATCTCCATGGGAAAAACCAAGAACTGGCCCATTCTAAGAGTAAGTGGGCATTTGCTCTGTGAGGAGGTGGGAGTGAGTCTGGACTACAGGGACACAACTGGGCTGGAAGATTTGCCACTTGCTTCCTTCCTTGTTGGACCACTGACAAGATGAGCCTCGGGTTCCTCTTCTATAAAATGAGTTTAGTGATCTCTAACCCCCAGCAACCTTACGGTGGTTCAGAAACCTCCTCTCTACAAAGTGTTTGGCATGGTGCTTGACACACCACAGGGACTCAGTAAGTAGAAGCCGTTATCATACACAGCGCAGCCATGAAACATAACCTGCGTGTCCCCTGGGCTGGCTCGGGTCTAAGAGTAGCCCAGAAACCTTCCTGGATGGAGGTTTCCCACACTCAGAATCATCAGGAAGCCACGATGCCTTCCTCATTAGGAGGAACACTGGGTATCATATGTTAAGTGATGAATCACTAAATTGAAACCAATTTCTACTCTATGTTAACTAACTAGAATTGAAATTAAAATTTGGAAGGGGAAAAAATTAAAAAGCCTTCCACTAGGAGCTCTGCCCTCTGAGGACCGCCCCACGGTTCCCACAACTACTCAGCAGATCTCAAGAGAAGCTCTTATCTCCTGAAATTTGCTCTCTGGAGAACCTCAGGGCAAGCTCAGCGGAGCGTAAATATAGAGAAAAGTCTGGCCTATTCAGAATAATCTGTCCCCACCTCTCTGAGACCTAGATTCTCTGCCCCTGGATGTGGTTCAGTGTGTGCAGACCCATGGAGCAGAGGGCCCAGGGTCTGAGGTCCAGAGGTCCCTCTCCTGCCAGATGTTGCTCAGGTGGGAATGAGGATAGGGCTGCTGCTCTCCCTCAGAGGAAAGAGCTCTTCTGGCTGCTTAGCATCCCGAGTTGCACAGCTGAGAAACAAGCAAAGGAAGAGCACTTGGGTTCGCCCCATTCTCTGACCTCAGCCAGCCCCCGGCAAGCAGGACACCAGTTCCCCGTGCAATGCCCGATTCTGCCCTGTGGCTCCCAGCCCCTGCCACTGCCTGCAGCCCCGCAGGCTGTCTGAGTGCAGCTGTTGGCACACCCCTCCTGTCCCGGGGCCTCAGGGGGAGGCCGGCCTGTTTACTTTTGTTTCCCAATAACTCCCGTTTCCAAGAGCTCCCTGCCAACTGGAGAGGGAGGGAGTTGGCCGCCAACAGCCATGTCCAAAGGCAACCCAGGACTGAGGCAGAAGTGCAGGCCACACAGGCCATGGGCTCTGAGGACTGGCCATGGGACATATGCCCCAAAGGCAATCCACTCCCTCGTGCCCACCTGCACAAGCTGACTCCTGACAACACCCTTCTTTTGGATCTTTCCTCAGAAGGCAGTGAACAGGAATTATATTGTAGAAATTCTGCTTGGGTCACAGAATAAAAGATGGAGAAGAACCACAGGACGGGGAGGCAGCCACAGGGGACCCCTGAGTGGCCTAAAATCACCAGGTGCCGGGAAGCATGGGTAGCTGGGGGCAAAATGCCATTGATAGGTGAGCGGGGTGAGCAGACACCAGCACCAACACTGCCCACTCTCACCCTCCATTAGAAACCATGTGGTTCTCAGGGACCTGCCCAGACCTAGGAGCCAGGAGACCTGGGTTCTGGTCCCCATGCTATTGTTTCCTAGTCTCATGGCCTTCATCTATCCAGGCCACCTTGTATTCTCTGCAAAGTGAAAACATCACACACGATCTGTATTTCCCAAAGTATGGTTCTACCATGCACTAGTGTCCACAAGAGAGGATTCCGTGATTGAGCAAGTTTGGAAATACGTGGCAGCAACAGCACAGGCATGCCCCTCCCCCATTCTTGGAGGTTCACATGGCCACTGGAACTCACACCTGCACTTTCTCAGTACCCCTAAATACATAACGATGAACAATATGCCTCTGATCCTTCACAGGCACCTGAAACATTCCAAGCAATCCCTAGAAATGCTCCAAGTATCACTCGCAAGGAACTGGCCGCAAATGATTACTATTCTCAGGAATGAATCAACTGAAGATAATTAAGACTGACCCTCAAATTCCTGCAGCCCTTTGAACAGCCTCAAATGAGAGCTTCCAGAAAGTTCCCCAGAGAAGCCAAGTGCACTGATTACATCTTGGACGAGACAGAAATTCAGTTTCCCTCATGCTAACTCTGTACTAGCACTTTTGCGAATGCACCGGAAATATGCCGTGTAGTTTTCATCTCATGACTTATTAATGTCCATCATCTTCAAAGATGCTGGCACTTTCACTGTTCCCTGTGCCCAGTTTCTACCAGCCTCGGGAGTTTTGCCCAACTTGTCTCTACACACCCATCTCATTGTGTTGCCTCTCTTGCTGTATGTGATCGCCCTGAGAAGTGATTCGGCACCAGACGCTGGCTTGGTTGGGTGCTAAAAATCTGAACATACAGGAGAAAGGACCCCAGGCCCAGGAGGTGCACCTCCCACCCAAGAAGGTGGACAGGTAGGTCGATAAGGGATTTGTAATGGTTTATGATGGAACGTGATCCAAGCTCAGGCCACCATGAGAGGCACTTACAGATGCTTTGGGGTGTCCATGGAAGGTACTCACCAGTACTCTCTGCAGATTTGGGGCCACTTGTGCCAAAGGTACATAAGGATGGTTGTGAAGCAGAAAGGGACTCTGTGGGCAGGTGAGAACCTTCTAGGCACTAGAAGGTAATGCAGAGGCCTCCAGGCACACAGTGTTTTGGGAATGGAAAGTGCAGGCAAGTTCTAGCAAGAATGAGAATTCAAAGGCTGGTGGGAGTAAACTGGAAGGGTACTTTGGGGCAACATGCTGACTTGGCATGCAAAAGTAAGGAGTTTGACCTTTATCATGCAGACAGAGGGGGAGCACACGAAGACGGTGCACGGAAGGGAGCGTGATCAGGTCTAACTTTGAGAAGAATTAAGCAGAAAAGACATGAGAATGAGCTTAGTCAGGTGTAGCCCACCTATTGGTTGTGCTCTCAGGGAAAGTTCTACGTGGGTGAAAACATGAAGGATGCGTTGGAGGAGGAAGGCAAGGCCAGGAAGGGGACCTTACTTTAATCATTCAAGTCAGACACGATGATAGCACTGAATGGGGAGAGTTAGCTGACAAACCCAAGACATTTCAGAGTCTGAAGGAAGATACCCTAAGGACCGAGTAAATGGCTGTATCAGCCTATGGGGGACAGACTTGTGACTTTTTCCCTTGGAAGTGTCCAATGGAATTCCCAGGTTTTTCTGGTTTTGACAACTACACAACCAGCGTCCCTACTCACTGAGCCACGGACACAGCAGGAAAAGCCCATCTGGATGGGGCACAAGGGATTTGGACATGTTGAGCTGGAGGTGAATGCAGGAATTCATTGGGGAATATCATGCAAGCAGTTAGAAAGGCACGGGTACAGGTCAGAGACGGAGTCAGTGCAGGAGCTGGATCCTGAGCCCGTTCAGATGTCTTGAGCTCCCAAATCTCCGCACAGCCACGTGTGCCCACCGGACACCCTCCATAGGTGTCTGCAGGCCCAGCGCCCACCCAGAAGTCTGACACCAATGACACAGGTGCCCCACAAAGAAATGCTGACTCAGTGTTCAAAAAATAGGCATCGCTTTTGATTCTGCCTTCCATTTAAATAGAGGTGTTTCTGGTGTTCCAGGAATTCATCATATAAGATGGACCTGCTCTCTAGGAGGTGGAAGCTCTAACCTAAGTCAGAGGGTCCCCCCAGCCCCACACTGGGCTCGGGCCACACTGGATGGGAAGGCTGCTCTCTCTTGCATAATATAAAGAGTTTCAATCACACAGAGATCTTCCCGCCATCAGGGTTGTTCTCACACACTTTCTGACTTGGAAAAGTAATTGGCTTAAAAGAGTCCCATTACCTTGGATGGCTTTTGAAAGTAAAGTAAACAAGAGACCGTGAATGATGATGACAAGGGAGCTGATGATGAGCTTTCCCATTATTTTATTATTATCAAACTTTGCTTTGGAGGAGAGCTGGTCCCATGAAACAAGGGCTTCATGGAAGTATGGGAAGGCGGACAGAATCATGGGGATATTTTTCAAATCCTAAGTAGGCATTTCCCTAGTTCTGGAAGATTCTGAAGTCCTACCTCCAGTGAGCAGTCCCAACCCTCTGACAGGGCCCAGGACTGGGGGACTTCTTCCTATTCTCTCCGAAGAGCTAAGCTCCCAAGCCACAGTGACAGACGTACACTAAGTGAGCTGAAATGAGCTAAGGAGGTGGTGGGAAGAAAGCCCTTCTAAGACGTCAGGTCGTGCACACAACCTGTAACTTCAAGGACTGAGCTGAGACTGGCTCCCCTCCCCATGGAAGAAGCCACGTCACTCCACACACCTGCCGGGTCCAGACCACGTGAGATTCCGAGAGTGCCAGAGCCTGTGTGTTCCCATGTGTTTTCAGAGAAGCATTAGCCAGAGCAAAATGGAACAAGATCGGTCATAAAAGATAAACCTATTCACACTATTTACAGGACATAGAATGTTTGTGGGTGGAAGCTCATGCCACAAAAGACATAAAGGACTTCAAGATTTCTGGGCAAACAGCTGGTATGGTTCAGTAAATGAGAGGGAAAATTCTTTCTTTATCAGACACTGTGGTCGCTAGGGAGAGACTACCACTCTTCACTCTTCCGATCAGCATTTGCTAAACAAAGGAACTTGGAATTTCCTCTGAATCGAAACACAGGTTCGTTGACCCCTCTATATTTTGTTTAAAAAAAAAAAAAAACTAAACAAAAAACAAAATGTGAATGGATTGTGGAGTAGAGACTCTATGTTCTGCCTGGAGTTTCATAAAGCATGTGAGTTAAAATGTAGGATCCGCTGTTTCTAAAGTCCCTCTTGGGTTGAATTCATCCCAAGGGGAGCATTTAATCAAACTTGGGGACACCTTCCTAGCTTCCCACTTATTTGGTGGCTGGGAACTAGAATCGAATTACTTTAGTGTTTCGCTCCGTCTCTTTTTTTTTTTCTAGACCGAGTGTTTCACAACCTTCTATCGTTTTTTTTTTTTTTTTATGAAATAAGGCCACTTGTTAACAGGCTTGTTTGCCTTAATGCATGCATTCAAGCATCCCCTGGTTGATACTAAGGAATTCATACAATTTTGACTTTCTTCTCCTCTCCAGAGGCTGACATGGGGGAATCTCACTGGAGGTACTGTGCAGCCCTCCCCCTAGAGCCCATGTGAAAACTGTGTTAATATTTATGGGCGGGGTGCTATATCTTAAACACAAGAGCAGTAAGTGCTCATAAAACAGTAACATCTCTAATTAGAGAAACAAAGCCCAAGGGTCAGGACTGCCCCATTTCTTCTGATTCTGTTCCCATCTTTACCCTGGAATAGGCTTGTCAGGAGAGGGACTCAGCAGGGAGGGAACTTTGCAGAGTGGAAAGACTGGGACTTTTCTTCCTACTTTGTGTGTGCCTTGGTCGGAGGATTTCTCCTACTCCTGTGATGCCAGCTGGGGACAATGAAGCCATGAAACTCCCCAGGACCAAGTGAGTCAGATCCTTGCGTCTTCTCTGCACCACCTTGCCTGAATTAACTGACTCTTTCCTATTCAACTCTTAATATATAAATATAGGGCAAGGACAGGGAGGCCTTCTATTTCCAACGCTCTATCCCAAAACCTGACCCATAATCTTACCAGTCAAGAAAACAGAATGATTGGCCCAGCTAATCCAAGAAAAGATATTAAGTCACCACGAATGCTCAGTAAATAATGATGATAAACATTTATTATCAGCCATAGGACCATGAGGACCCAGAAAATCCCCAGACACATCTCTCCCCCCCTCTAATTTATTGGGAGGTTGCAACCCCTTCCTCAATCCTATGAATACTTGTACATGTTTTGCTGATTCCAAAGTAGCTGTTTTCCCTATGCTCTCCATACCCAACTTCCACCCCAAATACAGAGCTTACATCACATCACATCAATGGATAAATTTTGGTCTTTGTAGACCTAACAAAAATAGATTTGCTATATCCAATCATGGACATATAGCAAATAGTATTTCCTTTACAAGCCCCTCATTGAAAGATGGATCTGCCTTGGTTCAATTTTGCTTCTGACCCTGGACAGAAGCAAGAGGTTCAACTGCCAACTGAAAAGCAAAGAAAATTTTAGGAACCTGTCGCTATGGAGCCTTTCTCCTATTTTCAGTCCTTTCCTCCTGCCTTCATCCCTACAACTGCACCAGTATTCCAAAGATCATTTGTTTTCCGTGTGCTCTGTGACAAAAGCATTTACCAGAAAAAGAACCCAGGGATCTGACCTCTCAGTGGGGTGAAATTTGCAGGAAGCAGACCAGCCTGAAATATACTCCCTTTTCTTTTGAAAACAAATTTGCTTCCTGAGATATGTAAAAGGGTGCCCAGCCCAGAGTAGGTACTCAATAAATACTAGTTAAGACTCTTCAGGTTCTCTAGGTCCTTGGTTCCCTTCAGTCCCTCTTTGGATGAAGCACAAATTGATGCATCTTGGGAGCTCTTTATGGGCAAAATATCCGCATCATTCAAATGTTATCATGCTGGGGAACAGCTGTAGGAAACGAAACAATCTCAGCTGAAGTGGGGGCCCACACATAATCACATGTTTTGAGCAGATGCGCTACCATGATGGGCTACCACGGGTGCACATGAATAATGGAAAAGCAATCGAATATCCTCAAGTATTTTCATTTTCCCAGCAGGGACCCAGGTTCAGCTACTGCTTTCATGCGGCAAGACTGAAAATCAAGGCACGAATGAGGTCCTTTTGGATGGAGCTCATAAGCGATTATCCTTCACCAAAAAAAAAAATGACTACAGTGCTCGCATAAAGAGACCGTGTGTAACTTACAAATCCATGTGCTCCATTGTGTCATTTACCTTGACACAAGCTCTTGAATGAATGGATCGTGCATGTGTTTCTCCTCTGTGGAGTCTAACATGGTGACATATGCACTTGGTACTGGCAAATGTTTGTTGCTGTTGTTTGATAATGATGGTAGCACCAACGTGATGTCCAGGTAACTGTCCCAGGTGTTTTGAGGATGGGGCACACCTCAATTTGTTGCAAGTCTCTTTATTATGCTTTGCAGATATCATGTATTTTACAAATTGAAGTTCTGTGGCTACCTCGCAGCAAGCAAGACTGTTGGCACCATTTTTCCAAAAGCATTTGCTCACTTCACATCTCTGTCACATTTTAATAATTCTCACAATGTCTCCCTCTTTCTCATTATTATTCTATTTGTTATGGGGATCTGCAATCAGGGATTACAGCTTGCTGAAAGCTCAGATGATGGTTAGCCTTTTTCAGCAATAAACTATTTTTAATTACAGTACGTGTGGGGTTTTGTTTCTTTTTGGTTTTTTGTTTTTTTAGATTTATTTATAATGAAAGCGAGAAAGACGGCATGGGGGCTTGGGGCAGAAGGAGAAGGAGAGAGAGTCTTAAGCAGACTCCCTGCTGAGTGTGGAGGCTAACATGGGGCTTGATCCCACAACCCTGAGATCGTGATTTGAGCCAAAATACCAAGGGTCAGACACTTGGCCAAGTGTCCGACTGTGTCACCCAGGCACCCCAGTATATTGTTTATTTACATGTAATGCTACTGCATACTTCATAGACTATAGTACGGTATCAACTCCACTCTTCTATGCCCTGGGAAACCAAAACATGTTTGACTCGCTTTACTCCAATATTCACTTTATGGTCATGCTCTAGAACCGAACTGGCAATATCTCCAAAGTCTGCCTGTATGCCTCCCACAGATCTGGGTAGAGCCCAGATAAGGTGACCCAGCTTGCATCAGCAAGTATCAAGCCTCCTTCATCTTTGGAGAGATAGTGAGCAGCTGATAGTAGATGGTGCATACCCCCCTCTAGCAATCCAGGAGAACTGGCAGGTTGGTAGAAAACTGACCAAGGATGTGAATGAATCAAGGATCTAAAGTTGGCATGGCTACAATGTACAAGGAGCTGGCTCTCTCCACACACTGTCAATTAGGGCACACCCGGGCCACAGACGTGCCTCTCTGTCACCACTATGACACCTGTCTCTGCTCAGAGTGGAGGTGACAGCCATCCCTTTCTATGGCCATCATTCTGAAGCACCCCCTCATTTACTGCTGTACCTCCCAGAAAGGGAAATTCTGCTCCCTCCAGATGGTGAACGCATCTGTGGAAGGAGGCTTTCAACCCAGAAGGCCAACGACCGTGCGTTAGCAGAGCTGTGAACTGCAGGATGCCACTGCCTCAGTTCCTGGAAGTTCAAAGTGAAGTCTCCCAAGCTGGAACAGCTGGAACGTCACAGCTGAGTTCGGTTCTCAAGGAGGGAGGGGAGACCGATGTTCCCCCAACCAGGACATTATCACAGATTCAGCTCAGCCCCCTATATTCAAGAAATTAAGAGCAGTCACCGCAGAGCCCAAGTGTGATCTGCAAAATGTTTGTTTCTTTTACAAATAGATACTGTTCTCCCCACTGCTTGAACTCAACAAGGGAATAAGGACTAAGTTTCCCCTCAAGGCTGTAAATTCCTACAAAGCAGTAGCTATGTGTTTAGAATTCAACATCCGCACTAATTGGGACATTGTAGGGACCCCATAAATGTTGAATGCATTCAACCCCCACTCCACGGAGAGCTTCACAGCCTCCTCTCAACATTTATCTTCAGTGTGCTAAGTTTGCTAGAGTACTCATGGGAAAGAAGATACTCTGCTTTCTTTGAACAGCAAGGAAGTTCTTAAAAACAAAGCAGTCAAGAGAAAAAATGTTGAAAAGATAAAAGAAAATCAGGTTGGGGGGGGCAGGTAATGTGGGTAGGACAGGTGGCCTGGAGGGTCTGCAGGATAGTGTACTGGGGGTCGGCGTGAACCATGTCTTAGATGGTTTCTCCAGACACCCTGTCAGTGAAATTCAGAACTGCACCACAAGATTTCAGCATTATACTGTTTAGGAGTAAGGATCCCTACACCTTCATTTTTAAACACACTCCCCTATTGCTTTGTAAGTTTGAGCAATACTAATCCACAGATAACAGAGGGGAAGGTTGGGGATAAATCAGCCCCTCCCTCAAATTTCTCCCTACTCTCCCTGCTCCCTGTTCCCCCTTTTCTAGGTTATCTCCCTTTGTAGGACTGCTGGCTCCCTCCTCTCCTTTCCAGCACAGGTGGTCTCCAGCCTGCCCAGGAGGAGCCTTATCCAGACTACATTTCCCAGACTCCCCCATGGCTGGTTCTCCGGAACAGGTACTGAGCCCTAGAGAACAGGGAAGGCAGAAGTGAGGTGGAGGCTGCTTCTCACAGTCACTGAGGAACTAGATGCACCCAGGGCTGGCTCTGAAATGTGCAGAAACTGGCACAAAATAAAAACGCAGGGTCCCTTGTTGAAAAAGCAGCGAGGAAAGTTTCCCATTGCTTCCACAGTCTCTTTCTCCATGCGTCACGATGTTTGTTTGGCTTCTTATTGTCACAAAGATCCTAGGCCAGTGACCCCCATCCATTCCCACCACAGGCCCTGACTCTCCCCCGCCACCCATGCCAGCACTGGGGAGGGGGTAACAGCAGAGGTGACAGGCAGAACCCACCCTGGAGAGGCAGCCTGGTGGTAGAGGCGGAACCTCTGGGAGCTGAAGCACCAAGCCCCCAGAGCATACTGATTGGACTTGACTTGCAAAACACAAATGCAAAGATAACAGCAATTTCAACATCTCAGGACAGTCCTGAGTGCCCTGCCAGAGTGGCAGGTGGTGGGGAGCTGGGGGATGGGGCAGATTCCACAGCCTCAGGATTTCAGGAAATCCCCAGATCTGGATCATTCTCTGTATTCCTGATCCTTCCCTGCCTCCTGGCTTTGGCAAACAGGGACTCTCCCTGGAATCATTCCAAGACTCAATCCTGGCAGTTCTGCTTCCTTAACACTTACAACTGTGCCAATACCCGAACCTCTCTGTTATAGGCTGGCTGTGCCCCCAAAATTCACATGTTGATGCCCTGTCCCCCAGTGTAATTGTACCAAAGGTGGAGCCCTTTGGAGGTGAGTAGGTATAGGTGAGGGCATCAGGGTAGAGTTCTCATGATGGGATTAGGGCCCTTACAAGAAGAAGAGACTAGGGCTCTCTTGCCTGCTTGCGTTCTACCTCTCTTACTCTCTGTCTCCCTCTTCCTCCCTCTAGTGTTCCCTCTCTCTCTCTCTCTCTCTCTCTCTCTCTCTCTTTCCTGGCTATGTGAGGACACAGCAAAATCTGCAAGCCAAGCCAGAGGACTCTCCTCAACACCAGATACCA
Organism: Mustela nivalis; assembly: GCF_964662115.1. Taxonomy (NCBI): domain Eukaryota; kingdom Metazoa; phylum Chordata; class Mammalia; order Carnivora; family Mustelidae; genus Mustela; species Mustela nivalis. Next base: position 121,844,447 of record NC_139026.1, on the reverse strand, counting down.
AATCTGCTGACCTTGATCTTGGACTTCAAGCCTCTAAAACTATGAGAAACAAATGTCTGTTGTTTAAGCCTCCCCTCACCCCTGCCCAGACTGTGGTATTTTGTCACAGCAGCCCAGGTGACTAAGAACTGCACTCACTCCACACATATACCAGAGCTTCTCCTTTAGAGAAACTTTGGAGTGGATCCCTGTCCAGGAGAATCTGTTCTCCCAGAGAGTGCCCTGGGCCCCAGGTCCCTGGCTACAACGGGCGGCCTGCCTGAGTGAACCACTTCCTGGGACCCCCTGAGCACGGAGCAGCCTGGCGCAGTTCAGGACCACAGGATCCACCTTCTGGAAATTGCTTTTTACCAGGAAAGTGAGTGTCAATTATGCATTTCCCAAGTAGACAAACTTCTGGTAACCTAAATTAGCCTTTGACCTCCTGATCATAGGAAACATTTCTACACAGAGACATTGAGAAATGGCTGAGTTCACTGACTCCCTGCAACTTTACTGCAGGGAATAGGAAAGGCAGAAAATGCAGAGTCCATCCTCACTGGCTCTGTTCATGGGTGGGTCCATGTTCCTCTGACTCTTGGTTCTATGGAGACTGAGGTTTGTTGACAGCCTCAACTGAAGGCATTCATATGGCAAGAAAAATACGACTGAGATCAGCACATCTCAAAACGTCACTTTGCAATTAGCCGCCTATAAAAATAAGGATCACACCTATAGACTTAAGCTTGGCTGAGAAAAACAAACTCATTTTGTATAAAAGAAATTACTCCATCTTGAAACGCCTGGCATAGACCTGATAGGTGGTGGCTTGTTTTTTTCCTCCTTCTCCCAAATCATATTAATGACAATTTGACATGGCCAAGTAGTTCCTCCCTGGAATATGGATGCCATCAGGCTCTTAAGATGAGCTCATTTCTCATAATGACACACACATAACTTCAGTCTCAGGTTTTAATTAGAGAAGAAGAGATCACAAATTCCCATCTGGCACCACAACTGCCTGACCAAAGATAATTACCAATTGAGTGGCCTGAACTTGGGTAGAAAGCTAAGTCCAGAAGGATCTAGGCATGCGGGAGACGAGTCAAGTCCAAAGACCACAAAGGATTTTATTTTGGAGAAATACTTAGAACTAGAAGATACAGAAAAGGGTTGGTAACCAGATGGAGGACAGTAGTAAAGTGTTGACAGGAAACAGAAGACACACTTCAATGCCTACTGCACTCCCACCTCATTCATTCATCCACTCACTCATTCACTCACTCACTCATTCATTCATTTAGTAAATGCTTATTAAGTACCTCCTATGTGCCCAGCACTATGCTTGTCCTACAGGGGCAGAGATGGACATCAGTCAATCCTTGTGTTTAACAAACTGTAGTTTAGTCCACAGAGAGAGAGATAATTAGTAAATAATCACATGATCCTATTGTGCAGAATAATTACATAGTGCTTCTAAGTGGGTTGGTAAATGATGGCCAGCCATCTACTACTTGTTTCTATAAATAAAGTTTTATTGGAACTAAGCCCCCCTACTCATTTACACATTCTCTATGGTAGCCTTGCCTTACAATAGCAGAGTTGAGCAGATGCCTGTATGGCCTACACGGTTTAACATTGACTATTGGGTTTTTTCCTGAAAACATCTACTGACTCTCTACGTCTGGTCTAAGAGAATAGTATGGGGCCCTAACTTAGACTGGGGTTTAGGGAAGCTTCCTAGAAGAAGAGGCATTTCAGAGACAGCTGAGAGACAAGGAAGAATGAGCCAGTTGAGAAAACGCCAACTGGTCACAGCAGAGGGCTGGGGAGCAGGGCTGGGCTGACAGCCACTGGGCAGGACGAATCCCTGTCCCCCAACCCCAGTGCAGTACCACCTTCGCAATGTCCCTACCTGGAGGGAAGTGAAACACAAGATGGTCCTTTAAACAAGATCATTTTATCTCTTCAATTAATTATTGACCTGCAAAAGAAAGTTGCCCCTGGCTGGTCGATTATCAACCTGATCTATGATTTCAGACTTTAAATCTATATTGAGAAATACTGGAGAGTAAGAAAAGTCCGGATTCTCAAAAAGAAAAAGATCAATGATGCCTGACACCATACTCCTCGAAAATTCTACAGAGATAATTAAATGGAAGTTTTAGGCGCATCGTGAAATCCCTGAAGGGATGACACTGAGCCACACTAAACCTCCTTCCCTATTTTGGCAGCGTCACCAGGATGGGTGACAAGTCAGAAGAATGCCACACGTAGAGCGTAAGCTCATTTCAGCCAACTGATTGACCAGTGCTTTTTTCATATTTTCTTTTGATACAGGAGGATGCAAATGGGCTTTAAAAAACCCTATCCTGCAGACGTACGATTGACTGCACAATCAAAATAACTAGAGAGAACAGTGAAGTTGGCAAGGCTGGTCTTCTTTTTCTCAGTCTTCTGCCACACCGGGGAAGCCTTCCCAAAGAAGAAAAGCAAAGGCTACTTGTTCAGAGGTCACCAGACTGCTTTTGGCGAAGACTCAAAGGCAGGCAAAAGAGTGGGGGCTCCCCTTCTTACTGGAGCCTACCGGCCTGGGGAGGCTAATAGTCAGGACTAACTAAAAACAGGGTGTCCTCTGCAGCCAATTAGGGGAGCATACTAGGATGCTGCAGGCTGGTCCGACCCTGGGAACAAAGACAAAAATTAGAGAAGTGCCAGTAACTAATCAAGTCTGAACCATTTAAGCCCAGTTGCCCCAGGAGTTATTGGCTTGCTCCCTGGACTGGTGGCTACAGCTTAGAGGTCAGAGGCCTAAGGTTACCTATGGCCCTGCTCGGTCTGCAGAATGTCCCTCTCCACCACCACTTGGGGCCTGAACTGGAAAGAAAGACAGACCCCTGGAGTGGATTTCCTTGAAAGGAGCAGGAAGACCGTTTGCTAAGGAGACAAAACAAATCACTGATCAGAGGAGATAAAATGAAAAATCCATTAAATATCTGGTAGCAAAGCCAGTTTACAGGGCGCCCATCAATGTCCAAGGAAACCAGGCGGCTGATTCGCCTACTACTTGCTCTGTGACCTTGGCCAAGTCACTAGGTCTCATAATTGCTCAATTGCAAAATAAATAAGCTGAATTAAAATCACTCGGGTTATGGTTGCAAAATTTTAAGGTTCTGTGTTTCTCATCACTTGGAGAGTTCTTTCATTGTACAAATGGCGGCTGTATGTCTGTCCTGCTAGATGTATTAATTCATTAGGGGCTTCGTTTGAAAAAAAAACAAAACAAAAACAACAACAACAAAAATACAAATCACACCCATGCTTTGTAAAAGCGCATTCATTCAACAATAATAATGGAACAATAACCAGGAATGAAACACTCTCCTTAGTGCCAAGGGAGAAACAAAGAGAAAAGACTCAGCACCAAAGGACTGGAGTTGAGAAGTTAAATATGCACATAATTAACTCTAAGCAAGAAACAAAGTATTCAGTGCCCTAAAATAATACAAGAAAGTGCAACAGAAAATGACAAACACGCTGCATAAGCTGAGAGGCTTCCCTAAATGTGGTAAAAAGAATCAGCTAGTAATTGCGTTTTTTAGCCTATTATAATTTGCAAAGAATTTTCTTTGGTTCCATTGCTCCTCCTCAGCCCCTCCACCCTCCCCTTACCCCCTGGCTTTGGGGTTTGGCACATCAGAGTCATACAGCAGATCTCCACTGCAAAGGTATTTCAAAAGACAGTTTATGCCAGAATACTGGCAACTCTACATTTGACAGCATGTTCTGGCCAGAGAAAACCCAGTCTCAGAACATACTGAAGAACTGCAATGAAGGAGCACGAATGTTCCCCTGGGGCTGATTTTTCCTTAAAGTCTCTGTTCCTTAGAAGCGCTAAATGCCGAAAATTGCAATTTCTTGCTGCCCTCCACACCTGATCTGAAGTTACTCCCTGGGTTGGAGGGGTGGGTTTTTAGAAAAAAATGTGGCTTCATAACACTTAGAAGTTCTTCCATTTCCACTGGCAAGAGGGGCCAGGGGAGATTTCTCACTTGCCCCTCCCTTCCCTGGGGAAGCCTGATCTTTAATGTCTGCAGCTGTCTGGCTACTACTCCGCAAACACTTCTGTTTTCTCCACGTTAAGAGAAACACATGCAAATCACAAAACACCCAGTGCTCTCACCCCAGGAAGGACAGCCACTACCTGTAGGCATACTTTTCAGGCTGCCTCCAGCCACACTGAGCAAGTCAGCCTCTCTTTTTTTTTCCCCCCTAAAGATTTTATTTATTTATTTGACAGACATAACAAGCAGGCAGAGACACAGGCAGAGAGAGAGGAAGCAGGCTCCCTGCTGAGCAGAGAGCCAGATGCGGGAATCAATCCCAGGACCCTGAGGTCATGACCCAAGCCAAAGGCAGAGGCTTAACCCACTGAGCCACCCAAGCTCCCAAGTCAGCTTCTCTTAAACAACAAACAACTCTGGGTCCTATTTTACATTGTCCCTTCCCTATGACCGGGGGGGGGGGGGGGGGGGGGGGAAACAACCCACAAGATTCTATCACTTAAATTGATACCCCTGTCTCCTATTTAACCCAGACCATATAAGGTGCTTCTTGAAAAGCCATGGCAAATGGCAAATTCATTGTCCTGGGGTTTTTTTTTTTGGGGGGGGGGCGGTGTTAGGAGGGCAGGGATGTCCAGTTCAGTGGAAAGGCTTCCTTTCCTTTTCGGGGTGAAAGACGGTTGAACAGGTGCACCGTGGGGGGTTGAGAGACCTCCGGGGGCAGGAAACAGGAAGTTCTCAGAAACCAATGGCTCTAGGCTTGTCAATTACTAAAAACAAGCACCCAAATACTGACTCAGTAATTACTAAATCTGGCAAGGGATTGGAGGTCCTTCCTGATGTTTGCATATTTTTTTACAAATCCACAAACAATTAGCAGGTGCTTTTTGAGAGAAAAGTTTCTCTTTTTTTTCCCTGCAAACTCTCATGGGTGTGCTTATTTAAATTCGGTGACTAAAAGCCCTTGGGGATGATGCTAAGTAGGCAGTCAGGGTGCCTATTCATTATTCTTAACAAGTTCAGCATCTTCATGTGGCCAAACCAGCTATGGGACTCTCCCCACCCTGTCGCTAGCGCTAGCGTACACATCTGGCAGTGCTCTGTGCCTTGCAAGCTGGAACCCATATGAGATACAAAGGGACAAAAGCAGCTGCAGTCCCCAAATGCCCTCCCAGGGATTACAATAAGTACTCAACTACCCAGCTTTTTGTTTGTATGGTTGGTTGGTTTTGTACCCTTCTGAATATTCACTTACTTTATATTGACCTGCTATAAACGAACTCATTTCAAAAGCAGATAGATGTGAATGCCTTTACTTAATACGGATGTTCTCCTGCAAAACTGCCTGTAAATATATCCTTAAAAAAAAAAAAAAAACCAACTAAGAAAGTCACTGTTGTAAAAAGCTTGAAGGCAAAATCTTTGATAACTCGGTATCCCCTCTTATGACTAGTCAGCCATTCCTCATTCATCTCTTGGATTTATTGACCACAGGCTCATACATCGACAGAGCAATTTACAAAGATGCAAAAGCAACCCCAAATATTCTCCCTTGAGCACCGAGTAAGAAAAGGAGGGTGAAAATACCTTCCTAAAATATGGAAAGACAAATTGTTTTCTTACAAGAAGAAATCACTCCACCTGCAGATTCCTGGGGTACCCTCCCTGCTCCCAACCTGCCAGCTGGGTAAGTCTGGTGGAAGGTTTCTCAACCCTGGCTTCACATCAGAACCACCTGGGGATTTTTTAAAAAAGGAAAACAACAACCACAACAACCTCATGTCCTGATCCTGGTCCCAGAGATTGTGATGTAATTGATCTGAAATGGGTGATTTTACCATGCAGCCGAGTCCAGAACCACAGGCTGTAATCAAAGTTGATACATCACAGCAATCCATCACCTCACCCCTGAAAACATGTAGACAACTAGGAAGTCAATATGATGAAAGCTCCAGATCTCTTGGAATTTTGCACACAGGATATTATTAGAGGTGCTACAGATTGTTGTTTGTGCCTGCTTATGTTGGAGGTCGGAGCGTATTTTAGGACAGCACTGGAACACGGCTCCTCGAGCTGTCACTCATAATTTTAAAATTATTGACCACCCTCACCTCTCTCAACCCTGCAGGGAAGTCTGTTTTTCTTTAAAAGGAAAGGAAATTATAAAATCAGAGCATAGAACTCAGAGATCATGTCTAACAATTCGCAGAGCAGGATACTGAAGCCAAGAATAAATAAAATGAAAACGGCTAAAGGGAAGTTGCCCCAACTGAGAGGAAACCAAGAACAGGAGACAGTGGTCCAAATTTCCTTGTTGGGGATGAGGTTTAAGAAAAGGCTCTGGCACGAGGTAGCTGGCCAGCAGCCTCTCTGTGCCTCACGTTCCTTAACAGTAAGTAAGACAAGAACACTGACTTTTCTCCAAAGCTGCTCTCCATCCCGGGGCTAGACAAGCCCTTATTACCTGTCAATCGTGGCCTTGAGGAAGCCGGTAAAGGAAAAGGATTAGGGGGTGTTTTGTTTTGGTTTGGTTTGTTTCATTTTTTCATAGATTGTTTTTTATTCTGAGATTCTATCTTTCCTGTATTTTCTTTATAAAGTTCATTTCTTCTGTGAAATGACTTTCACAGTAGATTCAGTTGATTTAGAGGCATGTATACAAAACAGCAGCTCAAGAAACATTTCCTGAACAACCAGATGCAGAACTCGGGAACACAGAAGTAACCACGTGAGGCACTGGGTACGCTTCTTAACCAGCGAGAGCACAGATAATGCCCTTCGGCAACCAGCCATTGATTAGTAATTCATGGAAGACAGATGCCTGGGCCTCATCCACAATGTATTTCAGTTGGTGATATTGGATCAATGGACCAATGTAAGGCCGGCCTGCAGGTGAGTGAGGGGAAGGGCACTTGGCCCACTCTCTGTGCCTATCTCTTGTTTTAACTTTGCTTTCCCTTTTCATTCTCATACAGGTACATCTACTGAAGACCAAGAGGGCAAGGGCAAGAGGTAAAAGCAAGATCTCACCCAAAAAGGGAGGTTCATTTTGGTGCCCATCATCTGGGGCATGGGAGGGGGCCTTCTAGAGATGGGAAAGGGAGGCTGAAGAAGGGAACAAGGGAAGGCGGAAGGGGAAACCAAACCTTCTCTCTCGACCTAGATGTGAAGAGATCTCGAAGTCCAGCCTTTTCCTTCCAGATGGCAGGTGAGAGATGGTAGAAACAACCTGGAAACCAGGACAGCTGGTTCCCATACAGACCCACAGGGACTGGACAGAAACCTCGGGTGACAGAGAGCAAAATATACCCCTTGAGGGACAGGAATATCTTGATTTGTGGAACTCTGCATGTTTAAGCTTGCCTCTGTAACCGTCCCCAAGCACTAGGTGTCCTCCCAATTGCCATAGGTAATCAGAGGAAGAGAGACTGAAGAAAGCTTGTTTGCCATATAAACGGACAGCCGTGGGGGAGCCGTGTTCCCAGGCATGGAACACCAAGCAGAGGTTACTCTCGGGGCTCAGGGGAAGTTGAGGCTCAGGCTCTCTCTCTCTCCTGGGGTCTTCCCTCAGAACCAGCTTTGAAGAACAGGTGTTGTTTTTGATAAAGGAAGTCAGACTATCCAACCACTGAAGTAAACCTTTGCTGCCTTCCTTTTTAGTAAGTTCCATTTGCTATTGTACATAAACGTGCTGACTTGTGAGATATATAGTTGGTCTTATTTTAATCCTTAATCTTGTTTTAATCTACCACATGGAGTCCTAGAGGATGGAACTCACCAGGGGCACTACCAGCTTCCCCTGGGAAGGGAATGGACAATGAATGGGTCTATAGGGACCTAGACAATGGCTTTCTCAAACTGAGGACAACCTCTGGCCTCACGGAGTCCCTACCCTGGAGAACAGCTCTTGGGGAATTAGGAGCCCATCAGAAAGTGAGTTCTCTGCAAGAAGGCAGAAAGGGAGCCAACCAGAACCCCGAGTCCTTGCTCAGCCTCTGCCACACCCAGCACCAGATAATTCTGGAAACACCATGCTTCAGGAGGAAACGTCAGAGCCAGAATGTTCAAACCATGAGACTGTCACATTTTTATGTGTGTATTTAATTCTGTTAGATTCAAAACTCTCTGAGCTTTCATAGGATTAAAAACAGAAATGAAAACAAATCTTTCTTGCTGAAAGTCAACCATCAGGATGCTCTGCATCTCTTTGGAGGCTGAGTCTCTCCTTACGAGGTGCCCCGTAAGGGTAACAGTGAATAGAGAATTTTCCTGCAAGCAGGACAAGTTCCACACACCTCTGCGATGGTACTAGAGACATTCCTCTTCAGGGGAATACAACTCTGCATTTTTAATGTCCTGACTCCCGTTTAAGTGTGAACACCTTGGACAGCCCTTGGTAGGGTGCTGGGTTGACAAGATGCCACTCCTTTCTGGGCATTAAATTCCAGAAACACCAAGAGGAGCCAGTAAGGGCTCTAGTTATGCCATGTAAGCCCGACCCTATCTGCCTGATCCAAGGACAACTCTTAAGGCAAGACAGGTCTATGCTGTCGCAGGATTCTGAAGTGTGGAAAAGGAGAGAGGGAGAGAAGAGGAGGGGAGGGGAGAGGGATGAGAACTAGGTTGAGTTTCACCAATGATTATGCCCTACAAAGAGGACTAGGAATTCCTAAAATGCCATTCCAGAAACAGACCTGACTGACCCTCCAAGAAGGTCTTGCTTGTTCATTTTTCTCTTCGATTAACTAAGATAAGACGGTATCTCCAAAGAAACATCTTTTGCTTGAGATAACCAAAATTGGTTTTCTAATACGAAAATGCTATAGGTCTATGTTAGGCAGCCAATATCTTTTTGAAAAAAATACAGTAGAAACAATTAAAATACATTGATGATATTTTTCCAAAATTTTGTGAAAGACTTCGTGTAGGTTTGGTGGGAGAGAGCCATTGTATTAGGCCCCCACAGTGGGCCAACCCTAGCGCTGGAATCTCTGAAGACTCATGGCACAGAGACTCAGGAATACTCAGGTTCTCAAGGGTTTTAGCCAAGAGGCCACCTGTCCCGGCAGTGTCCCTAGGGAACCTCTCATTTCAAAAGGCTGAAAGAAGCCGATGGCATGAGTGGCTTCCCTGCCACAGCTGACCCTCAGTTAAAACTAAACGCCAGGCTAGCATTCGAGCACTCCAGTTTCTGAGGGGGAGATGCTCTCTTGAGCACAGCAGCTGTTGCTGTCCCGAAGCCTCCTGTAGGCCTCAGAATGGACCACATGGCAAGTCACCAAAGACCTGCTACAGCTGTCCAGGCTGACCCTCGAGGCCCTCACAGGCTCTCACACTTGGTCACCACCTTGGAGAAACAGCTGCAGGATCAGAATGGAGACCTTGGGCTGAGACAGTGGAGTCAGGCTTTTCCATGTGCGGTCCCTAGACAGGCACGATCAGCATTACTATGTAGCAGAAACGCAGCCTCTTGAGCCAGAATCTAGAGCTGGAGCCAGCAGGCCAGATTGCTACCATCCCTCTAGGGGATTCTGATACCTCTTAGATCGGGGAACCACTGGCTTACAACTCTAGTTAGCTCCAGGAAAGACTGGCCGAGTTGGGAAAAATATCTCAGCAAGGCTATCTCCTCATTTTAGCTCTTTGGAGGGAAGGCGGCCCCTGCGGTCTGGATACAGCTCCCAGCCTACCACGTGACTGTCCATGAAACCCACTGGTAGCCTTTCCAAGCTATGCGTAATTTCCTTTATTTCATTTGGGTAGCTTTTTTAAATCCCCAAATTGTAACACGTGTTTGCACTGGGAGGCAGTGTGATACACAAGCACACATATACACACCCACAAAGGCTTAGATTTGAGAAACACCTAGATTTGAAGCTCAGGTTTGGTAAGCAGCAAACCTGCCCGAGCTTCCACATCAGTCCCATGGAGACTCAGCACGTGCCTGATGGTGGTGTTTCACAGCCAGGGGCTGAACAGCATGGGACCAGGGAAACATGTCCTCAACCATACAGAAGTTACCACCACCGGCAACACTTTCTCTGCCACCATCAGCCCCAGCACCATCACCAGCACCCACATCACCACCATCTCTCCCTGTCAAATCATAATTACGGGTTCCTTCTTGGACAGCGGCCTCTGTGGCTTTGGAGGAGGAAGTCCATTCTTTTTTTTTCCCAGAGAATCACATGGGATGCTGCCTTGCTTATCACTTAAAACATATGGCCACTCTTCCAAATAAGAGCAATATGCCTGGCTAAGACCCTTGGCCTTGGTAGCTTTTTATTTACTTACTTATATAACTCTAAGGACTCAGGCATCATTTCACGAATCAACAATCACATTAAAGAACCTGAGAGGTTTAGGTCCAGTTTTCTGCTCTCCAAGCATGCAAAGACAAAACAAAACAAAACAAAACAAAACAAAACAAAACAAAAAAACAGACATCCCCAGGAGTGCAGAAATTGTTTCCACTGGAAACGGTGCCCGAGTGCTGACAGCCACTTTGCCATCATAATGTTCTGATTACTCTAAATCTGCTTTAGTACGATCACCCTCATGCTGTCCTCGAAAAGATAAGACCTCAAAGTGGAAACGCCACCTCAACGAGAAAGCCTGAAACACGGAACATATCATGAACATGCAGATATGCAAACCGATTCAGTTATTGGCAACATTAGATAAAAACTAAGGGCCCTAATGGAAAACAGCATCATCCTTGCTGTTGGTCTTAAAACGTACCTAGCTGAAAATAGGATATTACAAATGTTACTTTAACAAATGAAAAAGAAAAGAAGAGACAAACAAACAAAGAGAACCCAGACTCCTAAACAGACTCTGAATTATAGAGAACAAACAGATGGTCACCAGTCGGGGGGGGGGGGGTGGAATGGGTGACAAGGGGGGAGCGGATGAAAGGACATTTATCACGATGAGCACGGAGTTAATGCAGAGAATTGCTAAATCGCTATACTGTACACCTGAAACGAACATAACACTACGTTAACTGTACTAGAATTAAAAATTTTAAAAGGCTATTTTAACAATGACAAGTGTCTAACTACATGTTTGCCAAGAGAATTTCTCTTACATAGGTGCCAAGGAAAAACCAGCTCCTATCATTGGAGCCCTCATACTACAGAGGCACTGAGAAATTAGCTCACTCTTTCCTCCTCTGGGCAGAACTCGAAATGTCCCTGGAGAAATGGCATTTTCTAAACTCTCCAGATAAAATACAGGAGCCTCCCTCATTTCAATAGGAGATAAGCTTCTCTAAGAGAAGATTGTTTTTATCCAACCTAAATGTCATCTATGACTTCTGAGGGAGTTCAAAACGTGCCCCCTTCCCCAAAATCTGTTGCTCTGACCTACTGAATATTTTGAGTTAAAAACAGCAAAAATAAGCAAAACATGCTGATCTTCCTTCTTTTTCTCAAAATCAGGAGAAGAAATTCCCATGTGAAAGATGTCTGTCCTCTACCCCAAGGAAAGTAACATTCTTAACATCAAGGACGAGAAGGTGAGACCCTGAGAATTCTGCGCCAATGGACCTTGTTAAAATAATTCCCATCTACCTTTAAACTCCCCCATGGAGTTCCGTCATTTGTCCACAGGCCTGTCTTTGTGACACCCAAGGCAAACATGAGTTGGTTTCCCCATTTCTTTGGGTCTCTATTCCTCACGTAGGCTTCTTTACCACGTGACACTGGTGTTCAGTGCATTTGTAGGCTGTTCTCCTATTGATCTGTCTTATGTCAACCCAATCCTCAGGGCCAGCCTAAATTAAGTCACCTTCGGAGGGTAAAGGAAAATCTGCCCCCTACAAGTCCTCAAGTCCCATGTCCTGATCCTCAGACAGCTGGTGACAAATGGTGAACTGTGGTGGTTTAATTTCATTTCTCTGGGAAGGTCTTGACCCTAAAATAAGAGATGGTGGCACCTGGGGAGGGGGGCTTAGTCAGTTAAAAGTCTGACTCTTGGTTTTGGCTCAGGTCATGGTCTCAGGCCGTGAGATCGAGCCCCACATTGGGCTCTGAGCTCAGCACAGAGTCTGCTTCAGAATTTCTCTCCCTCTCCCTCCCACTCTGCTTCTCCCCCAGCTTGCACAGGCATTTGCGTGCTCTCTCTCTCTCTCTCTCAAATAAATAAATAAATAAAATCTTTTAAAAATTTTTTAAATAAAATAAGAGATGGATAATTATGTCTACATGTTATGATTCTAAATCTTCGAGGATTAAAAAAAAAAAAAAAGCATAGCATCCCCCACAAAATCCCAGCCTCTTAAATATAGTCATAAAGATATATTAAGTGATGCCTGCTATCTTACTTCTCTGGGTTAATACCAGTTGCTTCTTTCTGGCTCTCCTCCCAGAACCTGATCTCCAGTCTCTGGTCATCCTCGTGGCTCCTCATGGAACCTTCTTCAGGTGCCTTCCTGTTCTGAGGCTGCTTCCAGTGGGACATGTATTCCATGACTCCTGAGGTTTTCTGTGTTTCTAATGGGGTTTCAATGACATGTCACTAACTCATGATTTACATTCTACTTTTCAAGTACAAAGTGGAACTTGAGCTGGTTACTAAGCCCTGCTTGAACACCAAGGTTGTGCATACAAAGTCTATGTCCCACTATCAACAGAGTCTCAGAGGAGTTCATCTCTATCCAGTTCAATACCTTCAGAGTCACCAGCTTTGGACACCAAGTCCATGACCCAGGAGAGGAGCCCCAGCAGGCTTCAGTCTCCCATGCCTGATCTTTCAACTGTCATCGTGTCCTTCTCATTGCTCAGCTCCAAAATTTTTTATTCTTTTTTATGACTTCTCTCTGCTGTACCTCTCATTCTGTTCATGTATTATGTCCATGATTTCCTTGAATTTTCTATCTGTGTGCTCTCATACCTCTCTGAGCTTCCTTAAAACAATTCTTCAAAATTCCTTGTCCAGTAGTTCACAGATCTCCATTTCTTTGGGGTCATTTACTGTCAAGTTACTGTGTTGTTTGGTGGGGTCAGATTTCCTTGATTTTTCGTGTCCTTTGAAGCCTTCCATAGGTGTGTGTCGTCCCATTCAAAGAAAGAGTCATTTTTTCTGGTTTTTACTGAGTGGCTCCAAAAGAGAGATACCTTACCTTCATCTGTCCTTCTGGCTAGGGATTCTGGAATCTTCTTTTTCTATGGAGGCACCTTCTCTTCTAGTTCTTCTTGAGGGATAATCTTTGGATGGTATGCATCTCTCCACCCCACAGAGCCATGCTATGTGCTGAGAGCCTCCCATTTGTCTTCCCCAGGGCAGTGACCTGAGACGTTCAGGTTTGCGTGTCTTCTCCCAACCTCAGAGACAGAATGGTTTTCTGCAGTTGCTTAATCATCTGCAAAGGCTCGTCCTTGCCACGTGTGGACCCATGCGTTGGAGACAGTAAGGAGGACAGGAGAGTGTGGATAAGGTCTCCTCTGGAGCTAGATGGGGGGCTCTGCAAGTCAAGGCTTCCCAGAGGTTTGTGGACAAGGTTCCTGTTAGGAGTCCGTGAGTTGGTTAGTAGGAAGAACAAGGAAGCAGTTAGCCGGGTGCTGTGACCTGTTCCAGCTTGAGTTCAGGAGTCAGAGGACTCCTAAACTGACTTATGGTGGGATATGGAGGGAAGGTGGGAAGGCTTATGGCATATGGTGTATGGTGGGAAGGTTTACCAATACATAACTAAGGTGGCCATCACCTCCTTCGAGTGCCCCATGCCTGGCAGGGATTCACAAAGATCTCCCCAGTCTACTTTATGAGAAACAAAGATGCATGGGCTGACTCCATGCCTCTGCTCTGTCCCTTCCTTCTGGGCTGAATTTTTAGATTGTCTGTGTGGAACCAGACAGTGTTCCTTGCCTACTGGACTCTCCAGCTCTACATTCTGAGCCACAGAGGTTGGAGGGAGAAGGCATGTGGGCAAGCTGCCTGGCTGAAATGTGCAGGATCCAGTCAGATCTGAGAATGGATTTGTCTCTAAAGTCCCAGAAACACAGTCTCATGTCTCTAATATAATGGTCTCCAAATTGTGTTCACTCTGTAACCCTTCAGACACAAAATCCTTTCGCATCCCCTACCGTGGGTATACTTATTTACATATGATAACATCTATTACCATCTTAACATATTAGATACATTTAAAACTTACACATTAAGGGGTGCCTGGGTGGCTCAGTCATTAAGCACCTGCCTTCAGTTCAGGTCATGATCCCAGGGTCCTGGGATCGAGCCCCACATTGGGCTCAGCGGGAAGCCTCATTCTCCCTCTCCAAATCCCCTTGCCTGTGTTCCCTCTCTCATTGTTTCTATCAAATAAATAAATAAAATCTAAAAAAAAATATATACATTAAAACTTTATGTATCAGATAAATAATTAAAATAAATTTTTGCTTTCTGCAGAGAAACCTTATTAATAATAGCATTTTCAGGGAGATCAGTGCAACTGACCACATTAGTCATTGTTCTGTCCTTGTCACATGGTGAACAAAATGCTCGCACTGGTACACATGTTGGCGGTCTCACAGCATGATCTTCAGGTCATGGTTTCCTTCAGGAATCTTCTTAGGTTCTTGGTCTACTTCGTGAGGGTTAGTTTAGGTAAAACTAGTTAATATAATCCAGAAATACACTGAACTGGACACATGGAAACTGCCTTACGTCTTCACAGGTGGAGGCAGGTGAGCAAGGGCACGTCTCGGGCCCATTCTTCCCTCAGGAGGAGTCACAGGGCTGTGTTTGCCTGACAAAGCAGGGGCCTATTCTAAATGATACTGTCATTTTTTTTCTGTCTTACTTTTAAAGATAAAATGACAAGTAGGTGTTCTTTTTTTTTTTTTTTTAAGATTTTATTTATTTATTTGGGAGCAAGCAAGCATGAGCAGAGGGGATGGGCAAAGGGAGAGGGAGAAGCAGACACCCCATTGAGCGGGGAGCCCAATGACAGGCTCGATCCTGAATCAAAGACAAACGCCTAACACCCTGAGCCGCCCGCACAACCGAGTAGATATTCTACATTTTCTTTATGCACCACAGTGGACCATCTTATGGGCACACTATAGAGACCACTGCTTTCAACATCAGGGCCAGAGGTAAAGCCTTGCCAGTCCACCAAGCTGAGGAAGAGACAAAGGCCTGGAAATCTCCCAAGATAAAGATGTGGAGAAAAAGGCAGACTGGGTTTCGAATTTTGAAAAAAGTCCCCATCTAGGAGACAGGAAGGAGGAAGGAGTCTGCCAATGAGAGAAGAAAGAGCCGTCAGAAAAATAGGGAGGTGCTATGGATTGGAATGTCTGCGTCCCCCCAAAATTCCTACATGGAAGTGCTACTGCCTCATGGAAGGTGCTTAATTCCCAAGGGTAGAGCCCTTATGACTGTCCACTTGGTGTCCTTATAAAGGAGACCCCTCTGAGCCCCCAAGGCAACTTCTGGCATGTGAGAACACTGCAAAAACATGCCATCTATGAACCAGGAAGTGGTTCCTTGATCAAGTGGTCCCCTGATCTGGGATTTCCCAGCTTCCGGAATGGGGAGGAGGAAGTTTCTGTTTGTTTCTTAGCTATGCAGCCTCTGCTCTCTTGTTGCAACAACGCAAACAGACTAAAACAGGAGGCAAATATACTGAAGGTCAAAATCAAGCAATCTGAGAGTTTTAAGAACAGAGAGCTGGTCAAGCACAGGTCAACAGGGTGTCACATTTCAGAAAAATCAAAGAGCATCTATACTTTGGAAAGGCTCAGACATCTGGCAACTCAAAATCATTGGCGATCTTTGAGGAAACAGTTGCAGAGCCATAGTGGGGCGAGAATCAGGCTGTAAGAGTCTAGTGACTGAGCTGATGAGTGAGGAGGTGCAGTGGTAGATGTAGAAACACTAAAGGAGTTTAGCAGTGAAGGAAGGAAGGAAGGAACAGAGGGAAGAGAAAAGCAGGAAGGAGAAAACAAGGGGCATTCCAAAATCATCAGCGATGCAAACCATCGACCTAGAAGTCAGAACTTCAGAAGATGAATCCTCACACTATATACTGCCAACAATCCTAAGTGTTTGGTCCATTTGGTCCTTCTTAAAAATCCAGGCTACCGTCATGACTTACCTCATAGTCCTGAATGTTCATCCTAATGAGTACAGCCCATCTCGGCAGTGCGAACCGAAACATACCATGATATTCAGCCTTCCCATCCAGGTCTATGCCCACCAGTCCAGCATATGGAGGAAAGTACTCCATTTCCAGCATGCCCCCTCTCTCTGACTTCCAGACTCAGCCCACACAGTGTATCTCTCTCTGTCTAGAAGTGTTCCAGCTGTCCCATCCACCGAGACCTCCCTTCCCCCTGCCTCCATCCTAGAAAAGCCTACCCTCCTTCAAGGTTCCTCCAATGCCCACTTCTTCTGAGTCACCAGGTGGCTATGATCCCTGTCTCTTCCGAACCTGTTGGGTGTTCCAGGAAAGCTGCCTGTCTCAGCACATCAGCTCCTTGAGATGCAGACTGCATTATATTTTTTGTGAAAGTGTGTGTCCAGTGATCAATAAGGTTCAAGAAATGAAATCTAGGAATTCAGCTCAAGTTAATGCCAGTTTCTTTCCAGAAGGTAGTTCTCTCACTGGAACTTTGGAGTCGTTAATACAGTTTTTTCACATTAAAATGTTGGACAAGCTATAAACCTGAGGGGCAGGGGCGCCTGGGTGGCTCAGTGGGTTAAGCCTCTGCCTTCGGCTCAGGTCATGATCTCAGTCAGGGTCCTGGGATCGAGTCCCACATCAGGCTCTCTGCTCAGCAGGGAGCCTGCTTCCCCCTCTGTCTCTGCCTACTGCTCTGCCTACTTGTGATTTCTCTCTCTGTCAAATAAATAAATACAATCTTTAAAAAAACAAAACAAAACCTGAGGGGCAAATTACAACCAGAATTGTTTTCCACAGGAGGGGTTTCTCACTGGTGGGCCATTCACACATTTTCCTCTGACATTTAAAAAGGAATATTATGTGTCCCATCAGAGAAGAACTACAAAAAAAAAGTGGAAATTCTATGCCCATTCTGAAGGGGATTCAATGTATTACACTGAAACGATTTTTTTGTTGTTTTTTAGTGTCAATTTCCATCTTCGAAAAGAATACAAATGTGTCACTCTCAAATACTGTATTAGGATACAGGTAGTTATGCTTTCAAAGTGCCTGAAGAATCTATTCATTCAAAGAAATACAGCACTCTGAAATGTTTTTTAAAGGAAAGGGACTACATTGTCATGTTCCTCAATCTTCCCTCATGTTAAATTGCTATCATTCAGTCCAACAAAACATACAAAGCACCTGGTATGTCGCAGGGGCTTTGCCAGGTACTAGAAATACACTTGGATCTCAGAGAACAACCCTGTCCTCACGGGCTTCCCACACAGTGGAAGTGGTTAATTCCACTGTACTGTGGTGAGTAGTGCAGGGAAGAAAAATTCCAGATGCTATTGGATCTCATGGAAGGGGCAGCTAAATCGTCTTGTTTTCTGCAGAAAAGTGTCCTAGATCAGGGCATCTTGAAGACAAATGTGCAAACCAGTCACCTGGGTTTCTGGTTCCACCACACATTCTGATTCAGAAGCACTGGGGTGGGGCCTGGGAGTCTGCACTTTGAACGAGCTCCCAGGTGCCCATGGCGGTCAGACGACCACACTCGGGGAAGCAAAGCACCAGAAGACCAGACCCCACCTGAGGCCACACCAGCCCAGTGCTGAGGAAAAGGTGCCTGCCAGCAGAAGAGGGGATGGGAAAACAGGCCAGACCACAGAGCAAACCATCCCTTCTCTCTCTATCTTAAAGAGGTAAAGGAAGGGAAGAAGACAGAGAATTGAAGGCTAGGCAAGTATCTGCAATCTTGGAAGGGTGATGCATCCTTCTTACGTAGATCTGAGAGCTCTCCAATTCAGAGTAATTAGAAGACACATCTAAATTAATTAAAAGTCTGTGCTATAAAAAATTGTCAAAAGGACCAGAATTATTTCAAGTACTTGTAGACTCCTGAACCTACAGCTGCCCAGGGTCATTGCCACATCTCTTTAGGTAAAAGGGTAATTACCAACATTTAGCACACTGGTTTCAAGACCTTATAGATAGTCAGGTTTCTAGGCAGGTTTCTTTTTTAGTAAAAGAGACAAATTTAAACTGGATCTGTATCCTGGTAAACCAAATTCCAAATAACAAGATTTTACGTGATAGATGTAGTGTATAACACCATCTAGAAAGAGACGCAATGGAAAAAACATTCTAAATGATAAACTGATAGTACAGGTTAGTTCATTCAAAAAATTTTGGTTTGTACACATAAGTCAAGGCAGGTCAGTACTACAAAAGGAGATGAAATTGTACACACAAGGTGATCTCTTGAGTACAAGGAATACAGGAGTCAGAAACATGTGCTGTGCAAGGTCTCAATGCCATCTGGTCATCTGACTTGGCAACAATATTGTGCAAATATCAGGCATATTTTTTGCTTAAGCAGTCTCTTCAGAACAAAATTTCCATTTAGAAGCTTGTGCTACATGGCTCGACATTATTGTATTTATGAAGGAAAAGACACTTATTCTAAATGGTTTTTTAAACAGGAATATTATATTTTTGGAAAAGTTACATTGACTGAATATTAATAATAACGGACTTCATAATAACTTAACAATGACTATCGTCCAAGTGCTTAAATGAGCCAACGAATCCAAGTTTGTGTAATAAAATACTGTGTCACTTCATTAAATGACTATGTTTTGGAAATGAAAAACTATTTGCTATATTCCTCCAGGAAATTATATCAATAAGCTTTTTTTTTTTCAGTTTTATTGTGGTATAAATGACAATCAGCACTTATTCGTAGATACTTTTGGTGGGTCAGATCAAGGTGCATCACGTTCTCTATTCCTACTAATCTTCTACGAGGTATTAAAAAATAAAGCACTCAAAAAAAAAAAAAGAAAGAAAGAAAGAAAGAAAAGGCAAACAAGGAAGGAACGAACAAACAAATGAATGAACTCTGAGCCCAAGAAAAAATCTATCAAAATTTCAACCACTGTATTGACATCTTTCAGGAAGTAGAAGCAGGTGTGGCAGTCTCCAGTGACCCAATCAGTGGCTTTGTCCTGGAGACCAGGATGAAACAAATGACAAACACAAGAACAACACCACACCAGGCATTCCTAGCGAGGGAAATGGGTTTGGAATTGGGGAAATACAGTTCCCACCAACCAACCGAATTCAACCCAGGAAAACCTTCCTTTTAAAGAAATAGCTGCCTTATCCCTTTGCTCTCCAGCTAAGGGACTCATTAGAAAGAATACTTGACGCTTGAGTGAAAATTTCTTTCGTTAAGTTTATCTTTAGATCTAGAAAAAGATACATACTGATGCATAAAAATTAATGAATGAAAATTTTGTGGTTTCTTGAGCAGGTGGACTCATCCCACAAACAGTACCTTTCAACTCAGACTCTGCTCAGTGGCTTGCCCTGCCCTCGTCTCACCTACCCTGGGCCGCCCTCAGATGACCCAATGTCCCTCACATCCGCTCTGATGTGCAGGACAGCCTGTGAGAAGTAGCTTCTCCAGCATTCTGGAAAGGTACAGAGAGGGCAAAGGATCAAACAGGACAAAGAAGGAATAGGAGCTGGGCTCACGTGTTTTGCATGCCTCCCTGGCCCGAGGCCAGATGAGGACAGTGGAGTTTTCCCAGATTACAAGTATACCCCACAGTAACACTGTCTATATTGTCTGAATTGTTCCCCAGTCTGCAGCTGCCTCACTCCTACTGCACTTCTGAGGAGAATTATCTTCATTCTATTGAAAATAAATTGTCACAAAGGACCAACATCATCTTGACCATGGCCTCTGAGGCTGGTCTCTGAGCCCCCTTCTAGTGAATTCCAGTGAACCAGAGGCAGCATGGGTCAGAACACAATAACAGTCATGGCAGCCCATAGCACCACTGCACCACCACACAGTCATGGCAGCACACAGCATAGCACCATGCACCACCACCTCTGCTTCTGAGGGGGAAGCAGAAAGAAGAGCACATCCGACTGAAATCACCAGGGACTTTCTGAAACCAGATTCAATATCCCAGACTGGCACCTGGTCACGCTGGTGGGACAGAGTCTTTAGTCAGTATCAAACATACCTGGGAGCTCTTAAAGATGAGGAAGATGGAGGGGCAAGATAGCAGAAAGACAGGACACCCTATTTCAACCAGTCCCCTAAAGTGAGCTAAATATCTACCAGAACACTCTGAACACCCAGGAAATCAGCCTGAGATGTAGGATTATACACTTCTAGATCTCTACAGGGGCAGAAGACATCAGTGGAGAGGTAAAGCAGAATGGGAAAGGTCGGACTGATATCGGAGGATTAAAAAGGAGGGAGCCACCAGAAGTGACCCATTGGAAAGTAACACCCTAATACGAAAGTGCCCTGTGACTGGGGACCAGCACTAACTTGGAGACTGGCTCAAAGCACTCAAAAAGAGCAAAAGATCTTACGGTGGCTTATATAGATATAAGCTTCAAGGTAATCTTTTTTTCCTATTCAATACTACAAGTTTAATTTCCCTGTATCACTGGAAGTTGAGTCTTTTAACAAAGATAACAAGATGCACCCAAGAAGAACCAAAATAACCTTCCTCGCCCACATCGAGGGTTTATAACCATCTTCTCATCTTAGTCTCCTATTAGTGTTTCCATATATTTGTTTTTGTTTTTGTACTATATAAATCTTATTCTTGGTATTCATTTTGGCTGGCTGGGTTTTTCTTCTTTTTTTTTTTTGTTTTTCCTTGTCTTTTACTTTTGTCAGTCTTTTTGTTCATTTTTGTTTATGTACCTTACAAATCATACTTTGGGAGTTCATTTTGGCTGAGTTTTCTTTCTCTCTCTCTCTCTCTCTCTCTCTCTCTTTCTCTCTCACTTTTTTCTTTTTCTTTCTTTTTGGTGGTGACTTCTAATTGCTCCAAAACTTTCCAGGGTGCACCTTGCCTGGATCGTGGTTGATATATTCAGCTATACATCCCTTCAACCATCTCTCATCAAAATGACTAGGAGGAGGAACACCCAACAGAAGAAAAATTCAGAGACTGTGCCCTCTGCCACAGAAATATTGGATATGGACATAAACAGTATGTCAGAAAGGGAATTTAGGGTAACAATTATCCAGGCAATGGCTAGGTTGGAGAAGACCATTAGTGGTAACATAGACACTCTAAGGGTGGAAGTGAGGGCTGATCTGGCAGAATAAAAAATGCTTTCAGTGAGATCCAATCTAATCTAAATACTGTAACAGCTAAGGTAACTGAGGCAGAAGATCAAATTAGTGATCTAGAAGACAAACTGATAGAGTAGAAGGATCAGGAGAAGGCCTGGAGCAAACAGCTTAGAAGCCATGAAAACAGAATTAGGGAAATAAATGACACCATGAAACATTCCAACTTCAGAATTATTGGGATACCTGAGTGGGGGGAAGAAAGAGAGAAGATAAGAGGATACACTTGAACAAATTCTGGATGAAAATTTCCCCAGTCTGGGGAATGCAACAAATGTTCGTGTCCTAGAGGCAGAAAGGACACCCCCCAAGATTAATGAATCTAGAAAGACCTCCAAACACTTAATTGAGAAATTCATGAATCGTAATTTTAGACAAGAGGTTCTAAGGGCAGCTAGGGGGAAGAGATTCCTTAGATACAGAGGAAGGTCCATCGGAATAATGTCAGACCTGTCGACAGAAACCTGGCAAGCTAGAAAGGGCTGGCAAGACATATTCAGGGCACTAAATGAGAAGAACATGCAGCCAATAATACTTTATCTAGCAAGGCTGGCATTAAAAATGGATGGAGAGATAAAGAACTTCCAAGACCAGCAAGGTTTAAAAGACTATGTGACCACCAAGCCAGCACTACAAGAAATATTAAGGGGGGTTCTATAAAAGAAGAAAGAACCCAAGAGTGACATAAACAGAAATTTACAGAGACAATCTATAGAAACAAGGACTTCACAGGCAACATGATGTCAATAAAAATTTATCTTTTAATAATCACTTTCAATGTGAATGGCCGAAATGTTCCCATAAAAGAGCACAGGGTTGCAGACTGCATAAAACGATAAGACCTGTCCATATGTTGTCTACAGGAGACTCATTTTGAACCTAAAGATACAACCAGACTCAAAGTGAAGGGAGGGAGAACCATCTTTCTTGCCAACAGGTGTCAAAAGAAAGCTGGGGTAGCAATTTCTCATATCCAGTAAATTAGATTTTAAGCTAAAGACTATAGTCAGAGATACAAAAGGACACCACAACATTTTTTTTTTTAGATTTTATTTATTTATTTGACAGAGAGACACAGCGAGAGAGGGAAAACAAGCAGGGGAAGTGGGAGAGGGAGAAGCAGGCTTCCCACCAAGCAGAGAGCCCGATTCAGGGCTCGATCCCAGGACCCTGGGATCATGACCTCAGCTAAAGGCAGATGCTTAATGACTGAGCCACCCAGCCGCCCCACACTACAACATTCTTAAATGGTCTAACCACCAAGAAGATCTAACAATTGTAAATATTTATGCCTCCAACATGGGAGCAGCCAACTACATAAGCCAACTGTTAATCAAAATAGTCATACTGATAAAATACACCCAGGAAGAACCGAACCTACATTAATTGTAGAAGAACTTAACATGCCACTCTCAGCAATAGATAGATAATCTAAGCTGAAAATCAATAAAGAAACAAGAGCTTCGAATGACACACTGGACCAGGTGGACCTCATAGATAATATACAGAACATTCCACCCTAAAACAAGAGGATACTCATTCTTCTCAAGTGTGCATGGAACTTCCTCCAGAATAGACCACATACTGGGTCACAAATCAGGGTTCAACCCATACCAAAAGACTGAGATTATTCCCTCCATATTCTCAGACCACAGTGCTTTGAAACTGGAACTCAACAACAAGAAAAAGTTTGGAAGGAATACAAACAAAGCTAAAGACCTTCCAGCTCAAGAATGTTTAGATCAACCAGGAAATCAAAGAAGAAATTAAACAATTCATGAAAACCAATGAGAATGAAGACACATTAGA
The DNA here is from genome assembly GCF_964662115.1 of Mustela nivalis. Taxonomy (NCBI): domain Eukaryota; kingdom Metazoa; phylum Chordata; class Mammalia; order Carnivora; family Mustelidae; genus Mustela; species Mustela nivalis. The sequence goes on along the minus strand of NC_139026.1, from coordinate 121,821,313 downwards.
CCAAAACCTATGGGATACAGCAAAGGTGGTCCTAAGGGAGATGGATATACATAGCTATCCAAGTCTCACTCAAAAAAATTGAAAAATCCCAAATACACCAACTCTCTTTACACCTTAAAGAACTGGAAAATTAACAACAAATTAACCCCACCTCATGCACAAGAAGAGAAATAATTAAGATTAGAGCAGAGATCAAAGAATTAGAAACTAGAGATACAGTCGAACACATCAACAAAACTAGAAGCTGGTTCTTTGGAAGAATTAATAAGATCAATAAACCACTGGCCAAACTAATCCAAAAGAAAAGACAGAACACCCACATCAATAAAATTATGAATAAAAAGGGAGAGATCATGACTAACACCAAGGAAATAGAAATAATTATCAGAAATTATTATCAACAGTTATATACCAATAAGGTAAGCAACCTAGAAGAAATGGATGCAATCCTAGAAACCCATAAACTTCCAATACTGAAACAGGAAGAAATTGACAACCTGAATAGACCAATACCTAGTAACGAGATTGAAGCAATGATCAAAAACCTCCCACAAAAACAAGAGCCCAGGACCTGATGGACTCCCTGGGGAATTCTACCAAACATTCAAAGAAGAAACAATAGCTATTCTCCTGAAGCTGTTTGAAAAAAACTGAAGCAGAGGGGCACCTGGGTGGCTCAGTGGGTTAAAACTCTGCCTTCGGCTCAGGTCATGGCAGGGTGCTGGGAACAAGCCCTGCATCTGCTCTCTGCTCGGCAGGGAACCTGCTTCCTCCTCTCTCTCTACTTGCCTCTCTTCCTACTTGTGATCTCTCTGTCTGTGAAATAAATAAAATATATTTTTTAAATTAATTAATTTTTTAAAAATTGACACAGAAGGAAAACTTCCAGACTCTTTTTATGAAGCCAGCATTACCCTGATCCCCAAACCAGGCAAAGACCCCATCAAAAAAAAAGAATTTCAGACTAATATCCCTGATGAATATGGAAGCCAAGATTCTCAAAAAGATCCTAGCTAATAGGATCCAACAATACATTAAAAAGATTATCCAACATGACCAGGTGGGATTTATCCCTAGGATACAAAGGTGGTTCAACATTCGTAAGTCAACCAATGTGATAGAACAAATCACAACCTTGAGATCATGACCCGAGCTAAAATCAAGAGTTGGTCACTTAACTGACTGAGCCAACCAGGTGCCCTGAGAATATCTCTGCTTAAAATCTCAAAGGATAGGTATAAATTGCTCTAGAATTCAGTGGACTAGGTTGAGACAAAAGCTGGATTCTGATTTTAGAGTTCCCAGTCTCTTAATTGAATTAACCCACATCTATTTCAACGAATCTATAGATATCTATCATCTACTGAAATCTATGGTATTTCTTTCTTACTGCAAGTGCTAGGATTCCTACCAGTTGTTTCGTCCAAAGTTCCAACGGTGGTTTCCTAACAGAAGGGAGTGCTGGGTACCCTAAAACACTGAAGGAAGCCCCACAAGTGAGAGGGTCCCTGCTACCTTCATCATTTGCACAAACCATACACTCTGACCCTCAGGTTCTTCTTCTATGAAATCGATACACCAGTTCCCGCCCTCATGTCTCCCACAGAGATATTCCGAGCTCCTACCATAGTAGCATGAGAGTAGTAATGCCTACCATTGTATCCTCCCTAACATCTGAACATGTCAAAGTTTCAAAAAGCTTCTCATATGTCTTATTATCTTACTTAGGTACTTAGCAGATTTTTAACAGGGATGTAATTACTAAATTCAGCAAAAAGAATTTTCTGCTCTTCAGTAGAAAGACATAAAAATGCCAAAATGTATTTAAAATGTGTATATATGTGCATATGTACATGTGTGGATATGTGTATATCCATGTCTATACACACACATGTTTATATGCACAAAGACATGTACACATGCATGCACTGAGCACACTAATTCTGCAGCCCTCAGCAAGAATGAAGACAACACATCTAACATAGCACAGCATTTGTTCAGCAATATCCTTGCATGTATTTGGATTCCCCAGTGAGACCTACCACATCTTTGAATCCTATAGTCAACACTATTTGAAAAAAATTTCTAAAAGAAAGTATAAATGGCTAAAAATTGGATATTTAATCCCATTCATCAAATGCCATGCAACTACTATTTTAGAAATGATTTCTTTAATTACATACATCCTAAAAACTCCAGACCAGTCACCTAAGACTCTGGCCTCAACTTTAAGCTGACTTCAAGAAGTCAGTCCGCCATACAACTTTAAAATAGTGACTGTTTAAACCACTCCAATGATAACCTTGAACTTCAAGTATGCAAAATAAAATTTATTCACAGGGCACCTGGGTGGCTCAGAGAGTTAAGCCTCTGCCTTCAGCTCAGGTCATGATCTCAGGGTCCTGGGATCGAGCCCACCATCGGGCTCTCTGCTCAGCGTGGAGCCTGCTTCCACCTCTCAATCTGCCTGCCTCTCTGCCTACTTGTGATCTCTGTGTGTTAAATAAATAAAAATCTTTTTAAAAAATTTATTCACCAAATGATGCCTAGCTTAAACTACAGGATCAATCATAAATAAAACTTCACTAAAACCATTTCTCTGCCCATATAAATAATGCCAAAACCATGTAGAGAGGACCAATTTTACAAAATGTAAAGTTTAACAGAAGAGTAACCACAAGCTGTCGGTGTATGTTTATTTCTTTTTCTGCATTGGCCATTATCCTCTAGCTCAGCACTCCTGTACTTACTTGTTCCTGCTGTGTGATCCTCCAATAAAAGATCTTCTGACTTTCTAGGAATACTAGGTTACAAAATACATATACCTTTCTATTGGAATCATTTAAGTGAAATCCGTAGAAGTCATTAGCTCAGTAAATTTACAGAAGAAGGGGGAAAACATTTCCCACAATATATTATTAGAGGGATTTAAACAGCCAACCAGCCCACACGAGGTTGACTCCCCAAGCACCAGACTAGGTAGCAGGGAGCTAAAGCATGGAAACAAGCCTGCAAGTAACTGACACGGCCTTGAAAAGTGTGATGAAACACATTGTTTCTTCAACTACTCAAAATATCTGCAGAGTCATATATATAGTATAAAAGGTGGTAAGAACAGCCAGACTGGATTTAAGTCTGCTCTGTTGCCATAGGAAACTCACCTTCCCCTCAAACCTGCCTCTTCTAGAATGCCCGTGTTGGCTGAGACTCTTGCCATCCTCTGCGTCACAAAGCCAGAGAGGGCTGTAAATCAGGAGAGATGCTTTCCTTCCCCTGGTCCCTCTTCCCTTCTTCAGTACCCAAGCTCAGTGCTTCTAACCTTCTTCTGTCCCCTGAATCCCCCACCCAACCCTGGCCTCCATCCTTACCCTCACGCCTTCGGTCCAGGGCTGAATTCAGGAAGCAGGCCTCACGAGCAGTGGCAGAAAGGACAGAGGGTAAACACTGGGGCCATAAAGTCTCAGAGAGAAGGGACAATCAAAAGGGACATCTTCAAGGAAGGAGATCTCAGCCTCAGGCATGGCCCACTGATGTAGGCAGGAGCGGCAAGGACAGGCCGAGGCCTGAATCGCCTGTTCAGGAATCACCTTTTCCTTTTGGGGGGACCTCTACGATGTGGGGCATGGGAGCAGGAAGGTCCACATGAGACAGCAAGATCACAATGCAGGGGACTTGTTCACAAAAGAGTTTGGATTCCATCATGCAGGTGACCATGTGGAATTAACATGGGACCTGCACTGATGCTCTCATTTCACAGAGCTGTGGGAGCCAGCGCTGAGGAAAGGGAGGCCGGCCAGTCCATGAAAACCACACTGAAGGCAGTGTTTGGGAAGCAGAAGCCATAGGCAGGGAGAGGACCCAGAGGTTCATGGATACCAGACAGGATAACCAACATGCCGGCTCAGGCTAGTTTGAACATCGCTGCTTTCTGGTAAGGGATATCATATTTTCCCTCTGTTCTTGGAGTTCTGTAGGCCATGCCCAAGATATTGATAATAAAATAACATATCTCAACAATAATTTAATTATAATAATAAAAATTTGATCTCAGATCAAATTTTTTTAAATGTTCCTAGATTATCTCCCATGGACAAAGTACCAGGTGAAGGTCACTAGGAAGCATGAAATGCAGTTTCTCGGGCTCTACAGTTGAGTTGGCAATAGACCATTTTGATTTCTTAACCACACATACAATGTTAAGCTGAAATACAACAAATGCCAAATGATGGTTTGACCAAAGCTGAGTGGACTGCCTGCCTGGCAAGGAAAGTCTCCTCATTCAGGAGTCAGACCCACAGGGCTCCCAGAAACAGAGAAGCCTTAGTGTAGAGCAAAAGAGAAGGCAACAGAGCAAATTAGGCAAGACTGAGGTCAAGTCTCTACTAGGGACATAGGGAAGAAAGTCAGCTCTTCTCTGGAATTCGATGCTTTCAAAGAGCCTGGTTTGAACAGGGGCCACGGGATTGTGTCCACGTGCCAGCAGGCCTGGGATCATTCAGCAGATGCCCCCGCATATGCCTGCTCCAAGCTTGGCAACACTGTGGTTTCAATCGCACAACAGCACCCACCAAATCACGTACCGTGCCTCCCTCAACCTCTGTTTTAATGGAATGACATGTTGTTTCTACATTAAGGACCTTGCACTAAGGGTTTTCTGGGGTAGGCAAGTGTTCTGGGATCATAAAAGATATACCTCCTTCCCTGTGGGTTTTCACATGCCCTTTGCCATGACTCTTCATACTTTCTGCCTGTGCCCTTAATTCCAGAATGACTTTTCCAAAGGAAAGTTCTCCCTCTGTTAGAATATGCTCTTCGAAATAGATCACATAGATCCTTCAAAAGCTATCTTGGTGCCTGAGAAACTCTGAATGTCTGCTTTACCAGCTTAGCCATTTTCAGCCACTGGAAAAGTGGTTTTGTTCTCTCTGAATCAATGAATTTCTATTGAAGCGTATGTTTCTCTAATACAACAATAAACTGGCATTTGGCAGTGATTTCAACACGTGAACGGGGCCAGCCTGCCATGAGAAAAAAGCTACAGGAACAGAAGCAAGCCAGATTTCAATGAGTTCCTCTATGGGGAAACCTTCCTCTGAAGGCTATTACTTAATACAAAACCAGCTGTCCTCGCCTTCGGGTGCTCAAGCTGCCTCCCCCATCCCCCACCCCCCCGTTAGTCTGCACGGAGAGAAATGTGTCTGGTCTAAGAAAACCAGAGAACCAGGCTACCGCAAGGAGCTCCAAGACCTCTGGAGTTCTGCTGGTGCCTGGCTAAGTGTTGATTCACTCTCTCTCCAGAAGGCCCAGCTTCACCAAACTTCCTGCAACCCATCCTGACCTTGGCCATAGGGAATCCTGGGCTTTGGCATCTGCCCCCTTCAGCGGCTTTGATCCCCTTCAGACTGTGTACCCCCGTCGCTGAGTCGTGCTGCCTTGACCAACCCCGACACCAGCTTCTTCAGTCCAGGAATGGCTCTTCCTCCCCACTTTATTCTGCCCCCTTCAAAGAGCCAGCAGCCCTTCTTGAGCCCAGCCAGTGGCTTGCTTGTGCCCGCTCCCCACGAACGGGATGGTGGGCTCAAGTCAATTTCCCCTGCTTCCGATGAAATCCAGCTCTTTGAGTTCCCTCCTCCAAGAGAAACCTCTCACTTAAAGGAAGCACAGTCTGGCGTGTTTGTGTGTGGACACATCTTTCCACGCTGCTGGGCACAGAAGAGCACTTTCACCCCCCGGGTGGTGCGACTAGGAGGCAAGGGCCCTAAGCAGCTCTTCTTCTTTTTTTTCTTTTTGTTTTTTAATTTAATTTTATTTTTTCAGTGCTCCAAGATTCTCTTCTCAACACAGCCAGCTGAGTGTCCAAATCGCTAGGTGGGGAGCAGGGGCAGTGCTCCCCCAACCTCCAATGTAGTTGGTCTTGGATGGAGCCTGAGCATCTGATGTTCTGAAAAGCATTCCAGGTGATTTTAATGTGGGTGAAGAGCCACTGATTTAGGGAGAAAATGACAAAGATGTTCAGCTGAGACTCCCCAGTGTACCCAGATGGAGAGCATCCAATTTAAAAGCCAGTCCTACCCAGATCCCTGCCCCCCTCCCGCCCACCCCAACCCCCCACAGCAAGATAATCTCTGCAGCCTACAAAGTATGCCCTGGAAAAGCATGTTGAGCTCCAGGGCCATGTTTCATTCATACAGTGCCCCTGCAACCCAGATGAACCTCAGTCCCCTCCCCCGCATTAGGAAAAGGGATCCTCTAGATACATTTGTTTTCTATCTCCCTCTCTCTTCATCTCTCATTTAAATGAAGCCTGGTTATATTTGTGCCTTTCTCCTTCTCCACAAAATGTCTTGTGTGTTGCCTTGAAATGAGATTTGGGTAGTGCGTGCCCTCTAAGTAAATAATAGCACAAAAACTAGAAGCTCTATAATGCAATGAGGGGATGATATCACATATGATATTCCATAAGGCACACAAGTCTCCATTCATGGGATGAAAACCAGCCATGCTGCTAGAGAAACTGACATGGAATCAGAGCTATCCAGGCCCCTGGATGCCAACGTCAGGCCAGCAGCTCTCTGCTCCGTAGCGACTGTCCACCATGATGCTTGTCACTTATTATTCCCTCTGAGCCTGGCTTCATATCCACTTATCAAGTAGAAAATCCATTTTAGAACTATTTTCAGAGCAAGTATGAAGACATGCTTAAGGATAAATTAGCTGCATTACTTCTATTCAATGAAAGACATAAATCTCTCACCCTGCAATGAACTCGGCACATCGTAGGACAAGCCATGCTCAGACGGGCCTGCTTCGATGAAAAATGGCCCAGAAATACACAAATGGCTGGGGTATATGGCAGAATTTGGAATAAAGCAGGTCTCTTTGCAATCTCATCTAAATGATTTTAACTATGGAAAGTGTGATCACAAGGTTTTCTGTTCTGTTGGTTCCAGAAAGTTTTAATATCCAGCAAGCCCAGATCATAGTTCCAGACCGAGCTAGTCAAGTGGCCACGCCAAGACCTTCAAACTCAGTGTGTCTAAATCAGAACTCATCACCTGCCCTCCAGTGCTCACACTCCTGATCTCAGTTATCCAATCAGAAACCTGAGGGTTCTCCTGGAATCCTAGCTCTTCTCAACCCTCTCCCCACTTCTTCCAGATCCCTAAGTCCTGGGTATTCCGTTTTGTACACACCCTCACCTCTGTCTCTCCCAACCCAGCTCACAGCTCCTGTTTCAAAGCATTGCTTCCCAAGCTCCTCCAACGGCCTCCAAACCACTCCCCTGCACTAAGCCTCGCCCCCTCAGATCCATCCAGCCTTCTATCACAATAATCTTAATGAAACAATCCTGATCATGCTCTTCCACGAAAATCCTTCAGTGCCCCCCCCACACTGTCTACAGAATGATGTTCAAAGTCTAAAGTGGGGTATGCGATCACCCTCAGCACAACTTCTCCAACCTCAGGTCTCTGTCCCTCACCTTGAACAGTGTGCCATAGTCAAATGAGCCACTTCCCAGCACACCAGCCTGCCTCCCATCCCCTGACCTCTGCTGGTGCAGCCTCCTCCTGGTTTGAGGAACCCCCTTTCTGCCCGGAGCAAAATACAACCTTGGCTCACACCCCTCCCTGAAGGAAGAATTGGGCAGCCTGCGACTTGAGCCCCTGGTCAGACCTTCTCTCACGGCATCTAGATTATCACACTTACTTATAACACAGCTGGAAGCTCCCAGAGGGCCAGAATGACATCTTATCTTTCCAACCTCGGTGCCTAACAGTGCCAGTGCCACCTGACTCATAGGAATTTATGAAATATTGGTTAAATGTTTGAATGTTGTGACGATGCCACTCTAACCTTTCCAAAAATGCTTTTCTTTACCATTTGTATGCTTTGCTTTGGGCTGCCTTTTTTTTTTTTTTAAGATTTTATTTATTTTTTTGACAGAGAGACGTAGTGAGAGAGGGAACACAAGCAGGGGCAGTGGGAGAGGGAGAAGCAGGCTTCCTGCTGAACAGGGAGCCCAATGTAGGGCTTGATCCAGGACCCTGGGATCATGACCTGAGCCGAAGGCAGACACTTAATGACTAAGCCACCAAGGAGCCCCTGCTTTTGGCTGCTTAAGATGTGTAACTGCCTCATTTTCCCACTTACAAATCATTGGCAGAGAACCCAAATCAATCAATCAATCAATCAGCACGGGAGATTTATCACCTTCTTATCCCTTGAGAAATCATTTCTTTGTTCTTTATTCCGGAAAGAAGGGTCATACTTCAAGGCACTTCAACAGCTGATAGTGAGAAGTGACCAAAATTAGTTACTCCAAACTCCAGCCCTTCCTGCTGTCCAATGCCCTCTCCCGGGAAGTGATTACTGACGCAGGCATGGGTTGAGACACTAATTAGAGCAGAATGACCACAGCAAAAACCAAAGCTGGCCTCTTAAGTCTCTGTCTGCCTCGCCCCTGCCCGTGTAGACAAAGAATAACTCTGAGGATAAAACCTGACATCCGTGGCTTTGTGGCTTCGAAGCCTATGAGGGAGTCACCTAAAAATAAAGGTGCCATTCTCGGTTCGCCGTGGGCAGCCCTGTGCCCACGGTCAACGCTCTGGAAGGTTCTGGGCCCACTCAGAATTCCATCTGAAATGTCAAATATCTGCAGCGTGGCTGCAAGACCCAGCAAACACCCTCTTCCCCCAGTGCTGAGTTCATATTGGAAAATGAGCAATTTAAATAGATGTTTCATTAACATGATGTCTTCCTGCTTGATGTTAATGTACTTAAGAGTAATTGGTTGTCCCAAATTCTCTTCCATAGGATCATTTCATGCAACCCTCCCCAGGACAATCTGAAACTCTTTGGGTCTCAGATAGACAATCCAGAGAACCTAGAAACCAACCAAACAACCAAACAAATAAGCAAAAATCCTTCCGCCAAAAAGCTTTTGAGACCCATTTGTTCTGGAACGCGTATCACATACAACAGCAGAACAGGACAGACCATCCTGACCACGTTGGTGGCCCTGAGTTTGTACCAAGGGCAAGACAGCATCATTCAGCAGGCACTAGGGGTCCCCGAGAGACAAGTGGGAGAGGTGTTATGTGAGTAGGTAACATTTTGTTTTGAGGCCCTAGAAGGCTTGTTCCCACTCTGCTTTGCTTATCTGTGCACAGATTCTTGCTCTGTGCTGACTCCAAACCCCAAACATTTCAAGGATATTTCTAACATCCTTTATTAATAGAAGCTCTTAAGAATTTCATAGCATAATGCTCAGATACACTCCCCAAACATGCAAAAGCTGGTACCCTATAAGGGCTTGTTCCCCCAACCCTATAAGACACAGGGGAATGGCTTGATCATGGTGACTCAGGGAACAGACTGGGCGGCACCCCATTAAGACATCACTTTGGGGGGGAGGGGATCCAGCCACATCAGAATGGCTCTGTGTGTGTCACCATGCTGGAGGTAGGATTTTGATTCAGTTCTAGGCACACATGGCAAACAAAATTAAAACCCAACGAAGAGGTGAAGCTCTTGAACAGTGCTCTCTGTGGAACTTGCTGGATGCCAGGAGCCATGTGTGTGACAGGAAGCAGAAGACCCATTAAAGAGTGTGCAAAGGACTCTGGTGGTGTTGGCACTCCAGGCTCTTATCCTTAGGAGCCACAGAGCACTGGACAAGTGACTTTATTCTGAGCTTCATCTCCTGCTTGTAAAATCAAGTCTCGACAACAAGACAACAGAAACAGTATGAGCAGCGGGGACGGCGTTAGCTACCCTCTACTGAGCACTCATGACTCACAACGTAGCAGGTGCCGTGGAAAGTGCCCTAGAAACGCTGCTTAGGTGCCACCTCCCTTCCTCCTGAGGAGCTCGGTGAGGGAGAGATTCTTAACTTCTGTTCATGGGGAAGGCTCGGAGTTCAGTGACCAGCTCCAGGTCCCTGAGCGAGCGTGAGTTCAAAACCAAGTCTACTTGACTGGTACGTTCTTTGGAAATCATAATTCCAATGGCTGCCACAAAAGGGGTGAGATGAGATAGATACCAATATATAGATAGATAGATAGAAAGATAGAGATACACACAACGTGCTCTGAACGCACCACAGGACTGTCAGTCATCAATAACAGCGCCCACCCCCTCCAGCATTCCCATCATTGACCTCCGGGTGCCCAGCCCCTGGCGCCCTCTCCTTCCCCTGGATGGGGACCCAAAGAATCCGAAGGTGGTAGTGGAGGAAGGAGGCTGTCTCCTGGGGCACTTACTTTCTCAGAACAGCGATCTCGTTCTCTATGCTGCTTTCCTTGCCCTTCAGCGCCTTCTTGGGGATGCACTTCACCGCAAAGAGTCTGCCACTGGCCTTCTCTTCAGCTAAGACCACTTCAGAAAATGCCCCGCTGTGAACAAAGAAAGAGAAAAAGAAGAAGAAGACGACTTAGATTCGGGAGTTGGGGATCCCCGGGGTCTCCTCCAATCCCGTTCCCAAGGTTTAAAGAATAGTAACAACAATGGCCAGCATGACTGCTACTTTTTGGCCAGCATCACTCCATACTGGACTTCTCTAAGCAAACCAGTGCACACACGCAAAACGCCCTCGTGCAAGGGGACACGGGGATGTCTGCCTGGGTCGGAGCAGCTCCCAGCCCCTGCAGAACAACATGGTGGCAGTCACTTCGGAGCAAACTTGGATGCTCCCAGATTGGTTCCTGCAGAGAAAATTCGTGTCCATCTCCAGGGCCAGTACCCCCACCCCCAAGTAAGGAAGAAAGTAATGCTCAAATTTCTAGATAGCTCACAGTGGTGAGTTATTCCAAGAAAATTTCAGAGCCTGTCACAAACATCAATTAATTCTCGCCAACAGGTAAAGATGTAACTGAAGTATGAGTTGGTGTATCACATGGTAACGACATGGGGTCAATTAATTGGTTGGGAACCGAAAGTTCTCACTAAGTTGTTTTCTGAAACAAAGGCATACAGGATGCCCTGAGTGGGGCAGACTTTTCTGCCGGAAACTATGAGGAGAACTCTGCAAAGGCAGAATAACACACTGGAAATACAACCTGGACATTTGGGGTCAGAGGGTTCATTTCTCTGCAGAAGACCCCTGTGGTCAGTGAGCCTCAAGCCCAACCTGTGTCCCCAACCCGTCACCTCCTCCACCTGCCAGTAGGCAGGGCCTGGGTCCCACACTTGGCCTGGGGGGCAGAACTTCCCTGAGGCCTAAAACAGAAGTAGGCTTTGCCCACTCCAGGCCCCGGTAACTTGGGCTCTGTACAGACGGAGCAAGGAAAAACCGTGGTCCACTAAGTCACTTCCTATCTCTAGACTTCAAGGAGCAACTCACACATGGCTTCTACACAGTTATAATTAGAGACAAAACATCATGTATCAAAAGAAACCACTAGAAGGACCAAGGTCATCCCAATCCCCTAGCCTCAGGGTCTCTGTTCTTCAGCCAACATCAAAGAGATGCTCAGGCAAGGAAAATGTACTTTTCTCTTCCTCTCCTTACCCATCTGACAAGGGTATGCCTCCACCATAGACCAAAGAAAATACAAACATGTATGTATTTTAAAATCCCTTCCAGTGAGAGGAATTCACTTTACTTAGTGCAATTAACTGTGAGTCTTCAGCCAGCGTTCCTTCTGGAACATAAACTCGAGAGAAGAAGCTCAGCTACGTTCATGTCTCTATCTAATTATATAAACCTGAGGGGCAGAAGATCGGCTATCCACCAAAGAACCAAATGGAGAATAAGAGAACAAAGATCTGCCCAAATCCAAAATCACTAGTTGAGTAGAATTCTCCCTCACGGTACCATGTGCCTCACAGAGACAGAAACCTTCTAGAACCAACCAGAACGAAACATAAATATGAAAAACCCACAACAGATTTCTCACAGGGATGAGTGGAGTCAGATATTCACTGCCAACAGACTTCACCAAAGGAAACCAACTCTTCCCTTCCCGGAAAACAAAGTGGGAAGTGAGGTTTCTGTGTATGAACTGACCCCTGGACCCAGGACAGGAGAAGGAGGGGACTAGGGTCTCCTTGGGAGCCAGTGCTGGTGGGCTGCTGCCGCTCCTGGATTGAGGGCTCTCTGTCTTTGTCCCTGACTTCAGGAGGGATGGACGTATCTGCAATCCTGGGTGAGGGCAGGACAGTGGGACTTCAATACGTAAGGGGCTTCACGTGCTAAGCAGCTGGGGCTTAACCACAAGTTACCTATGAAAGGACACAAGACAGGCTCCCGATGGCCAAGGATGCCCTCCATGGCTCCAGGAGTCTCCATCGACAGTTCCCCAGTAGAGTCACAAAGCCAAGGCTACAGTCCCATTCTCTCAGGTTGAAATTCAGTCTGCGATCCCAGGTCTGGGCATGCTACCAGAAGAACTGAGAGCAGGGCCTCAAACAGATATTCGTGTACCCATGTTCATAGCCACATTATTCACAACAGTCGAAAGGTGGGAATGACCCACTATATGCATCAACGGATGAACGGATAAACAAAATGTGGTCTATCCATACAATGGACTATGATTACTCAGCCATATTAGAGATGGAATTCTGGCACCTGCCACAACGTGGATGAACCCTGAAAATGTCAGACCAAAGGGAAGAGGCCAGAATTGAAAGGACAAGTACCATACAATTCCACTTACACAAGTACCCAGAGCTGTCAAATGCATACCTAGAAAGAGGAATGGTGGTTGCCAGGTTTGGGAAAGCAGAGAATGGGAAGTCAGTGTTTTTTTGTTTTTGTTTTTTGTTTTTTTTTTATCTTTAAATGGATTTTCATTCATTTTACTAAATAAGTAATTTTTTAAAAGATCTATCCTTTATTTATCACTATGATCCCTGTGTGCAGCATGTACTTTCCAACTGAAGTGTTATATGGCTTTATTTTATTTCTTGTACCTTATTGAAGGTATGGGGACTTGAAAGTTATGGTGTTTTTTTGTTCTTTTTTTTAAATTTTTTATAAACATATAATATATTTTTAACCCCCGAGGTACAGGTATGTGAATCACCAGGTTTACACACTTCACAGCACTCACCATAGCTCATACCCTCCCCAATGTCTATAACACCACCCCCCTTCTTCCAACCCCCTTCCCCCCAGCAACCCTCAGTTTGTTTTGTGAGATTAAGAGTCACTTATGGTTTGTCTCCCTCCCAATCCCATCTTGTTTCATTTATTCTTCTCCTACCCCCTTAACCCCCCATGTTGTATCTCCACTTCCTCATATCAGGGAGATCATATAATAGTTGTCTTTCTCTGCTTGACTTATTTTGATAAGCATAATCTCCTCTAGTTCCATCCACGTCGTCGCAAATGGCAAGATTTCATTTCTTTTGATGGCTGCATAGTATTCCATTGTGTATATAGACCACATCTTCTTGATCCATTCATCTGTTGATGGACATCTAGGTTCTTTCCATAGTTTGGCTATTGTGGACATTGCTGCTATAAACGTTCGGGTGTACATGCCCCTTCGGATAACTACATTTGTATCTTTAGGGTAAATACCCAGTAGTGCAATTGCTGGGTCATAGGGTAGTTCTATTTTCAACATTTTGAGGAACCTCCATGCTGTTTTCCAGAGTGGTTGCACCAGCTTGCATTCCCACCAACAGTGTAGGAGGGTTCCCCTTTCTCTGCAACCTCGCCAGCATCTGTCATTTCCTGACTTGTTAATTTTAGCCATTCTGACTGGTGTGAGGTGATATCTCATTGTGGTTTTGATTTGTATTTCCCTGATGCCGAGTGATATGGAGCACTTTTTCATGTGTCTGTTGGCCATCTGGATGTCTTCTTTGCAGAAATGTCTGTTCATGTCCTCTGCCCATTTCTTGATTGGATTATTTGTTCTTTGAGTGTTGAGTTTACTAAGTTCTTTATAGATTTTGGACACTAGCCCTTTATCTGAGATGTCCTTTGCAAATATCTTCTCCCATTCTGTCAGTTGTCTTTTGGCTTTGTTAACTGTTTCCTTTGCTGTGCAAAAGCTTTTGATCTTGATAAAATCCCAATAGTTCATTTTTGGCAAGTCAGTGTTTAATGGGGACAGGATTTCCATTTGGGAAGAGAAACGACATCTGGAGGTGGATGGTGGTGATGGTTACACAATGGTGTGAATTGACTTAATGCCACTAAACTACATGCTTACAATGGCCAAAGGAATATATTTTATATTATGTATGTTTTACTCTAGGAAAAAAACTAAAAATCTGCCTGGTTCCACTCAATGGCATTACCTTGGGATGGACGCGCTGAAAAAATTCCATAAACCTTTTCTCTCACTACCTTCCTAAAGGAGAAAGAAATGAGTAACCACAGAGGCCGTGTAGCACTTGGCATTCAGAAACCGCTTTGGCACTCATCAACTAATCCAATTCTTGCCGTAATCCCAAAAAGTGTACAGGGTAAGACTGTTGCCTCCACTTTGCAGACAGAGAAGCCGGGGTTCAGTCACATAGGCCGTAAGGTTCAGAAAAGGAAATTTAGGTTTCCTAACCCCTGCATGGTCCTTTTCCATACACTATCCTGGGCTGATGCACGCTGCTGTCAGGGAGCCTGGCTCTCAAGCAAGGGGGGGGGGGGCAGCAAGGGGGTTAGGGGCGCAGAGGGGGCGGTCTAGACAGTCTAGAAGGTCACCCTCCTTTGGGTGAGCTGCCAACCCTCCCACCATGCAAATCCACCTCCTCGCCTCTTCATTTAGCCAAACAATGTGCATTTACCTTCTTCAAGCTTTCCAAAGACAAAGCTCTCTGGCCTTCTCAGGCGATATAAGATTAGCATAAATTGTTATTGTTCCTGCAATAAATAGAAATCACTTGAAGACACTTCCCCTGTGCAGGGCAGCTAATTAAAAACATCAGAAGCAGAAACACATGAATGAAGAGTTTGGGCACTTTCAATGTAATTACACAATAGAGTGATGTGTGTGTCTGGCCTGGGGTGGGGCGGGGCGGGGCAGGGAAGGGGAAGGGGGAGGGGGGAGGCAAGCTGGGAGGTGGCCGGTAGCAGGAAGGAGGATGGCAAGACCAATGAATGATCTGAGAGTCAGTCAAGATTTCAGACAATCCAATGAAATAAATTCCTAGGAACACAAGCGGGGACAGAGAGTTACAATTTTAAAACTACAGAGGTCAAAGGAGGTTGCCCTGTATGAGCTGCACATCTAAAACGGAACGGTAGAGACTTCCAGCCAGACTGAGCGCACCTGCATCTTGAAAGGGCAGTTTGCTTCTGCCTGCACCCGGGGCCCCTTCTCTCTGCACTTGAACTCCCCCACTCCCAACCGCCACCACTTGCCTGGAACCAGGTGGTCTGGGCCCCCGGGTAGGGTTAGGGCTCGATCCAATGGCTGCTTCTTGCTGCTCATCTGACTGGTTTCTTGTGTGGCCTCCTTTCTAAAACCCACTTGGATCTTCTTGGATCTACAGCACAGTTCTCGCTTTCTACCTCCTGTCCATTGTGTCTCCACCTCCCCCTGCTCCCTTCCCCTCATCAAACCTCAGTGCTCCCCCAGGATGCAACCTCAGCTCTCCCTTCATAGGATTCCACACTTGCCGCTTGAAAAATCAGTGGTTTCCAGTTTCCACCCCATCTCCTGAGGTCCCCCTTATCTTCATCTGAATTTTCATCTCGTCCATGGGCAATCTCATCCTTCCAGCTGCTTGTAAGGGCCTTCTGGCTCAACCTCCCACCTAGCCTCCGAAGAGCACCATAAACAAAGCAAAAAACAGCATCTGTATCCCAAAACTTCCTCCTCTGCTCTTTCTCCTTTCTACCAATTCCGTAACCCAGCTAGACACCCGTCTACTTCACTCCTCCTCATCTCACCTCCATCACCAAGTGTGCTGTCTCAGTAAGACGCTCAGATTCCCGTCTGTTCCATCCCTCCACCAATGCACTGGCTCAGATTCTGGTTTTTCACTCTGGACTGTTTCCAGGACTCCATCCTGGCCCTCTGCCCCCAGCAAGCCTGCCTCCCACTTGCTTCCTTCTATCTGATCCTGGCATTACTTTTCTACAGCGAAGATCTAGTTATGTTGTTGCCCTACCTAAGACCCCGAGGTTTCAGCTCTACGAGATAAAGCTGAAACTCCTTCGCAAGAGAGCTATGGCTCTCAAAGCTCTCCTCGACCCGACCCCAGCTGTGCGGACTCATCCACTCTACAGCCAACTTCCCCAACACAAACACACCCCCCGCCACCCGACCACATCAGTCAGCTGGCTGTTTCCCAAACACGCCCACACCTTTTCATACCCTTGGCCTTGCTTCAAGCCCTGCCCACCTTTCCACTTCAGTCAATGCCATTCCTTTCTCTTTCTGCTCGGCAAAATTCCATTTATATTTTAAAGGCCTCCCACTGGTATATTTCCCTCTCTTTGGAGGCTTTCTCATCTGCCTTCCCACCTCGTGTGCTTGGCTTATACTGATACCTGCCATTGTGGTTCTTTAAGTGCTTGCCTAGGTGACAGCTGGCATCCTAAGTCAATCTCTTTCTGTGTCTCCATACCTAACAATCCTGGCGCCCGAGGCAATTCTGAGGATCACCATCACTGGAGGCTCTACTCTCTTTCTCCATCTAGCTTTCTACATCTCCCCAGTACCGTAGATCCACAAAATAAATGACCTCCCAGTCCATGTTGAAGAAAATGATGTGGTCCCTTTCCTCCTTCACGAAGTGTTCATCCACATTTCTATGCTAGCGTAGGCAGAAGGAACCTCAAAGGTTTCTCTTAAAGCATAAAAATTCTTGGAGTCTTCCTGGATATATTTTAAACCACACATTTGTGTGCCTGGACACTTAAGTAATATTCTCCAGTTGAAGAATCCTGAGATCACGGTTTATCCTGACTGGTGAAATTATTAAGTTTGTGACATTGGGATATGACATTTCTCCCCGTAAACCCTCATCCTGGTTAAATAAGTCAAATTTGGTAAGAAAGAGGAGAGGGCAGGTTTTTAAATGGTTTAAAGGACTTTGGAAAAACATGTTCATGGGAGAAATAAAAATACCAGCATTTTAAAGATTGCATTTCCTTGAGTTATAACAACATATTTATTTGATTTTTAAAGAACACTAACATTCCATTAAAAAAAACCACACCAATTTTCCATCTAAATTAAATCTCTGTGACAAATTACTCAAAGGTCAAACAAAAAGTTATTCTCAAAATGCTACATATTTTCAGCTTCTGGAGATAAGCTGTACAAATTACCAAAGTTGGATCCTTCCCCTTTCTCTTCCACATTTCAAAGCAAATCAAATCTCATCACCTGGAGGCAGCTTACTCTGATTGTAAGCCAGGCACTCAGGAGGAAATAAACAATGTTTTGCTAGCTGAATTTCTAAGATTCGGGGACATGTCACATTTTCTATATTGGCTAAAGATTTTTAAACAAGGGCTTCTGCTTTAACATTATAACTGATGGCTCTGAAAAAGGCCGTTTCTTCTTGCTTTATCTAGTCAGCTGTGAGAAGGCAATCCCAACACTTTAATGGTGGATCTTCCATGCCCTAGACTATACTTGCTAGAAAGTGCCCCCAATCCACCCCAGGCCACCGAGGGGAGAGGGGACATATCCAGTCCTGCCTGAGGGAAATGATTCCAACTCCAACTGACCAATGGAAGGGCAATGAAATTAAGGGGGCAGGGCTTTGGGAATTCCTTACATTCCTGAGTTTACTGAAAATACAGTGTTTAATGGTTTTGTGAACTATAGATAGCAATTTACCTGCCTACTGTTAAAAAAAAAAAATTCCTAGAGCCATTCAGAGCGCCTTACCTCCAGATCTGCTTCTATACACAGCTGACCCCCTTCTCCCGAGGTTCAATTCCCACAATCAACCAAGACCTAGAAGCAGAAGATTCTCCTTCTGATGATACATAGCCTCACGTTTTGTCACAATGCCTGCATCATTCGCCCACTTCATCGTATCTTGTAGGCATTTTATCATCTCACTCCAACACAAGGATGAGTATAGCACAAGAAGATATTTTGAGAGAGACTACACTCTTATAACGTGCATTACAGTATATTGTTATAATTGGTCTATTTTACCGTTACCGTTGACCAATCCCTGACTGCCTAATTTATAAATTAAACTTTATCACAGGCATGTATGTACAGGGAAAAACATAGGATATGGAGCATTCAGTATTATCTGTGGTTTCAGGCTTCCACTGGGGGGCCCCCATGGATAAGGGGGACAAGAAGTCAGCAGTAAGCCACGCCCAGAGCTATGCTTACTAACCACCTACTCACTACCAATTATTACCATAAAAATCAAAACTAAGGATCTATGAATTCTGCTTTCCCAGTTTCTAATGATCTTTAACCTGAAGTTGTTAAGAACAAATATGAGAGTATTTAAAAAGGGTAATGCATGTGCTGGCTGCTTTAAGTGCATATAATTTCAAAATAAATTCTTTTCTCAGACAATAGTAATTTAATCACAAGATGGACAAACACACTTAGCCTCGAACAACCTAGAGTGACTTGCACATTTTAGATGCTCCACCAGTGTACATCTAATTGAACCGGTGACACCTGAAAGAGACGGATGCCTCTGATTTTGAGCAAGAATCAGGAATTCTAGAGCTGTCTCTTTGATTCACGATAGTCCATGAAACCAATCGCTCGGCAAAATTATATCCATCCCAAATTAGACCAAGAAATAATCAGATGGTGCTGAAATGATCTGCCCTATTAGCTTAGAGTCAGCTATTACTGGATCATTGCCTTCTCGTTCTCTTTAGTCATTCCACATACAAATCAGATTGATTGTGTTATTAACTGTGAACACCATCATCTCTGGCCTATGACCATTACTGTGCTGGGCGACTGGGCAGACAGACGTTACCCCCAGGCCTCGGGCCATAAATTAAAATGTTCTTTTCCACTAAGCATACTCTTTTCTCCAGTGTCAGGCCAGGACAATATTAAGGGCTGAAGGGAGAAAATAATGGGGGAAAAAACACTGTACAGTGAAAAATGAAGTTGGCGATCCTTGGCTCTAGAGCATCTAAGAAATAGGTGCCTTTCAGACCTATTGTTCCAGACCAGAATCAAGTCTTAAAATAAGGAAACCTGTCTGCTAACTCTAACAATAATCTTACTGACCCCAGAGGATCCGAAGAGATAAAAACAGTAGTCGAGTCAGACAGTATAAAAGCAACTCTCCAGGCAGAAATTAGACCATTTCAGAAGTGGCATTACTCTTTCTGGTCTGAGTATACAAAGAGCATAGTACTCTTTAGTCTACTATCTCCACTAACTCACATGCCACTAATAACATTTTGTAGTGCTAATGCAGCCCACTGACCTTAAGAAAGCCATGCCCTGGCAGAAAAACAATGTGAAAAAAGAATAAAAGGTGGGGGGGCAGCAAAAGGAAAAGTTTTGCCTTCACATACTTCAAGAATAAATATGCACACATGAAAATTGGTATCCCATTTAGACAGAACGTCTATTCATTAAAGTGTGTCTTCTAAAAGCTCCACTTGGCAATTACACTGAAAGCCATATGTTAGTTTATGTTAATGCCTGAGCTAAAAGTATCAAAATTCCATTTCTTAAAAAAATAATCCATAAGTCAGGCCCTTATTAATTTGGACGCATGCCTCACCAACCAGCTCAAATTAGAGACCTATCTTTAACGTTAGTAAGTTATGCAGACAAATAGGGAGGCTTCTCCTGAAAATAGCTCTTCTTTGTCACTCCAAAATCCCATTTTCCTCTTCAACTTGGTAAATCCCACAATGACTAGCAAGTTTTCCTAATAGCTTCAAGAACCATGACGAAACGTTCTTAAATATTCATACCATTAGCCTGATTTTTGCCCG
The DNA here is from genome assembly GCF_964662115.1 of Mustela nivalis. Lineage (NCBI taxonomy): Eukaryota > Metazoa > Chordata > Mammalia > Carnivora > Mustelidae > Mustela > Mustela nivalis. The sequence goes on along the minus strand of NC_139026.1, from coordinate 121,801,452 downwards.
GATCAATTCTCATTCTGAATACATCCCTGTGTCTGAAACCACCGGAACAGTTGGGGTTATGACAACGCCTGTCACAGGAGAAGGTGTCAAAATGCCAGCACAGTCACTGCGTGTGACATCTCCGGTTTCTTGAGGTTTTCCTGTGGCACAAAATCTTTACTGTTAATTGCTTCACTGATCCAAATGCAGAAGACAAATAAATTCCATGTGAATGCACACTACCATATTTGAAGGCCCCAGCCTTGTTGCACGGCACACCTTTTCCCCCTTCGATTCTCTGACGGGAACTCATACTTTATCTCTGCCCTTTCCCAGTCACGTGTGAAAGGCTGACATGGAGCATGACTATGTCAGTCATTTTCCCCTTAGCTCAACAACAGGGAGCATTCATGGAAGCCTGGTTCTGGGAGGTAGGGACAGGACAAAAAGACTCAGTTCTTCTGGGATTACAAAGTCTCCTAGAACCACAGCTAAAAAGCTAGCAACACTGAAAGGCACAGAAAGTGTCCATGGGAGCCACAGATGTGTTGTTGCAAGGGTATATTTCACTTGGATATACGGGTTAAAGGGGTTCGGGACAGAGCCTCCCCAACCCTGCCCAAAATGTGCCACTCTGGCACACGGATTATTTTGAGCTGAAGGCCCTTGACACCCTGCAGGCTCAAGAAAAACTTCTGTCCCTCCCTTAACCACACAAGAATCTAAACTGAGGGTCTTTCCCGGAATGAAGATTAGTAACCGAGGTAAATTTGAGCTGAGTGACCCATGTATACGGCAGGGCAAACAGCTACTTACCAAACCTCTGCTCCTCTTATCACCCTGGGAAATGCATCCTTTTCCTCTGAAGTCCCAGGCCCCTACCCTTCTCCTTAGTTCAGAATTACTTACCCATTTCATTTTGCCTGCCTTTGGAATTCCCATGTCTATGTGGCTTCTCTGTATGTACACCTATTACATTTGATTTTTGCAGGGATAAAAAATTTGTTCTCTCTTATTACTCTGTCTCATGTTCATCTGATTCTTAGTTTAGCTAGAAGGGCCTTTGAGGGGACAGGAATTCTTGTTCCTCAACAAGGTAGGGACTTGGATGAAACAGGAACTCCCAGGATATGTGCCATCTTTCTTTGTCAACTGTGCAGACCTGTCAGGTGGTACATCTGCCTGTGGTCTACACAGATCTCCCGTTTGACAAAGATTCTCCCTACAGAAGTGGTTCTTCAGAGTGGCCCTCTCTCTCACTCCCAACTGTTACAGTAAGGAGATCGGAACTAAGCCTGTGACCGCTACAACGATCCAATGTCCTCCTAATGCCAAATACCTATTCCTCTACAGAGGACGGAGGACATCATCATCAAATGCTGGGCAACACCTTAGTAACAGCAAAGCTGGGATGGCTATTTTCAGATAATCCCAGCTGGCCCACTCTCACATGGCCATCCCTACTCCTTGGGACCCCCGGGAAAGCTCTGATTTTTAAGCACTCTTTTATTTTTATTTTAATTCTGGTTAAGGGCAGGTGGATCAATAGGTACGTTGATGGAAAAGTCTTCAAGTTCTATGCCAGCCAAACTCACATACCAATATCGTTTTTAATTAGTTCTTCAAGATCCTGCATTAAAAAGAGTCCTTATTGGTTTAATAATTACTACATTGTGGGCACCTGGGTAGCTCCCTTGGTTAAGATCTGACTCTTGATCTTAGTTCAGGTCTTGATGTCATGTCATGAGTTCAAGCCCCACACTGAACTCCAAAAACTAATAATAATAACAATTACTACATTAAAGGACATTTGGCTATATCTACATTTAAAAAAAAAATAGGAGGCCTATCAATAACCTGTTAAAATCAAAAGATTGAGGGGCCCCTGGCTGGCTCAGTTGGGTGGAATGTGCTACTCTTGGTCCCAAGGGCGTGACAGTTCCAGCCTCACACTGGGTGCAGAGATTACTTAAAAATAAATCAGGGGTGCGTGGGTGGCTCAGTCATTAAGTGTCTGCTTCAGCTCAGGTCATAATCCCACTGTTCTGGGATAGAACCCTGCATCCGGCTTCCCACTCTGCAGGAAGCCTGCTTCTCCCTCTCCAACCCCCACCCCACCGCACCCCCCAGCTTGTGCTCCCTCTCTCCCTGTGTGTGTCTCTTTAAAAACAAATAAAGTTTTTAAAAATAAATAACTAAATAAATAAAATCTTGGGGTGCCAGGGTGGCTCAGTGGGTTAAGCCTCTGCCTTCAGCTCAGGTCATGATCTCAGGGTCCTGGGATTCAAGGCCCACATCAGGCTCTCTGCTCAGCAGGGAGCCTTCTTCCCCCTCCCTCTCTGCCTCTCTGCCTACTTGTAATCTCTGTCTGTCAAATAAATAAATAAATAAATAAAATCTTTAAAATAAATAAATAAATAAATAAATAAATAAAATCTTAAAAACGATTCAAAAGTTTGAAATAGCAAATCGTTGGAAATATTCGAAATATCTGTAACAGGGGACTGGCTAAGTAAATTACAATCTAAAAATACAATGAAGTATTATGCAGCCATTTAAAGTAATTAAATAGATTTATGTGTGTGGATGTAGAATTATCCCCGAGATATATTGCTAAGGGAAAAAAATGAAGGAGTAGAGCAAAGTGCCCATTATGTTCTCATTTGCACCCACACACACAATCTCTGGAAAGAGACAAGAAGCAAATTACACCGTTGCCTCTAGGAAGAGGCCTAAGAATGGCAGTTTACTATGTACATGCACTATTTTTCCATTAAAACTTATTTAACGAAAAAAGAACTTATTTAATGAAGTAGAGAAAATTTTAGAAAAGGACAATGAGAGCTATCAATAAATCATCTATGCAAAATGACTATCCAACTAATTAAAAATCCTCTTCCTCAGTCCAACTAGCTATACCCTACTGAGGAGATGTCTCCATTACTTGGTGAAGTTTACCCTTTGGGATATCTGGATATCTAAATAGGGCTGGTATTCCCTGGTATGAGTCAGTCAGCCTTGTAGACGTGGTTCACAATTAGCCTGAACACCTTCACCAATAAAAGTGTTTTTAGAAAAGGGGGGAGGGTGGTCAAGGAACTTTTCTTCATAGAGATCATTCATATATAACATCAGGGAACTCATTCGTGGGGAAGGAGGAATTTGACACAGGCCCTGAAGGATGAGTACGTTTCAACAGGCAAAAACATCAGGGAAGAAGGAAGTAAAAAAAGGTGCGTTGCCAAAAGGAGAACATAATCCAGAGCCAGTGTCCTCAATAGGGCAGATCATAAACACATCAGAGGATTGTGGGAAGTGAGCAATTGGTGTGTGTGTCTGTGTGTGTGTGTGTGTGTGTGTGTGTGTGTGCAAAGCATATCACTAAGAACAAACTGTATGTGTGCATGTGTAAAACATAAAATATATCACTGATGTTCACAGCACTTAGAAGGAATAATGGCCCCCTTAAGATATCCATGTCTTAATCCCTGAGATCTATGAATGTTGGCTTACATAGCAAAAAGGACTCTGCAGCTGTGATTAGATTAAGGGTCTTAAAATGGGGCTATGATACTGGATAACCCAGGTGGCCCAATGTAATCACAAGAGTCCTTATAAGAGGGCGGGAGAAAGATCAGAATCAGAGGAGATAGGATGCTGGAAGCAGTGGTCGGAGTGATGCTATTGCAGAAGGAAGAGGTGAGTTAAGGAATGCTGACAATTTCTAGAAGCTTAAAAAGGCTAAGAACAGGTTCCCCCTAGACCCCCACAGAAGGTACACAGTCCTGCCAACATTTTAGCCTGTCAGGCACACTTCTGGACTTCTGCCTTGAACTGTAAGATAAATTTGTGCAGTCTTAGTCCACCAACTCTATGGCAATTTGTTATAACAGCAATAGGAACTAATACAAATCCATAACTGTATTATCAGTATTTATCCTTATTTTACAGATGAGGAAACTGACCTCATCAATGTTAAAGAACTTGCCCAAATCTCAAAGCCAGTGCCTAGAGATACCAGGACTCAAACCCAGGTGTGAGGGGTCAGTGGAATGCTGCCCCTGGAAAAGTAGCTTGAGACACATCAGGGACAACGATCAGATGGGATAGTGTCACCCAGCACAGCAGGCAGTGACAAGGCATGAGGTCTGGAACAAATGAAGGAATGAACAGAGCTGGTATGCTATTCTCAATGTGATCAAACCTGTCACAGGCCACTGCATTCATCTACATTATTTGAACAGAAACAGTTAAGTGTCCTCTCTGACAAAGTGATATGTCTTTGCTGTGTACGAAATTCATTTTCAGCAAACACTGTCTCTACTTCTGCTACTGAGTAATATAAAACATACTTTCTAGATTTTTAACTTGAAAATTCTCTTTCTTTTAGTGATTACTCTGTAATTGGCTGAATCTCTCTACACTAACCAATGAATTGCCCCACACATCTTTTCAATACTGAACCGTACTTTGGACAGTTCCATAAACAAGGCTGTAGACAGAATTTAGTTAAGATGAAGTTATTCTGTCCTCTCCTTATATGTACAGAGTTGCACTATGGGGAACAATCCCCTTTGCCAGGAAGATAGGTTATTGTGCAAAGAATGAAGCTTCCCTAATCTAAATACTCACCACTACTACCACCACCATCATCACCATCATCCTCATCAACACCCACCATCAAAACCACAACCACCAGCATCACCATTATCATCCCCATCATCACCACCACCACCACCATCATCATCCACATCCTCACCAGCACCACCACCACACCACCATCACCACCACCATCCCCCATCACCACCACCATGAAAACGATCATCATCACCATTATCATCCCCATATAACCACCATCACCACCACCATCATCACCGTTATCATCATCATCACCACCATCAACATCAACATCACCATCACCATTATCATCATCACCATGACCACTACCACGATCAACATCTATACTGCTTACTAAAGCCTTATGAGAAGCCTATTTTGAAAACTATATACCAATAATTTTCTAATTCTACCAAGAACCCTGCATGATAACATTATACTTACTTTACACCTGAGAAAATGTAAGTTCAAAGAGGTTAAAGATTTTACTGAGATAATAAACTGATGTTCTAACTGTGGCTTATTGTGAGAATCATGCTTTTTCATTCTTAAACCATGCCACTTCTTCAGGTATAGTTAATTTCATAATTCAGCAAAAGTAATGAAAGTGAATAGGGTAGGGGGTTGCTATATTTTGCCCCCAAAAAGAATGCCCAAAATCTCGCCCACACTAGGTCAACAGCAATCTGGACTTTGATGGGTAAAATCATTGCAGTTTTCTTAACCAGAGAACCCTCTGGTTAGTAACTTTGGTTTCTTCCTAAGTTTCTGACAGTGTTTGCCCATTTCAATCCCAAAGACTGAGAGAAGGTTCTTTTGCCTCTGACTTCCAGGTACCCATGCTCTCCATTAAAGGAGGGTAGAAGAATTTTTGGCTTGAACTTTCTGTTCAAGTTCCTAATCCACTCCTCACAGTTTTTAAAATGAGGCCCCCTCCTTCTTGCCTTTCTATCTTAAAATGCTACATAATAGTTTTTATTCTTTTCAAAAATACAAAAACTCAGTAGACTCAAGATTGACCCTTACATTTCCCTACCTGCTAACTCCTCTTTCTAAACTGCCACACATCTTATTATTCATCTCCTGATTAATAGAGCGGACTTCATCTTTAGGCACAATTGACAAGTTCTCCCATTTCCTAAAACATGATCCCATTAACACTGTCGCAGCTGAAAGAAAAGTTCATTCATCCGTAGGCATTAGTGACTTGGTGCAAAGCTTTATTCAACATTCAATCCTGCACAACAGACACCACCAACCAATATGTTGTGAGGTGCTAATTATGACCCTCACCCTTTCTGGATGAAAATAAGAATAAAACTGCCTAGCGGCCACACACAAAAACAAAAGATCATTCCTTGAGATTACACTGCACACAAAATGGAGGCCAGACACCTGGGGATGTTGTCCTCTGGGCTTTTCTCATGACTTGGCCACACAAGTTACGACATACATAGCACAGAGATGATGGAAAAGAAAGCATGGGCTGCTTCCTCTACCTCTACTGGCCCTGGCTAGTCTCAAGTGATGAGAACGGTGCCCTGAATGCTCTGATCCTTGCAGAGGCCACCAGCCCCACGCACAGGCAACTTGGCCTCTTCCGTTAGGCCAGAGAAACGTTCGGGCACAGCAGTGCCCCTGTCTCTTTCCCCACGCCAGGCAGAAGGCATCCATTCGAAATTCGCTGGCTCTCCTTTCTTGACCCTGTACTTGGTGAGGGTCAGGTTGCTTTGAGATTTAAAGGATTCCCTTTGAGATTTTACAGGATTTACAGGACAGGTGATTTGAGGGGTTCCAAAAGGCTTGCTTGCCCAGAGGCATCTCCCCACATTGGCCCATTGAAGAGCTTGAGCCACTACTCTGGATTAAGGACCTACCCAGGGCCATCTCTCCCCAAAGTCCAAGTGTTTCCTGGGAGCCACATGAGGACCTGTTTGACTATAAGCCTTAACGACAGTGGCAACAATCTGTACTTTAACCATTACTTAGCTCTGGGTCCCGGAAAACAGACGCCCCTCTCACAGAAACCTGAATGACAAGCTGGTGCCAACCACTGTACGTGGCACAGTCCCCTTGCACAGGTTCCTGCAGGTGGTGAGGCACGGTGGCAAGGTCCGCTGACCCTGCAGCTGCCTTGGGGTGCAGGTGACAGGTCTGTAAGCTGGCAGGGAGGAGAGTACACTCTGAGATGGCAGGTCCTGAGGAGAGGGAGGTGGATGGAACACATGTCCTCCCCAGGAAGCTCCCACACCATGGAGGGGGAGGCAGACTGTAAACATATATGTGCCAGGTAGAAACAAAGAGAAAGCAGAAAAAGAGTGTGCATTCCATGGACCGGATGGCCAGGGCAAGGCTCTGTGCTGAGAACAGGACAGCACAAGGAAGGGATCGCGGGCCCATCTAGACGACTTCCAGGACGGGGAACCGCACACGAGGGGCCCCATCTGGTGGAGGAAGAGCGGGCGGCCAGGCTGAGCGCAGCTGAGTGACAGAGGGAGAGGGCGAGATCACAAGATCCAGGAACAGCAGTCACGCCCATGGGCTACAAGGGTTTGCTGGGGTTTGGAGTATTTTTTCTGAAAGATGTCCAACCACCAGTGGTGGGACACATTTTTGTTCCCAGGGAGAGCTCTAGAAAAACACCAAGACTCGGGCCGAGCACTGGCTTACCAATGCCATCCTTTTAACTAAAGGAACTCCTATTCTCATGTCCCCTGGAAAGGAGAGATGATACCGACTTAGTGAAAGTTCCTTGAGAAGCCTGAGAAGGCCCTCCGTTCAGACCTGAGTGATCTCAGGAAAGCTGCTTAAACCCATTCTCTTTTTGCCTCCGTTCTGCCACCTGCGAGATGGAGAGGGTGCACCGGCTTCCGCTGCTGGTGAGAGCGGCCCAGGAGCATGGGGCGGACCCTCCCACCCACGGCGAGCAGGGGCTCGGACCCCAGAGCCTTCGCCTCCCACACTCATCTGCGAGCGTCTTCCGCTCTGCGCTGACTGCATGGAGAATAATAATTCTATTCTACATCTAATCACGAATCTGCTAGACGCCTAGCAACTGGTCTGCACCCTCCGCAGGCCCTTCCTGGAACGGGAGCTTCATCCTCATAATGGCAAAAGTCATTTCGCCAACCTCTCAGCAAAAGGAGGCTGTGGAAATTTATCGAACCCCCCGCCACACACACACACCCCAATATAACACTAAAATGATTTAACTTCTTTTTTTCATATGCCACATACTCTAATGCTTCTGAGAAGTACTCTTAAAAATAGACAATGGAGACACAGATTGTTTTCCCCATTAAATCAGATCTCTACCTCACCAGCAGCAGCAGCAGCAGCAAAATGAACCCTGTTCTCACTGCTGCCTGCCTTCTTCAGTAAGGGGGGAAAAAATTACTCTGTCTCAACCCTCGCAAACAGCAAGAACTGAAGAGATCACCTGCTCCAGCCCTGGCACCCTTCCTGAGGGTGAGTATCACAGACAGTTACAATGGCCTTGTTTCTTTATTTGGTTTTTAGACAAAAGTACCAACCCAGGTCTCCCTACCGAGGTTACACAGACACCACCTGGCCACCCTCTTTCTCTCTCCCAGTGAGCTTCACAGTACGAGAACAGAAGAGATCAAAGTGGAAATTTTTAAATGGAAGAGATGAGAACACACGTCCCATCCTTGTTCCTTGGCGGAGCATTTGCGATAGCACTCAGGCAAACGATATTTAGTAAATGAGTTTGGATGCCTTCGCCATGCTGTAATGACATACCTAGGAAACCTAGGTTCTCTAAAGACATTGCTGAAATTTCCAAGTAAAAGCTACGATTAAAAATGCTGGGAACATTTTAGGAGGCAAGAATCAAAAGGTACGCCTAAGTTAATGCGACAAGTTAAAGACGCAAATGTCCTAAGGACACCAAGCCCAAAAATTATGTTGGAAAAGAGGAAAGAGTCAAGACTTTCAAATGAGAGATTGGGGCATAGTAAAAGGTACTGTAAGCAAAGTATAACAAGTAACAGGTTGGGGTGGGAGTAGAAGAGTAACTGCAACCCAGAGGACACAGAGTTAATATCCCAGTGACAACAAGGGCTTGCTTCCCACTGAGGCTGACACACACACACATGCTCATGTGCACACACACACATACACACACACGCCCCTACAGGGGGTGCTGCTCACAGAAATCATGCCCAGCAGGGATGCTCCAGTCCCTCAATTCAATGTGGGCGAAGATACAATCACACAGTTCACAGGATGTCCAGTGAGCATATGATGCCCAGCCTTACTAGCAGTCCAGGAAATGCTAAATAAAACCTCAACAGGACACCTTCCTTCCCATCGGGTTGGGGAAAAAATGGTCAATTTATGTGGGAAAGTTGCTGCCTGAAATTGCCATAACTTTTTGGAAACTAATCTGGCTATACCTATTTGCTGGCATCTGAGGAAATCTAATCTATAGAAATAAACACATGATAATACGATGTATGTGTAAAAATGCTTTTAGCAGCACTGTAAGAAATGGAAAACACTGTGAATGGCCAGTAACAGTGGAAGAATGTATCCACGCCATGGAATATTAGGTCTAACGAGAAGAGTTAGAGGTACATGTATTTACCTAAAGGGATGTAACACCCCAATTACTCTAGAGGCATGGAACTATCCCCAATGAGAAAAGTAAGCTATCCTAGAATCATTCAATGGAATACTCTAGCAGTTAAATTAAATGATGAGACCCACATGAATCGACAGGGATAAATCTCCAAAACATAGTAACAGGTAATCAAAAGCAGGTTACTAAAAGATACCTACAGGATTGATTCCACTTAGGTCCCTCTATAAAATACACATGATATATACTGATGATCCTCAGGCACTAAACTTCTAGCACACAGGGTATAGACGTATGTCTTAAAAGTCTGAAGCCACATAATGAGAAAGCACCAGCACCTTCAGGTCCAGGTTGACTCTGGGCGGGAAGAGAATGGGGTGTGTATCCGTAATTGGATCCTGTAACTGTAACGTTTTTGTGGGGAAAATCTGAAGCAAATACAGCAAATGGTTCATCAATATTTGTTCAGTCTGGGTGGTGGTAACATAGTATCTGTTCATTTGTTGTTCTGTACTTCTCGGTAAATGTGACAATTTTATGATTTAAAAAAAAAAAAAATTTAACTTAAGGAAAACAACACAGTGTGGGTAAGTGAGATCACATGTGTCCTGGGGCTGTTCTAAGGATTAAATGGAAAGATTATATACTCATTCCTTAGTGTGATCAGGAAATACTAATTATTTTGATGAGGCAAGAGAGCCTAAAACAAAAGTAATCACAAAACATTATAAGAACTCAGAGAAAAGATCAAAACTTGCCTGGACAAAACCAAACACTGAACCTTTGCAAAGCAGGGACGTGTGAGTAACCTTACAGGAGTAGGAACTTTCTAGAGTAAACTTCAACCTAGGAAAGAGAGGGGGACCTGTCCAGATTCAGATCACATGACAGACACGGTTAGCATGCAACCACAGAAACCAGGTGGCCCTTCAAATAGCTTCTGGATATTGGGCCGACAGTGTCAACTTGAACTACTTAACTCCTGGCCTCATTATTTCTTTGAAATGACTTCATCAAGGACTTCTTGGCCATTCTTATGAGGACACATCACTTACTAGGGCACAGTTAACCATGACCAATGATGGAAAAAGAGAATAATGAATCTGCTTTCACATGGTTAAAGAACAAAAACTAAAACCCAGGAAACACTGAACAGAGAGAAACAAATCACTGTAGAATCAAGAGCTAAATCTGGCAAGAAGTTGAAGAATGGAGAACATGGCGAGGGCTGGTATCACCACAAAGACCCAGAAGTGATGAGGCCTGACCTGGGGCAACCGGAACAGGAAGAGTACCCATAGGAAAAATGAGTGGAAGCTGAAACTGAGACTGTCCCTCATTTCACACAACACAGTGTGTCTGATGTCTTTCCCATTAACAGAGTCCTGGCACTACTGCTGCAGCACTCTGCCCAGCAGCCAGCTGTTCCCTGAACCCATTTCCCTCTTATTACAGACACAGAACTAGGTATCAGCCTTTCAGGAATGTGCAGTCATGGGACTGATCTCTGGCCAACGGAGAATGAGTGGGTGATATGAGCCCTTCCAGGCTATCCCAGAAACATCTCTCACATAAAACTCTCCATTTTTGTTCACCACATGTCCACTCAATGGAAGGACTCAGGTCCTAGAGGAGACTGAGAGACCCAGTCCCCAGGAGGGAGGCAACTTTATTTTTTTCCAATGAGAGAAAAATGAAGACCTATCATGGGAAGCCACTATATTTAGAGGTTTATTTGTTACAACAGCTAAACTTACTCTCATATGCCAGACTGCAAAGTTATATTTCTGAACTGCCCGTTCAGCTAGGGGCGGCCAATAAGATTAAAACCCAGGTCACCCTATGAGGCTTTCATAGAAACTCTTTCAAAGCAGAACTAATTTGTCCCTTGCTCTTTCTTTTCTTCTAGAATAAGGATGTGATGGCTGACTCTCCGGTGGTCAGCCCGTGACTGTGAGGATAAAAGTTCCTTGCTTGTGGGTTATGGAATGGAAAAACAGAAAGAACCTAGACTCCTCATGTCTTTGTAGAACCACCATATCAGCCCTGGATTCTCTAGTTCTTAAATTCTTTTACCTAAAATAACAAACACATGACCTGCTTGTGCCATGTTAATACGAACTCCATTACTCTTAGCCAAATTTACTTCCTTCATAGCAAGATGGCCATAAGAACCACCCAGTTGGGAGTGGAGGTTTTATGTCACACTGAAGAGTTAGTGGCAGGAAAGGTGGATCACAGCGATGATTCAAAGCCATTAAAATAATGACAACGTTGGGGCGTGTGGGTGGCTCAGTTGATTGAGCGTCTGCCCTAGGCTCAAGTTGATTCTGGGGTCCTGGGATCTAGTCCCACATTGGGCTTGCCGCTTGGTGGGGAGCCTGCTTCTTCCTCTGCCTCTCCCCCTGCTCATGCTTTCTCTCTCGCTCTCTCTTTCAAAAATAAATAAATAATATTTTTTAAAAAATGATGACAAAGTAGATTAAGGAAGCATGGAAAACAATATCTAGAAAACAGAGCCCAAAAAAGAGCATGGTGGTCATACACTAAACACAATTGGAAGTTTATGGCAGGAAAATCAGGCTTTAAAAAGATAAACTCATGACTACTCAGTCTATGAGGATGTAGTCCACGCATGCCATTATGGAATGATGGCCAGGAGATGGCATGTGGAGTGTCACCTGAGACACTTCCTTCCATTCAGATGATCTCACAACCAGACGAGCTATGCAAGAGGGAGATGGTTCAGAACAGTGATGCATTCAGAAAGACCAGTCATGAAAATAAAATGAGAAGAATTAAACATAACGCTTTGGACCAAGTGATCAATCTGTGGCCGTACAATGAATGAATGAACAGACACAACATGTATTTTTTTAAAAGCCTATAAATACAAAGAAGAGAAAGGGCAAGGTCTCCAATCAAATTAAGAAAAGGAAACCCAATTATGCCTAGAAAACATAAAGATTTTTTTTCCATCCTAGGAGTGATTTAATTGCTCAATAACCTTCCCAGGGAGAGCGTGGTCAATTACAAGTGGTCAGCTAGCCTGGCCAAAGCTCTCCACTGGGTGGTGTTTGGTATAGCCTTTATTGGGAAGAGCTGGATTAGGTCCCTGTTGGAACTGAACTGAGTTCTCAGATTCCTAGATCATAAATCTTTGTAACCAGAGACAGAAAATCTCCATTGCCTTGATTATCAATCCCCTGGCCTCTGTAACAGTACCCAAATTCATCATTTAACAGTTATTTGCTGCATCAACCACCCATGAGAAAAACAGCAAAAGTCATTTCTCAGTTTGTGATGGACTCAGACAGAACATTACAAGGATATTATTGCTAGGAAACAGAGAAAGGGAATGCGATGTCAGGTGACAGCAATTTTGAGTCTCATTTATAATTACTCTGCGTTCTCTAATTTATCACTTCAGCCTAGAAGATGAATCTTGAACAAGTGCCCCCCACCATGCTATTCTGTGCAAGACATGTTTTGTTTTGTTTTTTCAATTCTGACAATTCCCTGTAGCTCCCCCCTTCCTTCCACCACCTCACTCCATGGCAGGGCACAATGATAGACACTGTAGTCATTATGTTTATCATTAGTAACTTGGTTCCAAATAATTGGACTTTGCCCGCAGACAATATGTTTAAGCAAATGTGATGCATACAGATGAGGAAGGGCCAGGGCACGAGGAACCTTCTGATGTGGGTAATTTCCATGTGTCCCAGGCAACCATTATCTCATTTCAGCACAAGACAGAAAGGAGAATGAATGCACATGCACCCTGGGCAAGTTTCTGGATAAAGCCTTGCTTTGTGCGTGACAGGGTCCCTAATGTATACTACATACTTTTGAAAAACAAAACCAAAACAAGTACCAGTGGGTCATCATCAGATTGTGATGGCCTCACTACCAATGTCCAAAGCAAGAATGCTGATGTTGATGTAAACTTCATGTAACTCCCACCCATTTTATTTGAAACAGGGGAAGCCTCACATTTAGCGTCCTTAAAAGCCTGTGCTCTAGTTGTCTTATCCTGTCTTACCTGGTCACATTGACCTCCAGACTAACAATGGAAGAGAAGGAAGGAAGCTTGGAAAGGCAACCCAGAAAGATAGAAGGGGTCCATAAAAGTAATACACAGAAATAGTCCTTGGGAGAACGCACATGACAACTATTGCCTACCCCGTACAAAGTAGGGAGATCATTCCCTTCCTTGGAGTTGTGATCAGCATTATGTGCTTATGCATATTAAGGTACATTACCCAGCTTGACAAATAATGACCAGTTGGCTAGATATCTTTTTCTTAAGTGTATAAGAGAAACTTCATGTTCAAGTCATTCTCATTTCCCAAGCCCTACATCCATGAAGCCCATGACAATAGAACTTCCTACATCTCAGTGTAACAGAGAGGAAAAAATATCTTTTCTTGTCCATATTTAATCATACTCATCCTGAAAGGCTCATGAGTACTCAGCCCTAGAGGAATATCTACAAAATATATATTGGGTTAAGGGTTTTCTTCGTGTCTTTGTACAGCACTCAAATTTTAAAATTGTATTTGCTAAAAAGATGTCCTTTTTTGCTCAGCAACAATAAGCAAAATTTATAAGTGACCTCTGTCCACCACATTAAGGAATATCTAGCTCTGTGTGGTTCATCTCTAACAAACCTGGAAAACAGAACAGCAGATCCATTAAAATAAATACTCATGAACAATGGCCCTCTAGAACATTTTATATCACCTAAGCCAAACAAACTATGGCAAACATAAATTATGCAATCAGGAAACAAAAACACATAGCTAAGGTGATCCTTTGTCTCAGTTTGCCCAGGACAGTCCCATATAATTACTACTAGTACCCGGCCCCTCCCCCTGCCCCCTATACCTTCACTCAGAAAAAGTATTCCAACAGGGACAAAACATTACACAGTAATTACATGTATGATTAGTATATGGTGAACACTCAAAGGTAGGAAGTCTTCAGTAAAGAAGTGTGAATGACCCTTGACCCAAGTGTGTCACCATGCCTGGGCAAGTTACCTATGATCTCTGAGCATCCAATTCCTCATACAAAAGATATGGGGATTATAACAGCTATTTTAAAGGCTTATTTTAAATATGAGAGACGGGTCCTGCAAAGTGCTTGGGACATCTGTGTTCTACAAATGCAGCTACAAAGATGGTAATGAAGATGAGGATTTCATCGCTTTCACTCTCTAGAACTGTTTCCTATCTATAACAATTAACAGTCATATATCACTTTGCCTTTTAGAGGATGCTTTCCAATACTTCATGGTATGTGATTTCTAATATTGGGAAGTAAATTTAGACCTTGTGAGTCTCTTCCATATCTAACCAACTATGATTCTATTATTCCAAAATACACTGACTAGAAATGTACTATACCATCCATAGGGGCAGCAATAGTCATTGAAAAGACCTCTTATCTGTACTACAGAATCCTACTGCCACCTTTCCCTCAAGTCACCTGAATTTTCTCAAATTTCCTATATGCAGAACGAATATACTTGCTACTTGGAAATGATACACTATACTGGACTAACAGAAACACTTCATGCTGAAGATGATTTGTATGTTTATCTCTATAGCAGTTTTCTAGCTGGCATGGGCTGGTATGTGATAAGTACATATTGGATACTACTATCACTGTCATAATTATATAATTTCCATTATATGTATTGACTTTTGAACCAAACAACCTAGGTAGCTCCTCTGCTGACTAGTTGCATGACCTTGGACAAGTTTCTTAATTTCTCTTATAACTATAAAATGGGAATAATACTATCTATCTAATAGGGTTGCTTGAAGGATTTAATGAGTTAATATATGTATAGTGCTTATGGTGCCTAGAACATAATGTGTTCAATAACTTGTTTTATTGTCACTATTAAAAGCATTATTAAAATCTCCAAAAGGTAAAAGAAAAAGAAACAAGGGCTAAACAGTATGTTAAATGGTATACCAAATAATGTGCTACTGTTTATTTTTAAAAAGGAGGATGTAACACTTGCAGGACTGGAGTAAGCCAATGAAAGCCCATGTCTCCCACTGATTACAAGTGAAGTGTCTGTACAGAATACAAAAACCAACTTCCTGACACTCTGAGAAGAAAACAGTACCAGACAGATTGAGAGGGAAGTAGAAACATGAAGAAATATACATTGGTAAATTTCCTGAATTAAATTTTCCTCTTTTAATTCTTGACTTTGATCCAAAGATGGGTCAAATCAAGGAGCTGTGTAGTGAGAGGACATGAAAAGAACACCAAGAAAAATCGCCCCTTTCTACCCAGAGAACTAGGAAAAACAGCTCCTGAAAACCAAAGAATGTGATAGGATATCGCTGGTATTTTTTCTCTTCTCTCTGCCTTGATGTAAGGTCAGCCCTGAGTAACACAAACACCTAAGACCCCAAGAAATAACCCATCTCTCTGGCCAAAGGGACTGGAAAAGGAGAATCCTGTGGTCTAAAGAGTAGAAAGAGATGCTGGTTAGTTTTGTTCTCTTTGTCCTCTCACAGCTTTCCCTCTGGACATCTTCAGTCCATAGAGCTGCATGAGAGTTTGTGGTGTGAGGATAAAACTCTGAGGCATATCCACTTTTATGACAAAAAGAACTGGGAAAAGGGACCCCTGAAGAAGAATGTGAAGAAAATCCCAGAGAGGGGAGAGTTGGAAAAAGAAATCTTGAAAAAACTGTATGAATCAAAACAAGTTCCAGACTACTCATGAAGTATGCATGTGTGAAACAGACCCAAAGAAGCAATGGCTTTGAGAAGTAAATTATGACAAAAAGAACCACACAAATCCCAAACTAATCCAGAACAACACATACAAACAACATAACAAAGGCTTTGAAAACTGAATGGACATTGTTACCATGAAAAGTGAGACAGACTTGTCATCTGAGCCTAATCTCATTGGTGCGCTCTCTCTCTCAGAGAAGAAGAAGAATGAAGAGGAAAGGAGGAGGAGGAGGAGAAGAAGAAGAAGGAGAAGAGGAAGGAGGAGGAGGATGAAGAAGAAAAGGAGAAGGACTAGAAGAAAAACAAACAACAATAAAATCATTGTTCTTCATCAGATTTTAATTAGGACCCAGAATCTCACAACATCGTATTCAAAATATCCAGGATACAATCTAAAATTATTCATCATGCCAAAAAAGGGAAAAATACAATCAAGAGATTCTAACCCCAAGATGGTCCGGATACTGGAATTAGCAGACAAAAACTTTAAAAAGCACTTTTTATATTTATGCTCTAGGAGTAAGTGTGAATACTGCTGAAATTAATGGAAAGACATAAGTTTTCAGGGGAAAATTAAAAATATTGAAAAGTACAGGATAGAAATTTTAGACTTGAAAAATACTGTAATTGAATTATTTTGAAAATTCATTAGATGCATTAAATAACAGGTGCAGGAAAGGGCCAACAAATTTGAAAACAGAAAAATAAAAATTATTGAATCTCAAGGATAGAGAAAAACAAATTGAGAAAAAAGTGATCAGAGCCTTAAGAATTTGTAGAGCAATATGAAAAGATCTAATATTCATGTCACTACTGTCCCAAAATAAGAAAAGAAAGTGATTGGTACAGAAAAAATGCAAAAGATGCTTTAAATACAGTAAAAGACATACATTTACAGATTGAGAAAGTCTGTCCAACCCTCAACACAATAAATTCAAGGAAAAGAATACACATTCAATAATCAAATTGCTGAAAAACAAAAAAATTTTAAAAATCTTGAAAGCAGTCAAAATCAACACATCACATACAGGGAAAACAGCAATCTCATTAGAAATGACAGAAACCAGAAGACAATGGGAAAAAAACCTTTTAAGATTTTAAAATTCTATATCCAATGAAAATCAATATCCAATAAAATACCATTTAGGGATAAAAGTAAAATAGAGACATTCTCAATGGGGTTTTTAAAAAGAGAGAAAATCACCACCCAATGATGTGGCCTAAAACAAATGCTAAAGTAAGCTCTTCAAACTGAAGGAAAATAATATTAAGATAACTTAGAACTTTAAGAATAAATGGAAAGCTAAAGAAATGGTAAACATATAGGTAAATATGAGATTATTTGTCTCTGCTTAAGTTCCTTATAATTAGGATGACTGTTGAAGGCAAAAATTGAGTTTTTAATGTATATAGACAATAGTATTATAAAAAGGACACAGTAAAGAAATCTGTTCGGTTCTAGAGCATTTAAATTTTATTCAATCAGTAAAATACTATCTCAAAGTAGACTATGAAAAGGTAAGCATGTATACTGTAATCCCCAGAGCAAACACACACACACACTCTCTCTCTCACCTACACACACACACACACACACACACACACACACAAACACACACCCCAAAGATATATGACCAAAAGTCCAAATGAGAGATTTTAATGTACTCTTCAAAACATGCAATAATCCAAAAAAAGGAAGAAGTGGTAATGAGAGTTATCAAAAGAAAAAAAGACAAACAGAAAGCAAATAATAAAATGGTAGACTCAAGTCCAACTATATGAATAATTACAATAAATGTTAATGATCCAAACAAATCAACTAAAAGACAGAGATGATAAGATTGTATTAAAAAACAGGACCTAAGTATATGCTTTCTACAGGAAAGACCTAAAAATATACAAATATAGGGTCAAGTTAAAAGGATGGGAAAAGATATACTATGGAAACACCAACAAAAGAAAGCTGTTTATTAATGTCAAACAAAATAAGCATCCAAACATGGACAATAAGGAACAAAGAGGATTGTTACATAAAGATAAAAGAAAAAACTCATAAAGAAGAAAAAAAACAAAATTTAATGTGTATGTATCTAAAAACAGAGCTTAAAAATATATGAAGCAAAATTTTAAAACTGAAAGGAAAATAACAGAACAAATTCAATGTATACTAGGATAGGTACATCAACAATCCACCCTAAGTAACCATCAAAACAAGTACACAGAAAATCAGCAAGGATATAAAAGTTCAGAATAATACTATCAAATATTTTGGCCTAATTGTCATTTATAGAACACTGTGCTCACCAAGAGACACAGTCTTTTCAAGTGCCCATGGAATATTCAGCAAATATACTACATTGTGGATCACGAAACAAACCCTAAAGTTTTTAAAGAATTAAAATCATACAAAGTATGTTATCTAATTTTAATGGAATTCAATCAGAAATCAATATCAGATTATCTAGAAAATTCCCAAATACTTACAAAGTAAATAACATGCTTCTAAATAACACAGGAGTCAACAAGAGACAAATTATAAAAGAACTGATTGACACAAAAATACATCTCAAAAATTTGTGACATACACCTTAGAGAGTAATATGCAGTATTAAACACTTATATTAGAAATAAGAAAGATTTCAGGATGCCTGGGTGGCTCAGTTGGTTAGGCATCCAACTCTTGGTTTCGGCTCAAGTCAAGGTCTCAAGGTTGTTGGATGGGACCCATGTCTGACTCCACACTCAGTGGGGAGTCTTCTTTCCCTCTCCTTCTGTCCCTCCCCCTGCTCACATGCTCTCTTTCTAAAATAAATAAATAAAGCTTTTAAATTTTTTTTAAAAAGAAATAAGATTTCAAGTCAATAATCTAAGATTTCACTTCACGAAACTAGAAAAATAAGAACAAATTAAACCCAAATGTGGCATAAGGAACATGTAAGGCTAAGAGTAAGAACTGATGAAATTGAAAATAGAAAAACAAAAGAGAAACATCAAATGAACCAAAAGCTGGTTCTTTAAAAAGATCTATAAAATTGATAAACCTCTAGCCAGGTTGGCCAAGGGGAAAAAAGAGAAAATACAAATTACTAATATCGAGAGCAAATGAAGAGATAACACTACAGACCCTATAGACATTAAAAGGCTGATAAAAGAATATTATAAACAACCCAGCCTGTGTATCTGAACAACTCAGACTAAGTGTGAGCAAACTTTTGTAATTGGACAGTCAGTAAATATTTAAAGCTTATTGGCCATGGCCTCTGTTGTAATTACTCTACTCTGCTATTACAGGGCAAAGTAACAATGGATGTTAAGTAAATTAATAGATTATATTCTAACAGAACTTTATAAGAATAAATGCATGGCCTATGGGTCTTATTTTACTGATGACCGGCTTAGATGGAATTGACAAATTCCTTTAAATAAAAACTATCACTCAAGAAGAGAGTACCTGACCATACTATATATATTTTAAGAAAATTGAATTCATAGTTAAAATCCTTTCAAAAAACAAAATTGAAAGTCCAGTTTCACTGATGATTTCTACCAAATATCTAAGAAGACATAATACCAATTCTACGTAATCTTTTCCAGAAAAATGAAGAGAAGGAAACACTTTCCAACTCATTGTATGAGTCAAGGATTTCTCTAGTATCAAAACCAGTTATATATACAGTGTTGGTGGGAATATAAAATGGTAACAATAAATTTCATGAACACAACTCAACAAACTATTAGTAAATTGAATCTAGCAATATACACTAAGCATAATATACCATAACCAAGTGTATACATTCCAAGAATACAGAGCTACTTCAACTTTTGAAAATTAATTTAATCCACATTTTAACAGACTAAAGCAGGAAAACTACACGATCATCTCAATAGATACAGAAAAAGTATTTGGCATAATTCAGTCTTCATTGATGATTAAAAACAGTAACAACAGTAACTTCAGCAAACTTAAAACAGAACTTCCTCAACCTGGTAAAGAGCATCTATAAAAACCCTACAGCAAATATCATACTTAAGGGTAGAAACCTGAACGTTTTTCCCCTAAGGCGAAAACCAAGTCAAGCATGTCAGATCTCACCACTCCTATCTTCCATTAAACATCATACTGAACACCCAAGCGAGTGCAATAAAGCAAGACAAAGGGGCACAGATTGAAAAGGAAGAAATATATCTGCCTCCATTTATAGATGACATGATTGTTCAGGTAAAAAAAATCCCAGAGAATCTCTTACAAAAAAGTATTTAGAACTACCAAATGAATTTAGCAAGATCACAGGATTCAACCTCAAAATGTAAAGAGCAACTATATTTCTACATATTAACAATGAAAATTGACTATAAAATAGTCAATTTAAATAATAATTAATATAGTTTTAAATATATATTTTTAAATATATTTAAATAATACCTTATACAATAGCTGCCTAAAAAAATGAAACACTTAGGTACAAAGACAACAAAATAATATACGATCTGTATACTGAAAAATACACCAACACTGATGAATGAAATCAATAAAATGTACATAGATGTAGAGGCAGATGATGTTCATGGATTGGAAGGTGAATATTATTTAGATGTTAGTTTTTTTCCAAATTGATCTACAGAGTCAATGCAATCTCAATCCAAATACCAGTAGGGTTTTTTTTGTGGAAATTGGCAAAATAATTCTAAAATGTATATGGAAAGAATAAAGGAAATATAATAACTAAAAATATTCTGAACAGGGCACTTGGGGGGCTCAGTGGGTTAAGCCGCTGCCTTCGGCTCAGGTCATGATCTCAGGGTCCTGGGAGCCTGCTTCCTCCTCTCCTCTCTCTGCCTGCCTCTCTGCCTACTTGTGATCTCTCTCTGTCAAATAAATAAATAAAAAATCTTTAAAAAAAAAAATTCTGAACAATAAGCAAAAAAAAAAATGAAGGATTCACTACCTGATTTCAAGATTTAGTATAAAACTGCAATAATCATGACAGTGTGGTCCCAGCAAAAGGATTAACACATAAGAATACTTAAGTCTATCAATAGATCCACACAAATAGGGTCAACTTTCGATGATGGTGCAAGGCAGGCAGAAAGAATAGTCTTTAGAACAAATATTATCAGGACAATGCTTATGTAGAAAGAAGAATGGCAACACACAACTTCTACTTTAAACAAAAGTTAATTCAAAACAGCTCATTTTTGTGGAGGTAAGACCACAAAACTATAAAACTGTACAAGAAAATCTTTGTATCTTGGTTTAGTGCAAGAGTCCTTAACTATGAGATTAGAAGCATGAACGCAGAAAAGAAAACACTGGAATACTGCACTTCATCAAAATTAAAAACTTCTGCTCTTAATCGGGTGAAAAGAAAACTCACATACTGAAAGAAAATACTAGAAAATAAAAATGGCAAAGAAACTGTATCCAAAATATGTCAAGAACTCTTAAAGATCAAGCATAAGAAAAATGATCTAATTTTTTAAAAAATGAGTAAAAGATTTACAAACATGACAGACAACAAATGAGCACATGAAAACACACTAAAAATCATTAGTTATTAGGGAACTGTAAACTACAGTGAGCTATCTTTCCATGACTATTAGTATGGCTAACTTTTTCTTAAACCTGACCATACCAAGAGATACCAAGAAGACAGAGCAATTAGAATCATTGTACACTGGAACTATGAAATGGTACAGACACTTTGGAAAACAGCTTAGCAGTTTCTGATAAAGTTAAACATACAGCAATCCACTCTCCGCTACTTGCCCAAGATAAATGAAAACAGGTAGACATACAAACTTACATGCAAAGGCTTGTAACGGCTATATTCAGAATCACCTAAATTGGAAACAACCAGAAAGTCCTCCCATTGGTTGATGGCTCAGACTTCGGATATCATACAACAGCATGATACTCAGAAATAAAAAGTCACAAATTACTGATATGTGCAACAATGCCTATGATTCTCAAATGCATTGTGCTGAGAGAAAGAAGCTAGATTCGGAAGGTTACAGCCTGCAGGATCCCATTTCTATTATATTCTGGTGAAGAAAACCTATAGAGGAAGAGAAGTCGGTTGCCAAGGATCAGGGCCTGAGGGGGACATCTGACTACAAGGGGGCAGCACAAGGGATTTAGGGGTTGGGGTACGGAAATATTCTGTATCTTGATTGTGATGCTAATTACATGATTCTCTGCACCTGTCAAAACTCCTAGACCCGTAAAACCAGTGATTTTTACTGTATAAAATTTTAAAGTAGAAGCATTTTTTAAAAGGGTGTATAAATGTACATGGGATATATTTATCCTGATCCCGGGATAAATGCATGGCACTGGCCGTGCACCGGGCCCTTTGTTGGGCACCTCGTATGGGTGGGAAAAATAAATAATGAAGCTTCTACCCTCGAGTTGCAAGCGTGCTTTGACTGAAGCCCAGCCTGGTCTAGTACTCTGTTCATGCCTTGCTAAGGAGTCAACTGAGCTATGTTATTATTAAAACGTAATTACACATAGTACAGATTCGGAAGGCAGGCAGACCTGTGACTTGAAATCCTGCCTGACCCACACACTGTCTATAGGACTTGAAGTAAGTCGCTTCAGTTTTCTTATCTGTAAAAAAGGAAATGACACCTCTACCTCACTGTGTCAGTGTGGGAATTAAATGAGATAGTGGGAGCCCACAGCACATAAGGCAGACTAGAATCGAAGGGAAGTTTTTGTTGTTGTTGTTAAGTTTTTGTTTATTGATGTAAAGACTCCAGGTATGGTCCAAGGTGGGCCTAAATTATTACAAAATTTGTATAATCGTGAACAGTGTCCTGAAAATAAGCAATGTCTGTGTGGGGGGGCATAGCCCGGTACTAGTAATCCATAATGTGTGGTAGCCCCGTCTTGCCTCCTAAAAAGAGCAGTCTGATCAAGTAACTGCAGTGTTAGCATTAGGGAAACCCTAATATTTCTGTCCTGCTCTCCAACTGAGATCCATTTGGGGATCCATTCTGTCCTTAACCCATTGTAACAAGCCAGGGAAACTCTGCTCTCTCTAGGACAGCACAGTGACAAATGCCTGCATGGGGAAGGTGTAATTTATAACGCTCTTAGAATGAAGCAGAGCCCAGCACTGCAGTTGGGTACACTAAGAGATGAACAAATGTGCGATTTAAACACAGAGACAAATGTGGAGATATGGCCCCATCCATCATTTGGGCTTTCATACTCTGAGAGTTCGCTTTAAGGAGAGAACAAGGCATGGTCTGTTCACCAGAAGTTTGTTTGTTACCCACTTTCTACGAAAAGGTCCTATCCCTGCCTTCAAGAAGCTCACATTCTGGGCGCCTGGGGGGCTCAGATGATTAAGCGTTTGCCTTCGGCTCAATTCATGATCCCCAGGTCCAGGGATCAAGCCCCAGTTTGGGCTCTCTGCTCTGCAGTGAGTCCGCTTCTCCCTCTCTCTCTACTGTTCCCCCCTGCTTGTGCTCTCTTGCTTTCTCTATCGAATGAATAAATAAAATCTTTAAAAACAAAACAAAAAACCGCATCTTTCTAACAGGCCTTCCTTGCTGGGCCTGTTGTAGCTTATAATGACTTGATTAACTAGCGGGTGAGTGCCAAAAGCCAGAAGGCCCACATGTATACAGTAATATTGCCTCCTTCTGCAGATTTATGTATGTCCCATCCCAAAAACTCCAAAGCCAAACATAAAGACTTCCCTGAGGGGGCGCCTGGGTGGCTCAGTGAGTTAAAGCCTCTGCCTTCGGCTCAGGTCATGATCTCAGGGTCCTGGGATCGAGCCCCGCATCGGGTTCTCTGCTCAGTGGGGAGCCTACTTCCTCCTCTCTCTCTGCCTGCCTCTCTGCCTACTTGGATCTCTGTCAAATAAATAAATAAAATCTTTAAAAAAAAAAAAAAAACAACTTCCCTGAGGCTGCCCGAGTCCAATTATTCCACCCGCTGTCCTAATACCTCTTGTATACAAGAGAGCATTCAGAAAGGCCGGGAAAAAGACTTTGGAGAGGGAGGAAAAAAAGAAAAATTAAAGACCAGTCA
The DNA here is from genome assembly GCF_964662115.1 of Mustela nivalis. Lineage (NCBI taxonomy): Eukaryota > Metazoa > Chordata > Mammalia > Carnivora > Mustelidae > Mustela > Mustela nivalis. Next base: position 121,777,436 of record NC_139026.1, on the reverse strand, counting down.
AAGAGCCCACAAAAGCCCAAGGTAGGCAGCTGTAGCCAGAAACACTAGATTGGAGAACAGATGACCATGAGTTCCCAACAGAATTTCCTGTTCTGGTCCAGGGCTAGACAGGGCAATAAATCTAAAGCTTTGCTCCTCCTGATGGGGTTAACACAATCCTGAGTGCATGCTCTGAGGTCAGTGCTGTTGACCCCTTTCTGGAGAAAAGAACCAAAGCAGTTAAACAAAGTGTGTTCACCCTGCACCTTCTATTACCGGAATTGTCAACATCAGCCCCACACGGTTTGCTTGTTTTTCCCTTGCGCTCTTTGAGCACGCTGACATCACCTGAACCACGACAATTCTTCCCTCGGAAAAAAGCAAAGGGCTCTATGAGCTTTAGTGAGCTTTCATAAACGCAACCTTTCTGCCAGGTTTAACAAAACACAGGGATGGTCTGTTCATGGCATCACACCCACTTTCAGACTCAAAGACAAAGGGGCAATGGGAAATGAGAAAAACAAAACCACAGTGGCAACCAAAGAATCTAAATCCAGGAAGCCAAAAAGGAAGCTGTACCTATCAAAATAAAGGCATGCTCTATTTCATTACAGCTGCAGTAACGAGCCCCAGAGCTCCCTCTGGGCAGGTGCAAAAACAGTGGGCTTCTGGGAGAGCAGGTGGTCTGAAACCAGAGGCAGGTTAAGGCATTGCCTTCTTGAGCCTTGACTGATCCCGACTGAACCACAAAGTTTTCAGGCTCTATCCATCCCTGTGCCTCTTTTAGAAAGGGTGTTATAAACATTTTGATGAGTGGACACATATTGATACTTATTTGCACTCAAGCCAAAGGCTAAGGATTTAGACAAGAGTTACAGTGTATTGGGCTTTTTATTATATTGAAATATGCCAGGAAATAATGATAGCTTCCTCCAGCCAGGGCTTCCTTGCATTTCTCAGTGTGCTTTCCCATACATGAATGATTTCATTAGCTCCTTTCCAAAACCCCAGTGAGGAACACAGGGTAGGAATCATTATCCCCATTTCACAGATGAGGACACTGAGAAACAACACATATCCCTGAGTGAACTCCTGCAGCTTTTGAATAGCACAGACTGGGGGGCACACACTCCTCGGTTGTAAATGTCACCCTTACTGCTCAGAGACGCTGCTGGCTTGGTGACAAATTATGGACAGTCCATTCTTAGGACTTCTGTGGTGGGATCAAATCTCTGTGCCCATCCTTCTATATGGTCCCAAGGGGCTGGATCCTGTTGAAATTCGAATCAGCCAAAAAGTCGCTTTTTAAAAATACGGATGTCAGGGTGCCTGGGTGACCAAGTTAATAGTCTGCCTTTGGCTCAGGTCATGATCCCAGGGCGCCGGGATCGAGGCCTGCATCAGCTCCCTGCTCACTGGAAAGCCTGCTTCTCCCTCTCCCGCTGCCTGCTGCTCCCCCTGCTTGTGCTCTCGCTGTCCAATAAATAAATAAAATTAAAAATATTGATGTCTAGGCACCACCCAGAGATTCAGATCCAACTGGATTGGAATAGGATCTAGGGACGTGTATTTTTTGAAAAGTTTCCTCCAGGAGGTTCCAGCTGGCATCCACAGAGGAAAACCACTAGTCTTTAGCCCTACTAAGTAACAAATACCTGAGCTGCCTACAACATGGCAGCAAAGATCCAAAAAACCCAAGGAAAGGAGATGTTCGATTCCAAAATCGAGACTCGCTGCCAGCTACAGTCCTGAAGTTGGGAGACAGGGCAGACACCAGCGAAGAGACACCTGAGCCTATCTGTGACAAAGCTGATCACCGACAGCACGCTAAAATCACGCACATTGGAAGTCCCGAAGAGATAAAGAGTGAAGGTCAAACCCTCCTGCTCCAGAAGTGAGCTCGTTTGCAAAGCCGAACTACCAGATCCTTTCCCTCCTTCGTACCCCATTTCTCATCGGAGTGCAGGGACCGCCTTCAAGAACGAGAAATCAGTGGTGTACACACTGCTGAATTAAGGCTTCTCGCCGCCCGTCACTGCCGCCGGTCTGCATATATTTGCATTCATTTTCACTGCCTTCCCTGCAGAAGGGAGGCGCAGAAATCCAGAAAATGCCACGCTTGTGCATTTGTATCCCCACCGCATCCTGCAGAAGGCACTCCTCTGATTCATTCAGGGCTGGCCAGAATGAAATTTCATGTCATCGGTGACTCTGGGCAGGGACTGAATTCCTGCTTGGTCCCTGAGGCTGTGCAGGCAGCTGCCATAAGAACGGGGACCACACTCCTCTTGGCTAATGGTCTGATTCTGCTGCACTGCTGTGTGTGGCCACCTTAGTGACAGAACATTTGCAATTCTCAGACAGGCTTGTCAATGAAGGGGCACTTTGGGGTGGGGGAAGAAAGAAATGATTACGTGAGATCTTCAGACAGCTTTGGAAGAGGTTTCAAAAAGCCGACACCGCTTCCCAAATCATCTAGAACTGAGGAGCCTGTGAGCTAAGGCCCCCAGGGCAGAGAGGTGCTGAGGCCCAGAATTTGAATTTACATTCAGGTTTTTATTTGCTCCCAACACGTTTGGAAGTCTAAGAACATTTCCTCTGTCCCTTTGCTGGAGCCTGTTTTTAAACAAGGATCACTGAGAAGTCACACTCTAAAACCTCAAAGTTCTGAGAAAACCCATCACCCCACCTATGTCAAAACATGCAAATTCACATCAAAAGGAAGGGAGGATCCATGCTCACTCACGTGATGAAAACACAACACTGGTTTGGGCAAGTACTAGTCTCTAATCACTTTTCCTCCAGGAGCAGGATTCCAGGTCAGGAATGGCTGTGGTGTGCCTGGGCTCAGGGTCTTGAGGGCACACTCACTAAAGGCAGGTGATGCCTCTGGCTTGGGGCCCTTCCCCTGAGCAGCTGCTAAAACGAAAGACGTGCAATTATCCAAATGAAAGCTCTCTCCAGCATCTCAATTTTGGCACGTGCCGCTTCCTCTTCGAGATGCCTTCCTGCATCTCAGAAAATGTAATAAGATGTGATGGTCACAGCCTGTGTCCCCATACCACCCCCCCAACAGATGACTTCCTACCTCATCAGAACTTGCCGGCCCTATCCTCCGGGTTGGGGGAGGCAATTTTCCAGAGGTGTTGAGGTTGCATATCAACTCATTTTCCTTTACAATCTTGACAGGAGTTAAAGGACAGAGGACACTCTTTTTTATTGCTTTGGCTTAAATGCAGAAACTCCCTCCCAGCTTTATTAAAGTTCTACCAACCAAATATGGACCTCATGATGAGAGTTTAGTAGCTAAGGTAGAAGAGAAGGAGAATAATGTGCTTGGTTTTTTCCACTGTAGTAAAATATATATAAATATAACATAAAGGTTATCATCATACCTACTTTTAGGTGTTCGGGTCAGTGGCATTGAGGACACTCACAGGGCTGTGCACCCATCAACACCATCCACCTCCAGAACTTTCTCATCTCCCCAAACTGAAACTCTGTCACCATTACACATTTCTGATTTCCCTGCTCCCTGCCTCCCTTGACACCCACCATTCTACCTTCTGCCTCGGTGAATGTGACCGCTCTAGATATCTCCCAGAAGCAGAATCACACAGTGTGTGTCCTTCTGTGTCTGCCTGATTTCCTTCTTTCAGTGTAACATCCTCAAGGCTCATCTGTGTCGAACTATGGATCAGCATTCCCGTCCTTTTATTCCACGGTACGGGTTACCACGCTTTGCTCATCCGTTCTTCTGTCAGGGAACATTTGGGGTGTTTCCACCTTTTGGCTATTGCAAATAATGTTGTGTTTCCTTTTGGAAGGATCAGTCTGAGATATCAAAGAAATCTGCACAGGGAAAGAGCCAGCACAGAGCAGGAAATGAGGATTTCTCACTGACAGCGGGCAGCAAACCAGGAACTGGAGTCTGGGAATCATCGTCCTAAGGTTATTTCTCTAAGTGCACATTAAAAATGCAAATGTCTCAATCTTACTCCAGCCTTACTGAGTCAGACAAGCTGGACAAAGGACCCAGGACTCTGCATTTTGCAAGCTCCCTAGGAAATTCTGTGGTCTAAGATCACTTTGGCCCCAACATTATGGCTAAACCCTGGGGAACAAAAGAGGTGGAGCCAGAGATGGTATAAAGGGGGCAGGGCACTTCTAGAACCCAATCTTAAGAAGCAACTACGTTCACAGGAAGGAAGGATCAAAAGGAGCCACCAGTGGAGACAGGAAAATTGAATTAGTTATATGGAGATGCAGTAGTGAATCATTAAGAGATATATAAAAAAGAATCAGGAACTGCAATAAGGGCCCAGCTGAGATTAAACTACGAGTCGAGGGAGACCTGGTCAGCCATTTTCTAGAAGGTGGGTTCTCAGGGTGTCACTAGTCTACACAGAGTATGTTGGTACAAATTTGCAAAAGCTTCCTTTCCTGTAGGTGCCCCTTGGCCAGCAAGCTACAGAAATCAAAGCAGCTGGGGGGCTCGAATCCATCTTTTTATAGGGCCCACTCCCCCATCACTCCTTGATTTCCTGATTTTAGTGGGAAATCACTCTAGCCACAGAACCCAAAATTTGAGATACCTCTTATCTCAGCGAGTTTAAGAATTCCCCATCTGATTAACAGAAATTCAGAAGAGAAGAGACACCTCCCAGATACTGGGCATCCCTCGTTGCCAAGGTCAGAAGTCTCAAAGCTACCACAGGTACCAGACAGACAGCAGCTGAGCTGGTCCAGGAAGCTCTATTTCCACAGGTCCACTCCTTCTGGGGCTTTCTTAGCCTCCTTGTTTTTTCTCCTGTGCTTGTCAGCTTCAAGAATGTATTACACAGGGGCGCCTGGGTGGCTCAGTGGGTTAAGCCACTGCCTTCGGCTCAGGTCATGATCTCAGGGTCCTGGGATCGAGTCCCACGTCGGGCTCTCTGCTCAGCAGGGAGCCTGCTTCCTTCTCTCACTCTCTATCTGCCTGCCTCTCTGCCTACTTGTGATCTCTGTCTGTCAAATAAATAAAATCTTTAAAAAAAAAAAAAAAAAAAAAAGAATGTATTACACACACTACCCATCTGAAGGAAGAATCATGGGGTATCAGGGCTGCCAGAAAAGTCCAGCTTGTAGCCTTCTTGTAACAGGAAGGTGTGTTCAAACAGAAATTGTAAAGTTTTCGAAATCCCTCCGAAATTCATCCTCACCTCTCCTAAAAAGCAGTTTTTCTTTAAAAAAAATTTTTTTTAAAACAAATAATACAAGCAGTGTTTTTAGTATCCCATTATTGGGTCAGTTTGGTATGGATGAAAGACTTTTCCTCTTCTTGTGTTTTGGGGTAGTTGGATTTTGGTGGGGGGGGGGCTTGTTTTGTTTGGTTTGGTAAGCACACTTCACATGAGATCCATCCTTTTAACGTAATGAAAATGTTCAGTACCATATGGTTAACTATAGTTACTTAGTTGTACTGTGGATCTCTAACCTTTCTTCATCTTGCATAACGAAAACTCTATCCCCACCTAGAAAAAGTCCCCACCTCCCTCTCCCCGCACCAGCCTCTGGCAGCCACCACTCTATTCTTGGATTCTGTGAGTCTATTTGGAATACCTCATGTAAAATAAAATCATGCAGTAACTGTCCATGCAAGACTGGCTTAGCATAACGTCTCCTAGGTTCATCCCCATTGTCACAAATGGCAGGAGTTCCTTCTTTATTAAGGCTGAATCATATTCCATTGTATGTTTCTACCACATTTTTCTTGACCTGTTCATCTGCTGATGGACATCTGGATCATTTCCACATCTTGGCTATTGTGAAGATTGTGGCAATGAACATGGGGTGCAACTAACTTTTGAGATCCCAGATTCAATTCCTTTGCTACCCTTAAGATTTTTAATGAGGCACTCAGCACTGTAACAAACAACCCAATAAAGCAATTCCTCTATTAATTAGTGCAGTAAATTTGAAAAATGTTCGCAGCTCTGCATTTATATAAGGAATATTTAAAAAAAAGACCATTGTCTTGCCCCCAAAACATTCCTTGAGCACTGTGTTAGGAATTAAGGATATAATGTGACCTGAAGGGGTCAGGGTCCTCACGCTAGTGTCCAGTGGTACCAAGCACTGAGTGAGCTTGAGGGAAAGAGCCTGAGTGCTTCTATTTACTCCTTCACAGGCTGTAGAGTATCGTAAGCTTCCCAACACTGACTCACTCACAGAAGCCCCCAGAGGCAAGCCAAAGAGGCCTACTACACCCACTGTACAGAGGAGAAAATAAAGGTTTAGGGAGTAAAGTGACTTGCCAGTCCTCACACATTGAGCGTGTCCTGCCTAGAACCCTGCTAGATTCCCCATTCTTCTAATCTATGACTCTCATACAAAAGAATGAATTCTGGGGTGCCCCTGCTTTGGGGAGAAAGATAGATTTTCATATACATGTGATGTGTCGGGTCTGGAGTGGGGGAGAAGTCAAGACAGGCGCCTGCCTGAAGTCACTTGTTCCATCCGAACAGCCCTTCTTTGCCCCATTCTGTTAGGATTTGGTACACGCCAGAGAATACTGTGCTGGCCTTAATGAAGACCAAACTGTGATAAAGCCACCAAGCCAAAACGAGATCCAACTTCACCACGAGAAGTGTAATTAAATTCTCATAAAACAGATACTAGCACTGGCCCATTTGCTTTCACTATTATCTATTCTTGGTTGTGCAACTGGCTGAATAAGCAATAAAGGACAGACAGGGCCTGTGAAGAACACATCTTAAACTCCTTCAGCGGAAGGGAAGTGGCCAGACGGACCCTTGGTCAGTAGTGCCCTCCCGAAAGCAGAGGTCAGTCTTCACTGGCATTGCAACATCTGGAAGCTTCTGGTCCACCTTCCAAAAGCTTTCTATACCCACCGTTTATTGCCTTTAATATTCCAGAGCAGACCTAAGGATCTCCATAGGGTTTCGCAGAAGAATGTCCATTTCCCCAGCACCCTTGAGAGAAAAGAGGCTCAGAAACTCTGTCTTTGCAAACGTGGTCAGTGCTTGAAGACTCTTGGGAGTCCATCTGTTCTGATGCCCAGAGACAAACCTGGCAACTGGACAACACTGCTGTCAAATTTCCACAGATGCCACACTCCTCTTTCCACCAGGCCTCACTACACTCTCACTGCTTTTGTGCCCATCAGGACATGATGGAAGTTATAATGATCATAAAACACCTTGAAAATAAACATCAGTCCAGAGGAACAGCAACATATTTGCAACTAAGGGCCCACAGCTGCCCTGGTGCCTTTTTAAGCCAAAGAAGGCTAAACCCTGAGCTTACCATGTGCCCCCTCACCACCCTCAACAGAAACGTACTTCCTGGGGTCACTGCCACCCTGCCTCCCAGAAACAGGGCCCACACCTCAGGACAGGGTCAGTGGTAAGCCAAGACTGTGCAGGACAGGACTTGGAGGAAAAGCTGAGAGAGCAGCCACCTCCTGGGACGGATTAAGGGAAGGGGACAGAGTGGCCACCAGGCCCTCTGATAAGACTTATTCCCTAAGGATTGCATGCCCAGCCTTTCTGACTCTGACGGACACACTCCAGGTCTCGGCCAGAGACCTCAGCAAACACAATAAACCAGGGACCCTTACGGGATATTTTTCCATAGCAGAACCAGCCAGATGCCCTCAGACAGCAAGTCCAAGTCCCCCTGAGAAATACCAACAACCCTCAGGCCGGGTTTAGGCTGCTTAGGAACCAGGGCTTTTAAACCTGTTGACTCTAACTAATCTCTACAAAGCAGGACTCCAAGAGAAAATATTCTAAGATGATCTTCCATCCTACAGACTACCCTGCAGGGGTCGGCAGACTCAACTCCAAAAGGCTGGCCCACTGAGAGGAAAGGAGATAAGACTGATTAGGAAGCCTAAAACAAAAGCATCAGAGGACACCATCTCTCTCCTCCATCAAAGGTATCTACTCACCAAGGGCGAGCCAGCCTGGCCAAGGGTGGCCTTGCTTGGGCTTCCTGTCTCACAGTAAGATCTCCACTCACTAATGGGCCCACACACATGCACACGCGCGCATGCGTGTGCACATATGCGCAGAGACGCGTGCACGCACACACACGTGAGCATGCGCATACACCTGTCTCCCCATCAGCCCACTGCTGCCAATGCCCCTTCTCTCCCCATCCACCCTTTTCTTTCCATTCCCTTCTGCCCAGCCGCCTTCCCTTGCCTGCCCCTCCTCCGTTGTTAAAAGTAGCCCAGGCTGCCAGACGGCGGTGACACACGCCGAGAGGGACCTGCTACTCTGCTGTAAAGCAGCTCCCGGGAGTTGTTTTTGGTTCACGCATCTCATTGAATGTATTTAAATATATTATATGCAGCCACCTGGCTACACAGGCAGGGAGAGAAGCAAGAGCTCCTCCCGTGATCCCAGCAGCACGGGCACACACGCATGCGTGCGCACACACAGAGACACACATGGGCACACGTGTGCACAGACAGGTGTGGGCACACATGCACACATATACATACACATATTCTCACGGGCAGATCTGAACACATAAACATGCACTCACACACATACACATGCATACCCACACACATGCATGCACACATACACTATATGCATGAAGACCCAGATGTACACATCCATATGCAAACACATACACATAGGCAAACGTGCGGGTGAGCACACACACACACACACACACACACACACTCACATGCGCACACGCATGAATACATGAGACAGGCAACCATGCAGAACTGACGAAGCCTGCACCAATGGCCAGAAGTCGGAGATGCTCATATTATGAAAGAATAAAAGGGCTGGCAAAGCCAATTCCACCCTGCAGTAAAGATGGGCTCCAAGGAGGAAAGGAGGAAACAAACAGCCCTCGCAGGACCTCGGGCACGCACAGATCTCCAAGTGTCAGCCAGGCACGGAGTCCTGCACATTCCACCTTCACGAGGCCCTCTGCTTTGCCCTGCTCCCTTCCTCCCGCCAGCACCGGGTCCGGCTGGATGGCCTCCAGGAAAACAGGCTGCCACCACATGGGATCAAGGCGAGGCTACCCCTCCAGGTCAAGTGTCCTGGCGTCAAAGACTCGGCTTAAAGTCTGCTCTGCCACTTCCTTGACAGGGCCTTGGGCTCCTGCTGAAATTCTCTGGGTCCCTTCCTCTTCTGTGCAATGCAGCCAAAGGACGGTGCCTCTCATGAGGGTACCCAGAGGACCTAAAGTGGGGGCTCCAATGATGCTTCTGACAAGGTCTCCGAAGAGCAGTCACCTCTGCTGAGCCAGTGACCCAAGACGTCAATCTGCCTGCACCCAGTTCTCTTAGGGTAAACTGAGGACCAAGTGGGTGATCACCCGTGTTCCTTCCAGCTTTCCGAGCATATTGTCATCTGTTTTCCCATCTGCTGTGATGCACCCCTTTCTCCCTTTTGGAGCCTACTTCCTTCAGACAAGCCTTTCTCCCACAAGTCTCACTAACCACTGTCAGAAAAGCCTCCCTTGTCCACCAGGGTGGTCCTCTGGTCCACACTCCACCTGCACCTCATTACTTTACAGTCCCACTCTCCACTCGCCCCAACACCGAGCCTCTGCCCACAAAGGCTGGTCTTCCCACTGTCCTCCTTACTTCACAGTCACCTCTGCCTCTGAGCTCTGGCTGCTTCTGCTGGCCTTTCTTCTTCCAGCAGCCTAAATGCCAGTCAGTGCCGCCTCTCTGGGGCCCTCCCCAGTGTCAGCTCAGGTTCTCTGCCACAGCGGTCAGAGTGGTACCACTCACCTCAGCGACCAACCCAAGTTGCCCCCACAGGATCACACAGCTTCAGGAATGCACCTTCAGGACACCAGGGTTTGTCGATCTCAGCACCACTGACATTGCGGCTGGACTGTTCCTTGCTGTGGGGGTCCTCCTGTGCACCTGAGGATGCTTAGCAACATCCCTGGTCCCTACTCACTAGCCACCAGGAGACTGAGCAACCCCCAAATGTCTCCAGACATTGCTAAATGTCCCTGCAGTAGGTTGCAAAATCCTCCCCAGTTCAGGATAACTGGATATACTTATCTCTCTTTCCTTAAAAGGATTTATCTATTTCTTTTAAGGGGGTGGGAGGAGAAGGGGAGAGAGAGAGAGTCCCCATGCAGATTCTCCACTGAGCCTGGAGTCCGACATGGGGCTCGATCCCAGGACTCCATGATCATGACCCAAGCTGAAGCCAAGAGTCAGACACTCAACCGACTGAGCTACCTAGATTCCCCCAAGATATAAGCCACGAGTTCCTGGAGAACAGGGTCCACGTTATTGATTGATTTTTATTTCCTCCCTAGCACCAAGCACAGGACGGTAAGTTCCTGCCAGCATAAACAAACACATGAATGAACACACAAGCGGGCACACCACAGGACAAGGGCACAGGAAGGTATTTAGCACAGGAGAACCTATGTCTCTAGGTCAACCCACACCTGAACATACAGAAAGTCCCCTATGTCCTTTACTATATTGTAAACAAGAACCAGATTTTCTGAATCATTGCACCCCTTAGTGAATTTCAGCCAGGAGACTGTGCTCTGAATATAGTAGGGCTCAAGAAAAGTTTGAGGAATGAGTAATTCCCCCCTCCAGAGCGCTATTTATGGAAAAAAATTATGAACTGAAATAAACAGGAAATTGCTACTACCCCCCAGGTAAGATGGGATGACCATATTTCCATCTTCCCTGTACTTCCCTTCATTGGTGCATAAGCAGAATGGCTGTGAGCTGAGAAACAGTACTGGCAAATAGAAAAGGCCTTGGCAAGCAGGTGGGCACAGATCTGGATGCCAGATACATCCATTATGATCCCAGAGGTTGCTGGCGAGCTGCCTCTGGGAGCTCCACTTTTCTCATCTGTAGAAAGAGAAACAGAATGTTATGCAGCACAGAATGTTACGTGAGGCTTAATAGAGGCATCTATGGAAAAGCCTTTCCATAGTAGGCTTTCAATAACAGTATAAATTCCTCTTCTTTGCATGAACCAGAGAATTTGACAATGTGATTTCTTATCAACCAGATGTTAAGAGGAGAGCACAGCACTGTACTTCATGACAAGTCCTTCAGACCTTAATGTCTTCTAAGAGAAACATCACTGAGATGACAAAGGGGCAGAATGGCAGAATGTCAAAGCCACATTTGACAGATGATCCTATCCAAATGGAAGTCCAGAAAACTAAAATGACTTGCCTAAAAATCACAAGGCAACGGGAGGTCCCAGGTCTCAAAGCCCAGTTTTTTATGCTATATCCTAGGTATATTCTCCATCACTGGAAAGGCTGGTCATCCCAACAGTGGTGGTGACAGCAAAGGCTCCCCCAGTCTTACAAGAAGAAAGCTCCCGCTGCTTGTTGCCTATTCCCTCCAAAGCAGATTCACTCTGGGTGATACTGGGCCTCATGTGCCTCTGTACCCAGGGAGGTCTAAAAGCAGGTAAGTCCCGCCCAGGACAAGAGCAGGCACTGAATGATTCTGCCCCCACGGGGGAAAGGAAGAAAATACAAAGCTTTCTTCCCCATCTTGATCATCTGCATAACCAAAACCACACCCTCTCTGAGCATCCCACTTCTGCCACCCCACTTCTGGCCTCATCAAATGACCCACAGAGGGTTCTTCTTCCTGTGATTCCTTCTCCTCCCATGGATGATGAACAAGGTCAGTCTGTTCCAGTGCATCCGTTAAGGGCTCTGGAACTGTACACAAGGATTTGGCCAAGACACCCTGGCAGGTAATGGGCAGTTAACTTGCATCAACACCCCATAAAGAAGCTTTCTCAAAACCCCACAGCTAAGTGACAGACAGTCCACCAACGATTCTATGTTATGCTCTTCCTGGTCTCCTCTAAGGTGAAAAACCTCCCCATTTCAAGCCCATCTGTTTAAGAGAGGCAAAAAACAGCCCTTCTTTGGGTTGTTTCAGCCAAATTCTATCATAAAACCCCATATGTGCCACCCCCTAGGCAGAGTCTCCTGGGGAGGGATTCAGATTTGGGGGGAGAATTGATCCTAATGGCCCAGGGCCAGCAACATGAAAGTGTTTACTTCTGCTTTGGCTCTTCCATGTCCTTTTTTCATTTTGGTTTTTTTCTCAGAAGCCACTGGAAGGTAAGAATATCATGAAATATGCATGAAGATATGGATTGTGGGCAGCAAAGATAAAGCGGAACCGTTCTTATCAGATGAGAAAAAAGGGACAGTCTCCGGGCCATGAAACAAGACCCAGAATCATCCATCCGCATCTTAGCCAAGGTTACCAGTCACCCTCAGTGGCCTCACTGGGACAGCTCTAAAGACTGAGGCTGATAAAAAGACAATGTAAGGAAAAACCACCCAGGAAGCTTTTACTTAACCCCATACCCTTTCCATCCCTCGTGGCCCATCAATCAATAAGATAAATGGTATTAAGGCACTAAGTTTGATAAGGACGCAAAACAAACAAACAAACAAAGCACAAGTCCAAAGGCCAAGAAAGTTGATTTCAGGTAAGACCCAATGCAAGTCATGTACAATTAACATATCCACCACTAGAAGTGTATGTGAATATTGGCCACCTAAATTCTATTGAGAAATCTTGGAGAAATTTTTAACTTAGATGACATTCCACAGAAGAAAAGGCTTTGGCATAGACAACAAGGCAACACCATCACTGCTCCTCTTCAAGACTTCCTGAACACGGGAAAGCGCAGGAATGAAGCTGTAGCATGAAAAAATATGTTCAAGAGACAATGACTTGGATGTTTTCTAAATCCCAAGATCAGCTCATAGCCTTAAGATCAGCCAGTTTCCCATCATCCCCTGTCCATCTCCAAGGTCACCTTCCCCCTTGTTCCTCATCACCCATTGCCAATTTGGAAGTCAGAGTGTCTTTTCTTTTACCAAGCCTCTCTTGGAGACCTCCAAACATGGAAATTAACTCAACTCTTCTGGAAATGGTCCCTTGCTACAAAATCCACATTTTTATGCCAGTCGGAAATTGGGCACCTTTTTGGTTCTGGAGTTCAGCCATATCTGAGCCAAAGAACTCCTGGAAAACTCTGTTACCCAAACCCACCTACCCTGGCCTACCTAAGGCCTTCCCTACCTGGATGACTCAGAAGTCTCCTTTCCTTTTGTCCTATTGGCACCAAATGCCAATACTCTAAGATCTGGGCCATAGGGCACATCAGTTCCTCCAGTCTGTTCCGGCTATCTCAGCACTAAGGCCTAGGTTCCTAGTCATCACATCTGTTTGGCTTTCCTCCATCATCACAGCCTCCTCTGACCCCATCTTTCTCTTGCCACTGGCCCTTCCCCACACCCATGCAAATAAACAGGTTCCTGCCACCTCCTTCATCACTTGCTTCTGGCCTTAGTACTTTCCACTCTAATCACCTAACTCAGACTTTCTTACCAATTTGTAAGCTTAAGTTTAATCAGTTTTCATAAACCAGCCTTTTGTGAATTATTGTGCGCTTTCTAGTCCTGGTCATTTGAGGTACACGTAATAAAAAAATTAAATAAGATGTATTAAAGTGTGAATAAGTGCATTTTGTCATTTTAAACAATGTTCACCTCAGGTCTTAATACATGGGGACAAACCAAATCTTAGAGCTAAAAGAATGTAAGCCCATAACAACTGTAAAAAGAACTATGACTTGTTTTCAAGTGTCATTAATGTATTGTTTCCACTGTAATGTAGCTCAAGTCTATGACTGCAGCAGAGTCTGATAGCTGTTCCCCACTAGTCATGTTCTTTCTTCTATGGAGAGAAAGGCCCTGATTTCCAGCTAGACCCACACATCCCACATTGGAGACTCTACTTCCCATCTTCCCTTGCAGTGAGGTACGACCAGCTGTCTCAATTCTGGCTGGTTCACAAGTGCCTTTTGCCCCTATCTCTCTGTCCCTTCTTCCATTCCATTGCCTGGAGTGAGGCTGTCCCTGTTTTATACCCTGAGATCAAGGCCACACAAGGCAGAGCAACAAGTTAGATGGGGCCTGGGTCCCTGACACCATGAAGAGCCACGCAAGCCCTAGACCACCCACGGGGACTTGTGCAAGAGGAACAGCACTTATCCTATTTGACTTATAGTTATCTGTAGCTTTCTATGACTTGCAGCCAATTGTATCCATAACTGACACAGACATTAAAGGGTAAGAATGAAAGTTTTAAAACTGGATATGAACTTCATAAAGACATTAACAACCAAAGTAATTTACTAAAGCACTTGTCCACATCCCTTAGAGAACAAAGGGATATTTAAGAAAACATTTGTTTAAAAAAATGTTTTGGCGGGGGGCGCGTGGGTGGCTCAGTGGGTTAAAGCCTCTGCCTTCGGCTCAGGTCATGATCCTAGGGTCCTGGGATTGAGCCCCACATCGGGCTCTCTGCTCAGCAGGGAGCCTGCTTCCTCCTCTCTCTCTGCCTGCCTCTCTGCCTACTTGTGATCTCTGCCTGTCAAATAAAATCTTAAAAAAAAAAAAAGTTTCAGGAAAAAAGAAGTTTTCCTACAGTAGGAGAGTATATACTTCCAATTTTTTAAACATATCAACATTATTAAGTCCTTTGCAGATGATACAATAAGTCCCCTTTTGCATTCTTTCTTTATTCTACTAGCATAACACATTGGGATGTTTTTATCCTTTCAAAATCGTGTAAATGTTTGTTTCTCAACTTTTCCAAGGACATAAAACCTTGAATGAGCAGTATGCCCAAATGAAACATTCTTGCATTCTGCATTTCTTAGAGAGTGAAATATTTTGCTGCCTTAACTGGGAAAAAAGTCTTTGAGTTTTAAAATTAAAATAAATAATTTTTTTTAAACTTGGAAGAACAAGCCAACCCATTTAAAAGAAGTACCTTGGGTGTCTCCTGGGTGGCTTAGTTGAGTGTCTGACTCTTGATTTCAGCTCAGGTCATGATCTGAGAGTCCTGGGATAGAGCCCCAAGTCAGATTCTGCACTTAGCAGGGAGTCTGCCTGTCACCCTATCTCTCTACCCCTCCCCCACTCATGCCCTCTCTCTCTCTGAAATAAATCTAAAAAGAAAAAAATCTAAGGGGCACCTGAGTGGCTCAGTGGGTTAAAGCCTCTGCTTTCGGCTCAGGTCATGATCCCAGGGTCCTGGGATTGAGGCTCAGGTCATGATCCCAGGGTCCTGGGATTGAGCCCCGCATCATCTGGCTTTCTGCTCAGCAGGGAGCCTGCTTCCTCCTCTCTCTCTGCCTGCCTCTCTGCATACTTGTGATCTCTGTCTATCAAATGAATAAATAAAATCTTTAAAAAAAAAATCTAAGATGCAAGCTGCTTCTAGTTCTAAAAAAGGTGTGGGGGAATACCTGGGAAATTGAAAAGTGCATATTATTGTTTGAACTAATCAGAAATATTCTTTTTATTTCATTCTATAGTCACTAAAATTGATGACATCATTATGTCCTCTGGTATTAGAAGGTCTTATGTGCAGTTCGTAGAAGAAATAAACTATTGGTCCACATCTGGGAACTTGGTGGCAGCAAATAAGTCAAAGGCATTTTCCTTTATCATAAATGGCATGGCTGTAACTGGGCCAGTGAATTTTGCGCCACGAAATTCCCAAGGGTGAAAAGACGTGCTTGCTTTTGAAGTAAACAGAATCTGAAGTTTTCAACCCACAAGTTCATAGTTCACTCTTTTTCCCATTGAGGGATTTTGACAGTGGTGCTTTTAATTCTAAGTAAAAAGATTTTCACCTGAAATAGAAATTCCACCTCTAAGCTCCTCTTACCTGATGGATTTCCGGTTTATGTTTACAGTTGGTTTATCACTGGATCTCAAATTCAAAACAGTGAGATCATCAGCTCGGACCGATGCAGGTGAAGAGCGACAAGAAAATCCAAGGCAACAGTGAATACGAAAGTGAACACAGAAGTATCTGGCTTTGTGACCCACTAGGCATCGGTGGTGGGGGATGAGGGGTGGGAGGGCGGGCAAGGAGGCAGCAGATTTCCCTTCCTGTCTCTGAATTTCCAATATAATGTATGTGAGCCAGAGAAAGAGAGGCTCTAATGTTAGAAATTAACATGTATTCCTAACACAAACCAGCTAAGAAGAAAAAATGGCTCAAAAATAAGCTGCATGCCAAAAATATACCGAGCAAAGCTAGCCCAGAGTACAACATTGCCCACAGATAATCCACCCTAGATAATCTGGTTCTATAACGGAATTTAAGCTGCAAGCTGCTTCTAGTATTTACCTTCATCTGATGTACTGTACTATAAATGGCTGAGATTTGCCTGGTCAGTACTGACTTGACACCTGCCAATCCTGAGATACCCCTACCTTTCTAGGCATTTCATAGCTTCCCCTGGAGACTACCAGCAAGCCTGTATTCCCCCCACCGTAAGCACAGTGCTGAAGAGATGTCTATAACCTTAACCCATGTCTAAAGTCCAAGGATAAATTCCCTGTAATATTCCTTCAATTATTCTCACCACCGCATTTCCCCTCAATGTCCCAAAATCACAATTTACGCATTTTAAAACTACATGCATTTTCCATTTGTCCTTCAACAGCTCAGGGGAGGAGAGGAGCAGAATTCTACTGAAAAACAAGTATAACCTCAATTCACTTAAACGCATTCCACAAAAAGTGAGTAACTTAAGACAGGTATACAAACAGATTGATGTCGGGGACACTATTCTAGACTACAACACATAATTAATCTTTCCTCCATGAGAATTGGAATGTGCTTACAAATTCCTCGTTGATTTATGTTAGTGGTGGTTTAATCTGATTCTGCATTCATTCTCTGAGAGGGCGATTTCTCCATTACCTAAGAAATTTAATTGACACCATTTATAAAAATACCATTCCAATGGTAAATTCATTCTCAATGACCATAGTACAAACTGGGGTTGGGTCTGAGCACTGAGACAATTAAAAACATGATATGCAATTCTTCCAAACTCCACCTTGTTGGCCCAAGCAGGAAAATCATAACCACCCAATGAATGTGTTTGCTTCCCTTCCCCCGACCCCAAGCAAATGTTACTGATTCATCATAGGTGATCAGCATACTTGCCAAGTGGTCCAGTAAAATCAAGATTTTTTTCCCAACATTTCAGATTTGTCTTGTCACTTCTTACAGGAAATACATCTAAATGGAGTCTCAATGAATCAGATGGCATAGGGTTATGGACCAGGTCAGGCTTGGGCCACTGAGGTGCTCTCCAAGACCTGCCAGTCCAGAAATGCCCTCTTTTAGGAGTTGAACCATGTTCTTTCAAAATCCATACTCTAAATTCCTAACCCCCAATATTTTAGGATGCAACCTTAGTTGGAGACAAGGTCTTTATTGAGGTAATCAAGTTAGGGTGGCCCCTAATCCTGCATGTCTAATAACCTTTCAAAAAAGGAAAATTTGGACAAACAGACAACACATAATGGGGAGATGATGTCAAGAGACATGCAGGGAGAAGAGGGCCATGCAGAGCCAAAGAGAGAGGCCTGGAACAGATCCCTCGCTCACAGACCTCAGAAAGAGCCCCCGCACTGCCAGCACCTTGATTTAATCGGGCGCATCAGGTACCTTGGGATGGAAGCCCTTGGAGCCAGCAGTGATGTCACGGACTCTCCTTCCCAGAACTAGCTTTACCTTCTCAGACTGGAGGATGAGGGGGAGCAAGCAGACAAGACATGCAAGGCTCCCCTCCACTTAGCTGGGTTAGGAAAACAATGGAAACAGTCTAGGCTGAGATGCAAGAAGATAAGTCATTTTCAGGGAATATCACTGAGAGCAGCAAAGGTGAGAGGTTAAGGGGAAAGCATCAAGGGTTATAGAAAGATCCCTGGGTCAAGAGTCTAGACACACTCTGAGCACTCAGCCTTGGCTTTGCTAGATAGGTGGTGGGATAATCTTTTCAGCAGTGAATAAAGGAATGTGGGGACCCAGAGAATCTGGCTCAGTTGTCCCTTATCTATGATCCGTAAATACATTTCCAGCCATCGGTGAACTCCTGCAATGGTTTGCAAAATTGCATGGGTGTATGCCTATGTGCATTTCTCTTGTGAAAAGGAGCCCAGCTTATAGCAGATATTTAAGCAATGTGGAAAGGTTAAGAATTTGCTCAAGGGGCTCCTGCAAGTTTCCTTCTTGCCCTAACACTCTACAGGCTATTGTCATTTGCCGCATCTTGACTGGGCCACTATGCACCCCAAAAGTTGTGCCTGCCTACCTCAAGGCTTCAGTCTAGGCTCCACGATTCTCACAGAATCATTTTGCTGGCCACTTGCCTTGTTTTTTTTTTCTTTTAAGATTTTATTTATTTATTTGACAGAAAGAGAGAGACAGCACAAGCAGGCAGAAAGGCAGGCAGAGGGAGAGGAAGAAGCAGGCTCCCCACTGAGCAGAGAGCCCGATACGGGGCTCGATCCCAGAAACCTAAGATCGTGACCTGAGCAGAAGGCAGACACCTAATCAACTGAGTCACCCCACCACCCCACCACTTGCCTTCTAAGAGACACAGGCAAGACCTATTTTCTGGACAGCCAAGGAAGAGACTGGAGACTGCAAAAATTGTTTATAGAGCTTGCGTCATCAAAAGATTTGCCTACACGGCAAAACAAAACACAACAAAAAACCATGTTACAATGCCCTGTTATTAGTAAGAATATATAAAGCAAGTGTTCAAGGGTTTTACCTATTAATAAAACTCGTTGCACCTGCCAAAGCTGGCCATCTGTGAGGCACAGAATTAGAGCCATGGAAGCAAAGAATGCATGCCTGGCCAGAGAGGGGGGCTACAAAATCATCCCGAGAAGATGAACAGTCTGGGGTCAATGGCAGAACCAGGTCCAGCTCAGGGACCCCCAAGCTCCATGCCTGCTAGCCAATCACACGTAGCAGGTGGGCAGGCTGGAGACCCACAGGCGACTGTGGGGGTTGGGGTGGGGAGGGGGGGCAGCCAGCTCCCTGGACTGGGAAGGTCCCCCTCTTGAACAGGGCCCTTGCATGAACAGGTATGGTTGCAAATGAGGGCAGCTGTGTGTGCATTTTCTTTTTAAGTTTTATTTATTTATTTGAGAGAGAAGAATGCATGAGCAGGGGGGTGGGGCAGAGAGAGAATCCTCAAACAGACTCCCTGCTGAGCTCGGAGCCCGACTCCAGCTCCAGGCTCACTCCCAGGACCCCAAGATCTTGACCTGAGCTGAAGTCAAGGGTCTGCCGCTTAACAGACTGAGCCACCCAGGTGTCCATCTGTGTGAGAATTCCCCTTCACCACAGCTTTCCAGTGAGTAAGATCCACGAAGAAAGTGTTCTAGGCTCTCAGCTATGAACCTCCACCTTGGAGAGAACAGCGGGGCATGGGCTCTGGGGATGGCAATCACAAAATCCACAGTATTTTCTCTCAGTGAATCCTGTGACATAATTCACAGGTGACAATGAAGCACCACCTGCCTGGTTCTCAGAGCTGGTAAGTGACAGAGAGAGGATCTAGCCACCCTCTACTCAGTCTCCCATGGTGCATTTGGGGAGTCTTTCTTTCTGGTGGAATTTCCTTTTAGGCAACAGGAATTTCTTCCCCCGACCCAAACACAGGGAAAAAAAGTATAGTAATAATATGCACCTCCTTATCCTAGTATCACTCAAAAAGCAAATTTAAAGTGACCTTTCCCCATGAGGCTGGATGAGTTTTACAGCAAAAAACAAGTTAGTAAGATAAATATAAGTATTCCCACAAAACCAGTATCACTCGATTTAACCTCTGTCCTACATCTGGTGACTACTTCATCCAGTCTGATGAGCTCAATTAACCACCGTCAGTTATACTCCAGAACAATGCAGCCCAAACATTCCCAGATATTTTCCTTCAAAGCTTGAGATTCCGTCTTCAGACACCTGACACGCCATCTTAGTCCGTTCAGGCCGCTATAACAAAATACGGCAGACTGGCCGGCTTCTAAACAATGGGCATTTATTTCCCACAGGTCTGAAGGTGGGAAGCCCAAGATCAAGGTCTGCTGAGAGCCCCCTTCCTGGTTCCCAGCCTGTGTCCTCACGTTTGGCAGAAACAGGGAGGAAACTCCCTAGGGTCTCGTTCCTTAAGAGCACTAACCCCATCATGAGGGCTCCACCCTCTGACCTAATCACCTCCCCAAAGCCCCACCTACAGACACCATCACACTTGGGGTTAGCTTTCGACATTCAACTTCTGAGGGGACACAAACATTCAGTTGATAGCATACGCATGCTCATACGGACCCATAGTTACAACCAAATGCGTACAGAGCAGGAGGATTCTGAGAAAGGCAAGGAAATGGGCCATGAAAATGTGATGTGTCCAATTCAATAAACATTTATCAAATCCCTGGTGTCCACGTGGCCTTATTTTCCTTTTCATCACCTGGCGAATGAAGCAGGTGAGCCCAGCCTGACTCCATCACGCTAAGCACATTCACTGTGGGGCAGTGGGGCTGGCATCCTGGCCTTGTTCTTTGACACCATCCTGTCTCTTCCCTCTATCTGTCAACCCTCCCTCCCATCCCCTCCCTGTCCTCTGTTTAAGCTGAGTCAGGTCCCTGGGTGCCCTTTCCACACTGCAAGAACAGCCACGGGTGGTAAAAGAATCTAGCAAGTCAGAGTGTCCCAGCGCCCTGCAAACAGCTGGCTCTGATGACAGTTCCAAGGGCAGTATTGCTGTTTCACAACACTTATCACACTGTAATTAATTTCAAAACAATGTCTCTCAAGTCCTGTGCCTCCCTGCACCAGGCAGGGAGGGAACAACCCTCCAAGGGTTTTCCGGGCCAATTAAGGCTTTGCAGCCATGGCTATGGTGCAGGGTGCAGGGGGTACTAGAGATTGTACCCAGAAAAACCTAGAGACACACCAGAGGAGCACCCGCCCATTCCCTCCCACAGCCTAGCCATGTGACGCCAAAATCCTGAGTGCCTGGAGGCACCTGCAAGTGTGGCTATCCCCTTCACAGCTGTCCCGTGTTATCTGGAACAGAGGAACATGGTGTCCAGCAACATGTTCCCTGTGTACTAAGGGCGCCGTGCTCCAGGCCACACACGGCTCTCAGCCGAGCTGGCCTTGGCCTGTAAACAGACACTGGGACAGATGGTCAACCCAAGGCAACCGTGCAGAAGGGTGCATGGATGGTCCCAAGAGCACAGGCAGCTACACACTCTAGTAACTACCCCGGAAGGGGATGGGAGGAAAGCATTCCATTCACTTACGTCACATAGATGGTCTATATTAAAAAATGGACTCTGGCCTGTGCATGATATACTCACTATTGCTTACTGCTATGGCCTGATAAGTCAACCCTTGTTTTGTAGGGGACTCTGAAGATAAAGTCATTTTCCCGGAGGATATGAGTCCATGGAATAGGAAGCATCCCCAGGTATATTTCGCTACCATCACATCCATGGTTTGGGCACCCACCTCTGTGGTTTCAGGGACCTTGGAAGCTTTCCATCCTCAAAAAAAAAATCCACACCCTTGAAAGAGTTAACTTTGAAAACCTCACTACAGACTTACTGTTCTAGGAAGCATAACACCAGGCTGTTATCAGTCACTTCTACCTTCCAGTGAATGATGCAGTGAGAAGGAGAGCAGACAACATCTGTGAAGGGAGGGGACTTGGGAAAGAGAAGGGGGTATTTCCCATGCTTGTGTTCATCCACAGAAGTCACCCTGTTGAGATCCCAGTATGCCCGGATTGTTAAAACGAGAATGGAGGGACCATGAACCCATCAGTGCTGCATACATTAATACATACTTTTACAGTATGGGCAAGGCACTGCCCCAAATTGACACTCTCCATTTCATATCTCCATGCTTGCAGAAGAGAGCTGAGGGTCTGGGCAGAACGTAGTGTTCTGCTGTCAGGACAGAGAAAAATCTTAGTCCCAGTGACTCTTCAGAACTCTGGAACCTGATACCATCTTTCTGATGACAGAAGTCCTTGTAAGACCTGTCAGAAATGACTGCAGTTATCTGGTGCCTTTCTTCTGGGACCTGTGTCATCACAAGGCTGAGCTGAGGCCTGCAGCAGGCGTTGAATGTTTACAGGAGGACTCCAGGGTTGACCTAGAGTCAATCCAATGAAATCAAACCCAAATAAACGAAAGAAGCACACATCAACCAGAGTTCGCTCTGTCACAGGGCCACTCCCAAGGCCACCCCAGTTCTTTGAGAACAGCCCATGAGATAAGCCATCAAATGTAAACCTCCTGAACTGATCAATGAGTGCTCAGTGTTCCACAGAAGATGCTGGTAGTAGAGAGGTAGTTCATTTGAGATAATCTATGCACAAATCAAAATTTTCCAGATAAAACAGAGAACTTGATCATTAAAGGGACCACAGCAGAATCCTATTTCAATGGGAAAAGGTAGCTCCTAATTTCTTCTTTTGCCTAGGGTTAAATTTTTGTGCTTTGAGTTTCCTAAAAGCAGGGCCCCTATGACAGCCACATGCAAAAGAGTGAAACTGGACCACTTTCTTACATCATACACAGAAATAAACTCAAAATGGATGAAAGACCTAAATGTGAGACAGGAATCCATCAAAACCCTGGAGGAGAACATAGGCAGTAATCTCTTCGACATTGGCCACAGCAACTTCTTCCAAGATACATCTCTAAAGGCAAGGGAAACAAAAGCAAAAATGGACTACTGGGACTTCATCAAGATAAAAATCTTCTGCACAGCAAAGTAAACAATCAACAAAACTAAAAGGCAGCCTAAAGAAAAGATATTTGCAAATGGCATATCTGATAATGGGCTAATATCTAAAATCTATAAAGAACTTATCAAATTCAACACCCAAAGAAGCCAGTCAAGAAATGGGCAGAAGACATGAACAGACATTTCTCCAAAGAAGATAGCCAAATGGCTAACAGACACATGAAAAAATGCTCATATCACTGGGCTCATATCACTGGGTGTTAGGGAAATACGAATCAAATACAAATCAAAACCACAGTGAGATACCACCTCACACCATTCAAAATGGCTAAAACTAACAAGACAGGAAACAACAGATGTTGGCGAGGATGCGGAGAAAGAGGAACCCTCTTACATTGTTGGTGGGAATACAAACTGGTGCAGCCACTCTGGAAAACAGTATGGAAGTTCCTCAAAAAGTTAGAAATAGAACTACTCTATGACCCAGCAATTCCTCTACTGGGTATTTGCTCAAAGGATACAAACATAGTGATTCAAAGGGGTACATGCACCCCAATGTTTATAGCAACAATGTGCATAATAGCCAAACTATGGACTATGGAAAGAGCCCAGATGTCCATCAACAGATGAATGGATACAGAAGATGTGGTATATATATATATATGTATATTCTGTTATATATATTTATATATATATATATATATATATATATAAAAAATGAAATCTTTCCATTTGCAACAATGTGGATGGAACTAGAGGGTATTATGCTAAGCAAAATAAGTCAGTCTGAGAAAGACAAATACCATATGCTTTCATTCATATGTGGAATTTAAGAAATAAAACAGATGAACATAGGGGAAGGGAAATAAAATAAGATAAAAACAGACAGACAAACTATGAGAGACTCTTAGCTATAGGGAACAAACTGAGGGTTGCTGGAAAGGAGTGAGCAGGGGGATAACGTAATAGGTGATGGGCATTAAGGAGGGCAGGTGATGTGATGAGCACTGGGTGTTATACACAACTAATGAATCACTAAATTCCCCCTCTGAAATTAATGATACTCTATGTTAACTAAATTGAATTTAAATAAAAAGCTGATTTAAAAAAAAAGTAAGTCCCCTACTGCTATAAGTCTCTGACCCACTGCCTGCTAGTCAAAGACTAAATGATAAAAGACCTCAAATCTGACTTCTCCGCTTACTCCCTGCCTTCTCATGAAATCCTGTCCTAGATAAGAGGGCATCTTGGATGGGCTACAAAGTATGTTTTTATTTGGCAGATGGTTGTACTAGTTAGGGTTCTACACAGAAACCAAAGCAATAGAACCAGAAACAGAACCAAAAAAATAAAGAGATTTGTTATAGTTATAATTGGTGTACGTGATTATGGAGGCAGACAAGTCCCAAGATCTAGAGTGTGAGTCAGCAAGCTGGAGACACAGGGGAGTCAGAGGTATAGCTCAGTCTAAAGATTCACAGGCTCAAGCCCCCAGAGGAGCCAATGTTGCTACTGGAATCCAAAGGCAGGAAGAAGTCAGCGTCCCAGTTAAAAGGCTGTCAGGCAGAAGGAATTCCCTTTTATTTGGGGGAGGGTCAGGCTTTTGTGCAATTCGGGTCTTCAGCTGATTGGATAAGGCCCACCTACATTAGGGAGGGCAATCTGCTTTACTCAGTCTGCTGATTTAAAGGTTAATCTGATCCAAAAACACAATTCACAGAAACACCCAGAACAATGTTCGACCAAATGTCTGGGTACCATGTGGCCCAGTCAAGCTGACACATAAAATTAAGCATTATGATGATGATGCCCATCTTTTGCAAGGGAGAATACAGGAGGAGGTGAACAGGCCCCACATGAATCTGAGGATCCCAGAGTGAACTTGGCCAACAGAGAGACCATGCTGCAGAGATGGAGCCTAACCACGGGACCCCCAGGAGGGAAACTTCTTTAGCACCAGGCCCTCTAGGAATCTCGTAGCCAGAGCTTCAGATGGACACCACAAGGACTCAGCTAGGGTTAAACTCTGTTCTACTGTTAATAGTGCCCTTGCAAGAGGTAGTCACAAACTGCTACTGCTATCAGGTGTTAAACCCGAGCTAATCTGCAGGGAAACAAATAGTATCACATCTTGGCATTTGGAGCGATTTTCTTTTCAAAGTTCCAAATTTCCCTTCTCTGCGACCTTGGACTCATGACTCCTGGAGAAAATATTAACCCTGTCTGTTCATGGATAAAAACACTGAATTAGAGAGAGTTTGGTGAGGTGTCGCCCTCGCCATCCAAGTCCCTGCCTTCCCTCCCAGGATACCTGCAGTGCTCACAGCTTGCCAGCCAGATCCTTGACTTCCTCCAGCTTTCAAGGCCATGTCTGCCCAGGCCTTTCCTGTCCTCCACCAAGAGAGGTGGCTGGTGGCTGGTGGCAGCCAGGTCCGGGTGGGTGAGCCTCTCTCCAACTTGCTGGTTTGCTGCCCTGGTCCTTCTCCTTTCCCTGGATTCACCACAACCACACTGCTATGACAGGTGGAAGCAGGAGCATTATGGGCTTCAGAACCAGTACAGTACAGTACCCTCAAGAAGCCCCGTCTCCTGGAGACCGGGTGTCCTGAGGCCGCCTAAGTCTTTCAGCACAGGGGGATGGCCAGGGGCAGCCAGGATCCTTGGCCCCAACTCCCACCCTTTCCCCGTATCCATTTCCCACTGCAATCATTGGCTTTAGCCATATTTGCTAAAAATACACCTCACTTCCTTGTTACACTTACTAATACATTCTATTTCAGGCCTGTTTGCATTCTTACTTAGAAATACCAGCATGCGTTGCAGCGAAAACTTGCAGGATGCTATAGCTTTTCCTTCAGGAAGGTTCCCCTCTGCTCTGCTGTGCTCAGCCCACAAATCGCTGCAAGGGAACTGGGTATGAAACCTTTCCTCGCTGGATGGGAATCAGTGACGTAAGGAAAGAGGCTGCCTTGGAGGAGGAAGAAAGAGGCCAAGAAGAGACTCAGCTGGGCACACAGTGGAGCTGGCGGTTCCTTCTTGGCACACCTGCCCATGGGCACACAAACCCCTCGGCCCCAGATTCACTGTCGCCCCAGAAGCAGCTACAGAGTGGCCTCTCCACGGAAGCCACACAACACAAGTTAGAAACCTGGACAACATGTAAAGAAAGCCACAAACCAGGCTGAACTCTGTGAGCCAGCCCCTGGAAGCTGTTTTCTGCGTCCGGAGCCCAGCAAAGTCATTCTTTCCACTGCACAGTGGTCCCCTTGTATGAGCTCATCCTCTCCCCAAGCTAATGTCCCTGCTGGCTTCCCTCGGCCGTTTTGGAAGAGCTCCCTGACTTTCCTGGCGTTTCCAAGAACTTTGGCTTTCTCCTATAATTATGTGGAGGATAATGACAGCTCTCCGTCTCTGATCTTTGCCTTCCTGGAGGGAAGGAGGTGGAAGTACCGTATGACCAATTTCAAAGGCCTTAATTCATGCATCCTTCTTCCTATTTTATCCTGGGAACTCCTCTATTGGCTTTCCTTTCTCCTAACACACATTTACCACATTTTCTTCTAACTGGAGATGAACCGCGAAGGGAAACAGTGACTGGGTACTGCTGGCAGCAGAGAAGCAAGGCATGAAGGAAGAGAGAGGGGAAGGGACGGTAGGGCTGGGGCCAGACCCGGGGAGGAGGTGGGAGTCTTGGGGGGCAAGCCAAGCTCAGAATGCAGCTGGTGCAATATTGATGTCTTTCTGACGGCCAAGCTCATGCGTGACAGGTGCATGGATGAGCACAGAGGGAAGCATTCAGAATGCCGGCTCTGCTCTGCCCTTTTCCAGTCTCAGGACGTGGCCTGGGTGCACACGGCTGTATTTGGAGCCATCATTGTTCCCCAGGTAGGAAATCACCTCATTAAAAATACAAAAACAATTTGAAAACAAAGCATGAGACTGAATGATGGTCCTCTCAACTAAGAGAGTTGGGAGTTTCCCAGAGTCTGGAATGGGGGGAGGGGAGGGTGCACCTTCCCCAGCTCCAGGCACACAGTGGCAGAGGCAGAGATGGTTAATGGCAGGTAAGAGAGGCTGATCCAGCCAGACACAGTAATGAAGGTTCACGAGATAGAAGGAACAGGAAGCTAAGGGTGAGTATTTCTCTAACTACATTATCTCTTTTGCACACTTAGCTAGCCTGGTGATCTGGCCAGGTAAATGATCATTGACCACCTGAAAGAGATCTTAATGTCTGAAAATCTCCCGAATCCAAGCAAGAGCAGATCTTATGCACCCATGCTTGATTCTACCCTTAGAAACAGAGAATATTGGTATAAACAGGGACGGCTCCATCACCATCACGACATCCCATTGGTGGGTTCAGATGATCAAAATAAGCCTTCACGGCTACAGTATAGCCTCGGGGAATGCCACTGAATTCAATCACATACGCATAACAAAAGACAGTCACAACCAGGGACTGTTTATCACGTGTGCCCAGTCCGCTGAGGCTTCAAGCCTGCAGAGATGCAAATATGTGTGTAATACATATGCGCATATGGAAAAAACCCACTCATACTGCAAAGAAGTTTCCCAGAACCTCATTCCTTTTCATTTTCTTCGCTATTCCTCTGAATAGCTTGTCTTGAACACTATAGCTGCCAAGACAGAAGAATTCACTGCTTGAGAAGGGGAAAAAAAAAAATTCTATTATTCAAACTTTCTTTCCTTGAGCGGAAGGAGAATAGTGAAAGGGGCTGGTGAGCTTTCTTTAGCAGGAAGAAGGTTATTTCTCCATTTAGCTTCCAGGCAGTACAAAGGAAAGTGGGATGCAGGGGAGCTGCCCTGAGCCCTCCACCAGGAGCCCCCACGCCCCTCAGCTCAGACAGGACTCCAAGAAAGGACCTACTCGCTCTCTGTGCCCCTCCCCCCACCTTGCCTGGAGCATGGGCAAGCGTGAGACCAGGGCAGGCCTGGAGGGAAGCAAGGGGAGGGAGCAGGAGCAAGTCTGTGCCAGTTCACTTCCCTCTTTTCAGAGATGCTAAGAGGATTAAAGAGGTAATTGTTGCTTCTGGAGCTCTTCAGCCATAAGACACTCTATAAATACCCGCCAGCACCCCCTCCAGGGAAAACACATTTCATTAAAGTGGAGGTGAACACTGCAGAAAGATGGGAGTGCATCGTGGAGGGATTTCCCACCATTGTGAGTGGACCCAGTAACTACCTTGTAGAGTGAGTGATCCCCCCGACTGGCATCTAATAGGCCTGTTCCCATGTGTCCCTCCAGTGTGCACTTATGAGGCACTAACCGTCTGCTTCAGGAGCAGCAGGCCACAGAGGTTAAACACAGGGGCCTCCAGCAAGGCTGGCTGGTTAGAATCCTGGTTCTGCTCGCTTACTAGCTGTCTGACCTTGACAAGTCACTTAACTAACCTCTGTGCACCTCATGTCCCCCCCCCCCCCATGATGAGGGGATGACACCAGAACCCACCTCACAAGGTCACTGGGTTGGTCTTTGTCCTGTGGTCCACCGAGAGATCTAGAAAAGGCACAGCTATGCAACTTGCCTACCAAATGTAGGGCTCTAATGTCTTTTATTTCCTCTTTGGGTATTTGAGTAGGCTATCATTATATTAAAAACGAGGTGAAGGAGGAAGGATTGTTCAACTCGATGTGGACTGAGCACTCACTCCCATGGAAAACAGAGAAGGAAGGACAAGTCCCTGAGTTTCCCAGAGCCCCAACAAGGAAGGGTGTAGGGGTGTTTTTATCTTTAGCTGCCAGGCAATGGCATACAAAGGGAGTGGGGAGAAGCAGATTTATCACAGGCACTGTTTAGAATTGCCAGGAGAGAGTGGTAATAAAGCAGACTGACTTTTAGTTGATGTTACTATTGTCCTAAGTTCTGTATGGACAATCCCCTCCCATAGCTCCTGCCCCCAACTCTTCCCTGTGCCTCAGTCCACCTGCCCACGCACACCAGGGGCTCACAGGAAAGAGACACGACCCCTCACTTGAATCTTCTACCAGGAAGCCCTTAGTACATCCTGGGCAGTAGCCGGCTTCCCTCCTTGCAGGTTCTTGGGCTGTATTTCCTGTAAAGCAAAGAGACACCTGCAGTCGGCAGTCGGTCAGGCCCTGGTGGGAATCCCTGCCCTGCATTTAGATGAGCAGCTCAGACCAGAGGTTCCAAAAGTGTGGTCCCTGACACCAGCAGCAGCAGCACGTGGGAACTCATTAGAAATGGAAGCTTTCCAGCTTCATGCCAGAGCTCCCTCCTGAATCAGAAATGCTGGGGTGGAGGAGGACCCCGGCAGCCCGTGTTTTAACAAACCTTCCAGGGGATTCTGATGCGCGCTCAAGTTTGAGAACCACAAGCTTCAAGAAACTTACCTGGATTTTCCAGAGTCACAGTTTTCTTATTCAGTAACAGGGGTTAACAATGCTCATCCTGTCGGGCTACAGTGTAAGATTTAAATGAGATAATATATGTCATGCACCTGGTACAGTGTCCCAAACTCAACACAATGTACCTGTTATTATCAACAGTCAGCCGAACACACTCAGAAACAGCTAGAACGAGCGTGGAATCCATGGCAGCCCTGAAGCTCTGGGAAGTGGGTTAAAGGACAGTCAGAGGAGAGAAGTTGAAGGGAACTAGCAGATATTACTGTGCATTACCCCCAGGACACCCAGCATCTTGGGGTCACTATCCTATGTGATCCTACCAAGTCTCACTCCTTGAACACCTTGGGAGTTGGGAGTGCCAGGGAATAGAAGTGTACCCCCATTTTATTATTAAAATAAAGATAGTATGAGTTTTGAGGGACTGCCTCCAGAGAGGCGAGACGTGTCTGAATTCAAATACTGGTATTTAAAATGTGTCACGGACGCATGTAGAATGTTTTCTGAATTACTGACGGGTATTTTTGGTAAGGAATGGTGGTAAGTAGTATCACAGGCTGACTGACAGAGCGTCTGAATTTGAGAGCTAAGGAGAGCGCCCACTGGAAGGATCCCATCATGGATTATAAACTGCCATTACCTGAAATAATTCTGGAAGAAAAGACGAGGGCCTCCTCACAGCCAGATGTGGTGGATACTGTCAAGAACCTGGTCCCTCCTGCCTCCCTCAACCTCCTCCCTTTGGCTCCCGACACACACCTGCCCTGGTTCACAGGAATTCCTCTGACCCCCTTCCCGGCTCCTTCTGCAGGCTCCTCTCTCCTGGCCCATGTGGCTGCCATGCCCCGGCCTGTCTCCTAAAACCCCACTCATCCTCTCTGGGGTCTGTGCACAGGAAGACAGAGGAAGGGGACACAGCTCCCAGTTGGAGGCCACCTCTGAATCTATTATTCACTCTGTCACCCAAATGGATATAGGAGTAGACGACAAAGAAGAAAGTCTTCCCCTCTGTGCCTTCTTTTGGGCAACCACATTGGCCCGGACACCAGATCTTCCTATCCACCCACCTACATCCCTCCACCTGATGGTCCACCAGCATCTCAAAGTCAAGACACCTGAAAGTGAACCCATCAACCTTCCTCTAAGTACATTCCTCCTCCTGTGTGGTTCCTTCCAATTCTATAGTAACAGGACGTGGAGCCGAAGAAATGAAGGGCTGGGTCTACTAGGAACAAGGACTGACAAGCCTATGTGAAGGTGCTGACAAGGTCAGACAATGGGGTGCTAATAGGAAAATAGTTGTAGTGACCCCTAAATTCAAGTTCAAAGTACAGTACAAAAATGTAGGTGGAAATACTTACAACATTCAACATCAAATTACTAGCTTACTTCCACCCGTCACCTTCGAAACAAACCAAGACGATATTAACCCTCCCGACAGGCACCGGAAACAAAAAGTCCTGACCTGACAAGAGAATTTTTGGTAAAGAAATGTAACCATCTTCAAATAAGAAGTTGTGGCATGTAATGTATACAGTGAAATATTCAGCCATAAAAAACAAAAAGGCCTATCATTTGCAGCAACATGGATAGAACCTGAAGGCATTATGCAGAGTGAAATAAGTCAGAGAAAGATAGGTACTGAATGATCTCACTTCTATGTGGAATCTTTAAAAAACAAAACAAAACAAAACAAAACAAAACAAAAAAAACCTCAGGAAAAAATATAAGACTAGTGACCACCAGAAGTGGACAGTGGGGTGGGGGAACGGGAGGACGTTGGTCAAAAGGTACAAACTTCAAGTCATAAAATACATTAAGTCCTAAAGATGGAACACATGGCATGCAAACCGTAGCAAACACGGATGATGGAATACGGGGCAGTTGTACAGAGAGCAAATCCTAAGAGCTCTCATCACAAGGAACACAATTTTTTCCTTTTTTTCTGTTTTTTTTTTTATAGTGTCTCTATGAGAAGATAGAGGTTAGCTGAACCTACAGTGGTTATCACTTCACTATATATGGAAATCAAACCAGGCCTTAAAGGTATACAGTGATATACAGTAATTATTTTCAACAAAACTAGAAAAAAATCAATTCATACTAATTATATAGGATCCTCACTAGTTTCCAATTTCACTACATGGTAACACTGTAATCATCCTTACACATTATGCGCAGGCTCATGGAGCTCCTCCCCCTATTTTGGATTGGTCCAAAATAGATGAACACTCATGACCTCCCAGCACCCCCCTTTGCTAGACATCCTAGTTCCGGGGACCATTAGCCACCATTTAGAAACCTGGGATTCACCCCAGACTCTTCTCTCTTCCTCATGACCTACCATGAAGTGCAAACTCATGAATGCCCTAAATTCTACTTCCTAGACTGGGCCCCAATCAACACTGGCCCCACCAGCCCTGCCCCTCCCTCACATGCCCCCCACCCACCCACCCACACTTCCACAGCTCAGGGAGCCTGCTTGGATTTTGTCAGTGAATGCTTCCTGTTTAATGTCCACTATGCTTCCTGTTCCCCCAAAGTGGGAAGGAGGAACCACTCTAAACCACACTCTTCCTGAAATCTACCTCTACAACTATATTAAGCATGATTCCTTTGACATGATAGTAAAGGGAGGGAGAAGAAGGCAATTTCTATCCCCACAAACACATCTGTGTTATATGCCCGAGGTCAGACCTAGGACAGAGTAAAACCACATGAATACCCAAAGGAACTGAAAGCAGGGACTTGAACAGATACTGATCTATGTTCATAGCAGCGCTGTGCACACAGCCAAAACGTGGAGGCAACCCAATTGCCCATTGTTTGAATGGATAAATGAAATGCAGTCTCCCCATTCACCAGAGTATTATTCAGCCTTAAAAAGGAAGGAAACTGACACCTGCTACAGCATGCGTGAAACTTGAGCCCATTATTATAAGCAAAATAAGCCAGACACAAAAGGTACTGTTTGATCTCACCTACACGAGGTACCCACGGTAAGTCAAATTCATTGAGACAGAAAGTAGAATGCAGGTTCTAAGGGCTGGAGGGTGAAGGGATATGGGAAGTTATGGCTTAATTGGTATACAGTTTCAGTTCTGAAGACAAAAAGTGTTCTAGGGACGGATGGCAGCGATGGTTACACAGCACTACGAACGTACTTCATGTCACTGACCTGCATGCGTAAAAATGGTAAAGGACATGGTATGTATATTCTACTACGATTTATTCTTTTCGGATTTTGTTTATTCATTTATTTGAGAGAGAGCACATGTGAGCAGAGGGAGGGGCAGAGGGAGAGAGAGAATTTCAAACAGACTCCACACTAAGGGCAGAGCCCACCACAGGGTTAGGATTAGAGCTCATGACCCCGAGACCATGACCTGAGCCAAAACCAAGTTGGACACTTAACCAACTGAGCCACTCTGGTACCCCCATACTACAGTTGAAATAATAGGCTTTAAAAATACTCCTGAAAGAGGTACTAGTTAGGGACCCCTATCACAGAGGAGCCAGAGGCCTCCCCCGGGGCATTTGTCGGCAAAATAGCCAGCCTCCCCTCAGACCTGGAAGTGGAACCAAAGTACAAAGTGAATTAAGAAAAGTGTCTTTAAAAAAAAAAAAAAAAAGCCTTTTTATTGTATAGCAAAATACTTCAAATCACATAAACATATTGATTATTGAATTCACACATTCAATCCTATTAGCATATAGGGCATGTTTCGTTATAAACTAGCACTAGTTTAAAAATAGACCCCAGAGCTGCCTTTTTGGGACGTAGAATTCTGAGAAAGCCATTCTACAAGACGCTCCACCAGATTCCCACACAACAACGGCAGGGCCTTCTAAGCAGCCTTCCTAGATCAAATCTCCATCTGTCTCTACAGAACGATCTGTACAAATTTCAGATCCTTTTCCCCACCAGTTAACCCCTTCCTGTCATTGCCCGCAACCCGCGGAATGAAGTCCGGCTCTGGAGTGTGAGACGTGGCTGCTGGGCTTCCAGGAGAGTGAGCTCTGGACTGTGTAGTTAGTTACACAGTGGACCAAAGCCTACCTCCACCCTCAGTCGGAGGACCTTCTGTCCATCTCAACCTCTCTGGTCTTGGTTTTTCATCTGTAAAATGAAGACAGCAATAGTCCTACCTCTGAGAGTTGGTATGAGGGGTAAAGGAACCCATGTCTGTACATGCTCAGTGTCTTGCATCTAGTAAGGACCATGGAAGTCTTACAAGGGCCTTTGTGATGTGACCCAGCCTACTCTCTCCCAGTGCAATTTCTGACCTTGCTTCCCATGCAGCGCATTTTCACGAACACGCCACCTTGGGAATGCCTTCAGCCTCCGCATGTGCTGTTCCCTCTGCCCATACGTCCTCTTCCCGCTGCCCCGCATGGGCCTCACAAATGCTTTAAGCGGTGTCACTTCACCACTGATGGCCATCCTGACTCCCACATGGACTTATGCCCACTTTCCTGGGTTTCTGTTGACACTTATGATCCCTACCTTGGCTACTTACCAGCTTACCTGCCTCCCCAGTTCATGAGCAGCAGGTTCCCAGGGGGCAGGAAACGTGCTGTGTATCCCCGTGCACTGACCCTCAAGCAACGGGCCTGGCACACTCATAGATGAATGAATGAATGAATGAATGAATGAACAAACAAATGAATGCTGTGCAGTAAAGTGTGAGACTGTGCCCAGGAATGAAGGTCGGAAGAAAGGAGACAGGTGGGGCAGCCAGAATGGAGCTGCATGAGGCCTCCATGGAGGAAGAGGGGTGTACTCGGGAGAGAGGAGGAAGAGAAGCAAGGTTTTTAATCACAGGAAGCAAAGAATCAAAGGACACAGGGATGCGGTGTACAGGCCACTGAGCCTCACGGGTTTCACCAGGGCCCAAACCATCAATGCCCGGCACAAATTTAGACCCAGAGAGACCAGTGATGGGGAAGAACACAGACAACATGCAGTCTGTATCTTTACAAGCCCTCACAGCTCAGTAAAGGGAGTTACACACCCAAAGTGGCTGCAGCCTGACAAAAAGAGAGTCAGAAAGGCAGAGACCTCTCGTACTGAATGGGGACTGGCAGTCAAGCTCCGAATCATGCCTTTGCAACGTGTCTGTCCTTGTTCTACACTACTAACCAAGGAAGAAATCGGAGACCTGTCCAGCAGGTGGTGAGCCCAGGCGGTGGGGAGAAGTGTCCCCAGCCCTGCCTTGTCCTGAGTCTCAAGAACTTACAAGCTAAGGGGTCTTGGCTGGCAGCCTGGCAGTCAGGTGAGCTCCTGACTTGGGCATCCTCAGGCTTTGGGGTGCTCTACTCTAGTCAAAGAGCCAGGACACATTTCACATGGTTGGTCACCTGATAAGCAAAGACAGCCCCATGCCGGCCACTAAAATACAGGTTCGGCATCTTCAATGAGGTGCTGTTTCCAGTTAGAAGTCAACAAGGAGAATACATGATCTCGGGCCCAGAAGGGAAGGTGACAGAGAAATCCTAAAGGCAGCAGCCCCCCTACGTACAGAACTCACTGATGCAGCCAGGGCCAAGTCCCACTCCCCATGGGGAGTGAGCTTGCTCCCCACAGCCCGCAGTGGGCCTGCCCACAGGCAGACACTCTGTGATCAGTGAACGGCCACTTGGCCCCCAGCTTTGGATCGATACTGACAAAGGAGAACAAACTAAAAATAAACAGAGGAAAACACACAGTGGGGAGAAAGAGGAGAGGGAGCAGAGAGAGACAAGAGGATGTGTCTGGCGCTCTGACTTTGGGAAGGCTAGTGGGACCCCTTGCCCCCACACAC
This sequence comes from Mustela nivalis, assembly GCF_964662115.1. Taxonomy (NCBI): domain Eukaryota; kingdom Metazoa; phylum Chordata; class Mammalia; order Carnivora; family Mustelidae; genus Mustela; species Mustela nivalis. The sequence goes on along the minus strand of NC_139026.1, from coordinate 121,742,597 downwards.
ACACCCTGAGGCCCTGGTCAGTACAGAGGTAGGGGTGCACTGGGCCAAGGTACATACTTCAAGATAGGACTGGGTTTCTTGGGATTCAAATGACATATTCAGTATTGGGGGGAAAGATTTACAATAGGAGAAAATGGCCAGGACACAGCATTTAATGACAAATGGAAGAAACAATACATAGTAGGAAAGTAATTGTGTTAACCATGCATATAAAAAGCCTGGAAGATACATTTTTATAACTTAACAGTGGTTATGTCTAAGGATGAGAGTCAATTTTCATAATCTTCTTCAAGTCTTTATCATACAAGGGGTAGGGGGAAGCACACATTCTTTCATTTACAAAGCAAGCCTACATGTACTGTATAGAGTCAAAGTTTTCAAAGGCATTACAGAAAGTCATCATAAAATCTAAAAGGCAAAAGTAAGCCTCAAGGCTAGCTGTTTTATATAATAATGGACATTCTGCAATAATCCAAAAGAATCTAATCATCTGGTTGCTTACTAATATGTGAACATTTGGAATCATTGAGACGTATTGTTGGAGCCAAAGAAAAATCCAAAGCAATGAAACAGAAATTTACCATCCTCTCTTTTTGGTATTCAGCCATTTACTTCAATATCAGAATATGCTCTGAAGAAAATGTTCAATACTTAACGGCAAAAAATAATAATAATAATAATAATAATAACCTGGTAAACCAAAAAAGTGAGAACAGAGAAAAAAAATCTGCCAGGAATAACAAGGTTCTATGAGAACCAATTATATAAAAAGGCTTAAAAGAATAATTGAACATGTGCATTTTCCAAATCCCTTGAAAGGGTCATTTCAACTAAATTGTGCTCCAAGTAAAATAAAACATTATTTTCTCCAGAAGCTGCAAAATTTAAAAACCGGATTCTTAAAACCTTATTCAATAATATTATACTATAAGCATGTTTGCCAACGCATTTTATTATATTAGCTTTTCCTGGAGAATGATCTCAGGGTTCCCACATAGTAAGCAGTTGTTACGCAGTTATTTAAGAACTAGTAATTCCTGTGAAAGGTGTGTCTTTTATTTTTCCAGATCTATGGCAGAAGGTGGCCAACCAAATAAGGGAATATTATGCAAATGTTCCTTTCTTGGCTCTGCCCCAGCGAAAGTAGTGATGGTAATTCCAGCAGCCTGCCCACCGCTAAGGGAAGGCCTGGCTCAGAGGGAAGAGTTAACTGTGAGTTAGTTACTTAGACAGGCTGAAACCCAGAGGCTTTTAAGTGGGAAAAAGGGAGGCTGGGGGGGACCTCTATCTTCTAACCTAGAAGGCTGGATTCGGCTCGGGAGTATAAAAACGCTGGGTGGTTTTTCTCTCCCTAAATAGAAACAAGGCCATGTTCCCACTTCAGAGAAGCTCCTTCAGCTCAGCGGGACCCTGGGCTTCAAGGGTCCCAGAAACATAAGGGGCTCCTGCCTTCTGCACCATGACCCTCTCCTGACCCCACCTCCTCAGTGTCAGGGGAGAGGCAAGTCCTCATTCCCTGGAAATGTCTCCCTAGGGAGAAGTTGACTTCATTTCCATCAGCATGAATGACCCACCTTTCCAGCACGGTGCTGTGCAGGCTGCACAGGGCAGAGGAGATTTGGTTAAGAGGCTCCTAATCCTTGAATAAAAAGAGGCACCACCAGCCCTCCAATACATCCTTATTTGCTTGCCTGAATCCAAAAAAAAAGAAAAAAGAAAAAAACCACACAAAAGGAAAGAATGACAAAAACTGAGGCTAATTCCCAAGTCTTCTGGAAATTCTGGTTCAGAAAGGGGCAGTTGTGGTCTGGGATTTGGGTGTAGACCAGACTGAGGGCCCCTGTAAGCCTAAACCCACAGCACGTGTCCCTGCCACATGGCTGGAGCAGGGAGGTCATGGGCAGCAGGAAGGGCCCCCACCAGGGGCCACCTCAGTCCTGGAAAATGCAGGACAGTGCTCCCTCCTTGCCTCCGGGCTGCCAAACAGACTCTGTTTGGCACTGTTCTCAGCCCCAAGCCTGCCGCCCTGGAAAACCTCTCCTCCCCAACAGGGGACCCCCTCGTTGCCCCACACTCAGCTCCCACTACAGCTGGAAAGCAGCCTCACCCCAACAAGTGCTCGCAAAGTTCTGGGCCCCCCTTGCCACAGGAGCCCGCAATCTGGCTCTCTTGTCTCCCTGGAATACTTCACCATTTTAAAAGCACTTTTAAAAAAAATTTTTTTTTGAACAGGGGCACCTGGGCGGCTCTGTCAGTTGAGCATCCAACTCTTGGTTTTTGGCTCAGGTCATGATCTCGGGATCATAGGATTGAGCCCCAAGATGGGCTCCACACTCAGCACGGAGTCTGCTTGAGACTCTCCCTCTCCCTCTCCCTCTGCCCCTCCCCCTGCTCATGCACTCTCTCTCTCTCTCAAAATGAATAAATACATCTTTTTAAAAATATTTTAACAAAATCAGCAGATCATAGGAATGACAAGACAATAGCAACATCCTGGTTATGATATTGTGTTATATTTTTGTCAGAAAACATTGCCCCATTGGAGGAAACTGTATAAAGCGTATACAGGATCTCTCTATATCATCCCTTATAACTTCATGGAAATCTACAATTACCTCAATCAAATTTCAATTTAAAAAAAACCCCAAAGAACGTATTTTATAAGCTTCACAGAAATAAAGACCAATCAAGAGGTCATCCTACTTATGGATGCTCCTACAAACCAACCCTGCTCTCCAGTAGTAGAAGCTTCTGCAGTACGTGTATTCAACAAGTGTGTACACCATCCCTCTGTGTGCTGGTTACTGTACCAGGCATGACAAGGTCTGTCTCAACTGATGTTCTCAGAAAGTAAACAGTGACAAGAGAAAAGTGACTGAGGCGGCCCTTGTGTAATGGACAGTTTCATTATTTTTAATAGAGGTGAAAATACTTAGGTACACAGTAAGCAACTGCACTGTTTGGGTTCAGTTATTTTCAAGTCACAATTTGTCAGTGCCCAGAGTTCCACCTGTCGGGAAAACACGAGCATGGATTCCCAGCCACCAGCTCACTGTGTGCCACACGCTTAAACATGGCAGCCTCTTTCTGTTCCTTCCAAGTATTTATGAGCAAGTTTCTTAAGTGGCTGAGGGGGAATACAGTATTTGGTTTGCTTTTTTTTTTTTTTTTTTTTTTTAAAGTGACCAAAACCTTGTGTGCCTTTTAGCAGGAAAGTTCCAGAGATCTTAAAGAAAAAAACATGTTCCTGGCCATGACAATCCTCGCTCAACGCGTTGCTTTGTTTGGCAGCTGCTGTTTGTCTAGATTGGGTATAGGTCTCAACTCATGTAAACAGCCCTTTGGAGCCATCCAGTGACCATCCTGTAACTCAGAAGGGCCAAAGGCACGGTCCCAGCCACAGATTCTTCTCAAAAGGCAAAGGTTTAAGGCACCAACAATCTCCCTTAGTATATTTAGAGCTGACTGTACTTACCAAAGTATTTCTAGTCCATTATCTCATTTGCTCCTTATAAGGCTTGTCAATACTTCTGCATGAAAAAACCAAAGCTAACTCAAGTATTTGTCAATTCTTGGTTACTCGGGAATTGATGATTCACGATTATGTTAGCCTTTTGGATGCCTCCTCCTATCCTACATGGCATTTTACCACCTCTCTACCAGTGGATTGGCCATAGCTTGAGTGACAGAGAATGAGACTTGAGTCAGAGAGGTGAGGTTAGAGCCCAGCTCCATGACTCAGTGGGTGGCCCTGCTTGAGCCTCTGAACCTCTGTCTCTTCGTCTAGAACAGGGGGGTAACACCCACATTGCAGGGCTAAAGCAGTCATTAAATGCGACACCTAGATAGCACACGCTGTGATTGTTCACAGTATTAGCTCTTCTGTCAAAAGTTAGTTTTAAAATAAGATTGGTTCCATAGAAACAAGAAGTAACAACTAAAGTGAAATTTCTTGATTATCAAAGAATTCATATTATCTACAAGAATCCCTGAATTCATGGGCAATTGAGGACATCTGATCATCTGTAGCTGCTACAGAAATGCCCAGATGACCAAGAGGATTTCTTTTTTATTTTCATTTATATGAGTTAGTAAAGAAATGTTCCATTATCTTACCCTTCAGGGAGAAATCCATTAAAAAACTGCATGTAACTAAAATCCACAGAACACTAAGTACAGTGTGTTCTCATCATATTTCCACATTTTAGTTGTACACACAAACTCAGAATTTAGGAAAGCTGATTCTCTGCCCATGTCTAGAACTACTGGGACACAGGTATGCTGTTTAATCTAACCTGCTTAAAAGAATGGCCTTATAAACCATATATAAGTGGCCAAATTTCAAAGAATATCAAACATGAGAAAACATGTTTGGAGTGAATATATTGACCGCTCCCTTCTGCCCTGTCCAACATTAGCCACTAACACTAAACTTCTCAAATTACAGTCCGTGCACCAGGAAGTAGGTGGAGCCACAAGGTTACCACAAGGTTACAAGAGCGCATCTTCCTAGAACATCGGCGTTCCTGAGTGGGAGCCCATGAAACACCCCGAGATGCCCAAGTTCATGTGTTTACCACTCTCTGAACTTGAGAGCAAGGGGAAGACTGAAAAGCACTACTGAGGGGCATCTGGCTGGCTCAGGTGGCAGAGCAGGCAACGCTTGACCTCAGGGTTGTGAGTTCAAGCCCCAGAGCTGGAAGGAAGGGAGGGAGTGAGGGCAGGGGAGGAAGGAAGGAAAAAGGAAGGAGAGAGAGAAGGAGAGAGGGAGGGAGGGAGGGAGGAAAGGAAGACACACAACACTACTGAGGGTGAGGGAAAGACCAGTTTACAGAACACCCGTCTGCCAAGGCCTATGCTAGGTGTTTGCACATCAGTCATCTTAATTCCACACTTAGTCATTCAACAATCATGGGAAGAAGACAGGGAAGAGCCAGTGACTTTTACTACTGTTTAGAGATACATTTTAACTAGGCTTTCCAAGCCCTGCTCAGCATTAACAACACATCCTTCAAGTCATGGGCCCTAGATGAGAAAATAAAAAGTTCCAGGAAAACGCCAGCAGCCACCTCAGACATGAGAAAATCAGTTGATATAGATACAAAATGTGCTGGCAGGTTATGAACTTTGTTTCGTTAAAAAGGGCAACTTCTGAATATAAACATATGACCAAATTTACTAATAAATACTAATAAGCCCCAAGATGTGATACATTTTGTTAAGAACCTCTGTTAATATTTCGTTAAGAACCTCTTGGAGGGGTACCTGGGCGGCTCAGTTGTTAACCTGACTTTGGCTCAGGCTGTGTTCTGGGGGTTCTGGGACGGAGCCCTCCGCCTCCCAGCAGGGAGGCTGCTTCTCCCTCTTCCTCTCCTTCTACCCCTCCCTCCACTTGTGCTCCCAAATAAGTAAAATCTTTTTAAAAAGAACAAAAAGAAGCTCTTAGAGTTTATTTGGTTTCCCTAACCCAGGCAGGCAGGAAATAAATTTGCTCCTGACACAAATTTCAGCCACTGTTTGCTCAACAGAATCTTGCCAAGAGACCTTCTTTGCTGTAGTGCACACTGTCTCTCCCCAGCCCAGTCAGAACATTCCTTGACCCTACTGCTGCTAAGCGCCGCCCTCTGAGTTCTTCTCACCAACATGAAAGGACCCCATTACTGCACTGGACAGAAATAAAAACTCCTTGACTCACCTTGGCCTGTTGAGCTGGTGGGGCCTGACCTCCCACCCATCATCTATGGAATAACACGCACGACACAAAAATCGTGTGTCATGAACGCCAATGAAATATACAAATACCAGATATTTTTGTTGTCCTCATGACTATCGTATTTTACACCCATTCTGATAGACTGCCTTGAGACTCCCACAGATGTGGTCAAATGCCCAGCAGCAGTTTAAAAAACTTTAAACAGGCTAGATATACAAACTGTCAATTTGGTAAAACCTGAAAAATTATTCGTCATGAAATTAACAGAATCTGGGCTTTGGCAGAACACTAAACCCGCTATAAACATACACTCTTCTTCCGCTGACTCAGCAAGGAGCCAGAGCTCAGGCTGTGTGCAGAAGATCTAAGAAGTATTGGCTGAGAACATTCGTGCAAAGTGGACACCAGAGGACCGTTTACTGTGTGGTTAGAAAACGGATTTGCTTCCAAGAAAAGCAATTCTTTGGTTTCTGTGACAGGCAACAAACTTCTTCCATCAAAGCTGACATGGCAAAGGAATGCAGTCTCCACCCAGGGTGACTGGTCTTCTGTTAGAAGCACGTAGGGTCCCCAGTCATAGGGGAAGAACACACCCCACATTACAAGTGATTTCACAGGCTGCCACACTGCTTTTAGACACGCTTACTCTACAAACATCCCCCCAAACTGGCAAAAGGCATCAGAGAATTTGTTCCATTATCCGCTCTCACCTCTGCATCCCTGTGGTTCTTACTTCCACTCTGGCAATGAACTTCAGAAAGAAAACACAACCTAGTGTGAGGACCGGACCTAGTAGACCCTCACAGTGCCTAGATCCCTTGCACCAGGCTTGCTTGTAGCCGCTTAATAAGCCTCACTCTCTGCAAGGTGGCTTTACTGTGCCAGCAATGGACACCGCAAACAGTCACACCATCAGGGAACTAGTTGCTCCAGTAACCCCCACAGCCAGGCCCAGGGATGTCACACATTCCTGTAAGGCCATGACAGACAGGCGGCAGACTAGAAGAGCTCACCTACCAGGAAGCAGAGACCACATTCTCCTGAGTTCACCCTGAGATTCCAAGAGAGAACAGCTCTGACCAAGTCCCAAATGGCCACTCCTCCCAGATGGCCCAAGTCTCTTAAGCAGTGGGCAACAGGAAAACACACTGGCAAGCCTCCATGGCCATCACCTTTCCGTGTATCCCCTAGGATGACAAAGGACCCCTGGGATCCCTGAATGTTTCCTTACTATTCTACAGAGAGCACTTTATTGGGATTATAAAATAAGGATCTTCATTACTTTGTTGTTGTTGTTGTTTTGTTTTGTTTTTTAACTTAAATCTGACTTCTGGTGGTTTCTTAACTAAATCACAAACCTACGCTTGTTTGTGAATATGCTGGCTCCAGATAGATCTGTATTTTGGTCTTTAGTTGCCAGGAAAATTCCAGACTCCCAACTCTGGCTGCCAGTCTCTGTGTTTTTATTCCATCAAATCTGAGCAAGACTTAAGCGGTGGGCGAAGTAGAGATGCGAGAAGCACGTTGACCGTCACAATTTCCTACAGCCTTTGATCTCCGTTTCTCCGGTTTCACCAGAACTTAATGGAACTGAAAGGAACGGGGCAGCAGGGGCGGGGGTGACTCTGCCTTTAAAAAATCATGTCATCATTGAAATTTTAAAAAATAACTGTATTAATATTTCATCTGATTCAGAAATGGTAAAAGAGGGGCGCCTGGGTGGCTCAGTGGGTTAAAGCCTCTGCCTTTGGCTTGGGTCATGATCCCAGGGTCCTGGGATCGAGCCCCGCGTCGGGCTCTCTGCTCCGCGGGGAGCCTGTTTCTTCCTCTCTCTCTCTCTCTGCCTACTTGTGATTTCTCTCTGTCGAATAAATAAAAAAAAATCTTAAAAAAAAAAAAAAAGAAATGGTAAAAAAGAAATCTGCCAGTAAAAGACCAGAATGAGAAAAAAAATAAACAGAGGAGAAATGTTGCAAATGACCACATCATTTACCGTGGGAACATCTCTATAGTGTTTTAAGAAAGTAATTGTCTTGAAGATACTATTGAGCACTATGGGGGGGAGGTTTCAATTTCCTATACCTAATATGTCACAGTAAAGGGACAATGTACACTTAACCACTTACTGAGTGGAAAAAAAGTAACAGACTTCTCAGAGTAATATCTATGGTCATAGTCACAAATCATAGAGATAACATGATCCCCAAAGCAGCCCCACTGTTGTGAAGACAAACTATAATGGTCAAATCAACTTGTGATTTATTCTCCTAAATTCTGGTCTCCTGCCCACGTAGTAATAGATTGGGGGGCTACTAAAATGTGTTTCTTTATTTGAAATTTAACTGAAGAGATAATGAGATTATGGTAAAATGACATTCTGAGCACTGTAGCCAAAGAATGAAAGTGAGAATTTACCCCTCTTTATTATCCTACGGGTCACAATACTATGCACAAACTCGGCTTGAACATGCAGGAAGACAGATCAGCAGTTAACCTCCCTCCTGACCTCAGCGGGGTCTGCTCTCACCTCCCTCCCCGGGGCCCAGTGCATAAGCCTTCTCCCCCTTGATTGTCATCTCCTTGTTGTCTGTCCCTTCAAGCAGCTCCATGAAAAAGTTGGACCTTAAGGCTCCCACTGACAGCCCCTAAGATAGCACCTAGCATATCAGATTGGCATACTGGTTCAATAAGCACCTGAGACTGAATTACTGAACTTGAGAGCTTCTGAGAAAGGAAATGGAGAGGATGACCTCACCCTTTCATGATGCATTCAACTGGCTTCCCTCTGACACCTGCTCTTGGTCTAGTTCAATGTCAAGGGGTATGCCCAGACAGATTCACTTTTGTTGGTGGGTTGTCTTCTACAGGATTCCAAAAGTCAACACAATAAAAAAAATCCATTGCAGACAGATCCATTCTTACACCTACTCCCAACCCCTACATTCCCTGCTCACTGCTACAGTCCATGTCTGTATTCGTTTCTTATCTTTCCAGTGTTTCCCTACGCAAACATAAGCAAATTCCCCTATATATCGCCAGATCCCCATCTCTCTTACACGAAGGTTCCATAGTCTACACACCAGTCTCCAGCTTGTTGCTTCCACATGGCAATGTAGCTGGACACCATTCCACATTGGAACACACATCGTTACTCTCTCTTAACAACCACACAGCACCCACTGCACACGGACACCATCCTTCAACCACTCCCTCACAGAGACTGCCATATACCTGGTAACTTTGGGTGGCTGGTGTTACACACAAATCTTCAGTACTAATCTTGTACAGGTGTCACCTCAAGACGCATGCAGGTGTGTGTGTGAGAAAAACTCCTGGAAGAGGATATCTGTAATGTTGGTTTACACTGTAGGGTTGTTAAGAAATACTGTTGGGTATTATAAAGAGATGGTGATAGCTTCAATGTATATATGTGCTACGGGGCACTGGAATTTTTTTCCATTCTTATCAAGGGGAGTGCTAACCTGATTCTTCGCTTTCATAAAACACAGACCCTTTGGAAGTTTCAATCGATGCAGCATTCCCCAATGGTAGCCGGAGTTTAGTTTCCTATTCTACTTCCACCCATCAATTTTCTAGGCTAACAGATTTTCCCTCTAGTAACCTATTAGAGGAAAACAAGCCCTCTAAAAAAAGCCTTGAAAGCCTAGTTAATATGGGTGGAATTAAATTTTTATAAGAATATTCAGGGATTCTAAATCAGCAACAAATACTTTTTTTTTCATCACAATACCCAAAATGACATGGAAAGAAAAACATAAATGAATATTTAAAAACCTCATTCATTCCAATGCAGAGACCCCCAAAAGTAGTTGATATTCTGAGTTTTTTTAGTAATTCATGACTTGACTTTTTTTTTCATAGTGACAATCTAAAATTAGAAAATGATGCCTATTTGCAGAATTAATGAAAAGGTCCTTTTCCCACCCCTTCTACAGAAGGCACTGAGGAAATCACATACTTTCACAAGAGAATCTCGGCTCTAAAAAGCTGACCCTTTGACTTCCAATATTTATTACAGTCCAGGAGCACAAAAGCAATGATCTCCTTTTGTTCCAATATATACTTCACGAAATACAAATATACTCGACTCTATTCCTTTGTTTGATACAGTTTTGTAGGATCTGTTTAATATATTTCAAAACCATGTATCATGGATAATACAATGTTCTCTCTGTATGTGTGAATATAAACCAATTCTAGGGACAGTTAGTTACTTTAATCAATAACTCACCAAGACATGCTCAAGAATGTTTTTAGCTGCTTTATTCACAAAAGCCCCAAACTGGAAATAATCAAATGTCTACCAAGTATAGAATGGGTATCTGAATTTCATACAAAGGATGTGCACCCAAATGTTTATAACAACAATGTCTGCAATAGTCAAACTATGGAAAGAACCTAGATGTCCATCAACAGATGAATGGATAAAGAAGATGTGGTATATATATACACAATAGAATACTACGCAACCATCCAAAAAAAACCCCAAATCTTGCCATTTGCAACGATGTGGATAGAACTAGAGGGTATTAAGCTGAGCGATATAAGTCAATCAGAGAAAGACAATTATTATATGATCTCATTGATATGAGGAATTTGAGAAACAAGGCAAAAGATCACAGAGGAAGGGAGGGAAAAATGAAACAAGATGAAACCAGAGAGGGAGACAAACCCTAAGAGACTCTTAATCTCAAGAAACAAACTGAGAGTTGCTGGATCCAGTGGGGGTGGGTAGGGGGTAGGAGGGTTGGGGGACTGGGTAATAGACATTGAGAGGGTATGTCCTATGGTGAGTGCTGTGAATTGTGTAGACTGATGAAACCTGTACCCATGAAATAATATATTATATGTTAATGATTAATTAATTAATTAATTAAATTTCATACAATGGAATACTACAGAGCAATGGGGAAAAAATGAACAATTTATACAACATGAATGAATCTCACAAAACTTAAGTATGATTCCATTACATGGAATTCAAATCGGCAAAACTAATTTGTGGTGACAAAGGTCAGAACAATAATTACCTTTAGGAAGGAAGGGCATAATTCTGACTGAGGAAAAGAGTACAAGGGAGCTCTCAAGGTGCTGGAAATGGTCTACATCTTGATCTAGGTGGTCCTTACACAGATGAAAAAATTCTGAGATTTGTTATCTTTACTGTAGGTAAATTATATCTCAGCATCCTGAGCTGGTCAGCTAGCATCCTGACCAAGAAGTCCTTAGTCCAGGAGCAGCCAACTATAACTGCTTCTGTTATCTGTTTTTGAGTAATATTAATTCCTCTGTTAACTAGCAAAATGAATGTGAGGAATGATTTTTCTTTTCTTGATGAAATCAGTGGTTAATTAGCCTATTGGGCATTAAGAATGGAGTAAAATTGTTTAGACAGTCTCTACCTTTGAACAGACAGGGTATAAGACTCCATCCAACAAGGCCCCAGACATGTACCCTTAGACTGGATCCCAAAATTGTCCAGTCATTGGTTTGGAAGATTTCTGGGCTGCCTGATGTCTATCACAAGGAAAATAGAATCCTGCTTTTGGAATACTGGCAACTTGGTTTCAAGGGAAGCAGTCATCCAAAGTGGTGGTCAGAGCACCTAAGGGGACACAGAGCTGGGACTTCAGGTGACAGAACGGAACATATGGTCTGCCTAACTGCTCATACCCATTGTTTTAAGAAGTGTCTTTATGCTGAATTTGTTTGGAAACTTGCTCTCATTATAAGCTGGCCATGATGTAAGAGAACGCCAATGCTCACTCCACTACAACTTTCCAGTGGCTGCCATCCCCTACTCCAGAAAACTCAAAGAACACATGTGACCAGTCTGGCTTAGACCCATTGTCAGCAAGTATGAAGACCTTTAGAGCATAAAAAATGTGCAGAGATGCATGTTGGAGGGTGATGCGTTTCCTTATGAACAAAATGAGGAATGAAACCAGGGGTGAGAAAAGTTGTATAAATGGGTACATGACAGCACAGCAACACCTAGAGAAAGATGCCAACCAGGGGGAGGTTTCCAGCGGCATCCACAGCTCTTGGAGGCTTGTACAGAGATATAGAAGATATGATCGTAAATATTTGTGAACGACCCAAAGTTAAATGAGATGAAAGACTCAGAATTCTAAAAGGTCTTGACAGGCTGATTTGGTGAACAAGACCTAACAAGATGAAATATACAATTTAGTTGTACAAATTTAACAACTCAGGACAAAAGGGACAAGGATCAAGGACAAAATCTTTTATACTTAAAACTTCTGGGGTTTTGGATATCAAGTTCAATGTGAATTAGAAGTATGTTATGGTCACCAAAAATGTAATGCATACATTACATTAAAAAAAGTTTCCTTTGAAAATATGTAATGCAGACAGCTATTTGTACATCTATGTTCATAATTATTCACAAAAGCCAAAAGGGGGAAGCAACCCAAGGGTCCATTGACAGATGAACTGGATAAACAAAATGGGACAAATCACTGGGGCACTTGGATGGCTCAGTCAGTTAAGGTCAGGTCATGACCTTTGGCTCTGGTCATGATCCCAAGGTCCTGGGGTTAGGCTCCCTGCTCAGCAGGGGGTCTGCTCCTCCCTCTCTCTCTGGCCCTCCCCCTACTTGTGCTGTATCTCTCTCTCACACAAATAATAAATATATATATTTTTTATTTCTTTATTTTTAATGATTTTATTTATTTATTTGATGAGAAAGATCACAAGTAGGCAGAGAGGCAGGCAGAGAGAGAGGGAAAAGCAGGCTCCTTTCTGAGCAGAGAGCTTGATATGGGGCTCAATCCCAGGACCCTGGGATCATGACCTGAGCCAAAGGCAGAGGCTTAACCCACTGAGCCACCCAGAAGCCCCTATATATATATTTTTAAATAAGACATATACATACAGAGGATGATTATTCAGTCTTTATTCTTTAGATATTTTTTTTATTTGATAGAGAGAGAGAGATCACAAGCAGGCAGAGAGGCAGGCAGAGAGAGAAGGGGGAAGCAGCCTCCCTGCTGAGCAGAGAGCCTGATATGGGGCTCAATCCCAGGACCCTGAGATCATGAACTGAGCCAAAGACAGAGGCTTAACCCACTGAGCCACACAGGTGCTCCTATCACTCAGTCTTTAAAAGGAAGAAAATTCTAGCACCTGCCACAACATGGATGAACCTTGGGGACATTATGCCAAGTGAAATAAGCCAGCCACAAAAAGGCAAATTCTATAGATTCCACTTAGTTGAGGTCCCTAGATTTAGTTTAATTGATAGACAGAAAGTAGAACGGTGGTTATCAGGGGCTAGTTAGCAGCAGTGGTGAGTGCACAGAGTTTCCATCAGGGAAGATAAGAAGGTCCTGAAGATGGATGGTGGAGGCACACTGTGAACGGACTTTATGCCACCAAGCTGTGCTCCTTGAAAGTGCTTAAAATAGTAAATTTTATGGTATATATATTTTACCACAATCTTTTAAAAAGATGTTGTTTATTTATTTGTTTAGAGAGAGAAAGTACATGTGTGCCAGCGAGCAGGGGTAGGGGCAGAGGGAGAGAGAATCTCAAGCAGACACCCTGCTGAGCACACCCCCCCCCACACACACACACATGGATTCCATCTCATGACCCTGAGATCATAACCTGAGGCAAAACCAAGAGTCGAACGCTTAACCAACTGAGCCACCAAGGCGCCCATTTTACCACAATTTTTTAACATCCATAAAAATGCAATGCAATCTTCTGCTCCATTAATATGAATAGTTTGCTGTCCTGCTCTATGCTTTGCTCTCAGAACATGCCTGAAGGCAAAGCATGGTTTCCGTACTTTTTAAGAGGTCGGAAAACACTACCTACCCAATCCACCTGCTCTACCAGCCCCGGGTTCCTCCTTCTCTATCACACCAACTTCTTGGGACCCAGAATGGCTCATCTCCCTCCATGAGGGGATGCCTGGTCACCTGTTAAAGGAAGGGGCTCCCCAAACAAGTGCTTCATCAAGTTCCCAATGTCTCAGTCAGCAGAGCTGACTTCCAGGAAACTCAGGGCATGGGCACCCCTTCAGAGAACCCCAGAAATCCTCTAGGTAATAAATATTTCAGAAAGCCTTGGCTCTCCATCCCACTTCCTCTCTGCTACCTCCAACACACACACCCTCACACCCTCACACACACACACAAACACATGTGCACACACGTACACACACACACACCTGTCCTGAGTCTCTGCCTCCCAGAGGCAAACAGGTGATTGGTATATTTATTCATGTAATAAATAGTTCAATTTTTAAAAAAGATTTATCTTTTCGGGGACTGTATATCTCATGAATGACCACATTATTGAACGCTACTATTATCACAACTTACCTCATTTCTCTCTCTCCTCCAATAAACTAGTCTAGGAAGCTGAGACAGGGAAGGAGCCCACAAGGCCCCCACAATGCCGGGGAATGCCAGGTCCCGAAAGGAGAACTGCAGAAAGGGGAAGGATTCATTCCCACTCTTGGTGTCCCTTTCTCTGTGGCTGTTCCTGCCTGTGTCCCCTCGCCCTGCCTCCTCCCCAGAGCAGGAGAGGGGCCTTGTCAGGCTTGCCTGGGGGAATGGAAGGGCTGGATGCTCAGCCCCTTCTCCCTCTGTCCCTTGGGCACCCACTGGAAGCCCACCTGAAGTTTCTCTCCCCCATGCCTAGGAAGGAGGCCTGTAGCAGGCAGTGCCCCTTGATGTGGAGGTTCAGAATTAAGAAGCTCTTTGTCGTCACATCCTACAGCCTCCAATTTAGCTTTTATCAGAAGTAGTTCTTACCTTGGTCTCTACCTGTCTGACCCCCACAACCCTAGTTCTGAACCGGTTCAGAGCACAGGTGGGAAGAGCACATTCCTAATGGGCCCTCGTACATCACACACATAACAAGGTAGTCCCAGGCAGGCAGGTCTGTGGGCAGAAAGCAAAGAGGCTGGGAAATGGCTTCACAGGGACACTGCATGATGCCGAGAATGTGCCAACAAGCCAGTGATCTCTGAGGCTAGAGCACCCAAGGTCTGCGAGGCTGTCATTATAGGACTTTTTCACTCTTTCGTTTCTAGAACAAAGGGACTGTCCCTAGACATGCAACCTGAAAGACCCAGCATTCAGTCTCTCTGAAGGAAATACCGGAGTCTCAGATAACAAAACAAAATGAAATCAGAAGGACAGTCCAAGTCCTCCTTATGATTATAAATGGCATGGAATATTTATGGAGTCTAAAAAAGGGAAGCCACGCTTGGGCCTAAAACTCTTTCTGGCAAGTGCACAACCCACCTAACATTAGGTCCCCTCAACCCAGTGTGACACTCCCTCCCCACCTGTCTTGATGGATCCCATGAGCCAAGGAATCTCCACGTTTCCAGCTCATCATGCTAGAGCCATAGTTGAGGTCTATAAATTTTGTATCCTCTTCCTCCAAGAACAAGAACAGCATCTGAGTAGCACTTGGTTAAAGGTATTAAAACATGAAACCTGGGCCTTAGAGACCACTTCGTCAGTACTGCCCCGCCTTGCCCCCACAAAGCAACCGTGCTAACATAAGGTAAATGCAGTGTATGACCTGACCCTACCTGGGGAAGCCTGAACCTGAACCTGAACTGGATACGAGAAGGTAGTAAAGACATAGCAGTAATTGTGCGAGTTATGATTATGTTATTTTGGTTGTGCGAGGAAATTTCTTTCTTTCCTCCTTCCTTTCTTTCTGGGAGAGAACGGAAGGGACGAAAAGCCATACTATATTAAGGGTGGAATGTCAAGATCTCTTTTTTTTAAACTGAGATGTAACTGACATACAACACTGTGAACATTTCAGATGTACAACGTGTTGATCTGGTGTCACCCTGGAGTCAGCTGTCACTTCCACTGGTGTCACCATTTCTTTTTTTTTTTTTTTTAAGATTTTATGTTATTTATTTATTTGACAGATAGAGATCCCAAGTAGGCAGAGAGGCAGACAGAGAGAGAGGGGGAAGTAGGTCTCCTGCTGTGCAGAGAGCCCGATGTGGGGCTCGATCCCACCCTGGGATCATGACCTGAGCCGAAGGCAGAGGCCTTAACCCACTGAGCCACCAGGTGCCCCTCTTTTTTGTGCTTAGAACATTTATGATCTAGTCTGTCGGGAACTTCCAAGTTTATAATACAGTATGTGAACTCAAATCACCGTGCTGTACATTAGATTCCCCAGAACTTATTCAACTTCTTATGGTCAGTTTGTACTCTTTGACCAACCTCTCCCCAATGCTGGTGCCTGGTAACCACCACTCTACACCCTGCTTCTACAACTTTGGCTCTTTTAGATTCCACATGTAAGTGGTATCATATATTGTCTTTCTCTGCCTGACTTACCTCCCTTAGCAAAATGCCCTAGAAGTCCATCCATGTGGTCACATGTGACAGGATTTCCTTCTTTCTCATGGTGGAATAATACTCCATTGAATGCACAAACCACATCTTATAGATCCAGTCATGTTGGTAAACACTTAGGTGGTTTCCATGTCTTGTATATTGTGGAATTGTGCAATAAAGTATCTTTAATTTACTTGAAAATATCTTAGCATTTTTTACAAATGGAGTGAATGAATGAATGAATGAATGAATGAATAACTGGCCTGATCCAGAGGACACAGAGCTAGTTAGTGGTGGGGCTGGTTAATAGTCCAGCATCCTTCCTCTAATGTTTTACAAAAGACCATTTGTGAAGTTTTTTATCTTCTACACCAGAGCAGCTACTCAAGGTGACTGTAGTCAAGTAGAGGGCCATTCAGGCTCTGCCTACTCAGCTTTGGAGGGGCCCTACAGGCTCCCCATCTGTGTGGCAAACTGAGCTTTGATTTAAAAAAAAAAAAAATTGCTAGGTTGGGCTTCTTCTCTGATCCAAACAACCAAGTAATGGCCACATAGTCATTCAATACTAGCCTGGGTGGACATTTGTTCCAAGTTTCTAAGGCCACATCAGTGTACCAAGAAACTCAATTCCCTCATAATGTAATAGCATGACCTAACAGAATTAGTGTATAATCACACATAATAACCATGAACTGCTTACTACATACCAGGGACTATTCTAAGCATTTGACAAGAGTGATCTCAGTTAATCACTACAGCCTCCCAGAGATTATTGTCTCCACCATGTAGATGAAGTGACTGGGGCACAGGGAGTTTAAGAAACTTGCCAAGCCCACAGAGCCTTGAGGGACAGAGTCAGCATTTGATGATGACTCTATCATACATCCTCCTTAAGGCCATGTGTCACTTCCTCATAGTCATGCCTAATGTTTTTCACTGGGAGAAATGGTCCAGGGATAATTCTTTCTCATTGCTGCCTTTAAAAATACTACAGGAGAATTGGGGCTCCTGAGTGTCTCAGTCTGTTAGGTGTCTGACTCTTGGTTTCATCATAATCTCATGGATCATGGGATTGAGCCCCGCTTCGGACTCCACGCCTGGCAGAGAGTGTGCTTGTCCTTCTCCCTCTGCTCCTCCACCACCTCCACTCACACTCTCAAATAAATAAATAAGCCCTTTAAAAAAATACTACAGAAGATAGAAACCCAAAAATAAAATTTGACACATAGGCCAAAAAAAGTCTGATTTCAGAAAAATCTTTCGCTGTGTTTTCCTCATAAAAGTTTCAAATTATTCACATGTTGTTTAACTCTTCCTCAAACAAAACTGGGTAAGAAGTCCAGGCAGCTCTGCCATTTCTCCTCTAGAAAACTACGTGGAGGCTGCCCAGTGGGCAGCAGCGGCCTAAGGCTGCCCATTCAGCCTCTCATTGTGAAGTGATAGAAAGCTGTCAGTCATTCCCTTGAAGGGTTCTGGGTGACTTCCTGCAGAAAAATCTTCACACTCCACATACACACACACAAGATATAAAGGAGAATGCAGTCAACTTTCCAGTACTTTTACTATCTTTCAGTGCTGACAAAAAATTTGAATGAATCAATTCCTTCTTTAACGTTGTGCCACCAAAGCTAAAATAAGACAAAGACCAAGAAAGTTAGATTCAAACTACCAATCCTAGAAAGGGGGAGGTATCTTAGGATGAACTGGGGAAACCACCATCTTGGGTGGTGCTCAACCCTGTTCCAGAACCCCTCCCTCCATTAGTCCAAATACCACAAGGGGAATAAATGAAGGGTGGCTTGTGTTTCCGGTTTGTGTTTTCATAGAAAGCGGAATTCTCAACAAAAGTCAAAATCAAATGAAGATACAGCATAGGTAGGATATGAATGCATGGAGGGAAGGGGAGCCTGAAAACCAGATCAACACCAACTGAGTGGTCTTGACTCCATAGGGTTTGGTCATAACTGGCATTGAGGTTGCCACAAAGGGCTTTGATTACAAGAAGAGAAAGGTTTATATTGTGGCTAAGATCCCTACTGGAAAAAAGCCTAGCTTCCTCAAATATAAGCAGGCTGAATGATAAAGCTAGTAATTGAAGCCAAGAAGCCATATTTCTGCAACAGAAATGAACACTGTTATCTACAAAGGACAAGAGCCTCTCCCACAGAGGAACTTTTCATTCCTCCCCCAAATGTATTATCGTTAAAACTAGTATTTGACATTCACCAAATGCCAACAACATGCCTATATCTGCTATTATGACCACATCATTAGTTCACCTCTGAACTGACTTTCCAAACATTGTTAACTTCATCCTGGACCACAACACGCAGGCATGAAGATAAGGAAGGCAATTAAGAGCTATGCTAACAATAAAAATTAAGTAGTGATAAAATTTTCTGCATTGTCGAGCCATGGTTTATGACTTTTATATTAAAAAGACTAGGAACCTTTTTTCTTGTTGTGACTACTGCAGCCAAGGCAGATGCGGTGCTTATAAATGGCTAAAGGCAAGTCAGGAAAAGAAAAGATCTTGGGACAGTCTCCTGTCTAAAACTGTGGGTTAACGTTTTAAGACGATGCTACCTGAAATTTCTAAAAGAAAAATCTGTCTGCTCTGCGGTCCAATCATGTCTCCCCTTTTCCAGGCCATATTTCTGGAGCTCTGCATCTCACACTGGGGACAGTGAGGCTGACACTGAAGTCAGCAGAGTAACAAAAGGAAGGAAACTGAAGGACGGAAGCCACAGGAAGCCAAAACAAAAATGGCGGAACCAGAGCTAGGTCTAACTCAACTTGAGTCATAAAGAGTTCAAACCCCCAGGGTGGTTTCATTCCAGAACCCTCACGTTGCTTTGTTCTGTGTCTTTTTCTCCTCCAAGTCTCCGATTCCAGGGGAATGGACATTGCTATAGTTGTTCTCACGCCCGACTATGTGAACACAACACGTGGTTTGTGCTTCCCTATTGTAACTACTAATTCTTATGGCTGTCTATCCCCTCCCCTGCCATTGCAGGGGCCTCAAAATGCAAGCAACATCGTTCACCCACCTGTGTGTTTGACAGCAGCACCTGGCACAGAGAGGACATCATCTCTGTCCCACAAACAATGAACAGATCTTCTAAACAGACAATTCCTAAGAAGACTTTCTGCTCATAAATGTCCTTCCAACTGAAGCTAAAGTTTCCCTCTTGAGGGTTAATGCCTTTGGCTCTGCTGTCCAGTCCTTAACAAAATAGATCTCTTTGAAAGGGTTGTCCCTGTTTCCTCAACGGCTAATATATAAAGGGAGTAAAAGAAACTGGCTCAAAATTGAAGGGGAGTATTAGAGAAGAGAGAAATAGGGAGGAGAAGAGCAAAGAGTAAAGAACGGAGAGGGAAAGGGGGTGGTGAAAAAGAGGCAAAGACATATCCAGCCTTCTTCAGACCTTTGCCTGGAATCCACCATCACCCCCTCCACTCTCCACAGAACTGTGGGCACTTCCAAGTCTACTCCCTTCTTTTTTTTTTTTTTTTTTTAAAGATTTTATTTATTTATTTTGACAGAGAGAAATCACAAGTAGATGGAGAGGCAGGCAGAGAGAGAGAGGAAAGCAGGCTCTCTGCTGAGAGAGAGCCCTATGCGGGACTCGATCCCAGGACTCTGAGATCATGACCTGAGCTGAAGGCAGCGGCTTAACCCACTGAGCCACCCAGGCGCCCCAAGTCTACTCCCTTCTACGGTGCTTCCCCTAGCCAATAAAGTGGAGGAAGCAGTTGTTCGTTCTCCCCAAAATGCCCCACAATGGCTGAACATTCCTTTTTGATCTTTTCCTTGTTATAAAAGAAAACAAAGGAAGAGAAAAGGACTCCACATATAACCACCCGCGATCTAAAAGAACAGAATGGGGACATCTGGCTGGCTCTGACAGTGGAGCATGCAACGTTTGATCTTGGGGTTTCGAGTTCAAGCCTCACGCTGGGTGTAGAGATTACTTAAAAATAAAATCTTTAAAATGAATGAATGAATGAATGAATGAGTGAGCGAATGAATGAATGAAAAGAGCAGAATGATTAGACTTTACACATATGAAAACCCCAAAGGTGAATATTCAAGGTCTGGTGTGGCTGCTACAAGGGTGACTAAAACTGGAAAGGCTTTGCAGGTCCATTTGAATCAAACTATTAGCAGAATGAAGTTCCATTTTTGTACAGTATTTCAGGGGGACCAAAGTTAGTTTTTTATTTCTTGATTTGTTTTTTTAAGTAATCTCTACACTCAACATGGGGCTCGAACTCACAACTCCAAGATCAAGAGTCAGAAGCTCTTCTAACTGAGCCAGTCAGATGCCTTAGGAACCAAAGTTTTAAGGAAAGCAAACTACTAGTTAAGACTCCTGTAATAACTCTTTGAGCCTTTGGTTTAAATTTTATGGAGTTTGGGTCCATTCTAATTCCTTGGAAGACCTGAAGAATTACTACCTGCTGCATTTTTATGCCATCAGAGAGATCCTCTTTCATAAATTTAAAAATAAATCATGAACTTGCATTTTTTTTTTCACCTGTATATACAAGAAAATTCATTTTACACAATTTCCACTCCATTCCGTGTTCCAGAGACTTTGCTGAGATGGATGCTTTACAAGCACTTCTCAGGCAATAGGGAGGTCTTCATTCCCATCTTTGAGTAGAATGTATAAAGTTTAGACTGGGGGGCAAAAAAGAGTTCAGCTCTTGTCACACAAATTAAACAAACAACAACAACAAAACGTATATATGAATGTACCCCAAAGGACCAAGAATGGCAGAAGGAAAAAAAAGGTCAAGCAACAGATATAATAGTTCATAAATGCCAGGTGACACAAAGGCAAGTCGTCTAAGGAGCTTCAAGAGATTGAACCCCAGAGCAGCCCCAGCCCCACCTGTCTCCGGATTTAAACAGGACTATTGTCAAGTGTAACATAGAGTAAAATTATTTTTCTTTTCCACAGGTTTCTCCTAGACTGCAGTGCAAATCAGGCCACCACACTCTTCCCCATGTTTCTGAAAAAGATAAAATCTCGTCTGCCTCTTGGTGACAAAGACACAACAGAAGAAACAACGTAAGTCCTCGCCCCTATCTCAGGGCTCTGAGCCTGTCAGATTCAAGTGCAAACCACTTAGGAGGGCAGCAGGACAGCCTGCTCACCGAGCAGATGATCATGCTAACCCTGCTAGCGGAAGCGGGGAGGAATAAAAAGAAGAGCCCATATCCACAGTCATTATCACAACGAAGCCCTAAAATGCAGGCAAATAAAAAAGCACAGAACGTTTCTGTCCTATCAATCCAATCTCTGTAGCTCAACTAAATGGCGATAAAGCTTCTTTCAAACATAAAGGGACGTACATTCACAGAATAATTTTGAAAGCACAGGGCTCTCACTCTTTGGACTCCAGTCAATAGGCGAACATTTTCAATAAATATTAAACCATAACAGACAACCATTCTGGTCTCTGGGACACACGCAGTGTTTTTACCCGCAGAAAGCACCTGTCGTAATAATTTCAAAAATGAGTTGCGGTAAAGAAAAATAATTTTACCCTGTGGTAATAGGACAATAGTCCTCAGACAGCCAGGCATTGGCACTGGGATAATAGCCCCTGGTAGACACGGACAAGAGTGCTTAACATCTGTCCTGCCCAGACTATGGGAGCAGAAGATAAGAAAGAATCCTGCAGCAGAAGGTTAAAGTCTTAGAAAAATACTGTGGAAAGCCAAAATCAAATAGAAATATTGTGTCTTTCTTTAAAAAAACAAAAACAAAAAAAGGAGTTTGGTTTGTATTCGGTGTCCAAAGACACGTTTCTTTACTTGTTGCTGTCAAACCAAAGTCAAAACTATTTTTTTTTAAAGATTTTATTTATTTATTTGAGAGAGAGAGCATGAGCGAGGAGAAGGTCAGAGGAAGAAGCAGACTCCCCATGGAGCCAGGAGCCCGATGCGGGACTCGATCCCGGGACTCTGGGATCATGACCTGAGCCAAAGGCAGTCGTCCAACCAACTGAGCCACCCAGGCATCCCCAAAGTCAAAACTATTAACCATTCACTACCTGGTAGAATGGAGCCACGCAGGAAGGAAAGAGGTAGGCTTCCTCTATGTTATGGAGAACAAATCTAACACATCTCTACCAGTGTCTCAAACTTCAGAAGGAACAGTGAGAATTTTAAATTTCAGGGTTAATCATCCCTGGCTTAACATAAAAAATGGAGACCCACTACCCCTGGGTGAGAGGTCAGCAGTTGTAGGCAAATTTCATTAAAATGTTTAAATTCACGATGAGTGAAACGAAGAGAAAAGGGATCACGGCAGACAGGAATGTGCCCACAAGGAAAAGACCTGCCCAGAGACCTCTCCTCATAGAATAACCTGTGCTTAGAAAACAGGGTTTTCACTCTGGAAAACAGTATGGAGTTTCCTCAAAAAGTTAGAAATAGAATTACCCTGTGACCCAGCAATTGCCCTACTAGATATTTATCCAAAGGATACAAACATAATGATTCGAAGGGATACCTGCATCCCAGTGTTTATAGTGGCAATGTCTACAATAGCCAAACTATGGAAAGAGCCCAGATGTCCATCAACAGTAGAATGGAAAATGTGGTATATATACACAATGGAATATTACTCAGCCATCAGAAAGAGTGAAATCGCCATTTCCAACGACATGGATGGAACTAGCGGGCATTACGTTAAGCAAAATAACTCCAAGAAAGAAAAATACCATATGATCTCACTCATATATGGAATTTAAGAAACAAAACAGATAAACCTAGAGGAAGGGAAGGAAATATAAAAATAAGATGAAATCAGAGATAAAGGCAAACCATAAGAGACTCTTAACTCTAGGGAACAAACTGATGGTTGCTGGAGGGGAGGTGGGTGTGGGGATGGGGTAACTGGGTGCTGAGCATTAAGGAGGGCACAGGATGTACTAAGTGCTGGGTATTTTATGCAACTGATGAATCACTAAATTCTACTCTGAAACTAATAATACACTATACATTTACTAAATTGAATTTAAATTTTAAAAAAACTTTAAAGAAAACAGGTTATTCTTAGAAGCTGAGTATGACATTTAGGAAAGGAACTGAATTAATGTCCTGAAGAACTATACCTTTTTCATCCTTTCAAGTCAGAGAGGACAATGGCCATACAAAGTTTCATCAGGACAGAGGATGAACAGGTCATTTACCCAATGTGAAGGAGAGTACCAGAGGTAGACAAAAGACACCAAGAGTAGTTCAGAGTGAAGATTCTTTTCTGAGGCAGATCTGTGAGCAGTGGTCCAAAATGAAGAGGACAACGACCATTGCTCAGAGTGAAGGGCTAAGGCCCTCGGCCCCCGGAACAGCTCGGACACAGAATGGGCTGTGCAGGAAAGCGGTCACACAGCAAAGCCTGACTCCTATCCTTGCAAAGGCCACTTACAAAGGTGGCCCTTGGCTGGGATCTGAGAAATTCAACGTATAAAGCATTCCCACCACTTTAACTCTTTAACTGATGAGAGTGGCTCACTGTGCCTATCTGTTTATGCAATCCATGTGGTTTATGCCCAAGTAGAACAAAAAGGCAGAGAAAGGGAGAATTCACTCTCTCCCCCGATGATAAGCTGGGACATTGGCCTTCTCCTCTCCTCAGACTGGGATTACACCACTGGCTCTCTTGGGTCTCCATCTTCCTGACAGCAAATCATGGGGCCTCTCAGTCTCCGTAATGACATGAGCCAAGTCTTTATCATAACTCCGTATCTATCCATCCATCCATCCATCTTCTATTGATTCTGTTTCTCCGGAGAACCTTAAGACAGAGTGTTACTTAATCGGTTGGAGAATATCACAGGGAATTTTTTTTAACTCTTTCATTATGAATGAAGATTTGCTAATTTAGGATTTGCTGAATTTTTGCAATCCTCAGGCAATCATCTGTTAGATGCTATTATTCCTAAAACCACAGCTAATTTAGGGCCAGTATTGAAGGCTCACAACTGATGAGAGGAACAGCCTGGAATAAATAAGCCAGCACCCAGCCTACTTAATAATTTTCAGTGGACCCCGGCCAGCTCCTGGCCCCTGCTAATGACAAGAGTGGCCATCTACTGGGCATCCATGATCTGGGCTCGACCCTTCTCACACATCACTGCAAAGCTACAAATCTTTTGCAGAAGAGATTCAGAAAGGCCAAGCAGCTAGTCACAAGTCACAAGTCAAGTTGGTGTGTCTGATTCCAAATCCCATATACTCTGTATCATCATGCTACAGCCAACTACAATTTAAGAAATACTCTAACAGACTGGGGTTTTAATTTATTTAGTCTTTGGAAGAGAGAAAATTTAGGGCTGGTTATTCAAGGTAAGAAAGCAACAGAAAAGTAAGAAAGCTTTCCTCTGTTGGTATATACAAAAATATTCATTCCGTATTACTCTAGGCCTTTGGGAATAGTAAGGGCACCCTGAGAAGGATGGCCCCAGCTCAGATCAGATCCCAAAGGCCTGAAATTTTGTTGAAATACATAGGACCACTGCCCCCATGACAGATCACCTTCTAAGCGTCTCATTCTGTTCGCGTTGAAGGAAAAAAAAAAAAAAAAAAACTGTACTAATGGCTACAAAGACTTCCACGAAAAAAAAAAAAAAAGGTTTTTGCTGAATGTCTGCTTTCCTTCTGGGATTCTGGAATTTGGATACATGCTAGACAGAGGGTGCCTAACTTACCAGCCCCCAATAAAAACTCTGGCCATTGAGTCTCTAACAAGCTCTTCTGGTAGACATTTCACATGTATTTTCACAACCCCAGGGCTGTGGGTATAGAGGCCGAGAGATCCCCCAGTCTTCTATCTGCAAGCTGGAGAACCTGAAAAGCCAACAGGAAGATTCAGTGTGAATCCAAAGGCCTGAGAACCAGGAGCTCCAAGGTCCAAGGGCAGGAGAAGACAGACGTCCCAGCTTAAGAAGAAAGCAAATTCACCTTTCTGCTGCCTTTTTGTTCCACTCAGGCCTTCAGGATTAAAAGAGGCCCACCCACATGGGGGAGGACAGTCGGCTTTATTCATCTACTGATTCAAGTGCTACTTTCTTCCAGAGACCCTCACCAACACACTCAGAAATAATGTTTTACCAGCTATCTGGGCACCCCTCAGCCCAACCAAATTGACACATAAAATTACCCATCATACTATATGACTGCAAAGATTCTGAATCCATGATCTGGCTTTTCCCTTCTTCTCTGTAGTTTTCATTCGGCAAATATATACCAAGTGCGAGCTTTGTGGGGATCCATACGTAAGGCATTTGGGGGAGAAACTGAAGGTCCCAGTCTGCTTCAAATCAGGTGGAACCTGCACGAGGTTTCCAAAATTCCATGCATTGGAATGATCAGATTCTCATTCTCTAGGATCAGTTTCATCCTCTGTCGACTAAATCACCAAGCAAAGTCAGGAGAGAAGACCATAAGAAAGCCTAGACTGCTTTGTCTGAAAAAGCAAATATTAAAAAAAAAAAAAAAACCTTTAGACTACAAAAACATCTATTCAAAAGGATATATACACCCCTATGTTATACTAGCATTATTTGTGAGAGCCGTCATATGAAAGCAGCCCAAGTGTCCATCAATTAATAAATGGATAAAGTAGATGGGGTATATACACATGATGGAATATTATTCAGCCATCAAAAAGAATGAACTCTTGCCATTTGCAATGATGTGGATGGACTGAGAGAGTATTACACCAAGTGAAATAAGTCAGAAGGAGAAAGACAAAAACCATATGATTTCACTCATATGTGGAATTTAAGAAACAAAACAAATGGACAAAGGGAAAAAAGAAACAAACCCAAAACACTCTTAACTATAGAAAACAAAGAGATGGTCACCAGAGGGAGGTGGGGGGGATGGGTGATTCAGGTGAAGAGAATTAAGAGCACCCCTATCGTGATGAACACTGAGTAATGTACAGAATTGTTGATTCACTACATTGTACACAGGACATGAACATAACACTTTATTACACTGGGATTACAATTTTTTAAAAAATTAAATAAAAAGACGTGAAAAATAAATAAATAATCAAACCTTTCCATCTGAAAAAGAAAAAAAAAATGTTATGTCCCTGGAGAGGGAAGTGAGGAAAGAAACAAAACTAGAAATTGTTGGTGATGTAATCCCATGACCTGTAGAAGGGCACTTGGTAGTAATGAGAACCATCAGTGAATCTCCGGGAAAGAGTTAGGCATTAAAGCACCTGAGATGAGAGAAGGTTTTCAGCTGAGAGACTGGGGGGTAGGGGGTGGGGATCTCCAGGCCCCTCTCCAACCTTAAGAAAACAGTATAACTAGTATAAATAGGGTCATTCTGAGTTTGGCTGAGACAAAACTGGGCCTAGCACCTGGTGTGTGGTCTGTTTCTCCCTGGCAGGATAACGGCATTCATGCCCCGCCCACCCCCACGCACAGAAGGCATCTGGGCACTATTCGTAGTCCTCCAGCAACATAGTTCAGAGGTTGTTAAATCACTGCAGAACATTTGAATTTATTTTAATTCTGTGGATCTTGTGTAAGATTCTTGGGGGGAAAAAAGGGCCTATAAAAAGTTGCAAAGAAGATCTTCAAATCCTCAATAGAAGCAAGAAGGTTGTAAATCTTAAAAATGTCATATAGAAAAATGCATCATAGCCATGACTTCTAACTTTGCTAGCTAATCCCTTCAGGGAATCAGCAAAAAAAGAAGAAAAGTCAGACATGGTCATGCAGGCAAGGTGAGAGGCCAAAGTATGGCCAGCTGCCCCCTTCTCCCTGCCCCTGGAGGAAGAGAGGACACGCTCATTCCACCCACACCCGCCTGGTTCCTTCTCACCAGTCAGGCTGGTGCTCTGAACAGCCACGGTGTTTTTTTCTGGAATACTGGAAGAATCTTTTAAACAAATCATTCCTTGGGGGTAGTGAGAGGGTCATTTATTACCCCTTGGTCGTGTGTGTGATTACTCGGTTCCCATGGGCGGAGGCGGTGGCGGTGGCGGTGGCGGGGGGTGTCTGAGAACCAGCGCTGTACCCACTCCACCTCTTCCTCCCTATTTCTGTCTGCTCTCCCTCAATGACCAAGTGATCAGAGCCTCGGACTCCTCCAGACCCAACCTCTGCCCTAGTTCCCTCTGGCAACTGGACAGTCTAGCACACGGTGTGGATGAGCTCAGAGCAGCGCTCGGTTTCCACATCAGCCCTCACCGAGCAGGGATTACAGTGCTGCTTTGAAAACCAGCTCCCTCCTCCAAGTGGCATATGTAGGTGAGATACGGGTTTGATCAACGTCGCCACAAAAACGGCCTATAATGCTGTGGTTTATTGTTTTAATTTTCTTCGTCCTTTCTCTGCTACAGTAATAAGACGATAAGAGCAAGGTGAAGAAAGCATACATTAAAAAAAAAAGAAAAGAAAATGAGGCAAATCTCCTGATTTGTTACCACATCTCTGCATAAAAGCTCCAAGAGAGACATCCAACCCTCAAGACACGAAGATTCCAGTTCCAGCTCTGGCCCTAAGGAAGTGTGTGGTCTCCGGAATCCGGGCAGGTGTCTGTCTGGTCTCAGTTTTCTTCACTTGCAAAATCAACGACATAGGGCTTCGTTCTCAAGACTACAGCATGTGACCCAGAAGGAGGACATGGGGAAGGTCGTGTAATTAATTCAAATGACCTGGGGTAGTGGCTAATTTGATTTAGTGAAAGCTGAAGGGCGTTGATCCCTTTTTCATCCTTGGAAGGAGCAAGAGCTCAGAGCGGCCCGGCACTGCCCTGCGGCAAGCCTGGCGTTCGCTGTCCACCATCACGGGGAAGTGCTCCAAGACTCTCCTCTCATAGATGTGCTCCCCACCAGGGGCTCGCTTACCATGTTGCTTTGCTGAGCAATGTCTCTTTTGTGGCAGGTACAAAGGTCCCTACCAGCTTATCCAATCCAGGCACTCCTAAATTCCCCAAGGAGCTGGATCTGAAGTGATAAAGGTTTTCCATGATGATCCTGGCTGCTGACTCCTGTCCAAGAGAGAGCAGCGAGAGACAGCAAAGGGGCATGTGTGTGTCTTCATTACATAGAGCAATGGACCTAAGGCCAGAAAGTCAGAGGCTGGGAGAAACAGGAGGGGAAAGCGAGCAGGGCAGAATAAAGGAGACAAAACAAAGGGAGGGACTGATCCACCACCACCTAAGAGACACCCACACTGGGGTCTGTTCTAACTGCCTTCCCTCAGTCCTGTGGCCCACCGGATACTAAACCAGTAAATTGACTTAATGGGAACAGTCATACACCCACAGCCCAGGCATTCTGCAGAAGCAAAACCTCAGGAGGAGCCTGGTGGCATGCTCTGCCCTAGTCTCTCAGGGGCACTTTCCTCAGATCTGAACTGGTCGACGTGTGCCAGCCCCAGGCTGAGTGCAGGCACCCTGAGATGGGCGCGCAGGATTCCAGGTGTTACAGGAGAGACGAGGGGGCAGGGAAGGGCCAAGGTGACCTTCAGAGGTTGGGAAAGAAGGCCATGGGGGTGCCCTGTAAACTGTGAGGTAAAGTATGAGGAGAAGCCAGCCCCCCAGAGAAAGAAGGTGGGGAGGCAGAGGCAGCAAAGAGAAAGCATGGGCACAGGACGAGGTGGGAGAGACCTGGTGAGCTGGGGTGCTCAGGGTCACCAGTGTGGCTGAAGGGGCAGTGGTGGGGGGCAAAAATGCTGGGCAGTGAGAGGCACACAGAGCCCTCCACATCTGGTCTCTCAGCCCAGCCGAAGGAACTGGAGTGTATCCTGCCTGTGGTGGGAAGGCGACGTGGCACAGGGTGCCGGGTCCCCCTGCCAAATCCCAAGATTGCACTGGCTCCCATGGAGAGACCCAACTTAGGAGGCACAAAAACAAAGGAAGGAAGCCACTGGAAAGCCACTACATCTGCCAGGACAGGGAGAGGAAGATGATGCCATGGTCTAGATACCTTAAGGAATGACAAGAGGCAGGATTTTGAAGGTGGGGAAGAAACCTGGTAAGAAGGAACTATGAGGCATGAATCGTTTGTAGGTATGTCCCTGTAGGAGGTCAGGCCTGATCTAGCACTTTCCTGCCAAGGAAGGGTAAGCTCCTAAAGGTAGAAGAATATGCCCTATTGCATTTCCCAGGGAGTAAATTGGGTGAAACCAAATGAAAGGGAACAGCTGCAGCCTCCAAGATCGCCACTGGAAGGAATCACGGCTGGTTATTCCCTGCCATCCCAGGTCTGTCTTCCACCCTCCAGTCCTACTCTGTGTCCCAGAGGCCTGCCTGCTGACGACATCACCCAGGCCCTCTGGCTTTGGGCTGGCCCATAAGGGACCTATCAGAAGAGCAGAGAGGCCAAGAGGCGAGAGATCAGTGTGCATCCTCTGCCATTCCCTCCATGCTTTGGACAAGGGCTCTAGCAATGGCTGTATCCCCAAGCCATTCATTCTGGCACCATTCTCCATGGCTCACTGGGCTCCCCCCTCCCTTGTCCCTGTGCCCAGGGGTGGCACAAGTTCAAACAGCTTTCGCTGACTTCCTTCACCCAGCCTGGACTTCGGTCATTAGTCCCTCTAGTAAATTCTCTTCACTGGAACCGCCTGGAGTGAGTTCCTTTCCTGCAGGGACCCCATCTGAAACACGAGGGGTTTCCAGTCATCTTGAGAACCCTCTGCAGCCCCACAAGCAATGGGAGCTGCCTTCCTAGGGTCAGGGCCTCCATTGCTGGTCCAACTTTTCCGAAGCTCACGAATGCCTCATTAAAGAGGAATCATCCTAGTGCTTAAAATAATAGCTCAACACGAACAGTGTACCACAGAGGAAATTGTCAAATCCTTGCAGGCTCAGCACATGTTAGCTGAAGAGGGGACATACACCTGGCAAGGCCTCTTCTCCCACACCGTCACCATGAGCCTGAAGGACGTGACCGCAGGACGAGAATTTCCTGATCTATATTCCCAGTGTTTCCAGCAATGCAATGGAAACTGTTCCCAGTGCAGGGGCTTCAAGGATTCCTCTCATCATATAAGAGTCAGGATGATTGAGATAGTTTCTCAGCGGGGGTGGGGTGGGGGAGGATGTGGGTGTGGAATCCTACTTTAATCTTGC
The DNA here is from genome assembly GCF_964662115.1 of Mustela nivalis. Taxonomy (NCBI): domain Eukaryota; kingdom Metazoa; phylum Chordata; class Mammalia; order Carnivora; family Mustelidae; genus Mustela; species Mustela nivalis. Next base: position 121,712,383 of record NC_139026.1, on the reverse strand, counting down.
CCTTTTAGGCGCCAGTTCAAAACAGTGGTCCAAACTTCTTGTTGCTGGCAGGCACTGGGCATAGCTTAGAGAGCAGTGCCCAACAGAGTCCTTAGCCCTGAAGGAGACGAGCACCTAGCACACAGAATTTCTTCTAGAATTTAATTCTAGCACACAGAATTAAATACAAAGCCATAGGCAGCACCCAGAGCCAACAGAGTGCAGGAGCTGGGGGAGCAGATAGGAGGGAGCATCCTGTCTAGTAAGGAGGAGCAAACAGGGAATTGATTTCCTTTCCTGGAAGAAAGGAAATCAAAGCTGAGGGGAGCGGGAAGTGCAGGGGACAGCCGGGAGAGGAGGCAGCGGACTCCAGGCAGCTGGACCCATGCGGGTAAAGGCTGGAGGCAGACAACATGGCCGAGCCCTCGAAGTTCCGCACAGCTCATGCAGAATGTGACCAGAAGGATAGCGGTGAGGACGCTGGGGGCGGGTGGCACCTCTCGGAAGTCCTTATAAGGTGGGAGACCATAGGGTTTATCATCTGAACTGGGGACCTTAAGAGAGACATATCTGCCCTGGAAAGACAGACACCCCAGACATGCAGTCTCTCCACCTCTGTGACTCTGTGGACAACGGGATGTCTCTGACAGGGCTGGGGCAGAGCAGGAACAATATCCAATCTGTGCTCCAGGAAAGTCATTCCAGGACCCCCTGGGGACAATAAGCTGGAGAGGTGCCAAAACTGAAGAACAAGAGAGCAAACAGTAAAGACGTTATTGGAGAAATTCAGGGACGAGATGATGGGGGCTTCCTGCCTTTCCTGCCTATGTTGGGGGGGGCTGGTGGTGAGGTCATCTGAGACCGACACTGAGACAGTCAAGAGACTGAAATTGATGAGGGCCAGTGACTGGAAACTGGGGCTGGGAGGAAAGATGAAAGCAAGAGGAAGGAACCCAAATCCTAACGGGGTACCAGGCGAGGGCAGGTGAAGGAGGATGTGGGTCACTGAGAAATGGGAGATAGAGGAGCTCATGGGGAGAGCAGGGGGAATGGAGGGAGAGAGCACTTGAGACATGCTGGGCTGAGTCACGTAGGGACATCTGGGGAGCCACTGGATAGGCGGGCAAGGTCTGGGGGAGGAGACTAGGGCGGGAAACCAGGACACAGGACTTAGCAGCATATACATGAAATGAAAATGGCCCTGGGGCAGGGGGCAGTGACCTTGAGATGTCCCCCAGGGCGACAAGGGGGTACAGAAGCGAGGGGATGAAGAAGCAAATCGGGCAAGACATTTAGCCTTAGAGGGTATCAACTTTTGGGGGCTGGGGGACATTACCAAGGCAGAACAAGACTTTGAACAGGAAGTCCTGACTAGACACAAATGTCATAACAGACGTATAAAGAACAGCAAAAGCCCCTCTAAATGCAAATACACACCACAAAGAGTCTTTTCCTTGATTTTGGATCCACAGAAACCAACCCCTAAAACAACCAAATCAGTCAGGATAGAACATTCATGGCTGTCTGAACATGAAGGGAAATGTCCCTTAGATCCAAATCTGGGACAGTCCAGCTATCATTTCAAGCTGCCTTCCGTCTGGTTGGCAAGAGGAAAACTAAATTTCCGTGACTGACACTTTCAAACAGAGGTGATGTGTCCCTGGGTAATTCAGACTGTCTCACTCAGCGGCCAGCGGTAAGAGAATTTGTCACAGGTAGAAATTCAGGGGGTTTCTTTTTGATACAATTAAATGGTCCCTAATAATACTGGATGAGCTGCATAGACAGGAAATGAGGAAACTCTCAAGTACCTGGAATTACAGGGAAGGGACAGAAATCCCCCTTTCTGCGGCTGTTCTGTACCATAAAAATGATCTTTCCTTCCCAGATATGAGCACTATCTCCATGTACATAACCAACACCCCTTCAAAAGAAATAAAGAATACCGCAAAAATTTTTACTAACAAAAATCATTACATATATACCTGTTTCCTAAAGTGAGTTCAAATGGAGAAAACATAACCCAGAATAGGTAGATCCTGTTAAGACTTTTTTTTTTCTTTAATCTCCTAGCTTCCCTTCCGTTTTGGTTGGGCGTTCCCATGGCATGCTGGAGCTTGAAATTCATAGTTATTCCCATCCAGGGAGCTGCGTCCCCTTGTAATACCTGTTATTATGCAGTAATGCTCGTGGACATGGGGCACCTGCTTGTCAGAGCTGGTGAGTTATTTTTTGATCATAGTGTAATTATCCCATTACCAACAGACGCTGAAAATCAAGAGGAACCAGGGAAAGGAAACACTCTGCCCCTCTTGTTATACACAACTAAAAATCCCTACTGAAAGATTCCTCACCAACAGATTTATTAGGACCTCAGTAACTGTTTGTGGTTTGAGTCAAGGAGAGAATTTTCATGGTGGTGTAACCTACCAAATATGAAGGGGAAAATCTCCTGAACACCCGCCTTCAAGGGTATAAAAGAAAACATCAAGGGCATGACTGGAACTATCAAACAGAAACCAGGCAATGTGACTCTGCCCAAACCATGGCCAGTGACAGAAGACACAAGTCATGGAAAATGAAGGCAATGGTCTGGCTATACTGGTTATACCTGGTGAAACTACTGACCAGGGGATACCCGGGTTGTAAGCTCCCCCCATCCTGATGAAAAGCTCTGCCCACAAAGCTTTGACCCTCAGGATCAGTCTCATAAGCAAGGTGCTTTATTAACAGAATTTTACTCCTCTCACTAAGCTCACAGAGCAAAACCCAGGCCAATTCATGCTTGAGAGAATGTTCTTCCTGTATTTGAATGTGTAAGTGAGAAAGACACTAGACCCTAACCCCTGAAGCCTATACTTGCCCAGTTTTGGAATTCCTCACTCAGAGAGGGAGGTGCCCAGGCTTGGGTTCACTGAATCCATGATGCCGCTCAGGGCCTCCTGCCTCCTAAGAGGTAGAAGACTGGAGATAATATCATCAGCTCTGCAAGGAACCCAAGTGGGCAGATCACACTGGCAAGCAGGGCTTCTGTAGGCATAAAGGAAAGCAATATGCTCATTTGTGTTAGGAGTTGATGCAGGAGCATGCCTGCACCCTTCCACCCTCCTTCTTGTCTGATGGCCAGAGCACTGGACTCCTCAGTTGCCCCAGATACCAACATGAGCCCAGAGGAAAGAGGACAGCCCTCCGGGAATGGAAACAAATTACATCTGACACTATATAAAAGCAGAATGACTCTCAGGCAGGCATTAGCAGTAACAGTGCTGCTGTAACACGCTTGGGTTTTCTCCTGAAATCTTCAGTCTTCCTAGATTACATGACGATCCTTTGCAAGAGAGAGGCTCTTAGAAGAACCAGAAACTGCAAGCAGTCTGGGATGCTGAATTCTCCTAGACCAATTCGAAGAAGGATATATGTGACTAAAATTTCCACCAAAAAGGATTAATTAAATTTGCAAGCCTCAGGAACCTCAAAATCTTACGAATCCAGAAAATCCATTGCCAATAAGGCCTTATTGGAGTTATTAAAACAAATATTATAATTTATAAAATAATGAAAATAATTAGGGGCACCTGGCTGGCTCAATGAGTAGAGCATGTGACTCTTGATCTTGGGGTTGTGAGTTCGAGCACCACGTTGGGTGTAGAGATTACTTAAAAAAATAAATATCTTTTAAAGAAATTATTATTATACATGCTCATTCATTAGAATTGGTCCATCGATGTAAAATACTGAAATGGCTATCGTAGCATACATCTACTACCTTTACCACAAAAGTGCCATGTTTTAAAAAGTTGCACAGCTGTGCGCAAAGCCTGAAAAAAAAATTATATACAATTCTTTATCACTTACTAAAAACTTTTTAAACTTCAGTTTCGATATCAGTCATTATGAAAGTGCATTCCATCTGGAGTCCTGCTCCGAATAAACAACAATGATGGAAACACTACATAAAAACCCAATACACAGAATAAAATCTGACAAACCAATTTTTCCAATATTAATATTTTCTGCAACTTCGAAATAGTGGGAACTCTTTTTGCCTTTTGGTGTCTGTGTTCTGTGTGTGTGTTTTCTCTTTTGATCTAAGGCTGAATCACTTTCTGGCTTCATTCAGAATCCGCTGAGGCCCAATGGGGAGCTAGCTATTTGTGCTCAGCACTTTATGCCCTAGGAAAACCATGGGTCTGACTCATTTCTACTCTGTGCCCTATGTCTTGTTAATAAAGCTTGTGGAAAAGTCAAGAAACAGGACTTGGCTCTGGTTATTGAGTGGATTTTCCCATTTTTCATGGTAACTTGGAAAATGTTCCTGCCCAAAGCCAGTGGGTGTTGGAATAACCCAGTTCTATTCCTGGAACCTCCAGTAAGAAGCCTCAGGCTAGCAATCTCACCTCACTGGGCTGAATTTTCTCAATTTTGCCTTTTTTTTTTTTTTTTTTTTTTTTGAAGTGGAGGGAATACGGAAGGATAGCAACTGATGAGATTATGTCTGCCAAATTTTGAAGAAAATAAATGAAAAATCATAATGCTTACGAGATCTCCCATCCCCAGGGTTTTAAATAGCAGGCTAGATTTCCATTTGTTTGAGATGATGATGTCTGAAATGGAAATGCATGACCTCTCAGGCACCTTTCTAAATTTCAGGTCAAAAAGAGACAGAGAAGTTCATTCACTCACAGCAGTCAAGCAAAAAAGAAACAGGTAACTTTTCTAAAGTCTCATATGAGCAATGCCTTGACCACAGGCCAACCTCAGTTCAAGTCCTCTGTCTACAGTAAACCTGTGCCCATCCATTTCTCAGCAGAGGCAGATTGCCACTACCCATCTTCTACCTAAGTGGGGGTCTGAACTCCTGGCAGATGTAATAACGGGGATCTTTGCTTTACCGAACATCACGTGTGTTCTTACAATACCTTGATTAGTTTCTTAAAAGGATCCACCTTGGACTTCCAAATGAGCAAAAAGTAAAATAAAAACTAGTGTTAATCACTCTCAAGGATGAGCTATGACAGACATGCTCATTCGTAGTAGTTGTAGGAGAATAAATCAGTAAAAAAAAACCTATCTAAAAGTCAGGATGGCGGGCGCCTGGGTGGCTCAGTGGGTTAAGCCACTGCCTTCGGCTCAGGTCATGATCTCAGGGTCCTGGGATCGAGTCCCGCATCGGGCTCTCTGCTCAGCAGGGAGCCTGCTTCCCTTCCTCTCTCTCTGCCTGCCTCTCCACCTACTTGTGATTTCTGTCAAATAAATAAATAAAATCTTTAAAAAAAAAAATTAAAAAATAAAAGTCAGGGTGGCATCATGGAAGCCCTTAAAATAAAAGTATATCTTTTAACTTAAATTTCCCTCCTCAGGATTTATCACAAGACCCATTGCAGCAGTATTCACAATGGCCAAGATATGGAAACAACGTAAGAGTCTGTCGACGGATGAGGAGATAAAGATGGTGCGGGATAGACGTACAATGGAATATTATTCAGCCATGAGAAAGAAGAAAGTGCTGCCATTTGTGACAATACAGAAGGGCCTTCAAAACATTACGCTGAGTGAAATAAGTCAGACAGAGAGAGGCAAATGCTGCATGGTGTCACTTATGTGTGGAATCTTAAAAAAAGGAAAATGTCAAACTCTGATACAGAGAGTAGAATGGTGGTTGCCAAGAGCTGGGGGACGAGGGAAAGACTGAGTCATAAAAGGGTACATACCTTCAGCTATAAGAGCAGTAAAATATGAGGATCTAATGTTTAACATGAGGACTATAGTTGATAACATTGTATTATATCACTGAAATTTTCTAAGAGAATAAAGCTTAAACGTTCTCACAAAATTTATATATATAAATATGCAATAGATGTGATAATTAACTGGATGGAGGAAGCTTTTCACAATGTATACATACACTGAGTCATCACAATATACATTTTCATATCTCCCCACTTTATCTGTCATCAATAAAGCTGAAAAAAGATACCAATTTTAATATATGTGCTGCCAAAGTAAGCACTGAAAAAAACTATACTGAAACCAGGTGACTTAAAAAAGAAAATAGTCAGGATTGTGCAGAGAAAGGTATGGACAAGGATGTCCCCCATATGTAATGCACAATAGTTAAAAAAAAAAAAAAAAAAAAAGAAAGAAAGAAGCCAAATGTCAAAAACAGGAGAGTGGATAAGTAAGACACATCCAGACAAGGAGATATTAAAAAGTCATTGAAAAGTGTATTTGCAAACAACTATATAATTCATGGTAAGTTGCCCTGGATATAATATTGGAAGAAAAAAAATCCTGATTTTGAAGTTAGATAGTAGTTAGTGTGTTAGCAACTTAGACAAATGCAATTTAGCAAATGAGCACTGTAATAATAATAATTTAGGAAGAGTCACTCAGAAAGCAAGAAAGCAAGTCCCTCTCTAGTGCTAACGTGGGCTCATCTGCGTCTCTAATCTGTCAACAGCTGGGCCGTGTTTCATCCTCCATATGGCGCCCCAGTATTGTAACCACAGGTTTCTTTTGATGACGTATCTCTGCATCACCTGACCCACTGAACGGAGAGCTCTCTGCAGGCAAGGGCTAGTTTCAACACTGCTTTGGACATTGCAATATATTCTGCTCTGACACCCTGGCAGGGAGGCTTATTCATTCGTGCTCCTTGTGCTACGTCAGTTACCCTGGAGTGCCAGGGGGCTGGAAGAGGTTTCTTCTGAAAGAAAATATAGATGTCCAGGGAGCATGTGATTGCAGTGTTGGAGTGGGGTCCCTATGTCCAAGATCTCTGGGCAACCCCCTCTCATGCTCATCAGATGTGGCCAGCTGTGGGCCTGCCCAGGTGTCATTTATGCAGGAGCCATGAGGCTGAGGAAACACCAAGAGGCTTGTGGTTCACTGTGGCTTAACCTTGGCTCCCACGCCCCCTTCCCCAACCCCAGCAAATGCTTCCTCGGCCCCAGCCCAGGCCCTAGAGCTACCTTGGGAGAAATCCCCCAGCCTGAATGCCACCCTAAACAACTTGTTGTCCCCTCCCACTGGGCCAGAGAGCTCGCCTCAGTTTTCCTTCTCTGGAACCTGTTTTCTCTGGCATAGTGGCACTCCCCAAATTCCTAGCTCTCTTCAAAGAGAGGACATTGAAACATCCCCCACTGTCTACCCCACAAGTGGCTGTGCTAACATCTCTGTCCCTCTCTCTCTCACACACACACACAGAATAGAAGAAAATTCAGAAGGTCATAGTCCATCATCTTGTTTAGGCAATAATAATAGTTACTACATTTTGAAAACTTATTCTGTGCCAGCACTTGTGCTCATAAGCTCTTTCCATGGGCTGTCCTACAAGACGAGTGCCATTACTATCTCCATTTCACAGATGAGAAAACAGAGGCTGCAAGGGCTTAAGCACCTGTCCAGCATCCCACCACTGAACTAGGACCCATGCCCGAGCAGTGTGACTATGGAACCCCAACCAAGTCACGGTCATGCAGAAGTCAAAGGGTTCAGCATCTCTGTACTGGAAGGCTTTTAGCGGGTCCACCAACAGACCCTGTGGACACACCTACGATGAGGCTCATTTCTGGCAGAACATGGCCAGAAAGCTGGGAGGCTGGAGCAGGGGTGGATGAAGGAATAAAGAGGGAAGAAAAGAGAAGGAATGGGGCCGAAAGGGCAGCAGAGTGCACGGGCGGAGAGAATCCCACTCACCCTGGAAAAACTGTGACACTGAGTGTGGCAATGGCTTCCAGCTCTTTCCACCGCCAAGTACTAGTCAGAACCTTCCCTCCAGTGCCCAGAGAAATCCCTGCTTCAGAGCAACTCCTGCATGCACACTAAGCCTTCCTACCTTGACCATCTCCCCAACGCAGTCTGTGGAGTTACTCGCAGGGCTGCTCTGAGTCCTGGCCTGGGATCATCAAGCCCCATCCCAGATAGCTTAGAAACAAAGCCGTCCATCTAGAGGGCTGTAACAGAAGGAGAAATAGGACTTGGCAGCCTTGAGTCATTCTACCAACACCCTTCCTCTCTGTGCTACATAATTTTTCCTTCTCTGAATTTTATGTGCAACCAGCAATCAAGACAGGAAAAACAAGCAAAGTCTTACATACACCGCAAAATGCTGATTTGTCTATTCTATTAATAATACAAAATCTCAGCAAATGCAAATGGCATTACATGAATAATTCCATAAAAAGTTAAATCCAAACTAAATGTTTCAATTTTAAACGACATTTGCAGAGACCTCTCTGTTAATATGTTTAATACTGATTTTTTTTAAAGGGACAATCCTGTATTTCCTTAAGGAAAAAAACTGCAAAGACACTAAAAACCAACAAATATTTTTAAAACCGAATTTTGAAACTATCTTTTATTCTGCTCGACTGCACCAGCCTTGCCCACAATAAGAGCCACAATCATGTATTAATAAATGCTTGTGCCCCCACAGTCGAATGCCTGTCTTTCAAAGAAGATAACATAACCATGATTTCTATCTCCTCAAACAAGGAGGTTATTTCTCAGCAGTGAGTTTAGAATAATGAAGCAAAACATGCAGCAGTCCATGATAAATAGCCATAGACACAGAACGCCTAGAAGAAATAATTTTTAGAAAATATAAATACTTACAGAATAAATGTGTATCAGTAACATATACCCCGGATACTAAAATAAATGACTGCCTGACTTAATAAGTAACTTTATTTTTTAAAGGAAAAAAATCACACATGTTACAAATGGTATTAACAGACTAGAGCAGCTCAGGCAACATGCAGCCTGATTCTTCAAGAAAAGGGAAGCTAATAATCTAGGGAAGGTGGTCCTCCAGGTATAATGAGACCAACGAGCGTAGCAGGGGGAAATCTACAAATTGGGGAGGTAATGTAATCCAACAGGGAAACAAGACAGATTTACAAGAGAAAAATCAAAGAGGGTCAACTAGATTTCTTTTTCCAATAGGAATTCAAAATGAATGCTAACGGGAACCTTTTGAGTACAGAAAAAGAAACTGATTCTCCCTAATTTACTTCCTGAATGTGAACTGAATTTGGCCATCAAGCAAGATCTGAAGAGCCTTTGCTAAGAGTACATCTACAAAGGCAAAGCCAAGTACAGAATTAAGGTAATCAAGCATCCAAAAAAATTGACACAAAGTGCTGGGATACTGTGACCAAGAAAGAGGATTTTTCAAGGAAACTATCCAAATTCAAATTAATGGGAGAAGCTGCTAAATTGTCTTTAACACTTTGCCTAAAATACCCCAGAATAATGGTGAGAGCTCATCAGAACGCGTCCAGAAAGAGGCCTACAAGTGGGCCTCAGTGTTAGATTTTTTTCAAATAGCAAGGCTTGAGAAAACTGTGAAACATTCACAAAATGCAAGCTGTTTATACAAAATTTAACATCTTCCACCAACTAGGAGACAATAGGCACAATAGATAAAATGTCAAATTAAAAAAAACTCTAGCCAGGATCCTTGTAGCTCTCACTCTCTCTAGCCATTTCTGAAGCCACGGAGAGAAAAAGATGACTTCAGATAAAATATGTTACAACTAATGTATATTGCTGTACTACAGGCCTCTCTCTTCTCTGTACAGTGAGTTTGCTTCAAGACATCAGCTTTTGACAAAACAGAGAAAGTTTACCACAATTATTATCTTCAGAAAATAACACAGTTTAAGACTCAGCCAAATGAAGAAACAGTGTCTCTTATCTCTTACTTCACCTGCTCCATTCCCCCTATCTCCTGTTGAAACGCAGAAATTTTTTCATTAAAGGAATTAAACCACACATTTATTAGATGATGGTCCTCAGACTTTGGGCTTGCAGAGAACGGTAGAATATTCTCCCCCAAAATATCAAGGAACGCATTGGAGTCACCAACTGTGAACTTTCCAGTAAGGTCGGTGGTACACCCCAAGGACCAATATGGCACCCATCATATAATGAAAGGGAAGATACTGATCATCAGCAAATAGGGAAAACAAGATTTCAAGGAAAAGGAAGATTATCTTTCCCATTTGATATCTCTGGATTTCTGAAAACCTGGTACCTTTTTTCCCTCCTTTTCCTGCACACCAAGGAAAACTCTGTCATGAATCTTCATCGAGACAAAGTTGTCCCCGTGGTACAGATCAGTGTTTCTCAAAGTGTGGGCTTCAGACCAGAAGCACTGCCATCGTCTGGGACCTTGTCAGAAATGGAAGCTCTCTAACCCTAAACAACTCTGGGGCTACAGCTTAGAATCTAACAAGCCCTCCCGGTGATCTCAGTGCCAGCTAAAGTTTAAAGACCAACAGTATAATCCAAAGACTATGCATTTCAGAACTGCATAGACGTTCTGCAGAGACGTCCAAGGAACCTGATTCAAGGCTGGCAGACCTAGATGTCTCATCTCCAAACTCTGTGCACACAGTGTATTTTTTTTTTTTTCAAACAAACAAGGGCACAATTTTGATCTGAAATATGTGGTATGACAATGAAATGGCGTGTCTGACATCAGAACGACCCCCACACGCAGGGACTGAAGATCCATAAACATCAGCAAATGACCAGCAACTGCCTCAAACGCACAGTGCCATGACCTTCTGGACTGACTCATCATTGCCACCATCATCACTGACACTGACACCACACGAGAAGTGAGGGTAACATTCAAATTCATGATCTCATTTTTATTTTGATCAACCCAGCAACCCCATGAAGCTGGTGTGGTGACAGATACCAGCGTCCCATTCAGCAGATGTGGAACCTGAGGATTGGCCAAGAGCATGTGGGCCACCTGGAGCATCTCATACTTGCTCTTGACAGTTTTTCATTTTTTTTTTAAAGATTTTATTTATTTAACAGACAGAAATCAGAGGTAGGCAGAGAGGCCGTCAGAGAGAGAGGAGGAAGCAGGCTCCCTGCGGAGCAGAGAGCCCGATGTGGGGCTCGATCCCAGGACCCTGGGATCACGACCTAAGCCAAAGGCAGAGGCTTTAACCCACTGAGCCACCCAGGCGCCCCGACAGTTTTTCATTTTTAAAGCAGTGTACCTCACTCCTTTCCTTTGGAATCCAGAGCAGGAAGAGTGCTTACCACAGTACGATCCCCAAATGTGTAATTCCCCAAGTGGGCCAAGAGTGTTGTCATGATATACGGCACACACAGAATGCTGCAAAGGTTCCCAGCCATTCCCCGGCAGGTCTCAGGAGCAGCCCGGGCACACCCCAGGGACCTGCCCTTTGTCCCCTGCTGGCCTTCCCTAGGATACCTGGGACCATCATGTGCTTCAGTTGATTTCTCTGGGTCCCTCTGCACCTCAGGAGGGCAGCCCTCACCTCTGCCAAAGCAGGCTGGCCATTTCCCCCATCCAGCCCTGCCAGGAGATGCAGGCATGATTCTAGGACATTAAGGCCACAAGGTCCCTAAGACAGAAAGGACTCAATTCCCATGAAAGAAGCTGCACTTGGGGGAAATGTGCTATGCATCATGGTGCTGTGGGCAGAACCCACCCCTTGCGACCTGACCAGGGCCAGCAAGGACCTGTCATGAGTCAAGTAGAAAAGAACAATGAGAAGATGCTCGTGAACGCTTTCCAGGGACAGAAAGAACCCAGGAGGACCACACAGATGAACAAGTCATTCATTTAAGGAAAATATTTTTAAAAAAGAAGAAGGAGGAGGAGGGGCTGGAAAATTCAGTACTGATCATCCCCACTATACCCTGGCCTGTCCTGGTTTCATTTTTAATAGACACTGTTTGACTTATCTTTCTCTAGTGGCTGTGACGAGGAACCCCGAATGTGTCAGGGTGTCAGAGTGTCAGAGCTTCCGGTGGGTGGGTGAGGGGAACAGTCTGCTTCCCCTCTGGTCATTGCATCTAAAGGCACTAATGCCACAAGCCCACAGGGGGAGCCCCAGTAAATACCAGGAGAGGAGGGTCACTTACAACATGCTGGGTGAGGATCATACCTGCATGATGAGCCCCCTGGGCTCAGTCTCTTACTATGCTTCTCTCAACAAATGTCACCGGACACACCAGCCACTAAGATGAACTCCAAGTTATAACAAGACTGGTCAAAAGACACCAGCAGACCTTTTAGCCTTTGTTTTGGAGTCATTATTTTGATTTCTGGCTTTGTAGCTACTATCAACAATGAACATGAGAAGCCAGGTTAGACTATCACTACAAATTCAAACACATTTACAATATTTTCCTCCTCGACACCCTGCAGTATATAAGCCAAGGCTTAGATATGCCCATGGAAAAAGAAAACAACACTGAGAGGACTAGCCGAGGTCTCCTGTCCCAGGGATGGTTACTCAGCACCCAGACTGGCCCCAAAAAAATCCTCCATGAGTCAACATTCAGTGAGATGGTGTCAGGGGAGCCCATGAGGAAAGCTCAAAGCTTAGTAATGAATGAACACCCTGGATTTTTTAGCACTTATTTCACAGATAAGGAGGGGAAGAGCAAAAGTTCACCGTGAGCATTCTAGAAATGTCACAGACACACAGTGGCCATTACAACAAATCATTGTTCTCTGCCACCTTTGGAAATGTGTACAAATCCAAGAAGAGCAAAAACACGGAGGAGATCTACAAAGATGGGTTAAAAATAATCAATATAAAAGGGCAGAGGGACGAATGCTTTCTAAGGTGAAACTGAGACTCAGCAAAGGCTAGACCCCAGGTCATCCCTAAGGTCTAGAATCACTTTACCTTGGGCTACCCATTAAATGTGTGTCACTCCAGTCGGAGAGAACAAATATCTGTCATCAAACACGTTATATATTTGCCCCACTGCCTTACAGAACTGGAGGTGTCCTCCTTTGATTTGTGAAACCAAGAACAAAAAAGATTTATCAATTCACTTTCCCTGGGGAGCAGCCTGCCAGAGAAGCACATTTTTTCCCCTGTGTTTCTTCAGCCCCGCGAGACACATTTATTATAAGGAGACAGATATAAATCTGTTTTGAGCAGACTGTAAGAGTAAATTCGGATGATATTAAGCTTCAGAGGAACTGGCTTTTTACATACCTCTGGAGCAAGGGGTAGGGTAAATTGCTCCAAGTTCTTGCAGTTCCAACCCAGCCCCGCATATTATCTCCCCTGGACATGCTTATTAACTGGATGACTTCATATATGAGAGACAGAGAAATACACACACTCTATAAAATGCACATAGTAAAAGAAAAAAATGCACACAGTTACACATTCATACCAGGAAATGGCATTTCTGACTTGTTAATTACCCTTGCTTTGTTGGAAACTGTTAGTCAATGCAATAATGAAATATTTGCTAGCAATATGACAGACAAATGGATCTGTTGAGAATTATGGGGAAGCCCTAAGAAAATACAAAGCATGTGTCAAGATTTCCAGTGACATGGATAAATGAAATATGGTATATACTTACAAAAGAGTATTATGCAGCCATGAAAAGGACAAGTTCTGACACCTGATACCACATGGATGAAACTGACAACATCATGCTGAGTGAAATAAGTCAGACACAAAAGGACAAATGCATGCCTCCACTAACATGAAATACTTAGAACAGGCGAATTCACTGAGACATTGAGTAGATGAGAGGTTAGCCGGGGCTGGAGGAAGGGGTACTAGAGAGTTATTGCTTGATGGTTACAGAGTTTCTGCTTGGGATGATGAAAAAGTTTTGGAAAAAGAGAGTGGTGATGGCTGCATGACACTGTGGATATAATTAATGCCACTGAATTGTACATTTAAAAATGGTTATGCCCAACCTTGGGAGATATAAATCTATATGTGTATACACAACTTACAGAGAATAATGTACTAAAAGCCACTGAATAGCACACTTTAAATGGATGAATTGTATGGCCTCTGAATTGTATTTATACCTCAATTGAATTAAAAAAAAAAAAAAAGTTCTCAAGGAACTGGGTGCCTGGGTGGCTCAGTTGGTTAAGCGACTGCTGTCAGCTCAGGTTATGATCCCAGATCAAGTCCCACATCTAGCTCCCTGCTTAGCAGGGAGCCTGCTTCTCCCTCTCTCTCTCCCTCTCCCTCTGCCCACGACCCCCTCTCCCTATTTGTGCTTTCTCTCCCTCTTTCTCTCTGTTGAATAAATAAAATTCTTTTAAATAAATAAATAAATAAATACTAAAGTTTAAAAATTTGTCAAGTGGTACAAGAGCTTCCTGATCACCCCACATAAAATAGCATTCCCTCTTGGGTCAGCATATTCTCCATCACAATACTCATCACGAGTGCAACTGGTTTCTTTGTGTACACATTCCTAGCCCACATCCCATTTCCTGTCCTACCCATGAATGTAGGGACTAAACACACAGAGGTAGGCTGTGGAGGTCTTACTCATTTGTCTCCCCTGTGCCTGCCCACAAAACATGCCAAAGGTTCGTTTAAAAATGAGTAAACAAAGTAAGTCAATAAGGAATGGAAAAGGCAAGAAAGGGACAAAAACCATAACAGAGAAAAATACCTGTAAGGACTTGAAAAGAATGAGCACAGGAGAAAACCAGTGGCCACTGGAACCGGCACTATGCGTGACAACTGAGTCAAGAAAGAGAGTCCCTCACCTACATCTGCTCCCAGTCACCCAAGCTTTCCCACGTGATCACATGCCACACCCACCTGAACCGAAGCCCCGCCCCCCACCATCTACACTGGATATGAACAATTCTCAGATCTGACAGGGCACCTGTCTTTGGTCCAAATGTTTCCACAAGCAGAGGAAGTCAGCTGTGCCAGGAGCATACCTGGAATAGTGACCGTGGTGTTTCAGACAGGGCATGAGAAAAGTAGAGTCAGCAAACCATGTCCCTGGGAAAGAATTCTGTTTTTATTTTCCCCAGATTTGTTTTGGGGAAAGCACTTAGACCATGACTGCTGTAAAGTGCTCAAGAAAATAACCTATTTGTATGATTTTTGTCAACTTCTACCACAGCTGGAACAGACGGGTCAAAACCTCCTCCCAGACTGGATATTCACTCAACCAAAGACTTCTTCCCCAACCCCTTGACATCGCATGAAGCAGCTTCCTCCTTGCCCTTAGGCCATTCACAGTCCAGCGAGAGGAGCCTGCTGGATACCACCACAGCCCATTGTAACATAATGTATGGGTACAGTGATAGATTTGGGAGGAGGGGGCTCCAGGAAGCTTCCAGAAGGGCTTACTGCAAAATAATGAGCAGGAGTCAACTGTGGGAGGCAGGAGGGAGTTGGAGGCAGAGGGCCAGTCAGAAGACCCAGACAGGCAAAGCAACCAGGGCTGGGGGAAGAGGGCAGGAATTACGATGGTGCCATCCATAGTTCAGTGGGACTGAAATTTGAAGCTGGAGGGAGGGAATGCTGAGAAAAGAAAATGTGCAAAAGAAGCAAGGCCTTATATGATTTGCTGAGAGTCTTGGCCCCCCCCCTGTCAGTGGCAGGCTCCTGAAGGAGTCCAAGATGGGGTGTGACATGACCTTACCTGCATTTTACAGATTTTATTTATTTATTTGACAGAGATCACAAGTAGGCAGAGAAGCAGGCAAAGAGAGACAAGGAAGCAGGCTCCCTGCTGAGCAGAGAGCCAGATGTGGGCTCGATCCCAGAACCCTGGAATCATGACCTGAGCCGAAGGCAGAGGCTTTAACCCACTGAGCCACCCAGGCACCCCTTACCTGCATTTTAGATCCAGCACTCATGATGACCTTTCCTGATAGTGGGCATCACTATCCCCATTTAGCTCATCAGGTTCAGAGAAGCCAAACAGGGCTGCCCTGGGCTGCTCACTGCAGGACCCAGGCTAAGGAGAAATTATTGAGGGGTTTAGACATGAACATAAGGACCGAGATAAGGCAGTAAATGGTGGGGCAGAAATATAGATGGTAAAGATTTATTTTAGAATTTCAGGGCATCTGAGAAGGTTTACAGACAGTGTTGAAAGAGACAGAGCAGACAAAATGGAAAATGCTAGAGATGAGGGCGGTGGCCAGAGGCCAGCAGGCCAGGGCAGCAAAGCTCCAGGAGGATGAGTCTTAGATAGAGGGAGAGATTCTGAGGTTTGGAGAGGTGAAGTCACAACAAGTCACTAGGGCCAGCCTCTGCCCCCCGGAAAGTGGCAGAGAAAATCAAGAACAAGCAGTATGAGAAAGGGCTGGAATATCCCATGAGAAAATCTAACAGGCTGTTCAAGGCAAAAACATGACACAGCAGAGGTGAGAGGTGGCCCAGGTAGAATCAGGAAGTATGATTTTGTAGAGAACCCAACAGTTTAACTTTTCAATATCTTTTTGTCAGATATTCTCTTTTCTTCAAGTTACTTTATAATTTCTTTTTTGCATTTAACTTTCTAATATCTGTCATTTATTTTGGTGTCTGGGGGAGGGAGCAATGGCGGTCCCTAACTAGGGATGGCACTGCTCCCCAGGGGGGGATCTGGAAGCAAGTGGGGCTTGGTGGTCTATCTCAGCGGGGTGGGCACTCCTGCCCTTGAGCGGTGGGAGTCAGGGAGGCTGAATGTCTGGAGAGACACCGGGCACTGCTCAGCTGGGAAGCATGATCTCAGCCACAGAACCAATAGCACCTACAACAACGTGTTACTTTTTCCCAACTAGTTAGACCAAAATCCCAGTGTCTGTCTATTTAGTCACACATTCAGTTATAGTCAGACACCTTCACATGCCCTATCCCCACTGACCTTCAAACATACCTAGAGAAACACAATTTAAATGCTTTGAAGTTCATAAAAACTTTAAAAAACCAGCCAAGTATGGCTAAGTATGGCTAAGCAGGAGTCTCCCTGGTTCCAATACTTGTAGCGAACCCTTAACTATGTGTGCAAATATTAGAGCTAAGTGGTTAAACAACACCACTGCGTCCGTGTTGATACAATTCATTTGCTCAGCAAACTCCTTTCTCACAGATACAGGCTTGAACAAACTCCAGTCTACCCCCAAGGGTTCTCAGTTGGCCCTCCAAAGGTACGGAGGTCTTGATAAATGAGGTTTTCTGCAGGGGCTCTGACTTGCCAGGGGTTTGGGGGCCTGCCAACTGCAGGTGTTAATTATTCTATGTTTCTATCTGACAGATGTGAGTGTCAGGTAGCTGCTCAGGGCAGTGGGCATGCGAGTCAATACACAGGTGCTCTGAGCTAACATGGAGTTGCAGCCCCAGTTCCCACTGAACACACAAATGGTGCAGAGTACAGCTCTCTGGCCGCCATTTCTACAGAGACATCATGGGTTGGTCCCACGGTTCCCTCAAGCTCTGTCTGCACTGGATATAATGTATTACCTTATGAAGTCCCCATGTTTCTGACCTGAGCAAGTGATTTAGTCTTGAGGTCTACAAAATGAGCTGGCTGAACTGCAGGCAACTGTGGACGTCCCCAAAGGGAGGCATGGAAACACAAGGGCTATTCTCAGTCTTCCAAAAGGTCCCACGGAAGCCACACATTTACCCACGATAGGATGGCACAGGCTAAAACATATTTACTTTGGACTAGAACTACATCAACTCAAAGGGCAGTGGCCCTGGTGACGGCTCAGGGAGGAGAAGCCCTTGCTGGCCCGCTAGGTCTGTCCTTTATTCATGGAAATATAAAGGAACTGAATTAGCACTTCAAAAACACAGTTTCCTTGTTCCTTGTTATTAAACAGGGATCCCTTAAAGATCCCTTAAAGAAGATGTGGTATACACAATGGACTATTACTCAGCCATCAGAAAGGATGAATATACCATTTGCATAGATGGGGATGGGACCAGAGGGGATTATGCTAAGTGAAACAAGTCAATCAGAGAAAGGCAGTTATCATAGGGTTTCATTCATTTGTGGAACATAAGGAATAGCACAGAGGATCTTAGGGACAGGGAGGGAAAACCGAATGGAAAGAAATCAGAGAAGACAAACCACGAGAGACTCTGGGAAACAAACTAGAGTTTTTGGAAAGAAAGGTGGATAGGAGGATGGGGTAATTGAGTGACGGGCATTAAGGAGGGCACGTGACGTGATGAGCACTGGATGTTATACACAACTAATGAATCATTGAACATTACATCAAAAACTAATGATGTATTATATGTTGGCTGATTGAATTTAAATTCAATAAATTTATAAGGTAATCCTAAGGTCCCTTGTATTCTAAAGTTCTAGGATTCTTTCACAGGAAGTTATTTATACCAAGAATAACCCGTAAGAGCCTTAATACATAATTAATGGGAATAAACAGCTTTCTCTCTTGGCTTCCCTATACTTGTTTATAAAGTTTTTCAACTTTTTAAAGTTGTATTCATTTATTTTTTTAAGATTTTTTTTTTTTTAATTTGACAGAGAGAGAGATCACAAGTACGCAGAGAGGCAAGCAGAGAGAGAGAGAGAGAGAGGAGGAAGCAGCTCTCTGCTGAGCAGAGAGCCCGACTCGGGACTCGATCCCAGGAGCCCAAGATCATGGCCTGAGCTAACGGCAGAAGCTTAACCCACTGAGCCACCCAGGCGCCCCAAGTTATATTCATTTATAAGGGGTGCCATATTTCTAAAAAGAATTAGGTGCCACTGTACAGTCTCTGAAGATTAGTAAGGAATGGTCTGGATTTGTTCAATTAGCAGTTTCTTCCTTTATTTCTACCTCTTCACAAAGCTCAAGCAACTAGGTATTCATTTCTTTTCTCTTTCCTCCTTTTCTCTCCAAAGCGCAGGTAAGCCTTGTCAGGTGGCTCCCATGCCATCACCCACGTGATCCCCCTGGCACTCCCTGGCCTTGGCTTCATCACCAGTAACATCAAAGCCACGATGCCAGCTCGACTGTGAGGCCTATGCCAGAGACGCAGTTGAGATGATACAGGGGAGAAACTTCGGAATTCAGTGCATTATATAATATAGTTTATTTTCATTTCACTTGCTCGTTTATAAAGATTCATAAACATTTGTAAATGCATCATTTCATTATAATTATTATGAATGACGGACTACAATTTTAAAGTATAGTGAACACTCGCAGGTCAAATATTTTTAAACCTGACAAAAAAGATTTTCTACAGGGATTCTATGGCACATCCTTGCATAAATAAGAACTGAATCTCTTAGAAAACCAAACCTGAATTCCAGTTTTCTGTTTGGTTGTGAATTTAGAGTCATTATGTAAGATCTGTTCGTGTAATTATTTTGAGATATAATCTTTTTGAGTGTTCACTATGCCAGGAACTGGGCTAAGAAATAGCATCAATTATCTCGTTTAATCCTCACAAATAAAGTGGGTTCTATTATCATCGCTATGCAAGAAAGATGTTTAGAAACAGAGCAGGGATTCGCATGAAGGGGGAAACCGCCTGTGACGGGATAAACAAGTTCCACCTGCAACCTTGAATCAGTGTTCTTAGCTGCTATACCATTCCATGGGGCAGGCGTGACCACCAGGATGGCAAGAAGGGGACAGCTTGTGCTAAGTCGCTCGAAAGCCAGCCCCCAGCCCTTCAGTGCATCTGGTTTCCTGTGCCCACACTGCTGTTCAGGCCATACCATCAGAGATTTTTCTTTCTTTCCAGGTACTTTGACCCACTTTGCTCCACGCTCTTTTCCTGCCGACAAACGGATCGACCTAAATTACTTAAGTAGATAATGCAGGCAAAAACAAGCAAATAAGACAAAACGAAAGAAAACCCTGCTTTAGGGACATAACCCTGGAGTTGTATTTATGCCACAATGATGAAGCTATTCACCTGTACACTGGGTTTCTCCTCTCTGAGCTCACAAGGCAACTCTACGCATTCAAAACTCCTTACCTTTCTCCCCCAGACCTGCTCCTGTGTGTCTTCTCAGCACAGGGCACCATCTTTTACCCAGCTGCCAATGCACAAACACTTCTTAGCCCTTCCTTCTTGGATGGTCCCAAACCTTAAATGATCCCAAAGAACCGAACATGACCTACTTCAGGATGCTATCTGTCTGTCCCATCTTCCCATACCCCTGCCGGTTCCCACAGCCTTCACCTCTACCCCAGAACCCCTCCACGAATCCAAGAGCAATCCAGCTGGTCTCCTTGACACCTGCCTTAAAGTTCCCCACTACAGCTCTAAGCTGGGCTCTCAAGGACACGGAAAGTCTCACCATGTTTCTTCTTCAATTCCCTCACCTTCAGGATAAATTTCACATAACTAAGTGTGGCACAGAGTGTCCATGAAACCATAACTCCCTTTCCAGCTTCCCCTCTCGCCACTCCCCTATTCTTTCCTGAACACTCAAACAGACCTTGTGTTCCTTCATCCTCTGGATCGTAGGACCAGAGTGATACAATCTGCTTGGAAATCCTCTCTCCCCTTCTCAGCTGGTAAACTCCTACCCATCCCTCCAGCCCCAGGCCCTGCACCAATTCATCTATGAAGCCTTCCTTGACTCTCTGAAGCCATTTCTGAGACACCGCAACCACACCCTTCTAAGGTTTTCTCAAGGAACTTCTCCTGATAGCCTCTTCACACTGCAACACAGATTCTTCTCCCCAGCAGAAGGTGGGCTTCTCTTCCCTGGGCTGACTGCTGGCTGGCTTTTTTTTTTTTTTTTTTAACACACAATGTATTATTTGTCCCAGGGTACATGTCTGTGAATCATCAGGCTTACACATTCCACAGCACTTACCATAGGACGTAACCTCTCCAATGTCCATAATCCAGCCACCCCAACCCTCCCACCCTCAGCAACCCTCAGTTTCTTTCCTGAGATTAAAAGTCTCGGGCGCCTGGGTGGCTCAGTGGATTGAGCCGCTGCCTTTGGCTCCGGTCATGATCTCAGGATCCTGGGATCGAGTCCCGCATCGGGCTCTCTGCTCAGCAGGGAGCCTGCTTCCCTCTATCTCCCTCTCTGCCTGCCTCTCCGTCTGCTTGTGATCTCTCTCTGTCAAATAAATAAATAAAATCTTAAAAAAAAAAAAAAGTCTCTTGGGGCACCTGGGTGGCTCAGTGGGTTAAAGCTTCTGCCTCCGGCTTGGGTTGTGGTCCCAGGGTCCTGGGATTGAGCCCCACATTGGGCTCTCTGCTCAGCAGGGAGCCTGCTTCCTCCTCTCTCTCTCTGCCTGCCTCTCTGCCTGCTTATGATCTCTGTCTGTCAAATAAATAAATAAAATCTTAAAAAAAAAAAAAAAGTCTCTTACAGTTTGTCTCCCTCCCTGGTCCCATCTTGTCTCATTTTTTGCTTGCCTACCTGCCACAACCCCCTGCCCTGCCTCTCAAATTCCTCATATCAGTGAGATCATATGATAATTGTCTTTCTCTGATTGACTTATTTCGCTTGGTATAATACCCTCTAGTTCCATCCAGATTGTTGCAAATGGCAAGATTTCGGGGTTTTGATGGCTGCATAGTATTCCATTGTGTATCTATACCACATCTTCTTTATCCATTCATCTGCTGATGGACACCTAGGCTCTTTCCATAGTTTGGCTATTGTGGACATTGCTGCTATAAACATTCAGGTGCACGTGCCCCTTCGGATTACTACATTTGTATCTTTAGGGTAATTTTATAACCCCAGCACCCAGCACAGGCCCAAGTACAAAGTAGGGGCTCTGTAATACCTATTGATTACATAAACATGAATAAAAACCACATACACGGAAAGAAAAGAAAACCATTGGCTTTATAATTCATTGAGGTGAGAACCAGTCTTGGAATCTGATTTGAGCTTATAAGACATCCCCTTAAGGGAAGACCTTAAGGAGAGGAAAGGCGTTCTTAAAACAGTCCCAGATGGAGAAGGGAATTCTATAAGGAGCACACACTTCCTAGAGGCCCGTGTCCTACCCCAGGTGAAGGTTGTGAGTCCCTGTCCACTGAAACGTGAAACCCACAAGCGGGGATTCCAGAAAGATAAAGTCACATCTTAAAATACACTCTGATCCTCAGAATATAAATTTCTTGAATCCACAATAATTATATCTTAGGTACTATTTAGTCAGGATTAGTGGTTGTGGGACATGCGGCTGTTAAAAAAAATCATTGAAGCTGGGGCGCCTGGGTGGCTCAGTGGGTTAAGTCGCTGCCTTCGGCTCAGGTCATGATCTCAGGGTCCTGGGATCGAGTCCCGCATCAGGCTCTCTGCTCGGCAGGAAGCCTGCTTCCCTCTCTCTCTCTCTCTGCCTGCCTCTCCATCTACTTGTGATTTCTCTCTGTCAAATAAATAAATAAAATCTTTAAAAAAAAAAAAAATCATTGAAGCTGTGTGAAATCAGAGAATTAATAAGGACTCTTGACTGTAAGCGAGGAGGTCCATGTGGCTTCCGAACTCCGGGATTCTCCGAGCTCTTTTATCTCCCAGGCACAGAAACTTCAGTCAAATAATAAAAGAGTAATTCAGATGCTGTTCTCCTCACTCAGCCCCCAGGCTGACTCTCAGACTTCAAGTGCACCATGAGCACAAGTTCATGGTCAAGTCCAAGTAGCAGAAGCATCTCCCAGCATTGGAACATTATCCCTTTCGATGAGCCCTAAAGACTCACAATTCAATGCCATCCTGTTAGGGACATGCTTTAAAAGACTGTCTTATAAAAATAAAAATCAAATACTTCATACTCGGAGTAAAAAACCTGTCTACAGAGACATGACCCTGAAAATCATCCTTAAATTTCTAAAGCCGTTAACAGCCACGTGCAAATGACAGATCTTCGATGACTTAGGATGGGGTTACATCCCAATAAATCCATTCTAAGCTGAAAATACGGTAAGTCGAAAATGCATTTACTGCATCTGATCTACCAAGCATCACAGCTTACTTACCCTGGCCTGCCTTAAATGAGCCCACAACCCTCCCATCAGCCAACAGGTGGGCAAATCACCCCATATGAAGCCTATTTGATCATTGGGGGTTGACTGTCCATGTCATGTGTTGCAGATGGCCTTGAAAGTGAAGACCAGAACAATGATGGGTGCAGAATGTTGTCAGGATGGCTTGCCTGCCCTTGTGATCGCTGCCTGCCTGGGAGCTGCCCAGTGTCCGAGAAGACTGACTGCACGTTCCCAGCCCGGGACAAGATCCAACTTCAAAATCCTAAGTATGGTTTCTACTGAATCTGTATCACATGTGCACCATCAGAAAGCTGAAAAAATCATGAGTTGTGGATTACCTGTACATTCAGGTAATTCTCATGATTCACAGTGGTTGAGTCTTATAAAATCACAGTGAGAGTTGAATCAGATACCGAACCACAGCTTCGGTGCAGGGGGACAACACAGCACTGAGTTCCCATGGGCCTCTGGTCCAAGGACTTTTTTCAACCAAGCCATACCTAACCTTGCCTTATGTGTGTTTCTGTTTGAAGACACCCTCTTTAATATACATTTCTGGTTCATTAACATGAAACACGGCCAATAGCTCCATAACTCGTGCCTGAACAGGCTTGTCTAGCATGTGTGCTTGCTCCTGAAGGCACATCTCCAACCTTCTCCCACTCAGGAACTACACAGCCCCTCCACACTGGGCTTCGGAGCCACTGGCAGCAGGGAAATCACTAACAAACAACACAAAAATGTGAAAAACATGGCACTACACAGACGGCAGGAAGGACGCTAGTTTCCAGCAGGACAGCTGAAAGGAGACAGCAGCACGTGGCCTCAGTCAGCCTCAGCTGGGAACATGTGCGTTCAGGGATAGATTTGTTCACTGCCACGCTCCTGGCCCCAGGAATGAGCCTGGGAGAGACACATGCACCCCCACATAACCCCCATGATGATTCCAATATACCACCCAGAGAGGTGTGCTCCCTAGCTTCTGAAAAAGAAGATACAAAGAGTAGCAACTGTAGCCTATCACTCAGAAACAGTTGCAAGAAATGCAGGACTGCTCTACGAACTCCCAGTGCCATTTATGTGTTTGGTTTTAAATGGTTTCTTTGTGCTTACATCTGTTAAACCACAAAAACAGGAATGAACGGATGCTGAACTTTCTTACTCAGCAAGAAGTAATACTCATCCATGGATACACAAAACAATTGCAAAAACACAAGGGCTCCATGCATTGCCTTAGGAGGTGTGTTTCCAAGCAAATTTCATATTCTCTTGTGAGTTTAGATAGCTACATTTGTAACATATTTAGGATTTGTTCAAATGTATAATAGTAATTAACCGTGAGAAGAACAATAACTTTTTAATAGTTAGACCCTTGTAGCCATAGGAAATTTAATTTAAATGTAGATACAGATTTTTGCAAGGACGAATATAATAACCGAGGACAGTAACATTCTGTGGGAATAGAATATGAATTTAGAGAAAAAAGGAGAATGAGGTAGAAATTCCAATGGTTAAAGAAGAATCAATTCAAATACTTTTTAGATGGGTGATGATGGGTCTGTGGTGTTTTGATTCCACTGGTTATATTTAAAAGAATGATGTAAAGTTTTATTTAAAGATGTCGATATTTACAATAAGCTAGAAATAACATCCTTTGCAATTCTTAAATTATGATGAAAAATGTTAGCTATCAACACAAAGTGTGTAAGGGGATAGAAGGATTTACAAAACTATTTTAGGGATTAGGTGAGCAAAAGGCAGAATACAGGCCCCTCCACGGCAAGCTCACCTTTCCATTCCAACCCGTTCTTAACATTGTGCAAAAGAAACTAGAAATCTGGCTTTTTCTATGTACAGTTTACCTTTTCGTACTATGTTGTTTCAGAAATTTTTTAAGCAGTGTGCAGGCCAAATAAAACATGTCTACAGGCCAATATTTTTTTCTACCTTTACTCTGAGCAACAGTTATCATCCTCTGTCACCTTTTCCATGTGCTGATAGGAGAGCCACTCATTCAAAAAATGTTCAGTGAGGGCGCCTGGGTGGCTCAGTGGGTTAAGCTGCTGCCTTTGGCTCGGGTCATGATCTCAGGATCCTGGGATCGAGTCCTGCGTCGGGCTCTCTGCTCAGCAGGGAGCCTGCTTCCCTCTCTCTCTCTCTCTGCCTGCCTCTCCATCTACTTGTGATTTCTCTCTGTCAAATAAATAAATAAAATCTTAAAAAAAAAAAAAAATGTTCAGTGAACACCTCCCAGTTGTTCCAGACACTGTCCTGGGTCCTGGGGACACAGAGATGGCAGAAATACAACACTGCCCTCAAGGAAG
The DNA here is from genome assembly GCF_964662115.1 of Mustela nivalis. Classification (NCBI taxonomy): domain Eukaryota; kingdom Metazoa; phylum Chordata; class Mammalia; order Carnivora; family Mustelidae; genus Mustela; species Mustela nivalis. The sequence continues at coordinate 121,687,353 of NC_139026.1, read as the reverse complement.
ACAAATGACAGGTAGATAACCTTTTGCAATAGCATCTGTTAAATTCAGTGCTGGTTAGATCCTAGGTACAGTGGCCATGGACGCTTGGCTTGAGTGGGTCTAGGAATAGATGGTTTATTTATGAAAACTCAGTGGGGGGGAGACAAGGCAGGACTAGAAGCCTCTTGAATAACTAGCACTTAGGTGTGACTTCAATGCTTGTGTCTAAGCAAGGCTAACTGGGGAAGGCTCCTTGGAAGGTGGCCAACCAGGCAGACTGGAGCAGAGATCCCAGCAGGACGTCTGAACGCAAAGAACACCCACAGTGAGACAAAAACCCAGCCCCGCTCCTCATTTTCAGTTCCTCTGTTAAAAACAGGCACATGATGGAAATAAACCATTGAGACAAGATCCAAAAATAATCTTAACTGGGCATAAAAGCTCGTATAAAAATTCTTCTTTTAATCACTTCTGGAAGGCAGCTGAAAGGTACACACACAAAATCTCAGCTTGTAAAGCAATCAGCTTAATCTGGTTCTTTGAAAGATTAATTAAAACTGAGATTACCGATGGCGGCAGATGAGCTGGGTCAGCCGATGGGGCACAGTGGAGACGAGAGAGAAATTGTTTTAAGATCACACAAACACAGCTGCAGGCCAAACGCAGAGATGTTGCATCAAACCTGCTTCTTCCTAGGCCCTCTAATTCAATTCCTGGGGATGACGCTTGATTTAAAAACCCGAAACTCAGGAAAAGCACGCAGCAAGACTCTGATACGCCAAGCAAGCAACCCGCCCTTGTGGGCCGGGCCTGCAGGGAGCCTACGGGGTCTTGAACTTCTGATCCAAGTCAGCAACAGCGGCAGGAGGACAGACACAGCCCAGAGGGATGAGCAGAGGGAGCAAGGAACTCTGAACCCAAACAAGGCTTTAAGTGCATCTTTAAAACAATGTCAAGGATCTGCTCAGGTAAGGCCTGGATAGGAAGCAGAGATAAGAAACCAGAACAGTGAGGAGACTCTGTCCATAGAGCCCTCACCCCACAGGGAGCTGCTAAGAAAAGGAGTTTGCACTGATGAAGAGCTGCTCTTGATTTTCCCCCCACTGGCAGCAAAAGGGAGATTACGTAGGAGATGGTTATGGAAATTCTGGTTTGGGGACCCAAAACTGGAACACATGGTCGTTGGATGTAAGCTTTAATGCCAAAAAAGCCTTCATAGCACTCACCCGGAAAATGACCATTTGTGCAACAGTTCCCAAAGTTCTTAAACCCACAAGAGGAACAGAGGCAGACAATGAATATACAGAAAAGGAAGAGGGGACAGCAGCCATGGAAGAAGGAGCCCCTAAAACCCCAGGGCCCCTAGGACTGTGGTTCTGGCCTCCTGCCTTGCTCCCCCACCAAAGTCCACCATAGCCTCCACCTAAGGAGCCCAAGACACAGCTCCCCAGTGTGGAAAAACATTCCTGACTGCGCTAGGTAGCAGGCTCTGAACTCCAGCCCTGTCCTGACGACCCCTGCTGGCCCCTGCTGGCCCCCGCCCTCCCTGCCTCTCTCTCCCTACCTGAGCACTGAGGAGATAGGGCCCAAATTTCGGGAGCAGATCATCTCTTTCAGGGTCCTCCTCACTCCAAAAAGCTCTCATTCAAAAATTGCCGAACTCTCTGGGGCGCCTGGTGGCTCAGTGGGTTGAAGCCTCTGCCTTCGGCTCAGGTCATGATCCCAGGGTCTTGGGATTGAGCCCTGCACTGGGCTCTCTGCTCAGCGGGAAGCCTGCTTCCTCTTCCTCCTCTCTCTCTCTGTTTGCCTTTCTGCCTACTTGTGATCTGTCTGTCAAATAAATAAATAATAATTTTTAAAATCTTTAAAAAAAATTTTTTTTTAAATGCTGAACTCTCCTGGTCTGGCAATTCCCATCCAATGTCATATAACCACCTCATGACATATCTCATTCCGGAAGCTTCCTACCATGTGGATTACTTATCCAATGGATACTATGACCATTTAATTATAGGAAGGGAAGGGAGTCAGAATACAGGGAAATACACTAAAATTTGAATATCAAAGGTACTGTTAACATCAAAGTAATAGTGAAGAGTACAGATCCTGGAGCCAGCCTTCATTGTCTCATCTGTAAAATGGGAATAATAATCACAGCGTGCCTAGTGGGGTGGTCATGAAGAGTAAATGAGTGAGTTGTAAAGCACTTAGAACAAAATGTGCCACAAAGCACTAGGTGTTTAGATAAAACTATACAACATTTTATCTACCACCAAAAAGCAACTACAAATTATGCACAAGTCAGACTGGAGGGGGGCACCGGGCCACAACAGGAAGCCCACCTTGGGCAGTACCAACACCCAACACTGCTTGTACCAGCTCCCAGGTGAGATGGACACCAACCAGTCCCCTCCCCCTGCCCCCTTCAACTGCTTCCCCCTCAACATACCCGCTTGCTCAGCCCTCTCCCTGGGACCAGCACACAGAGCTCCCAGCTCTCCTATCGGCCGCAGGCCTCCCACCCAACCCCCCTACCCCAGACACCAGGGTCAGAGTCAAATATTCTAATTTTAGAATATTATGTTCTAATAGCTAGTATCACCTGAATATTGAAACAGCTTGAATCATCAGCTAAAATTAAAAACAATTTTGCCTAGACTTCAAAACTCACGATCTGATCCCTTACCTACCTTTGTAACAGTATTTCCTACTGATTTCCATGATGACCACCCTTTCCGTCCACCCCACCATCCCCACGGCAATGCCTCCGGCCTGTGGTTCCCACCTCCAAAGCTGGACAGCCCCCCGCCATGCTTCGAGGTTTGGCTAATGCTCTAACAGTCCCATCACATCTCCGGTACAGGGAGAATTGCTATCTCCACTTCTGAACTCAGAGCATTCATCTCTGCTTGGAGAAGGCAGAGGACCACCTTGTCAGGTGTTAGAGTCCCAGCTCTGTCACTTATGAGCTGAAGGTCTCTAGGTCAGAAAATTAAAATCTCTGAACCTATCTCACTGTGGTTGTGAAGATAAATGGAGACAATATATGCAAAATGCTTGGTTTAAGTGCTCTTCCCCTGCCCTCTCGTGGAATTTATTACTTCTCTAAATTTTATTATAGTTATTGGGCTTCTCATTTTTTCTTTCTCCTAACACTCTAAGTTCCTTGAGTGCATATTCCTGTGCTTCTCCAAGAACCTAGCACAAGGCCTTATACTTAGTAAGAGCTAAACAACAATTTATCAAATGAAGGAAGAGATGGATGTAATATTTTATACTTACTCTTTATATTATTATTGGGGGTGGAGGGGCAGAGGGAGACAGAGAATCCCAAGCAGGCTCCATGACCAGTGCAGAGCCCAAAATGGCTCCTGATCCCACCACCCTGAGATCATGACCTGAGGCAAAATCAAGAGTCAGACACTTAACTGACTGAGCTACCCAGGTGCCCCAACTCTTTGCCTTATTTTTAATCACTCCTCATTTTCACCTACGTTGTTGTTAATGACAGTAACTCTCCCACACATGGAGTACAGATATCCAGATGGTTCTGAGGGGAAAACTCTATTCTGAGTCCTGAATGATTCACTGCCACTCATTCAGTTACCTATTTTCTGCTGGCTCGTTCGTGTATCCCTACTACCAGGAAACACCGTACTTGACACTTAAATGGCCTACAGAAAGACAATTCCTATTCCCAAATTCACCCACTAGCATTGTAAGGACATTTTCACAGCCCTCACAAATTTATCCAACTGGGGTGTTTTGTTTTTCTTTAAAAAAAAAAAAAATTGAAAATCATCATCCTGAAAAGGAATATTTTATTCATGCCAGTTTAAGTAGTGACAGGAAAATATTCAGTACTCAAAATGGAATGAAGAAAAAAAAAAAAAAACGGTCAGCATGAATTTCCAAAAGCATCTGGAAAATTGGCAAAAGATTTAAGAACGCAAAAAAGCAACCGGTGATCCCAGCTGGGGTGAAGTTGCCGTCATATTACATGTGATACCGGCCCTAAGACTGCTTTAGGAATTCCCAAAAACAGTACTCTGGTAAGCTCATTTGCATAATGATTCCGATTTAATCCAAAGAAAGCACACCTACAACTTGTCCCCAGGGTCCCAGCTGTCTTTAAAGTTATTTGATTTTGTATTGAGAATGACGAAAATCCAGGCAGACATCTGACTTAAAACGGAAGTGAAATCTTCCCCTTATAGTCCTAACTACACCATGACCCTTCCCCTTATATCCCTAACTCACCCTAACTCGCCCTTAGCAGAAGAGGGTGGTAACTCAACACATCAGCTCTAGAGGTGTCTAGGACTGGCTTGAACCCCATACACCCCCACCCCCATTCAGTGTCAGTCTTTAAGTCCATTTGTGACCCCAAACTGAATCCCAACACTTCGACTCATAAAGTCAAGGTAATGTACAGACAGCTTCCCATATTCATGCACCCTGGACCTAAGCAGGTTTTGAATCTAGTGGGTCAGAAGGACCACCTTCTGGGGATAACTGGACCTGCATTTCAGACCAGGATCAGTAGCCCATGAGGGGTGTGGCCTTTCACAAGTCCCTCCAACCCTCTGGTCTTCTGTTTCTTCATGCGTCATTTACACATTCAACCAGATGCTCCTGCTCTCACAGAACAGGAGCACTGGAGAACTGAGAGACTGGAGGCACAAAGTTTCGGAAGCGCCCCTGGAGCCCATTCTGGGCCCTGGCCTTGATCTCTTATTTGGGTTTTGCTCTTGCATTCTGTCCTATTCTATCCCTAACTAGCTGTGAGGGCCTGAGCAACACACTGAATCCTCCTGGGCCAGGATTTTTCCGCCCTCTATAAAACATGAGGGTAAACTGTATATATATATATACACAGTCCCGTCTAACTCTAGAAATCTACCTATCAGAGAAATCCTTTCCATGAGGGAGTAAAATACAGATGGAACCACTCTACAGTTTTTCAGGTCCTTGGTGCAAATCACCAGCAAAAGGACTACAAAAATTCTGCATCAACTTTGAAAATGAATAGACCATGCCAAGTAAGTGCTTTCTAAAAGGTCAAGTATAGGATAAACATGACGAATTCATTGCTCCAGAGGAGCCAGAGCAGTCACACCCATGACTCAAAAGGAAATTCCATCCAGGACCACCAGTCACCTCCCAAAGTTAGTCACCCTGCACCGTGGGGCCAGGATGGGGCAGCCAGAACAAAAATGACCTGCAGGGAAAGTGACTTTTTCACTGGGGCTCTGGGAGATCTACTACAGGTATGTACACTGAATTCACCCCCCAAACCCCGGCCTAAATCCACATGGAAGACATTAAAAAAAAAAAAAAAAAAAATCAGAAGACCACAGGTAACAATTCAAAGGCACAGATGTTGTGACCACTTTGTTCTCAGCCTTTTACCTGAGGAGGAAGGGGCTTTAGACAGATATCGGTTGACAAGGACACCAGGGTCAAGAGAGACAGTCTCCTTATAAATAAAACTTTCAAACTCACAGCCATTAACACTCACCCAAAATAAATGGACGAAAGCCAGCCAGGAAAGGGCACGTTACTAAAACTGGCCCTCCGGCCTCCAAAAGGCTCAGCAGAATTATTCTTGCTGCGAGGAGAGGAGGAAGAAAGGTCTGGTTATTGTGCCAATGTGCTAGGAGGCACATAACTAGGTCGCGTTCCCACTCGGGCCTGCCTGCTGCACGGAGGCGCCGTGCGGGGAGCTGGTCCCATGCCTGCTCAGCGTCTCTCTGGAAGCTTGTGGAAGGTGCCTCTGGCCACACCCCCTGGGGGGAGTCAAGGTAGGATGTTTCCAGAGTGGGTGACATCCTACAGAACCTGTCCCACAGCAGGGATCTAGCACACAATCAAGGGCTTCTGCCACATGAGAGACCCCCTCGGGACACCCTGCAATGGCCCACTGTCTACCTGAACACTTTAACTCACTTCATGACCACACATCATGCCTAACTCAGGAGCTGACGCTGTGAGTCACTCAGAACCCAGATAACAAGCCCTTCTCTAACCTGACACATGGGTGCCTTGTGGGTCCTGCCCAGTGAAACCACGGGGACTGGAAAGCATCTTCAATGAAGCACAGGTGCACCTCCCCGCAGCTCCCTGGGATGGAAATCAGGCAGAACGAACGAAAATCTTCTTCACACCTGGAATTGCCAGCCTCACCTTTCTCGAAAGCTCATAAAGCATTTGCCTCCAACAGCAGGGTTCTTAGAAGAAGGTGATGTGACCTGGGGAGCTAAATAGTGCACTCACATACATGCCACAGCTCATGACTTCCTCAGGCTGTGATATTTTTCTCTTCATAGCAGACAAACCTCCAGATTGGCAGAGTTTATCCGAAAAAGAGTTGCAATCCGTAGCCCCAAGCGATCACAGAACTGCTGTGAATATCTCAGAGGGCTTGCAACAGTGTCTTTTTCACAATTTATTAATTTAAGAGGCACGTTAGGTGAGATGTGCTCTCGCTTTTACTTTTTTAATATTTTATTTATTTGACACAGAGAGATCACAAGTAGACAGAGAGGCAGGTAGAGAGAGAGAGAGAGAGAGAGAGAGAGAAACAGGCTCCCCACTGAGCAGAGAGCCTCATGCGGGACTCGATCCCAGGACCCTGACTGAGATCATGACCTGAGCCAAAGGCCGAGGCTTAACCCACTGAGCCACCCATGCGCCCTCGCTTTTGCTTTTAACCTCCGCAATTAGCCGATAGGGAGCTCTCTTCATGCCTCTTAACAACAGAGATGCAAGCGCTGAGGGCTCCCAAGTATGTCCTGGGAAAAGCAGGCACACCTGCACATTCCACGGCTTTTCTCCTCTGCTTTTAACCAGCTTTACCTGACACCATTTATTTGCAGACACGGGATCCAGAAGCTGAAGTCAGAGGGAAAAAGCTGAATGTGAGAAAAACCCTAAGTTCAAGGCTGACTCAGGTAAAATTCTACAGTAACTAGGGCTTAGAAGTCTCCTCTTCCTAAAGCGGAGGGGGAAATAGCCCAGTGCCCCAAACAGTCTCCCAAAATATCACCGAAGAAGCTCTGGGATACAGACATCACGGGAGAGTGGACATCTCCTGAGCATCTCCGCTCCGGGAGATTCCTGGAGCCGCACACGGACACTAGCTGCAGAAGAGATGCTAAGTGGCAGGTGCCTACAGAAAGGGTGGGAAACTCAGAAAAGACACGTCTGAGGTTCCTCTCCTGGCTCTAGAGACTCCGTGTCTTCCCTGTTCACTCATGAAAGCGCCTTTCTACTGGAGGGGGCAGGGAAGCAGGTGACAGATAGGGCTTATGGCCCAATTTTTAGGGATGAGTAAGATATTTCAGAACTAACATTCCAAAAGAGATAGCTAGCACTGATGGAGCAATTCTTATGACCTGGTTAAGATACGTACTGCTAACTTAATGGTAAGAGCTTACAATGTCTAGTGTAAGTATATTTTTTAAGCTCTCAATGAAAGTTAGTGGTTTTACATTATGGATATAGTGTCTGTGTGTCAAACGTGGAAGAACATCATTATTCTGAGGCTAGCAATAATTGTAAAATAAAATGTGTGAAGGTAAGGTTATCCTCTCGGTTCTTTATTATTTTAGAAAAGTATTAAGCCAGTCTCTTATATGTAAATTGTACATAAATTTTTTTTTTCAATAAGTGATTAGCATTTTTAAAAATCTGTGAAATACAGCAAGGCAAGAAGGAGAAAATTAAAGTTATCTGGCATTTCAACACCCAAGAGGTGACTACTATTACTATAGTTGATGTAAATACTTCCAGCCCTCTCTTTAGGCATATAATTATAAATGTTCTTCCACAAAATTGGGATCATGTTATTTGATAACTTATGTTTCACATTAAATAGTGTGTCATTTACCCATGCCCTAAAATAATATTCCGCGTCATGAGTTAAAGCCTGCAGAGTGTCACATTCTGTTGATGTGCTAAATTTTAGAATATTTTATAAACACTATTAAATGAGTTGTTTGCAACCATCAATTACTCTACAAAATACTAGTGGATGGAGAGAGAGATAAATAGATTTTATTTTTCCCATAAAAGCTTTATGGAGATATAATTCACAGTTCACCGATTGAAAATGTACAATTCAGTGGTTTTGGTATATTTATAGTATGTGCAAGGATTGCCATAATCAACGTGTGGACATGTTCATCATCCCCTCCCCCCAAAAAAACAGGGCACCTTTTAGCACTTATTCTCCACGTCCCCTCAAGCCCTTCCACCCCTAATCCGAGGCGACCACTAATCTGCTTTCCATCTTCACAGATTTGTCTCTTCTGAACATTGCACATAAATGGAATAACACACTATGTGGTTTTGGGTGACAGGCTTCTATCATTTAACCTAATGTTTTCGGGGTTCAACCATACTGTAACATGTATCGGTACCTCATTCTTTTTACAGCTAAATATTCTACCTTTGTATGGATATACCCCATTTGTTTATGCATTATCGGTGGATGACATTTAGGTTGTCTCCTCTTTGGGGCTAATATGAATAAAGCTGCCTGAACATCCAGGGGCAAGTTATTGTCTGGACACACAGTTGCAGTTCTCTTGGGTATATATATCTAGGAAGAATTGTCGGCTCACATAGTAACGGTATTTTAACCTTTTAAGGAACTGCCAGACTGTTTTCCAAAGTAGCTTCACCATTTTACATTGTCACCAATAGTATGTGAGGGTTCCAATTGCCCCACATCTTCACCAACACTTATTATTACCCATATTTTTATTATATTCATCCAGTGGGCATGAAGTGATATCTCACTTCTGTATTGGCTAACAATGTTGAGCATCTTTCCATGTGCTTATTGGTCACTCCTTTGCAGAAATGTGTATTTGGGTTCCTTGTACATTTTTCATTGGGTTTTTAAAAACTACTGAGTTTTGTTTTAAAACATATTTTAGATGACAGTCCCTTATGAGATTTGCAAAAATAAATTCTTCCCATTATGTGGTTGTCTTTTCACTGTCTTGACCATGTTCTTTGAAGCACAAACGTTTTCAGTTTGGATGAAGTAATAATTTATCTATTTTTTCTTTTGTTGCTTGTGTTTTTGGTGTCCTATCCAAGAAACACTGCTTACTCCAAAGCACACAGATTTACACGTATGTTTTCTTGTAAGTGTTTTATAGTTTAAACTCTGGTATATAAGTCATGGAACCATTCTGAGTTAAATTTATATACAGCATGAGGTAATAGTCCCAAATTATTCTTTTGCATATGGAGATCCAGTTGTGCCAGAATAATTTGTTGAAGACTATTCTTTGCCCCATTGAATTGTCTTAGTACCCTTGCCAAAAATCAAAAGACCGTAAAAGTAAAGGTTTATTTCAGGACCCGCAATTCCCGTCCATTTGTCTATTGTCCTTATGCCAGCACCACGCTGTCTTGATTATTGTAGCCTTGTAATAAGTTTTGAAATCAAGACGTGTGGTTTCTCCAACTTCATTTTTTTTTCCCCCCAAGACTCTTTGGGTCCTCTGCATTTCCGTATAAACTTTAGGATCAGCTTGTCAACTTTTAGCAAAAAGGACAGCTGAGATTTTGACATTCTGTTGACTTTGTGGATAAATTTAGGAACTTTTGCTGTCTTGACCCTATTAAGTCTTCTAATCCATTAATACAGGATGTCTTTCTATTTATTTAGGACTTCATTAATTTCTTCCAGTTATATTTTGTATTTTATAGTGCACAAGTCTGGTACTTCTTTGGTAAATTTATTCCTAACTGCTTTATTCTTTTTGATGTCATTATAAATAAAATTGTTTTATTAATTTTGTTTTTGGATGGTTCATTGCCAGCTTTGCGCAGTGGCAGTATCGTAGCCAATGAGGTTTATCCGAGGCGCGATTATTGCTAATTGGATGGTTCATTGCCAGAATATATATACAAATGGTTTTGTGAATTGTATATTATATATTGATTTTATATCCTACAGCTTTGATGAACTCCTATTAGGACTAAATAGATTTTTAATGGAGATTTAAGTGGAGTTTAAGATTTTCTCTTTGTAAGATCATGTCATCTGTAAATAGAGATAGCAAATAGGGCCTTATTACTTGATTTTGTTGGGATTTTTTTTAATCTGTTTTTGGGTTTTCTTGCCTAACTATCCAGTCTAGAACCTCCCGTACAATGTTGAATAGAACTGGAGAGAGTGGACACCTTGCTTTTGTTCTTGATCTGAGAAGAAAGCATTCATTCTTTCACCATAAGTATGATGTTAGCTCTGGGAACAGAATTCTTAGCTGTAATTTTTGTGGGAAGGTACAAAAGTTATTTCAGTGTTCTATCCCTTCATAAAAGTCCTAAATATGCCCATTTCCCATTGTACAGTTTCCTCAATATTTATTTCTCTAACACAATTTCAACATCCTTTGTACTTATAATAGGTCAGAAAGGGGAAGTGACATATTAAAAGGAAATCTCAGGTGGATAGGAAGTTCAAGGAGACTTGAAATGGACGGATTTAATGAAATCCAAAGCCTGTGTCTGGCAAAATAAACACTCACGGATATAAAGACCAAGCAGTGGGCATTAAGATAAAGTCATTTTGACATTTCCCTGAGTTGTCAGTCACTCAATTCACTAGTCAAAATAAGACTTCATTCTGAGCCTGTTCTGAAATTCTGTGTCAGTTTTTGTGCTTCAATGTTCCCTGAGTTCTCATTGTCCTACCCACCAAAATTAGTTCTACCACAAAATGCTCTTCACAGTATCTCAAAAAAATTTTTTAATTGTGGGGGGGGGGGGATCTATTCTAATTGTATTTGAATCTGTAAATCCTAGAACAAAGAGGGATTTGACAGTTACTTAATTTGATTATTTAGTCACACCAAATACTTCAGATCAAAAACTACACTCTGAAAGCGAGATTATCTGCTTTGACCCCTAAACAAATTATATCACAGCAACATCTTTGTTAGCTGGGATACAAATTCAGAGGTATGTGGTGGGGGGGGGGGGGAATCTGGGCTTGAAAAGACATGGCTTCAAATCTCGGGCCTTCCCATTCCTAGCTGTACATCTTTGTGCAAGTTACTTATCCTCTCTGTGTCAACTCTTAAAAATTTTTCAAGGGTAACCTTACAGGAATGTTGTGAAGATTATACGATACACTTTTCACCAAGTGCCTGGAACTCAGTAGGTGCTATTATTACTGATATAACAGAAGCATTTCTTCACTAGAGTGTTCAGGAGATGGAGTAATCTGATCCATTATAATTTCTGGTTTTCAAGCTTCCGGGGCTGAAAAATCCTTCAAAACAGTGTTAGTATTTATTTATGTATGTATGTATGTATGTATGTATTTATTTATTTGCATCTGTATTCTGGTAGACAGCTACATCTTCCCTTTCTTTTCTGAGTATTTCATTGGCGAGCTCCCATGCAAGTTCCCAAGAGGCATGTCAGGCTCATCCTCAGGCAGTTTAGAACCTAGAATAAGTGTGACACACACTATCAGGGCTTTATGTGCACTCTCATTATACAGTATTGTAGGGACAGAAGGTGCAGGGGTTCGGGCTGACAATGCCAGAACTGATTCGGCACACATTCTAAACCACGGTTTTCACTACTAAATTCCAAATATGAGCTAATGCAGTTGATGTTTGCCTGTTCTTCTTTAAAGGATCGCATAGGAAAAAAACTGGTGAGCTGCAAGCTTTACCTTATGTCCCCAAGTCCCCAGAAAAGCCATGTCTGCACTCTAAAAACTAATCAGCAATGGCACTTGCCGAACTCCCCATTGCTCCCATTTTAGCAGGCTCCTGACACCGGCTAATTGGCCCATCTGAAACCATCCAATTAACAAGATGACGAGAACTGCCCAGCGCTGTGAAGGTGAACCCGGGCCATGTCTGTATGTGCACTACCCCACCGCCTTCCGAAAACTCAGACTGTGACTCTAATCAATCCTGAGAGGTCCACTCTGTCCTCTTTGAAAGCTTGAGAATGAGTCGAAAGACAATATATTTTTCTAGCTGTGAAAACTGTCTGCACCCGAACAAAGCTCCTGTCTCAGGAAGGTTAGCACCCCCGTGGCAAGCAGGGGAGAAATGAGGGAGCGGAGATCCATCTGCAGCATAGCAATTGCTGGGAGAGGGACTTGTTGGAGAAACTCAGCGGACACTCCCTCCAGGGTCAAGGCTGGACGCCTCCCAGGGCTCAGGTGCTGGGCTTAGCAGAGCCTCCGGCTTTCCAGAAGACAACACAAAACTTAATTAAGCAGTATCAAATATCTATTTGCAAAAACATGTCCACATGCACTGGCATGCACACGCGCGCACACACACACACACACACACACACACAGGACTGTCTCCTAATTAGCTATGTCAGCCCCAGAAAATCATCCATCAACCACTAAAAATCATCAAGCAATGACAGAAATAAATCCAACAAGCATTTAGCAGATGGGGGGGCTCCTGCACTTGGTTCCCTGAAATAAAAGCAGCCCCCTCAAGCAGGAGAGCCACGCTGCTGGCACCAAAGGACGAAGGCCACCCGGTAATAAAGCACAGAAAACAAGACCAGCTTCAGAGCCACCTGCGCTCACCCATGTCGCCTAGCTCTTGACAGCCACAGCTCACGGTGATGGAGTGCTCCCTGGGAAGCAGGGCTGTGCTGAGAACTTGGCCTCTGTCGGTTCACTAAATGCTCACAGCAGTGAGGACAGGGGCTCCCAAGGACCATGCTCCTCCGTCTACCTGAGAGTTTGATAAGGAATCAGAAGCAGGACAAGAAGGCGGCATTCTGCAATCTTGTTCATTCCTTTCAAAGGAGAACCTACATGCATTTGTAATCCCCCTGCCATTGCGGAAGAAGCCGTGCCCACAAAAGCCCCCTCTTTTGTGGTGTGGCCCCGGGGAAGGCCCCACCACCACCCCAGGCCTCTGTTCCCTCAATCTGATCAAAGAACAAGATGTTCGCAAGGCCTGCGCCAGAGTCAACAGTCTGCGGCTTGAAAAATCCATAATGTCCCAACATCTGCTCAAGGCCACGTGAGGACCGCGTGGTACAAACCCTTGCTGAGCGCCGTTACCAGAGGAACCTGACAGATGACATGTTTCACAATACAGTGGCATGTGTTTCACGTTCTTCCTACTTCCCTTGTAAGACACGCCACCCAGGATATTTCTCTTGGAAAACCGCAGGTGTGGATCCCAGGGGCCCTTGTCGGGGGGCAAACACACAGGGAAGGGCGTAGCATCAACTCTGCAGTTTCACGCAGTGCCCGGCCCACTGCTGGTGCTCATGCACGTACAAAAGCGACCTCCTTTTACAGTTATTTTGAAGGTACAGCTCATTCTGTCCACTTCCACCTCCTTTTTATTTCCCTAAGTCTAAAGAGAAGAGAAGGCCTTCTACTAAATCAAAATGGAAGAAATTCCTAAAATGCTCTTAGCCACTTCACACAGGGATATGCTTCCCATTGTTTTCATCTGAACCTCCAGCTGTTCATTTTAAGCCGAAAGAGCTGGGCAAATGACCGTCTAGCTGATCAGATCATTACTGAATATGGGAGCCTTACCTTAGGTGAGAAAGGCTCTATGAAGGTATGTTGATTGGCGTGCACCGTGATAAAAATCAATCCATTTGATAAAAGCAATCATCACATGAAAAGCAGAAGTGCCATTATGTTATCTGCTTCATAAAAGGAAGGACTGTTCAGCTTCCTTTCTGTTGTCAGACTGAATAATTACAACATAAAATGGGCCATAAGTGCGCCTGAAACCTCATAGGATTAGGAACTTTTATCTGGTACTTGAAACCATGTATCTGCTTAATTGGCAGCTGGAACAGAATTACAACACCAGGGCTGAGGAGAAAAGGGTTTCACCTGGTCTGGAATTAAATCGGCCTCCTCTCCACCCTGCTCCCACCCCACTCACAGTCACCCAGGCCAATCACTACTTGTTCTCTTTTGCACCCCTCTCCCATGATTCCTTGCAATGCCAGCCCTACGACACCACAGGTGTGTGGCCCATGAACTGTAACTTCAGAGAAGAAACCGCAGAAGCAAGTGCCTCCCTTTTTCCAGCTCTGTGGGGCCATATAACATATATCATAAAAATGCACCGTCTAAGAACTCCTTGAGGAAAGGACCGGTTGTGACCTTTTCATTTTTGTGTCCATAGGGCCTATAAATATACTAGGTGTGTGTGTGTGTGTGTGTGAGTGTGCGCGCGCGTGCGCACACACACACGTGCACAGGCGTGCAGGCCCCTGTGATGAACTATATTCTTATCTCTTTTCAGTTTGACCCTCCAAATATTATTTCTGGCTACACATTGACTTATCAGTTGCTGGGAAACTTAGCAATCCCTGCCCTTTATATGCAAGGATAACATTTCAAAACAACCCCCCCCTTTTTTTCCTTCTTTTAAAGTTCTAAAAGATTTATGCTGATCCATTCACTTTATGACACAGTTTTCAGAGCTATCAAACTAGGAGTTAAAGGTGTCCTATCTGGCCATGAACCAAAGTGGCAGAAATGGGCCCAAAATGAAGTGATTCCAGCTAACATTTATTGAGTATTTAATATATACCAAGCATTATGCAGAAACAAAACAAAACAAGAAAAGCACAAATTTCTGCACTTCATCTCACCAAAACCTCTTAGCAATCTTAGACAATGTGTGCCATTGTTATCTCCATTTTATTTTATTTTTTTAAAAGATTTTATTTATTTATTTGACAGAGAGAGATGACAAGCAGGCAGAGAGAGAGGAGGAAGCAGGCTCCCTGCTGAACAGAGAACCCGATGCGGGGCTTGATCCCAGGACCCAGAGATCATGATCTGAGCCGAAGGCAGACGTCTAATCCACGGAGCCACCCAGGAGCCCCTGTTATCTCCATTTTAGAAATGATAGAGGCTCAGTGTTCCACACACACACATGGCTGGTGAGAAGGGGAGCCAGGAGTCAGGGCTCAGGAGGACTGTACCCCCATCCACAGACCATGAACTACTTATAAGATCCATCATGCTTTGATGTCAGCATCGGCAGCCAGGAAGTTGGCGGCATGAAGATCAAGTTCTTCGCAGATATTGTGCCTAAGATGGCCAAGAATTTTAGGCAGTTCTGCACTGGAGAATTCAGGTGAGTCCCTTGGCTCAAGTTGTGGTAAAGTGGAAAGGGATATGATGACCTGTCAACATCATTCCAACTCTCCTTTTTGGTCACAGAAAAGGTCTGGTTCCAACAGGATACAAGGAAGCACCTTCCACAGGGTCATAATGGATTTCACAATTCAGCATGGGAATTCTGTTAATGGAGGTGGTACCAGAGTTGCCAGTGTGTAAACAGAGTGGGGGTGGGGGAGCATTTGCAGGTGAAAATTTTAAACTTAGACATTCAGCTCCTGACCTGCTTCGGTGGTCCCAGTACAAATGGCTCCCAGATCTTTACCACCTGCTCTAAATGTCATTGGCTGGATGGGAAGCACGTGCAGTTTGGAAAAAATCACTCACAGACCTCTAGTGATGCGAGAGATTGAGAAGATTAGCAGAGGTCCCAACAATAAGCCCAAAGGACTCTTGATGCAGGGAGGTGAGGTCCAGAGCAAAACTGATCAGGCTTTTCCTTGCTCTGTCTGGGTGATGCACGGGAATAAAATAATCTAGATTAGAACTTGTGTTGGCTTCCCTGCCTATTGCTGCGCTTTAATGAAGAGATCTTAGAAGTATCACAGATTCAGAACCCAATTTTCTGTGTTTAAGCTTACAACTTAAATAAAGTTTTTTTTTAAAAGATTTTATTTATTTATTTGACAGAGAGAAATCACAAGCAGATGGAGAGGCAGGCAGAGAGAGAGAGGGGGAAGCAGGCTCTCCGCTGAGCAGAGAGCCCGATGCGGGACTCGATCCCAGGACTCTGAGATCATGACCTGAGCCGAAGGCAGCGGCTTAACCCACTGAGCCACCCAGGCGCCCCATAAATAAAGTTTTTTTTTTTAATCCATCCTATCCAATACCTTCAGTGTTCAATAAACTTTTTTAACCCCTGACCCTAAGAAAAGTTTAATCAATCAGTAAAATCCCTTTCACATCACGCTAGAAGGTTGGAGGAGAAAGTCTTCTAATTAAAAGGATCATACCAGCCCTGTAACTTGCAAGACAGAGGGAGAAATGCATTAGAGGAACATAGGACCCTGTGTCACTGTGAAGCTGGCCCCAGAGGGCATCGGTGTCCAGGACCCCAGAGGTCACTCCAGAATCCAAAGGAATGAGACCTAATGAGGAAGGAGGCTGTGAAATGGCCTGTAAGCTCAGCTGCATGTATCAGACGCTTTCTCCAGAATGAAACCCAGGCAAAATCAGAACCTCAAACTGGAACGTGAAACAGCTTGGCTCCTGATATCTCTGGATATGAACTCAGTACAACTTCAAGTGTTTCTTTATGCAAAGATGTTGCCTGTAACAGCAGGGAAAAGGTCATCCTGCTTATAAATCATTAGAGAAACAGATTTCCAAACAGATCCTGAAGAGAAACAATGAGTAACGTTGCACGTCACACTGGCAAACTTCCTTAATAGAGCAGGTGTTCAAAACTTTTTAATATTTCTATTGGCTCCCTCCTGGTATGTTCTGATTAGTAACAATATAAAGAAACCATTTAAGGCACATTATATATGATGAGGCCTTTATTGCACAGCTAATAATGATTCTGTTTAATTACCAAGCCCTGAGAAAAAGTAAATCTGATCTACTAAACTTTTGAAAAGCACTTATAATACTTTGTAACAAGAAAAAGGCAATAAAATTATTTTAGTGTGATCAGAACAAAAACAATTTTAAAACGTTTCAGTGAAAAAAGAACACTGAGCTGGGAGTCACCACTGTAACAATATCTGTCCCCTACTCGTTCGATAAGCCACCAAGTAAGTAGCTCAACACCAGCTCAAACAGGAGGGATAAAGATAGAAATCACACTCCTGTGCATGTTTTACTAGCCATTTCAGAAAATAAGTCAGACTTGATCTGAGTTTCTGGATATCTGCCTGAATAGTGCATGACCTTTTGCTAATGGATACCTAAGCTGTAAATGATGAGTATTTTGCACATTTTTTTTTTCTTTTCCAAATGGTCTGATTTGAAATCTCAGGGTTCTCCTGGTGTGTTAAAAAATGATGTTCTTCAGGAGCCTGGGTGGCTCAGTGGGTTAAGCCTCTGCCTCCAGCTCAGGTCATGATCTCAGGGTCCTGGGATTGAGCCCCGCATCAAGCTCTCTGCTCAGCAGGGAGCCTGATTCTCTCCCTCTCTCTGCCTGCCTCTCTGCCTACTTGTGATCTCTTTGTGTCAAATAAATAAACAAAATCTTAAAAAAAAAAAAAAAAAAGATGTTCTTTGTGGTACAGAAATGGCAACCCAGTAACAAAATGGATCCTTAACCTGCAAACTAGTCCTGAGGCCCCCATCCTCTCTCAGCAGAGGTTTCTGATGAGCATGAACCAAGTCATACAGCCCAAGTCCCAGTCTCCTCCCAGGCACGCTGAATGTAATAGGACTTTTCAGCTCCAACACCAAAGGCAAGGCCTGCAGTGCACCCATAGAGGATGGCAAAGATCTAGAGGCCCAAAAACCACTGTTATGACAAAGAAACACACAAGTCTCCTGCCAGCGGTACAGATTCCTAGGATACACCCTAGTTCTAGAAGCCTGTTCCACCTCAGTCAGCCCGGTTGTGAGCCAGGCACAGCCTTCCAGAGCTCCTTCAAACAGATCTAGGGTCAATTCCTGTCTTGTAACTTACACATCATGGGACCTGGGTTCAGTCAGTTCTCCTCCACTGTCAAAGAGTACTTAATACACAGGGTAATGGACAAATTAAATGACCCATGAACTGGTCAGGTATCTAGGGGAATATCCCATGCCTAGCAGATACTAAAGTACGTTAGTCATTATTCTTTTTCAAACCACCTCTATGCCTTCACCTCTAACGCCAGTCTTGGAAACCTCCTCAGAAAATCTAATACATCCAGAATATAGGTGTTGACAAAAGAGGAAAAAAAAATTTTTTTTTTCCCACTCAGAAGTACTGAAGTACTGGCCAAGGTACTGAGATCAAGGAAATTTTTTACCTCAAAGGGAATACATCTGGGACACTGAGACAAAGGGCTTGATAAATTCTGAAGGGAAAACATCAGCAAATGCTACAGTACATGCCCAGAAATTTTTCATCCCATCCACGGTTCCACAGACATCACATCTTCTGAAGAAAAATGTTGCACTTGGTAACTGCAGCCAAGGGATCATCCTTGGCCTTTACACACACTGGCATGCAGAAAAAAGACACAAAGCCATTAAAGGCCTGATGTGCAAGGGAAACAATGAAAAAGCCAAGTATGTGTTGCTTCCATGAGGAATCTCAAGACCACAACAAGCCATGCGTGAGGTGGGATATCTCAAGAAGGAAAGTACCAGAAATAGTATTTCAAAGGACACCACAGGCCACAACCAACTGTGGTACCCAACTGACAGAAGGCCGTCATGAGCCAAACATCATTTATATTTCGTTTTGGACCATCCTACTGAGGAAAACTCTTGTTTGGGGGGTGGGGGGGAGCTGACAGCTAGTTTTCTTTCCCCGAGAGTAGTTCTGGTGGCAGCTGACAGAAAGAGCCTGCCAGCAGGCTGAGGGAGGAAGCAGGACAAACCCACACAGATTAAAATTTCACCCCAGCTAATCCACTGAGTGAGTAATCCACAAGTGGAAAAGCGGAGACGATCTAGAGATGAAATCCAGATGAAGAAAAAGGGGACGGAACATTCTGAAGAGCTTATCCGTAATGAAAACATTTAGAAAAGCAAGCTTCCTGAGCAGCTATGGAGACAACTTCATGACTCTGGGATTTTTAAAAACTGAACCAAACAAACTCTGCATGTGTTGCTCAGCATGCAAGGTACTGGGGGCGATTCAGGGGACACCACAGGTGGGAGATGGCCCCTTCTCTCAAAGAGCTTCTGGTGCTGACGGAGAAAACTCTTACAAAAGGAAAACCCTGGAACAATCGGCCCTCAATGGGGTGAGTCTACGACTGAAGAACAGAGGAGAGGAGCCCCAGGTGGGCTGCTATTGTCTAGGGACACTGGGAGGAAGCAACGGCACCACAGCAGAGCCCTGGAGAACTGATGGGTAGGTGCTGGAAGCAGGAGACACCACAGGAGAAGGGCATGGAGACTGGAATATGTCTGGGTACCTGTGGGACATGGGGGACCACACCTCACTTTTGTCACTGAAGCCCTTGCTGGTGCAGCAGCAGCCATGTATTAAACAAAGACATGACAGCCATCTGGAAAGCGGGTCACTGGAGAAGGTTTACTAGAAAAACGATCCCATGACCAGCACTTTTGACCGGTCTCCATCTATTGCTTCCCTTCCCTTGGAACCCCTAAAACACTCTGCACCATGTTTCTATCACCATACGCTGCTTTGCACAGTGGGCATATGGGCACATGTCCAATTTTCTCTAAGAGTTCAGGGAGCAAAATGTAAAAGGAAAGCCCCTTCAGGGTGATGGTTTAAGAGCTCTGGCTTTGGCCCAGGGTGGGTAACCTAAGTTCAAATCCCAATTCTTCTATATGGTTAGTTCTGTGTGACCTTGGCCAAGTTGTTTAACCTCTCTGGGCCTTAATTTCCTCATCTCTAAAATGGTGATGATAGTATCTATTATACTGCATGCTGTGTGGATTTAATGTGAAAATTCACATGAAGTATTACCATCCATGGCACAGAGTAAGGACTCAGTAAATGTCTGCTAACATTATTATTATTAAAACTCTATGTTCTGGGGCGCCTGGGTGGCTCGGTGGTTAAAGCCTCTGCCTTTGGCTCAGGTCATGTTCTCAGGGACCTGGGATCAAGCCCCGCATCGGGCTCTCTGCTCAACAGGAAGCCTGCTTCCGCCTCTCTCTCTGCCTGTCTATCTGCCTACTTGTGATCTCTCTCTGTCAAATAAATAAATAAAATCTTTAAAAAAACAAAAAACAAAAAAACTATGTTCCTTTGTCTTACAGAAGCCAGTATTCTCAATGGCATGAAGCAAGAGCTCATTAAATACTTACTGAGGAATGCTAGATCGTTTTCCCTTCTGACTTAGAACTTTCAAGAAGCCCAACTCTCTGTCTCTGAGCCCCACTGCCAGCACAGTACCCCTCTTCTCAGCTTCCACATCATATACCCCCTGCTGTAGCTCTATCACACTGAATTGCAATTACATGTATATTTGTCTGTCTTCCCAAAAAGTTCCCTGGGGACAAGAACCCACACACATTTTGTTTACCAGCGCCTCCTCAGTGCCTGGCACCAGATTCTCAAACTCTAATATCCAAAGAATTTTTTAAAAAACAAAAAAGCTGTAGAATCAATCTCGCAGTTCTCAAAACCCTTATCTGAACCACCAAGGGGAATAAATGAAGGCTCACTCCCAGGTGGCTGTGACCAGACACACCCATTCAAATTTCTATCACAGAACTAATTCAGTGTCCCTCATTCCTAGAGGGAAGACTAGGTTTGTAAAGATGAGCCCAGTTTACTCGGTATTCAGTGAACCCACAGTTTTCTGCAGGGTTCGGTTCGCGTCAGTCTCGACAATACCCCCACAGGCCATGCTGGGAGCTAAAGAGCAGGCCCCAAACTCCAACTTCCTGAGAAACTTCCAAAGGACACTCAGCTCTTAGGACCTTCAGGGTTAACCAAGATTTTGAGAGACCCCTGCATTTTTATCTGAACCACTTCTACAATCCCAGGGTGAGGTTACATTCAAGAATTCCTACAAGAGAGAACGGCCACCAGGAATATCTGGTGGGGGTCAGGGCTGGGGGGAAAGAAGTCACTGGATCCCAAGACTCAGAGGCTGCCGAGTCCACACCCCCATTAGAACCCTGCCTGGGGGCCTTCCATGGACAGCAGGCATTGCCCTTCCTTGGCCTAAGCCCTATGAGCCACAGAGGGGTGGCTGCAAGGGTGATCCCCCCAAGCAGGAAACAAACCAGACTGTCCTTCCTCCCGACCTCCATTTGACCTTCAGGCTCACGGACAGTGGTCATCACAGGCTACAGAGATAGAATAGCTACCAGGCCGTCATGTACTTATCTCACATGGCCAATATTCACAAGCTGTTTGCTGAATATTCATTCAGCAATGAGTCTGGCTGACTTCACAGCCTCCAATCTCGTCTCTGGCTTCGTCCACATGACTCCCACCCCTTAATTCCAGTCCAGGCCCTGCAGTTTTTAAGATCATTTTCCTATCTCACTCTCCAAACTCATTCTAACAAAACAAACTCTTTCCCACTGATCTATACATGGCTGTTACTGTTTAATTTCTTATACTTAAGAAAACGCTTTAAGTCAAAGAATGAATCTCTCATGAGACTCCTGAAAAGACACCTTTTCAGTGAAGTTTAAATCACGTGATGGGGTCTAACACCAATTTGCTTAAAATTCAAGCCATTGTCCCTTTATTTAGCACCTATAATATGTAGCATGCCTTGTAACCCCTATTTTTCTTTTTTTTACAATGAAAGCCCACAATCAGCTAGAATTGTTGGTACTATTATTCCCACTTAAATATGAGAAAACAGAAGCTCAGAAAGATCATGTAATTTGCTCAAGGTCTCATTGTTCATAAATGGCACAGTTAGGACTTGAACTTCCTTAATCTAATGGAAGCCTGTGCTCCTTTTATTTTACTTACCCATTCATTTATTCGGCAAACATTGATGAACCATGTAGATGTCCCGTCTGAGCCAGGCCCTCCCTGTGTGTAACACCTGCTCTGCCAATGTGTGGGAAAGCCTCCACTTGGGCTCCCAATGCAGGTCTTTGCCTACGAGACCCTAGAGGGGCCACAGGAGTCCCTACTGTGCTCTCAAGTCTCCAAATGCAGCTTCCCCTCACCTACTTGGGGACGCATGCCCTAGGAGCCACAGTGTGGCGGCAGTTCGGCAAGGGCCAATGGCACTCACTGTTCATGGCTCTGAATTCTCTCTGGAGCCAAATGCACTGTTGGGAGCTCATTTTGCACCTACAAAGTGAATTAATGGGGATACAGTAACGTAACAATGACTGAAGTAAGAAATCTCTAATATGGACCGTTTTTTCTCTGCTTGCCATTACATTGATGGTGATGGAGCAGTGCCTCTGAACATTCACCATCACCCTCCTCAGGGACAGCATGACACTGAAGCTCTGGATGTGGTCCAGATTAACTGTGGGACCTCAGGCAGCCCACCAATAAGAGAGCTGGCTTGGCCAGTATCCATGCAGGAGTTAGACAGGCTTCAGCTTCTGAGTGCAAGAATGAGTTGATCATGAATACTATGCTCCAAAGAGGCTGGCCTGAAGGTTTTG
Organism: Mustela nivalis; assembly: GCF_964662115.1. Taxonomy (NCBI): domain Eukaryota; kingdom Metazoa; phylum Chordata; class Mammalia; order Carnivora; family Mustelidae; genus Mustela; species Mustela nivalis. The sequence goes on along the minus strand of NC_139026.1, from coordinate 121,664,978 downwards.
CGTGTGAGCACTTTGGTAGTAGTCAGAAATATGTGTGCAAGTGTCTTAGGCCCTCCCGGCTACCATAACAGAATGCCATGGGCTGAGCAGCTGAGACACAATGAAACTGACTTCTCACAGTCCTGGAGACTGGAAGTCCAAGACAGGGCTGCTGGCAGACTTGGTGTCTGGTGAAGGCCCGCTTCCTGGTTCACATAAGACCACCTTCTGGGGGCGCCTGGGTGGCTCAGTGGGTTAAGCCGCTGCCTTGGCTCAGGTCATGATCTCAGGGTCCTGGGATCAAGTCCCGTATCGGGCTCTCTTTGCTCAGCAGGGAGCCTGCTTCTCTCTCTCTCTCTCTGCCTGCCTCTCCATCTGCTTGTGATATCTGTCAAATAAATAAATAAAATCTTTAAAAAAAATAAAAATAAAAAAGACCACCTTCTGACTGTGTCCTCCCATGGTGGAAAGGCCCTAGAGCTCCCTGGGGTCTCTTTTACCAAAGGGTACTAATTCCATCATAGGCCTTCACTTCCATGACCTAATCACCTCCCAAAGGCTCCACCTACTAATATCCCACACTGGGGGTTAGGTTTCAACATATGAATTTGGGGGAGAGGGGACAAAACATTCAGTCTATAGCAAACAGTATTTATTTTATAAGTGAAGTGCCTGAAGCCAGGTTCTCCTGTCCCACCCCAACCAGGGAGAATCAGGAACACTTGGATATAGTTTTACCTCTCTTCCCACACATTTAACTAGGCTACCAGATGTCTCTTGAGGAGGTCCTCCTGTTGGCACCAGGTTCTGTTCCCACTTCAGACTCTGCACACATTTAGAGATGCTGATGAGGGTAGAGATGGGAACATGACAATAACCCCAACAAGGCCCTCACCCCCACCCCCCACAAGTCTCAACAAAGACCACCACCTCTGTACCCAGAGCAGATACCCAATCTGTGCACAGTGGTTCAATCAACCAAGATGGTAAAATATTTAAATACTTTTATGGCAACTAGTAAATAACCACAGCCTGACTGTAGCCTCAACAGCTGACCTCTGAGGCCTCTCCTGAGAGCTCCCTACCCTCTAGAGAAACTCACTACCCAGGACCCACCCAAACAACAAGTCAATTCTTATTGCCTTCTTTATTGTACTCTTCCAGATTTTTTAAATTCTCTGCTAGGGTGACATGTTACTTTCATGATTTTTTTTTTTAAGTTTTTCTTAATGTACCAATCACTTAAGCACTAAGAAGGCAAACAACAAACACCTGAATAGAGCCAGTTAAACTATACCATGAAACTCTAGTTTTTATTGATGCTTCCAGAGTCAAGGCTGACACACAGCCCAACTCCTATGGGAACGATGCCCAAAAGATGATAGCTAGGTTTCAAAGAGTGTACGTGATACTAAAATTTACGAGAAAGGAATACTTTTAAAGCTATAATCTTCATAACATAATAATACCTTCTATTTGTATAAGGCCTTACTACACATGCCTTATCTCATTTGGGACTTAAAACAGGTCTGTAACGTAAGCAGGTGTAATTCAGGTATAATTATCCCATTTAACAAACAAGGTAATCAAGACATAGAGAGGATAAGATCACCGTTCCACAGCTCTCAAGTGAAGGAGGTAAGCCTCAACTCCAGTCTCCTGACCTCTACTTCCTTTAGAGGTATGCTGGAGTCACCTCATACCTGCTCATGAGAGCCTGATGCAAGAATTCTGTAGTAGGTTGTTAAACCATGGGCAGCTTGAAACAGTTCCATGTGGGAGTATTTATACCATGGAAATCAGCAGTTGTTACAAATCTGAACCCATCTCCTCACCATACCTTAACACGTCCACAGAAGTGGAGGCATTTCTCCTTCATTCTTTAATATTCCCTATTCACATCAATTCCATGAATCAGCTTGTAAGCTGTGTGACACAGGAGAAAGAGCACTGAACTGGGGAGTCAGAAGACACTTAGACCCCCTCCCACTCCCGCTACGGCTCAGCAGCGTTTTCCTGTGAGTCATTTGACCTCTCTGAACCTCCATTTCCTTACCTATAAAGTGAGGGCCATAACTGAACCATGCGGGTAAAAACATTTTGCAAATAGCCAAACACCACATGACTGGGAAAAACAAGATGGCGGCCCTCCCAAAATTTCAGCAGAGAATTACCATATGATCCAGCAACATTACTTCTGGGTACACACCCAAGAGAAATGAAAGCCAGGACTTGAAGACATACGGGTATCCCCATGTCCATGCAGCATTATTCACGACAGCCAAAAGGCGGAAATAACTCCAAGTGTGCACCAACAAACGAATGAATAAATGCAGTGGGGTATAGACACACCGGAGAATATTATTCTGCCTTAAAAAGCAAGGAGGACAAAAAAGAAAAAGAAGGAAGTTCTGGGGGGCACCTGGGTGGCTCAGTGGGTTAAAGCCTCTACCTTCGGCTCAGGTCATGATCCCAGGGTTCTGGGATCGAGCCCCATGTCGGGCTCTCTGCTCAGCGGGGAGCCTGCTTCCTCCTCTCTCTCTACCTGCCTCTCTGCCTGCTTGTAATCTCTGTCTGTCAAATAAATAAATAAAATCTTTAAAAAAAAAAAAGAGAGAGAGAAGGAAGCTCTGGTACATGCTTCGAGGACATTGTCCCAAGTAAAATAAGCCAGTCAGAAAAGGACAAATATTTTGTGGACTTCACTTCCATAAAGACAGGAAGTAGAATGGTGATCGTCAAGCACTTGGGAAGAAAGTGGACTGGGGAGTTAGTGTGTAATGGGGACAGAGTTTCAGTTTGGGGGGGATGAGAAAGTTCTGGAGATGGATGGTGGTGATGGTCACAAGGCACTGTGAGCATCCTCTATGCCACTGACCCATACACTTAAAAATGGTTTAGAATGGTAACTTTTCAGTTATGTATTTTTTACCAAAGATAAACACACACACACACACACACACACACACTAAGTCTTATTATTATATCCCAGTTGTGAGAGGAGCCAAAAGGACAAGAAGCCCACATTCCTTTTTTATCCTTACCCAGACCACAAACTCCATCTTTGCTGAGCATGCTAATAGAGGCAGAAAGAACCCACAAGCAATATCATTCTTGCACATATTATCAGATACATGCTGTCCCCAACTTTTATGCAAGGTCTGCTCCAAATGTTCGCTACAAACTTTTTCAAGGCATATTTTTCTTAAACAAATGAAATATTTTTGGGTTACCTAGGACCCTACTCCAACCTAGATGAACTTTGGGGTCACTGACATAGCTGGATCACAGTGCTAACAGTTCTGGCCTAGTCCTGGGAGAAGGGATGAGGGAGACACAGAGGCCACACCATGACACCCCCCACTTGGAGACCCCAGGCCAGCAAGCACTCAGCTTTGCCATGGCTCCCCAGTGGGCCTCACTCAGCCCTCCACTTCCCAGGTTGCAACCCATCAGAGTCCCAAGACCACAATTAACCTATCTCCCTCCTGCCTTACATTCAAACATGAATTCTTTTCAGTTAAGTGTCTGAAAAAAGCACTTCCTTCAAAACTGCTTATATCCTAAATGGCGGGGCCCTCAACCTCTTTCAAGGTGTTCATATCTTCCCATGTTTCAAGGCAACTTTCAAGTGGCCATTCCTATGAAGGCTAAAGAAGTGGGAGCCCGGGGTGTCTGGGTGGCTCAGTGGGTTAAGCCTCTGCCTTCAGCTCAGGTCATGATCTCAGGGTCCTGGGATTGAGTCCCGCATCGGGCTCTCTGCTCGGCGAGGAGCCTGCTTCCCCACCTCTCTCTGCCTGCCTCTCCGCCTACTTGTGATCTCTCTCTCTCTCTCTGTCAAATAAATAAATAAATAAAATCTTTTTAAAAAAAAGTGGCAGCCCAGAGACAGAAGGACACTGGGGGGGCGGGGGGCACCAGCCCTGTGGGATGCCTGCCACTCCAACCCTCTGCCAGACCTCCCACTCTCCTCCCTCTACCCACAAGTTTTCTAATGCTACAGAAGATTTGGGGCTTTGGGGCTTTGTTTTTTGTGTGGGTGTCTTTTCCCCCACAATACTGTAGGTCTTAGAATTAGAGGGCACAGATTTGTGGGAATAGGCAGGCAAAAGGATCACCTGAAAATCAGGGACTTTGGAGGCTGTGCTGAAAACCTTGACGGTTCCAGTTACAGCACCCAATTCCATTTGGTGTAAAGGCAATTGCACTGATGGGCGTCACAGGTTATGACAGACAGGGAGGTCCTCTGTCACATAGGAATGTCAGAGACTTTTCTTCCCCTGCTCACTTCATTACAGAGGTCCCAATAAATTGTCACCCAGACTTCGGCCATTAAAAGGACTAACGTGGTGGGGCGCCTGGGTGGCTCAGTGGGTTAAGCCGCTGCCTTGGCTCAGGTCATGATCTCAGGGTCCTGGGATTGAGTCCCGCATTGGGCTCTCTGCTCAGCAGGGAGCCTGCTTCCTCCTCTCTCTCTGCCTATTTGTGATCTCTCTCTGTCAAATAAATAAATAAAATCTTAAAAAAAAAAAAAAAAGAAAGAAATTAAAAAAAAAAAAAAAAAAAAGGACTAACGTGGTGAGATCAAGACAAGGGATCTGGCCTAATGCGGTGGATATTCACACCCCAACTGTCAACGCCTGTATCCTGAGACCTGGGAAATGAAACTTTTGAAATCTTATCCCACGCCCCCCCAGCAATCCCCCATAAAGATATTTTTAAATAAATTGTTACACGTGCCCATGTGGTGTACTCACAGGCATGCTGCCATTTCTTAAATCAATTCAGGACATACCAGCTTTAAACTACAAAACTCCACGATGTTTTGTCATGTGGCAAATAAAGTACTTAAGCCCTCGCATCAGAACCTTCTATTCACTGAGAAACGAAACTGACACCCGGTAACCATTCTCAGCAAGGAAAAGCACATTGAAGCGGAGGCAGAGCCACGGAGACCTGTGTGCTGTTTGGGAAGACAGAAACTGCTCAGAGAACTGTTGCACAAGCTGATGCAGACAGGGACAGGCTAAAACAAAACAAAACAAAAGCCCCAGCTCAGGCTGCAGGGAGAGGTGCAGAGACAAAGCTGATGAGATAACCAGAGGAAGGAATGAGCCCGTGATACACAGTGAACTAGGTCACTCCAGCACAGGAGCTGGCCGGGAGGACGTTTCAGTCTCTTGGTTAATGCTAGCACTCTACAAACTAATAATCCTCCTGGGGCGAGCAAATGCCGAATGGCTCTACGAACCCCCCAGATCTGTGCAAATGGCCTCTGAGGAGCTGTGTTCCAGAACCACAGGGGCTAATGAGCGGGAACGAGCGTTTCCTGAGAACATGTTCATGGGCCACACACTGTACTGAGTAGTTTTCATGGGCTCTCCTTAAATTCTCCCTACAGCCCTGAGATTAAGTGCTGGTTTTATCCTGTTTTATGGACATGAGGCTGAGAATGGCCAAATAATTTGCCCAAAATGAAATTTTCAATAATTTGAGAAGCAGTGGACCAGGATTTGCACTCAGGTCCTAGTGCCTCAGAGCCTACACACTTAGCTACTCACCATGGTGCTGTGCAAAACACCCAGCAATGAAACATCCATGGCTGACTGAAGACTTGTTGATAGTTTTGTAAATCAATGTGGGCAAGGGAGTGGGGGGAGGTCAAATAGGCACTATTCTGCATATTTGCAACAAGAGCTTCCAAAAATCAGTTTCCAACAGATCCTGACATGTTCTTCCCCATGGTCCTAGCCCTGAATTTCCATAGGCGGTCCCCCTCAACCACAGCTGCTGAAAGCAACTAAAGTTGATGACAGCTACCGTTTACTTAATCCCAATTATGTGCCAAGCACCTCCTATACATCATTGAATCCTTACAAGAATCCCACAAGGCAACAACTTCCATCCCCATCTTAACTCAGAAAGATTGAGGAACCTCTCCAGAAGCACACGGTTGGAATGGTTCTGCTGGAGCCACCTTTCCATTAAGGGTCAAGGCCTCCTAAGGCCTCTCCTACCTGGCCGCAGCAAATATGCTATTCTCAATGCTTATCCTCAAGATTTGGTGTTACCCAGAAGACAGAATCCCTGTTTTTGAACCCTGAAATAACTAGGAAAAACAGCACAAGGCACAGAGCTGATCGCTAGAGACATGGAATGAACTCAGTGTGCTACTGAATGAACCTGGCCAGTAGCATCCATTTAGAAGTTAGCCTTGATCTGACTGGAACCTAAATAAGCCGTTTGCTGCATAATAAACATTTTCTTAGAAATCAAGCAGGATCTCATGATAGCTAACCCAAGATAAAAGTGGTTTCCTGCACCAAAGAATGTCAAAGGGGCATAACCAACACGAACTGAGAAAGAAAATTAGGATAGCATCTCTCCCAGAGTCTACATATCCTTCTGTTTTAGCTACATACACTTTGGGTTGACCATCTTCAGCCAGAAAAGAAACTCAAGACAACTGACTAGGACACTAGCCTTCCTGCTGGCCACCCAGAAGCTGTTCCTTCTTCAATTAAAAATATGGGTCCCCAGGGGGCTGTGGACTCCCTGGTAATTTCTGGGAAATCTGGTAAGGATTGGAGATGTGAGGTTGGAGGTTTACCACTGTGGGTGCAAGTTGATCAGCAATGTGACAGTCCACCACTGGACCAATGCCTAAGCTGTCCCAGAGGAGAGAGGAGGAGGAGAAGAGAGATTGCAGGGGATTTAAGGAGATTTATTTGAGGAAGGGAAAGATTAAAGAGATTTACGGAGACCCAGCTAAAGAAAAACTCAACAAATTAACCCCTAAAATCTTCCCCTGAGGTAACACAAATATCTACCTACTAAGTCTAATTATTGTCCATTCAGTGGCCAAGTTTGAACCAGAAGTTTTTGCCTGAGACACAGTCCCTATTAGCCCCTTCTGGAACAAGCTCTCTACCCAAAGCGTAACTTCCCAAATCCCACTGCACTCATCAATAAGACCAGTGTTTGTTATCTTTTTCCCAATCAAGAAAAGCATTTGGCTTTTCCTCTCCAAATAACAAAACATCCTGTCAAAGAAAGGAGCAGCAGGAATGCTCATGTTTATTATTTTTCACAGAATGTTTGGGCTTTAAATCACCAAATTAAGTGAGTTACAGGTTATAGGATAGAGTTATATACAAGAGATAAATATAAATACACACACACAAAGAGAGAGAGAAGAGTTATAGGCCCACCTTCAAGGTGAGCTAGCTCTTCCCATTGATAGTTCTAAGGGAAACCCCAGCATTTTCACAGAAAATTAAGCAATTCTTTTTTCTTTTTTTTTTTTTTAAAGATTTATTTATTTATTTATTTATTTGACAGAGAGAAAGATCACAAGTAGGCAGAGAGGCAGGCAGAGAGAGAGAGGGAGAAGCAGGCTCCCGCTGAGCAAAGAGCCCGATGTGGGACTCGATCCCAGGACCCTGAGATCATGACCTGAGCCGAAGGCAGCGGCTTAATCCACTGAGCCACCCAGGCGCCCCGAAAATTAAGCAATTCTTATAGAAGCTAAAATATCCAGCCTATCACAACTTTCCCTCTGTGACCAAGGAGGAGGCATTTCAAAAGCCCTCTCCAGACATAAACTCAGAGGGAAGGAAATTCACCTTGAAATGCAGAAGTCACTCATGAGGGGGGCCCAGAAGCCCAAATGTAGCTCACATGCTAAACTGTTTCCAAGATCCTCCCAGAGCAGGGATGGAGCAGACACTCAGAAAATCCTTGCATAAACTGACCAAAACCAGCCAATGGCACGATTCTTTCAACCCCAAAGCCTTGGAGAATCTCACACCCAACCACAATTCTTTTCTGCTGTCTCTTCCAAAAATATCCAGGATCCAATCGCTTCTCATCACCGCCGTAGCTACTTCCTCCTTCTAAACCACCTGTCTCTCACCTGGATCATTGCAATGGCTCCCAAGCTGGTCTCCTCACTTCTGCCCCAGAGCCCACCGGTCCGTCCTCAATACCACAAGTACAGTGATGATGGAAACACCTGAGTCAGATCAAGGTTCTCCTCTGCTCAAAATCCTCCAATGTCTCCCACATCTCTCAGCACAAAGGCAAAGTTTCGACAACGGTCTACAAAGGTCATGCATGAGTCCAATCTCCCCTCTGCCTTGCCCCCTCCAATTCCTCGCTCTCTTAGCTCAGCTCCCACCTTCCACCCCTGACCACCCACTTCCAGCCACACATGCCTCTTGGAAACAGGAAGCAAACAAGCTTCCCGCCAGGCTCTCAGCTCCTGCTGTCCCCTCTCATGGGAACATTCTGCCTTCAGATGTTCCAGGGCTCCTTTAGATGGTACTCAAATATCAGCTGCTCAGCGAGGCCATCCATGACTACCAGGCTTCAAGCTGCCATCACCCCACTCTACAAAATCCCCCTTCCCTGCTTGGATATTCTCCCTCACGTATGTACTAGGCACCATACTCTACATTTTACTTACTTCTTCATTTCCTGGTTCTCCTACCAGAAGGTAAGCTCCAAGAGGGCAGGCATTTTTTGGTTGGTTGTTTGCAGCTATGCCCCACAGTGCCTAGAATATAGTAGACACTCAGTAGCTATCTTGAAATGTATGAGAGGCTGAATTTATATCCTGCCCTCCCAAACTAGAGAGCTGAGAAATACAAACTCCTAACAAATACCACAGCTGGGATATACACTAAGGGAGAAATCTAGGGGCTTCTGCCGCCATGGTCCACTTGGTGATATTCTTTCTTTCTTTCTTTTTTTTTTTTAAAAGATTTTATTTACTCATTTGACACAGAGAGAGAGATCCCAAGTAGGCAGAGAGGCAGGCAGAGAGAAAGGGGGAAGCAGGCTCCCCGCTGAGCGGAGAGCCCGATGTGCCCGATGTGGGGCTCAATCCCAGGACCCTGGGATCATGACCTGAGCCGAAGGCAGAGGCTTTAACCCACTGAGCCACCCAGGTGCCCCATTGGTGATATTCTTTCAAATGCTTCACCCAGACTCTAAAAATCTGACTAATCACAGAATAAATACTATTAAATCAGCCAAACATACAAACCACCTGAAGCAGCTTTGCATTCTACCCCTCCCCCGCCCCACTGCCTACATCCCAAAAAAAGCACTACTGAGTGTGTTTTCCCCTGGGGCTTCCAGATAAACCAATCATCTGTGTCCTCAACAGGTGTATTTACTGAGCAATTTCAGAATAAGGAGTATAAGTATGATACGAGTGGGAAAAGACCATGCTTGCCCCATGGATATTTCTATTTATACCCTTCCTAAAGCAGCACCAGCAGGCATTCATTTAATGAAAAAGCGGCCGCACTATGCTATAGACATTAAGTGGGATAAGACTTCCTGTCCAGAGCTGTTTCACTCTGCTACTAGCATGGACCTAACAATGTCGCTCCAAACAGAAATGAGCAGCACTAGCCACACGTGGAAGGCTTGTAAGGATCCCCAGTGAGTAGTTTCCTTGCACAGTCGAGCCATAAAATCTCAGGGCTGTAAGGGCACTTGAAAACCATCTTGCCGGACGCCTGGGTGGCTCAGTGGGTTGGGCCGCTGCCTTCGGCTCTGGTCATGATCCCAGCGTCCTGGGATCGAGTCCCACATCGGGCTCCTTGCTTGGCAGGGAGCCTGCTTCTCCCTCTGCCTCTGTCGGCCATTCTGTCCGCCTGTGCTCGCTCTCTCTCCCTTTCTCTCTGACAAATAAATAAATAAAATATTTAAAAAAAAAAAGAAAACCATCTTGCCTTCCCTGCCCCACACCCCTGATTTTAGAAAGGAGAAAGCTGAGACAGGGAGAAGGTAATGTGGACAACTGACCAAGAGGCCCACAGGCCACACAACCCATTAGTGGCTGAGCCAGACCTGGAAGCCAGGCTCAAACTCTCCACGAAGCCCAGCCCAGCCCCCTACAGACAGCAGTTATTTCCCTGTAAAATGTTCAGTCTATAAGAAAACCATGTATTCACACCCTGCAGAGATGATCTATTTTCTAGGACATGCCATTTCCTATACTCCAGAGGAAAGGAGGTATATTGGGACAATCATTCTGTGTCATGCCAAGAACAGAGGCCTTCTCTGTTCAGAAGGATATCATGGTATGGGAATTACAGAAGTGATTTCCGTGAGTCTGGGGTACTTCCTGACACCACGCCAAAGCTTTCTTTCCATCCATAGTCTTCTCCGAGCGGCAAATTATCAATTTTTTTTGTAATTTCAGAAGTCGTTGAAAGGTATCTCCAATAGAGGCAATCTGAAGAGCCTTGGCAAATACACTGAAGGAAATGTTCACTACCCCTAATTTGCTGTTACACAACATGTATTTGCTCTCACAGTGTGCCAAGGATCAGAAAACATGTCGTTGATTACTAACTAGTAATTAGATCGTTCACCTTATTCAGAGCTATGGTCAGGTTCTGGAATTCCCTTTCAAAGTAAGTTACATGCAGCCCACTGGTGGGGAGGTTCTTCCTGAGGCCTGACTCAGAGGCACATGAGCTAACCCAGGCCCAAACCCCAAAGACAGATCCTTTTGCCTAGGCTGTCCTTAGCTTCCTTCACCCCCTTCCCACGCTCCTGGGCCCGGCTTCCCTCCCATTTGGCCCCCGTCCTCCAGCAAGGCCCCGCTGACCACACCAACTAAATGACTCAACCCCCTGGCTTCAACAGTAAATGTTCTAGCTCCGCAGGGAAAGGTACCTGAATCAGGCAGCTAGATATCAGAGGACAAATGCTGGCAAAGTGTGCTCCTTGGGCCTTTACGATGCTTTATTTTAAAAGCATTTTAACACTGTGAGATGACAGTCTGGCTCCTGGCAGGGCTTTCCTGCCTTAGGATCCTGAAGGCATGTGGGGAAGGTGTGACAAACAAAATGACTTGGAGCTTCAGAGTACCTTGGAAATGAATCCCAATCTTGAGTGATGCCTTTGTCTTACACGAGGTTTCATTACAGACAAAAGAGGGGTCCAGACTCCACATCTGCATAGACAAGACTGGAAGCAACCTCTCTGTCTGGACTCAGGCCAAGGTCATTGGGGTTGGCCCCAGGTGAAACAAGCATACTGAACTTCAGACCACTGCTGGGAAGTTCAAGGAGACAAAATAAAACTGATATTCCACAGCTTTGAAATGTTACCACAACGATGTTTTCTTTGCATTACTGTTAAAATTAGCTTTCCAAATACTCACGTTAAATCAAATTATTAGATTAGCCACAAATTAGCTCTACCCCATATGGATCATGACGAGTAGTTCTGCCTGGAACTAGCTCGTGTTTGGCAAGTCACTTAAATCTCTCCGTTGCCTCATTTTTCCCATCTGCCAATTGGGAATAACAGCAAAACCCAACTTCTAAGCTTATTCTGAGAGTGAAATACATGTAAGGCACTTACAACAATGCCTGATGCTTGGTATTCCTTTAAGAAAGTCACCTATAATGACTATTATTATTCTGTCATTGAGTAAAAACATTTTGATCATTTAATTATTTGTGTTAGACTCTTTTAGAACCCATGCCAGCACCACAGGGCCTCAGTGGGAAGCTTCTTTTCAAAGAATTATTTCCAAGGCAGAAGGCAAAGCTTCGGGACCCCAACAGAGACCCATGCCCAAGTTCACCGGGCACCTGACCAGAGTCCAAGAGACTGTTCTGCCACAGCTCCACTGGCCTCTCTGGTTCCAGAAGGCAAATCCCCATCCTTCCCAGAGGGAAAACCACCCGCAGTCACCCCCAAACAGCGCCTGCTACAGCAGGAGCCACTCAATAAAGCCACAGCTCACTGAGCTTCAGCGGCCTGGCTGCGGCAGAGGGGAGGCTGCAGGGCTCTCCTGAAAAGCAGGTTGGTTAGAGGGAGGCGTCTCTGCCCACCTGGAGGCTACAGGCAGGGGGACCAGAGTGAGGGGCTCAGGTGGAGATGTGCCACACAAAGGAAGGAATTCCCACACACCGAGATTCCACTCTCTCCCATGCCCTCATCAGCAGCCACATAACCGGTCTCAGGATGACAAGCAAGGGCATGCTTCTTGCTTCGTAACTTGAGCATCCCAGCATCAAAACCCCATATCCGAATAAACCTCAATAGCAACATTCAAAAGTTTTGACCAAAACTCACCCCCTAACTGGCCATGCTGAGGGAGGCAGTCCCAAACCCCTCTCTATTAAAAAGGCCAAGTCCTTTCCGTTTTCATCCCAACAAAGGTAGAAAGTCTATACCCACAGGTGCCCTCCCTAAAGTGTAGCAACACAGCTGGGAGACCCTATTCTCAGCCTTGCCAAGGTGCCTTCTTGGGAATGCTGCCTTCACAAGTTCACCCTGGGGGATCCACTGCAGATGTAGGGGGTGGCGGTGAGGGAAATGAATGACCACCCACCATGGACCCTGAGTAGGGGGCAGCAGACAATCTGGGTGGGAAAATGTGATTCTGGGAAAGCAAACCAATCACAAAAACAAGGGAAGGGGGGGAAAGGGAAGAAAAGGAAGAAGAAAGAACACAGTGGTTTATCTCACCAAACACCTCCTCCTTCTCTTCCCAGCCTAATCAACACCTCCATAAACCCCTACAAAATGTTCAGTTCATATAGCACATGTGTGCGTGTGAGCGAATATATACACTGACAGATACTGATCACCAGCAGATACTGATCATATGAAGGGAAAAAATAACCTGAACTTCAGACTCACCCAGCAGTGCCTGATTGTCTTTCACTATCAGCCTCCCTACCTATTCTGGGGCGCTTCAAAACAAAACAAACAAAAACCAACTCCTGGGCAGAAAGAGAGCAGTCGCTGAACTGAGCAGCCCATGCTTGGGGCATTCATGCCGACTTCTGAGTGTTTCGGCTTTCTTGCCACGCAGCCACCAACACTTGGACTGAACACAGCCTGAGAGAGGAGTCGCCTGTATAGAGACACAGACCCTCCCTGAAGACATGCAGGCCAGCCTGTGTGGCTGAGCCTGTGTGAAACAGACACACGCTCAGGGAAGGCTTTACCCACACGTGACCCTGAACACTGCGAAATTCTTCCCTTCCATAATCGCGTGGCATCCAAAGTGTTGCCTACACCTAGTACGTGCAGATGTCGATTCTATAAGAACACACGATGGAAGGACAGACAGCAAAGGGAATGACCGGAGCCCCATTTTCTCGAGACCCTATCTCTCATCTACACGGTGTGCCCATACACACGGTGAGTAAACACACACAGCCAGTAAACACTCATATACACCATTCTCAGCCCACAGTCACGCGTGGGGAGAAATAAGGCGAGAGGGTGGCGGTGTCAGGGGAAGTGGAAAGTCGCCTGCTGGTGACTGTCCTCCCAAAAGCTCGGAGCTCCTCTCGCCCCGGCGGGAGAGCGGTGCCCACCCGTGCCCGAGGGACGCAGACCCAGGCGTTGGACACGCGGGGGGCTCCGCAGAGCCGAGAACCCGACAATGAGGACGCGGCGACCAGCCGGTTCCTGCCTCGGTGGCTGGCGGTGGTGGCAGCAGGCGCTGCCTGTGCACCCACGGCCGCTGGTACCTCCACCCTTCTCTCCCGGAGCCCCACTTACGTTCCGAGGGTCTCCTTGAACTCGAAAATCTTCTTTATGTCTTCAGCTTGCTTTTTCCAGGAGGAGCTGCTCTCGCCGTTCTCCCGGGCCATGGCAGACGAGGGCGACGTGTGCGGAGGGCGGCGAGACGGCGCGGCCGGGGCGCGTGGGGCCGGGGTGGGCGCGCTGAGGAGGGGGCGCCCAGCGACAGGGGCGCAGGCAGCAGCGGCGAGCCGGTCCGGGAGGGCTGGGGCGGGCGCGCGGGGATGCTCGGCGCGGGAGCCGGAGGAGACTTTGTGCTGCGGCAGAGCTTCCTCTTCTGCAGTTTCCTCTTTCACTCTCGCCGCCGCCGCGGTCCCTCCCTGGCTCTAATTTCTGCTCGTCTCGGGCACAGACTTCCTGCCGCCGCCGCCGCTCGACCCGCTCCTTTGCAGCCGGCTGCCAGCCTCACTTTTGCTACTTTCTTGCCTCCCTTCTCCCTCCCCGCCGCCCGCCCTGCTCCCTCTCTCTCCTCCCCCTCCACCTCCTCCTCCTCCCGCGGGCTCCCCGCCCTCCCCGCGCGCCCCGGCCGCCTCCCGCCTCCCCGCCTCCGGCGTGCTGCCGCCTTCGGGGATGTCCTGAGCCCCGAGAGCTCTGTACACGGGGCGCGGGGCACCGCCGTCGGCTGGCCGCGGCACGCGCCCTGAAGCCCCGGATAGGGCAGGTGCGGGGGACCTCGGCAGGTGCAAGGCGCCCGGGCGCGCGCGGGAGGACCCTAGCCCCTGATTCAGGTGCTTTATTAATTCGGCAGTCAAGTCTCCGGGGCGCGAGGGCTTTCCTACTTGGCGGCGGGAGGGGGCGCCTCTGCGTTGTGCTTGGCAGCAGCGGGGTGGGGGCGGGAGTGCGAGGTAGCCCGGATCCGAGGCGACAAGGGTGGGGGCGCTTTCCCCGAGCGCGCGGGCCAGTGGCCCGTGCGTCCCGGGGCTGCGCGGAGCTGGCGGGCGGGGGTCAGTTGTTATGGCGACAGGAGGAGCGGTGGGGATGCAGGCGGAGGTGGGCGTTGACTCGGGCCCCGCCGAGCCCTCCAGCTTCTGGCGCTCCCGGAGCCTGTCCGTCCCTCCCGACTCGGCGACTAGAGCTAATTCGCATTGCACCAAAATCGGCGCTCGCGTCAAATTCTGGCCGGGGGAGGGGGCCTCGTGGCGAAGAGAAAGCCTGGAAGCCTCGGGGCCGGGGACGCGCAGGACGTGCCAGGCGCCGCCTCCTTTTCCTTTTGGGAGCTGGACTCCCGGAGTTACTAGGCGCTCAGGCTGCGGGTGGATTCGGGGACCGCCCGGCGCGGGTTCCGTGACCCTCTCGGGCGGCCTCGGTCCCGGGACTGGAACTGCCAGCGGGCCTGGCCGCCTTCGCTCCTGTTTGGCACCCCCTGGTTTCTCCCCCGTCTCCTCTTGCTTAGTGAAAAGTGAAGGTCTACTCCACACCCTTCTCAAAAGGAGGGCTGCCCCTCCTTAGCCCTTCTTGCAGTGGGCTTAGTAGGGTACCCGGAGGCGCAGCTTGTACCTGGAGACATCCTTTCCTATTGGCTAGAGAAAAGGGAACAGGGGTTCCCTCTAGCCTCCCATCTCGAAGATGCTCTTTGATTGCCCAACCTTCTCCCATGTCCAGCTTTCAGAGGGGGATCCAAGTGCAGATCCCTGTTCCCAACCTGAAGGGACTACCTCTTGATTCAGAAAATAGTTTTCCTTGTATGCAGATTATGGCTACCGCTCCAGTAATGCCTCTGGCCCCTCTTTAGACTTGAATAAACAGCCTCCTCTCTTGATTGTTAGTTGACACCTGCCCCATTTTCCCAGGACTGTTCCAATTTTACTGTGAAGGGGGGGGGGGGGATCTACTCCCTGAAAGGGAAACTTCACCCAGCATCTTCTTCCTGGGTCTGACAGAGTGGATGCAGGCCCAGTGCTCTCCCTGACACTGTTTGGACACTGCCAGTCCTTCCCCGCCTCCCTTTCTCCAACCCCAAGGAGGTCAAAAGATACCGTGACCTGCCCATCCCTCCACACCTCCATGCTGGTTTCCTGTCTTCCAAGGGCTGTTAGTTTAAGGCTCTCCAGGCTGTCCAGGGGAAATTCAGTATTACTCAGCTGTTATAAACAGACTAAATGGGTAAGTGAAACTTCCAGGACAGATTACAAAGCAGAAGGCAAATAGCACCTCTTTCAACCAGAACTGGATTCAAGGAATTAGAATATCTTTCATTTCTGTCAAAGCTTCAGTAAGCAATATGAAGAGTTGGAACTGGGAATAACTAAGATGCTAGTAGACACCCTCCCATGCCCTACTAGGAGCATCTTATCTTCCCTCCTTCCCTTCCTCCCATTCTCCTCCTTCTTACTCAGTTCTTTCCTCTCCATTTCACCCTTGCTCCTAGCCTAAGGATCAGTCACCAGAGCCCCTGAAGACAATCCTCAATCTCAGCTTTTGTCAGCAGAACTAAAGATATGCTGATGTTCTCTCTCTCCCTATCAAAGAGAGGCACTGTCCAGGAGGAACAAAAGTAAAGGGGAATCAGAGGAAGATGGCACATGGCTCTATGGCTGTGACTTTACCAATCAGCATGCAATGTCCCTGAGGTCAAGGAACACGTAGCCCTTTGTATCACTATAGTATGCCCAGCACCTAGCATGGTAACTCACACATAGTAACTGACAGATGAATGGGCATAAGATGGACAAAGAAATGAAATAGAATCAAGACAGCTGGGGCGCCTGGGTGGCTCAGTGGTTTGGGCTGCTGCCTTTGGCTCGGGTCATGATCTCAGGGTCCTGGGATCGAGCCCCGCATCGGGCTCCCTGCTCCGCAGGAAGCCTGCTTCCCTCTCTCTCTCTCTCTGCCTGCCTCTCTGCCTACTTGTGATCTCCATCTTTCAAATAAATAAATAAAATTTAAAAAAAAAAAAAGAATCAAGACAGCTATTTGATATTTGTTGTACTGATGTAAAAGCTATAGAGAATCTTCTTTCTCTTCCAAATTTTGTAATGATGTTCATTCAGCATTATCAAGTCATGCTCAGCTGGACTAAGTCCCAGAGAAAAGATGCAAACATTTAATGCAGAGCTAAGGAGGCCAGACCCAAAGGAATGGATCCCCAAGGAGGCAGAGATGCCAAAGACAAACTGTGTGGCTTCGCTATGGTCATTTCTCCCTTACTGAACTCCAAGTAAAATAAAAGATTCTGATCCTGGAGATTGCACTGGAAAACAAAACCTACTGTTTCCAAAGTATGGCTATGCCTTGGACTGTACACTGTCCAAGTCTGTTAGCTCCAGAACCCTCTCATGGACTGTTTTCCAGTAACTGACCATTTCCTTCAGCCTGCCATGTTTTTCTAAAGAGGCAGGTTATGGCCACCAGGCTCGTAATTCTACCCCACCTCCACTGTCCTTTATTTTTTTTTTTTTAAAGATTTTATTTATTTATTTGACAGAGAGAAATCACAAGTAGTCGGAGAGGCAGGCAGAGAGAGAGAGAGGGAAGCAGGCTTCCCGCTGAGCAGAGAGCCCAATGCGGGACTCGATCCCAGGACCCTGAGATCATGACCTGAGCTGAAGGCAGCGGCTTAACCCACTGAGCCACCCAGGCGCCCCTCCACTGTCCTTTATTATCTATCCATCAAAAGCTATCACTTCCCCAACAATTCCACTCTAGAAAACCTGTCACATGTTCTAGATTACAAAAGTTAGGTCCCAAGTCTTTATATTTTCTTAAAGCTCTTACAATTTTGCTTAAAGAGCCCAAAGAAGTATTTGTTTAAAAGATTTTATTTCTTTGAGAGAAAGAAAGCATGAACAGTGAGGGGTGGGGTGGGTGCAGAGGGAGGAGAAGAGGGAGAAGCAAACCCCCACTGAGCAGGGAGCCTGACATGGGGCTTGATCCCTAGACCTGGAGATCATGATCTGAGCTGAAGCCAGATGCATAACCAACTAAGCCATCCAGCCGTCCCAGAGGTACTTTTAGTAACACGTCATTAAGTAGTTACTAATATTATGCCCATCAAACTTTTCCCCCACCAAGCCTCTTGCCAATAGATCACCAAGTTTGTGTGGCCCAGGTTCAGAACAGGGCAGATGGTGTAAGGGAGATAAATACTATATAGAGCGATTCATAAACTAAATCTGAAATTTTCTAAATTACCTCTATTTGATCTTTTGTACCTAAAGTGATGAGCTGACAAGACAAACTGGGGCAGTGGAAAGAACTAGAAATCCAGGAAACTAGACTTAAGGCCCAGGTCACAAAAAATACTTGATCTCCCTGAACCTGTAAAATGCAGGTTATAGAAGGGAGAATGATACATAAATTCAATAATATTTAGGACTTGCAAATCAATGATTTTTTTTTTCATTTGACATAAAGCTTATCAAGAATAGCATCAACGTTGGGGTGCCTAGGTGGCTCAGTCAGTTAAGCATCTGCCTTCGGCTCAAGTCATGATCTCAGGGTGCTAGGATCAAGTCCCGCATCTGGGTCCTTGTTCCACAGGGAGCCTGCAGCTTCCCCTGCTTGTGCTCTCTCTCTCTCTCTCTCATAATTGAATTGAATTGAATTTTAAAAAGAATATAATTAATCTTTGAAAACTTCAAAACTCTTTGGTCCAAATTGTATTAATCAAAAATATTCTATTAGATTATATATATATATAGATCCACTCTCCATGAAAAACTGAAATCTCAACAAGAAATATGACAGGGGAGGGTGCCTGGGTGGCTCAGTGGGTTAAAGCCTCTGCCTTCAGCTCAGGTCATGATCCCAGGGTCCTGGGATCGAGCCCCACATTGGGGAGCCTGCCTGCTTACCCCTCCCCTCTCTCTCTGCCTGCCTCTCTGCCTCCTAGTGATCTTTGTCTGTCAAATAAATAAATAAAATCCTTTAATTAAAAAAAAAAAAAGAAATATGACAGGGGAAAACATTTCCTTCCTAAAAGCTGGGTTCTTTCCTCTCCATCAAAAGGCTTGTTTGACAACACTTTGATGTTAGAGCCTCATCTCATAAATACTGCAAAAGTTTTAGCATCTTAAATTGTGTACTTAGTTCTTAAAAATAGGTAAAAGAGTTACTAGAGCATATGTTCTATATACTGATGATTAGCATAAGTTGTTGCCAGTTTAGAGGACAATAATATCTAGGAAAAGCATAGCTGAATGAGGAATCAGAAAGAAGGGCCACCTCTGTGAGAAGCAGCTTGTCAGGGAGGCATACTCAAGAAGAAAGACTCAATATTGTCATTTCAGATCTCTACTGGAGAAGGCAAAGACTAAAAGAAGCTTTAGTCACAAACCTGGGTCATAAAGAAACTGAGCATGGTCCAAAGAAAATTCTAATTAGCCGGGAAAATGTCTAAGGCCCACTATTTGACCTGAACCTCTTACATATTAATAGCCATCTTTTGGAGGAACTCACCTAGTTCACATGATGAAAGTCAAGGGGGAACCAGCACAAAATCTTTACAAAACTCCTCCAATTAAAACAAACAAACAAAAACAATCGGGGTGGGGGGTGGTGAAGGGTAATAGGAAAAACAAAGCAGCAGCAAAGATTCAACACAAGGGAAAAAATGCTACAGAGAAAGTAAAATTTGTGTTCAAACACATCACAATTAAAAAAAAAAAAAAACTATAAAACAACCAAAAATGTGTTTGCTCAGGAAAGATAGGGCAAGACAACAGGAGGAATTAAAACAACCTGGAGAGCTCAGGAAGGAAGCAGGAACCAAGTGAAAGCACCATAGAACCAAGACTATCATGGAAATGGAAATGGCACAAGAAAAATTGCTAAAAACCTTTTAAGTGATCTAGAGGACAAATCAAGAATATTGGGAAAATAAAATGGAACAAAGAGTAGACAGAAAATTATATGAAACACAAAGGAAGTATAATATATCCATAAATGGTATCCCTTCTGAAGAAACTGAAATAATGCTACCAAAAATACGTAAAGATGTTACTCAAGAAAACTTTTTGGAAATGAAGAAAGACTTTAATCTACAGACCAAAGGAGCATATCACATGCTGGAAATACATGAATGATCAGTAGAGTACCCTAGTAAAACTTACCACTAAGGAAATAATTCTTTGATTTTCAAGGAGAAAATAATCAAGTCACATGTATTGAAGAAGAAATGTATCAGGCTGTTATTTCTACAGTCATGGGCAATGATAGAAGACGTGGTTACAAACTCCCTAGGGAAATTAATTATCATGTAATGATGAAGTCCCAGAACCTAAGTCAGGTTTGGTGGGGTGAGGAGGTTCGGAGCCAACGACTAACTTTAAGACGTCATTGGTGCAAAAGGTGATTTATTATAGCACGGGGGACAGGGTCCGTGGGCAGGCGGAGATGCGGCTGCCCGGGGTTGTGAGGGTAGGCATGTTATATACCCTGCGGTTGGGGGAAGGTGGGGGAAAGGGAGGTTTCAGTGGAGTTTTCATATGCTAAAGAGGGCCTACAAGATGCCATGATGTTCCAGGCCTGCGGGAGGCCTTGCCCTTGTGGCTGGATCAAGGTTGTCTTTAGACCAGCCATTAACATTAAGATAGTTGGGAGACTTTTTGGTGGGGTGTCACAATCCTGCTATCAATCGTCTTTGTTAGTGAGATTTAGGACATTAAGCCAAGGGAGACTCCTGTCTAGCAGGATTGTGAGCTCTGCAAGTTAACTATTTGCTTATTGTTCATGGCAGTCAGGGCTGCCTGAGGGATGCTAAACATATGACAGAGGGGGAGCAGATGGAGAGTGGGGTGAGGGGGGTGCAAGGCGCCAGCTTTTGCTTTGTCCTCAGCCAGCCTCCTGCTCCCTCATCAGTAAGAATGTCCTAATAATAGCTAACATTTACTGCATTCATATTATGCATCAGCACTGTTTTAAGTGCTTCACCTCATTTATTTGTGAATGGTCACGTTAATTCTATGAAGTAGGTAATACCCTTCTTCCATTTCACAGTGGAGCAGACCAAGATTAGAAAGGTTAAGTAACACACCCCAGGTCACCCAGCATGAATGAATAAAATTTACTCGCAGCCCAGCTCCCAGCCCTGCCTGTAACTAGGGTACTCTCAAGTAACAGGCCTCAGGCAAACACTGAGATGTTGTTACTAGAAGGAGGAACTAATGCTGAGCAGGCAAACAGGAGAGATGTCTGCCACAACGTAAAAATCCTCTTTTTAATTAAAAGAGAGAGAGAGAGAGAATTGATAGTTGTTAAAAATCAAAATAGGAGAATCAAAGGGCTACTAGATCCACACATGTGCCTTTTCCTGGGTGTTTAGCTGCACTTTTTTCAAACCTTAAGGGACTTTTAAGCAGACACACAGCTTGGATCTTACCTAGTGGACATAACCTTTATCTTTCTACCTTAGACCCAAGACAAGGGTAAGACTTTGCCTGACATTCTCCTGGACCTGAATTTTGCTTCTTCTATAAGTGACATTGAGACAAAATCTTGTCAGTTCCTGTTAGAATTGAGTCTATTCTTAACTCACTGAAGTGCATTTGGCAATATACACAGGTGCATTTATAAAATTAAAGACTCTGCAAACAGTATATGTGCTGCCTCTTCGATGGGGAAACAGCCTAAACAATAATGGCACTGCCCCTGATTTTCTACCCAGAATGGAATCTACAACAGACACTGAAATGGAATCTCCCCCCTTTATATTTGAACTAGTAGTATATCGCCAACAATGAGGGAGGTCCATTTGATGATGTACATAAATGCATTTACAAAAACTGAGGGCATCAGATTAGTAAATACCTGTTTCATAGAAGCACCCCAGACTGAAACACCCAACAACAGCTTCAAATAACTGCCCATAAAGGTTGATTTTCTCCAAAATCTCCTATCTTTTAAAAACTGTTTCCTGTAAAGATGAGTAGTTATCAAAAGATGGGAGTCTGATGGTACCATACTTTCTTCCTTTCTAGCTATTTGAACCACAGACATTTTCAAAATACAAGAGTTACTCAAATAGTGTTGAAAAAGGAAAGAAATCAATGTCTTTAAAGATGTCTTCCAACATTTAGTAAATTGCCAGTTCTGGAAACCTGGGGGCATTGGAATGATGAATGGTAATACCAGTGCCTATCAACTACTAGGAGTGCCTTAATTTCTCTGAGAGACATTTGCTGAGATTGTACTTTGAAACAGAAAGCTTCAAAGAAACTTTCTTGGATAGAAAACTAAAAACTAAGCACAGCTCCTGCCCTCAAGATGTTTGTTATCTAAGAGACAAAGACAGACATGTCAACAGCAAGCAAAAATGTGATCCGGGCCATTATGTAAGCTTGCACAGAGACTGGTGGGGAAGCACAGAACAGACAGGGTCCACCTTCCTGAGAATGTCAGAAGAGTCTTCATAGAAAGGAACTTTTGAACTGGATCTGGAAGGATCTGTAAGAATTTGCCAAGCAGAGAAGGGAGGGTGCAGATTTTGATCAGAAGGAAAACCATGTTTAAAGGTACAAAAATCAAAGAAACTTGTATCCATCGAATAGCCTGGTGACAATCCCAGAATCTTAGTGGCTCATAATAACAGAAGTCTGTTTCTCATTTCCACCATAAATTGGTTGGGAACGTGCCGGCAGAACAGCTGCCATCTTCAGCTTTGCTAGTCGCTATGATGGAAGTAAATCCAGCTGGGTCTTGCACGAGCAGCCCATCACCTCCACTCAAGTTAGTGGCCAAAACTATTGATACAGTCTCTCTGAACCACAAGGGGGGCAAAAGGCAATCTTGTCAAACTCAGAAGCCAGAAGGAGATTTAGCAATAGGACAAATGGCCACCACCGGAGCAAGGCTGTGCCTTCGGGAACTGGGGCTGTCCCAGTGGGGTTCCAGTGCAGCAAGCAGAGAGGAGGGTGGAGGAAACTGAAGGACCTATTTGTGAAAGACCTAACTTGCTCTTCCTTTGTGCCTCAAAATACAAATTTTAAGTGCCTCAACAAGTCTGACAACCAGGGTTGAAAAACCTAGCAGCACCCACCCTGCGCTTCAGTAAGGACTCTGTCACCCACGGAAAGAACACGGGCTTGTGGTGGTTTTTCTCATCCTGGCCAAGCACAGCCTGAACCACAATAGAACCCCGTACATCTCTGAGGGAATTCAGGCCAGTAGCTCCAGAGAAAATTGCCATATTGCTTCCTATATTCCTACTTTTGATGTTAGTAATAGCTTTCAATTTCTAGTGATTAAGGAATCTTGAAGTCTGGGTAAAGTGCTGAGGACGTGCCAACGACAGACGAATGAGCCAGGATGCTCTTTAGTCTCCCATTGGGGCATCGCTGCAGGCATGAGACTCAGAGCTAGTCAGGGGCAATTCGCTGAATCTAACTTCAGTAGAGCTGTGAGCCTGGAATTATGTTACTGGTGACTGTGTGGGTATGCCACGCAAGTGACTTTGCAAACAGCCTGATGCAGGAAACAAGCCAACAAGCAACTGGGTCTGGCGAGAGCTGCTTGCATGTTCAGTCTTTCTGCCGTAGGGCTATAGGGAGACAGCAGAGCAGGTGCAATGAGGGGTTTTCTAAAACAAGACTCGGCTTAGAGGCATCTAGGTTGTGTTCCAACAATGGTGCACTGAATACAGAGTACAAACCAGAGCGAAGTGTGTGGTCCAAAACGCAAGAACCAGGGTCTTGTCTGATGTCTAACATGCTCCCTGACTTCAGGCACTTTCCAGTCCTTAATTCAAATGAGGCTGACATATGCGGATGGAGGAGATAACATCTGCAAAGCACTTTGAACTTCTCAGAAGAAAGGCAATAGATAAACACAAGGTAGTCATATTCTCTTAATAGCTGTCACATCTGGCTCTTTGTTTTTTTGCCTGGGTTATAAATGAATGGCTAAAAAGATAACATATCCCCACCAAAAACACATCTACCCACAAGACTTTCACCAGATTCTTGCAATTTGTATTAGATGTAAATAACCTTGGAATGCCACAAGATTCTTATTTCCCTCAGGGGTTTTCTAGCAGAAGGAAACCTATCTTCACCAGATCCCACCAATACATTATTCCCTGACAGGGTCTCAAGCATATGGCATTAACTCTTCAAAACCAAGATTTTAAAAATCTGTAACTGGCAACATAACTATTTTTATAGTTAAACCTGTAAGTGGAGACTAATATTTTTATAAAAGCAAGTGACTTGTAGCTTAATTTTTTTTAAAAGATACACTCCTGCAAGTTGACAGTGTCCCTGTAGGCCACCAGGGTGCTGCCATTTCCCCCAAGTGTTTCTGAAAACAGGAAAGGTGAGGGGGAATTATCCAGCCAAAAGTGACAGGGCAAAACAGGGGCTAAGTGCGTCTCGGCATTCCTGGTCCAAGTGCTTTTTCTAGAGTTCACAGACGGAGGCGTCCATGGAATTTACACCTCCAGTGCACATAAACCAGCCTGTGGGATTATGGGGGTATTAACTAGACCTGTGACAAAGTATAGGCACTCTACCTAATGCAACCACTGGCCTTAAATGGATGCACTTAGGAAAGAGGTTTAAAAAGGCCACTGGCCTCCTCAAGAAGAGTCTTTATGCTAATGAAACATACACAGGAAGTGAGGAAGGGCTGCTAAAGTTGGGCCCCGATTGTCTGAGGAGCAACTCAGCTTCCGCGCTCATCTTCCTCCCCAGAGAGGCCCAGCCTCCCAAGTCTCAGACAGCTCCGTGGTCCCCTCAAGGTTAACAATGCTGTTTCCCGCTGAACCAGCCAGAATCAACACTGGAAGTGGATTTATTTTTACCCCAGGGCTTTGTCATCTATCATTACTAAAAAACTAAGACAGGTTTTGGCTGAATATCCTGAGGAATATTCAAGATCTCCATGCAGGATTTGGCCCTCCGTCTGCCACATTTATCTTACCTGGGGTGGCCTTCTCCCTGCCAATGCTCCTCATTAGTAACGGTATTTGTATTCAAAAGAAGAAGTGGTCTCTCTTGGTCAGGCACCTAAGGGATCCTGTGATGACATCGTGATGCAGTCCTCATGGTATCATAGCTTCTTTCATGGAAATAAATCATTGGTGTCTTGGATGACATGGTATGTGCAGCCAAAGGGGAGGGGGAGACACATTGAGAAATCTCTTGCAGATTTCTTCAACACACAGACATAACAGCCAAAATCTTGCTTTATTGAGAGCTGGAATGTGAAATATAATGATTCAGGATTCAGGTATATTTCATGTAAGGGGGTACCTTTTCATTGGTCTGCAAGATGAAAATTATATTACCCACTGATCTGATGCTTTTTCAAACACCGAGACCCAATTGTGTGACGCATTTATGATTCCCCTTTATCTTCTACATTACATTCAAACTAGTCGGTTTTGGTTTTAAAAGTCCTCTGTTCATAGTGCTAGGCATATGTCTCCTTTCTCACCTTCCTTTCCAGTCAAGCAAATGTGACTAGAGCCTCTCAGAGCAAATCCAGAATGATAGAAACTGATCACTGGGTACCCAACACTGTGCAGACCCAGACCCAGACCCTTTGCTCTCATTTCCATATCTAATTTCAAGTTCTTTCCTATTTCCAGTTGATTTTCCCCAAGCACCAAATCCACTCTCCTCAA
The DNA here is from genome assembly GCF_964662115.1 of Mustela nivalis. NCBI lineage: Eukaryota > Metazoa > Chordata > Mammalia > Carnivora > Mustelidae > Mustela > Mustela nivalis. The sequence continues at coordinate 121,639,864 of NC_139026.1, read as the reverse complement.
ACTCAACAAAGACTTCTTTCAGCATGGTTTTTGACACGGTGGTTTTTGAGGTGAGGAAACTGAGTCATCAAACTTGCCCAAAGGCACATATCTACACAGAAGGGGATGGAACCTATAGTAACATTCTAACTAAAAGAAAACCCACTAGTGTATATATTGCCTCCAAATGAAAAATTAATTGAAAGGAGGGCTCTGGGTGAAAGCCAGGGATAACCACCCACGAACTTTGTTATTTCACATTCCAACTCTCAAGCAAAAATCCTGAGAGCAGAATCTACATTTCTCACACCAAGGCCCAAGGCATTTGTTTATCAATAAGAACCAAAGCCAAGTTCAAAAAGAAAATACACAGGTTCCCCCCCCCCTACCCAAAAGCAGAGTATTCCTGTGAAACCTTTCATAAGCCAAAATGATGTAAAGCAAAGGAGCAATTACCATTAATTTATATGGAAATTTTTTTAGTATTCCCAGGTCCAAAAAATAACCTCTATTAGGCTTTTCTCAGACCTTAGGACATATCTTGTTAACAGACACACAAAATAAATCAAGATAAAAAAACAAGTGCTCACAGGCACACTTCAAATCTATGGCGGTTTGATGAAGAGACACTCACTGTGTGCTGCACGAGGAAGGAGCTTGGCGGGGCCACTCACTGCTGGGGTGCTCGCTGCCTCTGTGATGAGGCTACCAAAAACGCTGAGCGCCATTTTTGTTTTCCACCTTTTTCTCGAACCTTCGAAAAGCAGGGGATACCTATACCCTGGAAAAAGTTTAAGGCCTACATAGATCACTAGCTGGTCCTGAGAAGGGCACTGCTATGCTTAGCTGTCTGCCTTGAGTCTAGATAATGGGGTTTCCCCAGCATTCCCAAGAGCACTGACCCCTCATACTTCTTGGTGACACTTTTGCTCATGGCATTCCCTGAGGAGAAAGGGAGGGGTGTAAACCACTGGATAATTAAAACCCATAAACTTGGGTGTGTGGCTCTGATTTTGAATCCAGGCAGCCTTCACGATACCCAGTCATAACTCAGAAATCCAACATTGTTCTGGAATCTCTGGATTTGCTTTGAGAAGTCCCCTGCGTGACCAAGTGGGGAGCTTAGACTTCATTACCATACCAGCATACTTCATTCCAAGTAAACAATCACAATATAAGAATTCTATCATCCTAAACCCTCCTCCAGATCCCTGGCAGAAGGTCAGTGGGGGTTTTTCCTCTGTTGCTTGGCTGACTCAGATCTCTCCTCTCCGTGTTGCTGCCTTGAGGAGGCCGAGGTTCCAGGTTTTCTGGTTTCAAAATAAATTGGCAGAAATCTGAAGTTATGCCAATACCGCCCTCCTGCCCGCAGGCAGCTGGGTCCCAGTGGGAGGTCTCTTAGCAACCAGGCTCAAATCAAATATTTGGGCGTCTGGACACATTCTGATTGGAATGAGCTCATGAACAAAAACTTCTCTCTTTCCCTCAACCCAGCTACCGAGGGTTATGAAAAGATGCTGAGTCCCTCGGTTGCCTCCCTGTACTGGGTGAATCTGACTCACGCAGAACGTTAAATTAGAGACAGCCCCAGACTGGCAGGCCAGAGATCCGACTTCTATTTCTGGCTTGATATGGATCCTTGGACAAGACACTTGAACTTTTTGTTGCTGTGCCTACAGAAAGCCCAAAGTTTTATGTTGAACTTCTGCATGCTGCCTGTTGACCCAAAATCAGAATATTCACAGGCTCAAAGGACCTGACTCCGGTTCAATTCAGAAGTGAACCAGGAGGAAGGAGGGTTTCGGAGCCCTTTTCCTCCATGTGTCACTTCATCTTAGCACCCCAGCGCCCCCTCAGCCATTCCCCAAAATGCCAACTGGCCAACGGGAGGGAGAAGGGGGCAAATGAGTGCTAGCCTAGAGCTTCACAACTTTTATTTTTCAACCCAGAATCCCGGGTTTACGCATTCCTGAGTACTCAGGAAAGACTAAATACTTTACTTTGGCTATGGATGATAATTCAAATTGATATCCTTATGTACAGGGGAGGCTTTTATCTCAGCTTTTACATCTATAAATCAGAGCCTTTAAACCGTAGTCTCCTGATCTGAGAGATGTCCCCTCCTCGGCCAGCACACCCACCCCTCCTACCTCTGGAAACCCATCATAATTACTGAGTGTACCATCCCACTGGCCACTGGAGCGGCTTATTTCTGTGGGCACAGATGCCTCACCTTTTCGTTGAGCCCTTGAGGGCAGATGCTATGTCTTGTCCCCTTTCAAGTCATCTTACCCGCTGGGGCAAATGGAGCTAGTCCTAAAGAAACCCTAACTGAATTTAATGAACATCCAAACCGCACGGGCCTGATGATGCTCAAACAGGAGGTCATGAAAAGCTCTCCCCAGGAGGAAACGTCTTTTCCAGAGAAATAAGAAGTCAGAGAGCAAGCAGAGTGCAGTGAAAAGAGTGTGGCTCTTGACTGACACCACTGGTTAGCCTTGGTTAGCTGGGAGGCCTTAGGCAGGTTGCATAAGCTCAGGCTGTTTCCTCATCTGGAAAATGGACATAACAATAGTATCTGATGTGCTGGATGATTTCAAGCAAATTAACTGAGGAGGAGCTGTAAAGCACCTAACAGGAAGGCAGTCCACAAAGGGTAGTTCTTACTGTTGTCATCACTTTGTCACCCAATCATAAGATCAGTAAATAAAAGCATAGTTGGGTCACTTAGTTGTTCTGATTACAAAATCATTTTCTTTATCTATAAAGCTGCTGAAGAGTGTGTGGAATGAGGGAGTCAAGGACCCCAGCTTCTATGGCTGAAGGTAAATGACTTTATTGTTTTTAAATCACCCCTTGATTTAAAAAAAAAAAAAAAAAGTTAGGGGCACCTGGGTGACTCAGTGAAATCTCTGAATCTTGATTTCAGCTCAGGTGGTGATCTCAGGGTCATTAGATGGCTCAGCACTCAAGTTGGAGTCTGCTTCTTTCTCTCCCTCTCCCTCGACTCCTCCTCCTGCTCACGCTCTCTCTCTCTCTCTTTCTCTCCCTCTCTAAAATAAATAAATCTTAATTTTTAAAAAGGCATCTGTGGCAAAAATAATAGAGCATTTATAAAAATAATTTTTGTCCAAAGAAATACACAAGTTAATCATCAGGATTCAACAGTGACCCTGAATCCCATATTTCATGACCTCGTTTCTTGATCTGCTCTGGAACCAGCTTGGGTTTCACTCTGGGGAGAGTCAGAGATCAATTTCTGTTGATTTTGTTTACACTATAGAAGATGCTAGACTGGGCGCCTGGGTGGCTCAGTGGGTTAAGCCGCTGCCTTTGGCTCAGGTCATGATCTCAGGGTCCTGGGATCGAGTCCCGCATCGGGCTCTCTGCTCAGCAGGGAGCCTGCTTCCTCCTCTCTCTCTCTGCCTGCCTCTCTGCCTACTTGTGATCTCTCTCTCTGTCAAATAAATAAATAAATACTCTTAAAAAAAAAAAAAAAAAAAAAAGAAGATGCTAGACTTCAAGCACTAAAAAAAAAACCATGCTTGTTCTGAAATGAACCTGAGTAATCCTTGACAATGGATACATTTTATCCATTTCACTTGCATCAGAACCAAAAAACCCAGCATTTTCTATCATAGCCCAAAATGGAAACAGTCCCAGTGTCCAACAGGTGGAGACCCTATTTTCACAAAGCATTGGAGTATCATACTTTCATTTGAGGTGTAGATTCTAGTCAAAATAATATCAAGTGAAAAAAGCTAAAACAAAGTAACAGTGATTGTACTGATCAAACAACCAGGTTTATTAATAAAGAGGAATGGATCTCCTTAGTAGTCGAAGCCGTTATGAAGATTTGAGCTTGGTCCCTCCAAGAGTACTTTTCAAGTCTTTTTTTCATTTAAAAAAAAATCCAGTAACCCTTTCTCCTATGCCATGTTTATCAAGCATCTACTACGCTTCGGGCATTGTTGGAGAAACCACATCAAAAAATAGATAAATTTGCCATCCTCACAGAGCTTACATTCTAATGTGGAACATGATAATAAACAAAATGTTACTGTACCATTTACAAAACACTTTCACATTTTATGGCTACACGCTGTCAAGTAGCTAAGGTTTAACGAACCTGTGTGGTAAATGTGGAAACTAACTTGGCCAACATCAGCTAGCTGATTAAGTGTCAGACTTGAGATTTAAACCTACGTCATCTGGTATTTTGGCTTCTGGCAAATAGCAAGCCTAAGTAATTCAGATCAATCCTCCTACCAAAGACAACTTAAAAAGAAGCTGGATGAAATATTTGCTTAATTTTCTTAAAAGCATCAAAGCAATAATAAGGTAGTGAAGAAACACCTGCCAAAAACTAGAGAGGACAAACCCCAGACAGGTTAGCCCATCCCACAAAGCTTTTATTCTAAGGCATTTGTCAAGCTGGAAAAAAAGCACCTCTGAAAATGAGCTTTTGTTCTGATAGACTCACAAGGCCGAGGCCCAGAGACTGCCAAAGTTGGGGATTCAGAGGAACCACTCGCCATTTTAAGCTGGATCGCCAGGGTAAAGGAGAAAGGGAAGCATACAGCTCTCGGGTTCCCTTCATCATCGGGTCAAGGGGATCTCAAGCTTTGCACTGGGATTAAGGTGGCTTCAGACAGGAAGTGCTCTTAATGCCTGGCAGGCAGACACAAGGGAAAGCCTCTCCAGAAGAAGATTCCACAATTATATGCATACACACACACACACACACACACACACACATTCAATACCTAATATATTTGTTTCAATGTCAGGATATTGTGAGTAAGAACAACTAAAACAGCCAAAAGTTCAAACAGGCCCACAAAGACTTCAGAAATGGGTGTTCTTCAATACAGACCGCTAAACAACTCTACTTACTATATTCAGAAACATAAATGCCACATTTGAAAATTCTGACAGGGAACTGGAAACTAGAAAATTATGTAAAAGATTTTAAAAAGAGCCAAATAGCAACTCTCAAACTGAGGAATGCCGGCACCGAAGTAAAAACCCCAATGGCTGGGTTAACAGCAGATTATCACAGCTAAGTGAGGATTAGTGAACCAGAATATAGGTCAGAGATAACGTCAAGAATTCAGCTGAAAAGGGGTGGGTGGGGGTGGGGGACGGGAAAAAATGAAAAAGAAAAAAAAACCCCAAACAGATAAATTCAAAAGATGGAACATATTGAACCAGCAGGTGGAAAGGAAGGAATACTGGAACAAAGACAATATTTGGAGAGATAATAGCCAAGGACTATCCAGAACTGATGGGCAGACATCAACTCACAGTTTCAAGACCCCAAGCAACATGAATTTTTTTTTTAATCCACATCTAGATACAACATAAAGGAACTGTAAACAACCAAACCAGAGCACTCTTGAAGGCTAAGTTCAAGATCACCTGAGGCTGAGTTTGGCTTTCTTCTCATCCCCTCAAGGCCCTTTTCCACAGAGTTCTGGAGTCCTCACTGTTCCTTGGCCCTACTCCCCCTGGATGAGTGGCAACATCAATTTCCAAGTGGCCTTCTTTTCACATAAGCAGAAATGCCACTGGTTTCTAGAACAGTTCTGATGGCCACAACTAGTTAGCAGTAATCAGAAGAATGAAGCTTGCTCTCTAAAGCCAACAGGCCAAATAGGGGATCAAAATGCAATCACTAGAAGCAGCTTTATCATGAATCTAAGCTGACAGCAGAGGGATGCCCACAGGCTGTCACTGGCCACCTCTTGTTCCCATCAGCTTTCTCTCTTCCACATCCCTCAAGGCCATGTTCTGCCTCAAACTCCAGCTTGTGGCCCCATCTGATAACCCCTGTCACACCAGAAGGATTTTTAACTCACATAAAAAAGCAAAAGAATCAGCAACTGCCAGGTGGAAATGCAAAGAGCATAATAAAATGATTCCAGTCTTCTGTTACTGGCGGGTTAGCTGTGTGACCCAATGACCCCATGGTCACTAAGATAAAGACGACCTCAAGGCTGGGTGGAGGGTCGGTGATGAGGCAGTAGGAAATTTCATCTTCACCTGATGTACTGTACTCCAAACACCAGGGCAAGATGTATTTCATCTATCCTATATGCCCATCCTCTGAATCAGGGCCTGGAATTACAGTAGGAAATCAGACATTAATATGTGCATGAACAAATTTGTAGACAAAGTGAGGCAATTCTGCCAAGCCCTTACAGGAATATTTGCTCTCAGGAAGGTTTCAGGCACACAGACTACTCCCTAGAGAAATGAAAAACTTCTCCTCTCGTTTCTGTCACATTATCTGCTGTCGTTTCTAAAAATAGAAAGATTTTTTTAAAAGTTAGGGTGAATATGGACTCATATGATTTTGCAGTGTATTGAGTCCTTTTAAAAGTTCTCAGCACCAGCACTGGTCCTGAAATTGTGTTAGTACTTGGTAGATCCCATACTTTCTCCAAACCACCTTCCTGGGGTCTCCAGCTCTTGACCCCAGCTAACTATGGAAGTCCTACATCCTGCTCTGGCAGGAGTAGGACATAGCTGAAAGGGCATTAGACCAGAAATCAGGATATGAAGATACCTGTGCCCTGCAGGCAAGTCCCTCACTCACCCAGGACCCAGTACCTCTGTGGCAAGAAGAGCTTATCATAGAGCAAAGGTAGCAGGTGTTTGGGGGTGAGTGGGATGGCTGTGTTCTGCCCAAATCTTTAGTTGTATGAGGTGTGTTGTTCAAGACAGCCCCAGGCAGTTCTGATACACCCTTTCCCAGAAGCACCCTTCAAGAGGATGGCTCCTTAATGCCCCTAAGTAGGAGCAAATGCTCTACGATTGTCCCCTATACCCTCCATGTTCTGCCTTTCCCCTCTTCTGTGTCCACCTTGGTTAGAATCAGGAGCAGTGGTTTAGACAACAGACCCCTCTGGCTCTGGCCCCATACTTGACATGCTTAGTCACCACAACAGACGAGTTGAAGCCAAGCTGTAGCCCCCAAAGCCATTCTGTGGCAAGGCAGATCCCACAACAAGCTAGTCAGCAATCAAAATGCAACCACTGGAAGCAGCTTTATCACAAATTCGAGCTGACAGCAGAGGGACGCCCAGAGGCTGTCACTGACCATCCCTTTTCCCAACGGTCCTCTCTCTCTCTCTCTCTCTCTCTCTCCTACAACCCTTACTGCCATGTTATGCATCAAATTTCAGCCTGTTACTTCAGCTGATATCCCCTGTCAAAACAGAAACTTTATACAAATCCTCACGTTCTACACAGGAAAGGGTCCCCAAAATAATTTGCTTCATTTGGGGGGCCCTTTATGGCCTTTGAAGAGCGTCCACCTATCTGGGGGTCCTTTATGGCTTTAAAAGAGCGTTCATGTATGGAAGGCCTGCAATTATGAAATGTTGGGTTGCGCAGCCTCAGGAAGATCTGGGGAATTCACAGAAGTGACTTGCTTTCCATTTAAGTGGTCATATAAATCTTTCCTGAAAATCATGGGTTGCCGCCCTGAGGAGCATGAAACTCATCCTCCCCTACCTTCAGGACTAATCAGTGCCCAGGAAGAATAATAGTCACCCTTCATTGTCTTCAGATGTTCATGAGGTGACTTTTCTGCTACATCACTGTCCATGGGCAACGTGCTGCTGTTGGCTTTGCCGGTTTTGAGGACATTGACATCAACTCTGCACCCATACCGTCCATCAGCTCCCTGCCTCGTGACCAGTGGCAGACACTTATAGAATTTCTGACCACTGACTGAAGCCCTGGAAGAAAGCAGAGCTCCCTGGTCTAGATGTGGCCAGACCTGTTGTTAATGGGTAGAGGAGAGGGCAGGCACGGGTCCCTGTCATAGAGCTATCCCCTGCATTTGGCAATTCTGTAATTGCTATGGCCTCAAATAAGCAGAAACTCTGTCTGGCGGGCCCTGGGCTTCATCAAGCTTAGAGAAATAACTTGTTTAGGCCAGAGAGGATTGGCTTTTTCTTGTTTTGTTTTCGTTTTGTTTGTTTAAGCTGCCAGCATTTAAAATGTAGGAGAGTCCATACAAAAATCTGGGTTCCTTGCTGTTCTAGAAAAATCCAAAGCGCTAACATTTCTGATTAGCTGACATCACTTGAATAGTCCTACTTGTGTAGACAAGGCATCCCAGTCACCAGAGCCAGGTTTTGTGGGGCCTTAAGCTTATGTAATTTAGGATGACCTCTCTGAGAAAAATAAATCCAAATTATAACTATAAAACGCTAGGGCCCTCCAAGGACCTGTGCGAATGGTGGGTCATGAAGTTTAACCACCATGAGATTCCAGGTAAATCTTCCTCAGGTTCCCACCCGCGGCCTCTCCTTTCACCCCAGTCCAGGGCCTGTATGTTGCCCGTGTAGGTGTCAGAGTCCATGATCTCTTGCCTATACGTTGTACTCACCAGCTCCTGCCGCCACTCCTCATTCCAGCCCGTTTCCAGTATAAACACAGCCCTGTAAAGCAGGCCCCACTTTCCCGAAAACTCCAGTAACTAAATGAAGGGTGACTTCATTTATTTTAAAAGGCAGTAAAATGAAGTCTTTATGCTTTAAAACTCCCTCTCCTTTGCGAGGTTAGAAGGAGAGGACCATCTAAACATCTGCTTAGAGTTAATACAGAAAGTGACTCCTTGGGGCATCTGGGTGGCTCAGTGGGTTAAGACTCTGCCCTCAGCTTGGGTCATGATCTGAGGGTCCTGGAATTGAGCCCCGCTTCGGGCTCTCTGCTCAGCAGGGAACCTGCTTCCTCTTCTCTCTCTGCCTGCCTCTCTGTCTACTTGTGATTTCTCTCTGTCATAAATATTTATTTATTTATTTAAAAGATTTTATTTATCTATTTGACAGACAGAGATCACAAGTAGGTAGAGAAGCAGGCAGAGAGAGAGCAGGAGGGAAGCAGGCTCCCTGCTGAGCCGAGAGCCCAATGTGGGGCTCAATCCCAGGACCCTGGGATCATGACCTGAGCTGGAGGCAGAGGCTTTAACCCACTGAGCCACCCAGGTGCCCCAATAAATATTTATTTATTTTTAAAAAAAGAAGAAGAAAAGAAAAGAAAGTGATTCCTTACCAGCACACATATCTAAGAACAGCAACAAAAAGGAGGGGAGGGTCCTAATATCTGCTGGGTCTATAGCCCAATTTCCATTCCACTGGGGATGCTCTCTGAGATTGTCCATTGCCTTTGTTTTGGAGGGTCAGGTGGAAAAGAAACATGCCAAAAAAATGTTTTCCCAGTAGGTGGCAGACTGTACTGCCACAATTACATCAGGAATGAGATAATCACCAATATTTGTTGAGTGCCTACTGTGTACTAACTCTATCTCTTAAATACCAAGAATCGTACTACACAGCACATGGTGGCTCCCTGTGGATTCCTGCAATCTAGTTGTGGAAAAGGACACCCACAGAAAAAGTTAGATAAGAGAGAAATATAATAAAGGTTTGTAGGAATTCAGAGGCCAAACTGGGAAGATGATCCCTGTTGGGTCCCCCAATAATGGGTCCATGGTCAAAGGAGGGAGACTGATACAACGTGAAGGTCAAGCAAAGCTTTATTTCACGCCAAGCATCAAGAATCAAACTGACTGTCAAATAGACCGGTTGGGGCTGCCCCTTACAGAGAGGGCTACCCCTCCCTGCCTCACAGACTAACTTTTATAGAGCAAAGACCATGTGGTTGGGCCTGGCCACACACGGATGGGGAATGAGATTGTAACACACAGAGAAAGCTGCAGAGTCATGGTAGGTTACACACAGGTGGCCAATTGAATTAAAATATACCCTATAGTAGACATTTGAACTAGCCTATCACCTTGGTCAGAATTGGTGCCCAAAAGGCGGGGCCCACACTCCTTGGTAGCTAGGGAGACAGTATGCGTGCTTTACTGATTGGATGTCTCCACCTGACCCGACTCATCCTTGCATTCGGGCTATTATCTCCACCTGACCTGACCCACCCTTGTATTTGGGCTTTGTTACCTGGGACTGGTTTCCCAGACTTGCTTTTAAGTAAGCTCCCCTGGGGCGGGGTAGGCAGGGTCAATTTAAGTTTTACTGCATAAACAACAAAATGGCTGTTCAACCAAGGTGGGGCCGCTCTGGCTAAATAGGCCCTTACAATCCCCAAGCTGGGGTGAACCCCAGGCACCATGAAAATGCAGGGAGTAGCACTGAGAACATTCCAGATGGTGAGAAGGGTTTGGAAGACCAGGAGGTCTGGTCCTGGAGAACTAGAAATTTGTGAAGAAACTGGAGACAAAGGAATAAAAAAAAAAAGTAGATAAAGAACCTATCATGGTCCTGGAGAACTAGAAATTTGTGAAGAAACTGGAGACAAAGGAATAAAAAGAAAAGTAGATAAAGAACCTATCAGGAAGAGACGTGAATTTGATAGAGGTCTCTAGATTGTGTGACTCAGAGATAGAGTTCAAGAAATATAGTAAAAGTGCATGTGGGCAGTGCTTTTCAGTTTACTGAAAATAAACATTGTGACTTCTTCCCATTCTATTCGTACTTATGCTCAGCATTATATATGTTTTTGTAGAAAACATGGAAATTGGCAAAACTTGAAAACTGTAATTCTATCAGCAAAAACCACTAACATTTTGGCATATTTTCTTCCTGTTTTATTTCCAAAGATATTTTTTTTCTCAAAAAGAGGATGAGTGTATCTATTTTCACTAAACACTGTAAGACTTTCCCCATGTCCCTGAATAGTCTTTGAAAACAAGATGTTTACTGGCTACCTAACATTCCATTTTTTGATGTACCATAATGCTATTAATTGCTCTCTGTTGAACATTTAAATTGCTTCCAATTTTTTCATTATTATTAATCATACTGCACTGAATATCCCTGGATATAAATATGGGTCCACACCTCTCTGATATGCAATTATTAGAGCGAAGGGCATAAATATTTTTAGGATTCTTAATAAATGTTGACAAATAGTATTCAAGAAAAGATTTTGCCAATTTACACATTCATCCAGGGTACATGAAAGGGCTTGTTTCCTGTAGATCTACCCTAGAATTAAGTATTATTTTTTCAGTCTTTGCTACTTTAACAAACGAGAAATTGAATCACAGAATCACATCTAAGTAATCATTTTTGTTACTCATGAGTTTGCATTTTTTTAAAAAAATTTTATTTATTTATTTGACAACCAGAAATCACAAGTAGGCAGAGAGGCAGGCAGAGAGAGAGAGGAGAAAGCAGGCCCCCTGCTGAGCAGAGAGCCCGATGCGGGGCTCGATCCCAGGACTCTGGGATCATGACCTGAGCCAAAGGCAGAAGCTTTAACCCACTGAGCTACTCAAGTACCCCACATGAGTTTGCATTTTTTACATGATTTTTCACCTCGTGTATTTCTACAAATTATCTGTACTTTGACTCATTTTTCTATTGGCATAAAGCATTTATCATTTTGCATTTTAAAAGCCCTTAATACATTAGATTGCCATTTGTTGTACTGTTTCAATCTTGCTTGATATATTGACCAAAAACTACCTTACATTTGATATCATTCAATCTGTGGGTCTTTCCTTTTTTAATTTCTTCTGCTGATTTTTTTAAATTATTCTGTCTTTTTTACTCTGAGATCAATTTATTTTCTTTTAGATTTTTTTATGGTTTCATTTTCACATTTCACTCTTAACCATCTGGAATTCATTTAGACATGTCTTTACCTCTGATGGTAAAAGTAAATATAACTTGAGACTTCCCAGATAGTCTGTCTTCCCATCAACATTCATTAAATAATTCATTAAATAAATTCATCTCTTTAGCACATGATTTGTAAAGCTCTTTTGTTGTATACTATTACATGTTCTGGGATCGGCTTCATGGCTGTCTCCTCTGTTCTATTTATCTGTGTTTTACTCTTTACACCCATAACACACTGCTACTTTATTATTGTAATCTTAAATACACATACAAAACTTTCTACTGTTTCATAGATATGTTATGCATATGCTTTCATAAATAATTCTACTTGAAAATAAAGACTACCTATTCCTCTCATTTCTTTTCTATTACTCATGTAAAAGACAAATATTCATGTAGAAGACAAATGTTCTGAGGTACAGATGTATGGACTTAACCTAAGAAAGGGTCTTGAAGTTCTGTGCCTCTTTTTGGTGGGAAAAAAACCACAAAATATAAAGCATGGTTGATTATTAAAATGGAACACTTATTACACTGGGAAAATTTTTCTTTTTAAAAGGAGTGAAATCAGAACATGCTTGCTTTGATTTATTTTTTTTAAGTTGAGAATGGGAAACCTGGACTAGCAAAAAGAAAGCCAAGCTTTGGAGGTAGAAAGTTATCATTCTCCAAGCTTTCCTTTCCTAAATGGAAACCTTTAGGGAGGAGCCAAAAATCCATAGAAGTAGTAATGAATGAATTTCTCCTGCTCTCTCGAAGCGATGTATGAATCGCCAGCTTTGCATTGAACTTTGTCTACCAGGACTCAGATTCTTCTCTAAATAGGGTCTTGGAGCACCAGGGTGGCTCAGTTGTTAAGCATTTGTTTGCCTTTGGCTCAGGTCACGGTCCTAGGGTCCTGGGATCAAGCCCCACCTCAGGCTCCCTGCTCAGCGGGAGGCCTGCTTCTCACTCACCCACTCTCCCTGCTTATGCTCCCTCTCTCGCTGTCTCTCTGTCCAATAAAAAAATTAAATCTTTAAAAAAAAAAGAGTTGGATCTAAATAGGGTCTACAGTGATGGATACATATATACAGTGATGTACATACATACAACTGCCAAGAATTTAGGGACACCTGGCTCATCTGGGTATCAAACAATGCAAATCAGTAGGACTTGCAGCCTTTGCCATCATCACAAGAACATGACAGCTGAGTTCGGCCCACTTACTTGATCAAAACATGGTGGCAGTGGGGCTATGGTCACCCAGCATCCCTACACTCTGAGTCTTCCTTGCACCTCCCACTCAGCTGATCTTCAGAAAGAGTGTCCTGGTTCACAAGCCAGTTCCGAATAAGATCTGAGTCAGTACAACCCATAGCCATCACTAGAAAACAATGAAGCTGCTCACCCTCTTAAGTATAGCTAAGTCAGTCTGCCTCACCTGCTGATTGTAAGCTCCCACAGAATGAGCTCTGTGCTTTTTTTAATGCCCTTCTATATATAGAAGGCATCTGACAATTACTACATGTTTCATGAATGAATGAATGAATTGCAAAATTCAAAAGATAGTCTGTTACTAGGGAATTAAGCTAAATTGTAGTCCCTATCAGTTAAACTCACAATCTTAGAAATTTAGACATTTTTATGTGGTCTGATGACGTATGCGATTCCTTTTATCTACATATTTTGAACAACCCAAAAAGAAAGTCAAAAAGGCATGTGTGATGAACAGCATCACCATGTAGTCTTTTTGGAACTTGAGAAGCAGCCCTGTATTTTTTTTCTGGAGGTGAATAAATAATAAGGGCGAGAGAGGCCTGTGCATGAGAGCAGGTATGCCATAAAAACAAACTCTGGTTCGGGAAGGCAGACCCATGAGGCATCTGATTTTCCTTGAATTTTCTTTTGGGTTGTGTTTTCAAGGAAATTGATGTTCCTGAGGAATGTCTGAAAATGATGGACTTGGCCATATCTAACCTCCAGGCTAGCCCTGCAACTGTATGAATCGGGGACAGCTCGTCTTTTGCAGAAATGGTCATGAGAAAACACGGAGTCCTCCTCAGTAGAACCCGTGCCCTTCTATGGGGATCAACTGGGTATTCCTTCATGCACAGAATTTCCTCATTGCTGTGTGCACGAGAAGTTTGTACAAAACAATGTTGTCTACCAGACACTGACCATTGCTAAAGTATTATGGGTACAGAAATGCAAATTTTCAGGTACAAGTCATCTCATTAAATCAGAAGGAAGACTGCTCACAATCTAAGACAGTCTTGGTCCCAAAATTTTATAAAAAAGTAAGACAACCTTGGCTAACAAGGCTGCCTTATCAAGGGAATAACATTTCTTCATAGAGGGAACTATGGGATCCACTTTAATAATCTGGAAATAGGACATGTACCTAATGTTTATTGTCATCTGGAAAGAAATACATCTAAGGCACTGAAACTCACCAAAAATGATTTACCTCTAACAGCTCCAGTCTTTGTTTACCTTATTCATTTGTAAGATCTTTAAACACATTGTTTTGCTAAGTACACATAGGAAAACTTCAACTCAGCTGTCATGCAGTGGCCATGAATTCCAAATTAGAAGCCTCTGAACTTAATGAAACTGCATTACAGATTGAAATTCATCATTTTATAATATACCAAAAAACTTGGGCACATAGCCCACCTTTGGCTACCCACCTTTGCAGCTATAGATTATTGGTTCTATAAGATTAATTTTTAATTATTCTGGGCTCCCAGCTCCAGTCTTACATCTTTCCACACCCTGAGATGCTCTAAACTCACAAAATGCAAATTAATTTCAATATTAACTTAAATAAAACGAGTAAATCCTATACATAATTGATTCCAGAAGCAAACAGGAATTTTTTTTAAGATTTTATTTATTTATTTGACAGAGATCATAAGTAGGCAGGGAGAGAGGAAGAGCAGCAGGCTTCCCGCTGAGCAGAGAGCCCGACGTGGGGCTCGATCCCAGGACCCTGGGATCATGACCCAAACCAAAGGCAGAGGCTTTAACCCACTGAGCCAAAGGGTGTGTTGGGGGGGGCAAGGTCGGTTTAAGTTTTACTGCATAAACAAAATCACTGTTTAACCAGATGGAATCGCTCTGGCTAAATAGGCCCTTACAGTAACATCTACTGGGAACAGGCCTATTTTCTCTCTTTTTCACTAGAACATTCGTTGCATACTGCCACTCTACCTCGTTAGTTCCTGGATCCATTTCCAGTACCAAGGGCAGTGGGAACTATGCCAAGGGCACAGGTGGGGTAGTCTGTGTGGTATCAGAAAGGAAACTGGCACTGAAATGTTTAGTGTTTGTGAAAACTAGGTCTGCTTCTACTTATGATGACAATTCAGACAGAAGAAGTTTTTATTGCATGAGAGTTTTCAGAGGAATGGTCATCAATTATGACTATAAGAGATTTGGAATAAACCTCCCAAATGCTGGGGGAAGACAGAGGCAAAGAGGCCCCTATGGGTGTTCACCAAGATTTTTTAACAATCAGAAACTAGAAAGTTCAGCCAAGAGGCACCTGGGTGGCCCAGTCTGTTAAGCATCTGATTCTTGATTTGGGCTCAGGTCATGATCTCAGGGTCATGAGATGGAGCTCTGTGTTGGACTCTGCACTGGACGTGGAGTCTGCTTGGGATTCTCTCTCCCTCTTCCTAGTGCCTCTCCTCGTACTCTCATGCTATAAATTAATTAATTAATTAATTAATTCTTTTAAAAATAGAGTTCAGTCAAGAAAAGTTGAATGGAACTGGGATGATAAGATGGGCAAGACCATTTGAACATGAAGGAAAACCTCATCATCTGTAAGAAAGTAGAAGGATCAGTCTCTACCCTCTCTCTGGTGGTTTAGTGATAGCAAAAACCTCACTGATAAAAGAAGAGAAGTAGGGTAAGTACAGAGATGTGGCCGGTCTGCTGAGGACTAAAATGCATCAATAGCTGGTTGGAATCTACAACTTCAAGAAAGTGAAAGTCCTAGTTATTTGGTGTCACACAGCCCATCTGGTTTACCTGAGTTAGCAAATATTTATTGAACACCTACCACTGGTTCAGCACTTGGAGTGTTGAGAAGAGTTTATTGGCCATAAACATTGTGATTTGCTGAAACGACTTCACTCTGGGAGAGAGAATTTTCTTCACTGGATAGAACAAGTCATCTCAAAGTCCAGTTCTGGTTGGAGACAGAGAATGTCCTCTCTAGTCAGAGTTTCTCAAAAGTCAAAGATGACTTTGCTATGGGGGTTGAAGTCTTAAAACTACAGACTCTGAGGAGATTCAAATGTTAACAACTGGATATATTATTTTGCTTTTAATAGATATATTATTACTCTTCTCACGGTTTAATTTGCCTTTCAATAGTTTCCAGTTTTCTACATTGTCATGGTTGCAAAGGAAGCATCTTTAAATCCTTGAGAATCAAATTAAAAGCAAGTCAGGAAACTTTTTCCTCTTAACATTATAAGAACATTTGTCAGGAAAGGGCCCTGGCACTCATTCAGAACTTCCTCGTGAACTGGAGAATTTTCTGAACTGGAGAATTTTCTTGAGGCAGATTACCATATGCTGGACAATGAAATCTCTACCTCTTGCAAGCTGTTTCTTTTCTTTAATAAGAAATTCTTATTCTTAGATGCTCTTTACAAAACTACAACTGTTTTGCAGGCATAAGTGCACCATAAATCCTGTATATAATACCAACAAAAGTTTTGGGTTTGGGTTTGTTTCAATAAAAAGAGCATATCAAATATGTACCCAGTTTATTTAACATCATTTCTATTGACAAAATGTTCTGTTCTAGTTGTGATATAATTAATGGAGAAAAAAACGTTTCTGAAGCTTACCTCTTTTTAAGTAATCTCCATACCCAACACGGGGCTTGAACCCACCACCCTGAGATCAAGAGTCAAATGCTCCCCCTGGCTGGTGCCCCGGTGGAGAAAATCTTTTATTAAATAAATTTGTATTTAAATATTCAATATCAAGATTTCAGATTACCTCATAGCAGCATCAGCTATCATTTCAGTGAACAGTGGTCAAAAATAAGGTGTGATCCTTGCCCTCAAGGTTCCAAATTCTCCACTTGGAACCCAAACTGCTCTAATGAAATCAGTAAAATAATATGTATCTTAATAAAAAATATTTCTTGGATTAGTCTCATTGATAAAATCAATCAGGAGGCCTACTTGGCTTAAAATTATATCTGATTTGATCTTTTAAGCAATTGCCCAAACTGAGCATTTTGTTTGGTTGAATTTATCTATTCAACATTTACTGAGTGTTTTTTTTTTTTTTTTTAAGATTTTATTTATTTATTTGACAGACAGAGATCACAAGTAGGCAGAGAGGCAGGCAGAGAGAGGGGAGGGAAGCAGGCTCCCTGCTGAGGGGGCTCAATCCCAGGACCCTGAGAAAATGACCTGAGCCGAAGGCAGAGGCTTAACCCACTGAGCCACCCAGGCGCCCCTTACTGAGTGATTTTTATGGGACAGACACTATACTAAGTGTCGAAGGTTTAGCAGTAAACAAGTAATCAATCTTAAGGCTTGTTCTGATGGGTGGGTTTCCAGGGAGGTAACAACTAACAACAGTGGCAATGGGAGTAAACAGAACAATGTTAGGATAATTTTCTCTTCTCCCCACCTTAGAGTCAACCTTGAATCTGAAAGAATCTGAAAGGTGTTTGAGATGAGACGGAAGTGCGCCTAGTTTCTTTCTTATCAGCTCCCCAGGGTTCTTTGACTGAATCTCTTCATACTGAAAAGAGATGGTCTTACTTTTGCCTTTAAAAGCTGCAAGTTCCCTCCTGACGTTTCTGCTCAACAAAATCCTTCTCTGAAGGCCAAATACCACTTGTGAAGTTTGATACAGACCCACTTTAGGATTTTGCAGTTTGGAACCTTCCACAGAGGAAAGTCATGTTGTTCCTTTGGGAGTGTGGAGACGTATCCTGAAGGAGCATTCCATGGAAATGGTAGGCTCCCTTGGTTCCATCTGGTGCTTTCTACCTCCTGGTGCTCAGCCCTATGGTCCTCTTAGTCACTAAAATCTGTTAGCGTAGGAACATTCTAGAACACACTGAACTTAAGAGACCCCCTCCTCAAAAAGTGAACTGACTCCTTACCATTCAAGAGCAGCAATAGAGGCTCCTCCTTGGAGCTTGTGCTGTAAGTTATAGCACCTTCCTTAAGAGGCCTCTCTGTTATCATTCTCCCATTGGAGCTTTCATCCAAAGCTCTAAGTGACCTATTGCCAATTCCTTGTGAGCCGATAGTACTGAGCAGCTCCTGTGTGCAGAAAGTTGGCTGATAGATACAAAGCTCCCGGTTAGGAGGAGGGGAAACAAAAGGGAAAAGAATCAAGTGATGTTTTGATAGGCTCTGTGATAGGAATACAGGCTGAGTTCTGTGGAGTGACGCATTACCTTCTCAATGGGTCTTAAAGGGTAAGTGAGAATTCTGGGGGTGGGGTTGGGGTTGCAACATTTCAGGCAGAGGGAACATTAAGACCAAAGAACAAAAATGAGAATGAACATGACAGTGGGGGGAAACCTCAAACATCTACTCTGTCTTAGTTCATTCAAGCTGTTTTACAGAATACCAGAGAAACTTCTCACAGTTCTGGAGGCTAGAAGTCAAAGATCACGGAACCAGCAGATTTGGTATCTAGTGGGGGCCCACTTTCTGGTTCACAGGTGGTTCACTTCCCCCTGTGTCATTTCCTGGTGGAAGGGTAAGGGAGCGTTCTAGGGTCTCTTTCATAAGGACACTAGTCTCATTCATGTGGTCTCCACTCCCCACGACCTGCTTAATTACCACCCAAAGGCCCTACCTCTTAACACCAATGCATTGGGGGTTAGGTTTCAATAAACATATTTTGGGGGAGCTTGGGGGAATACATTCAGACTCTAGTTTACTGTGACTATGTATAATGTACATCAGGGCATGCTGTAAGAGATGAGAGTAACAAAGATGGTGGCAGACTGAAAGACTGCATATGTCATGCTAAGGAAGGATTACATGTCTATAACAAATGAGGAAACTGAGGTTCATGGTCATTATACTTGTCACTTAAAGTCACTCTCACAAGAACAGGATTTGGGTAGGCACTCTACCTTTCTTCCTTTTGCTAGGTCAGGAATGAGGAAAGAGTAAATACCCAGAGGTAGATGAGATCAAAGTCTTTGGTGATCAGTTGCCTTTTGCCTCTTGTCCCTGGAGCCTACTCCATGCTCAGCAGACTGAGAGCACAGCTGCCTTTGGGAGGTTCTTATTTACACACAGCCCAGCTCCTTTGCCACAATGGCCTGAAAACCCAGCTGTTTCTTGCTATGGTCCCCATGTAGCTGAGTTAGTTCACAGGTTAAAGCCCATCTGCAGTGTCTACATCACTGACCTTCTGCCTCAGGACCTGGGAGCCAATCTTGGAGGAGAACTGGCAGGGTCCACTGCATGACTGGGCAGGCTGGGGCCAAAGAGGGCCACTCCCTCTGTGCTGGCCCTGATTCTGGGAGAAAGACCGAATGCTTATCAGAATTACAGAAATTACCCTCAAGTCCTTAGGAGTTCAACAACACTCACATCTGAGTTGAATATCATAATCAACATGGCCTCCTAGAGCCTTGAAAACAGTACAACATCATGGGCCAGTGAGGTCTAACAATAAATCAGAATTCAAGGGGGCCTCCTCTGCAGGTCCCTTCTATAAGCAAAATTTTTCTTGGTTTCACCTATACATGCTACTTGCAAAAATGTCAAACATGATATAAAAAGTTATGGCCATTAATCACTATTGCCTATAGCTAATCTCATCAGCACCCAGTGTTTTCACAGTCCCTTTCCTAAGAAGGAAGGGACCCATTCTCATACTCACAGCTGGAATCCAAAAACATTATAGAAAAGCTGCTCTTGTTTCCAGTTAATGGTCCCAATCTCGCATCAGATGGTACTGTCACAGGGTTGTTTATTTTATGTATTTATTTATTTATTTGGCAGAACTTCTGAGTCCAAAGCACAATTCAGCATAAACAAAGGCCTGGCTCTGACCCAACATATTAATCAATGAATTAATTCTTTCCCCCATCCATTAACCTTGGGCATGAAGCAGTGACTTAGCATTGGAAGAATCAGAACTTCTTAAGCTATTTGAGATGCCTTGAGGACCAAGGTGGGGAAAAAGCAAGCAGTCCTCAGTCTTTTGAGAAAGGGTGGCCAAAATGACCTGTGACCCCTCCTGCTCTCAGGCTACCTTAGTTTTGTCTAGTCTTTCAGCAGAGAAAGCAATGCTCCTGCTACCAGTTATATGCTGGCTATAGGTATATCTATTATAATACTTATTTTAAAGATTTTTATTTATTTATTTGACAGACAGATCACAAGTAGGCAGAGAGGCAGCCAGGGAGAGAGAAAGGGAAGCAGGCTCCCCGCTGAGCAGAGAGCCTAATGCGGGGCTTGATCCCAGGACCCTGGGATCATGACCTGAGCTGAAGACAGAAGCTTTAACCCACTGAGTCACCCAGGTTCCCCAATACTTATTTTAAGCATTCACTTTCCAGATATGTGTCCCTGTCCCCCCACCCTTCCCCATTACCTTTCTTAGACTATGTTTTTGTAATTGTGGTTAAAAAAAAAAAGAACAACAACAACAACAAAACACACATAACATGAAATTTACCATCTTAAACATTTTAACTGTACTACTCAGTAGGGTTCAGAGATGGCAGGCAGAGTTCGAGAGGTAGGGAGAGCTGCATATTCAGGGAATTGTACTTATCAGAAAAAGTCACAGAGACCAGTCCCTCTGAGGGAAGGAAATACAAAGTTAGACTTCTCCAGTTTTAGAAACTGTTCTATTTCTCCCCTTTTCAGAGAAAGAGAAGCCAAAACAGAGTACTGGGTATAAAGTAGGTTGCCCATAAGTCCTTAGCCAGTTCACTTGGCCATAACAAAATACCACAGGCTGGGCAGTTCGTTTTATTTCTCACAGTTCTTGAGGCTTGGGAATCCAAGGGCCACTTAGGTTCCCAGTTGGGAGACAGCCACCTTTTCTCTATGAACTTTCCTCAGTATGTGTACTCAGAGTGCCCTCCCCTTCCCTCTCATGAGGGCCCCATCTCCATGACCTAATCTAACCCAATACAACCCACTTTCATGACCTAACCTATTATCACCCAAAGGTCTCATCAATAAGGACCGTCACATTGGGAGTTAAGGCTTCAGCATATGAATTTGGAGAGACATGAATTTTCAGTCCATAATACTTTTGATGGCTTTATTGAAAGTATAGTAAAACACACTCTGCACTTCCAAAAAGGATTTAAGCCATCTTAAAATAAAAACAGAGGCGTCAGGAACTATGGAGAAGAAGGCACTCATTATTATACCAGGAATGAGGGATGGGCAAGTATTGTTATTAAACACTAAATTTAGTTCATTCTGAGGATCATGGGGGATTTTTAAAATGTGATGGCTCCCTATTCAGATAATAAAAAAGCACTTTTCCCACTGAATTAGATTCTAAAAGGAATTTATTATTAAATCTAAAAAAGTATGAGAATGTACATTTACTTCATGTGGGTGGTTCTTGTGTTGGCCTTTGAAAAAATCCAAGGGCAGATAAGCAATGGGGAGGATTCTACAGGTCTGACCATACTCGTGTCTGATGACCAACCTTAATACAATGGAGAGAGTCAGAAGAAAGGAAAGCAGGGCCTCTGTGTGTGTGTCCTCCTCACCACCCCACCCCACCCCCACCCAGAACCTGCACCACCTTTGGCTGAACTGCTGATAATATGTAAATTCTCAGACCAATCCATACCTACTGAATCAGAATACTGGGAGAATGGGGTTAGGAACTCCCTAGTTTTGAAACTCCGTGGGTGATTCTGATCCCCATGAAGCTCTGAGATACCGTAATCTAGAAGAGAAGGTTGGTGGGGCATCTGGGTGGCTCTGGGTCATGACCTGCCTTTGGCTCAGGTCATGATCATGGGGTCCTGGGATCAACCCCAGATCAGGCTCCCTGCTTAGTGGGGAGTCTGCTTCTCCTGCCTGCCGCTCCTCTTGCTTGTGCCCACTCTCTCTCAAATAATAAATAAGTAAAAATCTTTTTAAAAAGGAAAAGAATGTTGGTCTCATACGCATTTTCTTTCATATTGTCTGAATTGCTAGATAGAAAGCATTCCCTGTTCCTCAGTTACCTGAGGCCAGCTACAAAAATTGATGGACTGTTGTGAAGATTATGGGGTCTGATGTATGTTCTCTCTGAAAAAGAGGTTACTGTTCCCAAAGCAGCAGGTCCCAAGTTTTTCTCAACCATGGACTGTGAGCCCACCTAAAACCTCTTGGGAGCATCTAGTTACAGTATTGTCATACTCCACAAAGTACAGAAGAAATGATTTAGCCTTGAAATTCAGACAGGTGTTAGCAGTCAACTGCTGTGATCACAGAATGTTTTCTTGTGCTACCTAATATATATGTAATATTGATGAGCAATTGCTCCAGTGTGCCCATCATAACGAACAGGTGAGAGACAGCTGCAGTCCCTGAATAACAGACTCAAAAGAAGATTCTCTTGTATGCTAGACAAAGGAGAGTGTTGTTTAATAGTCAGGAATACAGTGAGCCAGCTGTTTAAGCTGTTGGTTGCTTGGAATCTGCCACATGTGAGTATTTATACCACAGAAATCAGCAAATGCTACAAATGAGGGCTCATTTGCCCTCCTCAGAGAGCTGGTTCACCAGTGTACCCCTAGTGTGGACTGAGGAATGAATCTGAAACACAGGGAGCAGTCACCTTCCTGAATCCTGGGACAGAGACTCCCTCTTCTTCCCACAAGAACACTCTCTCTTGTCCTGTGGCCAGTGTTAGCTTGGGTAATGGTCTGTGTGGAAGGTTGTGATTCCCCAGACAGTGATGTGCATTTAATTCTATTTAGATAGGCTCCATGACTAGGAAGGGTCACTACAGCAAATAAATAACAATAACCTTTTAGCTAATATATTTCTTTCATTAAGAATTGTGTTTTTGAAGGGCACCTGCCTAGCTCAGTGGAGCATGAGACACTTGATCTCAGGGTCAAGAGTTCAAGCTCCACTTTGGGCATAGAGACTATTTAAAAAAAAAAAAGAAAGAAAGAACTATGGTTTTTTGTGCCATCAGGGATAAATTTTAAATGCAAATGACTAGAGAGATGAGTTCGTTGATTTAAATTCATAGCCAGCTGGGAATGACTGACACTGGATCTTTCCTGAGTGTAGGCTTGGCTCAGGGAGCAAAGGCTACAAAAGCAGTAGTCTTGAGTCTGAAGAAAGTGAGAAGAGTGGCCAATGGGACATGAAACAGCTGCCAGGAGGGAGGCTGGGATACACCCAAAACGGGACTGACGGCTTCTTTAGGTCCAGAGCCTGTCCTATCAAGAAGCTTGTCCTTAGGGCACAAGAGCACAAGTCAGACCTGACTGGTGCACAGCTCTGCAGCATTTTACACCAGGGCAAGGCTCTGTCACAGTCCCTCTTTCAGGACAGTGGACCAATTCTAGGCTGCTCTGTATACCGGCATCTAGTTGTTATTACTACAAAAATGCTAGCTCACATCAAAACCAGTAGAATGTATCTGATTAAAGACAAGAATGGTGCTTGCTGTGGGCAAGAACCTCAGGAGTGGACACTTACAGAGACCATTTTGGCCATTTGTAGCACAAGTCTTAAAAGAATGTATACTCTGACCTAGTAAGTCCACTTGTAAGGATTTCTCTTAATATTATCAAACTAGTCACTGAAGATGTATCTGAAGCATACTTGTTGACACCTTATTTATTACAAATTTTTTTTAAAAATTTGAATATCAGGGTGCCTAGGCGGCTCAGTTGTTAAGCAGCTGCCTTAGGCTCAGGTCATGATCCCACAGTCCTGGGATTATGCCCTGCATCTGACTCCCTGCTCGGCAGGAAGCTTGCTTCTCCCTCTCCCACTCCCCCTGCTTGTGTTCCCTCTCTCGCTGTGTCTCTGTCAAATAAATAAATAAAATCTTTAAAAAATATATATTTAAATATCAACCAATAGAAAATAGTTAAAACATTAGGGTACCTCCAGACAAAGGAAATATTATTAGACATTAAAAATGATGTAGACAACTCATGAGGTGAAAATATGATTACAATACATTGATGACTAGCATCACTAGCCATCAGGGAGATTCAAATCAAAACCACATTGAGATACCACCTTCTACCAGTTAGAATGGCCAAAATTAACAAGACAGTAAACAACGTGTGTTGGAGAGGATGTGGAGAAAAGGGAACTGTTGGTGTTGGTGGGAATGTTGGTGGGAATGCAAGTTGGTGCAGTCACTTTGGAAAACAGTGTGGAGATTCCTTAAGAAATTAAAAATAGAGCTATCCTATGACCCCACAATTGCACCACTAGGTATTTACCCCAAAGATACAGATGTAGTAAAAAGAAGGGCCATCTGTACCCTAATGTTCATAAAAGCAATGGCCACAGTTGCCAAACTGTAGAAAGAACTCAAATGCCCTTCAACGGACGAATGGATAAAGAAGATATGGTCCATATATACTATGGAGTATTGTGCCTCCATCAGAAAGGATGAATACCCAACTTTTGTATCAATGGACAGAACCAGAGGAGATTATGCAGAGTGAAATAAGTCAAGCAGACAGAGTGAATTATCGTATGGTTTCGCTTATTTGCAGAGCATAAGGAATAACACACAGGACATGGGGAGATGGAGAGAAGTGAGTTGGGGAAATTGGAGGGCAAGACAAACCATGAGAGACTATGGACTCTGAGAAACAAACTTTAAGGGTTTTGAAAGGGTGGGGGGAGTGGGAGGTTGGGTGAGCCTGGTGGTGAGTATTATGGAGGGCACATATTGCATGGAGCACTGGGTGTGGTACATAAACAATGAATTCTGGAACATTGAAAAGAAGTTTTAAAAAATACAATAATGAATGAAAAACTTTATAACAATATGTTTATTGTGACTACACTCTTAAAAGTTTACATGCTTCTATTTATACACTCATCCGCATGAGAGGAATGCATTGGGTAAAATGGTAAGAGTAGTTGTGTCTGGATGGTGTGATTTCAAGTAAATGCTTTCTTTTTGTTGTCTACATTTCTAATTTTCATGCATTTACCATATATTATTTGTATAGCAAAAATTAAAGTTTTTAAAAGGTACTTCATCAGTGCAAAAGGGAGGAGGCAGGATCAGTCTCCCTGTGTGATTGATTGTGATTGTCGGTTTTGTCTGTGTTAAACAAAGGAGATTTAGGGTATGTGTTTATGTGCAGACAGCAAAGTCCATAGACAAAGAACCGTTGGGGGTAAACAGATTTCTAATGTTGGGCTGAGTCTGGTTTCTATTTGTGTCTATCCATCTGCCCATATGTCCTCCATATTGGTGACATCAATACATTCCAATGTCATTAATGTCTAAGAGAGGCAACATTATCTGAAGAACCACCTAAAATTTTACAGTCACTGTGTATTTAGGGGGAAATGCCTAGCACCACTTCTCATAAAACTGAAAAATTCCTCTGCAGACTATTAGCCAGATACACAGGATAATAATGGGCAGCAGCTGTGGTCCAAACAAGTGGAACAGAAATGGCCATGTGAAAACAAAAACAAAAACAACCCCTATTTTTAATCCCATCCACCAAACTTCAGCTTATTGTCTTTAATTGGGTAACATGTTCCATGGGGTAACATGAAGAACTGCTGCCACTGGGGAAGGGCAATCAAAGATGTTAAGAGGCATTCTATATGTGGACAGAACTATTATCACCACACCCAGCTCATGCTCCTTGGAACATTATTGGGAAGACCTTGATTCCATTCATTAATACCCAACATATCAAATCTCTGCTCTACCAATGACTGGGTATTTTCATTTTTCCTGTACTCAGCCCTTACAAAGAATCCAAAGGAGGCTGACATCAAGCTTCTGTGAATAACCAGCTAGAGAGCCAATAAGTTAAAAAATGCAAGATAGTGTATATGCAGGCACTAAATTGGTGGTTGAATTAGGGAAACTGAGTCTAGTGTGGGCTGATATAATCACGGACTGGGTGCTGGGTTATGAAAGATGGTCAGCGGGCTTAGGGAAGGCAAGCAGGCTGAGTAAAGACATGATGGTATGCAAGAGAGTGGTGTGAGCAAGGAGACATCCAGAAATTGCTGGGAACATGCAGCAGTTGATATTGGTAGGTTAGAAAGGTGGGATTACACCAAATTAATGAAGGAGGTTGAAAGTCTGGGAAAGAGGCTGGAGCAAAAAGCAGCCTTTGCATGGCGGACAGGAGTGAAGTCTTGAGCAAGAGGATGATATGATGAAAGCAATGCTCTACCAGGTAGCAGAAGTCTCTTAAGATTTTAAGTATAGTAATCCCTACGAAACCAGCAAACACGAGAGGATGTTCTCTCTCTCCTAGACAAGCCTATATTACTTATTTCACCAAACCTACCATGGGGTTTAAATAAGACTCTTCCTCAGCCCAGTCATGAACCAGATTTCCTTCTTGTTCTTATTTTTTTTAAAGATTTTATTTTATTTTTATGTTTTATTTTTTTAAAGATTTTATTTATTTGACAGAGATCACAAGTAGGCAGGGAGGCAGGCAGAGAGAGAGAGGAAGGAAAGCAGGCTCCCCGCTGAGCAGAGAGCCCTATGCAGGGCTCAATCCCAGGACCCTGGGATCATGACCTGAGCCGAAGGCAGAGGCTTTAACCCACTGAGCCACCCAGGCACCCCTAAAGATTTTATTTTTAAGTAATTTCTACATCCAGTGTGAAGCTTGAACCCACAACCCCAAGACTGAGAGTCTTATGCTCCACCCACTTAGCCAGCCAGGTGCCCCTTCCTTTTTTGAATCCACTTATACTTAACAAGTGCTCCAAAGATGTTGGCTCCCTTGTCCCTCTAACTAGAGAAATACCTCCATCTTTCCCTATTTGGAAATAAAACCATAGGCCCTGGTGTGCTGCCAAGATAACATCCTGTGTGCTATAAGCCAGGTCAGCCAAACCTTCCAGATTGCTCCTACGCCTACTAACCAGGACCTGCCTATAGGCTGAGTGACCACACTCAAGTCACCATAGGAACCAAACAGTGGGCTCCATGAGAGTCTAAGCAGACAACCTAAACTCCTACATGGGAAAAACCAGCACCAAACCTCCATCCATATCAGAGTCAGTATGACTGCAGGGAAACCTTCCCGAAATAATTCTGATCTCAGAGGACCTAAGAATCAACTTGGTTTGGAGTGAAACAGTATGGAGAAAATCCTACCCTGTCTTCTAGGTCATGGGTTGTTGTTGTTTTTTTTTAATTTATTT
Organism: Mustela nivalis; assembly: GCF_964662115.1. Lineage (NCBI taxonomy): Eukaryota > Metazoa > Chordata > Mammalia > Carnivora > Mustelidae > Mustela > Mustela nivalis. The sequence goes on along the minus strand of NC_139026.1, from coordinate 121,612,851 downwards.
TTTATTTTCAGCATAACAGTATTCACTATTTTTGCACCACACCCAGTGCTCCATGCAATCCATGCCCTCTATAATACTCACCACCTGGTACCCCGACCTCCCACCCCCCGCCCCTTCAAAACCCTCAGATTGTTTTTCAGAGTCCATAGTCTCTCATGGTTCACCTCCCCTTCCAATTTCCCCCAACTCCCTTCTCCTCTCTTTCTCCCCATGTCCTCCATGCTATTTGTTATGCTCCACAAATAAGTGAAACCATATGATAAATGACTCTCTCTGCTTGACTTATTTCACTCAGCATAATCTTTTCCAGTCCCGTCCATGTTGCTACAAAAGTTGGGTATTCGTCCTTTCTGATGGAGGCATAATACTCCATAGTGTATATGGACCACATCTTCCTTATCCATTCGTCCGCTGAAGGGCATCTTGGTTCTTTCCACAGTTTGGCGACCGTGGCCATTGCTGCTATAAACATTGGGGTACAGATGGCCCTTCTTTTTACTACATCTGTATGTTTGGGGTAAATACCCAGGAGTGCAATTGCAGGATCATAGGGAAGTTCTATTTTTAATTTCTTGAGGAATCTCCACACTGTTCTCCAAAGAGGCTGCACCAATTTGCATTCCCACCAACAGTGTAAGAGGGTTCCCCTTTCTCCACAACCCCTCCAACACATGTTGTTTACTGTCTTGTTAATTTTGGGCATTCTAACTGGTGTAAGGTGATATCTCAATGTAGTTTTAATTTGAATCTCCCAGATGGCTAGTGATGATGAATATTTTTTCATGTGTCTGATAGCCATTTGTATATCTTCATTGGAGAAGTGTCTGTCCACAGGTCATGGGGTTCTGCCTCAATCCTTTACTTTGTGAAACAGCCTAAATATCACCCTCCCCCCAAAATGTAACACACTCGTTTGAGTGACCATTTTCCAAAGACCAAAATAGTCCCTGGTTTCTATTTTTAAGAGTAAAAGCAAAACAAAAACAAAACAAAAAAAACTCTATGTGTTTTACTGTTGCACTCACCACCACCTCCACCACAAGACCCTCTGATAGGTTCATGCTCTATTTTCACCTAAGCCCCCTGTACCAGTGGTTCTCAATCTTGAGTGTACATTATAATCACCCAGAGCTGGAGAGTTTTTTAAACACACAGTACTGGGTCCCACCCCCAAAATTTTTGACTCAGTATGTTCAAGGTGGAGCCAAATTTTCCATTGGTGACAAGTTTCTAGCAACAAAAATTCTTCTGCTGTAAGATGCTTTCCATCCATGCTTATCTTCCCAGATACTCTTTCCAGTTCTTTCTCCTGAAAGAGATATGTTGGGGCAAAAAAAGGACTTCAAAGGTGAAGGCTCTCTGGGGTGGGGTAGTTGCAGTTGGCTGGTTATATTAGCAAAGGAAAACAGACAAAACTTTTCAGAGATAGGAAGGGTATTCAGTCAGCAGAACTTTCTGAGGTAAATGAGTTGGTCCCCAAACCTGTGCTTGAGTCCTAGTACCAACACCTGATAACCATAAAATCACAGAATCTTAGAGCTAGGTGATACCTTTTTGAAGTATAATGAAAAATGAGGCTCAGAAAAGCTAAGTAAGTTGTCCAAGATCTTAGAGCTAACAAGTAGCAGGAATGGGACTAGAGCCTAGGGTTTATAACTTCTGAAAATCACTTTAACTTATTTATTGAACAAATGAAAGGATAGGAAGAGTTCTGCTACCAGTCATTTGCTGTTAATTAATCTTCACGCCAATAACAATTATAAACTCAGAAAAGAAAAGTTACCAGACAGGAAAAAATGCAGGGAAAAAGTATACCCAATGGCAAAAGGATGAAAAACAGCTAATAAAAGCAGACCCAGGGATGAACTGTTTGTTGGAATTAGCAAATTAATATGGCAAAAAATTGTGAAGGAAAAGACAGATGCAAAGGGGAAAGAAATGGTGACTTTAAAAGCAATATCAAGAGGTGCCTCCTTAGTGCAGTAGGCAGTGCATCAGTCTCATAAAAGCAATATTGAAAAACAACAACAAAAAAGCCAAATGGAAATCCCAGAACAGAAACAACATCTGAAATAAAATTCATCACCTGGGATTAATAGGAAGAGAATCAGTGAACCCAAACAGATGAACAGAAATATTCCAAACTAAACAGCAAGGATATGACATTAGGATTGTAACAAATAGCCTAAAGTAAACCCTGTGAAATAACGTGATGAGTATTACAAATTAAAAGAAAAGAATAGACCACCATCCCTCAAGAACAAAGATGGAGCTGTTGACAAGGTATTAGCAAAGCAAGAAATATTTGTAATAATATATCATAACTCAGTGGGTTTTGTTCCAAGGATGCACTTGAAAATAGATGAATATATTTCACCACATTAACAGAATAAATAAGAAAACTCATGGTAACTGTGGATGCAGAAAAGCATTTGACAAATTTCAACACCTATTCATGATAAAAATATCATACTGAAGGTTGAAATATTTAATTTATTCTAAGACTGAGAATGAGGCAAGGATGTCTGCTTTTACTACTTTGACATTGTTGTGCCATAACACAACAATTCATTTGTTAATCAGTTAATTAGTGGTATAGAGCTTGAAAATGAAGAATTAAAACTGTCATTATTTGCTGATGGTATTACTGTCAACATAAAAAAGCTAAGGAAACTGGAAAAACAAAACAAAAACCACTAAAAGAACTAATAAATGAATTTAGTAAAATTACAGAATGTAAGGTAAATAAACAAAAATCAACTGTATTTCTATATGCTAGCAATAAATATAATTTAAATCACTATACTGTACAGCCGAAACTAATATAACCCTATATGTTAACTATACCAGAATTAAAATATAAATAAACAAATAAATAAAATTTTGAAATGACAATTATAATAGCATCAAAACTATGACATACTTAGGAATACATAAAAGATGTGTAAGTTCTCTACATTAAAAAGGGCAAAACAGGCAGCAAGATGGCAGAAGAGTAAGGGACCTCGTTTCATCTGGTCCCTTGAATTCAGCTAGATATCTATCAAACCACTCTGAACACCTGTGAATTCAACCTGAAGTGTAAGAAAAGAATTGCTGGAATTCTACAAATAGAAAAGTGACCACTTTTTGCAAGGTAGGAGGTGCAGAGGAGTAAATCTTAGGGGATATATCTGAAAACAAACGGAAGGTGAAGGGAGGCTCTGAAAGCCAGTTCGTGGAAAGTAATATAGCCCCAGAGCACAAAATCAGAAAAATCAGAGACAACCTTGCTTGCAAGGTGCTCAGGTGGTAAAGTGGGGCAGAATACTAGATGGGACAGTGTGGTCTCAGATCCTCAGGGTCAAAGAAAGAACAGGGGTGCCTGAGCTGGCAGAGTTTCCAAGCATCAGAGCAGAGAAGCCAGCTGCAAACAGCAATCCAGGAGTGGGCTTTCAGTTCAGTGTTGCCATAAACAGTGAATCCCGGCACAATTGGGCAACCACTCTCCATTTGGGGGCCTTTCAAAGGGCAGAAAGCCTGCAACCCTCCTTCTTCCCCAGGGAGGATCAATGAGGGTGTGCATGGCAGGAGTCTGCAGAGTTTGGCGCACACAAATGTGAAGACTGCCTCTACCTGAGGGTTTACTGAAAAGCAAGGGTTGCGATCTTTCAGCTATGAGGCTGGAGATTGGGGCACTGCCATTTTTATTTTCACTCTCTACAGCAGTGCAGAAAGTCTTCAGGGAGCAAAAGCCACACAGAGCAACCTGAAGCAATTACAATGAGCCCAGGCCCCTGGCAAGTGGAGTTGCACTTGGATGCTCTAACAGTTAGGATAAATGAGGCAGAAGAGAGAGTCATGACATAAAAGACAAATGTTGGAAAGTAAGGAAACTAAGTAAAAAAGAAAAACATCTAAGGGATCATGAGGGGAGACTTTAAGAAATCAGTGATACCATAAAGCAAAACAGTATTAGATTGATTGTGGTCCCAAAGGAAGAGGAAAGAGAAGGGGGGCATAGAGGGTATATTTGAATAAATCACAGCTGAGAACTTTTCTAATCAGTGGAAAGAAACAGACATTCAAGTCCAGGAGGCACAGAGAACCCCCCTCAAAATCAACAAAAATAGATCAAACCCTGACATATAATAGTGAAGCTTACAAATTTCAGAGATAAGAAAATCCTGAAAGATGAGCAAGACAAGAAGTCCTTAACCTACAAGGGTAGATACATTAATTAGACTGGCAGCAGACCTATCCAAAGAGACCTGGGAAGCCAGAAAGGGCTAACATGATATATTCAGGGTACTAAATGAGAAAAATATGCAACCTTTATCAGCAAGACTGTCACTCAGAATGGAAGGGAAAATAAAGAGCTTCCAGGAAAAACAGAAACTTCAGGAATTTGTGATCACTAAACCAGACCTGCAAAAAGAGTTAAAGGGTATCCTGTAAGAGAAGAGAGACCCCTAAAATAACATAGACCAGAAGGCAGAGACAATATACAGAAACAGTGACTTTACAGGTAATACAAAGGCACTAAATTCATATATTTCAATATTTACTCTGAATGTAAATGGGCTCCAATCAAAAGACACAGGGTATCATATTAGATAAAAAATAAGACCCATCCATATGCTCTCTACAAGAGACTCATTCTAGACCCAAAGACACTTCCAGATTGAAAGTGATGGGGTGGAGAACATTTATCATGTTAATAGACATCAGAAGAAAGCTGAGGGCGCCTGGGTGGCTCAATGGGTTAAAGCCTCTGCCTTCGGCTCAGGTCATGATACCGGGGTCCTGGGATCAAGCCCCACATCGGGCTCTCTGCTTGGTGGGGAGCCTGCTTCCTCCTCTCTCTCTCTCTGCCTGCCTACCTACTTGTGATCTCTGCCTGTCAAAAAAATAAATAAAATCTTAAAAAAAAAAAAAAAAGAAAGAAAGAAAGAAAGAAAGCTGAGAGAGCAATCCTTATATCAAACAAACTAGGCTTTAAACCTAAGGCTGTGGTAAGAGATGAAGAGGGACACTAGATTATACTTAAAGGTCCATCCAACAACAAGATCTAACAATTATAACATTTATCCTCCTAACTGGGAGCAGCCAATTATATAAGCCAATTAATAACAAAATTAAAGAAACATATTGAAAATACAATAATAAGGGGCGCCTGGGTGGCTCAGTGGGTTAAAGCCGCTGCCTTCGGCTCAGGTCATGATCCCAGGGTCCTGGGATCGAGCCCCACATCGGGCTCTCTGCTCAGCAGGGAGCCTGCTTCTTCCTTTCTCTCTGCCTGCCTCTCTGCCTGTCAAATAAATAAATAAAATCTTTAAAAAAAAAAAATAAATAAATTAAAAAAAAAGAAAAAAAAAAGAAAATACAATAATAATAAAGGACTTTAACAACCCACTCACAGTGGTGGACAAATAATCTAAGCAGAATATCAACAAAGAAACAAGGGCTTTGAATGACACACTGGATCAGATGGACTTCACAGATATATATAGAGAGTATTCCATCCTAAAGCAACAGAATACATGTTCTTCTCAAGTGCACATGGAACATTCTCCAGAATAGATCACATACTGGGTCATAAACCAGGTCTCAACCAGTACCAAAAGACTGTGATTATTTCCTACATATTTTCAGACCACAATGCTTTGAAACTGGAACTCTAATAGGAGGAAATTTGGAAGGAACTCAAATATGGAGGCTAAAGAACATCCTACTAAAGAATGAACAGCTCAACCAGGAAACTAAAGAAGCATTAACAAAATTCATGGAAACAAATGAAAATGAAAACACAACTGTTCAAAACCTTTGGGATGCAGCAAAGGTGGTCCTAGGAGCAAAGTACATAGCAATACAAGCCTTTCTCAAGAAACTAGAAAAGTCTTAAATATACATGCTAACCTTACACCTAAAGGAGCTGGAGAAAGAACAGCAAATAGAGCCTAAACCAAGCAAGAGAAGGGAAATAATAAAGATCACAGCATAAAACAATGAAGTCGAAACCAAAAGAACAATAGAACATATCAATGAAACTAGAAACTGGTTCTTTGAAAGAATTAAAAAAAATCAATAAACCCCTGGCCAGACTTGTCAAAAAGAAAAGAGAAAGGACCCAAATTAATAAAATCATGAATGAAAGAGGAGAGATTACTACCAACATCAAAGAAATACAAACAATTTTAAGAATGTATTTTGAGCAACTATATGCCAAAAAATTAGGCAATCTGGAAGAAATATATGTATTCCTAGAAACTTATATACTCCCAAAACTGAAATAGAAAACCTTAACAGGCCAATAATCAGCAAGGAAATTGAAGAAGTAATGAAAAATCTCCCAATCAACTGGAGTCCTGAGCTGGATGGCTTCTCACAGGAATGCTACCAAACATTTAAAGATAAACTAACACCTATTCTTCTGAAGCTGTTTTTAAAAATATAAATGGAAGGAAAATGTTCAAACTCATTCTATGAGGCCAGCATTACCTTGATCCCCAAACCAGACAAGGACCCCACCAAAAAGGAGAATTATAGACCAATATCCCTGATGAACAAGGATGCAAAAATTCTAACCAAGATATTAGCCCAAAGGATCAAACAGTACATTAAAAGGATTATTCACTATGACCATGTGGGATTTATTCCTGGGCTACAGGGCCATGTTCACAAATCAGCCAATGTGATATACCACATTAACGAAAGAAAGGACAAGAACCATATGATCCCCTCAATTGATGCAGAAAAAGCATTTGACAAAAACAGCATCCTTTCCTAATTAAAACTCTTCAAAATATAGAAATAAAGGGAACATACCTCAATTCCCTAAAAATCATCTACAAAAAGCCCATAGCAATTATCATTCTCAAAGGGGAAAAACTGAGAGCTTTCCCGCTAAGATCAGAAACATGACAGGGAAGTCCATTCTCACTACTGTTGTTCAACATAGTACTAGGAGCCCTAGACTCAGCAATCAGACAACAAAAAGAAATAAAAGGCATTTGAACTGGCAAAGAAGAAGTCAAACTCTCACTCTTTGCAGATGACATGATACTTTATGTGGAAAAGCCAAAAGACTCTACCTTAAAATTGCTAGAACTGATACAGGAATTCAGCAAGGTGGCAGGATATAAAATCCATTCACAGAAATCAGTTGCATTTTTATACACTAGTGATGAGACAGAAGAAAGAGAAATAAGGAGTTGATCCCATTTAAAATTGCACCAAAAACCATATAATACCTAGGAATAAACCTAACCAAAGAGGTAAAGATCTGTACTCTAAAAACTACAGAACACTTATGAAAGAAATTGAGGAAGACACAAAGAGGTGGGAAAACATTCTATCCTCATGGATTGGAAGAATAAATATTGTTAAAATGTCTATGCTATCCAGAGCAATCTACCCATTCAACTCAATCCCTATCAAAAATACCATCAACATCTTTCACAGAGATGGAACAAATAATCCTAAAATATGTAGAAAAGACTCCAAATAGCCAGAGGAATGTTGAAAAAGAAAATCAAAGCTGGGGGCATCACAATGCTGGACTTTAAGCTCTATTACAAAGCTATAATCATCAAGACAGTATGGTGCTGGCACAGAAAGAGACACAAAGACCAATGGAACAGAGAATAGAGAACCCAGACATGGACCCTCAACTCTATGGTCAACTGATCTTTGACAAAGCAGAAAAGAAGATCCAACAGAAAAAAGATAATCTTTTCAACAAATGGCATTGGGAAAATTGGACAGCCACATGTAGAAGAGTGAAACTGGACCATTTTTTTTATACCATACACAAAAATAAACTCAAAATGGATGGAAGACCTAAATGTGAGACAGGAATCCATCAAAATCCCAGAGAAGAACAAAGACAGCAACTTCTTCAACCTCAGTCACAACAACTTTTTTTTTTTAAGATTCTATTTATTTATTTGACAGACACAGATCACAAGTAGGCAGAGAGGCAGGCAGAGATAGGGGGGAGCAGGCTCCCTGCTGAGCAGAGAGCCTGATGTGGGGCCCGGTCCTAGGATCCTGAGATGATGACCTAAGCTGAAGGCAGAGGCTTTAACCCACTGAGCCACCCAGGTGCCACAGTCACAGCAACTTTTTACTAGACAGGTCTTCAAAGGCAAGGGAAAACAAAAGCAAAAGGACTATTGGGACTTCATCAAGATAAAAAAAGTTTCTACACAGCAAAGGAAACTTTCACAAAACTAAAAGGCAGCCTACAGAATGGGAGAAGATATTTGCAAATGACATATAAGATAAAGCACTAGTATCCAAGATCTATAAATAATTTATCAAACTCAACACCCAACAAGCAAATAATCCAGTCAAGAAATGGGCAGAAGACAAGAACAGACATTTCTCCAAAGAAGACATACAAATGACCAACAGACACATGAAAAAATGCTTCACATCACAGGGCATCTGGAAAATAAAATTCAAAACCACCATAAGATACCACCTCACACCAGTCAGAGTGGCTAAAATTAACAACTCAGGAAACAAAAAATGTTGCTAAGGATGTGGAGAAAGGGGAACCCTCTTACATTGTTGGTGGGAATGCAAGCTGGTACAGTCACTCTGGAAAACAGTATGGAGGTTCCTCAAGAAGTTAAAAACAGAGCTGCACTTTGACCCAGCAATTGCACTACTGGGTATTTACCCCAAAGATATAAATGTAGCAACTGGAAGGGGCACCTGCACCCTAATGTTTATAGCAGCAATGGCCATAGTAGCCAAACAGTGGAAAGGGCTAAATTGACAGATAATGGGTAAGATAAATGGATAAGGAAGATATGGTATATATTACTCACCCATCAGGAAGGATGAATACTTACCATTTACATCAATGTAGATGGAACTAGAGGGATTATGCTGAGCAAAATAAGTCATTCAGAGAAAGACAATTATCATATTGTTTCACTCATAGGTGGAATATAAGAAATAACGCAGAGGATCGTAGGAGAAGGGAGGGAAAAGAGAATGGGAAGAAATCAGAAAGGGAGGCAAACCACAAGAGACTCTTAACTATAGGAAACAGAGTTGCTGGAGGAGAGGTGGTTGGGGGGAATGGAATGGGGGGAATGTGGTACCTGGGTGATAGGCATTAAGAAGGGCATGTGATGTGATGAGCACTGGGTGTTACATGCAACCGATGACTTACTGAACTCTGTATCTGAAACTAATAACTTATTATATGTTGGCTAATTGAATTTAAGTAAATAAATAAAATGGTGCAAAAACATTGCTGAGAAGAACTTCTTAAATGCCTAAATAATAAATAGACACATCATATGCATGAGTTGGAAGGCTCAGTTTGTTAAGATGTTAGTTCTCTTCAAAGTGATCTATAGAGTCAACATGATCCCAATCAAAATACCAACAGGTTTTATAAAAATTAGCAGGCTGGGGTACCTGGGTGGCTCAGTCAGTTAAGCAGCCGCCTTCAGCTCAACTCATGATCCAAGAGTCCTGGGATCAAGCCCTGCATGGGGCACCTGGCTCCGTGGAGGGAGCTTTTCCCTCTCCTTCTGCCTGCTGCTCTGCCTGCTTGTGCTCTCTCTTTCCATGTCAAATAAATAAATAAAATCTTTAGGAAAAAAAAAGATTAGTAGGCTGATTCTAAGATACAAAGACTCAGAATGGCCAAATTAATCTTGGAAAAAAGGAGTAACAGATTAGAAGATTTATACCACCCAGTTTCAAGGCTTACTATAAAACTACAAAACAATTTGGTATTGGTGCAAAGACAGACAAAGACATCAATGGAACAGAATAGGGAGTCCAGAAATTGTGTGTATGTGTAAAATGTGATCAGTTGATTTTAATCAGAGATGCACAGGTAATTCAGAGTGGGAATTCATTTCAACAAGTCATGGTGGAACTACTGAATATCTATATTAAAATAACAGTGTACTTTGACCCTTGCCTCACACCACACACACAAATTTATTTAAGATGGATCTTAGACAGGGACGCTTGGGTGACTCAGTCGGTTAAGCATTGAGTACTGAGATCGAGTTCCATGTTAAGTTCCATGCTCAGCAGGGAGTCTGTTTCTCTTTCTCCCTCTGCCCTTCCCCTCCTCCCTTTCTCTCTCTCTCTCTCTTTCTCTCTCTCTCAAATAAATAAATAAAATCTTTAGGAAAAAAAAAATAAAGATAGATCTTAGACTTGAAAGTAAAAGCCAAAACTATAAGGCTTCTAGAAGAAAACAAATAGGAATATTTTCATGACCTAGGGGTAGGCAACAATTTCCTAGAACCCAGAAAGTATTAACTATAAAAGAAAAGATTGATAAACTGTAAATCATCACAATTAAAAACCCTGTTCAAAGAACACCATTAAGAACGTATAAAATATAAAAAATAAAAAAATTATTAAAGTAAAAAAAAAAAAAAAAAGAACGTTGAAAAGGCAAGCCACAGGCTGGGAGAAATATACAATACATGTATCTGACAGAAATCTTATAGCCACAATATATAAAGTATTTCCACAAGTCAAAAATAAGAAGACAAAACTAATTTTTAAATGGACAAAAGATTTTAACAGACATTTCACTAAAGATGATACACAAATCACCAGTGAGCACAAAGAAAGGTGCTCAAAATCATTAAGTCACTGCAGAAATGAAAATTAAACTCAGAGTGACATGCCACTTGATGCCTATTAAAGCTGAAATTTAAAAGACTGACTATATGAAATGCTGGCAAGAGGATGAAGCAACTGGAATTTTCTTACAGTGTTAGTAGGACTTTAAAATGTACCAGTTTATCCAACTACTTTGGATAAGACCGTAGCAGGCTTTTTTTTTTTTTTTCTAAGACTGAATATACAATTGCCGTATGATCTGCCAACTCCTAGTAATTTACTCAACAGAGATGAAAGTATAGGTCATTGGTGAGTGGAGAAGGATATTGTTGGTATGATTGAGATGGAATCCAAACTGGAGTGGGTGGAGGTGCGTGGGAGGTGAGGAAGTGAAGAAAGAGCAGTCGCTGGGTGAGGAGCTGGGTGGGTGCAGTTTGGGGTGAAAGATTTTTTTGTTTGTTGTGAAACAGCCTTGAGCATGTCAGGCATATCTGTCACACCAAAAATCAGTATAAATTTCAAACAGTATTGCTTAACCAAAGAGCAGGAAAGTAAGATCATCTTGAAATATCTGGAGAAGTTGGAAGAGATAATTGTGTCTAGAAGCAGCATGTTAAATAAAAAAGCTTGAAATGACATATTTGGAAATACGTCAAATGAGAAAAACAATTAAAATGCAAACAGACCAAGAGAGATATTTGTACCAACTCTAACAAAGGGTTAATATTGTTATTACTAAGAGAAAATCCTTATAATTGACTTTTTAAAACATCTTCTGGATAAATGGGAAGAGGACATAAAGCTACAATTCAAAGAATTATTTAGCCAGTGGAAATATATATGAAATATTATTTAATTGTTCTAATTATAAATATCAAAATACTGAATTTTCATTCTGCTACTTAATTAGCAAAACAAAATTTTACATTAACATAACTAATGCTAGCAGGATGTAATTTATAGATTGATGGACAAAGAAGGTGTCATGTTTATATGCCATTTATATATTACAAATGGGCATAATTATTTTCAAAGTCATTTTAGCACAATGTGCCAACTGTCATTAAAATAGTCACATTCTAACTTCATTATTTAAAGCAACAACATTACATCAGAGATGGCGTATGGATAGAGATGTTCCTTGTGGGTTTGGTTATAATAACAAAAGAAAAAAAAAGAAGTAATTTAAATGTCCACATAGAAAGGAAATGATCAGCACCCTGGTTAAAAGCTCAGGGCCCAGGGGCGCCTAGGTGGCTCAGTGGGTTGAGCCTCTGCTTCTGGCTCAGGTCATGATCCCGGGGTCCTGGGATCTAGCAGCACATAAGACTCTCTGCTCAGCGAGGAGCTTGCTTCCTCCTCTTTCTCTCTGCCTGCCTCTCTACCTACTTGTGATCTCTGCCTGTCAAATAAATAAATAAACTCTTTAAAAATAAAATAAAAAAGCTAAGGGCCCAGGGGCACCTGGGTGGCTCAGTGGGTTAAAGCCTCTGCCTTAGGCCAGGTCATTATCCCAGGGTCCTGGGCTCTCTGCCTCTCTGCTCAGTGGGGAGCCTGCTTCCCTTCCTCTCTCTCTGCTTGCCTCTCTGCCTACTTGTGATCTCTGTTTGTCAAATAAATAAATAAAATCTTTAAAAAAAAAAAAAAGAGAGCTCGGGGCCTGGAATTAGACCGGGGCAGAACCAGCTCTGCCACTCCTGGGCTGTGTTACCAGTCCTTCATCTGAAAAAAAATAAATAAATAAAAGAGCTGCTATCCTAAAGTTGTAAGAAATAAATCAGATAAACATGGAAAGCTGACAATAATACAAACAGTACATGTTAGATGTTATCATTCCTTCTGCTTAACAAAATACCACTTAGCCACAAGAAGCTAAAAGTGTGAAACATAAGTTAAGAGAAACCATCTAGCAAAATGTATATATTAAGTAGGGAAAAAATTCCAACTGCAAACATTATATTGGCATCACAACTGTAATAGCCCATCTATCTCTAATAAATTATATGTGATATGCAGAGAGCCCAGAGGTATTTTTGCATCTTCTTATAACCTTGTGATATTATTTTCATATATGAAAATAAATTCACAAGCCAGGATACATCCTCTCTCAGACCATAAGTTCTGATTTTTGATTCAGAAACATCATGAGGTGAAGGCAGTCCGTCTGGGCTGCCAGACTCCTTACTTTCTGTTAGCCAGGCCAGGTGGGCAGATACTTGTGCTCCTTTGGGTGGCTCCTCCTCCACATTCTACCAGAAAGTCTCCATCTTTTCAAGCTTTCTAACTGAATGAATGGGCACCATCAACTGTGTCTCTGTTGTCCCCACCCTTACAGATTCTGTCTCTAATCTCACTCCACAAGTAGGTGGACGAAAGAACTGTAGGAGATGGGCCATGCTCTGCCTTCTTCAACCTTCACGGACAAGGAAAGCTGTATTTTTCCAGGTGTGGTGTTGCCTAGAAGCTTGTTTCCTATTATTCAAAAGCCCTTCAGTCTGTGCCTAATCCACATGATTAAGAAGGGCTTTGCTGGTGCACCTGGGTGGCTCAGTCGGTTAAGTGTCTGCCTTCCACTCAAGTCATGATCCCAGGTCCTGGGATGGAGCCTCACATCGGGCTCCCTGCTCAACAGGGAGTCTGCTTCTCCCTCTGCCTCTTCCTCTCTCTCTCTCTCTCTCTCTCTCCCCCTCATGAATAAATAAAGAAATAAAATCTTAAAAAAAAAAAAAGAAGAAGAAGAAGAAGGTCTTTGCTGTTTAACTGCTTCATGTTCCCTACCTGTGTGTTAGGTCCATTCACCAGTTTTTAGCAGTGCTGGTCCCCAATTCAAACTCAGCTACTGTTTGTGGAAGAGATTATTCTATTAACTTTTCGATATAAGTATCTAATATTAGTTGCAACTAAAACCTGCTTAGTATAAACTTGAACTATAGCAAGCAAAAACAGTGATGCCATTTAACTTGGTGGATACATGGTAATCAAGTCCACAAATATTTTATTTAGTATATATTGAGCATCTACTGTGTGCCAGGTGTCATGCTTAAAACTGCAAACATAAATTATCATGGTTGAAAAAGAACTTGTTTCTTTCTCAACCATGAGAAATTCTCCACCAAGACTAATTTCTATATCGAGGAACTCACAGATTCCCAAGGTAGTCCCTCCCACTTTTAGCCAGCTCTGAGAGTTAGCAATTTCTCCTCTGGTTGATTAATAATTCAAAACCATCAGTTATATTGAGGGACTATAATCAGCTATCACCTCTTGCTAAGAACATCCCCTACTCCTGTCCCTTATACTGGCATCCAAGTGTCCTAGTTATCTCTCTTCCTATGACTCAGCAAGCATTGCAAATGTTTTTAAGACCAGGAAGTTGACAATTACCAAACAGGTATTCTGTACTCTGAAGCCCAGTCAGAAATAGGTAGCTCCCTGGTTAGTTAAAATGGTGTCTAGGTGCTAGATTTTAGGCATGTAGCTGGCGTTCAGCCCAGTGCAATTAGGAGGCCACCAGGAGTAAATTAATCTTTTAGTCTCTTGGATGATGAGCCACTAATTCCATAAAAGGCCCAACTTCCAGCCCCTGGTCCTGAAAATTAATGTTTTTTCACCCTGAGTATAAGTGCTTAATATTCTTTTTTTTTTTTTTTTAAAGATTTTATTTATTTATTTGACAGAGAGAGATTACAAGTAGGCAGAGAGGCAGGCACAGAGAGAGAGGAGGAAGCAGACTCCCTGCTGAGCAGAGAGCCCGATGCGGGACTCGATCCCAGGACCCTGAGATCATGACCTGAGCCGAAGACAGCGGCTTAACCCACTGAGCCACCCAGGCGCCCGGTGCTTAATACTCTTGAGGCAGGTGCATTCTCAGAGGAAATTCTAACCAAAAGTTATTACCCCACTCTGGTTATGAGGAAATGCTTTGCCCAAGAAACAGAAGTTAATAGGAGTAGAGACGCTTGATGGCTGACAGAAATGGCTGAAAGAAAGCTCTCATTTAAATTTTCTTCTAGTAGACAATGAAGCAATATGTTCAAATTTTTAATGGGATATGGTTCTGAATCCAGAGTTCTCTGTCCACTCAAATTATCAATCGAATGTGAAGGAACCAAAAGACACTGTGGGACATGCATGCAAAAACTCAGAAGGTTAACTGCCCATGTATCCACCATGAAAAGATTACCTGATAGATTACTTTGGCAAAATAAAAGAGGAATTCAAGAAAGGGAAAGAAATGGACTATAAGAAAGGATCACTAAATATGACCCAGAAGATGCAAGAGGCTGGACAATCTGAAGAACCTTCTGTCAATGATGACATTCCAGAGCCAGGAGATTGGACTGCTGTATCTATACTCCATTCACACTTCAAGAGGGCCCTTTTTGAATAACTCAAAGCTGTCTAAAAATATTTCTCTCCATTAAGCTTAAATTAAGTCCTTAATTTATTTTGTCTCCTACCACAGTGACCAATTCACTTCAGCATCAATAATAGCATTCTATGCAAGACAAGGATACCCACATTCACCATTTTTATTCAATGTACTACTGAAAATCCTAGCCATAGCAAATAGACAAGAAAAAGAAATAGGATGCATCCATATCGGTAAAGAAGTTAAAGCGTCACTATTTGTAGAGAACATGATACTATTCATATAAAATCCTAAAGACTCCACCAAGAAACTGCTAAAAGTAATAAAAGAACTCAGGATAGAAAATTATAACCAGAAATCAGCAGCATTTCTATACACTAATAATGAAGTGATAGAGAAATTAAGAAGATAGCACCATTTACAATTGCATCAACCAGAATAAAATACTTAGGGATAAACTTAACCAAAGAGGTGAAAGACCTGTACTCTGAAAACTATAAAACACTGAGGAAAGAAACTGAAGTGACACAAACAAATGGACAGTCCATTCTCATTGATTAGAACTGATGAAATTTCCATATTACCCAAAGCAATCTATAGATTCAGTGCAATCCTTATCAAAATATCAATAGCATTTTTCACAAAACTAGAACATAAAATACTAAAATATGTATGGAACCACAAAAGATCCCAAATAGCCAAAGCAATCTTGAGAAAGAAAATAAAGCTAGAGGGCACCTGGTTGGCTCAGTCAGTTTAGCATCTGCCTTTAGCTCAGGTCATGATCTCAGGGTCCTGGGATTAAGCCCCACGTCAGGATCCCTGCTTAGGAAAGAGTATGTGTCTCTCTCTCTGCCTCTCCTCCCACTCAAATAAGTAAATAAAGTTTTTAAAAAAAGAAAAAGAAAAGAAAGTGGGAGGTATCATAATTCCAAATTTCAAGATATACAAAGCTATAGTAACCAAAATAGTACAGTACTGGAACAAAAATAAACATGTAGATCAAGAGAACAGAATAGAGAGCTCAGAAATAAAGCCATGATTATATGGTCAATTAATCTATGACAAGGGAGGCAGGAATATACAATGGAGAAAAGTCTCTTCAGTAAAAGGTGTTTGGAAAACTGGACAGCTACATGTAATAGAATGAAAATGGACCACTTTTTAACACCATACACAAAACTAAACTCAAAATGAATGAAAGACTTTTATGTGAGACCTGAAATAATAAAAATCTTAAAAGAGAACACAGGCAGTAATTTCTCTACACTGGCCATAGCAACATTTTTCTAGATAGGTCTCCTAAGGCAAAGAAAATAAAGGAAAATTAACAATTGGGACTACATCAAAATAAAAAGCTTTTGCGCATCAAAAGAAACCATCAACAAAACCAAAAGCCAACCAACTGAATGGGAGACGATATTTACAAATGCTATCTATATCCAGTAAGGGGTTAATATCTAAAATATTTAAAGAACTTATACAACTCAATACCAAAAAGGTAAACAATCCAATTAAAAAATAGGCAGAGAAATGAATAGACCTTTTCCCAAAGACAATATCCAGGTGGTCAACAGACACCTGAAAAGATGTTCAGCATCATTCATCATCAGGGAAATGCAAATCAAAACCACAATGAGACATCACTTCATACTGTCACAATGGCAAAAACAAAACAAAACAAAATAAGAAATAAGGTGAGAATGTGGGGGAAAAAAAAAAAAGAAACCTCACATACTGTGGGAATGTAAATTGGTATAGCCACTGTAGAAAAATGGTATGGAGGTTCCTCAAAAATTAAAAGTAGAACTACCGGGGCACCTGGGTGGCTCAGTGGATTAAGCCGCTGCCTTCGGCTCAGGTCATGATCTCAGGGTCCTGGGATCGAGTCCCACATCGGGCTCTCTGCTCAGCGGGGAGCCTGCTTCCTCCTCTCTCTCTGCCTGCCTCTCCTCTCTCTCTGCCTGTGAAATAAATAAATAAAATCTTTAAAAAAAAAAAAAAAAGTAGAACTACCTATGGTCCAATAAGTCCACTCTTTGATATTTACCCAAAGAAAATAAAAACAGTACTTGAAAAGATATAATAAGCACACCTATGTTTACTGCAGCATTACTTACAATAGCCAAGATATGGAAGCAACTAACCATCGACAATGGAACAGATAGGGAAGATGTAGTACACACACACACACACACACACACAGGAATATTATTCAACCATAAAAAATGATGAGATCTTGCCATTTGAGACAATATGGATGAACCTAGAGTATATTATGCTAAGTGAAAAAGTTGGACTGTGCAAGACAAATACCATATGGTTTTTCTCATAGACAGAATCTAAAAAGAAAGTGAGAGAGAGAGAGAAAGAGAAAGAGAAAGAAAGAAAACAACAAATATATAAACAAACAAAAAGCAAATCAGACTCATAAATAGAGAGAACAAACTGATGATTGCCAGAGGGGAGGCAGGAGGTAGGCTGGGCAAAATGGGTGAAGGGAAGTAGGAAATAATACAGGCTTCCAGTGATGGAATGTACACTATGTTGTACATCTGGAACTAATGTGACATTATGTTGTCAACTATACTCAGATTTTACAAGTGAAAAAAAAAAAAATCAAATCACAATGTTCTTCCAAGGGGACTGACACAAGCAATGCCCAGCCCCTGGCCTGGCAGTTTCCAAGTGGTCCATCTCCAATGACCTGGTAGGGGATTTCCTACTACGAGAAAGAGAGAACTGGTGAATGCAAAATTCTTGAGTCTGTGGTAACTAATTTTCTGAACCAGAAGTCAGAAGGTGAGACCTTAAGGTCAAATCAAAATATACTTAGCTGAACCAAATGGACAGAATATTCAAACCAGACTGTTCTTGAAAATTCAGGATCTATGGCTGTCATCATGCTGAGATGCCTGGGGGAGAGGGACATCAAGGAAGGCCTGAAAAGCTGAAGTCCTCACCAGTGAGCCCTCTAAAAGGAGCTTTTCGCATGAACTTCTTCTTGTGCTTCTCTTTGAAAAGTCCTCCCAGCAACTGGCCCTCTCTCCAGGACAGGGTAAAGACATTTGACACTTGGTGCTCTCACAGGCTTATAACTGGACACTCCTTTAAATCTGTGATCTTTAGGGATTTGTTTGACGATTACGAGAGTCTGTGGCGTTAAGGGATGGGGAGACAGAGAAAACGGAAGTGTCTGATAACTGGGCCTCTTCTCTTTGTCCCTAAAAATTCAGGCTCCACACTGTATATCCCACTTAGCAAACAAGTTCTCCAGCTGGGAGGCTGCTGGACAGCTTATTGTCTTTCTTCTAGCATGCCCTTAGGAGTATGGCAGGGTGGGGGTGCGAACTTCCCTTTACCTTAAGCCACTCATCAAAGTACTTCTTACTACTCCTTAGAATATTCTACCACAGAAAAATTCTGAAAGATAGCCTTTTCCATCTCATTGCATTTCCACAGTATTTTAGTGTTTCTTACAGATCAAGGCCCCTAACAACCATAGAACTAAGTGGTCTACTCCTCAATACATTTTGATCACAGGCCCTAGGAAATACTACTGCTTCAGGAATGTACACTCAGAAGGTGAACATCTGGGCCTACCCTTATCACCAAGGCTCCTACAAATGACCCACTGGTCTTGACCACCAGAAGTTCCAGTGGTAGCTGAGAGGGAACGATAAGACTTGGCAAGGCCTACGTTCCCTCTAGAGTTTTTGTCATTCGGTGAACTCTGTCACAAGAGAGAGATAAGGGTGGGGTAAGCTCACTTCCCACAGAGATTGTTTCATACCCGGTAGACACGTACCCCAAATCCAGAGAAGCGGTAGGCGTTTAGCAAATATTTACCTAGCTACATGGCAACAGGGAAGTGCTAGTTAGAGTTCTATTTAACATCAAGAACACACACCCTGCACACCATTCTCTCCACACACATAAAAAAGGCTCCATCCTTTCCTGTGGCTCTTTCCAAGCATTAAAAGCCACGTGAATTTTGGGCCTCTTTAATCCCCAAATCACCCAGTTATCCAGGATTCGAACACCCAGTGGAAAAAAATATTAGGTTTTCTCTCATGTGTGAAGTGAACGGCTGCCACTGAGCCCCGAAGTCCAGACTCATCCTTGCATTCTCAGAAATGAGAATCACAAGCCTGGCAGAATTTTCTGGTTCTGCTCAGCTTCCACAGATAATTTAAGGAAACCAAGTGTTTGGTGCTTCAGGAAATCCACAGCAAATACAACAGAGGACCCAGAACATAATCTTCCCATACTTTCCATCACTTGCCAAGGGAAAAACTTAACACACACTTTCAGAGGCTGACCTAACTAAGCCACCTTCTGCTCAAAATATGTAACTAACCTTTGGCTTCATGCTGTCAAGATAATAGCAAGTTACCCAGAAAGGCTTGGTTGAAGGGAGGAGCACATATGAAGAACACAAAAGAAAGAGTTTAGTCACTAAAAACCCACATAGCAAGACAGACATTTGTCTCTGTATGCATAGCTTTATCAGATTACCCTGTGCCACTGCTTTTAAGAGGGCCTAATGTAACATTCCGCACAGGCAAAGACTCTTTATTAACTACTGCTTGCATAGTGCCATCTTGTGGTGAATCTCTTTAGTAACTTAAAAGTAACAAGGCCAACTTTATAGAACTACCAAGTTCTGAAGTAATATATACAATTAAAATGTATAAAATTATAAATTTTATGAAGTACAGTATTTAGTTTAAAACAGCTTGAGCTTTCACTTCCTAATTTTAAAAAAGGATTTCTGATACATTAGATACATTATCCATTGGATTTAAAAGTTAATGAATACTGATTGAGATTTCCCCACCCCAGTATCAACAATCATAAAATCGAGGAAGGAATTTTCTGCTTCACAGAAAAATCTATTTTTAAATTGTAATTATCTTTCTTTATTTAAGAAAAAAAGTGTTATGCAGTGATTCAAGCTTTAGACTATGTTGTACTATCTCATGTCCAAATGGCTTAAAAAGTAAGGGAATTTTTCCAGATGGTCATTGATAGATTGGTTTCAAACAACCTGGAAGGAACTCAAGGTCTGGGCACATGGGCTCTGGATTTTTCTGTTTGCTTTTTTTTAATCTTGAGAAAAGGTTAACCAGTGGAGGGGTCTCCCTGAAACTCACATATCAAGGGTACAGGGCATCCTGTGCCCTTATGAAAACCACACAATTCAGTGTGCATCTGTAAAACCAGAGCTGAAACAAAGCTTTCCTCACCTCTAGTCCCACGGTCTTTGCTGTAGATCTGAGTGCTTAATGTAGATAGTGAATCCACACTGGCTAGAAGTGGTGTGTAGTTGGACGTTTGGGGTGGTTATGAGATTAGAGTGACAGACCCGTGGCTAAGGAGTCACAGGGAGACCCCTGAGCAATATGCCCAGACCTGTCAAACTGGGGACTGGAGAGGGCTCAGGTCACATTCAGGACGCTTTTGATGTCTGACCAGCCTTATAGTAAACAGACCCTGAAATTCATCAGCCTGTCAAATACCACAGCCCCTAAAAGCTTCCTAAGCCCTTCTCTCTACAGTGATACCACAGTGCCAAGTTCACAGAAAGTACTCAGTGGACACTCTTACCCAGGGTGACTGCTGATACATCTCATCATAGTGAGCATCATTAAGAACCTAGTGTCTGAAACATAATGGCCAATAAATACCTGACAGTACTTAAAAAAAAAAAAAAATGTAAATCAGAATTCTCTCTTGCTCAAACTCAGCTCTTTTGTTCAGATTCATTTGAACCAAACACTTACTGAATGCCCACTGGTATGTTCCAGGCAGAGTCACATGTATCTTCACTTGCTGTACGTATACAGCCAGCCCTTTTATCCTTTTAACCTTTGGTAAACATGCATCTTTGTGTTGGGAAGTCACTCCACCGGAAGAAATATGCAGTGAAATATAAGAGGTTTCACAATTAGCTTTCAGGGAATGGAGTGGTGAGGGTGTGACTGAAAATTATCTTTCCGGGTCAGGAGGGCCTCTGAGTTCAGCTCTCAGAAAGCCGGGTGCCAGGCATAGCTTAAAGATGAGACAGAGAGAGCCACAGATGATGCCATCAGTCAGAGAGAGACAGAAGAAAGACGTGGTCAGAGAAAAAGGGCAAGATGAAAAGCGATGTGGTTGGAGGCTTGCCATCAGGTCCTGAGGAAAGGAAGATCATCAGAGACGGCCCAACAGCAGAAATTATTCTGCAGAGAATCTTCAGATGGAACAAAGGATCAAAGCGTGTTGACAGGAGGTAAACTAGATGAATGAGTTTGAAAATTTTGTTATCTCCCCAATTTCCTGTTCACTGACATTTCATGGAGGAGAGAAATCAAGCGTCTAAAATGAGAAACATTTGGGGCATCTGGATAGCTCAGTCAGTTGAGTGTCTGCCTTTGGCTCAGGTCATGATCCCAAGGTCCTGGGTTAGAGCCCCACATTGGGCTTCTTGCTCAGCAGGGAGCCTGCTTCTCCCTCTCCCTCTGCCTGCTGTTCCCCCTGCTTGTGTTTTCTCTCTATGTGGCAAATAAGTAAACAAAAATCTTTAAATAAAATAAAATGAGAAACATTTATATTTGTTGGTCTTCACAGCCTACAGAAAATGTGAGAAGGGAAAGAAAATTAACACAAATGACTAAGGGAAGTGATGGTACGGTGGTGACAAAGTATGGATTTGGGGTGTCCATATTCTTCCTGTTCCATTACTAGAGTACATACCCCAGGGACATATTTGTGATGGACCAATTGGAAGGAAGGGAAGAGGTCCCAGAAAATAGGGTACAGATGGAAGGAGAAATGCCTAGGGCATAATTAGACGGTGGGAGGCAAGTTGGAGAAGAGAAAACAGTCTTGGGAGAAGCAATGGAAATACCCACAAGGCCCCAGAGAGGAGTTGACAGTAGCACTTAGGAAGTTATTGTGAGAGAGGCAGGGGCCAGCCAGCTGCGCACAGAACAGGTGCGGAAGTGTGTGGGGGGGGGGTGATATAAGGGGGAGGAAGGGAGGAAGAAGGGGGGAGGGCAGACAGGCATAGTCCTTAAGGCGGGAGGGCACAATCACACCCTTGAGTAAATCCAGCTGCTCCCCACCCCAAAGGCCCCTGCCTCTGCCCTTGTCATCAGGCCAACGAATAAATCACAGACTCAGTTTCAGGTGAGGATAACTACAGCTAAAACACATGATACCCTATGGAACACATTATATACTAGGGAAAGCATATAAGGTCTCTCTGCTCTCCACTCTCCCACCTGGTATCTCCCAAAGAGAATGTCCATTATCCTGGGGCCATCTTGAATAACAAACTCTAAGGGAAGAGAAAGGGGAAAACAAACAATGCAAAAGTTTTCCTAAGAGCAGAATTTTCCACGAGGCATTAGCCACTCCTTTCTCTGCTGTTCACAGCCCTTGGTGTATAACATATTGCCTGAGGATCTGCTGGCAGGGAAGCCCCTTGGGGTGGAGGGCTGGCTCTCTGGTCTGTTCAAGGCCACTGGGTGTAGGCATCCTGTAGGAAGTTACCTTGCTGTGGCCTCCATGCTTCCACTCTCTAACTCCACCCTGAATGAAATATCTCCTGTGGCAGATGGGAACAGTTAATAAAAATGAAGTTTTCTCATTCTATTTTGAATATTCAACATCCACGCAGTGGGTTTCAAGAAGCCTGCCCCTCAGGCACTCAGAGAGATCCGGAAATTTGCCATGAAGGAGATGGAAACTCCAGATGTTCCCATTGACACCAGGCTCAACAAAACTGTCTGGGTCAAAGGAATAAGGAATGTTCTATACCGCATCTGTGTGTGGTTGTACAGAAAATGTAATGAGAATAAAGATTCACCAAACAAGCTCTATCCATTGGTTACCTATGTACCTGTCACCACTTTCAAAAACCTACAGAGTTAATGTGGATAAAAACTACCAGCTGATTGTCAAAGGTATAAAACCTCAAAAGAAACAAAGGAAAGGAAAGGAAAGGAAGGAGGGAAGGGTAAGGGTAGGAAGGGAAGGGGGGAAGGGGAGAAGGGGAAAAGTCATAGAGAGAGAACCTAAATAGACATTTCTCCGAAGAAGACTCAAAATGGTCAACAGACACATGAAAAGATGCTAAACATCACAAAGCATCAGGGAAATGCAAATCAAAACCACAATGAGATTATCACCTCACACCTCACACCTGTCAGAATGGCTAAAATCAGAAAGATAAGAAACAAGTGCTGGCAAAGATGTGGAGAAAATGGAACCCTGGTGCACCATTGGTGGAAATGCAAACTGGTACAGCCACTATGCAAAACAGTAAGGAGGTTCCTCAAAGAATTAAAAATAGAAGTACCGTATGATCCAAAAATTCTACTACTGGGTACTTACCCAAAGAAAATGAAAACACTAGTTCAAAAAGATACATGCACCCCTATGTTTATTGCAGCATTGTTTACAATATCTAAGATATAGACACAACCTAAGTGTTCATCAATAAATGAATGAATAAAGAAGATGTGGGGTGTGTGTGTATGTATGTATGTATGTATGTATATATATATATATATATATATATATATATATATATGTGTGTGTGTGTGTGTGTGTGTATATATATAATAGAATATCACTCAGCCATGAAAAGGGATGAGATCTTGCCAATTGCAATATGCATGGACCTAGAGGATAATATGCTAAGTAAAATAAGTCAGAAAGACAAATGCCATATTATTTCCTCATATGTGGAATCTAAAAAACAAAACAAATAAACAAAAAGCAGAATCAGACTCATAAATACAGAGGACAAACTGATGGTTGCCAGAGAAAAGGGCTGGGAGGATGGGCAAAATATATGAAGGGGAGTGGGAGATACAGGCTTCCAGGAATGGAATGAATAAGTCACAGAGATAAAAATCACAGCTTAAGGAATATAGTCAGTGGTATTGTACTAGCCTTGTATGGTGGCACGGGGTAGCTACATGGTGGTAAGCCCAGCATAATGTAGAGGGATGTTAGATCACTGTTTGGTATACTTGAAACTAATGTAACATTGTATGTCAACTATACTTAAAAATTTTTTAAAGAAATAGCCATATAAATATCTTTGCGTGTTCTGCAAAACTATTTAAGCATAAAGGCATAAGGACATTCTCTGTTACACAAATTTCACAACATAAAATCCCCAAACATAATGTATCTCTCCTAATGAATCAGTACGTGTGGTTTTGTTTGATAATAAAAAAAACTTTGGTGGTTCACCACCACGGCTCCGTCTTAGAATCACCTGGGCAGTTTGACCAGCTCCAGGTGCTCTGTCCTCACCTTGTACCAATTAAGTCACAATCTGGGTACACGGGACTCAGGCACTGATGATTTTTGGTAAGTTCTCCCAAGTATTGTTGTGTACACCCAGGACTGAGAATCCCTCTTATAGTTTATCATCTTACCTCTCTAAAACTATCTTAACTACCAAGACATGCAAAGATGGATTCCTTATAATACTTGGCCAAGATTTTTCATATTGTTCACATCTCATCCTCCATGGTTTACAACTTCTATTTGTCTTGTTTTTTTTTTTTTTTTTGAGGTTTTCTTTTTAAGATTTTATTTATTTGTTTGACAGACAGAGATCACAAGTAGGCAGAGAGGCAGGTAGAGAGAGAGGGGGAAGCAGGCTCCCCATTGAGCAGAGAGCTTGATGTGGGGCTCAATCCCAAGACCCTGGGATCACAACCTGAGCCGAAGGCAGAGGCTTAACCCACTGAGCCACCCAGGCGCCCCTCTATTTGTCTTTTTAATTATCATTAAACATCCCTTATAAAAGTCACCTCAGATCATTTTGGGAAGCAAATAGAGAACGAGCTCTCATTTTCTAGAAAGGTCATTCATGGAAATCCTCCTAAAACCTATTTGTTTTTTTGATGCTATGGGTTCTTTGGATAACTGGTTCCATAAATTTAATCTCTGTTGTGCAAAGTCATGTTAACTTTTAGGTGTTCAAAAACTAATTTCTTTTGAGCTTTCAATGCTATTTCTATACTTCCAAGATTTAGTAAGTTCTGTATCCATTTTCTATTGCTATGTAAAAGATCTCCACAAATTAACGGTATAAAACAACACACAGTTGTTTCATCTCACAGTCTCTGGAGGTCAGAAGCATATACCTATCTGATTTCTTTGCTCAGGGACTCACCAGGCTGAAATCTGGGTGTTGGCTGGTTCGTGTTCACAAATGGAAGCTTGACTGAGGAAGGATTAGCGTCCAGGTTGTTACAGTGGCCCTAACATGCAGGCAGTTTGCATCTTCAAACATCAGTACAGATAAAAATCCTTCCGCTTTGAGTAAGAGTACTTGAGGAAATAGCTCACCTGAATTGCACACACAGCTTCCCAGGTGTAGACGTTTCTCTGCCTCGTGTGTGGGGGTGTTTGTGTGTTTCCAATATCCTTTGTGAAGGCATCCCTGCATTTAGTAATGAACACATCGAGCTATTGCCTAGGAGGACAGCCTATAGTAGTGTCTGATTCTGTTAATAAGTGGTATCTGACAGCTCAGAGCTTACAAGTATTGAGTATGTGCCCCAAATTCATTATTTGAATTTCCCCACCCCTCATTTCATATACTAGTCTGGAAAGGGCGACCATAACAAAATACCACAGACTGGGAGGCTTAAACAATAGAAAGTAATCTTTTCCCAGTTCTGGAGGCTGGAAATCTGAGATCAAATTTTTAAAGGGTTTGCTTTCTTCTGGGGCCTCTCTGGTTTGCGGATATTCTTCTTCTCACTGTATTCTCAGTTGGTCTTTCTTCTGTGCGTGTCTCTCTGTGTGTCCACATTTCCTCTTTTTATAAGGACACCGGTTAGATAAGATCAAGGCCCACCCTAACCACCTCATTTTAAGTTAAGAACTTCTTTAAAAAGCCCCATCTCCAAATTCAATCCCATTCTGATGTACTAAGGGTTAGTGAGTCAACATGTGAATTTGGGAAAGGACACAGTTCAGTCCCTAACACTTCACTGCCCATACAGAAGTGTCTGAAACATTTTTGGGTTGATCTCCATTTTGTCATTAGCTGGAAGAGCTTACTAATCATCCAAGCCTTTTATTCCTGTCCTTGAGGAGTTTGTGAAATAAACAAACACAAGAGACAACTAGGAAAAAATATAATAAAGTAGGAAATTAGTTGCTGGTTTGGACAAAGAGGACCATAGTTTTCTAGAAGTTCAAAGAAAGACAGGGATCGAAAGCACAGTGGCTGCAGTGGGTCAGGAGGCCCTCAGGACTGGTTCGTGGACACTGGCAGCAAGCCTGAGGTTTTAACTAGTGTGTTAAACTCTAACAGTACCTTAGAATTATCTGCGGGATCGAGCTGTGTCCTTCGCATTGGCATCAAAAAACAAAACAATGAGGGGGCGCCTGGGTGGCTCAGTGGGTTAAGCCGCTGCCTTCGGCTCAGGTCATGATCTCAGGGTCCTGGGATCGAGTCCCGCATCGGGCTCTCTGCTCAGCAGGGAGCCTGCTTCCCTCTCTCTCTCTCTCTCTGCCTGCCTCTCCATCTACTTGTGATTTCTCTCTGTCAAATAAATAAATAAATAATCTTTAAAAAAAAAAAAAAAAACAAAAAAAAAACAATGAGGCATCACTGGTGAGCCACTGGGTGGCTCAGTCAGTTAAGCATCTGACTCTTTTTCTTTTTTTAAGATTTTATTTATTTATTTGACAGAGAGAGATCACAAGTAGGCAGAGAGGCAGGCAGATAGAGAGGGGGAGGCAGGCTCCCTGCTGAGCAGAGAGCCTGATACGGGACTCAATCCTAGGACCCCGAGATCATGACCTGAGCCGAAGGCAGAGGCTTAACCCACTGAGCCACCCAGGCACCCAAGCATCTGACTCTTGATTTAGGCTCAGGCCAGGGTCTCCAGGTTGTGAGATTGAGCCCCATATCAGGTTCCAAGCTCAGCAGGGAATCTGCTTGAGATTCTCTCCTTCCCTTTCCCTTTGCCCTTCTCCCCAACCCCCGCCCCCTGCTCACACTTTCTCCCGCTTTCTCTAAAATAAATAAATCTTTCTAAAAAGGCAAAAACAACCCCTTCCGGGTGATTAGAATGCATAGCCCAGCTTTGAACTGCTGGTTTGAATGGGTGGATGAGATACAGGAGGGCACCGTGGCTGAGGAAAAGAATACGAGCAGGAGCATGAAGGCAAAAACCTGGGGTATCGGAAGGACAAGAAGACCCACCTGCCTGGAGGGGTGGAGGTGTGGGGAGTAGTGGAAATAAGTTTGCATGGGTCAGAGTGAAATGCCTAGAGGGCCTATGTAACCCGTGCACAGACTGGAAAGGCAGGAGGGAGGTGGACACCAAGTTAGGAAGCTCAACTATGTGGTTATTGCTGTGGTTATCAACCCAGAAATGCAGACACGACTGTAAGGCTGTGAAGGATGGATTGGTAGGACTGGCTAAGTGGGTAAGTTGATAAGTGATAAAAATATGGGAGATTAAGAAAAAGGTTAGGTTATAAATGATCTCAAGGTTTTGAGGCTGATGGTCTGGGCATATATTATTAATAAAAAGTAAATGCCTAAGAGAAATTGTTGTCATGGAGTAAAGAGCATATATCTGGCTACATCCTGAGCTTCCCTCTAGGGGATGTTAAGTCAGAGATAGCATCTTGTTTATTCACACTTGGCATGACCATTCTCATGTAGCAACTGCTCCACTGCACTGTGGTTGCTAGAGTTGAATGAGGTAAAACTGGAACATCAAAGTATACATCAGATATAAAAGTGCATGTGACAGAGAAGAAAAATGAACACAGAAGAGATAAGAACTCAAGCTTTGATACCACAAAGGCCTTGGAGTCCTGTCCCTGATCTCCAATAAGGATTGCTAAGAATCTCGAGCAATGTGTCCCCGCAGCAGCCTTTCCCTTCGCCATCTCCTGCCCACGTAGAATGAATGAGTCTCTGCTGTTTTGTCACCCAGGACTCCCTTCCTTTGCTGGCTCCTATTTTCACTCGGGGAACTTCCCTTCCCCCAGCGCACACAGTCTTGCTGAGCCTGTCAAAGTGCTCTGCCAACTCTGGCTAGGGTCTCCAACCACTACCTACACATTTGGCCTTGTGCCTGACATTAAACCTCTCCTCTTCCCTGAGAGCTTCCTGGATCACTGTGCCTATCAACCCCCTCCTCGGCTGAATTTCTAGAGAACTATGGTTCACACTGTTCAAACCAGCAGTAATTTCCTCTTGACCTTGGGTGGGCTCATCAGATTCTCTCTCCTGAATTCTGGGCCTTAAGCAGACTAACAACAGTAGGGAACCCGCAATCTATTTGGTGACCAAGTCCTGGTGACACTCTCCCCTGGATCTCTAAAATTTCCTGGGTCCCTGTCTATTCAGTTTTGCTCTTAAGCCTCTGGGGTCCTTCAAATCCTGCCAGTACATCCTTTTGCCTACAGTTAAACAGAACTAGTTTCCATTGCTTGCGACTGAAGCTTTACTGATTGACCATATTCCTTCCCGTTATTCAAACTGTGTCACAGCTCTATTTTGTGTTCAAAATCCAGAAGTGAGTGTGGTATATCCTAGGATCTTTATCTCTCCTTTTCTTTCCTTTTTTTAAATTAAGTAAGTTCTATGCCCAGTGGGGCTTGAACTCATAACCTGAGATCAAAAGTCACATGCTCTAACAGCAGAGCCAGCCAGGCACCCCTGTTTCTCCTTTTCTAAAGCTGTTCACCCCCAGGGATTCTCATTTCCTTTGCAAAAAACAAATAGTGATGAGCAGCAGCCCTCTGCCAGCCTTGCACTTTTCACTTCTTGTACCTACTAACTTATTGGAAGAGGTCCCCATGATCCTTTTGCCCTAGAGTATATTTTATAGTCATCTGTTTAAAATGTTCTGTGTTGGACGCCTGCGTGGCTCAGTCGTTATGTGGCCACCTCCAGCTCACATCATGATCCCAGAGTCCTGGGATTGAGGCCCACATTGGGCTCCTTGCTCAGCGGGAAGCCTGCTTCTCCCTCTCTTGTTTCCCTTGCTTGTGTTCCCTCTCTCTGTGTGTCTCTCTCTGCCAAATAAAGAAATAAATAATCTTTAAAAAAATAAAATGTTGTGTCTCTTCTTACTCCATCTATATCTCCAACCCTAAATTCCCTTGCAGTCAAGATCAGGTGCCACTAAAGAGTATTTGAGATTATGCCTCTGCATCCCTTCTTCCCCACATCCCTACCCAGTGTCCTCTTTTTTCGAGTGACCGCTTTATTTTAAAAACTAAGAACAATGATGCTCCCAGCATCATCAATGCTTCTCTTGTATCTGAGA
The DNA here is from genome assembly GCF_964662115.1 of Mustela nivalis. Taxonomy (NCBI): domain Eukaryota; kingdom Metazoa; phylum Chordata; class Mammalia; order Carnivora; family Mustelidae; genus Mustela; species Mustela nivalis. The sequence continues at coordinate 121,583,562 of NC_139026.1, read as the reverse complement.
GAAACAGGAGAAACAGGCTGTGGATTGGGCTTCTAGTGGGCCTAGAGACAAAAGCCTTTTACCATGCTGACAACAAGCACTCCTAAAAGTGATAATGTTACTTGGCATTGATGCAACACTTTTCATTTAGAAAGCAATTTGTAGACATTGAAGGGTAAGCTGTCAGTTATTTCCACAAGAGTAAATGCACAGTGCTGGGTACAGTCCTGTCCAGTTCCTTAGAACCCCAAAATGGGCCCCACATATAAACTGTGGCTGCACAAGATGCTTTCTTGGGGGCAAAAAAGGGGACAAAGGTGGGGAAATGGAAAGAGGAAGAAAGAAAAGAAGACCTACAATTTATCCAGTGAATGTTGTGAGTCTGACAGGAGAGTATAGAGAAAAACCCTCCAGGGTTCTGCTGCCATTTATCCTACTTCATGACCCACTGAGAAGTTTCCACGGAGATTAGGTCATTCCCAGTCACCTCTCAAGCTGTAGTATTTTATCTTTTGATGATTCTTCCTTCGTGTCTCTGGCACATGTCCTTATTCCCAATTCAAGTCCTACCAAGTGCACCAAAGCAAATCAACTTTAACAGTTGTGAGTGCATGTGTCCACATACACGTACATACACAACCTCTGTGCTCTTTCTTGCCTGGTTACCCCCCCCCCCGCTTCTTATTTGGGGTTAGGAGCTGTGAAGAAAGGTAAATAATGAACCATGCCTGTTAGCCCAATGTTTTGCAATGATGTGACGGGAAAGAACTCAATGAGATTAAGGTTGGGCTTACTTCTTAAGAAATCATCCCATCAAAAGAAAGACGAGCCTCCACCTGTTCAGAGAAATCGTTGGCTGAACTTCTGAGCAGTTAGACACCCTGTGAACTGCAAATAAATGCAGGGCATGAAGGTAGGAGCCAAAGCCTTTCTTTCAACGCTTTGCACACAGGTTTCCCATAAAGACCAAAGTATATCACAGCTTAGGCACCCACATAGTATCCTCTTGTCTCCTGGTTCTCCAATCACAATGAGGAAAGTACAATTCCTTCCATAAGCCCCATCTTCCTTCTCAAATACCACCATATTTTGTGTATGGAGCTGTGTGGCATTAAAGAAAACAGATATGCAGCAACAGATATGCAGTCCTATTCAGGACTGATCATTTGATGAATAGGTATTTGCATAATGGGACACAAGGGGAGGATTTGTTTTTTTTTTTTTAAACTATGGAGTCCTGTACTCATAAACTCAATAAATTATATTAAACTTTCAATTGTAAAATTTCACTTTCCACACCTTATAAAACCAACCACAAATCAAGGCACATCTTCATTTACTACCATTTGGCTGTTAATACATATATGTATCCATCTATTCTTTCTCAGACATCCTCTATTTGTGTGTGTCCCTATTTTACCACTGGCCTATAAACCTCCTACCAGTCCAGGGGAATCAGAAAAAAGGGAAATCAGAGAAAAGAAATAGAGTAACCTAAGATTCAGAAGCAAGCGAACATTCTAAAATATCACATTCGTCCTGAGGCTGACTCCCAGTAGACACAGACGCATTATACTTAGACTCTGAAGTGGAGAAAGGCAAGAAAAAAGTGCCCAGTATGAACACATTAGCTTTCAGTTTTTTAGGTTTGTTGTTGTTTTCCTTAAAATATAATGAAAGTTGAGCAATCTATTCAATCACAATCTACTTAGAACAAGAATACAAGGGTACAAGGGCCAGCCACGCAGCATCACTACTGCTTCAGTAGAAGGGATCCTGTGAAGCCAAAAGCTTAATTGAGGGCACACAATAAAAATGTCCACATGGAGCCACGAGTACTGACCCTGAACTATAGAACCAAGACAAAGCAGAGGGCGCTCATCAAGTCCAGAGCACAGTACACACGCTCTCTGGCAGGGCTGTCTCCCTGGCCGCCAGGAAGAATGGCTGGCCTCTTGCAATTTTATTGTGCAATAAATAATTTATTGTGCTACAATAAGGCAGCTTGACTGATTTAAGTGAGCAGTGACTGGTAAGGGGAGAGAATCATGAACTCTTCGAACAGGACAATGAAGTCTGTCCTAGAAGTACTATGGAGATTCCAAGTCTTATTTTCTATGTTTCCACATTTGTTCCTTTACTTGGAATCCAGTTCATGAAAGTAGGAGCTCCTTGGATCAGTGGTCTCCCGTAGGATTTTTTGAGAATGACACATTACTTGTAGGGGAAAATCAAAAGAGCCACAGATTAATTAAAGACAGTCTGGATAAACCTTTATGGACTTCAGGTTATTCTCCTGTGATTTTTGAAGGAGAAAAACATAGGGTAAATATGGGTTTGAATCATAGGTCTATCATTTACTGCTTATTATCTAGAGCAAATTATCTGAGCAACCGACTCATTTTCTGCAAAATGGGAAAATGGTTTAATTCATATAGCTACAGAATTTAAAATTAGGTAATGTCCACAAAACACTTGGCATTCCCTTATCCTAGAATTTTTTACTATCAGGTTGGTCATTTCTTATGTCTTCTGAATGGATGCATTTGTTTTAGTTCTTACTCTGTTGTGTTAATATAACTGCACTTAAAGCATTCCTGATACATCTGTTCTTCTTCTTCTTCTTCTTTTTTTTTTTTTTAGATTTTATTTACTTCTTTGAGAGTGAGTCTGAACGGGTGAGTGGCAGAGGGAGAACCAGACTACCTACTGAGCAGGGAGCCTGATGCAGGACTCGTTCCCGGGACTCTGGGATCATGACCCACGCTGAAGGCAGCGACTGACCCACCCAGGTGCCCCCTGATACATCTGTTCTATTCTCAACTAACTCTTTAGCCCCCTGCTGCTCCCTCCTGTCCCAGGCCAAGTGGAGTGGCTCTGGAAATACACACACTGACACTCAGGAAGTCAGAGTCTTGGGAAGCTGGGTGAGTGTTGGTTCTCTTCCCCCAAACACAGGAAGGCAGAAAGCAGAACATATTATTGGATTATTAGAATATAGATATTAACAGCTCACTGGAATCACATGATGACAGTGATATAGTAGAGCAAGTAAGAGCTCATATATACCGAGCATTGTTTCTGATGTCAAGAACTGACCTATACTGACTTTTGGCAACAACTGAGACAGGTAGGCACTATTGCCATTTCTGTTTTGTAGACTAGGAAACGGAGGGCCAGAGAGACACATTACCTGGTCCTGGACCATGCTAGCAGTAGGTGACAAAGCCAATCCTAACCCAGGCAGCTGGGTTCCTAGGGCTGTGCTGACATCCAACAACTCGTAAGCATGATTTTTCACTTAATTGTAAAACCAACAAAATAAAAGCACAACTTCATCCTAAGAGGTTATCATTCTGAATGACTCTTTAAACATATGGAAGGCATAGCTCTGTAGGCAGTGGCTACAGTTCTGTCTGGGCCTGCCTCATATGGAGACAGTGCTTGTTAGAGCTGGGCATGGGGAAGCAGGAGGAATGTAAATGTCTGGAAGATACAAGGCAAGCAAACACAGATATACTGAAGTTCTACAGCATTTTTTAGAACAAACAGGCAGAAATAATTACTCAGTTGGGGCTTATTCACAGGGCCAGCGTGCTCTGTCACAAATGCTGTGTGTTGAGATAACAGCAATAGGTCTTGATGATCTGGTTTAGTTAAGGGAAGATAAGAATTCTAAAAACCTTCGGAAGTAGTGATTCTATAATGTGAATGGAAAAAATTAACATATATAATTCAGTGTTGCATTTTTCAAATTGTTGACCTTAAGAGTGACACATTACTAGCTTGAGTGATGCTCCCGCTGTGGAGTGTTTTGGGAACTCATTTTGAACTGCTTCTAAGTCAGAATACCTTCAATGATGCTAAATCACATTTCATTTGGCCAAGATAAAGCACCACACCCCTATGAGAAAACAATGCAAGTACATCATTCTTTTTTTAAAATTAAGATTGTTTTTTTTTTGTTCTGTTTTTAAGATTTATTTATTTGAGGGGTGCCTGGGTGGCTCAGTGGGTTAAGCCTCTACTTTCCGCTAGGTCATGATCTCAGGGTCCTGGGATCGAGCCCACATCGGGCTCTCTGCTCAGCAGGGAGCCTGCTTCTCCCTCTCTCTCTGCCTGCCTCTCTGCCTACTTGTGATCTCTCTGTCAAATAAATAAACAAAATCTTAAAAAAAAAAAAATTAGTTATTTGAAAGAGAGAGAGCAGGAGGAAGGGGAGGGGCAGGAGGGAAAGGAACAAGTGGACTCGGAGCAGAGTGGGGAGCCCAACTGGGTCTTAATCCCAGAACCGTGAGACCATGACCTGAGCCCAAATCAAGATTCGGACCTGACTGAACTGCCCAGACACCCCACAGTACACCGTCTTTGCCCTAAGTTTACACCCATGACAGCTACTTCTTAAAAATACTGCACAGGATTCTAAATATAAGAGGAACAGTCCAGCACAAGGGACATCTGGGTGGCTCACGTGGTTAAGTGTCTGCCTTTGGCTCAGGTCATGATCCCAGGGTCCTGGGATCAAGTCCCACATCGGGCTCCTGGCTCAGCAGGGAGTCTGCTTTTCCCTCTCCCTCTCTCTCTCTCTCTCTCAAATAAATAACTTTAAAATAAGAAAAGAGAGGAAGGAAGGAAGGAAGGAAGAAATTCTAGCACAAAAGAAAATCTTTAGATAATTTCATGAGGAAAATAACACTTGAGCCAGGCTGTGAAAGGTGGCTTTGAATAAGAAGGCTGAGCAGGAGGTGAGTGGGGGTAAATAGAGTAGGCACAGCAAAGGGAGCAGTTGAGAAAGATAAAGACATCCTCAGCTATCTCAGGTAATCTAGGTTGGCTGGAGAATAGTATGGGCTGCTGGGGTGAAATTAGTCTCTAAAGACAGATTGAGGCAACACTGCACAGGGCATTGGATGCCCACTGAAGTCTACTTTAACTTGCAAGTGATGGGAACCTGGGAGGCTATAAGCATTAGAATGACTGGAATTGTGCTTCAGAAAGATTAATGTCCTAGTGGTGCATACAATGGATTAAGGCCTCTTGAGGCTGACATCTGAATTTTGGAAAAATTCTGAACCAAGTCTGATGAATAAGAAAAATGATATGGAAGTATTTATCATTTTTGCTCAAAAAACAAGGTATTGGGGACACCTGGGTGGCTCAGTTGGTTAAACGGCTGCCTTCAGCTCAGGTCACGACCCCAGGGTCCTGGGATCTAGCCCCACACTGGGCTTCCTGCTCAGCAGGGAGCCTGCTTTTCCCTCTCCCACTCCCTGCTTGTGTTCCCTCTCTCACTGTCTCTCTCTGTCAAGTAAATAAATGAAATCTTTTTTTTTTTAAACCAAGGTATTGAATAAAATAGTAAGATAGATTTCCTTCTGTGGCTTATAAACTGATCTGATAGAACTTCCAAAAAAACAAAAACAAAAACAAAAACTCAAAGGTTTTGGAGTGGTGGCAGCATCACAAAATAAATATACAGTATTCTCAAAAGCACCTGCTTCCAAGGATAACACCTATCCCAGTGAATAATCAGTTGCTCCTTTAAAAACAATCAGAATTATTATTTAAGTCACACAGTATACTTTTTAAATTATAATCCATCAGAAGAATTAGCTTCTAACGTACAATGTGACCTTCTTATCCAGTCTGTGATGGCATCCTGCAGTTACACAAATACTAAGTTCTGCTGCCAAGAAATTTTTGCAGATGTAATTGCACTCCTGGGTATTTACCCCAAAGATACAGATGTAGTAAAAAGAAGGGCCATCTGTACCCCAATGTTTATAGCAGCAATGGCCACGGTCGCCAAACTGTGGAAAGAACCAAGATGCCTTTCAATGGACGAATGGATAAGGAAGATGTGGTCCATATACACTATGGAGTATTATGCCTCCATCAGAAAGGATGAATACCCAACTTTTGTAGCAACATGGCCGGGACTGGAAAAGATTATGCTGAGTGAAATAAGTCAAGCAGAGAGAGTCATTTATCATATGGTTTCACTTATTTGTGGAGCATAACAAATAGCATGGAGGACATGGGGAGTTAGAGAGAAGGGAGTTGGGGGAAATTGGAAGGGAAGGTGAACCATGAGAGACTATGGACTCTGAAAAACAATCTGAGGGGTCTGAATTGGGGGGGGTGGGAAATTGGGGTACCAGGTGGTGGGTATTATAGAGGGCACGGATTGCATGGAGCACTGGGTGTGGTGAAAAAATAATGAATACTGTTATGCCAAAATTAAATAAAAAATAAAGTAAAAAAAAAGAAAAAAGAAAATTTTGCAGATGTAAATAAAGTCCTTATCAGTTAACTTTAAATAAGTCTTTATCAGTTAACTTTAAATAATGATTGCTTTCATGGTGGGCCTGAGTTAACCACCTGGAAAACATTTAAAGCAGGGCTGAGGCTTTCCTAAGGCTAAATGAGATGAGAATCTACCAGTGGACAAGAGCTTCAGCCCATGCCCCCTGACTTCCAGCCTGGTCTATACACTTCAGATTTGCATGGCCAGTCCATCTCAACAGCATAAATAAATCCCTTGTAATAAAACCCTTATTTACACACACAAATGTATGTACTTACATGTATGTGTGTATATAATATCTACATATAAACACACATGTAGTAAGGTTTTATATATACATCTGTATGCATGTACATAGGTATTTCATACTGGTTCTGATTCTCTGGTTGAATTCTCACACACAGTTTACTTTGTGAGAGTTGACAATCTGAAACGGATGCATGATAAATGAATTACAAAAAGACTATTGTTAGAAACTATCGAAGTTAGGGACACCTGAGTGGCTCAGTCAGTTAAGCATCTGCCTTCAGATTGAGTCCTGCAACAGGGTCCTTGCTCAGCAGGGAGCCTGCTTCTCCCTCTGCCTGCCTCTCTTCCTGCTTGTACGCTGTCTGACAAATAAACACAATCTTTAAAAAAAAAAATTAGTTAAAAAAAGAAACTATCAAAGTTAGAAGCTACTAAAGTGTAGGATATGGGATGGCTCCATTCTTACAACTACAGAATCCTTGTCTTCCAATCTGATTCTACTTGGCATCCCACCAGGGATTCTTTTTTTTTTTTTTTTAAAGATTTTATTTATTTTTTTGACAGAGAGAAATCACAAGTAGATGGAGAGGCAGGCAGAGAGAGAGAGAGGGAAGCAGGCTCTCTGCTCAGCAGAGAGCCCGATGCGGGACTCGATCCCAGGACTCTGAGATCATGACCTGAGCCGAAGGCAGCGGCTTAACCCACTGAGCCACCCAGGCGCCCCCCACCAGGGATTCTTAATCTGGGATCTATGACTCTCTCGGGAGAGCCCACAGCTTTCACCAAATTCTCAGAGAAATAGATTTCTCCCCAAATCATTAAGAGTTGCTTAGCTTATTTTGAAGGTTATATAAGGTTATTTATACTCAATTTCCCAATGATTGCTTTTTTATAAAAAAGATTATTTATTTATTTATTGACAGACGGGTCGGCTTCCTGCTTCTCCTTCCCGCCCTGCATCCCGCCCGTGCTCCCCCTCAGTGGCGCCCCCGCAGTGTGCCCCACACCCCAGTTCCCCCCAAGGCTACTCACATGATCCCCATGAGGCACCTTTCTCCCAACTGATCGGCTTTCCATACAAACCAGAAAACCACTTCAAAAACTTAACCCAGACCATCATCTCTCTCCCTTGCTTCAACCTCTGCCCTGGCTTCTCACCTCCCGCAAGAATGAAATCCCAACGCGTCAGCCACGGGCAGCGCCCTGCCCTCGTCCTGCCCTCGCCCTCGCCCCAGCCTTCACCCCGGTCGCCTCTCCCACCTCAGGCCACGCTCCTGAGGGCCGTTCCTGCCCTGCTTCACGTGGATGGCTTCTCCCCAACCTCCGGTATCGCTTCCCTGTCGCCACCTCAGAAATCCCTTCTTGCCAGAGCAGGTGTCCGTGTCCGCGGCGCCCACCTCCACAGCTGCTGGATCCTGAGCGGTGCCCGCTCTCGCGGTCTGTGAGGCAGGACCGCTCGGATGCGCGCGCACAGCACCGACCTCCGGCCCAGCCCCCAAGGCTCTGCCCCAGGGACCAGTCGCTGCGGTAGCCAAGTGTCATCCCACCTCTACCAGCTTATCTGTCCTTCTGGACACTGTTTTGGTTTGGTTTTGCTTCTTTGAAAAAAGACGCATTTGAATGCATGCTCTCTTCAGATTCCCTTTCCCCGCAAGCCTCCCCATGTGTATCCATGACACATCTGTGCTGTGTGTGAGTGGTGCGCTGATCATCACTTATTTTCTTAGATTACTTACAGAAGCTGTTTTCTGTGTGCTAGCACAGGTAAATATAACAATGAATTAAATAGGAATTTTAAAATGTCTAAACATGGTTTAGTCACCTCTCAGGATGAGCTGGGTTAATATAAACATGAGACTGAATTAACTTTTCAAAGACAGTTACTTCCTCACTGAATGTCTGTATTTAATATCTCTTCTCATCTAATTCCTCCACACAAATGTGAATTTGTACTTACCTTTATTTAAAAAAAAAAATCCCTAGCTACACTTGTAAACATAGCATCATGTATAAACCTATGGAATCCCTATGTTGTATACCTGAAACCAATGTGATACTGTGTGTCAACTAGTCAACTATATTCAAGAAAAAACTTTTTTTTGAAAATTCTATTATTAAAATACTAATCTGTCCTGGTTGAAACTTATCTATAAAAAATATTAGGCTAACAGCCCTTAGAGAAGAGCATTAGAAGTTCCTTTGTGGTCCTGATTCCGCTTCAATTTTGGAAAAACCTTAACTCCTCTGGGCAGCAGTTTTCTGCTTTGTTAAAAAAAAGTCAGGACATGCCTCTCTGCCTACTTGTGATCTCTGTCTGTCAAATAAATAAATAAAATCTTTAAAAAAAAAAAAAAAAGTCAGGACAGGGAGGAGGAAAGGAGGGAAAAAGGAAAAGAAACTGGGGCGAATCATCTTGGAAGTCCTTTGCCACTCAGAATTTTCTTGATTCTATTAAAAAAAGAATTTGCCGGGCGCCTGGGTGGCTCAGTGGGTTAAAGCCTCTGCCTTCAGCTCAGGTCATGATCCCAGGGTCCTGGGATCGAGGCCCACATTGGGCTCTCTGCTCAGCAGGGAGCCTATTTCCTCTTCTCTCTCTGACTGCCTCTCTGCCTAATTGTGATCACTCTCTCTGTCAAATAAATAAATAAATTAAAAAAAAAAAAAAGAATTTGCCTTTAATACACAGAGGTCTGCAAAGCAGAATGATAATGACAGCTACCATGTGCTGGGGGTTTAGTATGTATGTAGTGATATACTACATGAAAAGAATTACATGGGCTCTCATTTAACAAATGAATTTTCAACTATTATTCTACTGTTTGATTTTTAACAGTGGACACAATTCTCAATTACCCTAAGAGAATGGCTGAGGATATGGGAAAAATTTATGAAAATACATATCAAAATGAGTCTTAAAAACAGAACTTTTTGACAGTCTGCTGTATTGGAGGCCCATGATAACATGCTACTGTTCCACAGGACAAAGTAAAAATATTTGTCCCAACCTGACTAAACTGACAGCTACAATGTCTTCTCTTCAAAAGGTAGGATTTCAGGATTAAGCTAATTCTCTTTCTAAATTCAAGCACAAACCGGAAGTACCTCAAAACAAAACAAAACAAAAAACAAACAAACAAAAAACCAAAAAGCAGATGCCAATAAAATATAAGGATAATTCAAAACTAATCTTTAGGCAGGCATAAATGATCATTTGACTGTAGGAAAACATTTCCTGCACATTGGCCTATATTTACTATTAACATCAAGCTAATTAACAAAAATTAAATATACTAGGGAAGTAATGTATAAAAAATCACATTTTTAAAAGTGAGAGTTGAACTCAGTAATGCCTCGGGAAAACTAATGCAAAACTTTAATGAGTTTTTTTTTTTTTTTAAAGATTTTATTTATTTATTTGACAGAGAGAAATCACAAGTAGATGGAGAGGCAGGCAGAGAGAGAGAGAGAGGGAAGCAGGCTCCCTGCTGAGCAGAGAGCCCGATGCGGGACTCCATCCCAGGACCCTGAGATCATGACCTGAGCCGAAGGCAGCGGCTTAACCTACTGAGCCACCCAGGCGCCCAAAACTTTAATGAGTTTTATATCAAGAATTGTACTTTTTATAAAATATTTGCCACATTTTACATAAGTCCTTCTATTATTTGTAGTCCATTTCTTTTCAGTTGGTATTAAATACATCTTTTTTTTTTTTTTTTGGACTGGTGAAGTACCACCTTGATGAAGCCAGCTTCCAAAGCTAAGGTTAAGTCAACTCACGATAATAAATCCCTCTATTACAAGTTAACAGTCAACTCCCTCAATTGTGGCTTAAAAAAAATATTTTGAAGCACCTCAACTTCAAACAACTGGCCTCAGAAATGGCATAGGATATACTGAGTACAAAGATCACAATTTGATCTCTGTGTTTTTTTTTTTTTTTAAGATTTTATTTATTTATTTGACAGAGAGAAATCACAAGTAGATAGAGAGGCAGGCAGAGAGAGAGAGGGGGAAGCAGGCTCCCTGCTGAGCAGAGAGCCCGATGCGGGACTCGATCCCAGGACCCCGAGATTATGACCCGAGCCGAAGGCAGCGGCTTAACCCACTGAGCCACCCAGGCGCCCATCTCTGTGTTTTTTTAAAAAATACTAATATCCAAGTGATTATAACCACACAAAAAGCTACAGAGTTTGAGATAACAACAACAACAACAAAAAAAATCAAGCATCTTTTATCATTATGTATAATCTGCCATAACCACACAGAAAGGGGAAATTCTATTCCACTTTTCTATCTTCCCATGGGAGCATTCAAATGTGCACTCCTAAGTTGAAAACATACCTCCAACTAGTAAAATATTCTATGATAGCACATTAGATAGATGCCCTGGGAAACAGTAATGTCAATTTCTTTAAAATTGATCCAGGACGTAAAATAATAAACAAAGAACACACAGCAGAGTATATAATAAGTACTAATAAGTAATAATAAGCATATAGTAAGTACTGAGTAAATTAGATATTATTGATATATTTATCACCCTTTAGTGCACTGAAGAATAATTACTCATATGGTGGCCTCAGAAAAGTGAATCTATCTCCCCAAAATTCTGATGTTTTTAAAAAAGGTCAAATTCTAACTAAATCTGTGATAGTTTTACTAATACACATTAAATATTAAGCTAGTTGTAATATACTGACATTTTCTGGTTAGTTGATAGCTTCAGAATTCTGTATTATTTTAGTTATATGCAAACCAAAAATAAACCAATAGAAAAATTATATGAAAATCCTCTCAAAGTAGGAAAAATATTTTCTATAGCAGTATAAGGTTCTATTTTTTCCAAGAAATAGCAATGATTAAAAAAGAACCCATTTCTGTATAACAAATATAAATGTACCCATCTACCCAATAGGTAGCACAACAAACATCTATAAATAGCACAAGAAAACACAGATAAATCTCAACAGACTGAGCCAAAAGAGTGAGGTATTTCAGAGAAGGTATTTATCATCAGAACAGTATGGTTTCTTATATTTAAGATCTATTTATTATTTATTTTTACAAATAGCAAAGTCCCTCCATTTTTTTTCCAGCTTAATGTACATGGATATAAAAAGCTACTGATTTCACTCCACCTCCCATCCCAACCCAAGTGGGATAACAGGAAGTTGTGAGGTCAGAGCAGCCTCCTGATGCCAACGTGGTTTCGTCTTTACCTCGGACTTAACTCTGGCACTCTCATCAGTCATCCTCTTGCTGATTTCTTTTCTGTCAAAAGAAACCATGATACATTAAATTAGCACATTCTAGTTGGGATATTTGTTCAGCCAAGATCACTTTTTCTGTCAGCAAGTATAATTTTCTAGAGCCCTTGGCAATAGATACGGTCAAAAATCATCATGGAGAAACATGTCTTAACTAATTCATCAGTTAAGTTTATCACTTTGGTTGCTAGGCACATGATCCTCAGGTACTTGAATACTTCTCTTTCTTCCATTTGTGCAAACGTTCCCCCATAGCAAAACACACAAGAGTACAAATATACACATTTCCCTTGAGTAATACGGCTCAGATCTGGATCTTCTCTTAGCTCTGTAACCGTATACAGACTTTCTTCAAAAGCACAAGTATTGTGAAAATTATTCAAAAAGCATAAATATCATAAAACAGATTTTCTATCATTCTAAGCAATAAATTATTCCTACAGCTTACTTTATATATTTCATTACACAATGACCTAACCAAATAAAATCTAGGTAGTATATGGGTACAATGAAATTTTACAAAGTCAATTTGAAAACAAAGGTGTACACATATGTGTACTAAGTACACATATACTTTACCAGTTTAAGAAAATCTATGAGTTTGTGAGCATCCTCCCCAGTAGACAGGTCTACAAAGTCCTTCGGAAGTCGGTAACTCAAATAGGGACTGGGTTGAACTGTCACTTCACTGTTTGTGCAACGGAAAGCTGGAGAATCCTTTACAAAGAAAAAAAAGGAAAGGCTGTGAGGAATTATCTTTTTAAGTCTATTCTTCAAAGTGAAAAAGATACTAGTATAACAATTTCAAATTCATGTTCCCTTCTGTAGTAGGTAAGGAAGGAAATAAGATTCTGAAGTAAAAGAAACACCAAAATTTTAAGACTGTTTCCACATGTTCATTAGAAAATAAATACACAGTATCTGAAAACAGTGCCCTCATGGAGAGCTTTGGTCAATCCCTAAATGCTACCAGCCACTATTCACTGCGATTCGGTTATGGGTTCCTTAGTCCTTGAATGGACTGGAGGCCTATGGCTAGTTCTCTCTGTCAGAGAGCTTTATCAATATTAGCATTTTCTACAGGTGCACAGTGGGGAAGTACTACCCTGGAGAATAAAGTTAATAGTGAGAGCAAGCAAGTGCTATGAATTCCTAATACTTTTGTGCTTCTCTTAGTCATTTAACTTACATATTTGTGTATCTCTCTTAGCACCTATGGAAAACTGCAAATTTCAGTATCATAATTAACAAGTCTTCATATTCTTCAATGTGCTTGCTTAGAGTCTTGCATTTTATATTTACATGTTGCTTTGTGCCAAAAAGGATTTCAGAGACAGAAGGCCTTGGGTTTGGACTTCATGGGTGGCAGGTATCTAGGTGAGGGATGGATGGTGTCCAGCAGATGGAGACAGGCCAGGAACTTGAGTGGAACAGGACCGTAGAGCCCTAGAAAGCAGGCCATATCTTATGACAGACCAGTCATCTGACAAATACTTAGGAAACACCCACTTTGCGCTGACCTTGTCCTAGGTATAGGAGATACACTGGTAAACCAGTCTGGCAGACAGCCAATAAATAAGCAAATAAATACAACAGCAAGATCATTTCAGATAGTGAGAGGTGTTCTAAAAACACAACAACAGGGTGCTATGATAAGAGGCCACTTCACAGGGGTGGTCAGGTAACACCTTGCTAAGGATGGAAGATGTGGACCAAAAAGTACGATGAAAGCAGCCCTGGGAGGTCTGGGAACTCAGGCAGGGACCGGGTACAGCTTGGAAAGCAGTGGGCACAACCAGGGCAAAGATCCTGAGGCAGAGCTTTGTAGCTGTGAGAATGAGAAGAAAAGTCAGGTCTCCGTGGAGGGGAGTAAGGACTGTGAGACAGGCAGGACACAACTCTGGGAAAAAGGCAGGAGCCTGCTCCTGTTTTCCTGTCAGCCCCTGACCTCCAATATAATGTTGTTTAAATTAAAAAGAAAGAAACGATTTGGATCACAGAGTGAATTTTGTACAAACTGTTTCTATCCACTGTGTCCCTCATATTTAAAAATAACCCTGTGCTGAATAATTTACACTCTCTTTCCTTGACATTCAGATTTAATGGCCTCCAACTCTAAGATGCCAGCACGAAGACAATTCTTTCAGCCATTAATTCAACAAAAATCAACTGTGCCTGAATTGTGCTAAGCCACACCAATCTGTGGAGAACATGAGAGATACTCCCACCCCCGCAACTTACAGTCTGGGGCAAGCACAACACAACAGGGCAAGAGCCTTGACAGGGAAAATAGCCATCTGAGCCAGATCTAGAAAAACAAGGCCAGAAAGGGCCCAGACAGAGTAATGATGAAAAGAAGTGTTTCAGAGCTAAGACAAAAGATCCTCACACTGAAAGCAAGGCAGCAGCAAGAAACCCAGGAAGAGCGTGTGGATCATGGAAACCAGGGGAAAATGTGCGGTGAAAACATAGAAGAGGGTAACGCATTCAAATGTTGCTGTGCATCGTTCCCTGGCCCTCGCAGCCGGCAGGTAGAGCCCCTGCCTGTGGAGAGGCAGGGGCGGAGGCCAACCGCATGGGTGGAGGGGTGCACAGGTATAGAGAGGCAGCAGGCAGGAGAGGCAAAGTGAGGAGACCGGCTGTGAGCAGTTACAAAACCACAGGTCACCTGCTAGCATGAGGGAAGCCAGTAGGAAAATACTTGTACATATGATTACAGAACCACGCCTGGACAATATAAACTGCAGGGGTAAGAATGGCAATTTCCAGGTGGTAGGATTTCAAGTCTTGCCTTGTTCTAATTCCCTGGTTTTTTAAATGTGTAAAAAAACTCCTGCTTTTTAAAATACATTAAAAAACACAAAGATAACGCATATATAGTGAAATCATTTATTTTAACACATTTATGAGTATGTATCCAAGCATGTTATGTGTACAAAATATGATATAGAAAATATAAACCGTGGTTCTCAACATGGACTGTGGGTACTTCAGAATGCTCTTGAACAGCAGGTGTGTATTACTTTCATAAGCAGAAAAGGGCAACACAAAGGTGTTGTTCAAACAAAGTTTGGCTGTGAAGATGAGACAGAATTGCTGGCTGAAGACATGAGGTTGAAGAAGTTTGTCTCGTTTGGACAGAAGATAACTGAACGCAGACAGGGCGGGTGGACAAGAAGAGAACGGGAAACACGACGGAGTGAGTGGCAACATGAGTATCACGAGAGACGGTAAGGAACAGCTGAGCAGGTGGAACTGTTAGACTAAGGAGGAGGGACAGAAGGACGCTCAGAGGTCTGAGGACAATTACACGAAGTCAGTTCGCACCAGAAACTCCTCTTCCTATGAAGGAGGATGTGGAATCATCTGCTGAGGGGCAGAAAGGGAGGATGGTGGGCCGTCTGAAGGGTTCCACAGGGGTATGGAAGGCCACCGTGGGTGGAAGAGAAAGCTGGTGAGGGAAACACTGCAGTAAGGTCCCCCTGATGGGGACTATGACTATGATAAGAACACAGGCTGGGCACCTGCAGTTTTCCTCTCTCAGGGGTCAGAAGCCTGGAGCTAGGATCAGAGCCAACATAGAAATGACCCAGGGTCAAGATTCTTCCAGGTGAATCAGGTACACACCCTTTTTGGTCACCTCCATGATTGAGTACCTATTAGTAAATCTGTATTGATGCCTAAAGAACAAAGGAGCAATTATTTAATGGATTACAAGGTTTCCTGTAATCCTTTTTTAAACTCTTACCTGCTCCAGAGTGTCTCCTTCACTAAAATCACCTTTTAAGTTTCTTCCAGATATCAGTTCTTCCCAAGTAAACAGCAGTGAATCAGTTACTTCACCAAACGGGTTGAAATCAATCAGCCACACCTTTCCCTAGAGTACAGACAGAAAAATTAGTAAGCACGAAATAAAAACAAACACAAGTTTGTCATCTGTCTTATCGAAAAGATCATCTTCATATTGTCTTTACCCAAACAATAATATTAAAAATCCTGTAATTTATTTCAAAAGACAGTTCCTCCAGGTCCCAGCTGAGAAAGGATCACTTGTCTAAAGAAATGCAGAGAAGGGGGGCACCTGAGTGTCTCAGTGGGTTAAAGCCTCTGCCTTCGGCTCAGGTCATAATCCCAGGGTCCTGGGATCGAGCCCGGCATCGGGCTCTCTGCTCAGTGGGGAGCCTGCTTCCTCCTCTCTCTCTGCCTGCCTCTCTGCCTACTTGTGATCTGTCTGTCAAATAAATAAATTAATTAAAAAAAAAAGAAAAGAAAAGAAATGCAGAGAAGGGACCTAGGAAAGAAAAGCCCTGACAAAGGCAGATATGCCAACTCCTGCCTAAAATCACACAACAATACTAAGTCAAAAATCCAAGCAGGAGAAAGGACAAGCTCACAGAATGGTTTCACCAAAATACTATGACTGGAATGCTTTCAAGGGTGTCTGCAATCATCTTGCCTGAGGAAGCTAGGCAGGGAAGAACCAGCAGATCTGAGAGCACCTTCCTTACCCCTGAGAGGCTGCTGCAAAAGGGGCACTTAAAACACACACACACACACACACACACACACTTACACACACAAGAAAAATGTAGGGAAATTCTGTTATCTTCAGTCTTCATGTAATATTTGCTTTGTATGACAGAGTTTGTGGCACATGAAGGGAAAATGAAAAATAACAATCTTTAAAAGCAATTTCTATCTTCTGTTCTGAGTACTGGTGGGCAATGTGAAAGGTTCTAGATGCGGAGAAAGAATACTTCTATCCTAGTTATTCTGAGTTTGACTAGAATCAGGTGCATCTTAGTATTATAAAGCAGCAGAGCACTGATATAACAGACCTGGGGAATCTGTGTAATTGTGCCAAGAGATTAAAGCCACATTTGATCACAGAGATGTATTTGGCATTTAGTAAATGTTTCCTTGAAACTTTTATCTTTGATTTTTTTCCTCACTGAAATATTCATATACTGGCACCATTTTGCTGTTGATAATTTTTTTGGTAAATATGTAATCATGTCTTGATCAGATGTGCATGCATAAAATTATATCCACCTAAGGAACTAGACTGCTGAGCTGGCATTATTAATCTCTAGCACTGCTTCTCATCTGGGTTCAAAGAAAATTTTAAGAAAGATGAAGCATCTTATTAGGACTAGCTTCAAACATCAGAAACATCTAGCAAGTAGCCAAAAACCATTACAGGAAGTTTGGACCACATATTTTTTTATAAGTTTCCTATTATATACTAATACCCTCTTTCCCCCACAAGCCCCCCAGCCCAGGAGAAAGCCTGTATCTCTTTCTTGCCACCTGAGCTGTTTTCTCACACAGGTTCCAAAACCACTTGTTCAATGTTCAAGTGAAATAATGTTAGCTATTAATCAACTTCTTTGTGTGACATTAGCTTTGTTTTGGGGTGGTTAGTAAGATGTCTTTAAGATACTGTATATTACTCTAACAAAATAGGTATTTTCTAACCCCCAAACTCTTTCTACTTGAGTTTTCATAACCAATAAAACCACCCCTTTATTAAAAGGGTGGGGGGGGATACTTGTTAGTACAGGAATATTGAGCTCTATAAACTAAAAATATGTCATACTATAAAAAACAAGCAAAACTAAAACAGATCAGCTGGCAGAGTTTGTTCAGAAGGCATCCTCTAGTTTACTAAAGGAAAAAGAAACCAGCTGTAATCAGGCATGAAACTATCAAGATGACACTATCAAGGATTTTATAGCTCTAACATGTGTTTTATGTAACTTCCGAGGCACAAGACATCCTGAGAAAGTCTGTTTTTAGGCAATCCATCAGGTAAGAGTGGTCACACTGACCTTCCTGGTATCTACCAACTAACCACCCCACTACCTGCCCAAAGAAATCTCTATGCACCAAACATTACCAGGCATTGAAGCATAAAGACCAATAACACAAAATCTATTCCTTCAAAGAGCTCGGGCCAAGACACACACACACACACACACACACACACACACCCCTGTCTGATGCAGTTTGTAAACAACTAGAAATAAGCTATGTGTTCATAGATAGGAAAATGGCTAAACAAACTACATAGTATATTCTCAAAATAAAATACTACACCACTGTATGAAAGTAGAAAGCTCTCCAAAAATACAATGTTTTAAACAAATGTATATAAAGCAAGGTACAGAGCATATATCACTTGCTAACTCTTGTGTATGAAAGATGGGAAAAGGTAAGTATATTGCTTGTTTCTGCAAGCAAAAACTGAAAGGATATATAAAAAACTAATAAAAGCGTACTTGTAGGAGGTATAGAGGAACAGAGGTAAGAAAAGCAAGACTTTCTATATGTATTTTCACACTGATTTAATTTTTGAGCAATGTGAAGATATTCTCAACTAAAAAGTTTAAAGCTCAGTAGGTTTTACAGAGCGATGTTTGCTAGGGTGCAGGGAGGGTCATCAGGAAATCTGGGGGAGTGATGGGAGTTCTACATGTTCACTGTAATAGTGGTTATACAACTGGATGTATTTGTCAAAACTCATATAACTGTACCCTAAAAAGGATTAATTTTACTCTGTGTAAGTTATTTCTCAAAAACTCTAACAAAAAAATTCAGTAGTTTTAAATGATTGAAAATACAGGGATGCCTGGGTGGCTCAGTCAGTTGGGTGTCTGGCTCTTGATTTCAGCTCATGTTGGGATCCCAGGGTCATGGAAGGCCCCGCTTCTGGCCCTGCACTCAGCAGACAAAATATAAAGAACCCAAATACCTATCACTCAGTTTCAACAATTATCTTGTTGAGCCCCACAGCCAATCTTATTACATCTATATCCATCCATTCCCCCCAAATCTGTATTGTTTTGAAGGTCTCTTCAGATACCATTTCATTCACAATCTATAAAAAGATTTTCACAATTATTATTACCAAGCTTAATCTAACAAACATCTACAGAATGTCACACATTAGTTGTAATTTTTCAAACACACACAGAACAGACACAAAAAAGTGACCAAGTTGCAAAGCCAATCTCAACAATATCAAAGATTCACGATCAGACATTTTTAGTCCTTACAACAAAAATTAGTAACAAAACAACAGCCATCATTAAAATAATAAAGAGACTACAATAATTTTCCAAGTCTCTGAAGTAGTTATTCTAAATTCTAGTTATGAGCTATCATCACTTAAGGAGCTCCGTAAGATACATATACCAAGGCCTCATCCCAGACCTACTGAATGAATGTGTGGGCCATCTCTGACATATGTGATTGTTAGAATCTATCAACACTGAGTCAACTTGCCCAGCTGCAATAAGAAAATAGACACATCAGAATATTGCCAAATTCAGACTTCAGTTCCACCGCATAGGAGAGACCACCATAAAGACTTAGTTTTCTGCAAAAGTCATAAAACCAAATTTCCGCAAAGTGCCTAACAAAACAGTGATACAAGTGTCACTGAGTATATGCAAATGTGTTCTACATCACGGTTTAAATCTCTTCTCAGAAACTGTTGGCATGTTTCTACTGGTATGTTTCTCACTTTTAAAAACATACAACTTCTTTCAGTTCTGTTAGATCATAGCAGTAATTATTTCTCTACACGTCCAACTTCACTTATATAACTCTTTCACTAAATTACACATTTGCACTGACCTGCCAGCAATAGTGAATCAAAGCAGATATGGACATTTTCCAGGGAAATACTGACAGACCTAAGTAAATTCCAAATTTTTAAATGCCATTAAATATAACTGCATTAAAATATAGTTATTTCAGTTTTAATATCTATAAAATGAGAATAACACATACCTCACAGGGTTATATGGATAACCTGAGTTAAATATAAATAAAGTTCTTCTGAGGGGCGCCTGGGTGGCTCAGTGGGTTAAGCCGCTGCCTTCGGCTCAGGTCATGATCTCAGGGTCCTGGGATTGAGCCAGCATCAGGCTTCCTGCTCAGCAGGGAGCCTGCTCCCCCCCCCCCCCCCCCCGCCGCCTCTCTGCCTGCCTCTCTGCCTACTTGTGATCTCTCTCTCTCTCTCTGTCAAATAAATAAAATCTTTAAGAAAAAAAAGTTTTTCAGAGCTACACATTAGGGTAATAAGCCAGGTTTACTCATTCACTAATTGGTTGCTTTGATCCCACTTATGACCAGCCAATTCCCTGGAATGGTTAAGTCTCAAAGATAAGCTCCTTGCAAGTCAGGAAATCATCTTGTTGGAAGCTTTTTGTTAGAAGCATGGCATCTGACAGTACAGGCTCTCTATAAATGTTAGCTGTGTGAGTGACTGATGCGGCCAGTGTCTATCAGTCAGAAGCAGATCTGGGACTAGAGCCTGGGCTCCTGTTGATCAGCCCTGGTTTCTATCCATTCCATCACACCAGCTTCCTGTCCTTTCTCTAACCTTTGTTTCCACTAGATTTAAAGTGCAAAGTAACATCCCTCTTCTTTACCACATCTCAATTTGTAACTCCTCTTTCTAACTCTTAGCAGACACTCTCACCCTTGAAGACATAGAGGTGAAAACAGAGTAATTGCATCTTTTGGCTAAATAGAGGCAAGTCGGGGCACCTGGGGGTGGGTTAAAGCCTCTGCCTCTGCCTTCAGCTCAGGTCATGATCCCAGGGTCCTGGGATCGAGTCCCGTATCGGGTTCTCTGCTCGGCAGGGAGCCTGCTTCCCTTCCTCTCTCTCTGCCTGCCTCTCTGCCTACTTGTGATCTTTGTCAAATAAATAAATAAAATCTTTAAAATAAATAAATAAATAAATAAATAAATAAATAGAGGCAAGTCAACAGTTAACAGGTATTTTGGGACATGACCATATGGGCCAGACCTTTTGTCCAAAAAAATGATTCAAAGGTATCGTAAGCATCACAACAGTGGAGCTGCTTGAGCTTGGAGAGGGAATGAGAAATGTGCGGGTAACATTTGGAAAACATATGGTCACATACTCGGAAAACACACCTGCTGTCTTCCCAACAGCTTAGTCAATAAGCACTAATCACAGGACGTTTAGTGACCCAGATTTTTTTTTTTAAAGACTGCACGTCTTGATAATAAAACCTCTGCTATAGTATTAAATGAAGTCAAGTTTTTGTTCTCTTTTTCATTATATAGTTTCCAACACTTTTAAGAGTTAAAGAATAAGCAAATCCTCATCTTCAGTCTAAAGATAAAAGTGATCCCAATCATGCTAAGGATCTTTTAGTTGATTAAAAATAATGACCCAAATATTAAAAGACAAACTCCTGGCCACACTTACATGTGCCAACTGAACTATTTTAAGCAGGCGTAGAACCCCAACGAAAGTGGAAAGCAGGACATCAAGTAACCATTTAGTCGTCTGTTAAATTAATAAATCCTAATCCACAAAACTACTGAAAATATGTGTTCCAATGTTAAGTATATGTTAAGGGAGACTCTTGACCACTGTGACTTTCAGTGGTCACAGTGGTCAAACACCTTAGCTGGTTTGAGAAACTATTTTTTGAGCAGCTGGCCCCTACATAATGGCTATACACTCCGGAAGACGAGCCCTGATTTTAAAGCATATCAGATAGTTGTTACTTACCCTACTGTCTCTATATATATCGAACACAACTGTAAAGGAGAAAAAACTCAAAGTTAACAATGAACTACTATTTTCATGATCTAAGTCTCCTTTTGAAAATTAAAATGAATCTTATTATTCATTACTCAAATAGCAGGATATAAGTACCTTGAGAACTTCATGCTTCTAAATCTCAAAATTTATTAAGATAATAAGATAGCCTACAATGTTTATTACATGATTTTGTTTTCCTTTACTCTACTCTTGGCCATAATCCTTTATATAGTTGATCCTTAAGCAATGCGGGGGCTGGGGGTGCTGACTTCCCCGCAGAATTGGAAAACTCATGCTTAAGATTTTACTTCCCTGAAACGTAACTACTAACAGCCCACTGTTGACCTGAATCCTTACCCATAACATAAACAATTAACATGTATTTTGTGTACTATATACTGTATTCTTACAATAAAGGTAGAGAAAATATTAGTAAAGTTGTAAGGAAAATATACCTACAGCCCCACACTGCATGAATTAGGAAAAAAATCCACATTTAAGTGGACCCATGCAGTTCAAACCTGGGTTAATCAAAAGTTAATTGTATTTAAAACTTCAAACCAAACACATCATCCCAACAAATTCACCATTATAAACAAATAACATGTACTAATGACAAAGACATCAATCACTTAATTCATTTGATGAGGAATGACTTCAGTAAAATCTGTAGTAAGAAAGCATAAAATCTAGCTATGATTATGGTATGATCATCTTTTTTAAAATCAAATTTGCCACAGAACCCAGGTTTGGCAAGAAGAAATCAGAACAGATTTTAGAATGCAGGAAAACTCTTTCATATGCAATATACTTTCTTAAAAGCAAGTCACAAATGTTTACCTTGTAACTGGTACTATCTGATCATTCAAATAAAAAATCTAGAAAGATGTATCAGTCAACTAGCTAATTCAGTCTGAGTAACACAAGCATTTTGCTCTCTGTAGACAGACCCTCTGAAATGAATAATAAAACGTCTAAAATGACAAAAGAAGTATCTGCCTTGGTATTAAAAAGTGACTGATTAAAATAAGATAAAATTAACACACCAACCATCAGATAAGTAATACAGCAAAATGGTTAAAATACAGTGTTTTAAATCCAGTTCTAATATCTGCACCACCAGGGTGCCTGGGTGGCTCAGTCGGTTAATCATTTGCCTTTGGCTCAGGGCATGATCTCAGGGTCCTAGGATTGAGCACCACACCTGCCTCCTGCTCAGCGGGGAGGTTGTTTCTACCTCTGCCCCTCCCCTCACTGGTGCATTGTCTCTCAAATAAATAAATAAATACTTAAAAAAAAAATCTGTACCACCATGAAATAAGGTTCAGTAACATTATGTACTTCATTTCACTGAGTCAATAAAAAATACTCACAGTCTTCGTCCAAGAATTTGTACTGTATGTGTTTCTTGAAAAAGTCTTGTATGCATCTGCAAATCTCTTCCTTTTGTTTAGAAATATGATCATAGTACTGTGTATAGTCCCTCTGAGAAATACCTGACAAGAAAGTATTTTATATCCATTATTATATAACACTATATTATTATATAACATTCTTTTCAAAAACATCAAACTGTAATTTAAACATTTTTTGAGAGAACCATTTTTGAGAGAACCATTAAAGTAGAAGACCAATCAGATGAGTATTGCATAATACATGATTCAGCATTTTATACAGGTAAAAAACTTAGTAAATTATCCATTCATATGGATAGATATCCTAGGTTCCATATTGTCATGCATTCTTATTTTAGAAAGTTATTTTTATTTAGTACAATAAAGAGCTCAGTCATAAATATATTTACAATGTAAAAAAATGAAAGAAGCAATTTTAAACCTATACACATACACAATTGCTTCTTGATTTTTTTTTCCAACGAACTTTCTACAAAATGGTATTCTTTTCCACTCTTCTTTGGGAAACTTAAAATATTCCCAATGTCTTCCAATTCATATTGTATTTCACAGAAACAGGCTATTTTTCCTGTTCACACATGCTACAATGCCTTTCACAAGCCTGATGTTTCAAGTCATGGAAAAGTAAACATTCCTTTCTTCAGAGTGACTTGCTGATTTTATTCCAGATACACTAAAGGGATTATTGTAAAAACTCCCTCAATTTGCTCTAGGCTTAGGAAAGTTTTCTACTTTGAAAGAAGGGTTTCCACCCAATTTCTGCATCAATGACAATATGACTTCTTTAGCTCTGCTTATATTGCACCTTCTTCCAGAAATACCTAACAATATGATCAATTCAAACACCCCAAGTTTCTTTCAGGTAAATTAACAGAATGTCACATTCACTAAACAGTGCTCATGTGGGGCACATGGGTGGCTCAGTCAGTTAAGCTCCTGACTCTTGGTTTCAGCTCAAGTCATGATCTCAGGGTTGTAAGCCTGAGCTGTGTGGAGCCTGGGTAAGATTGTCTCTCTTTCCCTCTCTAAAAAAAATAATAATAATAGACAATTTTTAAAAACTTTTAAATTTAAAAAATTTTTTAAAAATAGTGATGTGATTTTATTCAAATCACACTTTTCTTGGTCAAAGATAAGTTTTACTGCATGGAAAACATGCAAAGACAAAAAGAGCAGATTATCTTCAATACTTGAGTATATCACAGCAAACACAATAATAATCTGAGAGGAAGAAAATGGGTGGCTTTTTAAGTAATGCATTTATTTGTCTACATACTTCCTCTTGCTAGAATAATAAACACTGCTCTAATAATAGAAACAAAGATCCCAAAACTTGACTTTTTATGATGTTTAAAATAAGTAGTGTGTTGCTAGTAATACTTAGGAAAGTCCCAAAGAGAAAGCAGGTAACATGGTATGTAGCTTAAATTGGGAATGGCCAAGACCATCACTTTCATCTCCAGAATCCAGACATGATTAATGGACAAGATACTTCTCTGTGGAAACTGAATATGGCCTCAGGAGCACTGTCCACAGAGAATTCCAGAGAGTCACTACTAATTGGCTAGAGGTAGCATCTGAGATAAAAACTGATTACTACCCTCTCCTAATTATTAGAAATTCACTTCCATCAAAAGCTTGTCTTCTTGGAGCAACTGGCTGGCTCAGTTGGAGGAGCATGTGACTCTTGATCTCAGGGTCATGAGTTTGAGCCCCATGTTGGGTGTAGAGATTACTAAAAATAAATAAACTTCAGGGATGCCTCGCTGGCTCAGTTGGTAGAGCACATGACCTCAGGGTTGTGATCTCGGGGCTGTGAGTTCAAGCCCCCTGTGTGGTGTAGAGTTTACTTAAAAAAAAAAAAAAGAAGTAAAAGTGGGGCGCCTGGGTGGCGCAGTGGGTTAAGCCGCTGCCTTCGGCTCAGGTCATGATCTCAGAGTCCTGGGATCGAATCCCGCATCGTGCTCTCTGCTGAGCAGAGAGCCTGCTTCCCTCTCTCTCTCTCTGCCTGCCTCTCCATCTACTTGTGATTTCTGTCAAATAAATAAATAAAATCTTAAAAAAAAAAAAAAAAGAAGTAAAAGTAAAACATAAATTTAGAAAGAAAAAAAAAAATCTTGTCTTCTTTTAATGTGTACAAAAACTCACCAATAAGTTTGTTTTCCTTGACAAAACATCGGAACTCAGCCCCAGGAATTAATTCACACCATTTTCGAAGAACAAGCTGTAGAGAGAGGAAAAATGTAACCATGTAACAAAGGAATGTTTACTGGTCTAACAGATAATTTTATGCCAAGAGTATGTTTTAATAATTGCCATTATCAAACAGTTTGGAAGAAAAAGCATCATAAACCATTCTTATCATGAGATATAGAGAACAAATTTATTAGTCCAATAAGTGGCAGAAACACTGTTAAAATTCTTTATGACAAAAAGTACTTTTGTCATTTATTCATCACTTTAAGAGCTGACATAATATATAAACCCAAGGATGAAGTTGAATCCTATCATCATTGCATACAGTTGCCCTCTAATTATTTGTTCTTCACCCCTATAAGTATATTTTAAAACAAACAAAAAAGGATATCCTAGTTATCTACCTTCTTCGCACTATTGTGTAATACTCTGATCAAAGTAGTATAATTTATCACTAAAAATCACTATAACCCTCAATAATTTTGCCTCCACTTTAAAGTAAAACAATTCTGTTACTGGCTCAAGTCATAAATTTGTATATAATTAATATATACAAATTCTCATATTCTACTGAATTGCTGCAATTTTATAAATACTATAGTTGACAGATGTACACTTCTGAGTCTGTTTTTAAAATGTTCTTTGGCGAAAACCAGTCCTACTCTTCCAAGTATTAACTGTAATATGTGGCCAGTGCCTCCAGCCTCCCTTAGACTGGCATACACTTCTTTGCCCTTTAAGGCCTAAGAGATGGAACTTAAATCACACTAAGCCCCATTCCTCGAATAACCTCCAATGGCCTCAGTATCCTCCCTTCCCATACCCTGTGCTCCAAGTTTCTTGTATCTAACATTCCATAGTATGCACATATATACCAAGTTATACACGGCAATAATCTGAACAAGTCTCTCTACCCTCCTAACTAGCAACTCAGAAAGGGCAAGGAACTAGGTCTCAATTCATCTTTATGTTCCCAGCACAAGTATATAATACCTACCAAATGCTTAAAAAATGTTACTAAGTAAAGTTATCAATATATAAGATACACAGCCACTAAAAATCCTGATATTAAAAAATATTTAATGAGCTGGAAAAATAAACCATAAATGAAAGAAAATGGTATGCAAAGTATTTTATGAAGAGAGTATATATATACACACAAACACATATATACACTTATCTCAGGAAAGGGCAGTTAAATGCCAAAATGCTAATACTGAGGATACATCCAGGCGATAAGTTCCTCTTATTTTCTTATACTTTTTAATTTTTGATAGTATATTGCTTTTCTTAAAAAAACTAAACTTACACCCTTAAAATATGCCTAAGATTTAAATGCACTGATTTCAATTTTCATTATTATAAGCTCTTAGTCAATACTTATATGTGCTGTATTTTTTAAAAAGAACCTAATTATTAAATGAAGAACTAAAAAACTAAAAATGTACACAGTTGTCATCTATTAAAAGCTGATACTGACAAATACAGTTCTTTAGGGCTACAATAATTTTTATTTAAGCAACAAAGAAATAAGCAGTTATTGTAAACTAACATTCATTTTTTTGGACAATCTGCATAATCTTTATTCAAATAATGTTTTGGACAGGTAACACATACACTGTATAGGTGACTGAAAAAACATGTAAGGGTAAAATGTGAATTCTCCCCCCGACGCCATCTAGTCCCTCTGTTCTCCCCCTCAGAGGTAACCAGTGCAGTCAATTACTCATATAGCTTTCCATATATAATCTAGAAATAAATGAGCATGGAGTACATGTATGTATCTTCTTAAATACACACAGAAGGAATACACCATATATAGGATTCTGCTTGCAACTTTTTTCATTTTAATTATTCTAAGTATATCACTTTCCTGAGCTTTTAAAACTGAGTTTTAAACCCTATGTACTACCATGATGATGGCACATTCCCAAGAAAGCAATAAAAGAGCAAACTGCTGGTGAAATCAATCTTGGGGATAGAAGATGACATCTCAAACAAAGATTATGCCTCAGGGCAAGCCTCCAGAAATCATCTTTGTCATTTTGTGTTTTCCAGCACCAAATGATAAGACACAGCAGGGATTTA
This sequence comes from Mustela nivalis, assembly GCF_964662115.1. Classification (NCBI taxonomy): domain Eukaryota; kingdom Metazoa; phylum Chordata; class Mammalia; order Carnivora; family Mustelidae; genus Mustela; species Mustela nivalis. Next base: position 121,556,468 of record NC_139026.1, on the reverse strand, counting down.
ATAGATGTGTTTTCAGTGAGACAAAATATATGAATATAATACATACATATAAAGAATGTTACAAAAATGTTTAACGATTAGGAATATGCTCATACTATATGCTGTTAAGTAAAAAACAAAAAAAAAACAAAACAAACAAACAAAAAACCTTCACAACTGGTATGTAACTCAATTTTAAGTTTGGTGGCCTAATAAATAGTAAATTAACTGTTCTACAAACATGGTAAAATCACAGAAGATATGAATATACATATTCAGCACACTAAAAATTTCTTGATATAGTGAGTCAGTCTGCAAGTTTTGAAAGTGTGTGTATACAAAGGTGACAAAGCAAACAATGAATTTTTTTAAATGAAGAATTTTTTTTAAAGACTACTAGACTAATTCTAATTAATGTTACAAATCCAAAAATGCAAGTGGTTTGCAATTATGAAGCAAGATGACCACTCTCTTCAACAAAGTATGAGCTGTCAAAGTTTTCAAAAGTGTTACATTTTGACAATCCAAGTGCAAGGAGAACCAAGAGTAATGATAAGGAACAGCCTATCAGGGATGTAGCTGAAACCTGGAATCAAGATTTAAAAGAAAAGTATTCACTCATAACAACTGATGAGTAGTTATTTGAGTCCAAGAATACTGCCCATTTCAGGGAGAGGTATTTGGTGGGTGGGGGATAGTATTTAACCTTCAAACTAGGAAAAGTGGAATACAAATTTGGGTTTGCTATGTTTGAATTCTTATTGCTATTTCTAAAAATGTTTTCCACTATCCTTTTGATCTAACTTCTGTATGTAATTTATAAAATAAGTGAACAATGTAAAAAAATAAAAAGGTCTACTGAGCCTAAATGGTAAAATGGTGATTATTTTTCTTCATATACCGGGTTAAAAAGCTTACCCAGCTTAAGCCAGATGATGGATGTAAAGTATTTGTTTCATTAAAAAATACATATATTCTATAGTATGTATACACTGTGTCTAAGTGTTAAATATTTATTTATACAGATATTTTTCATAAATTTAAAAAATTCAGTGGCTCCAGGTTCCCAGAAAAATTGAATTTTTTGGGAAAAATTAAATTAAAATTCAAAAAATTTTATTCATTCTGCTTAAGAACAGATAGCAATTTCCAACACATCTTCATCTAGGATTATCAATTTCAAGATTTAAAAAAGTAAATCCTTACCTCATATTCTATACAAGGATCTGGAGAATCATCAGTACAATGAATAAATCTTTAAGAGAAAAAAAGGCAATTGAGTATCTTTTTTGGGTGCCAGCTTAGGTACACACATTTACTTATATTCAGTGGGATACATGTAAGGTTTTACTAAAAGAATCCAGTAACAGGAGGCTAATTCAAACCCAATGAACATTTATTAAGTACTATTCAACATCAGATGATAGGTGAGGAACCCAAAAAGGTATTTTACTAGTCCTCCAAACCACCACATAATCTACAATTGTCTTCATTTTTCTATCAAAAAACAAAGAAACTTAGATCCAGAAATGACCAAATTTAATGAACAAGACAGGGCTAAAACTCAAGTTGTCTAAATACAGATTCCAAATGAAGGCAGGATGGCGCTGCTGTTCTATAATTCTCCTTGCCTTCTTTATGGCTAAAGCAGAAGTCTACTTCTCTGCTGACATTATCTCCACCATCCAAAGCCACACAAAATTAATCCAATCTTTACCCTGCACGCTGTTTAAAAAAATATTTGCTAGAACTACTCATCCCTTCATTAAGCATACTATTTCCGTCTCTAAAAATCCTCCATTTCATGAACAATTTTTCATATATTTTCTAAATGCCTTTGTTAAATACCTCCCTATAAGGACTGGCTAGGCACCAGAAATGCTAAATGGCCTAAGTCCCTTGTTCTTTAGGAGAAAGTTAGTCTGGTGGGCAAAGCCTAGCAAGCAAAGAAATTCAAAACACTGGAAGCAAAAATAAAAATACTCTGATAGCACAAAGGAAAAACCAATTAGCTCTCTGTTGTGTGAGGGGTAGGGGAGGCGGTAGTCAAGAAGGCCTTGTTCAACAGGAAGGGAAGCGTCCATATTAAGGCAAAGGGAAGCATGCACTAGAGCAGGAAGGGAAATGAGAACTGTCACGCAGTGCGCAGAGAATGACTGCGCTCGCGCTGACCGAGTGGAGAGCGCAAGGAGAACCGTGGAAAGATGAGGTTAGACCTCATGCACTGTTGTGGGGAACAGTAAGCTGGGGCAGCCGCTGTGGAGAACTGTACGAAGCTTCCTCAAAACAGTAAAAGTAGAACTACTATGGGATCCGGTAATTTCACTATTGGGTATTTGCCCAAAGAAAACAAAAACACTAATTCGAAAAGATTTATGCACTCCTATGTGTATTGTAGCATTATTTATTAACAGCCAAGATACGGAAGCAGCCTAAGTGTCCATCGATAGATGAATGGATAAAGAAGATATGGGGTGTGTTAAACAAACAAAAAGCAGAAACAGACTCATATTTATAAGAAATAGACTCATAAACACAGAGAACAAACTGGTGGCTGCCAGAAGGGAGGGGGGTAGGGGGGAATGAACAAATAACGGTGAAATGGGGTGGGAGATACAGGTTTCCAGTTACAGAATGAGTAAGTCATGGGGAGAAAAGACACAGCATGGGCAATCTAATCAGCGGCACTGGAAAAGGGCTGTATGGGGACAGATGGCAGGTAACCTGTGGTGAGCATACCATTAAATATAGACTTGTTAAATCACTATGTTTTACACCCAAAACTAATATAACATTTGTATCAACTATAATCCAATTTTTTAAAAAAAGAAAGATGACAATGGAGAGAAATTCTGGATAAAAAGGAGTATCCAGATTGTGAAGAGTCTTGTTTGTCTCTCTAGGGAGGTTGTACTACATTATATAGATAATGGGGAGCTAAGTCTCTAAACATGTGAGGGCTTCAGGACTACCACTGTGGTCAAGTGGACAGCTGGGCTGGCAGTGCGGAGGGGTCGGGGAGAATGGCAAGTAGGAAGGCAGAGAGACTTGTTAGAAGGCTCAGTCCAATAACCCTGGGGAGAGATAAGGGTCTACCTGCTGCAGTGGGAGGCCGGGAGGAGGAAAGCACTCTAAAAAGATATTCAGGAGTCAAAGTCTATTTAACGTTGCCTGGCACCTGCTGAAAGTGAGAGGTGAGGGAGAAAGAGGTCGGGATGACTGGCTGGACAGTGATGAGAATGCCATTCGCTGAGACTGAGAGAAAAGCAGGTGACAGGGGTGAGAGAAAGATGGGAGAGAATAATGTTTGTATGTAGAGCACTGGAAACATCCTGAGAACCACAGAGAAATGTGTAGGAAGCAACCAGGAAAAACAAAACTGAAAGAGAGGGAGGAGTTGTAGAAAATTATCTGGAGGTAATCACACAGGTATAAGAGCCAAAGTCCAGAAAGTAAATAGAAGCGATCACCTCAGGCAGATGACAGAAACTTGGAGAACACCGAAAATTAAAGAGTAAGTAAAACTTGCAATCGAGAGACATTTTTATTAAAAAAAAAAACCCACATAAAGAAAATAAAAAATACTTCTGAAGATCACTTAAACAATTTACAAGTAAAACTGAGTTTGAAAAGCTTTTCAATTCCCCTGAATATTTGATTAGGTTGGAATTCTCTGTAATCATTTGTAATTTATACTAGAAACAATAGCAGCTCCAATTTAGTTGGTTGGCTGAGATTCTCAGACAAAACCCTTTATTTCTACTAACAACTGGGCATGGGCAGATATAATCTGAAATACAAAGTACACCCAATGTGCTTTGTTGAAAAGCAATGGGGTTTTCTCTGTATTAATGAACAGGCACTAATAATCCTATGAGAAAGTGCTATTAATATTAATGTTTACCACAGGAGGATACCAAGGCTCTGAAAGGTGAGAAATCAAATAAGTGGTAGGGAGGGCACTAAACCAGCAAGGACGGAGGTTTTAGAGTTGCTGCTGGGGCACCTGGGTGGGTCAGTTGGTCAGTTAAACGTCCAACTCTTGATTTCAGCTCAGGTCATGATCTCAGGGTTATGAGATCGAGCCCCATGTTCAGTGTGGAGTCCAGTGGTCTCTCTCACCCTCTGCCCCACCCCGCCCTTGTGCATGTGAGCTCTCTCTCTCAAAAAAAAAAAAAAAAAAAAAAAAAAAAGAGCTGCTGTTAAAGCTCTTGAATTTCAGCCAAAAAAACCAAAACACCATAAATACCAGATGCATCTAAAAAAAAGTCCTTGATCATCTTTAATAGTTCCACATAATAAATTTTTCATTTCAAAAGATTCCATGCCTTTATTCCTAGTTTAACAGTCTAAGCCTTTTAATTAGTAAAAAAATGCTATTTTATGAATTCTATTATAAAAATTTCTTTTTGTCCTTAAAACATATATAATTTTATTCCAACTTTTAATTTTGAGGAATTAAAAAATACATAAAAGTACAAAGTGTACATGTATTGCCTTTGTAGGAAACCACTTCAAGTTTACTTTAAAAGTTAATATTTTACATTTTATAACATATACAAATATGGAATTACTATGTTATACACCTAAAACTAATATAACATTATGCCAATTAAACCTCAATAGGAAAAAAAGGTAACATTTTGGCTTCCAACTAACCAACAATTCATTATCGATGATAAAACTGAACTATCTTTTCTTAATTTAAATGTATCTAAAACATACATGGAGATGGAAGTAGGGAAATGACAAAGGAATTTGATTAAGTAAAATAATGGCATTATCTTAGTGGTAAGTATAGTATACCATTCTCACTCTTGAAATGTGATTTTTTTATATTTATTTTTATTTTTATTTTTTTTTCTTGTGTCGAGGGCTGACTTTCAATAGATCGCAGCGAGGGAGCTGCTCTGCTACGTACGAAACCCCGACCCAGAAGCAGGTCGTCTACGAATGGTTTAGCACCAGGTTCCCCACGAACGTGCGTTGCGTGACGGGCGAGGGGGCGGCCCCCTTTCCGGCCGCGCCCCGTTTCCCGGGTCGAGGGGCTCTCCGCACCGGACCCCGGTCCCGACGCGCGGCGGGGCACGCCACGCCACGCGGGGCGCGCGCAGCGGCCCGCCGGCGGGGACGGCGGGGGACCGGCTATCCGAGGCCAACCGAGGCTCCGCGGCGAAATGTGATTTTTTTTTTTAAGGTTTTATTTATTTATTTGACAGAGAGCACAAGCAGGGGGAGAGAGGGCGGGCATATGAGAGAGTGAGCAGGAGAAAGAGGCTCCCTGTTGAGCAGAGAGCCCAATGTGGGGCTCGATCCCAGGACCCCAGGATCATGACCTGAGCCAAAGGCAGATGCTTAACTGACTGAGCCACCCAAGTGCCCCTTGAAATGTGATTTAATCATGTGGGTGCCATAGTTTTTGGAAATCTGATAATAGAGGATAGAATACTGTTATTATTCTATAAAGAACAAGGTGGATTAAGATCCTTTATCTACCTATTTTTAAAATACTACAGGAAACCCAATCGACACAATTCCAAAACACAGATCTTCATTATCTAATGTTTTTAATGTTTTGATATTCTTACAAATACTGACTTCAGCCCTTGATTAATCCTCATATTGCTACTTTAAAACAAGTGTGTTTTAATGCATATTTGCATTCCCCCATCCTATAACATTTATTTTTTTAAGTGTTGATTGGTTTAACATTTAATGTTATTTTAAAAGCCTGGTTAGTTTCAGAAAGCAGAAGTGAGAATGTCTGTGCTATGTGAGATTATTGTATAAGGCTTTTTCTTATTAAGATGATTAACCAGATGGCCCAGTACAGTTCCTGCAAGAGAAGAGTACAGAGCCAGCTAGTTAAGCCCAAATGTAAAGGTCAATAATAGCATTTTCAAGAGCTTAGCTGAAATACTGCAAAGAACGCTGTGTGTACTTAGATTCCATTTACATTCTGGAGGAGGTAGATTTAAAAAGCAAAAATAAGATAATTAGGGTACTAACAACCCTGGAATTTTTACAATCCTTAAATATAAATTAATGGACCTAAAATTTGTATTAAGAATCTCAATTTGAGTTTAATTAATTAAAATACTTCCTTTATATTATCTTTGAAACTTCCGTTATTTTAAATTCATACAGCTCTACTTCCTCCTCTAGTCCACTGTCTCACCTTGACGCACGATGTGCTGTTTTCTCACAGATCTTGTTATTTCTACATGAGCACCTATTTGGTGTGGCTCATTTCTCTGGGGGTCCCCCGAGGCCTGGGTTGTGGAGTGTTCCCAGAACACTTTGCATTTGCATCTTCTAGGCACCTCAAGGGTAAAAATGACTGGAGGACTGACTTTTAGATTAATTTCTTAGTTAATGGGAGATCTCTAACAGGCAGGTGGTTCAAATTCTGTTTTTCAAAGTTCATGAGACACAGGCCTGAGGTTTCAAACTTTTAAACCAAAAAGCCAAAGCCCAAGAACTTTCAGTCCTGCTTCCCTGTCTCTGTGCTAATGGATGAATTTTCTTCTTGTTCATCCTTTACTGAAAATGCAAAATGGTCTCTTTTCCAAATCTTCACTTTATTTTGGCTTAAAGCTTAGCCTCTAGTCCCATAAAGGGATTAAAAGTTATGTCCCTTATCGGTTCTGATAATGACCCCTAAAAGACTTCTCTACCTCACCCTCTGATTTTCTATCCTCTTCACATCTCTGCAACTGGGATTTGCCTTTTATTTCTCCTGAATTCAGCTATGCACTTAAATTTTTGTTATAGTTAATATTTTACCGAACATTTCTAGATAATTTGTAACAAAAGATTTTTCAGGTTATCTTGCCTGCTACTTAGCTAAAACCAGAAATTAACAATCAGTTTCTTAAAGTTCTTTTACAATTAGCAATTAGAACATTCTGAATCTCATTTAAACATCTCTGCCAACCTGAACAGTCTAACTATAATTAGTACTTACTAACCATTTTCATGTACACTTAGAAACCTATTTTGTGTGTGTGTGTGTGTGTGTTTTTAAATCCCACTTCTTAATTTATTTTCCTGGGTAAGTATTTTATAACTTGGAAGATTTCTTTGAATGAAATTTTCAACAAGGTAACAACAGAAAGTAGTACTAAATCTAAGTCACTGCTTTACAATCTGGATGGAAAGGAAGCTCCTATACTGAATTATAGTTCCTCTAGCTACCCATTAAAATGCCAATTATACACAAATGTTATTAAATGATGAATGCTACATTATCTACAGTGGGAATCACAAACTAAAAAAAATTCTCAGGTACAAAAATAATAAAGATTTTATTTTGGGGAAAAAAACAACAAAACCCCAAAGTCTATTCTGATAAAAGCTACTATGAAATTAAAACAGTGCATTTTTAAAACATTTTGAAATTAGGCAGTTAATAGGAATTTTTGAAAGTAATGTTCCAGATCCAAATCTTTAGAAAGAGAAGGAGAAAAAAAAGTCTTAGCCCCAAACTGCAAGCATGGATCATTGGCAGGCAGAAGGGTCATCTTATTTCTTTCATGTCTACTCAAGGTCCTGCCCAAATCACTACCTGTCAGTCCCGAGGGCTTAGCATAAATAGGCCTATTCATTATGCCCTAAACATGTCTTAATATTGACATACTTTTTTCTGTGAACTTCATAACTGCAATCAACAAGTTTTTATCATGTGGTTCCAAATATTTCACACATCAAAAGAGAACAAATGTAATACACTCAATGATAAGGACGTGGGTGTGTGGAGCAGAGGGGAGCACCCTCAGGAAATATGGATGTACTCTAGTATACAGATGAGGCAGAATGTGTCCCATGCTTTGTTACAAGTAAAGGAGGAAAGGACCAGAAAAGGATGCATGTGCTTGCACTATGCTGAGTTGTGCTACAATTCAGAAATAGACTATGTAAGAAAGAGCTAGATGGAGATGAAAACAGATGATACTAGTGGAAAACATCTAAGTTGAAAATGAATTCCGTGTGGTGGGGCTAAGGAGTGAGATTCTGGCACTGGACATACAGATTTACATTATTACCAACTCAAAGTGTATGATTTGGGCCTATAATTTGGGCCAGACACATGGCAGGAGTGGGGGAAGGAGAATCACACTAGGGGTATACTTTGAGTATAACATCTATATGAATTTACTCTAGGCAAATGAGGTATTACCTAAGTCCATTGGCTGCGATCACAATTTGACCATTTTTATAAGCAGTAAGAAAACATCTCCATTAAAGCTTTCTGAAGTGCAGTAAACACAATCACTGATGTTTTAAAGTGGCAAACCATCCTAGATACTTAGTAGGACACAAGTCTCATTGGTAAGCTTTGATCAGAAGTTGGAAGGTTACGTTATACCTCATGGTAAACACTTTTAAGTTTAAGAAAAAGTGTAAATTATGGGTGTGCACACATACACACACACACAGACACACACAATGCAGAGCCATGGAACCTTAAACATCAGTGTTTCTGGTAGAACCAAGAGAACCAAGTTGAGTACTGGTGCACAGATTCCATTACAGATTCACCGGTGGTGGAAAAACAAAGATAAAAGTAAAACAAGACTGAACTAAGGATTACTAAGTATGTTCATCTGAATTCTTGTAGAATTCCTCTTCAAAAAGAGAGAAAATATGGTATCTAAAATTAAAACAATCCACAGAAGAAAAAGTGTCACCTCATTAAATGGGCCCTAAAAATCACAAGGTGAAGGTTCTATCAGTCCAACTTACACACAAAATTGTACTCCTGAGACTACTTGCTGAATTTTAGAATTAATGACCAGTTTTATGATAATCTTAAGAATGCATACAAATTATGTCAAGCAGAGCTGAGTTAAATTACTAAGACAAGTGAAATTTCCTGATCTCTAATCAAATCTATCTTGTGGGTGACAAATCCCTCAGAGAAACACCAAATGGATTTATTTTTTCACTTGCTCAGCTCTTTCTTCCAAATGCCACTTGAATACCGGATATTATTTTCTTGCCTTGGCCTACTGAAGTGACACTTAATCAATAAAATAATTACTGAAAGCAGCCTGGAGACTCAACAAGTCTAACCACATGAAACGTTTATATCTGGACAAACAGTTTGCTCAGGGAGTCTAGTGCAGACAGATTGTGTTAATGTGTCATACTTCAACTTCCACTTTTTAAAGCTTCAAAAGCTTCCTGTGTACAATAACCAGTTGAGGAACAGGAAAAATAAAAGTACTTAATAATCTCTATCAGCTTACGACTGTGACAGATAGTACTGCTTGTCTCCCTCGAGCTATCCCCAGCCTCCATCCTTGCTAACACAACTGTGACTGCCGGATCAGGAAGCACTGGTATTCTGTAGGCCCCTCCGGAATCCCAGGGAGGCATGTGTTGCTTAATCTAAGCAGTCCTCAAGGGGTGGGCCTGCACAAGCATCATCAGAAAACCAGGGAACTTCTTAGAAGTTATATTCCCGGGTCCCACTGGCAGCCTCCTGGGCCAGAACCTCGGAGAGGGGACGAGCAATCTGTGTTTTGTCAAACCCTTCAGATGCTCCTGATGCGCGCTAACGTCTGACAGCTCTGGTCTAAAGCAGTTGCTGCATTTCTGTTCCCTCTGCCAACTGCTGGATTAGGCTGGGTCACTGTGTGACCAATGAGCCTGGAAGAAGTCTCTAGGGAAGCTTCCAGAATGCTTTACTTGCTCATGTACAGAGAGGAGTGAGAGGAAACAAACCACCCCTTCTATTTTTGGATCAGATACTGCTGTCTCTTCACATGATGCCCAGAAGTGTAGCAGCAATCCTGTAACCAGTAGGTGATAATCCCAAATTCCACACCAGTAAGCCAAGCATGAGCGTGGGGGAAAAACTGAAGAGCCTGGCTCCTTGGGGACCTTGAGGACCAGCTCAATGAACCCCAGAAATACCCACATTCCAGAGTCCTTGTTAAGTAATATATTTTTAAAAACTCTGTATGTGTAAAATACTTTTAGTTGGCCTTCTGTTAGCTTGCAATCCTGACTGGAATAGCTTTCTTTTTTTGAGGTAAGCCCCAAAATAGTATAAACAATATAATGTCACTTTTATATAATCTTGTATGTATTACAGATAATTATATAATAATGCCATAATGTCTTTTTATAGTCTACATTTATATTTATTGTTTTTATTTATAATAAATTCTTATAAAATAAAATTCATTATGATATTCTGTATTTTAATTTGAAGCATTTTTGAAAGGAATTTATGACTTTACTAAGTGAAAGTACAGAAACCATTTAGAATGGCATTACTGAATTATATTCTGGTTTTGGTTCTACTAACTAGTTTGTGGGAAAAGTAACCAAGTAGATTTAGGCCTTGATTTTCTAGCCGACAGAAGGAAAGAGATTAAATCATTGGCACAATCTTGTCTATAAAGAATTACACTCCGCATTTACTCTTTCAGGGGTCCTGAAAGGCCTATGTAACAGAAGTTCCTCTTCCATTAAAGATCTCATCAATACAGATTTTTATGGCGACAAGACTTAAGCTCTGCAGTTCCTCAACTGGTTATTGTACACAGGAATACTTCCAGAAGAGGATGACTAATTAGAGCCGCCAAGCTGAAAGGCTGCAAGCTTGGTGCTTAGGGTTTGTTCCTGCCAACTCACAATTATTTAGACTAGGAGAAGCATGGTATTCTGTGGGTAAACACTCTTAATCCTAGGCCTCAAATTCACTTGCTGACTTAACTGCCCTCCCATGCAAAAGCACAAAGCCAAAGCCAAGAAACACAAGCCAAAGCACAGAAGGCCAGACAACTGACTGGTATTTCTACCTTCTACTGGACTCCCACTAGATTCATGCATAACAAAGAGGCAGAGGTGGGTTACAGAGCAGCAGAAGTTCACCAAGGGCAATGACTTAAAAAAACCTTTAGCCACAGAGAATTAAAAGCGACTTACAGTAATGATTTGATTGAAAAAGAAAAGGTGTCCTCATACTCTCACTTCAACTGGTGTTGAAGGAACAGGGAAACCCCTATCTGATGAACTAACACATACAGAGCATTTTTAATGTAATATATTTTAAGGCAACTTTACTTAAAGCATTAGGTATTTAAAAGCTTTATAATGGACAAAGAAGATAGCAACAACTTCCTTGAATCAGAGAGCCTCTCCCAGAAGGGAAATGCTGCAGCATTATTACTAAAACAAGGGCCACCGTACACCTAGTAACATCTGTGCCAACGTAACCACAAGAGGCGGACAATGAGATCTCAAGACAATATAAAGCTTTTCTCCGTAAATGAACCAGAAATATCAACACAGGTGAACACTTTTACAATAAACTGACAATTTAACCAGGCTCGTTTATTATCACCAAACTTCATTCCCTTCATTATTATAATACTAAAACCAATGCCCAAGCTGCAGAACTCTGAGGCAAAAGACCAGGTGCACAACTGACATGCAGTGAGTTTATATTTTCTTGTGCCAGGATTCTCCTCAAAAAAAGGATCTGAAGGGGCGCCTGGGTGGCTCAGTGGGTTAAAGCCTTTGCCTTCGGCTCAGGTCATGATCTCAGGGTCCTGGGATCAAGCCCCGCATCGAGCTCTCTGCTCAGCAGGGAGCCTGCTTCCTCCTCTCTCTCTGCCTGCCTCTCTGCCTACCTCTCTGCCTAACAAATAAATAAATAAAATCTTTAAAAAAAAAAAAAAAAAAGGATCTGAAGTTGAAATGGGGTGAATGGGCAGGACAGACTACATGAATGGATGGGGAAGAGGTGCCAAGGATACACAGTATCTCCACCCCTACTGACCTGCTTAGTTGCTGGATTTTGTGATACGCTTTAATTTAGAGATCAGTTTAAGTATTAGTTTAAGTGGGATAACTGGTCTGTTTACAACGGTAAGAGGGGAATTCTAAAAGAATACCTACTTTACAATAGAACAAGAGAGCCTAAAGAGTTCACTAGCAGGTCAACAGTGCAGGTGGGTTACCTGCCTATGAGTTCTTTAGCTGAAGAGTAACTAGCAAAGAAAGGAAAATAGCAATGCCACTTCTAGAAATATATTCTAGGAAAAAAATTAGGAACATGCAAGAAAATTTAGCTCAGGGATATTCACTGTAGGACTCTATAAAAACAGAAGGCTGATCAAACAAATCATGTTGCAGGTGTCCAGTGGAATACCATTAAAGTAATTTTAAATAGTGACACACATAAGTATTTAAAGACACGTTAAGATGTCAGCTATACACTGAAAGCTACGAAGCAATATGAACTACATGATCCCATTTTTGTGTTAAAATGTCAGAATACAGTTAGAGACCGGTATACCTATATTATACATATGCGCAGAAAGAATTCCGGAAGTACATAAAACCAACTATGGTGAGATCATGGGTCCTTCCACATTTCCTGTTTTTATTTAGCTCAAATCCCTAATTTTATTTTTCTATGATAAGCATATGCTGATTTTATAATGAAAAAAAATTGCCAAAATATTTAATGGACAGATACAAATATTTACACCTATTCATTGTAGAGCATTTACTATCAAAGGAAAAGAAAGATTTGCTTTAATAGATGTTATTATATGGAACTGTTATTGTGATGTTGGTTTTTTAAAGATTTTATTTATTTATTTGAAAGAGAGACACAGAGTGAGAGGAGGGTTTAGGGGCAGAGGGAGAGGGAGAAGCAGACTTCCCACTGGGCAGGGAGCTGGACATGAGGCTCAATCCCAGGATGTGAGATCACAACCTGAGCCAAAGTCAGATGATTTGACCGACTAAACCACCCAGGCAACCCGGAACTGTTGTTTTTAACAGTACTAGAAGCAATGGGATTTTGCCTTCAGCAAAACTCTCTTAAGTACAGAAACTACTGACATGGGAGATCAAGAGACATACTTACGGCTGAGTGAAGTCACGAGTGATGAAGTCAGAACTCTTGAACAACAGAAAGATGTCGCTGAGGGTTTTACATTTCAGAGAACTGTTCATTGCTATCCAGTATGCATCCTAAATAATAATGATAAAGCACACTCAACTTAGCATATATTCCATGTCAGTTGCTATGAATGAGGTCAGGCCAATATACAAAACTGATAATGCTTATTACATTTAAAGAAAAAATTCAGGTGAGACATTTTAACTATACTGTCCAGTGTTAAATCATACTTCTTAATGGCCAAGAGCAGGGCTACTGCATGCTACATGCGGGGTTAGGAACACTGAGTTGGTAAGGTCCTTACCTTCCCACTCAGGCCCAAGCACTTCCCTGCGTTTGTCTTACTGATGATGAAAGAGGGGGGAAGAAGTATCAGAAGTGCTGATACTTCAGCTAAAAGATCAAAGTGTAAAGAAAGAGTCTGACTGGCTACTCTCTAAGAAAAAGGAGATCCCTTCTTGCTTCTGGGCAGTGAGAGCTGGGACACCTGAAGTACGAGGACTAACGCAGTTCAGACCCCTGTTTACCAAGTCAGGGAGAGAGGAGATGAGATACTCTGCACCATCACAGCTTTCAATGGTGAATGTCTCATACATATGAACCAAAAAAAGTAAGAATAGCAGGCATAAGGCTTAGCAAAACATTCCTAAAAATGACAGAATTAAGTCATTTATTAAACATACTTCTCCCATAGATCAGACACAGGGCAGTATCTAATTTCGAGAAAACTGCAAAAAAAATATCTAATTATCCACACATGAAAGACAGCAGTGGCACATAGTAGGCACACAAAAAATAAAATATAAATGAATAAATGAACAACTTCAAACTACAAATAATCTGTCATTCTTAAGTGGAAACCCTCAGCCCAGTTCAGCAGTAAGAAATGATTCAAGTTACTGCTCATATAAAACTAAAAATGAGATTGAATAACTTCTTTATAATAAACTCTTTATAATTTCTCCCAGTGAAAAAGATGATGAACTTCTGGTTGAGAATAAAACACTGACCAGAGATTTAATTCCACTGAAATAATGGCAGATGCACAGGAAACCATGAACTCCAGGGAAAACAGAAGGGTGAACAAGAACACGAAATCATCCTATAAAGATGCGCAGAGAACAAGAACACTGAATGATCCTACCTATCAGATGTGCACAGAGTTTGCGTTACCAGAACATCAGAGACACTGCGTACCAGAACATCAGAGTCACTAATCAATACATGACAGTACTCAGCTGAGGAGAGTGGAATATAAAGTAGCAAGAATGGGAGAAGAGAGAGCAGAACCTTCTCGTTCCTGAGTGGGCAGCAATAATGAATACTGACAGCTAAAATAGTAAAGGAAAACAACAAAAGAAAGCATTCAAATACTGACAGCCATTGCCTCTGAGGAATAAGAAATGGCAAAGTGAAAGAAGTGTCAGGATCTGCTGGTTTGGGGAGCAAGAGTCCAGATCTTTTAAAAATTTAAGTGATGTACATGCATAACTAATTTTAACCAGTAAAAATAAAGGCTAGATTAGGTACAATTTGTCATTCATTTTAGAATAAGAAAAGAAAGGCACACGGGATGATTTTTGAAAATGCAGGTAAATCTTTGAGTCTTTAAATGAACTTTGCCGCCGTAGTTGTTTTCTACTGGTTTAGAAAAAAGACCAAATTTTTCCACAGACCTTGACGTAAAAACAACTTGTCAATGCATGTCATAACGATAAAATACAATTTAAGAAAATGTCAGCTGAATTCTCTAAGGCCCTATGTCTAGGTCCTGTGACTTTTTAATTTTCATTATTTTTCAACAGAGAAAAATTTCTCTGTTACACTGGATAGCTAAAGTTTTGAAAGGGAAAGAGAATGACCTTCCTCGGGTTCTAGTATGATCAGCAACATAAGAGGTTGCAACTGTCTTCTGGCAAACTATATAGTATTTTACAGACTCAGGAACGTGGAAAATCAGGAAAGTAAGAGGGGAAAAATAAAAATAAATACCACAGTGTTTTCCCTAGAATTAGAAATAAAATTAGACCCTCTGTGGGAATATAAAAAGAAATGAATAGCAAAACAAAGAATATTCAAACAGCTGAAAGATTTACTGATGTGTTCCTACCCTTGGGGCACTCCAGTTAAGCTTAGGAAATACACTGCCCCCCAGGGAATTGATAGCTTCTTGAACTTTCGTGGTAAACTCGGGAAATTCCGGTGCCTACAGAGAGAAAGGAGAAATCATTTGGGCAGGTTGATAACAGCACAATAAATACAGAATACAAGATCAAAATCTCAAGGTTAAACAATTAGGCATGTTAAAAATAAGTTAGAATACAAACTACTATCAGAATTTCTCAACTGAGCTAAATAAAATCAATGATCAAATATTTACCAGAAAAGCAAAAAAAAAAAAAAGAGTGCCCAAATGGTACTTTCCAAAAAACAATCAAAACCCAGGAAGCTTAAAAGACAGATGTCACGAGGCACCTGGGAATGTGAGGAAGGACTGAATGGTTCTCTTAACATCTACAGAATTAACAGTTATTAAGTGGAGAGACAGATGGAATGTCACCTGTACCAATACTCCAACACTCTGAAATAACACCTCACATTTAAAGGGCCAGAAACCTTTCCATCTAGAGGAAAAGATTCGGGGCGCCTGGGTGGCTCAGTGGTTAAGCCGCTGCCTTCGGCTTGGGTCATGATCTCAGGGTCCTGGGATCGAGTCCCGCTTCGGGCTCTCTGCTCAGCGGGGAGCCTGCTTCCTCCTCTCTCTCTCTCTCTCTCTCTGCCTGCCTCTCTGCCTACTTGTCATTTCTCTCTGTCAAATAAATAAATAAATAAATAAAGGAAAAGATTCTTGGGCATATCCCCAAAAGCCTTCATGAGAATGAGAAATAAATGATATGCTTAACTGTATTTAAACGCTGCTATTTCCAGACAAGTTTTAATATAAACAAAACTCAAAAATAGGACTGTAGTGCAGTTAAAATGTTCTTTCCTTTTTGGTTGATTTTAAAATGCAGTTTATATAAGCAAGTAACCAAAACGTCCTGAGTGTCATTTCAACCAGGAAATCAAGAGAAACAGTATGAAGAAACACTCTTCTGTGAGTCTTATACAAAGGGGACTATGAGACACGGAAGTGGGGTCTGCAGGGCACAGAATACAAAAACATTAACAGGTTTGCCAGCCACATTATCCCTTTATATCTGCCGCCCCCTACTGGGCAACTGCATGTTCTGAAAAAGTCCAGTAATGAGTTCTGTAGAAGAACTTAATTAATACACACTGCTTCTGTTAACCCCCATGATCTAATCCAGCTACGACAGAAAGAAAACTGTGTTAAGAGTCTAGGAAACATAGCAAAAAATGTCAGTTTAAAATAATAGGTGATCCATCCCTCAAACTAGAAACCAGCTTTAAGCAGTAGGCTAGTGAGTAAAGGGAGAGATCACAGCCAACTGGATCCCCTTCCTCTCTCCTACAAATGTCTCTTCTCTCCAGACAGTCTGGCAGCATCTTTAGTATCTGCAACCGTGTCATCTTCCTTGTGACATCTTTAGCTTAGACACAGGAAATCAAACAGCTGCCATTCAGAGAGGCTTTCAAAATGAGTACATCCTGAGTCTTTTATCTACCATTTGCCTCTCCCCATGAGAAGGAATTACCATGTATGTTGAGCTAATAATTTCCTTACGACTGGCTGAAGTTGCTGATGTGGCTCAGTTACTAGGGTTCTATCCATAAAAACACATATCTAAAATCTGCATTAGCGGGGCGCCTGGGTGGCTCAGTGGGTTAAGCCTCTGTCTTCGGCTCAGGTCATGATCCCAGTGCCCTGGGATCAAGCCCTATATTGGGCTCCTTGCTCAGCAGGAAGCTTGCTTTTCCCTCTCCCACTCCCCCTACTTGTATTCCCTCTCTCACTGTGTCTCTCTCTGTCAAATAAATAAATAAAATCTTAAAAAATAATAAAATAAAATCTGCATTAGCAACATTTTCAATGAATAGTGTAGTTATACAAATTTTACAACATGAAGGATTCAACTTTCAAAGACAAAACAATTTTCCTAACCCATAAAATTTCCCATTGCTTTATATTTTATGTATTATGAGAGGTGACAGATTCCCTCAAATCCTCAAATTACTCAACTTCAGGAAATCCTGCTATAAGGATCCTAAAACAAACTTAAATTATAAAGTTACATATTATGGAGAAAAAACGTGTGCTTCAGTGGAAGACCTATGTATTATCTTCCTACAGCACACCCTCTGGATGATTGGATTCTAGCTAGGTCTATGAGCTGTTTTACAACTTGACACCTTCATTAAGTGATAACAATGAAAAGTATTTCTTTTTCTTTTTTTTTTTTTTTAAAGATTTTATTTATTCATTTGACAGAGAGAGATCACAAGTAGGCAGAGAGGCAGGCAGAGAGAGGAGGAAGCAGGCTCCCTGCCGAGCAGAGAGCCCGATGCGGGACTCGATCCCAGGACTCTGAGATCATGACCTGAGCCGAAGGCAGCGGCTTAACCCACTGAGCCACCCAGGCGCCCGAAAAGTATTTCTATGGACATAAAAATTCTACCCTGCTTGATAGAGAGCCAAGTGTCTCCCCCAACTCCCCAACCCTTGGGAGGCAAAACCAATTCTGCCTCATTTACATATTCATTTCAATATTTCTGATCTATAAATGTGTCTGTCCATTGCACTCCCTTTGGAGAAGGGTTTTTAAGGTTCCATCTGTTTAGATCCCCCATGAGTTAAATAAAAACTTCAACATGTGTTAAAGATTTTTATATTAGTATGGGAGTCATGAGTCTAGCTCTTTGAAAATTATCTTTCAACAGATTTAACTGATAGAATTCTTTTAAGCTCATAGCTCAAAGAGTTGATTTTAAATATGCTATACACCTCAGTTTTCCAGGAAAAGGTTCCTGCTGTGATTGACAAAAATCCACATTTTTCATTGTATCTGGGGACTCTCTGTAATCCAAACTCCATCTTTCCAACTATACCTACCACACCCATTCAGAAAGGGTATTTCTTCTTCTTTTTTTTAATCACGAAATTTTTAAAATATCTCATATATATAAATATATAAAAATATAAAAATACACACACACACACACATATATATATATACATATATATATATACACATACATCTGTGTTCATGGGTTCATACATTCAACAATTTGGTATACTTAACCCAGACCTTTAAATTTCTTAAGGGGACAAGGTTACAATGCAAATGAAGCTCCTAGGGCGCCTGGGTGGCTCAGTTGGTTAGGGGACTGCCTTCAGCTCGGGTCATGATCCTGGAGTCCCACGATCAAGTCCCACATCAGGCTTCCTGCTTCTCCCTCTGACCCTCCCCCTTCTCATGCTCACTCTCTGCTTGCTCTCTCTCTCTCTTATTCTCTCCTCTCAAATAAATAAAATCTTTAAAAAACAAACAAACAAAAACAAATGAAGCTCCTTACTTGCTCACTCTCCTCCCTAATCTTCACCCTTCTCCTCCCCACAGGCAACCAGCATTACAGACTTGGACATATTCTTCTAGAGTCATGATTTATACTGAATGATAATATGTGCCTCTCCATAAATTTAAAAAATTTAATACAACTGCTGTCATTGATACGTATACTTTTAGCAAACTGCTCTTGTTTTGAGATTTACCCACCTCAACGGAGTTTTCCCATTTTTTTAAATGTATTTTTATTTATTTATTTATCTTTTTTTTTTTTTTAAAGATTTTATTTATTTATTTGACAGAGAGAAATGACAAGTAGGCAGAGAGGCAGGCAGAGAGAGAGAGAGAGGAGGAAGCAGGCTCCCTGCTGAGCAGAGAGCCTGATGCGGGGCTCAATCCCAGGACCCTGAGATCATGACCTGAGCCGAAGGCAGCGGCTTAACCACTGAGCCACCCAGGCGCCCTTATTTATTTATTTATTTGACAGACAGAGATCACAAGTAGGTAGAGAGGCAGGCACAGAGAGGGAAGCAGGCTCCCTGCTGAGCAGAGAGCCCGATGCGGGGCTCAATCCCAGGACCCTGAGACCATGACCTGAGCCAAAGGCAGAGGCTTAACCCACTGAGCCACCCAGGGGCCCCAGTTTTCCCATTTTTAATTCAGTGTTTCTGTATCTAGATTAACGGACTCTTACCATTTATCAATACCTTATATTTTCCTCCTTGGGTCCTGGCCCTGATTCCCTCTACTAAGAATGTTCTGCCGTGAATATTCTCCCGCTCAACAATAGCTAGTTCCACCCAGCAAAACCCAAATCATTTAGTAACTTTTTATTTTGAAGTAATTTCAGAAAGCATTAAAAGAAGAGTAGCAAGAATTTCCATATACACTTCAGCCAGTCTTTTACTCTGTTTGTTTTATCGTTCCCCATCCAAACCTCTCTCTCTTACAGGTCTATGCAGATGTGTGCATTTACTTATATATACACACATATAAATAACAAAATTTCTTCTTATATTCTTTAAGTAAGTACAAGTCATCCTGCCCTTTTACCACCAAATACTTTAGTATGTTTCCTAAAAGAGCAGGAATATTCTTTCACAGAACCTAGCAAAATGATCAAAATCAGGGAGCTAACACTGATAGAATACCATTATCTTATTTACAGATCTTATTCAAAATGTGCCCATTTTCCCAATACTGTCCCTTATAGCAAAAGAAAAAATTTCCTTTTTTTTTTTTTAAAGATTTTTATTAATTTATTTGACAGGGAGAGAGAGGTCACAAGTAGGCAGAGAGAAAGGCAGAGAGAGAGGGGGAAGCAGGCTCCCCACTGAGCAGAGAGCCCAATGCGGGGCTTGATCCCAGGACCCTGAGATCATGACCTGAGCCAAAGACAGAGGCTTAACCCACTGAGCCACCCAGGCACCCCAAGAAAACATTTCTTTCTGACCAAGGACCCACTCCAGAATCACACCACTGCATTTAGCTGTCATGTCTTCTCAATCTTTAATCTGTAATAGTCCTTCTTTCAGTTGTCCTTTATCTTTCAGGACCCTGATATTTCTGAAGAGTACTGGCAATTATTCTATATAATTTCCAAAGAGCTGCGTTTGCGGGAGGTTTCCTCGTGATTTAATTTAGGTTATCCACATTTGGCAGGTGGTGTGTCCTTCTTAGTGCATCATATCAAGAGGTACACAATGCAGGTCTGCGCCATCACTGACAAGGTTAACTATGATCATTCAGCTACCAGGTCTGCCCACTATAAAGTCACTATTTTCCTCTTTATAATTAACAAGTAATTTTGGTGGAAATATCTTGAGAGTATTAAAGTATCCTCTTGCTCATCTAATATTCACCCTCTAGTTTTAACATCTACTCCATCAAGTATTACTGTGAAGATTGCCAAATGATGGTTTCTGATTCTGTAATTCCTTCTGCATTTGTGAGCTGGTGCCTTTTCTACTATAAAGAGCTTTCCCTTCTGCTCCCATTTATTTAATACAATCATTTAATTGTCAGTATGGGATCACAAATCACCGATCTTAGCAAATGGTTATACTCCACTAATATCCCTGTTCTGACAATTGGCTATTTGGCTAAGAGAACCCCATTCAAGCTGACATGTCTGCCTTATTCTTACTTTCTGACACAGTCACAAGTTCATCTTCTCTCTCCTACCCTCAGTCTAAACTTTCTCCAAAGCACTTCGACTCATTTCAGTGGAGAGGGTATCTGGAAACCAAGATCAGGGCACTAGGTATGCTCACCATACCTGCCACCATGATGTCACCACATCACTGCTTCCAGTCCTTAGTGAATAGAGTTTGGTACATATACACATGTAAATTATTAATTTCCCTATCTAGCCATCTATTAGAAAGCATGAGCTGGGGGCACCTGGGTGGCTCAGCAGGTTTAGCCTCTGCCTTTGGCTCAAGTTATGATCTCAGGGTTCTGGGATCAAGCCCCACATTGAGCCCCGCATCACGCTCTCTGCTCAGCGGGGAGCCTACTTCCTCCTCTCTCTCTGCCTGCCTCTCTGCCTGCTTGTGATCTCTATCTGTCAAATAAATAAATAAAATCTTTTTTTTTTTTTAAAGATTTTATTTATTTATTTGTCAGAGAGAGAGAGAGCGAGCACAGGCAGACAGAGTGGCAGGCAGAGTCAGAGGGAGAAGCAGGCTCCCTGCGGAGCAAGGAGCCTGATGCGGGACTCGATCCCAGGACGCTGGGATCATGACCTCAGCCGAAGGCAGCTGCTCAACCAACTGAGCCACACAGGAGTCCCAATAAATAAAATCTTTTAAAAAAAAAAAAAAAAGAAAGAAAGCATGAGCTGGCACTGACACTCCTCACCACTTTTAGGGTCTAGTTCAAATACTATGTTTCCCTTTCCCCATTTCTAGATGACCTCAGTTCCAATTGTTACCCTCTGTGTTCCGACAGCACTTCACCATCTACCCCCAAACTGAGGCATCTTTCCCTGCAGGTTTATAAACTCACTACTGGCAGGAATCAAACCAAATTCATCTTTGTTCAGAACCCACTACAGTGCCCTAAATACAAGAGATCACAAATATGCATGTTTAACTGAACAGGATTTTCAGACACGCAGAGCAACTGTAAAATAAGGCACTGAAACTTTCTCTTTCTGCATATGTTGGCATGCTTTTCATACCTAAGAAAATATACTGGTTTAGGCATCTCCACTTACTTTTCTTGTACTGTGGATACCAGTTCTCTTCCATTAAAATAAATAGAAGTATCTTATTTAGTGCTATATTAGACTATAACTTTCCCTAAAACTAGTTTCCCTTGTGCTTGGTACATATATCTGCAGGAAATTATATAAAAACTTTTCTCTTTTATCTCAAGTTATAATAAGTTTCATTTATCTACTATATTTTTAGAAATACATGTTTTACCATACTCATTCCTTTAAAAAGTATTTCTATTAAAAATATATTTCAAGTTGAATTAGACAACAGCATTCTTAGCATCAAAGACCATAATATACTCAATCAACTTCTACATTTTTATGATATTGGTTAAAGCCACACACTTCTTTGCTCTCCTTTGAAAGAAACTGTAATTTTTATGCCATTTAAATATACTTAAATAAGTGACTATAGATTTTACTTTAATTCAGGTTCCACAGATCTGGGAACCTCAAAACTCAATGTTAGGTTTAATTACTTCTTTCAGAGCTCAACAGAAACAAGTCAAGGCACCAACTACGCACTTAAAATACTTCCTTTGAAATCAAAGGGAAAGAAGGGCAGGCCATATTTGCCTATAAACAATGATTCAAGTTACTTTTCAAAGTAATCTATCAAAACCAACAGAGAAACATACATCTGAAATAGTGAGTAAAAGAGATTGAGAGAGATGTGAACTGAAACCCTGAAGCATCCTAAGCAATAGTGTGAGGCTGTCCCCACACTGGCATGGCTCTGCTCTTACCGTAAGCGTAGCGGTGTTCTCGTCATCCGACCACTGCACGAAGAGGACAGAAACAAAATATTAAATGTGGTTAGTATACTGGGCTTCCAAAAAGCAATGCTCCATCTAAAACAGATACATAAATACAAGAACACCTCTTTCTGAAGACAAACTACATGTCAAAGTGAGGTTTTTGTATAATTTCTCCCTTTACTAAATGTATGCTAAGATGTAAATATCAGAACCATACCAGGGCTCATTTAAATTACAAGAGTCTATAGAACGGATTTTATTTTTTGAACAAACCTGTATTTCTTCTGCCTCATCATCACTTTCTGGTTGAGAATGTGTTGGTGGATCTTCCCTACAAGAACATAAAACAAAAATTAAGCAAGAAAAATGCTTCGGTACCATGTGTAGTCATCATTTCATAAGGGGAAAAAACATAAAGAAAGATAGCCTCAGAATTAGAGGATGTTAGGAAAATTTCATTTTTTAGGGGCACCTGGGTGGCTCAGTCGGTCAAGTGTCTGCCTTTAGCTCAGTCATGATCTTGGGGTCCTGGGATCAAGCCCGGTATCAGGCTCCTGGGACAGAGTCCCACGCCAGGCTCCCTGCTCAGCGGGAAGGCTGCTTCTCCCTCTCCCTCTGCCCCTTCACCCCACTCATGCTCTGTCTCTCTCTCTCTCAAATAAATAAACACAATCTTAAAAAAAAAAAAGTTCATTTTTTGAGACAGAAACTAATAAAAGCTGATATAAAATTAAAGAGTACGCTTCCGATAAGAGAAGAAACACTTTTTGCCCTCTTCTCAGAAATCACTAGAACCAAGGAAGAGAAAACCTTAAACTTCGGCTCTGAGGACACGAGCAGTCATCTACAACTCTGAATCCCGACATATGAGGAAGTGCCACCACAGACAAGGAAGATCAAGTGAGATGAAGGAGCCAAAAGGAATCATCCAGAGAGCTGTTCTACTAAAGAGCTGGAATACCCCCAGGTAGCAAAATCAGGAATCTTTCGCTTATATTGTGATAACGCAGTGTGTGGGCTGGTGTCAACAATTACCCTGGATCAGGACAGGCACAACAGAAAGGTGTGGGGGAGACAGAGAGAGAAAGACTCAGACATGCTATCTTTGAAGAAGCCTGTGAGCAAAGCACATGTTGGAAAGGACCAACGAACAGCCAATCTTCATTGCCTAGGGAGGAAGCAAAGGCTGAAAACAGAGTATTTCCTCTCTAAACAATAAACCACAAATAATTGGCCCGTAAAGAACTCACGACATCAATGAAAACAATAATAATCAGAACAGGAACCAGCACAGGTTCTATACCAAGAAACTTCAAAGAGGGAAAAGGAGGGTTCTGGATGACCATGGGCAGTTCTCTATCCTATGCCCCCTCTTGAAACTCCACTAAAATGGGTAGGGAAAATCCTAAGGGGAAAAAAAGGACCAAAAAGGAGACAACTGCAGAAAAGAGACAGCAAAAAAAGTTTAGGAAACAGAAAGCCAATGAGGAGGATAACCCAGTGAGCAACAGGCAGGAGATACCACAAATGATGGAGACGAAGCTCTGGGCTACCAACAGGTGACCTGTGCCCACAGTAGAGGCAGTCCGCACACAGCCCTCCTCACCTTGCATACCCTAACAACTAATCCTTCTCCATGAGCCAAAGAGGCTAAGGACTCAGGTCCATAATGCCCCAGAAGAAAATGAGGGTGAAATGCTATATAGTATGATGAGAAGCCATGTGAAAGTCACACTGACAGAGGTCACCAGTCCCCTTCCTCCCACCCTGCTCCCAGAACACACACAGATTACAAGACTTTTCTCTGTAGAAACTAAACCACTTCAGAGGACAGACCTACAGATAAGAGTCATCTGGAAAACTACTATCAGTACCTGCTGATTGCTGGCAATCTTAGTCAGCAAGCCTCACCTGGGTACAGAGTGAATGAGTATGAGTTTGAGGTGTATGTCCAACAGGAATCAAGGCCTAGAATCATACAAAACTAAAGAAAGGATCCAAGATGAAAAATAGTATTTTTAAAAGGAGAGAGAAAAGGTAATATATAAGAAACAGACATTAAAGGGACCAGGTGAAAAGTATTTTTAAAAATCATTAATAAAAAGATAAAAGAAGACATTGCATCCATGAGAGAAAAACAGGAAGCTGTAAGAAAGGAACAAAGGAGAGGTGCCTAGGTGGCTTAGTCAGTTAAGCATCTGACTTTTTTTTTTTTTTTTAAGATTTCATTTATTCATGAGAGACAGAGAGAGAAAGGCAGAGACTTAACCATCTGAGCTACAAAGGCACCCTAAGTATCTGACTCTTGATCTCAGCTGAGGTTTCGATCTCAGGGCCATGAGTTCAAGTCCCACCTTGGGCTGCCTGCTGGGCAGAGAATCTACTTTAAAAAATAAATAAATATTTTTTTTTTTTCAAATAAAGGGAAAAAAGGAACAGAGGACAGTATTAAACCTGAAGAAATGAAAACATGGCAGCTGCTATTTAAAAATTCAATAGAGGAGACCTGGGGGGGCTCGGTAGGTTAAGAATCTGACTTGGGCTCAGGTCATGATCCCAGGGTCCTGGGATCAAGCCCCATGTCAGGCTCCCTGCTTAGTGGGGAGCCTGCTTCTTCCTCTCCCATTCCCCCTGCTTGTGCTCACTTGTGCTCTGTCAATAAATTTTTTCTTAAAAATAAAAAAATTTGGGGGGGCACCTGGGTGGCTCAGTGCGTTA
Source organism: Mustela nivalis (assembly GCF_964662115.1). Classification (NCBI taxonomy): domain Eukaryota; kingdom Metazoa; phylum Chordata; class Mammalia; order Carnivora; family Mustelidae; genus Mustela; species Mustela nivalis. The sequence continues at coordinate 121,531,391 of NC_139026.1, read as the reverse complement.
AGCCGCTGTCTTCGGCTCAGGTCATGATCTCAGGGTCCTGGGATCGAGTCCCACATCAGGCTCTCTGCTCAGCAGGGAGCCTGCTTCCTCCTCTCTCTCTGCCTGCCTCTCGGTCTACTTGTGATCTCTTTCTGTCAAATAAATAAATAAAATCTTTTAAAAAAATAAATTTTTTAAATTTAATAAAATGGGGGCGTCTGTGTAGCTTAGTCAGTTAAGCATCTGTCTTCAGCTCAGGGTCCTGTGATTGAGCCCTGCATCAAGCTCCCTGCTCGGCGAGGAGCCTGCTTCTCTCTCTCCCTCTGCCTGCTGCTCTCCTTGCTTGTGCGCTCTCTCTCTCTCTCTGTCAGAAAAATACTATCTTAAAAAAAAAAAAAAATTCAACAGAATGAATGGCAAAATGAAGGAAATTTCCCAGAAAGAACCAAGAAGACAGATAACAGAGAAAGAATGATACAATTCAGAGATTCCAACAAGCTTCAGTATCTAAATAATAGGAGTTCGAGAAAAAGAAACCAGAAAATATGAGAAAATTGCCAAAGATAGAGTATTTTTTAAATGTTCCCAAACTGAAAAATACATCTCTAGAAGGGAAGAGCTCACCAAGTACACAGCACAGTGAATGCGGGGTGGAGGAAGACTCAGGCGACTTGCAAAGGCTACCACAATAATTCTTCCCATCTAGTCTGACACACTCCTCTATGGGGTGACTTTGCCACTCTTCCCATCAAAAAGTGGCATTTATGTCTCCCACTCCTTTCATTTAAACTGGCTTCAAGACTCACTGTGACCAACAAAATGTAGCCAACTGACACTATGTAATTCTAGGTGTCAGAAGCCTTTACAGCCTCTGCTCTCCTGTTTGGAATGCTTCCACCAACTATGTGAAGATGCTAGGGTAGTCTTCTGAGATGAGAGACCACATGGAAAGAGAGGCCCAGCATCAATGGCCAGACATAGGAATGAGGCCACCCTAAAAGCACCCAAGTATTCAGCAGAACCACCAAATGACAACAACATGATCTTAGCAAGACCAAGAGAAGACTCACCCGGTGTCAAGAAGTGTAGGGGTTCTGAGATTTCACCCTACTTGCAAGCTAACAGGCTAGCTCATCACAGTTTCTTGGACTCTGGCAGAAGACCTAAGATGCCTAGGTCAGAAACAAAGGACTCTCTGACCTACAGCACAGCATCAAGCATGAGCTTCATCTATCCATCAGATTCTACTGGCCCCTCTGTCCCAGGGGAGGTCAAAGAGTGGCCCAGGTTTGCCTCACAACTGAGGAACCTTGAATTTAGGGAACCTCATCTTTTATAATGGGCTGCAGGTGAACCTGTTCGGTCTGGGACCCAAGGGCAGACACTTGTCTTTACCTGTACTAGACAGTAAATAAACCTGTTCTCTGCTAGGGAGGGAGCCACTACCTCTACCTTCCAATCTGTTTGCTATATAAACATCCTAGAAAGGATAGTCAAGAACAAAAGCTTTAGTGCCTCTGCGTGCAAGACAAGCAATAACTGAGATGCGAGAATTGTCTCTCAACACCCACCTGAGCAATCACGGACAAACAAAATGTTTATTGTTCTAAGTCAGCATGTTTGGGCCATCCAGAGGACTATCACGAAATATAAGAACATGAAAGAGGAATTCTTAAAAACATTCATAAAGAAAACTGGGTCACAATAAAGGAAGACAAATCAAAGTGACGAAGGACCTCACAGCATTCTAGAAGACAGTAGACCATACCTTCAAAATCACAAGGTAAATTTTCTGCCTAGAATCCCATACTAAGCCAATTCATGCTCCCACCCCACTGCCCGGAAAATCTATAGTAGAATAAAAAATTTTTTCAGGTATGGAAAGACTCAAAAGTGTTTCCTCCTATGCACTGCAGAGCATGAGAGTCAATAAAACAAGTAACTCAAGAGACCCAAAAATGTGATATCCAAGGGAGAGAAAATCCAACACAAAATAGTAAAGTATCAGGATGACAACTGTATACCAGACCTGAAGAGCTACCAGGCGGAACAGGACGACGGGGGATTGCTAAAGCGAAATATCCAGGAAAGGAAAATGGAAGTGATCTATTTGGAAGTGTCCATGAGTATTTAGAGAAATAGCTAACAGGCTATGACCTGTCTCCTGAACAGTTACTAGGTATTAGTGAGAGACACATGGAAAACAAAGCACATTTAAAGAGCATGGTTATTAGGAAAGAAAAGGTAATCACAGTACAGTGTGGCTCAGCAGCCACAATAATGTGGTATATTGTAAATAATGACTCTCACTTAACCAAAAACTGTAATGAACGTAGAGAAGGCACAATAAAACTAAATCTTCAAACACTGTAATACAAAGTCAAGAAATAATATCTAAGGTGGATCTAATATCAAGAAATAGTGAAGTATATTGCTAATAAATGCAAAGCTACCAACAGTGGTTCCCTTCGAATTTGTTGAGGGTATATTACATGGTAAACGATACAGTAGCAATCACTGGAAAGACATACCCTCCTTTATAAATCAAGAAATTGACACACTGGCTTGTCAATCATTCAATCAATCTGGTTTAACATGTATCAATCAGTTCCATAGATTTTCTTTTTTTAAAGTAATCTCTGCACCCAATGTGAAGCCTGAACTCACAACCCCAAGATCAAGAGTCGCATGCTCTACTGGCTGACCCAGCCAGGCACCCCAGTTCCTAAACTTTTACCAACCCTTCACAATCCTAAAGAACTGACTTGCCAGATCCATGAAGCTAAGAACCAGATGCTATAGTAGAGTGATAATGCTAACACACTGTCACTAGTGAAGCCCGGCCCAGGGAACCAGACTTTCTCTTACCTCTTTTTAAATACCACACATTTTTAAATACATTATCTTTAATAAGGTTTATTTAACCTTACAATACAAAAGGTACTCAATGAACTTGAAAATGTATTTCGCCGCTCTAAAACATCACTTTGTTAGTATAATGAAATACATTTTAAAAAATCATTATTTATGGGGCGCCTGGGTGGCTCAGTGGGTTAAGCCTCTGCCTTCGGCTCAGGTTATGATCTCGGGGTCCTAGATCAAGCTGTGCATCGGACTCTCTGCTCCCCTCTGCCTGCCTCTCTGCCTACTTGTGATTTCTGTCAAATAAATTTAAAAAGTCTTTAAAACATCATATTTATGACCAGTGTATCCATATACTTCTTCAGAAGAATTTATTGCAGTACCTGCTGTGAGGTATGTCCCAAAACCTGGTCACCGTAGATGATGGGTGAGTATAAATCTGCAAGTTTCCCAGACTGGCTTTCTAAGGTATATCTCTGACTACTGAGGACTGAATTGGCCAAAGTATGATGCTAATATTTAAGGTATTCTGCATTTCTTGTATCATATCCAGCACAGAGATGGAACATAAGAACAATGGGAAACCTTAAGAGAACTGGCTTTGGATCAGAAAGAGCTTTAGTGGGTCAGTTCCACCACTGTTTCTCAAGAGCTTTGCACCATTATCCCATCTAAAAAATCTACAAAATCAGGGTAGTAGCAGCTATCCCAAAGAGTTGTGAAGATTCAAATCATGAACACACCTAACATGGGTTTTATAACTGGCGTCTTATTTATTATTTTCTGCCTTAGGAAGACAAGTGAGGAAAGAACTTGGGATCAGAAAGGGACAAGTAAAGATTAATTCCGGGAAGCAGTGAGTCAGATGACCTGAGTCAGATCCAACCTATGAGCCCAGTTCCAGTATCACCTCTACATAAAAACTTCCTGAATCACCCCACTGATTATTTAAACTTCAAAAACATTATTAGAAGAACAGATGCTTTTATTCCAAGAAAACAGAGTTCTATTTATTTATATCTTTGACTTGGCTATTAAAGAGGGACTCCCCAGGAAGTGTATCCCCCATCTTGTTATTTCTGTAGCGCACTCAGCACCCATCTCATGAGGGTGGGACACACCCAATAATGTACAATAAAAAGAATCATCACCTATACTAGAAATGCACATTATCAGCTTCCTTTCCCATACCCTCTGTAGGCAATAATAATCAAATCAAGCATTCTTTCTCACTGAACCCTGGATATAGCCTCAGAACCCTTTCTAAATTTTGGAAACCATTACCAGTAGATCTGAACTGGCAAACAAGATAAACCCAGTTACCATCCTTGGTGTGTACCATTCATCTGACTCCATTTAGGCCGCCAGGGGAAAGAGTGAAGTAATCATGTTCATTTATTCACTCATTCAACAAATACTTATTGAGCCCAGACTGTTTTTTTAAGTATAAACAAGACACCTTATAGAGCTGAGAGTCTGGAGTGAAAAAATGTCCTCTATGTGGAGGTAATGGGAGATTAGGCATGAAGAATTGAGACTTATGGCAGACCCCAACAGCCACTTCCCCACTTCTCTGTTAATAAAACCTCCAATGTGTCCAGAAACAAAGTGCCCCTATGCCTTATGGACTTCTCCCCAGCCACGACAGTATGTACAGACTAATCTACCACTCCCGGCTATTCCATCCCCCCTACCAGTGAGGGACCCGTCCCCGACCAACAAGAGCTAGAGACTTACTGAGAAAGTTTGTCCTGCTCTTAAAGAGGGACATGAGACAGGATCTCTGGATATGATATTGTGAGGACATGATCTTTGAACCGACTATGGTGAACCTGGACTCTCTAGAGGAAAACCAGGAAATTCAGAGAGAAGCATCACTGAACTACTATACTTTACAATAACTGCCATGCCTTAGGGCTTCTTATGAAATAAGTTATTTGCCTCCTTATTTAAGCCTTGTTTAAAACTGGATATTGTCTTAGTCTGTCTGGGCTACTGTAACAAAATAACATACACCGGGTATGAAGAGGAATTTATGTCTCACAGGTCGGGAGGCTAGAAGTCCAAGATCAGGGTGCCAAAAGGGTCAGGTGCTGGTGATAGCCCTCTTCCAGGCTACAGATAGCCACCTTCTTGCTGTGTCCTTAAATGGCAGAAGGCACAAGGTTGCTCTCTGGGGTACCTCTCATTAGGACATAAAAACCATTCATGAAGCCTCCAGCCCCGTGACCTTATCACCTTCCAAAGGTTCCACCTTCTAATAATAAATATCTTCGGGGGTTAGGATTTCAACATATGAGTTTGGGGGCCACACAAACCCTTGGACCACAGAAGATATTCTATTACTTGAAACCAAAATCACCCCATTTGACCCAGGGAACAAACAAGAGAGTGCTGAATGGCAGGTTAAGGAGATAAAAGGCCACATTCACTTCATGGGAGCTGAAACTGAGGAAATTATATTCAAAGACTTGGTCTGTCTTTTATTTTCTTTGTTGTAACAACTAACTTGGAAACCTAGAAGAAAGCATTTAATTAAGAATTTCACTTTCTGAGATGGGTATCCTAATACACTAGTGTTAAGACCATAAACTGGTACAATGGTTACAAAAGCTATTTGGCAATACTGGTCAAGAGTCTTTTTTTTTTTCCCTAAATTTTATGTATTTGTTTGAGAGAGAGAGCATGCACACATGAGCAGGGGAAAGGGCAGAGGGAGAGGCAGAAGCAGACTCCTACTGAACAGGGAGCCTGATATGGGGCTGGACCAGAACCCTGGGATCATGATCTGAACAGAAGCCAGATGCTTAACAAACAGCCACCCAGGCGTCCCCTGGTCAAGCATCTTAAAAATTTTTATAACCTTTGCCATGTGACTAGAGCCTAGGATTCTTATTGCACAGAAATAATCCCAATGCAAATAGTGTTCCACAAAACAATATGTTCACTGAATTATTTTTCAGTAAAGTTGTAAATGACCTATGTATGTCCAACTATGAAATTAAATCAGTAATAAAAAACTATATGCAAAAATTATGCAGTTATTAAAAATAACTTTATGCCATTTTAAAAACATGGAAAAATTACACTCTGGTTTCAATGATAAAAGAATATAAAATTATCTATGTAGTATGCTCATAATTTAGGCTAAAAAAGTATTTAAAAAGACTACAGAAGATATGCCAATATTTGAACAGCATTTGCTTTTAAGATGGTGGAATTATACGTGATTTTTCTGCTTCTTTATATTTTGTGTAGTTTTCAAGTTTACTATCATGAGCAAGTATTACACCTTGATAATTAAAAATGAGATGGGGGCAATTTTACACATGATGGAATTTCTAAGCATTCATATTGGTCCCACTCCCTACCATCTCAGAATTTATTTTACCAAATAAAACCAAATCGTATGTGTTCCATGGTCTATGCTAAAGAAAGATGCTTAACTGATCTATCTCAGTATGTACAAATAACTAGTAGTTCACTACTGACATACTCACAATAAAAGAATACTCAATAACTCTAGTTCATTAACTCTACTCTATTTATCTGTAACTATAATACTGTATTCTTTGATGCAGAGCAACATTCCATACAAAGGAGCTAAAATGTTCACATAACAATAGATGTAGTTATGGTACTCTATAAATAATATTTTAAATAAGCATTCATTCACCTAAAGCTATTACTATCTGAACTCAGGATGAAATTACTGGTAGAATCTAATCTGGATTACTCTACCCTAACTGAAATCATGTAGGGCTTTAATTGCTGAACAAAAGAAAACCATTAGGATCTCCTGATTGGAGGCCATGAATCCTACTACTGATATGAACTTTGTAATAAGACTGTGCTGTTATCCGCAGGGTAACTTGCTCTGTTGATCAATACCTTGAATCAGTAAGTGATGACTGATATTGTGACTAGTGAGTCTAGATATTATTCACTTGGAAGTTGTTTTGTTCTCCAAGGTTACCCCAACCAAAACTGTTAGCCCATTTAATATTTTGATATCCATTAAGGTTAGGTTAAATTATGTTATTTTGGGGTAAATTAAAGTTCCACAGGGTCTTCTCATCTTATTTTTTTAATCCCCCACTCTTCACTGGAAGGTAAAACAGATTAGGATAGCAAGTGTTACATGAACTGAGAGAGGGTTGACACTTTCCTTTACAAGGATGGAAGAGACTCTCGGGCCTAACAACACATATATGGTTAAGGCACTGCCTCCTACTTTGAGGCACTAACCATCGTTTTTTACGAAACAGACTCTTAACAACAGAGAACAAACTGATGGTTACCAGAGGGGAGGTGGGTGTGGGATGGGTGAATTAGGTGATGAGGATAAGGAGTACACTTGTCATGATGGGTACGGGGTGATGTATGAAGTGTTGAATCACTATACAACAAACCTAAAACTAATAGTACACTGTTAACTAACTGGAATTTGAATAAAAACTTAAAAAAAAAAAATGTTCAGTGTGCCTGGGTGGCTCAGTGGGTTAAGCCTCTGCCTTCGGCTCAGGTCATGATCTCAGGGTCCTGGGATCAAACCCCGCATTGGGGGGGTGGGGGTGTCTGCTCAGCAGGGAGCCTGTTTCCCCTTTGCTCTCTGCCTGCCTCTCTGCCTACTTGTGATCTCTCTCTCTCTGTCAAATAAATAAATAAATAATGTCTTTTAAAAAATATATTCATCGATTAAAAAAAATAATATAAAATAACATAAAATAAAGTATCACTGACTCTAAGGGAAAAAAAAAAGATTAGGATAGCAAGGAATATATTAAGGAGCCCACACACAACCAAGCCCACACACAAAACACAAATACTGAGCTTTAAAAAGACATATTTGGGGCACCTGGCTGGCTCAGTCGGTGGAACGTAGGACTCTAGATCTCAGAGTTTTAAGTTCAAGGCCCACAGTTGACATAGAGATTATTTAAAAACAAAATCTTTGAAAGCAAAAAAGAAGACACATTTTTAAAAGCTACTTAGCTATAAAACATAGCAACCGAGATGAATCCCAAAAGCATTATGTGGAGTTAAAGCAGCCAGACACAAAATACATACTATATTTCACTTACAGAAAGTTCTAGAACTGGCAGAACTAAGGCATAGAGATGTAAATCAGATCAGCATTTGCTTGGGGTGGGGCAGGGGGAAGTAGGCAGGATTGACCAAAAAGAGGTAGTAGGGACTTTCCTGGGGACTGGAAATGTTTGGTATTTTTCATGGAAGAGGTGATGAAACAGGTGTCTGTATTTATCTAAACTCACCAAATGTTACACTCTGCACTCCTTTGTTTTACGATCACACCTGTAGTGGAATAGTCATTTAAGTTACACCTATAATTTTCAAGTTTTTACCTAGAAAAGGAATCCAATCTAAAAATTACCTCCCTTTTCAAATCAAAGGCTTTTCTCAGCCTGAGCAAAATCTTCATTCATCTAGCTGTTCAGCCAAAATGAGAGGGTGATTCTTGCCACCTCCTTCTCTGTCACCAAGTCCTGAAGGCACAGCTCCAAGACACCGCAAATCCATTCACTTCTCCCCTTTCAGGGACACCACCATAGTTCAAGCCACCGTCAGTTCGTACTGGATCCAAGGCAGTACCCTCCTAACTGGTCTTCAATTTCCACATGGTAACTGGTCCTAGTTCAAAACCTGTAATCTGCCAGCGTCACTCTCTTGGTCAGAGCTCTTTAATGCATTCCCACTGACCTCAGAACAAATTCTAAGATCTTTAACAGGACTCTCACACACCCTCTTATCACCTCCCCTATGGCAGTTACCAACTCTTACACAATTCAGCTCTCCGTGCTCCAGCCACACGACCTCTTTGTAGTGTCCTGCAGGTCAACACCTTCCATGCCTCAGAGCCCTCCTTAAGGCTGTTCCCTCAGCCTTAGGATAGGATAATTCCTCATCTTGCAATTATTCTAAGTTAATGAGACTCTCAAATAATAATTTTCAAGGCTGAGAATACCAAAACAGAAATATAATCCAGAAAGCTACACAGAAAATTCATGACAAGGGAAGGGGGGCGGGTCGAAAATCAGTGTTACTTTGGGGCACCTGGCTGGCTTAGCCGAATAAGCGTCTGACTCTTGATTTTAGCTCAGGTCGTGATTTTCACAGTTGTGAGCTCGAGCCCCACCTCAGACTCCATGCTCAGCGTGAAGTCTGTTTAAGACTCTTTCTCCTGGGGCGCCTGGGTGGCTCAGTTGGTTAGGCATCTGCCTTCGGCTCAGGTCATGATCCCAGGTTCCGGCAGGGAGCCTGCTTCTCTCTCTCCCACTCCCCCTGCTTGTGTTAAAACAAAAAACAAAAAACAAAAAAAACAACTCTTTCTCCTTCTGCTCCCCCAACTCGAATGCACACATTCTCTCTCTCTAAAATAAATAAATACATCTTTTTAAGAATTAGTGTTATTGAAAACATATACAATTCTATTTGTAATTTTCGTCCTTCAGCAAATGTCTATTAGGCACCTCTTGTGTGTCAGACACTGTTCCAAGAGCTAGGAACAGAACTGTCCATGTCCCAGTTCTCAAGAAGCCAGCAAGGATTCACTCCATGCAGGAAAGGGTTATGCAGAAAAGTAAAGTGAGGCAAGGGGGTGAAGCGTAAGGCACCAAAATGTGCCCACTCATGCCACAGAGCAGCATTCAGCTTATAGGGAAGGAAACTGAAACAGCAGAACATGGACAAACCCCAACGACATCATGCTGGTGAAATAGAGCTGGTCACAAAACAACAAATACTGCACGATTCCACTCGGGTAGGTACTGAGAGTACGCCAGTCACAGGCACAGAAAGTAGAACGGTGGTAGCCAGGGGCTAGTGGGAGAAGGAAGAGAGGCAGTGTTTCCATGGGACTGACTTTTGGCTTTACAAGATGAAAAGAGTTCTGGAGGTGGGTGGTGGTGATGGCTGCACATTATAAATGTACTTAGTACCACCGAGCTGTGCACTTAAATATAATTAAGATAGAAAATCTATAGCTATGTGTATTTTACCATAATCAAAAATTTTTGTAATATTACCAAGGGAAAATGATTTCCAACCTAGAATCCTACCAAAAAGGAGCACAGGGCTGCCTGGGTGGCTCAGCCGCTGAAGCATCTTCCTTCAGCTCAGGTCATGATCCCAGGGTCCTGGAACTGATTCGGGCATCTGACTCCTCCTCAGTGGGGAGCCTGCTTCTCCCTCTGCCTGGTGCTTCCCCTGCTTATGTGTGCATGCTCTCTGTCTCTCTAACAAATAAACAAAATCTTAAAAAAAAAAAAAAAAAAGGAGTTCAGTATATAGCAAGGTTTCCTTCTCATTAGGCTGTTTTATTAAGGCGGGTGAGAGATAAGCACTTAGGTAACATAACCTCTGAGCAGAAACCTGAATGAAAAAATAGGAACTTCATTAAATTCTATGATTCTTAAACTTTTCCAAGTTTGCACTAAAAAGACTGAAGCATGGCAATGCCTTCCCTTTTTGAACAGAAGAACAACATGAAGGTAGAGATGGGGTTAACCGTGGGGAAGAAGTTAGGGAATTACATGATACAATTTTTTATCTTAAGAGCTGACGTAGGGCGCCTAAGGGTGGCTCAGTGGGTTAAGCCGCTGCCTTTGGCTTGGGTCGTGATCTCAGGGTCCTGGGATCGAGTCCCGCATCGGGCTCTCTGCTCGGCGGGGGGTCTGCTTCCTCCTCTCTCTCTCTCTGCCTGCTTCTCTGCCTACTTGTGATCTCTGTCTGTCAAGTAAATAAATAGAATCTTAAAAAAAAAAAAAGAGCTGATGTATCCTGGGGCACCTGGCTGTCTCAGTCAGAAGAGCAAGCAACTCTTGATCTTAGGGTCATGAGTTCAAGCCCCACACTGGGTGCAGAGATTACTTAAATAAATAAACTTTCATAGCATGTCCTCTTTCTCCCTCCAACCTGTCTCCCTACCTCCAGAAGAAAGAATTATCACACTCATTTTCTCAAGTTAAAAGATGAAAATAACTGCCCAATTTCTTAACTGGTAGCTTTTAGAGGAGGAAGTACTCAATTCTTTAACTATTAATTGAGCATTGACAAGAAACAAAGGACAAAGATAAGGACATAATTTTAGCTAGGGAAAAAAAAGTAGAGAATGGTCCCAAGGCTAATGTATTTATTTTACACAGTAATCAATGAGATTCAATCATCACAACATTTCTTCATAATAAAGCTCCAAGAATTCCTTCTGGTATACTTTACCTTCCTGAAACCACCAGAGTTCCATCATCGAGTAAATAATCCTTCACATTCTGTGGAAGTGGAAGAATGACGCTTTAAAAAAAAAAAAAAAAAAAAAAAAGCATTTATCAAAAAGGCATCATTTTAAAAGACCAAACATAAGCAGAGAGAAACAAAAAATCAAAATTCAATTTTTTAATTACTTATTTCCTTTATTTTTAATATACGGTAGGAAATGTTAATGATGTACATTTGCAGGTGCCTGGGTGCCTCAGTGGGTTAAAGCCTCTGCCTTCAGCTCAGGTCATGATCTCAGGGTCCTGGGATAGAGCCCCCCACATTGGGCTCTTTGCTCAGCAGGAGGCCTGCTTCCTCCTCTCTCTCTGCCTGCCTCTCTGCCTACTTGTGATCTCTCTCTCTGTCAAATAAATAAATAAATAAATAAATAATTTTTTTTAAAAGTACATTTGGTAGCAGCACATTGAAAATTAGAATAAAATGAACAAATCTTGTGGTAAACTAACTTCAGCTCATGTACTACAACAATCATGGTAAAACAAAACCAGACAAACCTGAAGAACCATACTGAAATCACAGTATGAAGCGCATCAGCTCAAGAAAATTCTGAGTATCTGTCTTTAAGAAATCAGAACCAGGAGGTATTTCCAGAAAATGTAGCAAAAAAGCAGAAACAGCATCTGACCATCTTCTAAGATAGAGGGCCGAGGCAGACTTAGGATCTGGAAACCATTCTTTGGTTGGCAATGAGAGTGAAGGGCTAAGAAGTCATGATGTGTCTGGGTGTATTCTGGTGGCTTTCTGTTCAACTGACTGCCAGAGCTAGAAAGCTGCTTTAGTCTACTCTGTTTCAGATAATTAAGGGATGGCAAAGCCATAACTGGAAGTCATTTCAAAATCTCATGGGATCATTAGATTTTTTACTCTGTAATAAATCATCAAGCAATTCTGCCGCAGGTACATAAAAGGAACGCTATTATTTTGAGGTATGTATTCTTTAAAAAGTAAAAAGAAATGATGGCCTGCTTTCATAGAGTCAAGAGAACATCATCGACTTATGCATCATCTACTTATTTTCTGGCACATTAAAAATGGTTTTTGTGGGGCGCCTGGGTGGCTCAGTGGGTTAAGCCTCTGCCTTCGGCTCAGATCGTGATCTCAGGCCCTTGGGATCAAGCCCTGCATCGGGCTCTGCTCAGTGAGGAACCTGCTTCCCTCTCTCTCTCTCTCTGCCTGCCTCTCTGCCTACTTGTGATCTCTGTCAAATAAATAAATAAAATCTTTTCTTTAAAAAAAGGTTTTTGTGCACAGAAAACATTATTCATGGACTATTTCAGTTTTAAAGATTAACAGCTGATCTATCAAATTCATAATTTTACATTCAAAAGCCTAGTCCTTCAGGATTTTAAGGTCACCCACTAGATCTTACTATTCCATTTGTAAATTTGCTAAATTTTAACCAATTTCAAGTGAGGCTTGGAAACTTAAAAGTTGCTTAAAATTTTAAAACTCTACTATCAAAAGAACTATCCAATTTTATTTTTAAATATGTCAACTGTCTAATCACAAACAAGCCTTCCTAAATATTTACCTTGTAATGAACCCAGCAAACTAAACCATAAATGCAGTCAATCTGAGGTTCTTGCACACTTTACAATACTACCTAAAATCCTGAAAAATTTTCTTACTCGTTTTCCAAGAGAATTTTTGAAGTTTATCTTCTCGGGGGCCCGAGCCTGAGAAATGCTGGCAGGAAGGCCAGTTCCTAGACATCAACGGTGGTTTTCCTGACCCCAAAGAGAGCACAGAGTCCTCTCCCCTGCTGGTAATGTCTCTAAGCCCCCAAATCAATGTTTTCAGAGTCCAGGTCCATCATTTTTGAGTTACAATCAATCAGACTCAAGTCTGATTTTTGAATCTGGACTTTCCCTTCAGGCTGCACCACCCCTTGACCAGATTCAAAACATCTTGTTTATTGTTGGATTCTATTCTGAATTCTTTGCATATTCTTCCTACTGGAGAGTCTTCAACTCTTACAGATACTAGCTGACATCTAGATCCCATGACTTCTCATGGGTCACTGACTTCTAAAGCCCCAGTTCTGAAGTCATCCTAATGAGCGTATCATGCATTACATTGTGTACGACAAGGAGGATACCAAAGTGATTTCATTAAGAAGAAAGCCTATGATGAGGGAAAAATACAAAAGAAAAAAAAAACTACAGTACAACATGTTAAGTGCTGTCCCAGGTGAGGATGTACCAAGTGCTGCCAAAATTCAGAAGAAGGGGGGCACCTGGGTGGCTCAGTGGGTTAAGCCTCTGCCTTCAGCTCAGTCATGGTCCTGGGGTCCTGGGATTGAGCCCCACATCAGGCTCCCTGCTTGGTGGGGAGCCTGCTGACCCCTTCCTCTCTCTCTGTCTGCCTCTCTGCCTACTTGTGATCTCTGTTAAATAAATAAAATCTTAAAAAAAAAAAAATTCAGAAGAAGGAACTGTGCCTAAAAGACTGAGGCCATAAATAAGTCAATGCCAGGGAAGCTTTTCACAAACCTAACAAGGCTGTCAGAGAAGAGCTTAAGTCGGGTCATTGAAATCCAAGTGCAGGTGAGAATCCAATGAGGCCTGACAGATGTAAAAGAATTAAATGGCAAATTTCCTGTCCTATTCTATATCCTATTCAGTATCTTATATTCAACATCCTATTCTAGATCCTATTCAAGTGAATATAATTATGCACATACAGATAAATTATTCTAATATAATTTTAGAGGTAAAAACGGGCTTTTAAAATCATTTATCATAGCCTTTATGTTTGAAGAAAGTAACAGATTCATGAAGTAAAGAGGCCTGAAGTTATCTAGCTAATGATTCTTAAGCCTGAGTCAAAGTCCTAGAACTTGTCAAAAAAATACACCTGTATTCTTACCCACCTAATCATCTCTGAACCAGGATTAATAAACACTGAAAAATAATGCTGAGTCAGTAACAAGAATATGATCTCAGCATGGAAGCTGACAATGACAACGCAAAGCTAACAGAGCCCCCACGAGATTCGCCCAGACTGTGGAGGGATATCCTGTCATATGTGAGGTTCCAGTAATATCACTACAGAACTAAACAGACTGAAGAAAGAGTTTAAAGAACAGTTTCAGGCCACACGGGTTAGCTGTGAACTGTTGGGAAAATCCTACCTCCTGGTTTATTCTCCATTCTCAGCTCCCTATGAATGTACACATCCTAAACTTATTTTGCTTCAGTGAAGCTTTGATTAAATCCAAAATGTAACAATGAACAGCATTTCTGTGTGTTTACTACATGCCAGAAACTGTGGCAAGCCTTTAAAATATTTTATGTCATTTAATTCCCATGACAATCCTATTACTTTCTCAAATTCCAGATGGGGCTTAGAGAGATTAAGCAATTTGCTCAAGATGCTGATGGAACCAAAATTCAACGCCAGGCAGATGGCCCTGATGCCAGTATCCAAATCCTAACCATTGTGCCCTCCTGCTGAAGGCAAAGGAAAACTACAGTTGCAAAAGGCACCTGAACAGAATGCAGGTCAGTTCAAGTGAACTCTGTGTCTGGGAGGTTCACAGAAATACCTTCTCTTACACCAACACAGATAACTCTAGCATCATCTTAGACCCAAACACCCATTTCAATTACAAAAGGTGACAAAGACTGGAATATACTAAGAGAAGATAACTTCTCTAATAAGATGTACTGTCCACTGCTGCTGTTGAAGCTCTCCTTTCGTCTTAGTGTGACTTTCAACCACCTTCAAATGCAAAGATGATCTATCTTCCTTCAAGGGGCTCTAACCTCCAACTAGAAGCAGATTCTATGTATGACCAACAGGATGAAAAAGAACTGTCCTTTGACTAATCTCCTTAGGCTCTTCCAATCCCTTGGGATTTCAAAACCATTTCCCTCTCTGCATGCACACTCTGCACCAAGAGGACAAAATGTGAAAAGGACAGCTGATACCTAAATACATGACAATCAAGGCCTAAAGAGCGACTGGGCAAAACACAGAAAATCCTGTCCATGAATATGCAGTTCTTTGTCAATCCTCCTTAGTGAGTGAAAGCCTACTCCTTCACCATTCTCCAGGTGTTATGATTGCTTTTGAAGATTTGGGGGTATTCTCCTAGCTGCCTTGCCTCTGTTACCTTGAATGACTCCGTGAAGGATGAAAGAGTTACTCCTGCTTGACCTGCAACCCAGGGACGGATTCCCTGTTGTAGGCCAGGAAAATAGAAACCAAATACTGTTCTATTCCTTTTCCAGGGATGACTTCCTCTCACAGTACATTACCAACATAACAGCATGTAACTACACTAACGTTTCCATGCACACTATCTTATGGGAGCTTCGCAACAGAATTCCAGGTAGAGTCTACCTCACTGTTCTCATTTTACATCGACTGAAAGCAACTTACGTCCACCAGCGGGTTGGTCGGTGGCAAAGTCCAGACCACCCAGTTCTCCTGATCACGTCCCCTCTCTGACTACCCTAACAGCAGTGATGGTGAACATCCAAGCCCTGAACTATCCTAATCCACCAGTCACCCCGCCTCCGACCTTCACTGAACCACGACATGCCCTTCTGCCTCCCTTAGCACACCCCCTGAACGCAACACGAGGTACAGAAAACAAGGATCGACTTCATTAAGCCCCTCTCCTCCCCACTGAAATATCACCAGGAAGTCGAAATCTTGGCACTGGTGCTCCCATCCGATCTCTGTAAGGCCTGCATTTTTTTTTTTTTTTTTTTTTAAATGGAGCTAGGACTCGCTCAAAATGTCGCAGTTCCCTTTTGCCTATCGGCCCGACGTAACCCCTCCTGTCTCACCTCTTGATGGTAAGGCTTCGGAACAGTGGATACCACGCGGAGAACTGACAGTGCAGGACATGCTCCTTCTTCATCCTCCAGCTGCCGCCGCCGCCGCTCCCTTTCCTTCCAGCGCCCTCCCGGAACCCAGGTCTCCCGTCCCGGAAGTACCCGCCGAGCTATTTTGGCTCAGGGACTCTTCCGGTCCATAAAGTAAGGGGGTGGGAGCCTAAAAGAGAGCGAGGAGCGTCGCGGTGCGTCCTTTCAGTATTCACTCACACACGCACACAGACGCACACACACAAAGCGTTCCCGTCCCGAAAAAGGAATTCCGGACGTGGGAAGAACGAGATTCTAAGACGCGTACCGCCCCGGAAGGTAATTGTCTCAGGCAAGGTTACGGGCGGGGGATTCTACGGGTGCCGGGAGGGGCCGAGCGCACATCCTCTTATCACCGCGAGGTGCGGCTGTGCCTGAAGCAGTAGCACCGGGTCTTCTGAGATTGCTGCCTCGGATTCGTGCTTTCTTCTCTCGTCCCCCTCCCCAAAGGAGTACCCTCCCCTTCACCCCACACTTGGAGTAGGTAACTGGGCGCGGGCCAATCCTGTGCAGTCCCCTCTTTGGGGACGAGGGAGGGAGTACTTCTGGTGCGTGCCGGCAGCCGCGCGCGCGCGTGTCCCAGTCTGCGGACTGGGCTCGTGTCCCGGAAAGCGAGGGGGCGGCCGCCGCGAAGGCGCGGAAAGGAGGGCCAGTTTAGTGAAAGAGCTTGGGCTCGGGCTCTTCGGTGCAGAGAAAGCAGGAAACACCGCAGTTACCTGTTCATGTGGGTGCGGTGGTTGAAGCATCTGCAAAGGGGGGAATGGCACCTCTTCTTCGTTCGTGGAGGAGGATTTTGAGAGAGAGGGAGAGAACCCTGCCCGTCCGCTCCTGAGAAGGTAGAAGAGGAGAGAGAAATTGGGGGGAAACCGACGAAAGGGGGGAGAGGTGACTCCTTTGAGCGTGAAATTCATTTATCCCAGCCCTGCCAAAGTAGCAGCCTGGAAAAATACAGCCAGATGGTATCAGTAGCCGGGCCATGCTGGAATCCTAAGACTGGAAGAATTCTAGTCTAGTGAAATTTGCAGTATCATTCTTTTTCCCTCCTCTTTTCTCCATCACGGTTATTTTCCTTATTCCTTCCGTATCAGATGGCGACCAGACAATAGAATATTTTAGAAGTTCACTTTTGTTTGTTTCTGCAGAAGAATCAGATTCTAGCTGCTGAGTAATTTGACTTGGGCTTGTCCCAGTCACGTCTGTCTAAGGGCACACATTTTAGGTACCTCGTTAAAACGGCACACTCTGGTCCGTCTGAGCAGTTTTAGGTTAGAAAGAGGGGGGAACCCCACCGTCTACAGGCCTCTTCAGAAAAGTATTCATTAGGATAATTATAGGATCCTCTGCCTATTTGGAGTTAGAAACTCCTCCCCCCAAAAGTTTCATGTTTTGTTTTTCTCAAAAATGTTACTGGCTAAGTGGTTTAGTTGGGAGCATCATTTTTAAAGATAAGTTTTTCAAAGCAGAGGTAAGTTACAATGTTGCAGTGTATGCTGGGGGAGGGGCGGCAGTAGTTTTTCCTAAGGACTTCTGAGATCCAGGATTATGTAGTGCTTTCTGTTTTGAGAGGGAAATGAAGCAATATTCCATAGATGTGAGAGAATTGTGCCAGACTGCCAGATCTAAGGGAGACGTAAAGCTGAATGGAGCAATCAGTCCAGATGTTCGTTTTGATTTGACCTAGGAGTAAATAGGTTGCTGCTGAAGGAATTATTAGCATTGATGAGGCGAATTAGGGTAAGGTATTTTATGTTGGAGATAGGAATTAATAGATGTATAGAAGAAAGTAGAAACTGGGAATATAATCCTTCTGGGAGGAGTAATATGTTAACAGCCCAGGAAACTTGAGTGTAGAGTTAGAGGCAACTGCAAAGCATTAGTACAGAACTGGTTATTTGTAGAGAAGCAGTCAAGTTTGTAAACTTAAATATAAATACTACAGGGACGGAATTTGTTACAGATGTCTTTTATTTGGGCTATATACTTTAAAAGGGAGTTTGGTGACTTTTTAGTATTACAGTTGATTTTTTAAGTTAACTAGTTACACATTTAACTAGCCTCAAAAAAAATCAACATTACAAAGGGATGCTCTGGTGTTGTGAATGGATACAGCTAAATTCCCTTTGATTATTTTTTAGCCACCATGTTTGTCTTTTCTTCACTTAGCCATGAAGTGTTTATTCTCAAGTCTCTTCAATAAAACCTTTACAACAATGGAAATAGTTGCTTTTTCTCATGCATGCCTAAAAATATCAGTAGCTAAACGATTGTGGGGGAGGGGGTTTATTGTGTAATTTTAAATTAAATAATGGAAAACATTTCCTGCCCTGAACCCACATGACTAATCCTTCTAAATTAATACTTCCATCTACCTGCTGTTTTTATCCACTTGGATATCATGTCAGCATCTCAAACTCAGTGTGTCCATATTTAAAGACTGTACCACCCCTTTCTCCTGAAGCCCCAAAGTCCTTTAAGAACTTCTTCTCGGAATTAGCTTTGAAAACCCCTTCCGTAGACACTGGTTTAGGACAGGTAATAAAGTTTCATATGCAAGGAATTAAGTCTGTTTCCTTGCCACCGCTACCACCCTAGACCAAACCTATGGTATCTGTTGCTTGAGCTATTGCAAGAGGTTCTTTACTGGGCTCATTGTACAGCTGTAACCAATTAACCCTCCCAAGGGTAATTAGTCCACAACCCAAACTAAAAGTAATGATTATAAATCACCAAGTAGCCTCATTTCAGGAAAATGTTACCTCTCTGCCCATCCAACCCCCACATCTGCCAGAAAAGAAAAGAAACTCGGTGGCTTTCCATAATTAACAAATTACAGGAAGTCTTCAGTATCTGAGGATAATTGTTGTCAGCAAAGGAGAGTTCACGTAAAGCGGATCCATTTGAGACGGACCAAAATTTTGCTATAAGTGGTACAAAAGAAGGAATGATCAAAATATCTTTTGAAAAATTAAGTTTTTTAAATTTTTATGATTATAACCAAGACCATTAAATGTAACTATTCCAATTGATTACTTATTTATTATAAATCACATGGCTTTTCTGTGTAATTATTCTGAAAGAATGTGGGATGACATCTTGGACAGGCCTAAGCATTTGATGCTTGACTTACACAGTCATAAAGTTATTTTTGCAAAAATTAATCCTCTCCCACTTAATTTCTTTCAAAATGCCTTATTGGAAATATCTCAATCCAATTATTAAACTGTTTCAACTGCCTGACCTTGGTCAGTCAGAAGCTTTGCTTGTGATTTGAGCTTCTACACCTTTTATTTGGTTGAACGTAAACAGTGTTTACAATACTCAACTTTTATCTGGGAGAGAGTCGCCAGCATGTTATTTCTTGATTTTTTTTTTTAAATATTTTATTTATTTATTTGACAGACAGAGATCACAAGTAGGCAGAGAGGCAGACAGAGAGAGAGGAGGAAACAAGCTTCCTGCTGAGCAGAGAGCCCGATGTGGGGCTCGATCCCAGGACCCTGGGATCATGACCTGAGCCGAAAGCAGAGGCTTTAACCCACTGAGCCACCCAGGCGCCCCTATTTCTTGATTTTTTTGCTTCACTTTGCAACTTCAGCAAACCGTAGGGATTCCAATATGGTAATAACTGAATAATGAGAAGCCTGAGTGCAAACTCCGCCCCCACTTAACCTGAATTGAGCTGTTGTTACTAGTACTGAAATATCCAAGATTGTGAAAAATAATCATTTTTCTTCCTCCCTTCAGTGGAGAATTTTTAAGTGCTATCCCCAAGAGGCGCTTACACAGTAGCAAGAGCTTGTGGCATGCCCGCGTTTTGGGGCTCTTTATTTGCCCCAAATTTGGGAGAGGAGGCAGGCATGGAGCCAAATCTGTGTAAGCCCTTAGAAATGTGTTTGCATATGTTAACATCACCCATCATGTGGGGTTAGTTTGCAGGGGGAGAGGGTGTGGGAGGGTGTGGGAGGGAAAGATTGAGAACCACAGAGCTTGCCAAACTCTACTATAGTAATTTCTCAACCCTTCCCCTAATTAGTGTTTCTGTTTTTCATGTGGTTCCTTCCTGAAATGCTTTCCCTGTCTCGGTGTCTAAATCATATCTTAATATCAAATGGCCTCTTAGTAGTGGTCAACTTTTCAAAGTCTATTACTTTCCCTGCCTCCCAAGTGGATGTGATTTGTTGCTCACTTAAAACACCCTGGTATTGCTTTATCTCTGTAATAGACATTTACCCTTCTGGTTCCTTGTGAGTCCAACTATGAGGTCTCCAAGGGCAGGATTATGGGTCAGTTTGCACTTTCTGTGTGTGTGTGTGTATTTCAAACATTTGAACTGCCCCTCTCATAAAGTCAGTTAACCTCCTGCCTACCACTGTATGGCAGTTCTAAGAATCCTGTGATGTCTTCCCTCATGAGAGTTTCTGGTGCCCTGAAAAAATACAGCTAACATATCATAGACCTTCAGTGTTCAGACCAAACAAAAACTACATAAAACAGATTATGTGAGTTAAAACAGAAGAACACAACATTATGTACACGGGTATTATTTTAAGTATAACATGTACATCTTAGCAGCTTAGCAGCAAAATGTAAATGACTTGAAATTCTAGCTAAGGGAGTGGATAAAATTTACATTACACTTTACTTTTAAATCTGAAAATAGGATGGAGTCAGCTCAGGAAAGCTTTATCACAGTCACTGAGACAGGAGGGTTTGACGTGCAATGGAGCCTTGTTTCTTTCTGTACAGCCTTACTTGTAGGGACCAGTCCCCACATGGCACCATTTAGCTTCCAGTTTTGAAATGGTGCTAAAAATAATATTCTTTTTTCTGTTTCAGTAGTATTTTTGAGATGCTTTTATAATCCTGAACATTTTGGGAATCACAGAATAAAGAAATTATTTTGAAATCACCCTTTTACCACATTTTTTGGTTATTTACACTGTCAGCAGATTGCTTCAAAATACTGTTGCCTCTTGGGGCTGATTGCATTCCAATTACCCTGGAGAGGCTCAGCCCTGCTTCCCACTTTTTTTTTTCCTTTTTTGTAATTTATGTCTGTAGTTTGTTGTCTTCCTAGCTCTCTAATAGTCTAGCTTAAATTTTTTTTAATACAGTCTGTTTGAAACAACTGTTTATAGCTTAACATTTGCTGACCAAAACTTCCATCTTTTGATTACTGAGACTGGTATAATAGAGTTTAACTAAACTGTTTAAATGATGGATCATCCTTCAGAATAGTACTTTCCACCTTTTGGCCATCAACAATGCCTTTTACAGTCTGGAGGCAGCTAGAGATAAAGATAAGGGGGCCTAGCAGATAATTTAAATGCCTTAAAGTTATATGTAAATCTGAAGGAGCTAGTGGCCCCTTTGCCCCTATATACTCACCTGGGGATGGGGGATGACCTCCATTTTGTCTAGACTTTCTGGGAGTCCAGATTAGGAACCCTTGTAACAGAAAAGTTACAGATGATCTAACTCTTCTTTTACGAACTTCTGGTGGTGTTCAGCCTTTTGAGGTCTGCAGTTTTGTTTTTAAGAAGTTTGGGTAGGCATCAGAAAAGTTATTTGGGGTCAAAAATACAACTTTTCAAAAGGAGGTCGAAATTTTACTTAATCCAACCATCTTGCATGTAAATTTCAGATTACATCGTGGACTAAATGGGTTCCCTTGGATGCCTAAAAGTTTCTCTCGAGTGACAGAATTAAAAGCAGAGGAAATATTCTTTCTGGGATGTATATGTTCCTAATAGGGAGGAAATGGAAATCTGAAAGATAAAAATCTAGGTAGAGAAAGTTCTTTTATCTGGTTCTAGAGACCACTCAGGCAATGACCAGTAGCCAGCCTTTGATTTAACCTGTGGTTAGTGTTCCTCTGGATCAGCAGACTGCTTTGATTGCCTAACGATGTAAATTATTTGCCATATGTAAACTAATGCTAGTTAAAAGTTTACCAGGAATAACTGCCTCTTTTGTTACGCTATAGGCATATAGTCACTGTGCTAAATGATTGTCTCTAAATACGCACATAGCTTACTGTTTATTTAACTTTCTAGCGTCTGTTCAGACGTCACCAAATCAAAGGAGGCTTCCCTGATCACGTCATGAAGATACCA
Organism: Mustela nivalis; assembly: GCF_964662115.1. Lineage (NCBI taxonomy): Eukaryota > Metazoa > Chordata > Mammalia > Carnivora > Mustelidae > Mustela > Mustela nivalis. The sequence continues at coordinate 121,509,262 of NC_139026.1, read as the reverse complement.
GCACCTGCCCTGCACCTTCTCTACTCTTCTTCATCTTCCTCTGTAAAGCTTAAGAGTCTCTAATGTAAATTTTGTATATTCCTCAGTTTTCTCCCCTTCCTCCCACCAGAAAGTAAGCTCCTGGTAGGCAGGGCATTTGTACAGTGTACTACTGCGTTTCCAGCACTGAGGACACCCCTCACAGGAATTCCAGCCCCTTTGCCACAGGGTGCTCTAGCCAAGTTATTTAAGATCCAGTCGATAATTCATTTTTTATAAACATTAATACAATTTGTGCATACTTCTTTATGGTTAAACGAGTGTGAAAATGTATACACATTTCTTTCTGTCTTCATTAAGTGGTTTTTATTTCTTTAGCATAAAGTCATTTCTTTCTTCCCTAATGCCTCAAGTTTTACTTTTTTGGCAAAGTTCTTACTGGAAATTGAATTCCTCGGTTTACCCACAAAATAATCTGCAGGCAACAATGTTGATTAATCTCATGATACAACAGAAATACATTTAATTTTACAACAGAACTATATATTGAGTATCAGGCAAAATATACACCCAGTGGACAGTAAAATGATCACTTGGGTACAGTAATGCCATGTATATATTATTAGCCTGTTGAATCCAAAGCAAAGCTCCATGAACTAGTCTCCTAGACTTGGTCATTCTTTGGATCTACTGTGGCTTTCAACAACCCAACTGCTTGTCTCTTGGGGATTTAAAGACTGCAAAGGTAGTGATTGTTAATTGAGATGCAATTCACATACCATAAAATTCACCTTCTTAAACTGTAAAATTCCATGGTTTTTAGTGTATTTGCAAAATAGTGCCACCGTCACCACTAAGTTCTAGAACACCTTTCATCAAAAAGAAGCCCCATACTGGCAAGTAGTCACTCCCTATATTCTCCTTCCCCCCGTTCCCTTGGCAACCACTAACTAATCTGCTTTCTGTATCTCTAGATTTGCTCTTCTGGGTATTTCATATATATAATCTTAAAATATTTGGCCTTCTGTATCTGGCTTCTCTCACTTAGCATAATGTTTTCAAGGTTCATCTATCTTGTAGCAGGTGTCAGTACTTCACTCTATTTATGGGTGAATAGTATTCCATTGAATGGATATACCACATTTTATTTACTCATCAATTGATAGACATTTAGGTGGTTTCCACTCTGGGGGTATTACAAATTATACTGTGATGAACATTTATGTAAAAGTTTTTATGAGAGTTTGTTTCATTTCTCTTGGGTATATATTAGGAGTGAAATTGCTGGGTCATATGGAAACTCTGGTTAACCCTTTGAAGACCGTTTTCCAAAATGGCTGCACCATCTTGCAATCCTTCCAGCAGCATATGAGGGTCTCAGTTTCTCTACATCCTCACTGCCACTTGTTATTCTCCACCTTTTATTATAATCTCTATAGTAGGGGTGAAGTGTGGTATCTCATTGTGGTTTTGATTTGCCTTCCTCTGATGGCTAAAAATGCCAAACATATTTTCATGGGCTTATTGGCCATTTGTATATCTTCTTTGGGAAAATGTCTATTTAGGTCCTTGTCTATTTTTAATTAGGTTGTCTTTTAATTATTGCATTCTGAGATTTTTCACATATTTCAGGCACAGTTCTCCTATCAAATTTACAGACTTTTTTTCCCATTGTATGGATTGTTTTTTTCTATCTTGTTGGTATCCTTTGAAGCACACAAGTTTTTACTTTTGAGGAAGTCCAGTTGATATGTAGTTTCTTTGGTTGCTTGTGTGTTGCAGACCACATCTAGGAGATCATTGCCTAACCTAAGATCATGAAGATTTACACTTATGCTTTCTCCTAAGAATTTTGTAGGTTTAGCTCTTACATTAGTTGTCCATTATGAGTTAATTTTTATACACAGTGTTAGGTAGAGGTTCATTTTCTTTTTTCTTTTTTTTTTTTTTTTTTTTTCTGAAGATCCCATCTACTTAGCACAAGAGCGCTAGGGGGGGAGGAACAGAGAGAGAAAGAATCGCCAGCAGACTCTGCACCAAGTGTAGAGGCCGATGCAGGGCCAGTGACCCCAAAATCATGACCTGAGGTGAAATCGAGAGTCAGACGCTCAACTGATTAAGCCACCAAGGCACCTGTGAGGTTCTTTTTCATTCTTATGAATGTATGTATCTAAGCCCAGAACAAGCTCTTGAAAAAGGCTATTTGTTACCCGCCTTGAGTGGTGGTATTCTTTTTTTTTTTTTTTTTTTAATTTAATTGACAGTAAGAGAGGGAACACAAGTAGGGGAGTGGGAAAGGGAGAAATAGGTCTCCTGCTGAGCAGGGAGCCTGATACAGTGTTAGATCCCAGGACCCAGGGATGGTGACCTGAGCCAAAGGCAGAGGCTTAACCCACTGAGCCACCCACACTTCCCAAATGGTGGCATTCTTGTTGAAAATCATTAGACCATATAAATATGTGGGTTTAATTCTGGACTCTCTATTCCATCAGCTGATATGTCTGTCCTTATGCAGGTACCCACACCATCTTGATTACTGTGGCTTTTATAGTGACTTTTGAAATCAAGAAGTGTGAATCTCTTTAAAACTATGTGCCAAGACAATTTTGAAATTGAGTTTAACTAAGTTAGTCAAATAAAGACAAGTAGACAAAGAACTATTCTTCAAAGTAAGTCTAGGCAGGTCCTAAACTAACCTAATTTACTTAGGAACAGAATGGCTGTCTAGACTTACCCAGCCAGGTTCATTTTACTCCTTCCTTCATTTATTTTTTTTTAAGATTTTATTTGGTTATTTGTCAGAGAGGGAGCACACAAGCAAGGGGAGAAGCAGGCTCCCCACTGAGCAAGGAAACTGATGGAGGACTGGATTCCAGGACCTTGGGATCATGACCTGAGCTAAGGGCAGATGCTTAACCAACCGAGCCACCCAGGTGTCCCATCTTCCTTCATTTATTCAGCAGTAATTTTAGGTATTTCTATACCAACACAACTGTGAGCAGTGTTGAACACTGGACAACATAAAGAAAAATCTAACGTCGAGGAGATGACTTTGGAAATTTCATCCCAGGTGGGAGGTTTTCAGCCAGAGCAGTGATGGTAAAGATAGGACACTTTTAAGAAATGTTAGAGACAGAATTTTTAGTACTTACAATGGATAAATTATAAGTTGGTGAAGGAGAATAAGGGATTGGAGCTATCTCTACTTCTAGCTTGGGGTGTGGGGGTGATGGGTAGATGGAGTAGATAGGCAGATGGTAAGGGAGTAGACTGCACTGGGCTGAGTAAGTGCACACAGTGGTATCATCTGTTCTTTTGAGAAGTCTAGCAAGGCAGAAGGAGGGAATAGGGTTGTGAGAAGGTTAAATGTGTTTGTTTTGTTGGGTGTATTTTAGGATGGACGGTACTTGCCATCTGAGATAAAAATTGCAAATGTGATATTACTACTTTAGGTCTCAGAAGAAACAGAGTGGGGTGCCTGGGTGGCTCAGTGGGTTAAGCATCTGCCTTCAGCTCAGATCATGATCCCAGGGTTCTGGATTTGAGCCCTTCATCGGGTTCCCTGCTCATCAGGGAGCCCGCTTCTCCCTCTGCCTGCTTCTTGCCCTGCTTGTTCTCTCTCTCCCTGTCAAATAAATAAATAAAATCAAAGAAAGGAAGGGAAGAAAGGGAGAAAGCAAAGACACTCTTTCCTCCGAGACATTTGTTAGGATAGTTGATGTTGATGGTATCTTCCCTGGAGTAAACATAGCGAACGTTAGGAGGTACAGTAGGTGAGGGAACTATAGATCTTAAGAGCAGTAAAGCACTGGAGTGGCCACTGAGAACTGTAGAGAGAATAATGAAGAAATAGAAAATAGGATTGAAAAAAGACAAGACAGAGGATCAGTTCAGGAAGTCTAACAGCTAAATACCAGTTCGTAAAAGAAAGAACAGAGAGAATAGAAGGGAGGAGATTATCAATGAAATATTTCAAGAAAAATTCCCCATAAAGCACAGTATGGTTCTCAGATTGAAAGAACCCATTGACAAAACAGGGGAAGGGGATTAAAGGTACAAACTTACAGGGGCACCTGCGTGGCTCAGACTGTTAAGTGTTCAACTCTTGATTCTGACTCAGATCATGATCTCAGGGTTGTGAGATCAAACCTCGACAGGTTCAGAGCTCAGCTGGGAGAAATCTGCTTGAGGCTCGCTCTGTTTCTCTATCTCAGTCTCCCTTGGTCCCTCACATGGTTGTGAGCACTTGCTCTTTCTCTCAAAAGTAAATCTTCAGGGGCGCCTGGGTGGCTCAGTGGGTTAAGCCTCTGCCTTCGGCTCGGGTCGTGATCTCAGGGTCCTGGGATCAAGCCCCGCATCAGGCTCTCTTCTCAGCAGAGAGCCTGCTTCCTCCTCTCTCTCTGCTTGCCTCTCTGCCTACTTGTGATCTCTCTCTCTGTCAATAAATAAAATATTTAAAAAAAAAAAAAAAAGTAAATCTTCAAAAACACAAACAAAAGATACAGACTTCCAGCTATTAAATAAATGAGATACGGGAATGCAATGTACAGCATAGAGAATATAGTTAATAATATTGTAGCAAGTTTATATGGGGACAGATGGTAGCGAGATTTTCCTGGGGATGACTTCATAAATTATATAAATGTTGAGCCACTATGTTGTACCCCAGAAACTAATAAAATATTGTATGCCAACTATGCCTCAATAAAAATAAGGGCCCATTTGAGATCCCAACACAATAACATCAACACAAAGACATGAATAACTACAGGTTTCCAGAGAAATAAAATAGGCCCCATAGAAAAAGGTTTGGATGTCATAGCAGCCAACGCAAGACAACTGAGCAAGGCCTCCATATTTCTGATAGAAAGTGATTTTCAGCCCATACTTCTATATGCAGCTAGGTTAGTCAGTCCACTTTGAGGGCAGAAGAAGATTTTCAGACATTCAGGGTATACAAAACAGGAGAATAAGCCAAGAATAGAGACTGGAGTAGTGTACAACACGTGGAAGACAGGGCCTGCTTCCGCAACAGAGCTGGTGCTACTGGCCAACTCATGCACAGCTGTGACTTCGATACATGTTGAAACTTGAAAGTGAACAGGCCACAATGTAAATGTGTTTCATTCCACTGAGCTGCACAATTTAATATTATTAAAATGGTATAACCACTTACCACAAGTTTTAAAAAAAAAAGATGTGTGGGAGGTAAAATCAGGCAGCTCATACAAGTCTTACAGTTGAGCTGTCAAAGGTAGATAAGGGACAGCAGTGAAGGGGTGGGAATGGGGAGTGGTATACAATTTTTGTACTGTTTCCCCCTTGGAAAGCTTTTAAATTTAGAGTCAAAAAATCCACGAATGTATGTGTAAGTGCCTAGCGCCCACCCAATAAGAGCTTAGCTAAGATGAGCTGAATCTGACTAGGATGGCTGAGGGTTCTTCCCTGGATGTTTCCTGGGGCCTTGGCCAGGCAGGACTCCTGGGGCAGTCCTCCCAGGTTCACGTGAGAAAAGCGGCTTTGACGACGTCAGAAAAGTTTTCCACCATTTAAGTACTCTGACTGGTGGCCTCTGAACAAATGTTTAATTCAGAAAAATAAATGTAGCCTAAACAAATTTTATTATCTTCCAGCGTGAACTTCCCGCCTGAGGACTAGAAAGACGAAGTAGTTTGAAAATGGAGAACCAAGAACCAGCGGATCCTCCTCAAAATACCAAACAGTCTATTATTTCAGAGGAGGTATAAATTGTTTTTTACTTCCCTTTCTCCTCTCTGCACCCCCCTTCCCAGAGCTGAGTTTAAATGAAATGTAGGAACTGTTGTTTCAGATGCTTGTATTTAATTCTTTTTTTTTTTTTTTAAGATTTTATTTATTTATTTGATAGAGATCACAAGTAGGCAGAGAGAGAGGGGGAAGCAGGCTCCTCACGGAGCAGAGAGCCCCAGGAGCCCGATGCGGGGCTCGATCCCAGGACCCTGGGATCAGGACCTGAGCTGAAGGCAGAGGCTATAACCCACTGAGCCACCCAGGCACCCCTGTGTATTTAATTCTTAAAGACAGTTTCTTGGGGCGCCTGGGTGGCTCAGTGGGTTAAGCCGCTGCCTTCGGCTCAGGTCCTGATCTCAGGGTCCTGGGATCGAGTCCCGCATCGGGCTCTTTGCTCAGCGGGAAGCCTGCTTCCTCCTCTCTCTCTCTCTCTCTCTGCCTGCTTCTCTGCCTACTTGTGATCTCTCTCTGTCAAATAAATAAACAAAATCTTTAAAAAAAAAAAAAAAAGAGTTTCTTAAACACTGTTCCTACTCCCTTTTTAGGACCAGGGACATAAGGGAGCAATAGTATGTCTCTGAATGATATGCACTAATGAAATGGAGGCTGTTTTTAAAATGGATTTTGGCTGTTAATACAAAAATTCTCAAAATTTTATTAAAAGCTTCCCTGGGTAGAAGAATAAATCATAATGTGAGTTTTAGTGTTTAGACATTTCATACTTAGGTATCACATCACGTCTTAGTTAGCTGTTTATGGTCTCAATATCTGTGTTTAAGAACGGTAACAATCTAAGTTGTTAGTTGTAGTCTGAATTCCAGAACTAATGTTTGTGTTATATGTTATTTGATTTAGCTTTTAATAAGTCTCTTTCTGCAGGAACCATTGCAATGGATAAATTTTAAGTCCTTCACCTTGGAACTCTGACCTTGACATCTTCCTGCAGTTGTTTACGATTTTAAAATCTTTCCATGTTGTCTGTGAATAGATCTGCTGATAATTATTAGGTTGCTGCTGGCCAGAAGTGAGAGATAGGATAGGGAGGAAAAGGCTACTGCTTTATGTCCACAGTGAATCTCTCCTGTCAGTTCAGTATAGTGCCATAGGTAAGTTAGTCCAGGTAATGGAAACTCATTGTCTAGGGAGAACAATCCTGGGCCACCTGTCTTGGATGGGGTGGGAAACCCACGTGTCACTGGAAATGCAGTTGTTGAACATGGTTTCTTCAGTCAGCCTCCCGGTGTGGTCGCTGACCATAAACCACACTGATGAGTCTCTACCCACACGTGTGTGACGAGCGCTCCGCTCAGAGGATAGAACACTAGGTCCCCGAAAACCCCTCATTCCTGGTTCTCCCTCTCCACTCCCCTGCACCCTCCCAAGAGTTTTTCAACTATCACCTCTTTTCACCTCCCAGGATCACTTCCAAAACTCCAGAAAGAAGCTGAACCACCCTTCAGAAACAAAACTTTCCATACTTTGAACTGAAAACCTTCACACAACTACTGGGAGGGATAGGTGGTCACTGGGAGGGCCAGGCAGAGAAAATCTGAAAGAAAACAAACCTTCTAAATAAAATCCTCAGTTTGAAAGTTTCCCAATTTAATGTCTCCTTTTAGTTAATTTCAGAAGGAAAATGGGTCAAGCTTGAAAAAACAACATACATGGATCCTACTGGTAAAATAAGGTAAAGGATTTTTTTCCCTTTTGTAAAATGCACAGTGTTTGGGTTGTCAGTCGGGTCTCCATTTTGCATTCGGCATAAACTCTGATAGTGTCCTCATTATAAACTTGGTCTTAAATGAAAAACCCATTTCAGTGCTTTCCCATTGTCAGAATGTCTAGATTGCTTATAATCTCTGAATAAAATTACACTGTCAGTATGTTATAACAACTAATTGAGAATTGATTTTTAACACCATTCTCCCTGAGGAGGTTTGTATGAACCTGAAATTTGGAGCCAAGCCTCACTTAAGCTGATCAGCAGAATAATGAACCATCCAGGGTGCCTCCTTCCGGTCACACCAGTTTTTAATTTGTAAACTAGAAGGATTAAGGAGAGGATAGTACTGGGTTTGAAGTAAAACCTCTATCCTTTACACCTTGCTCGTGTGCTCGTGGAAATGGGAACTGGTGGTTGGGGAGAGGGAGTTTTGGAAAGCATTTCACAGTATGTGCCAGTTCCCATGAAACTATGACAAGACACCCTTCGACCTAAGTGATCACATTCCTGACACTGTCTGGAGTTACGTTTGTGCCTGAAAAATGTTCATCAAAATTTAAAAAGACAACAAATCGAAAGCACCCTCACCATTTTTAAAATTGGGAAGTGACTGTAACAGTGTACTGTAATAAGAGAATACGATGTACAGTATGAGGGAATATAGTCCGTGATACTATAACAACTTCGGTGACTACCCTTGGTGTGGTGAATATTAATTATTGAGTCACTGTGTTGCACACCTCAGATACAATATCGTGAGTCAGTTCTTCAGTCTAAATTCTTCAGTCTAAAGTGGGAAAATAATTTTTTAGTGTATTCATTTGGTAAAATCTCTGCAGTCATCTACAAAGCAAATTCTGAAGACAGTCTAGCAATATGAGAAAGGCAATTAAGTTGATAATAATATAGGAAATGGTAGATATGTGTTTTGAATTCTGTGTGTGTGTGTATGTATATGTATGTATGTATTTATAAGAGAAGGCTAGAAGGAAAACTGGCAAAATATTAGAGGCAGCTGTGTGGTAAACCTTTTCTGTTTCCCCAATTTTCTGTTTAGAAATTTTTTTATATTATAACTACCAGAAAAAAAAGTTTAAAAATAGATTAAGCATTTTAATGAAATATAAAAAGGAATGAAGTGAAATGAGAAAATACAAAAATAGAACTAAATTTAGAATCCAGATTACATGATATAAATTCGTTAATATAAAAAGTCCATTTGCTAAGTGATCAGGTAAGAATACGGGTTTCTTTGTGAGGAAGTACATCTACATTCCGTGTGAAAGTACGCACACTTGCCAGTAGTAACTGATACCACTTTAATTACATTTACTAAGCCAGCAAAAGTATTACTAAGTGACAGTGTGAGGGAGCTGCAGGAAACATTAAGCTCTCCATAGCACTATTAAATTAAAACCTCAAAATAAGAAAACTAAGCACACTGCAGTCCATCAACACAGGGGAATATACAGAACACTTATCTGATGTGAATCTGATGGGCGGAACAAAGTAGGAAATTACTAGTGGGTACAGGAACACAGTCCAGAAATGTGGCCAGGTCCCAGGCCTCAGGAACACAGTATGCTCAAATATGCTTCTCTCTGAAAATGTAGACAGATGAGAACCCAGTTGGTAGTGATATGGTTTGGCTCTCTTTTCCCTATAAAATTGTTTAAGTGTATAACAGATAAAAACTCTTAACACTAATTTATCAAAAGAGTACCTCTTGGTTTGTACCAGTTCATCTCTTCACCTGACTCCTTTTCCTTCGTCAGCATTTCTGAGTCAGGGATGTGCATCAGAATTATTTGGAGGCTTTTTAATCACATTACTCTCATCCAGGTCTCCCCTTCAGATTGCCTGTCTCAGTAGTTGAGGCGTGCACCCGAAAGTTTACGTGGCCTGTTACCGCACGTTCACCTCCGTTCTCACACGTAGACATCTTCCCCTGACTTCCAGAGAGCTTTTACAAATCAGTTCGTACTAGAATGTCAGGCTTTGGAGAGTGAATCTGGATTTTCCCATAGGTCGTGATGAGTAAACTTAGGAAATGTTTTATCTCTTACCCAATACATAAGCATGTCGGTAAGGATGAAATAGCAGCCCGAAAATCCTTTGTTCCACCATATTATTTGTGGATTAAGATATGGAATTGATTTTGTGTAAAAACTGCTGGCCATGTGCCCCTTCATGGATTTTTGGGACAGAGCCAAAGTCTTCATTTGTTTCCATTCCGGCCTCTTGTGTTTGTTGACTAGACCAACAACATAATACGAGAAAACAGGCTTTCCTATAGCAAAGACTCAAAAAACGGAATAACTTAGCTAGAATCAGAATTCTAGAGCTATAAGAAGCTTTTGAGATAACTTACTCTTAAGTCCATAGCTTTACAACTGAGAACAGTTTCAGGGAGTTTGTGGCTATGAGGTTGGCTGGTAGGCAGGCAGAGACCAAGATTTTCTGACTCAATCAAATGTCTCTCTCAGAGTCCCTTGAAGATGATTGGAGCTTTTGTGAGGCATTCCTGGTCTGGCTTCCTTATTAGTGCATTTATATTTCCTTGCTGATTTATGGCTCGTTACTGGTTATTTTACTTGATCTTAACCACTATAATGATGGTACTCTTTCTGTTTCCCTTATTCCTAGTGTTTTTGGGGTGGTACCTTCAGTTTCCTCAGCACTGTCTTCTTCAGTCTTTACAACTAACCTTAAGAGACAACAGAGAGACCTATGCCAAAAGGTGTTTTGTCTCCTGCAACCTGTATTATTTACTGATCAGAATTGCTTGTTGGTTGGCTTCTTGTTACTAACCGGAATGTTGGGCAGTTGTGAGTTGTCATAATAGCATTTGGTTTTCTTAGGTTCGTTTTGACACATTTGCCATTAAAATTTGAGTATAACACCAAAAGATCTACAGTTTATAGTAAGAAAGGTTTGTTTGTTTTTTAAAAGATTTTATTTGTTTATTTGAGAGAGAGAGAGCGCGAGAGAGAGCACACAAGCAGCGGGGAGGGGCAGAGGGCGAAGTACACTCCCTGCTGAGCAGGGAGCCTTATGCAGGACTTGATCGCAGAACCTGGAGGTCACAGCCTAAGCCAAAGGCAGAGGCTTAACTGACTGAGCCACCCAGCACCCCCAGAAGGGTGGTTGTTTTGTTTTGTTTTTTAACTAGAGTAAATATTTGGATTTTTTTTCCATAGAAATTTGGCACAGTCCAACCCTTAAGAAGGAGCAGGTCAAAAGTGCGAGGGCCCCTCTGGGGAGCCCATCTCCTCAAACCCACTCCTCTGTGGGGAGGCAGACCTTGATGCCTTTCTTACCCTAGTCTCCAGCACCACTCACATGTCTTATTTCTCCTAGATCCAGAGGTCATCTGCTTCTTCACTCCCATCTGTTATTCCTTTCTCTTGAAGGGATAAGAGAGTGAAGGGGAATTTCCCTCATATGCCCTTCCCCTTCAGACACAATTACAGCAATAACTAGATTTTCAGGACAGCATTCCCCAGAAAGAAACAGCTACTCAGGGAAAGGGAGCAGGAACTTGTTCACTACTCACTTTTTCCTCTGTGGACCATTTCCCCCTTAGGTAAGATAGATCTCATACATGCAAAAGAGAGCACTACCTAAATTTAATAATTCCTCAATGAATAAATGGAATGGTCCTGCTTTCTTCAATTGTTATTTTAGGTCGCATGTAAATAACAGCTCAGTAGTTCCTATTGTACCAAATACCCTCTCTTTTTAGCAAAAACTCTGGACTTTTCATAGGACCGTAATCTGCACACTGCTCAGTAGCTTTGCAGCTTAACTGCTCACCTGTGGATTTATGACCCAGCCTGAAATACTTCCAGTGAACGATTTGAAAAGCAGCTCAAGCGAATAACAGGCCTTGTCTTTAGATAGCACTCAGAGGGTTAGAGTTGGGTGGCACATTTTCTTCAGAAGAATTTTCAGAAGCATCAGGAAAGCACAGTGGGCGTTTCCTATACCGATGTGTATGGCTGTGGTCTTCTTCATCATTATCGTTAGCACACTTGCATGCTTTGCATTTGAAAGTTCTGGTTGTAGACCAAAAACCCAAGGACATTCCCCTCTGTAATACCAGTGATTTTTTTTTCTTCTCTGCCTGAACAGAACTTGGGAAACTGTGAAACGTACAACCAGGAAAGGACAGTCGGCTGATGGTAGGAGTGCAAACCTGTTACAGCTCTTCATGAAGGTCACCGCGCATTATTGCCGGAGGCGGGATTCTTTTTACTTTAACCAAGACCTTAGAGCAGTTCTCTTCAATTATGATCTTTTATCATTAAACTAACTTTCCTTTTTGCGGTGCTACATGATTAAATCAGGCTGTCTCTTTTTTTAGTTTATAGATTTATTCATTTCGAGAGAGAGAGCGTGGCAGGGTGGAGGGTGGAGTATGGGGCAGAGGGAGAGAGGGTTTAAGCAGACTGTGTGCCAATACAGGCCTTGATATCACGACCTGAGCCGAAACCAGCAGTCAGACGCTTAACCAAATGCACCACCCAGGCATCCCAATCAGGCTTTCTTTATAAATAACTTTTGCCTCCTGTTATTTATTCTCAGTACAGTGTTCTGAGGGGAGGGTATATGAATATTTATAGCCAAATATAAGTCAGTGTAATTTGAAGCCACATACTGTGTCTAGATAAGACTTTTAGAAATCCTTTGTATTCTGTTCAGAGGCCCTAGGTGAAAGTCTTTAATTCGGAAAAATATTTGGCCCTACATTATGATGGACCAGTTGCTTTATAAGTTGATGAGGAAATGGAATTAGGAGAAGACTGTTCTATTCATTCATTTCACTGTCCCTTCCAGGCATAAATAAATGCTTTGACTGCTGAGATCCTGAAAATCATCTCTGGTCTAGAGGAAGTTGGGCAGTAGATCTCTGTTTCTCCCTTTCATTTTGTTGTCTGTTTTTACTGGAAATTAACAGAGTAGCTGCCTTAGCTGCTGTTTCTGCCTGCCAGGATAGTTGGGGGCAAAGGGATAGCCAAGAGCTTCCCGTAGGCAATTTGTGTTTTCCAGAATGCAGTGGGGTTTTGTCTGTGTTTTGTTCTAAAGCCACGTAAAACGTTTCCCTCTTGGGAGAAAAGGTCCTTGATCCTAAAATTGTGAAATCCAGTGTAGCTAGCGTTTACCACAAACAGCAGGACTGACTTGATTCATTCTTTAAAGGAAATACAAGCACAGGGAGATGAATGTCCCTTCACCGGCCCCCAACCCCCCACCTCCCCCACTCCCATCTTTTGTCTGGCTTGCTTCAGAGTGAGAAATGAGCCTCTGCAGAGGTTAGCGTAGGCGAGAATGTGTCTTTGACCCTGGGCTAAGTGTTCACGGACGTTTCATTAGGGATCTTCCTTGGTCTTATTTCCCGGTCATAGGTGTGGCGGTCATCCCAGTGCTGCAGCGCACACTTCACTACGAGTGCATTGTTCTGGTGAAGCAGTTCCGACCGCCGATGGGAGGCTATTGCCTAGAGTTCCCCGCAGGTGAGTCTCTGAACCGAGGGGCCACCAGACCCCGCACCAAGAACTGCAGTGCCTAGACCCTGAACACCTTTTTATCTGTGCCTGTGGTTCTAAGTAAAACAGAAGCATCCCTGCGGCGAGCTGCCCTGTCGCATTCTAGTGGCCTGCTAAGCCCGAGAGCAAGGCAAGGGTGGTGTCCCAGCTGACCTTTCCAAGCCACCTCTTGGCAGCATTCTCTCTAGCTTCTCTTTGAGGAATTGCATTTTCCTAATTTGTCAGCTGAGTTCATTTTCCATCACTAGTGATCCATCTCCAACCAGAAATTCACAGTAATAACTAGGTCAGACTCTTTACTGTGTAAATGGAAAAGACATCTTGATCTTCCTCTATGTGCCCAGGCCAGGGACATGGTCTTAATTTCCATTAGAATATTCTCTTGAGTTGCACAGTTAAGTTGAGCTATCCAGAATTTGAAGCTGTATATCATTGTAGGACTTAATGGGGTTGTTCCCATCTGAAGAGATTACATCTCATTTATTTATCATGAGCGGTATAGGTTTTGTACAAATTCAAGCCCGTGAGAACGCATACCAACTTTCCTTCTCATTTACCTGCCATTTCACTGAACTTTAAAAGTAACAGAATAGGCTATATTTTACTTTTTCATTGCATTATTTCCTTTCGAGTAAAATAATCCAAGTTCTAAGGTCCTCCCCACTTGGCCTCCCTGTTAGCTGCCTCAGGTCCACCAGCCTCTCAGCTTCTCCCTCGCACACGATGCTCATGCCAGCATTTCTCTCCAGGCCCGAGAATCCCTGTGCAAGGGAGGAAAGCACAAAGGTGACACTGTGACATGAGGAAACTGAAAATAGTGCCAGGCTTCCCAGGCTGGTGCACATAGGTGGTTCCGTCACCCAGGCCAGTGGTCCCACACCATGAAGCCATTTCTCCTCACAGGAATCCGTGGTATCCAGGCTGCAGAACACGAGTGCCGAGACACTCGTGGAAACAGTTGAGGTCTAAGTAAGATGAACAGAAGGGAGCTGTCGGAACCTACTCGATCTGCTGAGGGCTTTCTTCTTTTGCCCTTTTTTCTTAGAAAAGTTCCAAACCTCAGTCAGCTTTACCTGTACAACCATGTTCCACAGTCCTCTGATTCTTCTGAGGTAGCTCGACCGCAATTATACTAGAAGGAGGAGAGTTTTGAAAAAATCTGGCTTTCCCTAGCCCCCCTCAAATCACAAATGATTTGAACTTCTAGGTCTCATCGATGATAATGAGAGCCCAGAGGCAGCCGCTCTTCGGGAGCTTGAGGAAGAAACGGGCTATAAAGGTGATGTTGCAGAATGTTCTCCAGGTGTGTATTGCTGTCCAGGTGAGCACTCGGGGACAAACTCTTGAAAGTTAGTGAAGCGTAGATTCTTCTGTGTGTAAAAGATAACATAGATGTTCATTAAGCTCGGGATTCAGGTGGCTTTTGTCTTGGCTAGTTCACTGAAGAGCAGTCCTAGTTAGATCTGGTCATCCTCTACACAGAAGCCACCCCCCGCAAGGGAGCCACTTTGAACAGGAAGGCCACAAAGCTAGAGCAGAAAGTGAAATTTGTTACCTTCCCAAGCTTCCCACATCCTAAGCTTTATCTTTTATTTCTTAACCTCATCCCCATGCCACGCACCTCGCTAGAATTCTTTTCTTGACATGGCGAAAGGAGTTGACAGCGTAGTGTCTAATTTTGCTCAGACTCACCACACTGAGGAACTCAGGGGAAAACACGAGTGCTGGCTGCGCGTGTGCTCGGCAGGCCCGCAGCCCTGCTGAGTGAATCGGGCCAGCCGTCACTTTCCTCACAAGTTCTGTGTTAACCGGGAATCATGAGCCCCGTTTTCTTACAAAGATATTTAAGTAAGGAAACAAGTGGCATGTGACTGGGGTCCGTCAGGGTGACCTGTCGCTTCTCTCCATAGCCGTGTGTATGGATCCAGGTTTGACAAACTGTACCACACACATCGTGACAGTTACTATTAACGGAGATGATGCTGAAAACGTGAGACCTAAGCCAAAGCCAGGTGAGCGTGCGGTGGGTGTGTTTAAGGTGATTCTGTTGCGTTAAATATCATTCAGTTTGCTACTGATTTCGGTATGTGACTTGTCAGAAGAGTAATGGGCCTGTAGATACTTCATCAGGGCTCCAGGCTTTTTTCCTGATCTTCAGGTCCTTTAGCATTTTCTTTCAGTGCTTTCTGATCTTTATGCTTTATAAAATGTTAAATTACAGTATTTCCATATTTTCTGTGTGGAGTTTATTCCCACTTCATAAAAGGAGCCCCAGGTCTGAATAGTAGACAATGAAAAATCTTGAGAGTCACTCATTTCTGGTTTTGTGTGTATTACAAACATGGCATAAATATTGTGAGCAGACAGCAACTGACTGTGCCCGGGGTTCCATAGAGAAGTGTTTAGGAAACTCCTGGCTCTCTTGTATTTCTCAGCAAGTTTGGACTCGAACTTTGATGCCTCTGTCCATCCCTGTTGTCTCCCACCCAATGAAGGCACTGCTTACACACATGCACGCGTGCACACACACACACACACGTCACAGCCGTACTTTTCCATTGCTCTCCGGCTCAGGTGTTCCTGAGTGGTCCAGCCCCCACCACAGCTGATTTTATTTTATTTTTTTATTTTTTAAGATTTTATTTATTTATTTGACAGAAATCACAAATAGGCGGAGAGGCAGGCAGAGAGAGAGGAAGGAAAGCAGGCTCCCCGCCGAGCAGAGAGCCCGATGCGGGACTCGATCCCAGGACCCTGAGATCATGACCCGAGCCGAAGCCAGCGGCCTAACCCACCGAGCCACCCAGGCGCCCCACAGCTGATTTTAAATGCACAGTTCAAACTCGCTAATATGCACAGGACCCGCAGTGCGAGAGTCCGCTGTCCTCAGAGCACTGCCATTCCTGGGTCTATACCCCCAAAGCGCTAACAGCCAGTGTTCGCACAGATCCTTGCACCACAGCGTTTGGATAGTGGCACTCACAGTACCCAATCGGTGGCCTCTGGCAGGTGCATGGAGAAACAACGCGTGGTGTGTGTGTACAGCCCTTAAGGAGACAGGCCGGCGCAGGCTGTAATGGGATGAACCCTGAACACTGTGCTGAGTGCTTCTTGCCGCCTGACAAAAAAGCATCCGCAGGGGCTCCGGGCTGGCCCAGTCAGTAGAGCGTGCAACTCTTGACCTCCGGCTCAGGAGTTCAGGCCCCACTTTGGGCATAGAGCTCACTTTAAAAAAGGAAGGAAAAAAAATGTTTTTAAGCCTAAATTTGACAACTCCACTCATATGAGGTTGCCAAAACTCCACATATCCAGAGAGATATAACATACAATAAGGTCAGTGTGCATGCAGACGTACTACTTAATGGCTACCGAGCTTCTCTTTATGAGGATGAGAAAGGTGCTGGTAACTGCATAGCAGCGTGAATGAATTTAATGCCACTGAACTGTACCTTTTAAAATGGTTAAAATGGGGACTTTGGTATATTTTAACAACTTAAAAATACATACGGGTATCTCCTAGAACATGCTTTAAATGTTGCTGTTACACATTTGGAGAACAGAAATGGTTTTGTACTGTTGGAATGCTTTTTACCATGTACACAGATGAACTTAGCAGAGACCCAAGTTTCTGCCGAATTCTTACACACTTCTAGTGTGTCTTGCACAGCGAGCACCCACAGCGAGCCTTTCTCCAATGTCGTCCTTGTGTTTGTTTTCAGGAGATGGAGGTATGTTACCCAGCTGGCAGTGGCTGACCGTGTGTATGGCTTAGCGCAGTGGAAATGGCTGCAGGCATTTTGTGGTGTTCTGGTAGGCCCTCTTATTCTTCAGCTTTGTTTTCACGTGCACTTTGTTTGTTTAGAATTTGTCGAAGTAATTTCCTTACCAAAGAATGACCTGCTCAAGAGACTGGATGGTAAGCATTCTTAAGACTATTCCCCAACTTCCTCAATGTTTCCCCATCCCTGGCCCCAGCCAGTGGGGCACTAAACAATTCCATTTCTGTAATTATATTCCTCCTCATTCAAGTCAAATACCGAAGAAACTGTTGTACAACTGCAGTTCCCCAACAGTAATTTTTGTTTCTGGGTAGCACAGAGTTTGAAAATGTGAGCAGAACATTCTGCATCGAGTGAAAGCTTTGAGTAGTAGGGTTGTTGTTGTTTTGTTTTTGTCCTGTGGAAGAGTCAAAATATATTCCTGCAGATTTGCCAAAACTTCTATACCTCAAATCTCTAATCCATGGCAATGCAGAGGCCTAAGCAGATCCCTCTCAGCTGATCTTCCTAGTGCCTGCTGGATGGTTCTCTGCAGGGTAGAAGTTAAAGGAGAATTTAACAATATTCTTCCACAAAGACTGAGGTATATGAAGAGCAATACGGTGATACAGTGAGCCAGACTGGCAGTGTGACCCCTAGGAAATCACTGGTCATGTAGTTCCGTCATGAGGAGGGAACTACAGAGGGTTTTGATAAAAAATTAAATAAGGTCATGTGGACAAATGTGCTCTGATGAAGCGACAGTAGGATGTACTGTACTGGAGACAGAGGCCCAGCTGGGAGGGTCCCGTTTGCTCATTTGTAAAGAAACAGATAGTCTTTCTAATCTGAATATTTTAAATTTTTTACTTTGAAAAGTAACTTGAAGCATTGTTTGGCCTGAGGCTTTGAGGACTCTCTTCCACCCCTTCCGTAAGAACCAGTGGCTTATAATTTTATTTCTGATATCCGTGTTGTTTTAAAAGTAAGTATAGTATGAGCTTCCAAAAATGACTGATTTCAGAATTCCCAGAAAGCGTCCCTTCCTCCTTTATCTTTTTAAGAACTAGACCTGAGGTAAAGAGCACCAAGTCTCAGAGTTAGAAACACTCACAGCGAAGAAAGCCATGGTTTACCCAGAGAAATCTCTGGCTGCCAGTAACGGACAGCACGACTGAGTCTTTCGGGTTTGCCGGAGTCTGAGGCTCCACCCGCCATGCGTTAGTCATGAGCCAGAACACGTTCCACAGCCTCTCCTTGCTTTTCTCCTTAAACAGGAATGAGAGGTAGCCCCTGTCTCCAAAGAGGCAGCAGGGAATTAAATGATAATGTTGGCACTAGAGAGCTTAAATGTTAAATGCTTTATGTCTCAGGGAAATATTCTCCCTCCCACCCAACTCAGCCTGCTTCTAGCCTTAGACAAGGGGAAGACAGAAAAGAAGAGGAAGGAAGATAGAGACAGACAGATTTGTAGAAAGAGGAAGGGGAAGAAAAACCATTTTTCCTAGCTTTATTAGAGTCAAAATATAGTAATCAAACCATTTATTCAACAAGTAACATTTGGGAAGGTATTTTGAGTTGTTTGCTGTAAGAAATAGTTTTCAACACTTACCAAGCTCCCACCGTGCACAGAGAAGGAGGCCATAACCCTGCCTTCCAGGATCAACATATCTCTGAGCATGTTCCTAAACTAGTGGCTAGGAAAACAAGTGACAGATCCCAAGTCTGATCACCTCCACCTGAGCGATACAGTTCTCCTTAAAGCCCACTGTACAATGTAGGATTCTGAGACTTCATTCTTTCTTTAAAAAAAAAAAATAATATATTTATTTATTTATTTATTTATTTGAGAGAGGGAGAGAGAGAGAAAGCAGAGAGAAAGGGAGAGGGAGAAGCAGACAGTGAGCAGGGAGCCAGGCGCAGGGCTCAGGGCTCAATCCCAGGACCCCAGAATCATGACCTGAGCCGAAGGCAGATGCTTAACTAATTGAGCCCCCCAGGGGCCCCTAAGACCTCATTCTTGGTAGAACTCCAGTCCTGTCATGCACACAGCTTAACTTATGTGTAGAAAATACACCTCTCCCTAGAGGTGGAGAAAACGAATGAACCCTTCCATGAGGGATGGAAGAATCACCACTGAATCACCACTGAGCCCTATAACGAGCTATGAACAAACAATTGATCCACAAACTTAGAATGTTGCCGTTTTAACACATAAAATCATCCTGAATGTGTGATCTTCTCCCTTTACGCTTTTTTCTTGCTCTTGTCTCTTGCTGGAAATGGAATCCTGCTTATATATCCTTTCATCTTCTTTCTCACTAGAACAAGATCCTTGAAGGCAGAAAATGTCGTTTGCCACTTGATCTCTAGCATCTGGCACATAGTAGTAGCTCAGTGAAGACGGACTGATTGATAAGGGCATTTTCCTTGATGAGCTTCATTATCTAACTTGTGTGCTTTGTTTCCTCTAGCTCTGGTAGCGGAAGAACATCTGACCGTGGACGCCAGGGTCTACTCCTATGCTCTGGCACTGAAACATGCAAACACAAAACCGTTTGAAGTGCCTTTCCTGAAGTTTTAAGGCCAAAGGACAGTAGCCATGTTTTTATAAATAAGACCATCAGGCCTCCTTCACTAAGACTTTGTATTCAGCTTAGCTTCCTGTAGACTTGAAATTAGCTTTTTTTCATTAAATAAAAGCAATACGGAATACATGTGGTGATATGGTATAATTACAGGTAGGCTGTAGTCTTCATTTAAATGCTAAACTCCAGCAAAGGCTCATGAAAAAGAACATAAATGCAGATACCGTTTTTAATCCAGTTAATTTTTAAAGTTCAGCTGTTACTTACCTAATGTAGTCCAACAGACAGGAGTATTTCTGGAAGAAAAATGACCTGAATTCCAAATTAGGTCAATTATTCCCACCCTCGGTCCCCATATAAACTTCTGTAACTAGGTATGCAAATAACTATTTACTACATCAGTGTTTAAACAAAGATTTTTTTTTTTTTTTTTTTTGAAGACAGACCTATACAGGGACTTTCTTGGTACTTCTATTAATTATCGGCTATTTGGAATTAATATACATCCCTGCAGAGCAAAGAGTGTAAAATCAACAGAGAATAACATCCATGAGAAACAAATATTTATTTACATTTGGCTAGTGTCCTCCTACCCACCTAACTACTGAAGGTAAACAAGCTGTTAGGTATTGAAAAATGGTTGATTCCATTCATTATAACAAGGTTAAGAAGCTAATGAAAATACAGGGCCCTTGCCTCAAGCAGGCATATATATTTTAGAATTTCATTTCCTGTCCTTACCTCAGAAAGTACTTGAAGTTTCAAAAACCAAATCCATTTAGGTGGCTGGGTGGCATCACTGTCTTGGTGTTGAACCGTGACTGTAGCCAGCAAGGAGAGCAAATACCAAAACCCCAATACAACTACCTTACAGGGGAGAACAGGGGCACGGTTTCCAGCTCAGGCCATGCCCAAAGCCCCCATCACCCAAAACGTCTGCCAGTGTCCCTGGGCCGTTTTCTCAGCTTTTGGCTGTGCTTAGCCCTTGTGTTGACTTCTGTGGCCTCCAGCAGCTCCAGAACTATCACCCTTCAGCTGAGCCCCCAGTGGAAGTCTCAGAGTGATGCTCCCTGGCCAGCCCTAAATCGGGTTTCCAGCCCTGCACTCTGGCCCCTCAAACCAGATAAAACCAGGACACTGACACCTAAAGTGCTATAATATAGTTCATTTGTCTATGGGGTTACTGTACTCAGTGTATCACTGTATTCATCTCTGTATCCAGAGATGTTTTTGTGAGCAAAAATACAAGATCTAGGGGCATCTGGGTATCTCAGTGGGTTACGCTGCTGCCTTCAGCTCAGGTCATGATCCCAGGTGGGAGCAAGGCCCACATCCGGCTCTGCTCAGCAGGGAGCCTGCTTCCTCCTCTCTCTCTCTGCCTGCCTCTCTACCTACTTGTGATCTCTGTGTGTGAAATAAGTAAAATGGAAATGCATCCCTTTAAAAAACCAAAAACAAAAAACAAGATCTAGTAGACTTTCTAGTTAGTTCTCCAGTTTCATCCTTTCCTCCAGGATGAAACTGGAGAACTAACTAGATTGAGTCTACTCTGTAAATATGGCAAAAATTAGGCACCCAACTACTTGCTCTAATGGTAGTTTTCCCCTGTGCCCCTAACCCTTTAAAAAAAAAAAAAAATCCTTATTTTTAATGCTAGGCATCATGATTCTCTAGAGATCTTATTCCTTCTCCCTGAGCTCCCAAAGACCAAGCTCTATAATCTCCCTGGTAACTGCCTTCCTTCAAAAATCAAGAAAGAGAAGGCATATGGAAAATACACAGACTCGGCGCACAGACCAGTCTCCAAACAGACCAGCTCTTCCGAAGCTACTCCCTGCAAAAACTGAGACACCTACTCTTAAATGTTGGTGGAGGAGAGATCTTTGTAACCCCTATCTGTCCTTTCTACCTTTTTCTCTTCCTAAGAGTGCAAATCACAAGACTGCTAACTCCTAGAACATACCCCTAATGCCCTTTATATTAACCTTTAAACGTCCAACACTGTCCTTGGCAAGTTAGGTCAGCTTGAGAGCCAGCAGTCTGGATGTTTTCCATGGCTGGCACTGGTCATTTATCAGCATTTGGAAGTTCAAGTTTTCCCCAAAAAAGCCCTATTTCCACCTTCTCTTGAAAAGAAAAAAAAATCACCTATGACCACTGAATCCACATTTCTATGGTCACAAGGGTCTGAGGCCCTGAGGAGATGTCCTCCAGATGACCACTGTTCCTGGCCTGCAGCCTTGTGTCATCTGTCTCCCTGTAACTGGTTTTGTTACTGTAACTGGCCTAAATAAGATGTACTTCCACGCTTACTAAAAAAGTAAACAATGGGAACCCTTAATTCTGAAAAGGAGCCTTCAAAAATGAAATGTGATCTCTTTGTGGCTGAAAGACCACACCGTTTAAAAAATTATAAAGAACTCTGCTACTTCGGATAGAGGCTAGGACGACATCGGAGATCGTCCTGTTTTCCTATTCTTTCCAGTTAGTCGCATAACTGAGCACGTCTAAGTTGGTCCCTGTTTCCCAACAGTTTTAGGATTAAACACTAAACCGTAATGACGTTTGACTTCTTGCCACAGACTTCTCAGGATGGGTTTTGTATGATTGTGGTGAACCTATACAAATAATCTTAGAAATCATTTAATACCCGATTTTATTTTTCCAACACAACTGAAACAGTTTTATTAAATAAAGGTTTATTTTCTACTGTTTACACTCATGTTGCTGCTGTAAAGTACAACAACATACACAAATTCCTAGCATGAATTACTCATTGTTCACCCCCACTGAACTACAGACATTGCTTGAGAATTAGATCTTTGCTTTAGGGATTAAAAAAAAAAAGAATTGGGGCTTCGTATCTTGAAAGAATATTCTCAAGTGATGTGTTGGAATTCGAAGGCATAGCCAATACAGTAAAACAGCACCAACTGCTGTCACTGGGAAGAAAGGAATGAAAACCAGGAGTAATTACAAGCAGTTGTTTCTAGGAACAGCTGGAAGTGAAGCTCAGCGTTGCCCATCTGGGCTGAGTGGCAGCTGTGAGAGGGGACGCGTCAGGCAGGGGACGGAGAGGGAGGGTGGGAACGTGGATACTAGGAGTTAAAAAAGTATAAAAAGTTAATTATATCTAAAATACAGATTAGATATAAATGTTCCAGAACTCATTAAATAAGCTCAAAAATACTGGAAAGTGGCAATTTGAACTACATTTATTTTTAAACAAGTGGGGGGAAGAGTGAGTGTTCTGAATGTTGTGTGCAAAACTGATCCACGTCACCATCTCACCGTCACAAGTGAACAGGGCAAGGCGGGTACATTGGTTTCCAGCATCACAGGCAACACTACAAGTACATTTTTGAACGAATAATGTAAACTTCAGTTTTAAGGCAGCTGGTACTAATGCTGCACACGGGCTGAGCTCGGCGCCCATCTCACAAATGGGCTGGTGAGCGCTTGAAAACAAACCGTGAGGGAAGAAAAGGGGAACCAGCATTATTTGACAAAAACAATGTGTCAAAATTATTTTCCCTTTCACACACACAGGAGGAAATACTGGAACATTTAGAAAAACAAAGCACCCATCCCACCGACTTCAGCCTGTTCCTTGACAAAAATTTCAAAATACTGATAAATAATAGTGACGGCAAGCAGGATGCCGGTGCCAGAGCCAATGGCCCCGAGGAAGTCAGCCAACACTGACAGGGCGCCGATGCACAGGCCACCAAACGCTGCCGCCGTGGGGATGTACCTGCAAGACAGAACGCTCAGTCAGTCAGTGCAGGGCAGAGGGCGCTGGGGCGTCATCGTCACGCTACATCGGCAGGGGGCCATCTGCGGGGATGACGTGCATGTCCCATGTGCTGCTGACATACAGATGGAGACTTTATGACTCAGGGAAGGATGTGACCTGGATTTCCAGAAACCAGTCAATAGCCAAGAAAAGCAATACTTGATTTTTATGGCACAAGATTGGAATCCTCAACGTTGATTTAAGTATTAAAATATTCACTATTTTAGGGGCTCCTGGGTGGCTCAGTGGGTTAAAGCCTCTGCCTTCAGCTCAGGTCATGATCCCGGGGTTCTGGGATTGAGCCCCGCATAAGGCTCTCTGCTCGGCAGGGAGCTTGCTTCCCTCTCTCTCTCTCTGCCTGCCTCTCTGCCTACTTGTGATCTCTCTCTCTGTCAAATAAATAAATAAAATCTTAAAAAAAAAAATTCACTATTTTAAATAGGTCGTCTTTAGCTCACTCTTGTAGAAGAAGACTAAATTTCAAAATGCTTTCTATGTATCACATTTACATGACAAGAGGCAAATAAATGACCCTCTTTACAGGAACTCAATCTTGGCTGCACATTAGAATCGCCTGAAGAACTCTTAAAAACAATGGGATTGTGTTTAAAATACTCTAAAGAATGGGGAAAAAAGACTGAGGGAGATGATGGATAAACAGGAAAGGCAGACTGAGGCTAACCACTGAAGCTGGACACAAGTTGGGCACCTGGAGGTTCATTCTACTACTCTCTGCAACCTACAGTTGGTTGGAAATAGGGCACTTGTAAAAATACAAGTGCCTTTCAACCAATGGTTCTGGAACAACTGGATATCCACAGCATAAAAAGAAATCTGGATCCCTATCTCACACTAAGCACAAAAAAAATTAGCTCGAGGCAATTCAAAGACCTTAATATAAGAGCCAAGATTCCTAATGGAAAACAAGAATAAATCTTTGTGACCTTGGGTTAGGCAATGGTTTCTTAAACCCTAAGAGCAGCACAAAGCAACCAAAAGAAACTGACCTTCATCAAAATTAATAATTTGTGCATCAAAGGACACCAAGAAAGTGAAAAGACAAAGAATGGCGAAAGATATTTATAAATCATAAACCTGAAAAGAGGTATATCCAAAATATTTTTTTAAGATTCTTACAGCGGCTCAGCCCCTGCTTTCGGCTCAGGTCATGATCTCAGGGTGCTGGGATTGAGCCCCGGGTCGGGCTCTCTGCTCAGCAGGAAGCCTCCTTCTCCCTCTCTCTCTGCCTGCCTCTCTGCCTGCCTCTCTGCCTATTGTGATCTGTCAAATAAATAAATAAAATCTTAAAAAAAAAAAAAAAGAATCTTACAACTCAGTAACAAAAAGACAACACAATTAAAAATGAGCAAAAGATCTGAAAAGATATTTCTCCAAACAAGATACACAAATAGCTAACTAAACGCATGAAAAGATATTCAATGTAATTACTCATCAGGGAAATGCAAATCAAAACCACAAAAAGCTACCACTTCATACCCACTAGGTGGCTATAATCGAAAAGCAAGAAGTCGTGCTTGCAAGGATGTGAACTGGAAGCCTCATCCAGGTGGGCACGCAGACCAGTATGGCCACGCTGGAAAACAGCCTGCCGGTCAACATGTTAAACAGATGGCCCAACAATTCCATTCCTACAGGAATGAAAACATGTCCACACAAACCATGTTCAAATACGTTCTTAAAAGCCTTATTCATAATAGTCAAAAACTGGAAACAACCAAAATCTGCATCAACTGATGAATGGATGAACAAATGCAGTATAGTACATCCATATAATGGAATATTGCTCACAAATAATGCCTGAACTCTGAAAACCTTACACTACGTGAAATGTCCAGAATAGGTAAATCCATTGAGATCAAAAGTAAAAAGTTGGCTCGGGGGTGGGGAATAAGCTCAGAATGGGAAATAACCAGTAGGTATAAGGTTTCTTTCCAGGTAATGAAAATGTTTTTGGTTTGTTTTTTATGTTTGTGGGGTTGGGTTTGTTTTTTGTCTTTTGTTTTTTCATAATCTCTACACCCTATGTTGGGCTCAAACTCACAACTCTGAGATCAAGAGTTACATACTCCTCTGACTGAGCCAGCCAGGCACTCCAGTGACAAAAATGTCTTTTAAATTACATTGCAATGAGGACGCCTGGGTGGCTCACAGTTGGTTAAGCAGCTGCCTTTGGCTTAAGTCATGATCCCAGCATTCTGGGATCGAGTCCCACATCAGGCTCCTTGCTCAACAGGGAGCCTGCTTCTCCCTCTGCCTCTGCCTGCCACTCTGTCTGCCTGTGCTCACTCTTTCTGACAAATAAATAAATAAAATCTTCAAGATAAATAAATAAATAAAAATATATTACATTGTAAATATTACACACTTTGAATATACTAAAAAAACTTTCTGACAAAATCTTTAAGATAAATAAATAAAAATATATTACATTGTAATGATTATATACTTTGAATATACTAAAAACAGAAACCATATACTAAACCATATACTTCAAATGAATAAATACATTTGTATGTGAATTATAACTCAATAAAGCTGGTATCAAAAAATAAACTAATGCACAGGATCCACCCTAGACCAAATAAATCTCAATTCCTAGAGATGGAATATCAGGACTTTTTAAAAGCTCCTAGGGGATTTTATGTGCAGCCAGACAATGAGGACCTCCCATCAAGAACATTTTAATACTGGGCTGAGCAGTGAAGGGAACACAATTTTAAAAAATAATTTAGATGTCAATTTTGATGGGGAACAATTTTAGAGAACAATTCAGTATTATGTTAAATTTTGGTTCTTCTGTGTGAAATAGAAGAAAAATGATTCATATGCAAACAGGATAACATCTGACAATAAATTAAAGATTGAAAAACCAAATACATGTGTATGTACACACATACACACATCAAGGATTAAATTTCATGACCTTACCTATTAAGCTCATGAACCATAGAGGTATCTCTGTGGCCCCTCATTACCATTTGCTGTTCTTTAAGCTGCTTAGCTACCTGCCAAGAGAAGAACAACTTTGAAAATCGAACTGTAAATATTTCAGTTTACTATCTACTAGGTGTAAAGTGCTTTCCACACACTAATAAATCAAATAAAGACCCTTAGGTCTGTCATACCATTCCCATTACATCTGAGGCTCAGTGGTGCACACCACCTATCACCCACACATTAAACCAGTGTTTCTCAGTCTTCTATTTATCATCCCCCTAAAACAGAAATTAAATACTAAGGAGTAAGAATTTGTTGGGAAGGGTTAAGAATGTATGACTTAAAAGCTTAAATTATAAAAGTAATTAAGAGTGTTTCAATTACAACTTTGACATTAAAAACGTTTATTTTCAAATACAACACATACTTACATCTTTGGCTGAGGAACCAGACACCTCTATCCATGTCTTAGAAAAGAATGCACATGATCCCAACATGAAGATGATATAAACAACCACATGGACAGGATCCTCAAATATGGCGCCCATGGACTCAGGAGGAGAAAGATAGTAACAAAGCCCTCCTACTGGGTAAGAACGAGCAGGTCCTCCCCCACTGACATCCTACAGAACAAGAATAAAAAGGAAAGATGGTGAACCCAACTGGTCAAGATACATTTTTATGACTTTTCAAACTCCTCAAAAATTATGGCAATGCTTTCAACTCAAAGCCCCTAGAGTTAACAATTCTATATAACTTAAAGATTTACTTTTGTGTCTAATATCTTCACTCCTTCAAAATTATATGGGGAGCATCTACTATATAAAAGACATTGTGGGGGCGCCTGGGTAGCTCAGACGGTTAAAGCTTCTGCCTTCGGCTCAGGCCACAATCCCAGGATCCTGGGATCGAGCCCCGCATCGGGTTCTGCCTGCTTCCCTCCCTCCCCCCAACCCGTCTCTCTGCCTACTTGTGATCTCTGTCTGTCAAACAAACAAACAAACAAATAAATAAATAAATGACATTGTGAATATATTATTAATAGAATGATCTTTTAAAAACCAACATTATAATACATTTACAAAAAAAAAACCTTCCTTCTTTTCCTAAAGACAGGAATATGATGACATTTACATTCCATCTCTGATTACATGTAGAATCTGAAACTTTCTGCACTATACAATGTTGCATACTCTTTCACTTCGAAGTATTCTATGAAGAATAAAATCAAATGATCAATAATATTGACAGATGTGCTCGCTTCGGCAGCACATATACTAAAATAATATTGACAGATGACTAATAACTGCCTAAACTTTATACATTTTATAAGAAATGTATAAAGAAATAGTCCTTTAATATTCAAAATAGGATTTTTATCCAGACCAACATTTAAGAATTTTTATACGAACAGAACCGGGAACAGTGTTAAGTTTTCAGGCATAAGGGGTGGGAGAGCAATTTTTGCCTGCAATGATTAAAATGTCTGGTTCCTGAATATACATTTCAAGATGATTTCTTTACTGTGCCCCTAAAATCACTAATCTCCAATCAAAAGCACTGTTTATAGACATAATTCAATTTCTCAGTAATTCTCTCATTAAAAAGGAACTTAGTTAAGATCACAACACAATCTATACACAAACTACTCAATACATTTACTGCTATTAAATTATTACAGTCATAATTTCTGATGGATTATTAGCTCACAAAGGGAAGGACCACATCTTCCCTCATTACAGGTAATCACATTTCCATTACATGAGTGGAGAAAGAGTACTGTGGATAAACGAAATCCTACTTCCTTCAACTAACACTCAAGAGTTACTGTCTTACCCTGTTAACCTTAAAAAAAGAAAAAAAATGACCTTTATTGTAGAAGCAGAAAGATCTGTCACTGTAACTTACAATGTAACAGGGAGCATATGAAGATAAAGGCATAGAATAAGCACATTTCAGAAACAGTGACTATAAAAAATAACAGTTGTTAAAATACAAGTTGTACAACTACGTATTCTGAAGAATAAAAGACCATGGTCTCTTTTAATTTTATAGTTTTAAAAGAGGAAAAAAATGCTCCTTTGTCCTATGACAGAATTTAAACCAATTAAAATTCAATCTGCCAATAACTCACACTTCAGTAACAACAGGGCTGGACTGCTTTGGAAGAAGCTATGATGACAGGATCTATAAAGGGAAGTCAGAAAGTCCTGGATTCTATTTCTAGTAACTCTGTGCTCTCTCCGGTCTAATAATCACATGCCTCTCTCTAGCCCAGTTAATCACAACTAGTTTATTGCCACTCAGGCCATGAAAAATGGGGGTAAAACATCTTTCCAAAGAAATGATAAACTCTGCAACAAGTAAGTGAATCTGAAAAGTGAATCTGAAGCAACTGCTTCAATTATGGCTCATCTCTTTCAGTTACAAAATATAACCATGAAATGCAAATTACAATAAATATGAATGCTTAGAATAAATAACAAAATACTCACAGCCCACTGTCCTAGTAAATTTACTAAAAAGTTGCCACTAAATCGAACAGACAGCATCTGGGAAATAACATACAGGTTTGACACTAAGGCCGACTGGAGAATAATGGGAATGTTTGAGGTGTAGAAGAGCTTGATGGGATAGCTACTGTACTGTCCTCGATACCGGGCCGACTTGATGGGCAAGTCAACACGAAATCCCTAAAAAAATGAAAATGAAGAGGAAGTAAGAGTTACTGCACATCTCAACTAAAGAACACAGATGACAGGCAGAACAATACAGTGGAGAATGTGAGAAGCAACACTAACATTTTCCCTGCTACACACACACACACACACACACACACACACACACACACTGAAATGTAACTCTTGTTCTATGCCATCACCACCAATATTTTGCACCTCAGTTGAAAGAACAGAATTATTTGCTTGACTAGACTCTGCAACATTGACTTGTCAGATACTGACATTTCAAATAGCATTCTTTTCTTTAAAAGCAAAATAAAAATCCACATCCCCTTGACTCCAGTGAAGAAAGTATACGTACCTGAAAATATATAACAACGGCAAACACAAAGACTGTAGCGATGAGGTTCATGAGATTGGGTAAATTCTGACGATAGAAAGCTTCCCTTAAAGCTCGGACCTTGTCTGTCCTGGTGGCCAGTAAATGAAAGAGCGCTATGACTGCACCCTCAAACTCGGTACCTGATAAATCAAGAGACAAATTCACTGTAGACTCTTTCTCCAGAGCTCTCCCTAAGATCAAACAAATAACCTTGAAACTCCAGTACATGGCAAAAATAGGAATCAAAATCATTCATCAATGTTTACTCTATAAATCAGCCATGTGTGGGGCTTCTAAAAATCTTTACATCATGGAGGCAAATGTATCTTTTTTAGCACCAATCTCAAGTTTTCTCAAGAGACTATTCTTGACGAAAACAGCTAAAGGAGAATAAGCCTAAGCAAATATTTAGGTCATAATGATTTG
Source organism: Mustela nivalis (assembly GCF_964662115.1). Classification (NCBI taxonomy): domain Eukaryota; kingdom Metazoa; phylum Chordata; class Mammalia; order Carnivora; family Mustelidae; genus Mustela; species Mustela nivalis. The sequence continues at coordinate 121,479,653 of NC_139026.1, read as the reverse complement.
CCTCTCCTTTACTTTAGGGAAGAGAAAGGGAGGGGAGAAAGCAGCAGCAAAGCAGAATAAAGATGTCAGAATCAAAAGATCTATGTCACTCTATAGAGCTGGCTTTTAAGTTTATTTTACCAAGAATACTAATAAAGCCATCATTGCTCTTTTCTTAAGGCTGGGATCAGTTTAGCCGTTAACTGTTATGAAGCTTGGATGGCATCGAAGACAAATGGAGATGGGCAAGGGGAAAGACAGAATGAAGGATTTCAAAATTTAGTTGCTACTGAAAGCCAAGGAGAGTGGCAGCAAAAGTATTAGTGCTCCCTGATGATACAATAAATAATAGTGTTTTCATTTGAAAAATCTTAATCCACTACCTTTTCCTCCCCCTGGAAATGTGGAAATCGGTCAAATCAATGACTTCTGCGGCAATGGCTTAAATAACATTTTAAAAAGCTTGTTTGCAACCACTGAAATTTTCAACGAGCAGAGGCTAATATTTAGATATGATTCTTTCTGAAGTACTATTTCATACTCCACAAACTCTGCTGCTTAACTCTTGAGCAATTAGCACCAGATGTCCCCTGGGACAGCAAACCAGGATGTTTACAGGCACGTCCTGCTCCGTGATGGGTTACTTTCCAGCACACATCCAGCAAAACTCGTGCAGTTGCAGTCACTGTGCAATGTACCTCTGCCAGTGTTAATAGTAGTGGGACTAAAGGCCTTCCAGACAATGGTTTCACAGATGTTGGTGGCAATAAAGAGGGAAATACCAGACCCCAAGCCGTAACCCTTCTGTAGCAGCTCATCTAACAGCAGCACAATCAAACCAGCAACAAACAACTGTGGGGAAAGAAATGCAAGTAAGCTGAAGCAAGAATAAACTCAAGAAAGGGGAAGGTGAACACCATTGACTATTTTCAAAGTACAGGCATTTTTAATAGTAAAACCCACTTGTTGCAATATCACTGTTATTACTCTCTGCATCTTTTTAAACCCCACTTTTGTCAGAAGTCATTTCTGCAAATCAGATGGGTGGAAACATCATTACATTATAAAGCGGACATTTCGACCTTTAAAGTATTTTTTATAAACCATTTGAATAGTGTTTTGTACAATGTTTAAGTAAGGCCTATTAAAAGCACTCTAAAGCAAAAATGTTCAAACTTGTTCAATTTAGGACAGCAAAACACTGAAAACATTCCAAGTAGTTCCAAGGAAGTGAAAAACCAAATGAAATATGGTATAATAACAAGACGCAATTGCATACTGCCACTAAAGGAAAAGTGTGTAAACCATGCTGATACACTTTTAAGGTATTATGCATAATACTTGAGTAATTATATTACATATACAGTTACCATTGAACAACACAGGTCTGAACTACACAAGTCCACAAATACACAGGCTTGGTTTTTTTTAAATAAATACACTGCAGTACTATAAATGTATTTTCTCTTCCTTCTGATTTTTTTTTTTTAAAGATTTTATTTATTTATTTGACAGAGAGAAATTACAAGTACACTGAGAGGCAGGCAGAGAGAGAGAGAGAAGGAAGCAGGCTCCCTGCTGAGCAGAGAGCCCTATGCGGAACTCGATCCCAGGACCCTGAGATCATGACCTGAGCCGAAGGCAGCGGCTTAACCCACTGAGCCACCCAGGCGCCCCTCCTTCTGATTTTCTTAATAACATCTTTTCTCTAACTTACTACATAGTATAAATATGGTATATAACATATAAAATGTGTGTTAACCAACTACCTATGCTATTGACAAGGCTACAGGTAAATAGTGGGCTGTTAGTAGTTAAGTTTTGAGGGAGTCTAAAGTTATATATGGTTTACAACTGCATGAGCGGGGTCAGCACCCCAACCTTAACCATAGGTGTTAAGGCTCACCTATAATATATAGAGAGAATAACTCAAAAAGAGCACAAATTAATATGTATAGAGATTATAACAATGTCAAAAATGCACTCCATACATACAATGACAAAGACTGAATGTAAATTTAAAGACAAGGATTTGCCAGGTTCTTAAGCTCATCCTTTTTTTAAAAGATAAAAGCATAATAACTTTAGTTTATGTGAAATTGAAAATTCTTAATTTTCTCCTTGGAGAAGACATTTCTGTAAAAGCATACACCAATTAAAAATAATCCACAGCCTTGCAAGTGACCTCCACAGTCATGTCTTCCCTGCACTGCAGTAACCTGATCAAGAGGGAAAGAAAAGATGTTTCTAGGCCTCCAACCTCACACCTGTCCCCATTTTAGAAACCCCATCCTACCTAAGTGAGGAAATGCCACTTGCCTTCTGCCCAGCTCTGCAGCCTCCCACCCTCTTACTCAGTTTACCTGACATCCCCCGTTACAAAAGGAGCAAACTACAGAACACCATTTTAAGCATGCTTACCTTCAGCAGTTTTTTTTTCCCCCTTAACTGTCATTTCAGTGGTTGTACAGAGCCTAAACTGTCTATTACAGTCTTTTAGTTTGACTTTCAAAGGACTGGAAAAAGGGTGCAATTCTTCAAACTTCTAAGAATGCTCATGAATCCTTTACTGTTTGAAAACCAAGCTTAACACTTTGACAAGACAAAAGAGAAGTTAGGATTTAGTACTGAGATTTTAATTTGACCACAATTATGTAAAAAGTAATTAAATACTCCCAATTAGAGAACCAACCTTGTGCAGGGACTAACTGCTGTCCTCAAACTACCAGCCCACCAAAAAGTATGATCGTGGGCTTCTGATTAAATGACCTTCCAGAGTCATAAAGTCACTCTGAAATACCTGTAATTCTCCAAACCGCGTGTTCAGACCAATAACCATCGGACTACAGAATGATTTATGTATGTCCTGTGAAAATCAAACTCATATTTTTCTAAGCAGAGAAAAGAGAAGTCTAAATGAGAAATCATTTCCAAAATCTAAAGAATGAGATAAAAGACCATAAAAAGCATGTGAACTATACCTCTGAGGTGGGAGATGCTGAGAAACCAAGAAGCTAGAGCATCTCATTGACTACAATACTGACAGAGACTCAATGCTATGGGCACGTACTTGTGCAATGTGTCACAGGTAGAAATCTCTAAATCAGGCATAAAAATAACTCTACATTTTAATTCTGCTTGTGCATGCACACACATGCACGCAATTGTACAACATGATACTTACCTTTCCTGCGTGCCATGCACACTGGTATTTTCTATTCTGTTATTTTAATCAAGATCCACTATTTATTTATTTATTTATTTATTTATTTTTTTTTTAAGATTTTATTTATTTATTTGACAGAGAGAAATCACAAGTAGATGAAGAGGCAGGCAGAGAGAGAGGAAGGGAAGCAGGCTCCCTGCTGAGCAGAGAGCCCGATGCGGGACTCGATCCCAGGACCCTGAGATCATGACCTGAGCCGAAGGCAGCGGCTTAACCCACTGAGCCACCCAGGCGCCCCAAGATCCACTATTTAGATTTCAAATCTCACTAGTTGAAAGACATGACCACATGAAGGAAACAAGAATAAGGCAAGAAACACCTTACCTAACAACATGCAAACAGTTTTCACAACCTATGTTTCTGGGTGAAACACACTGATCCAATTATCTCTCTTTAGCACATCCATACATTCTCAATGTTAGCAATGCCTTTAAAGACACACTACCTACCTATCACCAAACACATTTCTCTATACATTAACACTGAAAGAATTAACCACAAGTATTTGTATGCCAGACTTTCTATTTTTAAAAAAGTATATATCCATTTATTTCATTCCTGGAATATAACTATTCCCTGACTTCTGATACTGGGGGGTAAAAATTAAAATAGCTTAACTCTGTTTTATCTCAAATTCAAATTTGCAACAACTACACAGGAGTCCATGCTTTAACCCAGAACTGGTCAGATGAAGTTCTTCAAGAATCCAAAATTATCCTTACTAAAATACTAGAAAAATTGTACTGGAGCATAATGTTCTAAGAGCTAGGTGCCAATTTCAAGTGTCTTTTAACACCTGGGGTTATTCTGGGGGTGCCTGGGTGGCTCAGTTGGTTAAGTGTCTGCCTCTGGCTCGCGTCATGATCCCAGGGTCCTGGTTTCATGATCTCACAGTCCTGGCGTCATGATACCTGCTTGGCCGGAGTCTGCTCCGCCCTCTCCTTCTGCCCCTCCCCCTGCTTGTGCTCACGTTCTCTCTCCCTCCTTCCCTCTCACTCAAATAAATAAAGTCTTTAAAAAATAAAGATAAAAATTGGAGCTATTCTTTTTTTTTTTTTAAGATTTTATTTATTTATTTGACAGAGAGAAATCACAAGTAGACAGAGAGGCAGGCAGAGAGAGAGAGAGAGAGAAGCAGGTTCCCTGCTGAGCAAAGAGCCCAACGCGGGACTCGATCCCAGGACCCCGAGATCATGACCTGAGCCGAAGGCAGCGCTTAACCCACTGAGCCACCCAGGCGCCTAAAAATTGGAGCTATTCTGAACTACAAGTTGTATAAAGCAAAGGCTGTAAGGAAACAAAGTAGGACAACAACTGACGCATCAGTATCCTCAACAATGGCAAAAGCACACGGAGAGATCCTAAGCACCGAAACACATAAATCAGTTTTCAGAGGCTCCTCTTTCCCAAGCCACTGCAACACTGCTTCCTCTAATTCTCAAAGGTTATAAATTTGCCAATCAGTTTTTTTTTTTAATGGAGAAATAAGGACATTATGGGAACACACTAGAGCTCAGAAACCTACCAAAGACTGCTAACACATTAAAAATTCCTTACCTGGTCAAAAGACAAAATATTTCCATCCAGTTAGAAGAGCCCTCCCTGTTGTAATGACACCGATAACTACTTGAACAACCTAATTCTCTTTGTTCTAATCATATGCACAACAAGATCTTATTGTGCATCTTATAAAGGTTTCTCATTAAAAAAATGGTCAACCATGCCAATCTGAAATGGTCCTATTTCTCAATGTATATATTAATAAGTTGGTATTTTAGTTTTATTTAATAATGTTTTTCTGAAATTAATGCTCTGACCATTAAAAAAAAAATGTTCCTAAGTGAATCCTAATTCCATAGATTGAGGCATTTCTAAAATAACCAGGACTCTAGATGTTGTGTTTATTAAAATTCTTTTCAAAATCCCATAAATAATTACTATGTAACTTAAGTACAATCCCTTAGTGGATAGCCTCTCTAAATGACTTCTAAGGACTGTACATTAGAGAAGTATCTTCTAACTTTGACAACTCTGAGACACTTATTACAGGGATAATTTTATATTGGTCTTTAAAAGTTCAATTCCAGGGGCACCTGGGTGGATCAGGTCATGATCTCAGGTCATGATCTCAGGGTCCTGAGATTGAGCCCCACATCAGGCTCTCTGCTCAGCAGGGAGCCTGCTTCCCCTTCTCTCTCTCTCTGCCTGCTTGTGATCCCTCTCTCTCTGTCAAAAAAATAAATAAAATCTTAAAAAAATATAAAAATAAAATAAATAAAAGTTCAATTCCAAAAAAAAAAAAAAAAAGTTCAATTCCAAAGGATCTACTTTAAAAATCCATGGAATATATGTATACAGGTTCATCAAGTTCACGTATTTTACTGGCTATAAGATATTATTTGTGATGCCATCATTTTATACACCACTAAGAAATAAAAAATATATCATCAATTAAACTATGACACAATAACTTATCACAAAGAATTTTTATTTTCTACTTATAAGAAAAGCTATTTTAAACCTAAACACAGATTTTATCATCTAACATGTTCTGTGTTTTACTACACACAGTGACTGTTCCATAACAAACCAGACACTCTTGCAGACATTTCAAACAGCAACTAATCTCAAAACCATGTTACACCAACAATGCACACAACCAATCAATGCAATGAACATGTGACTAGCTCCAACCAGCTGATACACATATGCGCACAATGACTACTATCACAACTGCTGCCTGGCTGACAGCAAATGTGGGGCACCATCAGCTGTAAGAAAAAACACCCTGGGGGCGCCTGGGTGGCTCAGTTGCTTAAGTGTTTGACTTCAGCTCAGGTCATGTTGCTGGGGTCCTGGAATCGAGCCCTGCCTCAGCTCCCTGCTCAACGGGGAATCTGCTTCTGCTTCTCCCTTTCCTTCTGCCCCTTCCCCTGCTCCTGCTCTCTCTCACTCCCAAATAAATAAAAATCTTTTTTAAAAAATCCTGATTTCAAAGACATCAAAAAGTAAAAAATGTGCATCTAAAAATTGGTGAAATATAGTTGATCCATAATTCCTTATACTATGCAGCTATGAGGCTATTAAGATAAATTTTAATTTTTTATATCAACACAATTTATATGTCACTTCAATAATCAAAATCTTATAATTAAATAATTCAGAGGAGGAAAATTAATGTAGCAACCACTTAAAGAACTGTTAGAAAGGGAAAAAAGGGGTCAAACTGTTTTGTTACTTGCAGATGAAAAATTGGATTTCTTACCTGAATAATGATAAGGAGACAGATGCCAGCACCCATTTCAGCAGGATCCCCATACATGCCCGTCATGACATACACAATGGCTTGCCCAATGGTAATGATCATACCAAATACTGACAAAAATTGGGGGAAAAGGAGTACATGCTTACAACCAAAGACAAAAAAGACTAGGAAAGCATCTTTACCGCAAAATTCTTAAATTTGGAAAAGACTCTAATTGTATTAATAGCTCACGTTTCTGGGCTCCATTGAATAGAGCTCTATCTTTGGGTGTATCTCCAACTTCAATGATTTTGGCTCCAGCTAACAACTGCATAATCAAACCAGATGTTACAATTGGGGAGATACCCAATTCCATTAAAGTTCCTGTAAAGGAGAAGGAAAAAAAGTAAATCTTTCCTATACCCAATGAGGATTACAAGTGTTACAATCCTTAATTATGTCTATTAAAACACATGCTCAAATGTTAACAGGCAGATTTTCATTCTTTAAGCATTAATTTATTAACACATTCATTTACTTCATTTATTAACACAACCTTGCAACAACTCATTGAATCAAAATTACTATTTCCAAAATAGGTAAATTTCTATAAATTCTAAACTTAAAATGTTAGAGAAATCCTTTGAAAGATATCTCCCAGAATATCTGTCCAAATCATTATTTTTAAAACCTACACTGAACATTTTATTTTAATGCAAAACAAGAAATACATACCAAGCCTGAGAATTAAATACCAAGTTAATAAAAAATGACATTTAAGACTATCTGTGACTCTTCTAATTCAAATTCTAAAAACACATGGAGAGTCATCTAAATAACTGTTGTAGAACATTTAGTGGCATGAAAAATGTTCATGCCATAGTGGATAGCAAAATAAAAAATTTGGAAACTAGTATTACAGTTTCATTCCAGTTAATACTTGAGTGGAAAAATGGTTTTCTGTATTTTAGTCTGGTTGTCAAGATGTGGTTATTTTTACCCAGTGAGATTATTTTCTTCTTTTTGCCTCTCTTGATTTTTTAAGTTTTTCTTTACAGAAAACATATACTGTACTTATAGTGAAAAATAAAGAAACCAAATATGCCAAGTGTATAAGTTAACATATAAAATGATTAATTCTATAGCATCAGGAATACATTTTCACTGGTCTTTCTATCATACCACAACCTTAAATCCTGGCTTTTATAAATGTTGAAAAGGTGCCCTTAATATGAGAAAAGATTCCATTCTAGGATTCTTCACTTCTTGTCAAATACTTCAACAGTAAAAGGTAACATTTCTTATTGTTAAAACCAGTAGATACAGAAATAGGAAAGTAAACATTTTTATTAAATAAAATCACAAAATTTATAACTTTCAAATGGATCTAGTTTGAGAATAAACATAATCAAATTTTAATGACAATTTCATATAGGAAATATGGCACCCCAAATCAGTAGGGGAAGGATAAAGTGACCTTACCAAATGCCTGGCCATTTATAAAAAAATCACACCTCTATTTCTTACCTCATGACTTACATCAAAATAAAGGCCCGATATATAGAAAATTTAACCATATGAGAAAAACAACAAAAATACTACAAGTGAGTATGCTTATCATCTTGGAAGAGAAAAAGCCTTTCTAAGCATGACAAAAACATTGAGAACCCACAATGGAAAAGACACATGCTATGGTTGTATCTCTAGATACAACTACAAAAATTCCATGTGGTAAAACACTGCATAAAAGTTTAAAAAAAAAAAAAGCTGCATAAAAGTTAAAAGAAAAATATTTGAGCACAAATGACAGAGTTCATATCTTTAATATACAAAGAGTTCTTACAAATCAATTAAAAATGAAGAAACCAATAGTAAACAAAATTTAAAAGGAAAAAGAACACAATTTCGCTGCGCCCAATAACGTTCTTTCTCAGGAAATACTGACAGTACAGGAGGGGACCCCCACACCCAAATCTGAACTACGTAACTCTGAAACTCTAATCAAAGCTCACTGAGCCCGGTGTAAATCGTACAGTTTGGAATTTTGAGCTAAGAAGCAAAGAACCCAGGAATTTGGGGAGCTAAATCCCAAAGAAAAGGTTCCTGGTCCCTGCTGCTGATCCAAAGCTGCCTTGGTTTTCTCTCCCAGCCCAGGCTTAGTTGTTCTACTCCCTCTACGGATTGCAAAAAATGATCAGTATCTTTCTAATAAATTCCATTTTTGTGTTTAAACTGGTCAGTAATTTTCTATTACTTATAACAAGTCCACTCAGGAAAAATTCAAGTATTCAATAAAAATATAAGATGATGCTCAAGCTGACCAACATACAAATACAAAGTACCAATTTTTACCTGTCCAACTTCCAAAGACTAAAGGACTAATAATATCCACTGATGGAAGAAAAATGTCATTCTCATATACAACTGCTAAGTGTATAAAATAGTACAAATTTTTTGGAAGATAATTTAGCATTATTTATCAAAAATTTAGGTTTTTGTATCTTGCACAGTAAAACTTCTAGAAATTAATTTTATTAAAAAATGATAGGAGGTAGCATTACAGTTATGCATTCATGGTAGCACTGGTTAAAATGATACAAAATTGGGGAAAAAACTTAAATGTGTGACAGAAGAGGACACTAATGGCCTGGAATCATACTTGAAGTACCCTCCCTACTTTGTCTCTAAGCCCTTCATGATCTGGCTCTTGGACTCATCTGCATGTTCTGCCTCATTACTCCTTTCCTTATTTTCTTCTAGCCACACTGACCCCACATCCTTCCCTGAACACATTAAGCACACGCCCATCTCGGGGCCTGGGCACACACTATATATTCCCTACAGTGTTCCTCCCCCAGATCTTCACATGGCCTTCCTCTCGCGTCCTGTAGATCTCTGCGCAACGTCCCTCCCCTCACCCAAAAGGTACTTCATGTAGAGGATACCTCCCCAAAAAGAATAATATAAACTCCATGATGATGGGGACACTGTCTTAATCTCTGCTATAATCTCAGCACCTAGCACAAAAAAGACCTGAATGATTAAATAATTCATGGCAGAGCCATATAGTGGAAGAGCATATGGCCCTTAACTGAAATAACTCATCCAAGAAATTGAGTAAACACACTAAGTAGAATAGTTACATAATTTATTTTATTTTTTAGTATAGAAAAACCAGCAGAGTTGACCCTTGAACTACAGAAAGGTTAGAGCCACTGACCCCCCCATATAGTAAAAAAATCCACGTATAACTTTTGACTCCCCCAAACTAAAAACTTAACTATTAATAGCTTACTGTTGACCAGAAGCCTGACCAATAACCTCACAGTCAACTAACACATATTTTTTATGTTATGTGAGTGTTATATACTTGTAAGTAAGCAAGCTAGAAAAGCAAATGTTATGAAAAATGTCCTAAGGAAGAGAAAATACATTTATAGCACTGCACTGTATTTTTTTTTTAAATCCATATATAAGTGGACCCACACAGTTCAAACCTGTATTGTTCAAGGGTCAAGTAAATATAAATTTGTATATGTGAATATATATGCAGAGAAAAAGTCTGTATATGTATTCACCAATCTATTATCTTCCCAGGAGTTACCCCTGAGATGCAAGACTTTCATTTTCAGCTTTATATAAAACTGCATACAAATTTTGGTGCATTTTTTTTAAATGATTAACCATTATTTCTATTTTAATCTAAAAAAATTACCAACAAAGCCCTCATGATCCAGTATCTACCCATCTCTTTAGCCACTGCTTTACATACAAGGGCTTTTAGATCAGCCTTCCCTCTTCCATCGCTTCCTTCACATACTGAACTCCAATTCAAATGCTACCAGTATTGTCTCCTCTGACACTGCAGATCAGGGTCTTTCCGGCCCATGCGAAACGCAAGGACCAGACTTCAGAGGGTCATGAAGCTCAAAAAATTTTATGCAAAATCTGTGCGTGTGAGTATATATGAATTTTTCTTGGGAAAGTATACATAAATTTAATAGAGTTAGATTCAACT